>NW_024066035.1:1336908-2673817 GCF_014898435.1 Botrytis sinoallii | reverse complement strand
TAATTGATTAATAATTATTCTTTTTATAACAAAACATTTCTTTTTAGTTTGTAATTTGAATGATTATCGATTATTTTATTTAAATCCTTTATTCTGATTATATCTTTTTTTATATTAATATTCCAATTGGTGTAAAATATTATGTTTTGTTGGATAAAACTAGCTTCTATATTATAATAACTGAATAAAGTTTTTTAAGAAGATTTAGTATATTATTAGTTAGGTGAAAATAAGCTAAAGAATATACTGATATTGATATATATCCATTAATGATTTTTAATAAAGTAAATTCTTTATTTTAATTATATTACTGAATTTTTTGTATAAATAATATAATCTCATTATTATTTATTATAAATAGTAAATAATTGATTTTCTATTATTTTCTAATTATATTATTACACTCTTTAGTATAACAACTTCTCATTGCCATATAATATTCCTTTTGTACTCGGGATCTTTAAATATATCTATAAACAACTTGTAAATCTCTTATATCAATATTAGTATAATCTCTAAATTCGTATAATAGAAATCAAATGTTATATTGATAAATATAGTAGGAAATACTTTTAGAAATAGATTGTTAAATAGATTAATATATTAGCAATTGTTAAGGAATATATTAAATTTATACATAAAATTGTTATCTTATCTATTATATTTGTTATCTTTATTATAAAGTTTCACAAGATTTTCAAAAAGTTAATCGATATTTATAACTCTTAGTAATGGATTTGGAAAGATCTCCGGAATGTTTTAATTGTATCCTGAATTACCTTTTCCTTTTTTTTCTATATTGTTTCTATCTTCATTATTACTATTCCTACTATAATTATTTTATAGGAAATTGTTTTCTTTACTTTTATTATTTCCTTTTCCTTCTCCTTTATTCGAATTATTATTATTATCAAATAGATTACTGGATGATTGACTACTTCTCTCTTGTAATGATGAAGATGGTTGTAATAATAAAAGGTTGAGTCATTGAAAAGATATTTCGAATTGAAATTATCTATATTGAATTAGTTATAAAGATAATAATTTTTTTTAATTATAAAATAAATATATAAATAAATTGGATTTACTATTTTTTTATAGAAAGTTAATATTAGGTTGGGGAACGGATTTATAATAATAAAGTGCTAATAGTTTTGATAATACTTTTTGTTTAATATCAATACTCTTTTCTTTATTATCTAAAAAACTGAATTCTGAAATTGTTATAATCTGAAATAAAATATTTGATAACTGTAATAGTCTATATTGATTAAAACCTAATAATTCAGGTTAATTGCTTACTTGAAATATCTTGAATTCTTTTAATAATATATATATAGAAGCTTAAATATCTTTTTTATTTATTTTTTTCTATATACTTTTTAATTGAAATATAAATCCCTTATTTGCAAGTACATTCATAATCTCTTTATCTAATTATTCTTTATATAATAATCAGATTATATCAATTAAAGTATTATAAATAGATTATATTGTGTAGATCTTATATTTTATAATAAATATATTATATAAATATAGTTTGTATTTCAATTTGTATAAAAGATATATATCAACTATTTGAAAATATCCTGAATTGAAGTTGTTACGTAAGCGGACACAATAGGAGTTGTAAGCTTTACCACTACGCCACACACGCAATCTGTCCAAAAGGCACAGTATCAGGGATTGTTTCCTGATAGCTTACTACTATATATATATCCATATAACAATTAATTTATTAAAAGATTAGAGTAATTATTTAATTAGAGGATTAGGGTTATAAATTTGATAGAGAATTAGGATTATGAATTTGTTGGGATAGGGATTATGTGACTGACCGTGCTAGTGTATGCACTAGCGCTCTCGTACTATAGCATATACATTCGTAGTCTTTAGCTTTTAGAACCTCAAGCAATATTACAACAGTATGAATCATTAGTATTATATTACTTCACCATCCCTATAGTAATATCAATATTAATCAATAATATCACAAATCAAAACCTGATACCTTAATTTCAAATGTAATGTGGATTTGTAATTAAGATTAGTATTTCTTTAAAAAGATATAAGCTCTTGTATCAAAGCAATATGATTTGATACCTGTCCTTATGTAAATAAAGACCATCAGCAATATAACAGCAGTTCTTGTATTCAGTATTAATCTAATATAATTTAATACTAACAAATCAAATTTAATTAGCAACATAACAATAATTCTCATAATTAATCTTAATCTATATTTTATTCTTTAAGACAATATATATTAAAGAATACAAATTAATAATTACCAGCTTGTCACGGCGCCAACTACATGATCTGTAGTTGCCTTCGTGCCTCAGGCACAGCATACTAGCGCGCCCTACTTCCTATAAGTAGGGCTTCACTCTTCCATAGCTCTTCTACCCTTATGGTACAATATAAGTCTTTACCCGTACCTTGACAGTTTGTACCATCTTCAAATAAGCTATCACAGCTTTATTTCTTATTTTATTTCCAAAGCCCCACCGACGTCTTGTCCCGATCGCGCCGATCGCACCCACCGTTGATCCATTGTACACCCTGCCGCCGATGTTTTGAGCCTCAAAAAGTGCCGAAGATGGGTGAACAAGCACCTGCACCAGAAGCGCCTGCATCTGGCTTACCTCCGCAGTTCCTTTTCTTGAACCACGTTCTCAACTCCGCCGAAGCCGATATCTCTCCCTTTACAGACCTATTCAATGATCCAAACGCTGCACACTTCGCTGCCGCTCAAGCCGTGTTTGAATCGATCGAATCGATCGCAGGCTCATTACAAGCCCAAGCTGCCGCTGCTCAGGCCCAAGCCACCGATGCTCAATCAAAGATTGTCGAATTGAAAGACACAATTGAGACATTGAAGATTGCTGTTCGCAATAATTCGCAAGCTTCACCTCGTCGCAAGTATCTCGCCGCCCCCGAAAAGTTCAGTGGTGATGAGCAAGATATCGCAAAGCGCCAAGATCAGTACACGACTTTTCGTAGCGCAGTCAATCGCTGCTTGACCGCGGATTACGAAAATGAATCAGAGTTTCAGAAAATCACATTTCTTGCTAGCCTACTTTCTGGCCCTGCTTATACGAACAATCAGATACACTTTGATACAATCACAGACAACGCGCATGATTCCGACCTTTGGCCCTCTGGATGGCGCACTGTAGCAGGCATCTGGCGTGAATTAAACAAGCAATACCAGACTCTAGATCTCTCACGCAAAGCTTCCATGGATTACGATAAATGTAAAATGAAGAAGACCCCATTTGGTAACTTTATTACCGAATTCAAGCAGCTCGCTATCAAATGCAAGAAGACTGCCGAACAACAAGTCGCTGATCTTAAACTCAAAGTCTCACAAGAACTAATCGATGCTTCAGTTAACCGCCCCCAATAAACCTTCTGCCGCCGACATCGACGCGTGGGTAGTCTGGTGGCAAGGCATCTACGATGACTTAGAGGAGAAGATTCATCTTGACAATCAACGCAAGAACCAAGGCACCAACTTCAGCGATCAGAAAAAACCCAATGAAAAGAAGCCTGCTATCGCTGCTGTAATACCTACGCCTGATCCCTCTGGAGATCCTATGCAACTGGATGCTGCTCGCCAAGGCCAGCGACCCTTATTACGTTACAATAGAGAACAATGTCTAGATCTTGGCCTCTGTCTTTATTGCAAAAAGCCCGGTCATATCAAATTCAACTGCGAAGAAAAGCGACGCAACGATGCAAATATAATACCAACTCAGGAACCATACAATACCCCGATCGTCCCCCTGCTACGAAACCAACACGCTCCGAATGTCCACCGTTTTCCCGTTACCGATCACCATCACAAACCCCGGACCCTATCGCAACGCTTATAGCCCTACTTACCAGAATACATTCCCGCCTGCTAATCGTTTCCCGACTGCCGCGGCACCATTTCGATACGCCTCTCCAGTCCCCACTGGCAGCAGAGATCTGGGCGGATTCGTTGAAGGCTCCGTACATTCGGATGATAGCGGAAATTCAATTCCCCAGCCAAGCATGTTAAAGACTAACCTCGATTCATAGTCGCGAATCGAGGTTCGTTGTGGAAAGTTTGCCTTTGTGGATTAAGAGATCGGTTATGTCTAGGATCCTTTGTATCTTAGAACAATGAATAGCAAATCTCTTAAAATCTCAACGGAAATTTTCCTTGCGCCTAACGTGATCATCCCACTCATTGGCTTAGTAGATAGTGGAGCCGCGGGATATGGGTTTATAGATAGAACCCTCATATCCAAGCTTGGTATCCCTACACGTCCCCCTCCCTACTACCCGCAACCTGTTACTTGCAGACGGAAGGACTTCTGATATCCTATCTCAGTATGCACTGTTAGATCTACGGATTAACAATCATAAAGAAATTGGCTTATTCTATATTACCAATCTTTCCGACGCGGACCCTATGATCCTCGGTCTTCCATGGCTTCAGCGCCATAACCCTACCATTATTGGCAACAATGACTCTTAAGTTCACGTCCACGTACTGCTCCAGATATTGCTGCCCAGTTAACTCTGCTGCAACTGTCGTCCCCGATCGTAAACGATGTGCCGACCCCAGCAGACACAGCGCTCATCCAATACCACGTACACCCGTTAGGAAGTCTAGTTTTGAAGTCTACTTCGAAGAAATCTACCTAACCCCATATCGTGCTTTGCCGAAGAAGTCATCGACGAAAGTCTCCAGACTCCCTCCTTCTCACCCCAAGACCAGTCGATACTTTTGGAATACGATCCTCCGACTCCAGCTGTGGAGAAGAATACTGATAGAAACCTCTACAACATAGATCCTGCTGATCCAATGCCACCCGACTCAAACCGCCGCTACACTCACCGAATCAACGGAAAAACAGAGACCCGCGCCAAGATGATACCAAACCGGCCGATCCTGAAACCGGCCCCAGCGCGGATCATCGCAGGCTCTAGGATACACAAAAGACCGCCACGAACCAAAACGTTTTACCCCCATTGAACCCCCTATCGCTACAGAAGCCCTCTGAGGAACCGACTGACGCCTTACGAAATATCCGACAGAAAATGAACGATATAAAGTTCCTCACAGCTAATAGCTTTGTTCAATTCTGTAAAGATCAGGAAGCTTATATCACAAAAGTAACCTGGGATGAATTAGATAGAGCTTGCGAGTTACACCGTATAATAACAACGATCCTATTCAACTACGTCGCAGTATCATGGAAAGCGATATCAAGAAGTTCATGGAAAAGACCGACCGACCCGTACCATCTACAACAGAGATTCAGAGCAAGCTACCACCCTGGCTTCGCGATCTGTTCGCTGGGTTCTTACCCTCCCTCGCCAACGAGCTCCCGCCACGACGCTCTTGGGATCACAAGATCGAGATCATGCCAGGCAAAGAGCCCCCGTACAACAAAGGTCGCCCAATGTCCCCAGCCGAGCTCCAAGTCGTTCGCAAATGGCTCGATGATAACCTAAATAAAGGATTCATCCGCGAATCCCGCTCCCGATCGGCCGCCCCACTCCTCCTAGCTGCAAAGCCCGGGGGGGGCGTTCGAATTTGCCAGGACTACCGTGGGACTGAACAATGTTACTATTAAGAACCGTTATCCGCTGCCACTGATCAAAGAAAACCCTCGATGCCTTATGCTATGCTAAAGTTTATACCAAATTGGATATCATCGCCGCGTTCAATAAACTACGGATCGCGGAAGGTCACGAATGGAAGACCGCTTTTACAACTCGTTTCGGCTTATTCGAATCCCTGGTGATGCCTTTCGGCCTTTGCAATGCTCCTGCCTCGTTTCAGAACTATATCAATCATGTTCTTTTTGATCTCCTGGATAAGAATTGTACAGCGTACCTAGACGATATCTTGATCTACTCTGAGAATGTTACAGATCATCGAAAGCAAGTTCGCGAAGTCGTGCAGAGACTCATTGACGCTGGATTACAAATTGACATTGACAAATGCGAGTTCGAAACGAGGAGAACGAAGTACCTCGGCCTGATCATTACTCCTGGTGGTATCGAGATGGACCCCGACAAGGTTAAGACTATCCTCGAATGGAAGTCGTTAACTAAGCTAAAAGACCTCCAACGCTTTCTAGGGTTCGCCAACTTCTACCGACGCTTCATTCGCAACTTTTCTAAAATCACGGAACCTTTAAACCGCCTGCTGAAAAAAGAGAATATATGGAATTGGACTGCTGATCAAGAGAATGCCTTTGAAAACCTGAAGCATGCCTTTGCCTCCGCTCCAGTCCTTGCAATGTTTGATCACCACCGCCGCACAGTTGTCGAGACAGATGCTTCCGACTGGGCTGCGGGCGGAGTACTCTCTCAGTATGACGATGAGGGCCGACTACGCCCGGTTGCATACTTCTCCTCAAAACACAGCGCTGCCGAATGCAACTACGAGATCTATGATAAGGAACTACTAGCTATCATCAAGTCCTTAGAAGAATGGAGACCCGAAACTATATGGAACTCAAGAGCCGTTCGAGATCATTACTGATCATAAGAATCTAGAGTACTTCACATCGACAAAGATGTTGAATCAAAGACAAGCTAGATGGGCTGAATTCCTGGCTGGTTTCAACTTTCGTATCATATACAGACCGGGTCTTAAAGCAGTTCGCCCCGATGCACTGAGTAGGAAAGCAGAAGATCGCCCTGTACACGCCGACCCTAATGACGACCGAATCAAGAATCGCTTACAAACAGTCCTCCCGAAAAGAGTATTCGACACCGCTGCATTCAAGAACCTCATCCGACAAACAAATAACGACATCGACCTCACCGCGGCGCCTATGGGTATGATCATCCCCGATACTGAGAAGCCGATCGACGATCTTATCGATAAAGCATACGAATCATCCGAATTGGTCACTACCATGCGTAAAACACTTCAGAACCCAACTGCTCGCCATTGGCCGCTATCGATCCGAAAAGACCTCCGAATCGCTCTTCAAGACTGTAGATTAATCAATAATAAAATTTTCTATCGCGACCGCCTCTTTGTTCCCCCCTCCGCTGAGCTTCGCACCCAGATCATATACCGAACGCACTCCACTGGTCCGGCAGGACATCCCGGTCGAGTTTAAAACTATTGATCTCGTCTCCCGCACATACTGGTGGCCCAATATGTCGAGGGAAATCGAAACTTACGTACAAGCCTGTCAACTCTGCTTCCGAACCAAAGCCTCCCGTCTTGCCGCACCCGGATTCCTAGAACCCCTGCCAGTACCATTCCGCCCCTGGTCCGATATCTCCATTGACTACATTACACCGCTACCAATCAGCGAACGCTATGGCAAAAAGCATCAACATATCGTCACAGTTGTCTGCCGCCTAACGAAAATGCGTCATTTCATCCCGGTTATAGGACTGTCCGCAGAGGAGCTCGCCGATCGGTTCGTCGAAAAAGTCTACTGCCTACACGGTGCACCTGACAATATAGTATCCGATAGAGGTTCACAATTTATATCAGAATTCTGGAAGCACTTATCCGAGCGTCTATCGATCACTTTGAAACGATCCTCCTCGTTCCACCCCGAGTCCGACGGACAAACAGAGAGGATCAATGCCATGGTAGAACAATATCTTCGGGCTTTATGAACTTCCACCAAGATGACTGGTACGATTGGCTCCCACTCGCGGAGTTTGCGCTTAATAATACCACCTCAGAGACTACCGGCGTATCCCCATTCTTCGCTAACTACGGTTTTCACCCACGCCTCGGCGTTGAGCCCTCTTCACCTGTTCCCCCAAACCTATCATATCAACGCAAACGCGAGTTCCTAAAGGCCAACGAGATTGCGGACCGATTTGATATCATCCTAACAAAATTGAAAGCCCTAGCCGCTCAATCCATTCAGAGATATGAAGATTACGCTAACAAGACTCGCACCGACGCCCCTCTATACAAAGAAGGTAACAAAGTATGGGTTAGTACTAAGAATATGAAAACCAATCGCCCGATGAAGAAAGGTGATGACAAATGGGATGGCCCCTATAAGATTCTAAAAGTTATAAACGAGCCTGTCTACTCCAGCTCCCCACTAGTTTTAAGATCTTTCCAGTATTCCACAACTCATTACTCCGACCACTCCACCGCTCACCTGGACTAGCCGGTCAAGAAGCGATCAACGAAGCCGAATCCCGTCGAAACCAAGGCCGTATCCTAGAAAGAGATGACGAAACGAACGAGGAAACCGAGCGGTGGGAATTCGATAAACTACTTGACTGCCATAACGAGGACGGATTTCACTACCAAGTCAAATGGAAACATCACCCAGCATCTTGGCAACCCGCCGAAGACCTTCGCGGCCAAGAAGACACGATCATCGCTTTCCATTTAGCAAATCCAGATAAGCCAGAACCGCCCGCTTGGGTAGGCTTCAAAAGATCTACTACTCCTGATCCCCCGCTAGTACTTACACCAAGCGCACCCCCGAATCGAGGCCGAGGCAGACCTAAAAAGCTCCGGCAATTGATTACTACTCCCAAGAAAGTTCATTTTAATCCAATAGTAGAAATTAGAGTATTTAGTGTTATTTTGTTTTCTAAAAGGTCAATTGGTATTGCGATCGTGGACCGATCGCCTTGAGCGGGGGGGTACTGTCACGGCGCCAACTACATGATCTGTAGTTGCCTTCGTGCCTCAGGCACAGCATACTAGCGCGCCCTACTTCCTATAAGTAGGGCTTCACTCTTCCATAGCTCTTCTACCCTTATGGTACAATATAAGTCTTTACCCGTACCTTGACACAGCTTGAGCTAAATATTATCTTTTAACAAATAAATATAACTTTGTTGAATTTAGCAAAATTAATATTTAAGTATTTTATCTTATTATCTATCCTACTATCTATCAATATAATAGAATCTTATAAAACGACTTTGCGAAGTATAAGCCTAAATATAACAATAATATTAAAAGTATAGCCAAATCAATTATACCATCAGTTATTACAACTATGATTTTAATATACTAATTAAGCAATAACAGAATAACCCTATTAATTTTACAAAAAAAATAGGTATAAAAAAAATCAGGGATTTGTTGTAAATATAAACTTTATAAATATCAATAATCGAAGTATTATGATAATGAATTATAATTAAATTACTTTTGTAAATTTAAACACTTCTGTTAGAGTAGATAATAGCAATGAATCACTAGGTGTAATGTAGCACAAGACGTTTTCATTATTTTCTCTAAACTATAAAAATTCTACAATTTATAATTGTGCGCGGGGTTGGCTGTCCGGCCCGGGGTAGGTCCCGCAGGGCTACTGCACGTGTCCTCGCCGTCCCTTACGCGGATGACCGTGACATAATAATCCAATCCTTCAATAAGGAATAAGGCTAAAAGAATTAACTCCTTTATCAATGCTTTGTTAAAATCTTTATTCCGGGCAGACTATTTCAATTTTATATTTTAGGCTTATTTAATTCATATGCCTAATTTTTTTTAGGTTATAATTCCTTTTCTTTTCAGTTTAAACCCGAAGCTTCAAGGATTCCATTTCAAATTTAATTACCTAAGACTTAGGCTTTATTTGGCTTTTTTGAGGATTTTATTTCTTTTTTTTAGTTTAATAAGGGGAGGGCGGTTTTTGTTATTTTTTTATAATTAATTTCTTTTCAATAGTTCTATTAAGGCAATTTTAATTTACCCCCTAAAACTCGGATGTCTTTTTCCGAGAAAGTATGAAAATTTAGTTCAATTCTAATGCTTTAATTAATAATAACCCTAATCATTTAATCAATAATAACCCTAATCCCCTTTTTCAATAATAACCCTAATCCCTAAAAAATATTCCTAATTTCTCTTTTCAATAATAATTCTAATTTTTTAAAAAAAACTTATTTCTAAAATTTTCTTTTCTAAATTCTATTTCAATCTCAATATTATTTATTTTCTTTACTTTCTTTTATTTTCTTTTTATAAAAATATTTTATTATAATTTCATCTTAACTTTTTTATTAATTAATTATTTTAAATCTTTAATCTCTAATTTTTTTATCAATTATAACCCTAATCCCTTTTTTCAATTATAACTTTAATCCTCTAAAAATTAAAAATTCTAATTCTTTTTTTAATAATAATTCTATCTTTTTTAAAATTATTTCTAAAAATCTCTTTTTAATCTTTTTTTATTAATTTATCCTTAATCCTCTTTATTATAATTTATTTCTTTTATAATATATATAATAAATCCAAAATTTTATTTTATTATTACTATAACCCTCTTTTTTTAATAATATTTTTTTTTCTCTTTCTTATTATAATTCATTTATCTTTATAACTTTAATATAATAAATTTAATTAATTCTATTTTTCTTTTTAATAATAACTTTTAATCTTTCTAAAAATTAAAATAATTCTTTTTTCTATTCTTTTTTTATTAATTTTCTTTTCTTTATTTATATCAACTTTTATTCTTAATTTATTTATTTTATTCCCTTTTTCTATACAATATATTCTATTTATTCAATCTAATCTCAATAATAACCCTAATCCCCTTTTCAATAATAATTCCAATCCTTTTTCAATAATTCTAATTCCCTTTTCAATAATAACCCTAATCCCCTCTTTCTTTAATAATCCTAACCCCTTTTTTAATAATAACTAACCTACCACCTTTTTAATCTAACTCTAATCCTCTTTTTAAAAATTCCCTAAAATCTTTCCTATTCAATTTTCTTTATTAATTCTCTTTTTATTTTTTATCCTTATAAGTTATTTATTCATATTATATATTCAATTCTATTTTATCCTTATAATTTATTTATTCTTACAATATATTTAACTCTATCTTATCAATAATCTTCTCATTCTTTTTTATAATAATTTTCAATTCCTAAAATCCATTAATAACCCTAATTCTCCTTTTCCATTTTATTTATCAATTCTCTTATTATTTTTAAATTTTATTATAATTATTTATCTTTATAATACGCAATAACTCTTATTTTATTAATAACCCTAACCCTTTTTTAAAAAAAATCCTTATCCTTTTTTATTTTTATTAATTTTTATCATATATTCATTTTTCTTTAACAATCTCAATTCTTTTTTATATTAATCTTTCTTATCAATTCTTTTACAAATATTTCACTTTATATTTTAATTCTAAATACTTTTTTTTAATTCCTTATTCTTTTTTTTCATTTTTTATTCTTTTTTTTTTTACTTTCTTTAATTCTTTTCAATATTCATTTTTATTTCATTTTTATTCTCTTTTATTTTTTTTTTTTCAATTCTTACTTATTCTTTTTAATCTAAATTTATTTCTCATCAACTTTTTCTTTAAAAATTGCGTTTTTATAGTTATCATCTTAATATATTTAATATTAATTTTTTTCTTTCAATTATCAATTTACTATATTTAATTCTTACTTCTAATTTTTATTATCAATTTCCATCCTTTCCTTCAAACATTATTAAACCCTAAAAATTTATTCTCTCTATTCTCTTTTTTTTAAAAACTCTTATAAAAATTCTCTAGTGGTTATCTTTCTTTAATCCCTTACTATTTTACAATAAATCAATCATTTGAAGTGGTAGTATTATATTCAATCAATTATTTTGTTCGATTTAGTTAATTTGATTGATTTAAATTGACCAAATTGATCAAATTGACCAAATTGACCAATTGACCAAATTATCAAATTACTAAATTGATCCAAATTGATCAAATTGACTAAATTGATCCAAATTGACCAAATTGACCAAATTAACCAAATGAATTGACCAAATTGACCAAATTGACCAAATTGACTAATTTCATCAGACTCATTAGATTCATCAAGTTTATCTGATCAATCGAATTCATTGAAAATTATTCAAATTCATTAAATTGGTTGATTTACCATTATAAATTAAACCAAATTAATCAAATTGATCAAATTAACCAAATTGACTAATTTCATCAGACTCATTAGATTCATCAAGTTTATCTGATCAATCGAATTCATCGAAAATTATTCAAATTTATTAAATTGATTGATTTATTATTATAAATTGACCAAATTAATCAAATTGACCAAATTAACCAAATTGACCAAATTGATCAAATTGATCAAATTGACCAAATTGACTAATTTCATTAGACTCATTAGATTCATCAAGTTCTTCTAATCAATCGAATTATCGAAAATTATTCAAATTCATTAAATTGGTTGATTTACCATTATAAATTGACTAAATTCAAGCTTTTCAAATCTAGCTTTTCGAAAGATATTAGAAATCTTCAAAACCACTCCAATTCTTCTTGTGTGAACAAGGGAATTCACTTCAAAAGAATGACTTCAATATAATGGCTACTGTATTAAAGGTATTTAGACGAATGCGAAGGAGACTAGCTCTTTCAGTAATGCCTATATAAGACCTACTACTTCCCCTCATTAGCTAGCTCTTTAGACAAAATATAATACAGACATTTAGAGGCCTACTAATATAGTGGGAACCACATTTCCTATATTCCTAATCTTATTATTGAATCAACACTAATTAGTAATATTACAATTACTTAACTTATTTATTCGAAATACCTTTTCACTTTTACTTCTTTTATTTCCTGTTGTTAGTACCATAACATCCCGGGGAAGTGCTAGTACTAGCTTTAAGCAAGCTAACAAGAAACCCGATACTGATAAGAAATCTGTTCTATCTAATCAATTCACCAATATAAAAGGATTTATCGATATGATAACTAACAATACCAATTCTCTGTAATAGGAGTTTAAGACTTTTTTCTATGAAAATATAACCAGTGTTCCTTTTCATTCTTCTACTTCTTTCAATTCCTATATTCCTAACAAAGTAGTAGCTGAAAAAAGAAAAACTCAGGAAACTACTAAGAATTTGAAGTTCAAAGGAGAATCTCAGAATTATTCTTTTCCAAAAGATTTCAATAAAGTTAGATAGTTTTTATAAAGGATATATATTCAAGATGGGGATAGAATACTAGATCGATGAATACTTTCTTTTTCGAATGGCTGTATATTCGAATATAAGGATTATTAATATATCTTTTCAGAATATAGTTATATTCGATTTCGAATTTATTTGACGAGTTTTATTTAGAAGCATTAATAAATTGATATTATATAACTTTTGTAAAATCTTGTAATGTTATGGAGTTTATATTAATATGAATATAAATCTCAATAATGTTTTAATAAAAGCATTTCTTCATAAAGAGTATTATAATTGGATTATGGATTAGCTTCTGGAATACCAGATTAATGAGATATAACCATTTATATCTACAAAATGGGCCTACCTTCCTGTTGGACTCAATCTAAGACTACAAACCGAACCTTTTATCGAACCTCAAAATAGTATTCCAGCTGATTACCTAACTTTACTAAAACCCGGTAAAGTTATAAGTAATTCGATTATTCCTTTTAATATACATAAAGAACCAGCTCCATTTCAATCTGGGGATATACAAATTCCACGTGTACCTTTACTAATATCAAAACCAGGCTCTAGAATTCCATTAGTTAACATTCTTACAGGATCACCTGGTAATAGTGATGATCCAAATAATAATAACAATTGAAGTGGCGGTTGAGGTAGCAATAATGGTAGAGGCGACAGTAATGGTGATAGAGGTGGCGATAGAGGTAATAGGGATAGGGATCATTCTAATCATTCCAATTGCAAGAATAATGATTAATATAATCAGAGCTATTGTTTTGTTAATCTTTCGAAAATCTATAGGGATGATGATAGATATAAGGATATCGATAACTCCTTTGATCTGAAGATCTCTATATTCGGGGAGCATTATCACAAAGTATTTGTACCAATAAAGATAACTATAATAGCCTTTCCGATTATGCTTACGGGTGTGGTTAGAGATTACTATCAAGCAAATCTTAATAGTCTTCCTGATTTGTATCAAGGCTTATGCAACATAATAATCAACAATTTCGAAGGACCTGAATATCAACAGAATATACTTCTCAAATGGAATAACATCACTTTCAAGGATTACATTGAGAAAAATCTATCTATAGAGTTTTAGGAAGTGTTTAATACAATAATCACAGATTTACACTTCTTTCAGTATATTATTCCCAGGATAATATACAATCTTCAATTATACTATATTAAGATTTTGTCTATGTGTAATAGTGTTCCGGAGTGCTACTCTGCGATATACAATTCTCGTCCAATTGTTATAGAGCTTATTAATCAGATTAAACAAATTATCAACTCTTATCGAAAGACATTTCCGAAATTATACCCTCCACCTGAGATATTCCTTACAGATCGATATTTCTATAATAATATATCTTTGGGCTCTTCCTCTCGGAAATCTTATAATAAATATATCAATCAATAATCCTTTTCTGCATTAGTTGATAAGAGCAAGGATAATTATTACTTTTCTGATTGCAAGAAAAAGGGCTGTAGATACTACAAGTATACATAAAAAGAGAAAGATCAATTTAAGACAAATTATTATACTAAGTATAGTAATCTCGACAATAAAAGCTTTATAAAACGATATAATCAGTTCGTTATTGATATCGGACAAGAAGATAATCGAGATAGTGATAGTAATAATGATGATAACCATCTCATTGATCAGTATCTTACTAATACAAGCGGTTCTGGAGGGGTCTCCAAAACATTCTTTACCTCAATAAGTGCTTGTAATAGTTCTTCAGTAGCGACTGATCTCAACAACACTGCAAGCACTCATAAATTGACAACTGAGGCATTCACTACAAGCAGCGAGCGATATAGTGCTGATACGTTCTTCAGCATCATGATCGATACGAGTGCGGCTAAGAGATTATCTATCAGATATAACCAGTATTTAGCATAAAAGAAAATCAAGGATATTGAATATAATAAAGTTATTGCTGGATAAGTGATAATCTAATATAGCATTGGAGTGATGATTTTTATTAGTTTGTTTTATATCAAGTTTCTATTTGAAAAAATAAAATAAAACATAATGGAAGCCGATCTTCCATTCTTGCTTTCTTTAGCCGATATAGACAGACTTAGATTCAAATATGACAACCTTAATGATGTTGCTATTACACCTAAAAGCGTCTATCCTGTATATCAACAATTCGGCCATACATTTTTACTATAGAATATCAATATCAAGAGACTAATCAACCATTCCATTAATAATAATAATTGCTATCTTACCAAAATCGAATTACAACAAATTCATTATCGGTTTAGTCATCCATCTGCATGCAAGTTCCATAAAGTACTTAAACACTCCGGGCACAACAAAGACTTTAAAGCAATCAAACAGTTTACCAAGTTTTATCACCATTGTCAAATCTATAGCAAGTCGCCCAGCAAATTCAAATTCTTTTTGCCCGATAAGGATTTTGAGTTTAATCATACCATACTTATCGATATGCTTTATATCAACAATAATCCGATCCTGTATATTGTCGATAAAGCCATATGTTTTCAAGCCGCTCAATGGCTAAACAATATATCTGCGAAGCATACATAGAATAAACTCCGTAAGTGCTAGATCGATACATATATTAATCCATCGAAATATATCACTTATAATGTTGGTACCAACTTTATTGAAAGAGAGTTTCAACAATATACTATGTTAATATCCATTCAGATAAAAACAGTTCTTATAAAAACGCATTATTTGATCAATATTGTTGAAAGATTTTATACATTATTGTGAAGATCTTATAAGATTATTTATAAAGAAGTTTATAAACTCGATATTCACAAGGTAGTTATACTCTAGATGACTGTAAAGGCAATCAATGATATTACTAGACCTAATGGTTTAATACCTACTTTACTCGTTTTTAGTACTTTTCCCTGTATAGTCGATACCAGCCCTTCAACACCTATTATTCAACAATATACTGCCGCGATCTTTAAAGCTATAATAAAGGTTTGCAGATTATATAGTTCTATACAAATACGAAAAGCCTTGAATATATATAACGGACTCTCTACAACTGTACTTCATGACTTACTACTAAACAGCAAGGTTTTGGTTTGGAGAGAGGGCAATGGAATAGCTATTGGTGAGTGGAAAGGACCTTTTTCACTTATTAGTATGGAAGGGGAGATATGTACTCTTGATCTATCTTATAGACCTACGAGATTTAGATCTATATTGGTAAAGCTGTATTATGAGTGTTTAGAAGCTGGATGTATTGAGGAGGTTGAAGAAATTGATTATGATATTGATTTCGAAATAACTTTACCAAATTCCGACAAAGTTATATTGCCTCCTTCAGGAATAGCAATCACGTGTGCAACGAATCCAGAGGAACCTCTTTTGAATTTATCCAAGAACAACCAGATGCCTATATCAACATCTTTCCTGCGAGTGGTTATACCTCAGATTCGAGCTCATATATAAGATTACTACTTCGAATGTTTTGTTGCTAATCCTAAGGATCCTATTATGTATAAGGAATCCAGGAAAAAAGAGATTGATGGATTGACAACTAAGGGTGTATTCGAGATTGTATTACTTTCGGATGTTCCTTTTGGTATACGTATTTTTAAGTTGTGATTTGTTGATAAGATTAAGAATAAAGGAACGGATACTGAATTCCGTAAGTTGAGGCTAGTCATTCAAGTATATAATGATGCTGATAAGATATCTGTATTGACACAATCCCCGATAATTCAATAATCGTGTTAACGTATTTTAATCTCACTAGCTGTGAGTATTCGAAAAACAGGTACAGGAGTATATATTCGAGATATCACTTAGGCGTATACTTAATCCACTTTAAACTTATATTGCACTTTTTATACCCATACTCCAAAAGAAATGAATCTATCAACTGATATGATTTTACTTATTGTTAAGCTATTATATAGTGTTCCTAAAGCAGGAAATCATTGATTCCGGATATACTATACTTATTACTACAAGAAGCTTAAGATACAGCAATCTATATATGATTCTTATCTTTTGCATACTAATGATAAGGGGACTGGATTTGGTATTGTAAGGCTTCAGATAGATGATATACTTATTATTAGGGATAATGCATTTATACAAGCTAAGGATGAGTAATTCAAGTAAGCTGGTTTTATAGCTAAAGATCGCGAGGAATTCACTTATGATTATTTATTAAAGTTTAATAGTGTTATTCTTATATTTAAGGGTAATAATATTCATTTTGATTAGGAGAGGTAATGCAGCAATCTACAGTTTGTATTTATAAGATTCATAGATATGTATGATATATATGGTAAGGTTTGGAAGCATGCTTTTATATATGAATAGTATGTTGTATAACGAGCTTGTGGAATATATATTGCAATTATATATCAACTCGAGGTATTTTTCGATTTGTTCATAGTAGTACAGATGATCCAACCTGGCAAGGATGATATTGTAGTATTAAATAAGTGTATCAAGTGGCAAAAAGAAAACTCTGCCAGAAAACTCAAATACATGTTACTTGATTTAGATTCATTTAAGATTGTTGTTTTTGCTAATACCTTTTTTGCGAATAATAAGGATTATTTGTTCTAAATAGGCTATATGATTGTTATAATGGATAAACATAATAATGCTAATATTATTTATTGGTTATCTATTAAATGCAAGAGAGTCATACGCAGTATTTTGGCATCCGAGCTATATGGATTAGTTTAGGGATTCGATATTGGTATAGCAATCACTTCTATAGTTAGCGCTATTCTTGGTAAGGAGATTCCATTAGTTTTGTGTACTGATTCCAAATCATTATACGACCTACTTACGAAACTGGGAACGACTAGTGAAAAGAGATTAATGATCGATATTATGGCATTACATCAATCCTACGAGCGGAGGGAGATCGTTGAAGTGATCTGGATTGATAATCCGACTAATCCAGCCGATGCAATGACGAAAGGAAAGCCATATCAAGCTCTTGCTGATCTGATCAATACAAATAAGATCGATATCAAGGCAATAAAATAGATAGAACGGGATTAAAGGAAGGGATTGGTTTTGCTAGTAAGAGGTCAGGGACTTTAGCCAGTAGATGAAGGATTTTATGATTTTACGAATTTCTTTTTAGCCATTATATTTGAAGCTATAAAAAAGAGTTCCGAGTATATGAACAAGGGAATTCACTTCAAAAGAATAACTTCAATATAATGGCTACTATATCAAAGGTATTTAGGCGAATGCGAAGGAGACTAGCTCTTTCAGTAGTGCCTATATAAGGCCTACTACTTCCCCTCATTAGCTAGCTCTTTAGACAGAATACAATACAGACATTTAGGGGCCTACTAATGATAGTGGGAACCACGTCTCCCGTATTCCTGATCTCATTATTGAACCAACACTTCTAATGGAAATCGAAGCGGGATTAAAACCAGCAAATATTCGATTAGATTCAAATATCAAGCAGTATACCTTTCGATTAACAAAACTCTCATCCAAATATCTAATCAATATTGAAAAAGCTATTCTAGCATATCAATATACTAATCGAGAATCAATTAATATTTCTTAAAGAAAATTATATAAATCAATCCAACTTGATAGAATAAGAGAATCAATTAATAAAAAATTCAATTTATTCTCTTTCGAAAAGATTACTCATTTCTATTTTCCATTATAAAAAAAGGAAATCCCTTTCAAAATCAATATTAGTAAGGCTTCAAAAGAAAATGCAGTAATACTTTATAATATTATTTTCAGATATATTATTATTATTATTATTATTAGTAATTTTCAACCGGGCCGTATAGGCGAGCCTCCCAGGGGGCATTACGGTTGGGCTAACTGCGGGATGATCTTCTAGTTTACATGATCCCCCTTTCCTAGGGATGGGGTCTCAATACCCTCAGTAGCCTCCCAAGCGATGGCTAGCGCACTTGCGCCTTTGTCTCCGATCCTCTGAGCGCCTCCGTGCGCGCTTTCCGATCTTCTATATAGTATTTGTTTGAAAGCTGTTTTATCCTGTAAGGGTAGCTTTTGTATATATTCTATTGCAGTATGGTATGCTGTATGCTTTAATTTTCTTCCACATAGCTTTTCTAGATTTATCCCCTCCTACTCCCTGCTTATGTTCGCCTGGATTAATCGATCCCTTTCCTTTTCTTTTTCTATTCTTCTGATAGTGTTTTAGGGCATATGCTTTTATAGAAATTTGTTATAGTAATGAATTTAGCAAATTTGGTTGATATATATATTAGCTGTTTCAGTAGTCATTCTTGAGCTGCTTGATTGCAAAATGGGTATTTGAGCTTGATATCTGGGGGCCAGGTTTTATAGATCGCGAGGACTTTGCGGTAATGCATAATATACTCGGGGGATTTGAATGCTCTGCATGAGTAATGGATTATTGCTTCCTTGTATTTAAATTGTCAGTAATAGCTTTCGAAATCGTTATGTGCTGAGCGGATCGCTAGTATGTGGTGGAGAGTTGCTTGTAAGAATTCTAGTTCCTTAGAGCATTTGTTTATGCTCTTTGGATCCTATTTCTGGTACTGTTTGGAGAGTATTAATATCTATTTGATCTATCACACCTGTACTACCGATTCCATAACAGTTTTTGCTATAGAGCGGATACCGCTTACTGTAAGTCGATTCGCATACCCTGAGACTGATTTTCTTGTCCCTTTGTTAGCGAGTGTATCCGCACACTCATTCCCTTCGATCCCTGTATGGCCTAGCAACCATTTGATCTGGATCGAGTGTGTTTACATCAATTTGTAGTATTTGAGGAAAGCCTATTGCGATGTGATAGAGGCTATACCTCTTATTCCCTATATTACCAATATGCTATCAATGTATATATAGATTTCCATTTGTTTTATACTGGTGATATTTCTGATCACTGTTTGGAGGCCTTGGTATGCCCCGATCGCTTCTGTGTCGAATATATGAGAGTTGTAATGCAATCCATTGTTTCTTTTGCATACTACTGTCTATCCTCTATATACAATATATCCATATTCTATTCACCTATTATCCTTATCAGTCTGTTCCGATCCATCAGAGAATATAGTGATCTGATTATGTGTATGCTTATTCCACCATTCCTGAAACTACTCTGCCACTACCTTTTTCGTAAGGCCTCTAATGGGATCCGTTCGATACCCTGGTGTGTAGTGGGGCCCTGCTAAAGTCATCTCCTTGATTCGGGGAAGGCACTGGCTGATCACCTGGACCTTTGTTCTGGCTGGCTACAATTGGCCTTCCCTGTTGCCGGAGGAATAGGTGGCTCTTATCCCTCGGTGATAAAGCGGGTGTTTTGGATCAATAGTTTGGGCATGGAAGGCTGCTCTCCATTTTATTTGTTCTAATGCTACTTCTGCTAATAGGAGAGCGCTATCCCTTATTATCACTATATTCGGGGTTGTTCGCCAGACTGGGAGAACTCCTCTGATTGCTATTCGTAGAACCTTATTGATAACTAGAATCACTCCTCCTAATCGAGCGCTCACTACTACTGGTATCCCATCTCGGTACTGTCCAATGGTTTTTGTTTGTCCTGCGTATCATACCTCTACCCCATAAAATAGGGCTGGGTATAAGTAAGTGATTACTGCTTTCCATAAGGATACTGCTAGGGGTCCATTTATGATCTGGGCTAGCTCTTGAATATAATAAGCTAATTTCCAGCCTTTGGCTACTTGTATTTCGATATACTATTTGAATATGAGCTTACAATCAAACCATATGCCTAGCCATCGTAAAGCCGATTCTAATGTAATCAGTGAGATAGTGCAATCACGGTTTATTTCGTATGCCAGGTTGATAAAATACTTGTACCATGTTATATAAATCATCTTCATCTTTTCGGGTACAAAGATTATTTTGTTCCTAGCTTTCCAGCGGAATATGCTTTTCACATCTCTTGCTAGCATTGCAATGTTTTGTTGAACGCTTGCCGATGATCGGTATAAACAGATGTCGTCTGCATACCCAAATCGGAGTTTAGGGTCTTACTGGAATAGCTTTACAAAATAAAGTATGTACAGAACTGACAAAAGGGGTGAGCCTTGTGGAGTACCGCATTCCACTATACTATAGCCAGTTATTGCTTTGTTAAGTCTAACCCTAAGTTGCCTTTAGATTAAAAAGGAGTCAATCAGAGCGATTAGATTCTATGGGAACCCCTATCCCCTCATTCGTCTCAGAAGTCTGTTTTTAAATAGAGCATCGAACACTCCTTGTATATCCAGTGTAACCATTGTAATCTCGTGGCCTTTGTTGAGCGCTACTTCTGTATTGTGAACGAACGACACTATTAAGTCCATAGCCGATCGTTTCGGAAGGGCACCGCAGTGTTGTGGGCTGAGTATTTCTTGTATTAGAGCTATCCACGCTAGATGTCTTGCTATAATTCTTTCAAGACCCTTCCCAATACAGGAGAGGAGAGCGATAGGCCGTTATGATCATAGAGATGTTCGGTCTGTCTTCCCCACTTTTAGTAGCATAACTATTTTTGCTTGTTTCTATACTATAGGAAAGTAATTGAGCTGTAGATATTTATTGAAAATGGTATATAGAACTAAGCCTATTTCCATCTAGATAGCCTTTAGTAATCTCATTGTGATCCGGTCTGTCCCCAGGGATATACTCGAGACCCCTATAGTGTTATGTTCCACTTTCTCTATAGAGATAGGCTCCCCCCAGGGTAGTTTTTCCCCACTTTGATCGTATCCGGAGTCCGGGAGATCGTCGGTAACTTTGAAGTACTGCAGAATCTCCAAGCGTAGTAGCTCGGCCTTTTCTTCATCCGACATAACAATGCGTTCGTCTACTATAATCGGTGGAGAGTGGTATGTGGGGCTCAGGTCGTACCATCCGATTACTCTATACAGGTCTCGATCTGATTTCATCTCATTAAGGAATTTCCTTTAGTACCCTCTTTTGGCCTGTTGTATATACAATAGGAATACTCTGCATTCTATAGAGTAATCGCTATTGATTATACGGCTCTGGAGATATATATCTCGAGTGATTGTGTAATCGGGTATCCACCAGGGGGCTGATTTTCCTGTCTTCCGATCCAATCTTCCTGTCGTTCTGATTACCTGTTGTAATACCTTCTACATGTTTTCAACAGCTCAATCCAGAGCTATACTTGTGATTGCTATTTGTGCCTCCCGTTTGATTCCTGTTATATTAGCTAATATCATTCTTTGAAACAGAGGTAAATCTTCCTCCCTGATGTGATACATATATTGGAATCTCGGTACTAAGCTTGCTCTTTATATAATAATAAGGAGGGTATTATGATCAGATTTGCAATACATATCAGCCCTAACTTCTATATATATTCCTAGAATATTGAAAAAGATTAGATCGATTATGTATCCTGCTCTATATATCACTTGCCCCAGGATGTTCATGAACTTGAGGTTTCTGTCATTGGATTATTCCGTAAGCCTATTACCATTATACACTGTATTCACACCTGGCTCGAATAGTATATGGTGAGCATTAAAGTCTCCCCCAATAATCATATCCCTAGTTAATATTAGATCAAGGATTATCTTTAGAACTCCTAAGGTATTCAGTTTCCTGTATAAATTTAATAGTTTAATTCCGTTTATAAAAAGCCACATATAGTTTCTATACTCCTCTCCTACTAATTATAGCATTTGTAATCTAATCTCAATTCTGATATATATCATTACTCGTAGGTGTCCCTACCCTTCCTCGCATGTCCCGCTCCCCCTCCAGGAGATCACTGGGGATAGGCATTGGTATCCGTTATGTGTTTGAGTATGTGTATTGGATATCCAGAACTCTTGTATATATATTACATCGATCTTTTCCTCAAACGCTCGCTGCAATGCTGCTGCATACAGTACGAGGCTTTTCCGTGTATTTATCCAGGCAATAGATAACGGCTTCGATCTATTCATATAGATCTTCCATTATTGTATCATATCCCCCAGTCATAGCCTGATTACTTAGAGCTTCAAGGTTGAGATTCTTATTGATCTTTACTGCCCTACTACAAATGATATGTTGACCTTACGCATCCCGCTCTTCATCCATTAAGCTCCCCGAGATATCGTTCGCTTGCTCTCTTCCAGTATCGCTTTCCGAGTTGCTGCCATCTTTGTGTTGGGAAACTGTATCCATTCTAGATTTCCTTTTCCTTTCTTGCACTATCACTGGTATTTGAACTGTTACTGCTAGTGCTGAGGCGATAATAATACTGATCTCCCCTGTTCGTCGGATGATCTAGATCTGCTTTCGATCCGGGCACACTATCTTGCTATTCACCCACTGGGGCTTGATGAGGCAGTTGTCATGATCCGCTGGGAAGGGCCCACGGCATCCTGCGCATTGTATTAAGTGATTACAATCCCCAATTAGCTCATGAGTAGATAGTGGGTGTGCGCACTTTCTGTATACCACTTTTCTTTTGTATTTCCAGCTTTCACAGTATTGCTGACACCCTGGGTTGTATCTTCCCAAGGCTTGTCTTCTACTTGCTGGGAATATTCGGATCTTGTTGAATAGATTACAATGAGGTGGCTGCTCCTGAAAAGATAGTATCCAGGTGATCCGATTCTGCTTATCTGCTCCGAACTTGGATCTCGCTACCCGTACTGGACGTAGTCCCGTCTGATACCAGATTTCTTCCCTCATTTGTTTTTCCCCAATCTCTGTGGGCATTCCCAGGAGATCGGTAATGATCATCGGGACCCCTGGTGCTATATATGTATACCATGGCTTACTGATCGCGAGATCTGTAGTTTTAGTAGCTGCTATAGCCTATTGCTTGTTTGCAAGAAGGACTATACGGGCTTCTAAGGAAGCTGTAACTGCCCACCCAGTTCAGATGATTGTTATTGCCGTAATAGCTCTAGCCCCTAGAGTAGCAATCTTTGGGACCGCCTTTACTAGCGCCTGTCTGATCCCCCATAAGGACGACTCCATCTTGGTTCGTTTGTCGAGTCGGAGGAAGAATCTTTCGTCTGTGCGTTCTAATCTCGGTGCTCCACTGATCACCTGCTTGGGCCTGTTTGCAGCCCCTGCTTTCACCATTGAACCGGAGGGAGTAGCGGTTACGGTTTTGAGGGTTTGAAGCATCCCCGCATACATTTGCGTAGTTGGCTTTACGCTTTCTGTTGCTAGCTTCGAGTTGAAGGTCCCTTTTGTACCATCTGTAATGGCTGTTAATGCTCTGCATACCAGTTCTCCTGCCAGTCGGCTCAGATCCTGTTCCACAAATTGCGCTGCGAACTGTACGAGGATCGTCTCGAAACTGGTGAGTACTAGAGCCTCGTCTACAGTGCGCTTCCGTTGTGTATCGATCTTCTTCTGAATAGCTGTCTTCACAGCTGTTTCAATGGTGTTCTGGCCGCTCTCGAGCGAGCTTGAGAGGGGACCAGCGCTTTTGTTGCTAATCCGCGCTCTCTTCGGAGCGGTGGTTGAGGAGCGGTCATCGAGATCGATCGGGGAGCCCGCTGTCCCTGTAGGTGACGGCTGGCTCGCCGGCCCTCTCTGATTCTGCTGCGACAGCATTCTCGAGCCAAGCAGCTCGGAGCGCTACAGCGATCGCGCTGGTATGTATTGTATAATATGATTTCGGGATATCCGTAGATATGGTTGTTATGAGCTCGTTTGTGTTGTTCGTTTATATTGTAAATGAATAATATTATTAAGTCTATAGCCAATTATTTTGATTTTCAAATATAGAGATCAAGATATTATCTATATCTATACAAATGTCTCTTTTATAGAAAAAGGAATAGGTATTAATATAGGGATAGTAATAATACAATCAAATAATCAAGTTTTATATCAAGAACAAATGAATATTGGAAACAATCAACTGGTTTATAATAAAGAGCTATATGGAATTACTCGAGTTATTGAATATGTTAACTCAATTGCTAGTAATAGAAAGAAATTCAAGGTTTATTTAGATAATCAAGTAGGCTTATTATAACTAAAAATATCCTCAAATTACTCTAATCAAGTTTATCAAATTCGAATAATCAAAGCAGTTAAAGTTATTATAGCTAAAGAAGCGAAAATATCCTTGAATTAGATACCAGAACATACTTCAATAAAGGGAAACGAGCTAGTAGATAAACTAACAAAAAAAGCAACTATAATACAATCTATTTCAAATAAAATTAGTTTTGAATTATTAGGAATAATGTAAAAGAGTAGAAGGTGGTAGGGTCGTAAAGTAGTCCTTCGCAAATACCACAGATAAGTCACTGAGACGTAGCGCCTCCGGCGGAGGAGAGGAGGAGAAGGCTCTACATAGCGCGTCACAAAACGTACGAGAAGATGGGTGGGAACTGACTGCTTTCTCTAAACTACACAAAGAAGACCTATAAATACTAGCTACAGAAAGAGGTCACGTGACCAGTACCAAGTTTCGCTCACAATAATAATCAAAGAATCCTTTTTTGATTAATGAAGCTTGATTTTCAATTAATATAAACTCAAATCAAATCAAACAGCATTAACCTATTTAAAACTATTTTCATGGAAAATTGAATCGAAAATCAAACTACTAATTGAAATAAAGTAAAATACAATTAGCATTTTCTTTCAATTGAAATTAGGTTATGATTACATTAAATCATATTTATATTATTTTAATCACTCCAATAATAAATATATATATAATAATATTAAGGTACCTCAATATCTTTTGATCAATTACCCAGTATATAAAGCAAAAAGAAAAGAGATATTCCAGAATATATTATTTTCTAAAATCATTTTACAATTTCTACTTTATATAAAAATAAAAATAAAATTAATTATCAAATTCATTAATACAATTAAAATTGCTATAAAAGCCTAGTATTTATTAAGAGCTTAAATAGAAGAAGAAAGAGAAAAAGAGAGAAAGATTAAAAAAAGAGAAAAAAAGAAAGAATATTCTATAGAGTAGATTTCCTTATTATCTTATTATATGTTATATGTATAGTAAGTGGGCTTAGATCTCTAATGTTCATTTGCACTTCCCAAATTGTTTATTCCTATTATTGTAAAATAAAAAGTTATTTATTAGACCCTTAAGATCTAGTTGTTTTATATAATCTTAAATTGAAAATGGACAAAAATTCAATTAATCAATCAATTAATTAATCAAATAGATCAAATTGATCATTTCACTTAAAGTCTTGTATAATAACAGGTAAGCTGAAGATCTGTTTATATACAATTGAATTTAAGTAATTTATTATGGGAATATAGTGATCCTATAATCAAATTATAATATATTCAAAGTTGTTTTATTAATTCTTAAAAACATTCAAGATTACAATTTCTTTAATATAATAGCTATAATCTTATTCCTATAAATCCATTCATTTCTTTTTAAATCAATCCTTTTCCCCAGCCAAATTATATATACAAGAAGATCTTTTTATATTCGTTCAAAATGCTTTTTAAGCTAAACTACCCCCTTTATCCTTTTATATACCGCAATATAGATAGGAATTACTATATCCAGAAATTGATATTCACTTTCTTTATAATCAGGATTAGTCACTTGACAGATCTCTTGTAACTGATAACAATTCCAATATACAATATATTATGAGATCCAATCTCTCTCATCAAATTTGTATACTTAGAATACCTTTCTTTTAGTATTGATCCAATCAAATCACTGAGAACATTGTAAAGAAAGATAGTTGAAGCAGCAATTTTAAATTTGATAATAAAAATAAGAATTATAAAAAATAAAAAGGTTTTATTTATATCAATCAAGAATTTGATTCTATCGAAAATCTTGAGTGTGAATCTTTTGAGGGTTAATAGATTCGATTTTGATAGCAAATAGATTTAAAGTATATATCAAATAAAAAGAGTGAGATTTTTCATAAGGTTTTTTATATATTTGATAGACCTTATTATTTAATATATACTAATGTCAATTCAAAGATCGATTAAGAAATTGATTAAGAATGCTATGTGAGCAAGATTGTTAAATGAAATAGAGTTATATAATAGTTTAATCAAATAGAAAAAGATATTACATTAAGGGCGCTATACCAAATCTAATAAAATAATAAATAAAGCTTTCCGATTATTGTATTTTGTCTAATCGGATTTTTAAAAGAAAGTAGTTATTTGTTTCAGAGTATTAAGATAAATGATCTATTGAATATAAGAATAATCAAATCCAATCCCGAAAATGAATATAATAATAATTACAGATTAATAAGGATTCGAAAGTTATTATTAAATAATCTCTCTTTTTTCTTGAATTATACCGGACTTCGATATGTATAAAGAACAATTCATTAATTCCATTATTCTATTAATTATATTGTAAGTATAATAATAAATAATAATCTTATTACAACTTTAATCAAAAATATTGGAATTGGGTTAGTACACCTCAATTAGCTTTTTTGCTTTTTTTATCAAAAAAAGAATACTATCTTTATAGCTAACAAGGTATTGGAAATTCGATTAATTAGTAAACTCACGAATAATCTTAAAGACTACTAACTTATTCTATTCAATAAATGATTTTTCTATCACTAGAGACAAGATAACCAAAAACCAAATGGATGAATACGAATTTATTGATAAATTAATCAATTTGAATTATATAAAAGCAATATTATATAGTAATAATAATAAGGTAATATTCATTTATAATAATTCAATCAATTTCTATTGAAAAACAAGTCTTTAAGTATATTCCAAAAAGCTAGGATTACAAACAACTTTGACTGATACAATTACTAATGAAAAAGGCTTTTCAATACTTTATTAATCATACTACCAAGAGAATAGTAATTATATTAAAACATTTGATTATATCAATCCATAAAGCAACCATAAGAATGATTATAATAATAATATTAGTATTCACGAAGCTTGTGTTGAATATAGGAATTAAAGTTTTGTTAAAACCTGTATCCAAGATTAAGATAACTTATTTATAAAAAATAATTCTAAAAATAATCAACACTTCTTAATATTAACCAGATTAATAAAATTAAAAAAAGGAAAGAGGGAAATAATCTTTAGGTTATATAAAGTAAATCCTCTTCCGAGTATTTTTATTTGTAACAAAATCGATTTCGCTTTGTAATTTAAAGAATTAAAATATTTGATAAATTAAAAACTCGTTTTCCTTATAAAAAGTAATCGAATCAAAAGAAGGAATGCTAATTTACTGAAGTTTGAAAGTCGTGATGTAATAAGGTATTTATGGTAAGATTAGTTGTTTCAGTATAAGCCATATTAAAGATTTGAAAACTGTGATTACTGAATTCAGTTAAGATTCTTAAATCAGATTTATTGTTAATGAATTCCCCAAGGGTATGATTTAGATTAAAGTTAGCTTGTTTTCTTGTGGTAAACTTCTTTTTTGTGATGGAAGCAGTGAATTGTTGTCAGTTGGAGGTGTGGAGGATCGAAACCTGAGCTTGCTTGTACGCTTTCTACAAATATGTTGAGATAAGATTATCTACCCATATTTGCCCCTGAAGATTGGATTAAAGATACGGGGATATCAAAGCAGTTGGATTTTCTTGTTGGAGGAAGATTTGTTGAAAGAGGATGATATATACAATATATGTAAGAAATAAATTCCCAATGGCTTTCAAAAGAAATCGAATATTATTTTTATATATATCTGATTACTATTGCTCTTTGTAATATTATGTATAGATCATCACCAATCTTTCCTAGATGTAAATATATCGTTGTTGTTCTATATTCTGCTATATAATAGAAAGTAATTTGGGCTTTCGCAAAGGGGGATTAGGGGTGATGTAACAGAGAATCAAGAATCGCTTTAAGAATTCCTGAGCTTACACTTTATAAATCCGTATTGCCTTTGAATATAAAATTAACTCTCCCTTTCAATCAATTTGAAAGAAAGTGATATGCAATTTAGGATTTGTTTTGAGATATTGAAAAAGCCTTAGATTGATATTATCTACAAATTCCGAATTGTATGAATAGGAAAACTAAGAATCTCCAAAATCCTCGAAATCCAAGTTATCCTTTATTCGCTACAAAATCATTATAATTAAATCTTGTATATCAAAGAGTAATTCATTATATAATAAAAAGTAAACTTACTGGAATTCTGAAAGTACCAAATTCGAATTTATTTTATAGAGATTTCTACCCTGCGATACCCCATAATTTGATAATTCAAAAATTATTGAGCTTGATATTTAATAATAAAGCCTTGCTTATTTTAAATAAATATAAATATTATTAAAGAATATAACCAAAAAGAGTTTTGGTTAATTATTAAAAAAACTTTTTGTAGAGAATAATAAAAAGGATAGAAATTTAATCTTTGTTTTTTATTCTTGAAAATAAATAAAATTAAAAAGAATTAATTGTATTGTTTATGTAAGAGTTGAGAGATAATTATTAAAATTTCCTAATTTTTTTCATAATCCCTTTCTATAAATTATGCGACTTTTTATAATATAAAAACTCAAGATAGGTAATTTAAATAAAACACTTCTAATCAAGTAATAGATTAAAATTAGATATAATTATCGAATAATATACTTCAAAGCAAATTCGGATTTATTAGGATCTTTAATATCCAAGGTTTCTATAATGGTATTTGTCACGGATCGCACCCAATCGCAGCTGCGATCGCTCACGTGCGCGTTTGCACATGTGCACGATTACGTGTACATAGCTAGTATATAAAAGCGCTCTACAAGCACTTTGCTCCCGATTCTATAGTTATAGATTCTAAGGATAAATTGTACTCTGTTCTTATAATTCTTTTAAAGTAAAATGTCATATTATCTATAACTTATTATATAATCGTATAGCTATTTGATGGCTAATTAAATAATATCTTATAACTATAATACCTTTTTGAATATATCAAGGATATTCGATATTACTTATAGGAAAAGGGCTGATTCCGAGTAAATCTATTTGATAAAAGACAACAAACCCCTAATATATAGAGTTACAAGTATTGCTATTATATCCAATCCATTTATTTCAAAGGGACTTTATTGCTCTTTCCCTTTTGCTAGCTAAGCGCTTTCAGTTGATAATAGTCAATTTTAATAGAACAACGATTATAATCCTTATGGTTCTAATATAAATATTGATAAATGTGAAAAAGATAAACAGCCTAAAAACGATTTCTTAATTAAGATATTAACTCTTAAGAATAATATATTAATATATATTCTTCTATTACAGAAAGAACAAATACTGACCCTTAAAGACTTTGAGGATTTATAAAATAAAATTGTAAGACTCAAAAACGAATTGCTATAGTGTAGTTTTAATACTATTTACTTATTTCAATCTTTAAGATACCAATAGCAATATCATATAGATTCCCTTACAAATTGCAAAGTCCGGATTTCTAATATTCCAATTAATTCTATTAAAAGAGTATCTCCTATTACTAGAAAAAGAAAGAATAAGAAAAACCCTTGCTTGTAAAGTTAATCTTTATGATAATCCCTTTCGAGTATTAATAGCAAACCTTTTTCAAACTCAATCACTTTATCAAGTAATCTATAAATTTACTGAATATTTTACTCTTGTTTATTTATTATTGTAATAGAGTATCTATATATTCTGAAGCTTATCAATTTTTTATTCAAATTCAAAGATAATGTAAAGTTGAAAATAAGTTTTTAATAGTTATTGATTATCGAGCAACTCGAACTTTATGAAAATTCATTTATCTCGAAAGCATAATAGTGATCTTATATAGTAGATTAGATAAAAGGAGAGGTATAAGAATATGTATTCTTATTGTATACTTAAGTTTCCTGTTTGATAGAATAGTAATTGATCAATCAGCTTATAGCTATTTACAAGAACCTTGTTGAAGCCAATTATGTATAAACTGAGTACAAATACTAGATTATACTTAATAATATCTAATAAGGAAATTTTCTAATATAATATTATAGGTTTAGATTATTAGCTATATAAACAGAAATCATTAATCTGACAACTCTTCTTTACAATCTAGAAAGAAAAATATCCGATTTCCTTCAACAAGCTATTAGCCCTTTATATTAATAAATACTATACTATTAAAGATCTGGCTATCAAGCTTACTGAGATTAACAAACTCGAAGTTATATTTTAAAACACAATCGTTATAGAATAATTAAAGAAATATCTTTTAAAAAGTTATTTAGTAATATTGATTTATTAACTACCCCTAAAAGTACTCTCTGCTTATCAAATAATTCGAATCCATCTATTCAGTTTTACACTCAATATTCTCCTTATACTCTTACTAGCTATATAGAAATCTTTAAGCTAAATAATACTTCATTTCCAGAAAACAATTTCAATCATAGTATTATTACCCCTATATCAGAAGTGAATTGCAGTTTCACGCTATATATAAATAATATAAGCACTATAGTCAAGATCCAAGAGATTGGAGAAAACGAAGAGTTTTATAATATAGAAGACAGATTCAATTATCTTTATAAAGATTTCAACAAAAGTCGGATACTAGCTATATTATAACAAATCATATTGAAGGAATCTTACAATACCATGATACCGTCAATGTGCAGTCGTGAGCAACCTGTCGCACCGCCGAGCGCGTCGGGTCGTGATCCAATCGCTTCAATAACAATGACGATAATCATATCGATAATTAAAGCAAATAAAGATGATGATATATAATCTATTTATAAAGCAATAAACCGATCAATTTTATAAGAAGAACAGAAAGCGACAAGTAACCCTAAAGATCGCAAACATAATCGATGTGTGTATTAAAACCCTGAGCAAAACGAAACTGAGCTATGCCAATATGTTGAGATCTGTGTGTATCGATAGTATAATCAAGATTATAAGACAAGCTGGGGCCTATATAGAGAACTTTTATATTAATTATAAAAGTAATCCCAGAGGGAACTGCTAAATCCTATACTGATATGCTCAAGACTGGAGGGATACCTCAAGTACCGAAGGGCGCTAAAGTGAATACGCTCAAAACAATGGAGACGATATAGAAGCATGAATAATGAGAGTAAAACAGTTATATAATCCTTATAAAGATAGAAAGTAGGCAACAAATAATCGCTAATAACCCTTTCGAACTGCAATTAAAGATTATAAAAGCAATTCCTGAATTAAGGCTTGAATTAATCCCCTTACTCCATCGCAACAGGACGGGATAGATCCTAGAATACAAGATGCTAAAGGAATACAAAAACCTCTTGCAAAACGAAAATCGTATATAACTGATTATTATACTTAATATAAATAATGTTCAAGCCGCGGAGATCTGGTACAATTATGTTATGCTTTAGGTCCCTCACAATACGCTAGGCGTGCTCACAACACTCCCAGACATAATCATTCAAGAAGAGATTAAGGCGTAGATAGAAAAGGAACTAATATAATATAGAGTCTCTAAGTACAGAGTAAACCCTTTTACAAAGAGGGTCAACTGGATTGTTAGTTTCAAGAAGATAATAAAACTATTCTGGCTATTTAATATTAATGAATACTCGAAGCCTCTTGATAGATTGCAATGCCCTCAATTACAACAGTACTCTAACGGATGCTAGCTATACTGTAATCTGTATATATATTATCGCTTGGTTTATTGCTCTAGGTATAGCGAACTGATTATTAAATATATTAACAGAAAGATCTATAAGTAATATCAAAACGATATTTAATGTGTGGAATATTTAGGATCCTTTCGATTTGTGTATAGCAATTGCTCTATGATATTACGATTAATCATGGAAAACTGATCAGACTTATCTACCGACAAGTGAGAGAAATCAGAACCGCTGGTTGAAGGGAGATTTAGGAAGTATACAAAAGAAAGGTATCTACTCCAATGCTAATCAAATAGCCTCAAATAGTTTATCCCCAGACCCCCTGTACTGGAGGCCTGTATTATTATTTACAAGAACAAATGGCAATTGGTGAACCAATCACCCAAATGGGTTCGATTAGGGGAGGGCTTCTTCAACAATCCGATTCACATCCCGGGCTGTAATCCTCCGCATTGTGTTAACAAAGGGGTAAACTATAATATAGTAGTTATAGCTGAAAAAGCCTTCTCATCTCCCGATTCTGAAATAAGCAAGAGGAGTAAGTCAAACACCAACAAAGCCGTTACCACCCTGTATGAATCGCATAATCAGTACAAACTCAATAAGGGGAAAGAAGCTCACAATTGCGTAAACGAATATGGAACGCGGATACTCCAATCATATTACCCTCTTATAAATCACTGGAAAGGCTAATATGGATATCATCTGTATCTAAGAACCCCAATTGTATAATAACTCGGCAACCCAAAATCATGCTGTATATGATCGATACCAGCCGATCGACACCTGGGGAACGACTAACAGCCCTGAGCATGAACCACAAGTAATCACTTATATACAAAAAGAAGGCAACTTGAAGGTTAAACAAATGAGGCAGACTGGAAGCAGGGATCTATTTTGGATTAATATTAATAAATACTCGATCCTTAATATCTATCGTGCCTTGCTTGATTTGCTAACAATAGAATATATACTCGAACTAGAAATCGCTTTAGGGATTAGTATGGTTATTGGAGGTGATTTCAATGCTAAGTATAATCTGTAGGAATCCGGAGTAGCAATTGCTAATTAAGGTGATATGCTTGTATAATGGGTTGTTGAATAGAGAATGGAGTATATCGGGACTCCTGGTGTCCTTATGTATGTGAGGGGATACATTCTGGATCTGATCTTTTCCAACTTGATTATTGCTATGATGGTGATCGATGATGATCTGTATAGTGATTCCGATTATGCTATTCAAATCATTACTATTTCGAATAGAGGAATCTCTGAATACAAGTAAATGTATATCCGGATATGCAATTCAGATTTACCCTACTTAACAGGTATAATGGCCAACTGTTTAGCGAATCTTCAGAACCTGGATCTCCGATCTACCTATAATATCGACAGACTGATCACCAGACTCACAAGTGCACTGAGCGCCTCTGTAGTAGCTGTAGGGCAGAAAGGCTGCAAACCCTATCGATTATCCTCATGGTAGACTGACGAGTGTAAGGAGGCATATCGAATATATATACAAGCCAGGAGAACTGGAACTGCTAACGGAATGGCAACGGTTCAGTAGGATTTATAGAGGGTTGTGTGAGCATCGAAACGAACCTATTGGACTAAGCGCTTGGACGATATACAGGACAATCAGGAACTATATAAAGTCATGAATTGGCATAAGCTAATCCCAGAAGCAGGCCTCAAGGTCCCTCCTCTGGTGATTGAAGGCTAGGAGATCACTGATACTAGGGAAAAAGTCGAAGCATTCTTTATAACAATACTCGATTGCTTTAAAGTATTGGACGATTTATAGCACGATCCTTTATAGGAATAGGGCTGCTAGACGATCTTATTATGGAAAAGAACAATTATTACGAAGGAAGTGGAAAAACATATAATAGGAATCAGAAGCACGTTACCCGGAGTCGATCGGGCAACCGTTCGCTTCCTCAAGGTGTATTGGCCTAGCACGAAGAGTGTAATACATGAGATTTTCGCGGCCTGCCTCAAGCTTAGTTACTACCCTAACGAGTGGAAACTCGCTAAAGTAGTCATATTGCCCAAGGTTGGTAAGAAGGATAGGATATCCCCAAAATCGTGGAGGCCGATTGTATTGATATCGTATATTAGAAAAGGATTAGAAAAGTATATCGTTAGTCAAATTGTATGGACAGCTATGAGATACAACGTTATTAGCCCTCAGTATTGCAGAGCACTACCGAAAAGAGCTGGTATTGATCTTATAGCTGCCTTCACTCATAATGCTGAGCTTGCTTTAATAGTTGGTAAAGTGGTTACACTAGTAATAATGGATGTACAAGATGCTTATGATATATTCCTTAAAAGACGGCTTCTACAATATATGAAAAAGCAGGATTGGCTTATAACACTCTTACAACTCATTGATTTATTCCTGACTGGGAGATATATGTGTGTAAGGCTTAAGGGAATCACAATACAGGATTTCCCGGTTGTATATAGTACCTCTTAGAGATCGCTATTCTCCCCTATCCTGTATATCCTTTATCTTATTGAGCTTCTTAATCAAGATAGAGCATAGTGTTTCGGATATGCTGACGATATAGCTATATATTATATATTTAAGGACCTATTCACGAATATATGTATGCTCCACCGAACCGTTCGATGTATCCTATAATAGGGAGATCAGAATAAAGTCTTTTTCACTCCGGAAAAGTTTGAACTACTTTATATATCGAGAAAACATGAAATTGCAAATCCGGTTATAAGGATAAATCAGGATCTAATCATTATACCAATCCTTTTAAAGCTTATCAATAGAGTACAATCGATCTTATACTGGCTTGGTATCTTTTTTGATCAGCATTTAATGTTTCTATAGTATATCAAAACGCGCATTGCAAAAGCTATATATGTTGTATTCCATATTCGATTAATAACTTATATAGCCTACAGATTATCTGCAGCCTATTTGCGAAAAGCAATTATTATTTGTATACTCTTTGTTGCTCTTTTCGGCTCCAAAGTATAATTCGATAGACTATACAAACAATACTCAAATGCAGGTCATATTCCGATTAGCATTAGAATCAAGAAATACATTGATCTAATCAGCAAGACGATTTATAGTATAGTATGGGGAGCTTTATCCATCTACAAAACGATCCTAATGACCACATTTCTTATAAAAGCTAATCTCCCAGTTAGAATTGTTGTATTAAAATAAGCTAGACTGAGATTTATGTTTCGACTTCAGATAGTAGATATACAATATCTACTTATAAATTGATTAAAATTATATATTAGGAAAAAAGAATGAGATATAAGTATTCTAAAAGGTTTCAATACAAAATTATAAAGAATGGGATAAGCAATTCTTATTATCGAGTGTCCTAGATTCTTATAGTCTTATTTTCTTCTGAATATTGTATTGATTCAACAAATGATATGGACAAAAAGAATGTTGTAAAAGTATTTAAGGAATAATAGGATTTAATCCCCCAAAAAGATTATTCTATATTTTCAAACGGGTCTGAACAATATGACAAACACAGTTACCGTATGGGGTATGGCTTTGTAATCTATTATAACAAGTAATAGATTGATATTGGCTATGGCTGTATATGCAAATAGTTGTATGTTTTTGATGCTAAAGCGATCGGCGTGTAATAGGGACTAGAACGCCTTCTAAATATTATTGATCGCCTTTATCAGGGATAAATATGGTTATATATTGATAGTATCTTAATAATCTGGAGAATACAAAAAAAACGCTATTGTCTTCTTTCAATGGGTATACCACAAATATTATCAAGCAATGTAACACTATGATATTATAATCAAGTGGTCTTCTAGGCATACTGAAATTGAGGGCAACAAAGCAGTCGATCGCTTTACTGATCAGGGTACAGCTGGGCCGCTTGACCCTAACCTATTCTGCCTCTCTACAGTCAGCAGTTCCCGCTCTGTTCTATATGCTAAATGTCAGTATTCCGAAAGCAAATAGTAAAAGGAAAAAAGGGGCCTGATCTCCGAAACATACAATGTATGGAAACCGATATATAATATCTCGGAATCGGAAAGCTTCAAGCTTTTTTGCAGGGTACTACACAGACTTATAGCGATGTGGATCGGATATAATGACTTTGCAGTCTATCACATTAAATTCAATTACGAAAATAGCATGAATATCTGTATATACAGAATTGAGAAAAGCCTATTATATTTCTTTTAATGTTTAATCAATAATCAAATGTGCAGCGACTAGCCGCTTGTATCAAATCGATTTCGATCCGAATAGGATGTGATAGTATATGTCAACCGCGTTCTGCGAATACAATATAACTTTATTGATTTTCTTGTTAGATTTAGATTTTATATTAGGATATGCTCAAACTACACAGAACTACGCGAATTCCAATCTGCTCTAATACCCCGAGGATGAGCTTTTTATCCTGATCAATCTAAGACCTGTACTGAATAGTTATAAGCGCTTCGAGCGTTCTCCCGATCGATAGCGATCAACCTGATTATTTGCTGATATCCGGATGGTATACGAAATAAGGTTCTCTGAAACAAAATCACAAACCCTTAGACAGAATAGCTGCAGGATCGCTATGAGCGGTACTGAGCGGGGGAATACCAGAAGCAACAAGCCCCTATTTAGCTAACATTACACTACTATAAGCAGCTGGAACGCTAGCAGCCCATAAGCCCACTCCTTAATACATCTAGAATACCCCTTGGGAGGTCAGATATTAGACGTTAATCACTATAAATAAATAAATAAATAAATAAATAAATATAATATAGAAGAGAATGTCGAGGAGGATATAAACCAAGAAATACAAGTGGAAGTTATCGAGTCTGCTTGTATTACCGAAGACCAATGTTTAAATCAATATGCTTAGATAGAAGTTCTCTCCTAAATGCGATTCGGGATATAAGATTCCTTGATTTGATAAAACTAATAGAAAATGATTCTATAAATCTATTATATACATTTTCAAAAAACGGATATTTATATAATACTCAATCTCTTATAGATTCCAGAATAAATAGCTTTACTTTATTAATAAGATACTCCTTTCATTATTATTCCCTATATTCAAATCCTACTTCATATTACTCGAATTACTGATTAAAGTCAAAAGCTATAATAATATACAAGATAAAGCTATTACTCATTTTATATTTCTTAATTTCATAATTAATGTTTAATAATAGTCTTATTTGTCATTTTTCATCATTGATTTGGGTTTATATAATATAATCCTAAATTGTAAATAATTGGCAGAGATCCGAATTAAAATTGATTGTTTTAATTGATACCTCGAATAGCCTTTCGAGCATTCTCCTATTGTTTTTTTATTAAAAAATATACTTTTAATTAGAAATAATCTTCAATAACTCAGAATCAATTATTTGAAATAAAAAGATGCTAATAATTGGAATATCTAATTGAAAGAGATATACCATTGACTTGATAATAGATAATCGATTATAGTATTAATTATACTTAAGATATTTATTACCTCTCTCTAAAAGACTAATATAGTAATTTCAGATGTAATCAAAGCTCAGATTCTAGTTAATTTGAAGAAAAAACCTATTTTTAATTAAATCTCTATTTAGTCTATTTATAAATCCCTTCTATTTTATATTTCCAATATATTCGATATCTATATATTCAAGCTGATTCAATTTTAATTTATTTATAAAAGAAACAAGGATTATGAGATCTTTATAATTATATATATAGAGATTAATAATATCATTTCGATTTACAAATCTAGTTAAAATAATAATTATCAAATCTCAATTACAATTGCTACCTTAAATAATTTTAAATTAGAAATTATTGCTATTCTTAATTACATTATTATAAATATTAAAATGGAATCTCTAATCCCCAAAGCTTATTAATAATATCATTAAATATTCTCTAAGTATGAATTCGATATTCTATCTTTTTCCTAGTTATATAATTACAAGATTATATTTAAAGAAGAAGGTGAAAAAGCTTTTAAATATAATTCCCTATATAAAATATTGCTCGAATAATTTAAGATTATTAAAGAATATATTATAGAGAACCTTACTAAAGGATTTATAGAACCTAGTTAAGTATTATTCACAATGCTAATTCTCTTTATAAAAAAACCAAATAAAAGCTTAAGATTTTATATAGACTTCCGATTACTTAATTCTTTAATACACAAAGACAGATATTCTTTATCTCTCATTGATAAGATATTCGCATAACTCGCTAATACAAAAATATATACCAAATTAGATATTTAATAAACATTCTATTATATTCGCATGGATTCAGCTTCCGAAGAATATACTATCTTCTGCACTCGATATGGTTTCTACAAATACAAAGTTTTACCTTTTGAACTGATAAACAGCCCTATAACTTATTAATGATATATAAATGATATCCTATTTAACTATTTAAATGATTTCTATACTATTTACCTCAATAATATTCTTATATATTCTGAAAACAAAAATGAATATTGTCACGGATCGCACCCAATCGCAGCTGCGATCGCTTACATGCGCGCTTGCGCACGTGCACGATCACGTGTACATAGCTAGTATATAGGAGCGCTCTACGAGCGCTTTGCTCCTGATTCTGTAGTTGTAGATTCTAAGGATAAATTGTATTCTGTTCTTGCAGTTCTTCTAAGGCAAAGTGTCATATTATCTACAACTCACTATACGATCGCACGGTCATCTGGTGGCTGATCAAATAATATCTTATAACTATAATATCTTCTTGGGTATATCGAGGACGTTCGATATTACTTATAGGAAGAGGACTGATTTCGAGTAAATCTATTTGATGGAAGATAATAAACCTTTAATATATAGAGTTACAAGTATTGTTATTATATTTAATTTATTTATTTCAAAAAAACTCCATCGCTTTTTTTTTTCTTACTAGTTGAGCACCCCTAGCTGATGATAGTTAATCTTGGGATACGATGACTCTCACCTGTACGTGGTGTATCCTACGAACCTTCGATCGTGCGATCGGAGAGCTAAGTAGAGTCAGCTGGAGCCGGGTGGTGGTTGTACACTAATCGGAGGCCGTACTGGGAGCGAAGGTACGCGCAGCTGATCACCAGAGGGTGATCGCGAAGATGCTCGGAACAGAGGACTACCAGCAAAACGGAGATGAAAACCATTCGACGGTGGAAGGGAGATGAGAGCGGGATTGATGCGGAACCATGCCTTTACGAATCTGTGTGGGGAGCAGAGCCAGAGCATATCGCGGCAGAGCGTCTGCGAAGCGGAACTAGCCCTTGAAACAGCGGATAATGAAGCTTCTATAATATAGCTGAGTCTGACTGAAGCCTGTGTTGGGAGCAGGGCCGATATCCTTAACTTGACGAACGAAAATCGACAGAACACCTCTGGGGCGCTAGCGTGCAGAGTTTTCACAACCCAACAATACGTACGATCTGCGGGTATACCGGATCGGATATTTACAAATGGTGAGGGGAGTAGTAGGAAGTATACAAAGGCTAGAACAGTGTCTACTGGGGCCGGCGGGAGCATATATGGAATAGGAGGAGGGACGTTTTTAGCACCTTACCTCCGAGTGCGCGGGAGCGGCATAGCGGCGAAGGAGCTCCGGTATAGGAAGGACGCTTTTAGCAAGCCACACTCGACAACGCTCGATCGGTATTACAGCGGCGAAGGATCTCAGGCAAAGGCCAATCCTACAATATACATATACAACACGCTCCTAGCGCTCTACTTTCGACTACAAACTATACATTGGGGGAGTGGATTTTACAAGCAGAGCTTTGGTTAGTGGGTTGGAAATACTATAGAAGGGCTGCCTGGCTAGGAGTCTGAAATAGCAAGCCTACGAGACATAGTCGGCCTTGTTGTGCAGGAGAGATCCGGCAAGATAACGCGAAACAGTTATTAGCCGCAAGGCGTAGCATATAATGACAGCGACAGCGACACTGTCTATATGGCTCGAGAGGACGGATGCGTGTGTCGGTCTATAATCGGATACTATAGGGCAGAGGGCATGATGGAGGTATCAGATAGGCTTAAGGAGCAAACAGGAATGGAGGCGTGAAGGAATGGTTTTGGTCCTGGCTGGAACTTCCGAAGGTAATTATACAATAGGTGGTTTAACGTAGTTAGAAGATTCTACAGAAGCCTAGTACTAGTGGCTTTATCACAAGTGAGCCGGGAAAGCGTCTGTAGGTGTAGCGAACCTACTTTGTGTTATAATATATTCTAGAAAGTAGTTATAATATAATTCATTTCTGTCTTCGAAATACGACCCGTTCGCGATCGATTTAGATCATAGTTATTAAACCAAATTGATTGCAATTGCCCCTCAGTGATTCTGACCAGTAGTTGTTGTGCTACTATCGTCGACACTCCGAACACAAAACATATACAAAAATTCGTATAAAATTTTCTTACTCCGAATTACTAGAATAAGAATTAGATCCTCAATATAAGCTTTCTTAATAATCCATTAATATTTAGGGATATGGTTATAATGGAGGCTCTTTCTGAAGCCTCTATTATACCAAATACTTATTTTACTGTTGTCCTAGGTACTCCAATATCTTCAAACCCTTTCTTGCTTTTTGAAAACCCTCAATTCAAAATCTTTAGTTTTATCTTATTAACCAACTAGCCAGTTAGTTTTGAAAAAAGATTTGAAGAATTCAATCTATTTAATAATCCTTTTATTACTTAAGATATAATCAATACTATCTATATATTCAATTAGAATAAAAAACGGGACCCTACAATACCCCTTAGCAATCAGAACAAACAATCTAGAATCCAAAACAATCTAAATATATTCAAAAAAGCTATTTTGAAAGCTAGAGATCTTATAGTATTAGCTTCCTTTCTTTCCCAATCATACAAAGAACAATCCAAGCTCTTAGATCTTTTAGAGATCTTTAGAGAATATACTGAAAAAAGGAAGCTTACTACAGCTTCGAATATTATCACCTCTCAAATTACCCATTTGAAAACCGCTATATGTAAAATCGAATCACAAGCGAAAGTATTAGCTAAACCTCTTCCGCCTACTACTGCTACTATCATTACATTGAAACCAACATACACTGATATTTCAAAAAAAGAAGAATGGAATTTAATCCCCAAAGGGAAAAACATTACATCTACTAATATAAAAAAGAAATCTAATCTCATCCAAAAACGAATTATCTTAATCAAGCCAGATTTTCTAAACCCTACCTCCTTTTCCCCTCTAATTATCCGAAACAAAATAAATAAAGCCTTTCAAAAGATCAGAATCAAAGGGCCAGTCATTACAGCAGCAACTATATCCTTCAATAATAATATCATTATTACAACAAATAATCCCTTTACATTACAATTCTTATTGGAGAAAAAAGCGATTTGAAGTAATATTATTAAATTCGAAAGAATCCAAAAGGATCAAAAATGATACAAAGTCATTATTTACAAAATCCTAATTAAAGAATTCTCAGGCATAAAAGGAATAAATCTTATATTTAACAAAATCAAAACCTTCAATCCAGACTTCAAGTCTATAAGAATCCCCTTTTGGTTTACACCCGCCTCCAAAAGAGCCTATTAACGAGAAGATACTATCGTTATTGCTTTTGCTATAAAATCAGAAACAGAATTAGCTATTCAAAAGCAATTATATATTGCTGAAAATAGTATAAAGTAGAATAATTCTACAAATCAAAACCAATTATACAATATCAGAAATATCAAGGATTTGGGTATCAGAATGCCTATTATAGAAGAAACTCTTTCTATGGATTATATAAAGATAAGTACATTATATTAGTATATTTGTATATAATATATAATATTAAAGGAAAGTTTTATTAATACTTAGAAATAAAATGCTCGAATTGCTAAGAAAATCATACAGCAAATTCGAAAATATGCAAAACCTATCAGATTATTCAATAAAAATCGAATACTACTTATTAATGAGTTATACTAATATTCGAATTCTTCAAATAAATCTTAATTAAAGTTCACAAGCTATAGAGAACATTCTATAGCTTGTAATAGAATTTAACATCAACCTCATTATAATTCAAAAACCTTGGATTATTAAAAACGGAATCGATTACTCAAATTCAAGATCTATTATACACTCCAATTTCATATAAATATTACCAAGACTCAATTCTAATTACTGGCTATGTATATTACTATATACATCAAAAACTCTTTAAGCTACAATCAATCTAGCTTTCGATTCTTTAATAGATTCTGATATACAGATTTTCAATTATCAAAATGGAAACAAAACCTTTCAAATCATTAATATATATAACGAAGCTGATCAAGCTAAAGAGAAAGGTTTCATAATCAAAAGGTGCTTATATAATATATCTATTATATAAGAAATCATCCTTTTAGGTAACTTTAATGCCCATTATTTATAGTGGGATCCTTTTTCGAAGAAAAGCAAAAACGCTAATCAATTAGCTAAATAGTTTGAAGATCAGAATCTTATTCTTTTAAACGAGCCTGGAATCAGCACTTTCTATTAAACTAATCTTCTTAATCCAAATATTCTTAATCTAACACTAGTATCAGAAGGAATCTCTCCTCAAATTCACAATTGATAAACGCTTTCAGATATAGAATCTGATTATATAGGAATATTATTCGAATTAAAAGAAAAAGAAGATTTAAATACTTTTAATACTAGATCGATAGCTAGATACAATACTAAACTAGCGAATTGGAAAAAATTCGAATCAATACTCAAATCGGAATCCTTATATTCCCTTATTCTGTTGAATTTAGAATTAATCCTTTCAACCAAAAAGGATTCCTTAAACCTTTTGAAAAACAAAGACAATCATTATCTAACTTTAGATTAAACAGTAAGCAAACTTATTAGAATTATTCAAAAAGCAATAGAAAAATATATACCTAAAATTGTTTCAATCAAAAAAGCCAAACCATAATAAACATCTGAATTAAAAGATCTCCAAAAAAAGCTAAAAGAAGTAAAGCAAAGAATTGAATTAGATCTAAAGAATTATAGTTTTAAGAAAGAATATCGAATTGCTAGAAACAAGTACTTTCAAGCTATTAAAATAGTAAAGAAGAATTATTAAAATAAGTTTTTAGAAAAGGAGAATATAAAAACAATTTTTAAAATAATAACTTATACTAAAGACTTTCAAGATCAAAGAATATCGAATATTGCAACAAAAAGCTTTTTCAAAGGAAAATGCTCTGCTTTCAAATTAACTCTATTCCCACCCCCTCCTATTACCCCAAAACCATAATGGGAAGGGTATAAACAATCCAAGCAATAGGAATAGCCTAATCTTACTCAAATCGAATTAAGCAATGCCTGTTCAGTCAAAATCCAAGGAAAAACCCCTGGCTCAGATGGAATCACTTAAGAGATTATTATAAAGATTTATAAAGTAATCCCATAAACCTTTTTTACTCTCTTTAATAAACTTATTAATCTAGAATATTATCCGAAATATTGGAAACAAGCCATAGGAGCTATTCTGAAGAAAGCTTCCAAATCAGATTATTCCCTTCTAAAAGCATATAGAGTAATTGTACTCTTAAATTGTCTGGGTAAAATAAGCAAAAGGATTCTAGCTTAACAATTAGAATATTTAGTGGAAACAACTTATTTCTTTTACAAAAGTCAAATAGGAGAATGCCAAAAGAAATCAGTAATCAATATTGTACTTTTACTAACTATAGAAATTGAAAGAAATAAGCAAATTAGTAAAAAGACCTTAATATTATTTATAAATATAAAGAGAGTATTCAATTACATTTCGAGAAATCGACTATTAAATATTTATAAAAAACTAAAACTGCTTATAAATCTAATAGTCTAAATAGCTTTATTTCTTTAATAAAAACAATTGAAATTATTTTTTAATAATCAAATCGAATTTTTTAAGCCAATTTCGATTAGAATACCACAAGGCAGCCTAATTTCTTTAATTCTCTTCCTTATATATATCAGAAAGCTCTTTTTATTCAATTCGATTAAGTTTCTTTTCTATATAAATAATATTGCTTTAATCACACATTCATCTACATGGAAAAAGAATATCAAAACCCTAGAGAGAGTTACAAAACAAATCTATAAACTCAGTTCTAGAAATGCAATCCAATTCGATTTGACAAAAACAGAGCTAATACACTTTTCATCATCCAAATTGACAAAAAAATATCCAATCACGCTATTCAATTCGGAAATAATTGTATCCCAATTTTTCATTAGATAGCTAGGAATATGGTTCAACCTGAACCTCAAATTCAATTAATATGTTAATATTCGAATTACACAAGCAAAAGGTGCTTTTTATCGAATGGCTCGATTAGCTAATATCGAAAAGGGCCTTAATCCTAAAGCCCTTAGATAATTATATATAGCATATATAACCAGTATAGTTGATTATGGATTAGTGATTTGGTGGAAAGGTCAAATTTATTTCAAGAATATAATACAATCGCTTCAAAACCTAACTCTTCGAAAGATATTAGGAATTTTCAAAACAATCCCAATCCTTCCAATAGAAATAGAAACAGACCTAAAGCCCCCAAAAATTCGATTAGATTTAAATGTTAGGTAATATGCATTTTCGTCTAACTAAACTCTCACCAAACTATCTATTAATATTGAAAAAGAAATATTAGCTCAATATCAAACCGATTTGGAAGTAATCCTTATTCCTTAAAGAAACGATATAAATCAATTCAATTTGATAGAATTAGAGGATCAATAAATCAGGATCTCAATTCTATTTTACTTGAAAAGATTATTCACTTCAACTTCTCCTTATGGAAAAAGGAAATTCTCTTTAGAGTTAATATTAGCAATTCATCAAAAGAAGATACTGCTATTCTTCACAATATTGTTTTCAATCATAGAGATAAGGATACTATTTACATTTATACTGATACCTCTTTTACTGAAAAAGGAATAGGTATAGGTATAGGTATAATCGCAATACAATCAAACAATCGAATTTCATATTAACAATAATTGAATATTGGTAGCAATCAATTAATGTATAATGGAGAGCTTTACGGAGTTACTAGAGCTATTGAATATGCTAGTATAATTGCCTATATTGACAACAAATTTAAGATATATTCGAACAACCAAGCTAATCTATATTGCTTAAAAACACCATCAGACCATTCTGGATAGGCCTATCAGATTCGAGTAATCAAAGTAGCGGAAATCATTAAAGCAAAAGGAGCTGAAGTATTTCTAAATTGGGTTCCAGAATATACTTTAGTAGAAGGAAATGAGCTAACAAATAAACTAGTAAAGGAAGTAATTACAATATATTCTATCTTAAACGAAACAAGTTTTGGACTTCTAGGTATAATAATCAAAGAATACGATTTAAATCAATAGCTTTCTATTCTCAATTAATACAAACTCAGATCAAATCAATCCTCTTTGATCTATTTAAAGCTATTTCTATAGAAAATAGAATCGAAAATCAAACTATCAAGCGAAACCAAGCGAAATACTGTTAGTATATATTTTCAATTCAAATTAGGTCATAGATATATCAAATCTTATTTATATCGATTTAAACTCTCTAATAATAAATATATATATAGTAATATTAAGGCTCCATAATATCTCCTTATTAATTATTTTATATATAAAGCAGAAAAAAAAGAAATATTTAAGAATATATTATTATCTAAAATCATTATATAGTTTTTATTTTATATAAAAGTAGATATTGAATTAGCTATTAAATTCATTAATATTACCAAAATCGCTATAAGAGCATAACATCTGGCCAGGGCTTTTATATAAGATGAGATAGAGGAAGGAATAGTAGTAGAAAAGGAGAGAGGAGAAGAGAATGAAGAAGAAGTAATTAGAGAAATAAGAGAGGGCTTTGATTTCCTTACAATTTCTTAATTTTCATAATTTTCTTATTATATATAATGTATATAATAAGTGGGCACTATTCCCCAGTATTTGTTTTTATTTCTCTAAATCGTATATATCCATTTTTGTAGAATAAAAAGTTATTTGCTAGAGCCTCTAGAGGTCTAGCCGTCCTATATAGTCTTAGACTGAAGATGGACGTAAATGAAATCAATCAATCGATAGTTAATCTTAATAAAGTGATGGTTATAGTTCTTATGGTTTTAATGTAAATACTGGTAGATGTGGAAAGGGTAAACAGCCTGGAAATGACTCCTCGATTGAGGTATTAACTCTCGAGGGTAACATATTGATACATATTCTTTTATTATAGGAAGAATAAATGCTGATTCTTAAAGACTTTGAGGATTTGCAAAACGAAATTGTAAAACTCAAAGACAAATTACTATAGTATAGTTTTAGTATTGCTTATCTATTTTAATCTTTAAGATATTGATAGCAATATTATATAGATTTCCTTATAAATCGCGGAGTCCGGACTCCTGATATTCCAATCGATTTTATTAAGAGAACATCTTCTATTATCGGGAAAAGGAAGAATAAGAAAAATCCTTGCTTGTGAAGTTAATCTTTGTGATAATCCTTTTTGAGTATCGATAGCAGATTTTTTTCAAACCTGATCGCTCTACCGAGCGACCTACAAATTTACTGAATATTTTATTTTTGTTTATTTATTATTACAGTAAAGTGTTTATATATTCCGAAGTTCATTAATCTTTTATTCAAACTCAAAAAATGGTATGGAGCTGAAAGTAAGCCTTTGATAGTTATTAATCACCAAGTAATTCGAACTTTACAAAAATTCACTTATTTCAGAAACGCAACAGCAATCTTATGTAGTAGATCAGACGGAAGGAGAGGTATAAGAATATGTGTTCTCACTGTATATTCAAGTCCCCCGCTTAACAAAATAGCAATTAATTAATCAGCTTGCAGTTATTTATAAGAACCCAGTCGAAGCCGATTATACATAAACTGAGTATGAATATTGGGTTATGCTTAATAATATTTAATAAAAAAACTTTCTAATATAGTATTGTAGGTTTAGATTATTAGTTTACACAGACAAAAATCACCAATCTGATAACTCTTCTCTACAATCTAGAAAGAAAAATATCCGATTTTCTTCAATAAGCTATTAGCCTTTATATTAACGAATACTATACTATTGAGGATCTGGTTATTAAGTTTACTGAAATCAACAAATTCAAAGTTATGCTTTAAGAATATAATTATTATAAAACAATTAAAGAGATATCTTTTAAAAAGCTATCTAGTAATATCGATTCATTAACTATTCCTAAAAGCACTCTTTGTTTATTAGGTAATTCGAATCTATCTACTCAGTTTCACATCTAATATCCTTCTCGTACTCCTACTGGCTATACAGGAACCTTTAAGTCAAATAATATTCCATTTCTAGAAAACAATTTCAATCATAATATTACCGTTTCCATATCAGGAGTAAATCATAGTTTCATGTTATATACAGGTAATATAAGCATTATGGCCAAAATCCAAGAGATTAAAAAAAACAAAGAGTTTTATGATATAAAAAAAAATATCGAGGAGGATATAAATCAAGAAGTGTAAGTGGAAGCTATCGAGTCCGTTTGTATTGCCGAAGATCAATATTTAAATCAATATGTTTAGATAGAAATTCCCTTTTAAGTACAATTTGGGACATAAAATTCCTCAATTTGATAAAACTAATGGGAGGTGATTCCATAAATTTATTATGTATATTTTCGAAGAACGAATATTTATATAATATTCAATCTCTTATAGATTCCGGAGTGAATAGCTTTGCTTTTATTGATAAAACACTTTTTTTATTATTATTCCCTATATTCAAACCCTGTTTTATATTATTCGAATCATTAATTGAAATCAAAAGCTATAATGGTGTATAAAATAAAGTTATTACTTATTTTACATTTCTTAATTTCATAATTGATGTTCAACAACAATCTTATTTGTTATTTCTCATTATCGATTTGGATTCATATAATATAATTCTAGATCACAAATAGTTGGTAGAGATTCGAATTAAAGTCGATTATTTTAATCGATGCTTCAAATAACCTCCCGAACATTCTCCTACTATTTCTTTATTAAAAAATATACTTTTAACCAGAGATAGTCTTCAATAACCCAGAATCAGTTATTTAAAACAGAAAGATACTGATGATTGGAATGCCTGATTGGAAGAGATGTACCACTGACTTGATAATGGATAACCGATTATAGCATTGATTGTACCTGAAATACTTATTACCCCTCCCCAAGAGATTAATATAGTAATCTTAGATACGATTAAAGCTTAGATTCTAATCAATCTGAAAAAGAAATTTATTTTCAGTTAAATCTTTATTTAATTTATTTACAAATCTCTTTTGTTTTATATCTTTAATACATTCGATATCTATACACTCAAGTCAATTCAATTTCAATTTATCTGTAAGAAAAGCAAGGATTATAAGATCTTTATAGTTATATATATAGAAATTGATGATATTATCTTGATTTACAAATCTAGTTAAAATAATAACCATTGAATCTCAATTGCAATTACTACCTTAAATAATTCTAAACTAAAAACTATCACTACTCTCAATTGTATTATCACAAATATCAAAATGAAGCCTCCAATCCCCAAAATTTATTAGCAATATCACCGAGTGTTCTCCAAACGCAAGTCCGATATTCTACTTTTTTTCTAATTATACAATTATAAGATTATATTTGAAGAAAAAAATGAAAAAGCTTTCAATATAATTCTCTATATAAGATATTGTTTGAATAATTTGAGATTGTTAAAAAATATATTATAAAAAACCTTGCCAAAGGATTTATAGAATCTAGTCAAGCACTGGTCGCAATGCCGATTTTCTTCGTGAGAAAGCTGAATAGAAGCTTAAGGTTCTATATAGACTTCCGACTACTCAATTTTTTAATATATAAAAACAAATACCCTTTATTTTTTATTAACAAAACACTTATATAACTCACTAATGCAAAGATATATACCAAATTAGATATTCGATAAGCGTTCCATTGTATTCATATGGATCCAGCTTTTCGAAGAATACACTACCTTTTGCATTCGATATGATTCCTACAAATACAAAGTTTTACCTTTTGAAATTAACAAACAGCCCTGCGATTTATCAATAATATATAAACAATATCCTATTTGACTATTTAGATGATTTCTGTATTGCTTATTTCAATGATATTTTTATATATTCTGAAAACGAAAATGAATACGAGGAATATATCAAGTGTATCCTCAAACAATTTGAATCTGCTAGCCTTCAGGTAGATTTCAAGAAATATAAATTCAATATCAAATATAATAAAGTATTTAGGTTTATTATTTTTACAAATAATGTATAATCATCCAGAAAAGATTGAAATAATTGCTATTTGGATTTATTCTATTATCGTCAAAGAGTGTTCAATTGTTCTTAGGTTTTTGTAACTTTATTGCTGATTCATTAAGGATTACAATATACAGCAAAAACCTCTTCATAACTCACAAAAGCAAACGTCAAATTCCACTTTAACGAAATCTGTCAAATTGCATTTGATATACTCAAAAATAGATTTATCTCTATTTCCTCTCCTGTAGTATTACGATTATACACTACTCTATATACTAGAAACCAATATATTCAATAGTATAATTACTAATATACTATTTTAGAAGTATAGTAATAAATAATTACTAATTGCTTATTTTTTGAAAACAATAATTATTGTCAAACTGAATTATGAAGTTTATGATAAAAAATACTTGTGATTATCAAATCCTAGATTATTGGAAAGCCAAATTTGCTGGATTTCTATATTAGATCAAAGTATATATCGATTATAAAACACTCAAATACTTTATATCAATTAAATAGCTAAATACTTGATAAGTATACTGAACAGAACTATTCCCCGAATATAACTTTATTATTATATACCATACTGAAAAGATAATCTACTTGTAAATACACTTATATATTATACTAACAAATTAGATCAACAAAATAATACTAAAAAAAGAATTGTCTTCAGTAATTTATAAAAGATAATCAGGTGGATATAAAGATTATATATAAATCTTTACAGCAAGATTGAACATAATTACAAATATCGATATATATGTAATTATACTACTTCGATATTATAAATTATATTATTAAAGTAAATAGATTCTATTTGAATTTAAAAGCTTTATATATTCAAACTATCAAATTGTATAAGCATTTCACACTCGAAAAAGAACTTTTACTTTACAATAATCGACTTTATATATCGGATATCGAAAATCTGCAAACCTATTTGATTTGTGAAGTTCACAATTCAGTTTTTACTATATATTCTAATATTAAAAAGATCTATACTCTTTTAGCCAATCAATATTATTAGAAGAATATAAACGATATAATCAATCAATATATACAGAATTGCTATAAATGTAAATGTAGCTTTATATCAAAAGATTGCATTTTCAATCTCCTTTATCTGTTCCCAATTCCTATACGAGTATGATAATATATTACTATAAACTACTATAGTTTCAATAAGAATAAATATGGTTATAATAATATATTCATCATTATTAACTGATTAATCAAATAAGCTATTTTGATATTCTATTATAAATCAATCGATTCGAGAGATCAGGCCTGCTTATACCTATACTATATATATAGATATTACAGTGCTCTGGAGATTATAATCTCTAATTATGATCCTCAGTTCATATTCAAATTCTGATAAGAATTCAATAATATCTTAGGAATGTAAGTTAAGTTATCTATTGCTTATTATTTGCAAATTGATAGTTAAACTGAGATTTATAATCAATATCTCTAACAACACTTATAACCCTTTATAAACTATTATCAAGATGATTGATCTGAATTCCTATTAATAATAAATTACGCTCAATTATACTTCCCCATAAATTATTAGGTGGTTAAACCTTGTATGAGATCTTATATAACTACCTACCCCGCAATCCCTGGGATTGGAAATTCGATTCCACCATGCCTATTAACGATTTAAATATAATCAATACTAAAAAGTATACTAAACACATAAACTAATACTCAATCGAGTAAAAGAAAATATCTTGCATATATAAAAAAAAGATATCTCGATTGACTAATTCGTATTACCGCTTAGTTGACTTTGATATAGAAGACTATATATAATTTAATATAAAGGGACTTTCTGATACAACAATTATCCAAAAAACTAGATTATCTTATTCAAAATAGATTTAAGATTATTAATCAAACCGAAGATTTCTTTTAATTAGACTTACCGCTTATTATAAAAGTCTACTCTATATTTTCACCTAACAAACTTTACAAAATGACAGACAACCCACTTCCTAAAACAAATTCTTAACCACTGCCCTTAATAAATATTACCAATAATATTGAATAGAAAATGAAGTATATTTTAGTTATAAAGAAAGTATACCGATAGCTTAAGTACAGAATATTATGGCTAAACGCAATAACGATTTTATTTGATACCCCGCCTTTAACTTAAAAACTGCCTTATATTATTTTTATAACTTCATTTACAAAATCCTATTCTATTAGGATTCTCTATGTATCTATCAAAATGGATTTGTTTTTTATAAAAATGGAAAGGATAATTATGATTTTACAGATAATAATTAATATATAAATGAAAAAGATAGAAAAAACTTTTTTAATTTATTATTATAATAAAAAAAATCCTAATTGTATAAGAGGTTGAAAGTGGATTAGATAAAAATAAAATGTTAATAAAAAAAGTCTTTTCCCTACCCAACAGATTTAAATCAAACTAGAAAAAAAGCCTTTATGGGTATCAATGGTTATAATCGGGTGATGTATAACAGTAAAGGCTGGATGGTTTAAATTGAAATACAATTGAATTCTTAGCCAACAATAATGATAAGTATATATAGAATAATTATAAGTTGAAAGATAAGATGATTGTTAATTACAGCATATGTGACAATAAGGCTAAGTCTGTATTCAGTCGTATCTAATTACTCGCGAACTATCAAAAGCTTTACTTCCATCTGAATTAGGATAAGTTGGTGCTATTATTCCAATTTGTTTTCTTGCATTGCAACCTTTACTATACAACGCTCCACAGCTTCTTGAGTACGGGTAAAAGGAAGCATTTCTTTTGAAATACGATTCTTTAGTTCCTTTTGTATATCAAATTATCTCAAAAGTTAATTTTACTAAAAACTAGTAAAGTTTATAATTTATCTTTACTATGTTGCTATACTCAGCAATAGTCAATCAATATTGAAAAAATATTTTGTATATATCCCTATTAGGTAAGTGTTTATACTTATACTTGCTAGCTAGATAAAGTAAATAGCGAGATTAATCAGACAATTATCTAGGAAGTCGATAGCAAACGCTATTTCCCTTACCGGAAATATAATTGTGTATACAGCCAGCACAAACCCAGCTGTCCTTCCAAATGTATTGTTCTTACTGTGATATTATCTTTTTGGTAATTCTTACTTAGAGATCTTTACTCATTGATATCAATAAAGCCAATGCTTTTGTAATGGGGTGTATTGAATTTACAATTAGATTGATTTTGATATAAGGCTTTAGGATATCTTTTTAATTATCTTATTATTATTTTCGAGATTACAAAAATAATATATTACTACGATTAACTTATTAATAAACTTTTTTTCATAATTATCAATACAATCGATCAAGGGATTATATTCTTTTTTCGAATTTTAATTTCAGAAAATAATGAAATGGATACATTTAATGAGTATATCAAAGATCAACCCCATTTTCAGGTATATTGCCTTCAGCATCTGTAATTGCATTTGTTAAACAAGCTGACTGCAAGCCGGAAATATCAAAAGAAAGTTTCATTTATGTATATCTTTATTATTCAACCCATTTTTCTCATCATTCTCTTTCTTGCCGACAGGATTACTGCCACTCCCACTGTGACTCGACTCCTCCTCTTCCTTAATAAAATACTTGCCTTGCATAACAGAAGAGGCAAACGCTCTTTTTGTTGTAAGTTATAAAAAAGTATATCAGTAAAGCAAATATAAAAGAAAAATAAATAATTTACCGCTATATACATATCCTTTTGTTGTTTTAGTTGCGTTGGTAATAATTTGCTTTTACTATTATATTTTTTTAATGGTATGGAAGGTATATTAATTATTGATCGAAAGATATAAAAAAGGTAAATGATTGGAAAAGATTTGAAAGGAGAGAGGAAATTTGGGTAATCTATATATTTCAAAGGCTTATATTGTTGTTAGGCTATAGAACGGTTTTCTCTGTTTTCCATGTGTCTTCCTATTATGAAAAAAGCAAAATTTGCGTATATATCTATTTACCATGCTATGTTATAATATAAATAATGATGCTTTATTGGGATTGCTAATACGTCTATAGATTAGGTAATTGTGAAGCTTGAGGGTAAGCTTTTTCGAAAAGAGGAGTAGTGTTACGGATCGCACCTAATTGCAGTTGCGATCGCTTATATGCGCGCTTGCGCATGTACATGATTATGTGTACATAGCTAGTATATAGGAGTGCTCTATGAGCGCTTTGCTCCCAATTCTGTAGTTATAGATTCTAAGGATAAATTGTACCCTGCTCTTGCAGTTCTTCTAAGGCAAAGTGTCACAAATATAAGGAACACATCAAGTATATCCTTAAATGACTTGAGTTCGCTGGCCTTCAGGTAGACCTCAAGAAGTATGAATTCAATATTAAATATATAAAGTATTTAGGTTTTATTATTTCTATAAACAATATACAAATCAATCCAGAAAAGATTGAAATAATCACTATTTAAACTTATCCCACTATTATAAAGAATATCCAATCATTCTTAGATTTTTATAACTTTTATTATTGATTTATTAAGGATTACAGTATAATAATAAAACCTCTTTATAAATTTACAAAAGCAAATATCAAATTCCATTTCAACGAAATCTATCAATTGTATTTGATATATTTAAAGACAGATTTATCTCTATTCCTCTTTTGTAGTATTACAACTATATACTACTCTATATACTGAAAACCAATATATTCGATAATATAGTTGCTAGTATACTATCTCAGAAGTATAATGATGAATGGTTATCAGTTGCCTACTTTTCGAAAACAATAGTCATCGCCAAGTTGAACTACGAAGTTCATAATAAAGAAATGCTTGCAATCATTAAATCTCTAGGTTATTGGAAAGCTAAACTTACCAGATCCTTGTACCAGATTAAAATATATACCAATCATAAAGTGTTTGAATACTTTATATCTATCAAATAGCTAAATACTTAACAAGCACACTAAACAGAACTATTCACTGATTATAACTTCATTATTATATATTATATTAAAAAAAACAATCCATTTATAAATACGCTTATACACCGTATTGATGAATTAGATTAATAAAATAATATTAAGAAGAAGAATCGTCTTTAGTAGTTTATAAAAGATAATCAGATAGATACAAAGATTATACACGAATCTCTATAATAAGATCTAAACGTAATTGCAAATATTAATATACATACAATTACACTGCTTTTCGATATTGTAAATCACATTATTGAAGCAAATAGATCCTATTCAAGTTAGAAGCTCTATACATTCAGATTATTAAATCGTATAAGCATTTTACACTCAAGAAAGGATTCTTGCTTTACAACAATCGACTTTATATATCGGATATTGAAATCTGTGAACCTATTTGATTTGCAAAGTTTACAATTCAGTCTCCATTATATATTCTAATATTAAAAAGACCTATACTCTCTTAACAATCAATATTATTAAAGAATATAAATAATACAATCGATCAATATATACGGAATTGCTATAAATACAAGCACAACTCTATACCAAAGATCGCATTCCCCGGTTTTCTCCACCCGCTCCCGATCTCTACACAAGATAATAATACATCACTATGGATTACTACAGTTTCAATAAGAATAAATACAATTATAATAATATATTCATTATTATCAATCAATTAACTAAATAAGCTATTTCGATATTTTATTATAAATCAATCGATTCAAGAAATTAGGCCTACTTGTACCTATATCATATATACAGATATTATAGTACTTTGAAGACATATAATCTCTAATTATAATCCTCAATTCATATTCAAATTCTAATAAGAATTTAATAATATCTTAGAAATATAAGTCAAGTTATCTACTACTCATTACCTACAAACTAATGATTAAACTGAGATTTATAATTAATATCTTTAATAATGCTTGTAATCCTTTATAAACTATTATCAAGATAATTAGTTTGAATTTCTATTAATAATAAATTATGCTCAACTTATGCTTTTCTATAAATTACTAAATAATCAAATCCTATATAAGACCTTGTATAGCTATTTACCCTGTAATTCTTGGGATTGGAAACCCAACCTTATTATACCTATTGATAATTTGAATATAATTGATACTAGAAAATATACTAAATACAATAAACTAATATTTGATTGAGTAAAAAGAAAATATCTTGTATATATAAGAAAGATATTTCGATTGGCTAATTTGTATTATCATTTAGTCAACTTCGATATAAGAGATTATGTATAATTCAGTATAAGGGACTTTCCAATATAACGATTATCCAAAAACTGGATTATCTTATTCAAGGGAGATTCAAGATTATTGATCGAACCAGAGATTCCTTTTAATTAGACTTATTATTTATTATAAAAGTCTATCTCGTATTTCTATTTAACAAGCTCCACAAAATAACAAATAATCTACTTTCTGGATAAATCCTTGAACTACTATCTTTAATAAATATCATTAATAATATTGAATAGGAAGTGGAGTGTATTCTAATTATAAAGAAAGTATGCTAATAGCTTAAATACAAAGTATTGTAATTAAATACTAATAATAATCTTATCTGATACTTTATCTTTGATTTAAAAACTGCCCTATACTATCTTTATAACTTCCATCTATAAAATCCTATTCTGCCAAAACTCTTTATATATTTATCGGAATGGATTTGTTTTATAAGAATGGAAAGAATAATTACGATTTCACAAATAATAATTAATATATAAATGAAAAAGACAAAAAGAATTTCTTAATTCATTATTATAACAAAGAAAATCCTAATTGTATGAAAAACTGAAAGTAATTGGATAAAAATGAATATCAACAAAGAAAGTCTTTTCCTCTACCCAACAGATTTAAATTAAATTAAAAAGAAAGCCTTTACGGATATCAATGATTATAATCGAATAAGATATAATAGTAAAGGCTAAATAATTTAAACCGAAATATTAATTGAGTTTCTAGTCAATAGTAATGATAAGTATATATAGAACAATTACAAGCCGAAAAATAAAACAATTATTAGCCACAGCACGCACAATAATAAGGCTAAGCCTACGCTTAGTCATACTCAATCACTTGTGAGCTACTAAAAGCTCTGTTTCTATTTAAGTTAGAATGAGTTAGTATTGCTACTCCAATTTGTCTTTTTATACTATAATCTTTATTATACAATATTTCGTGACTTTTCAAACAAGGGTTGATTGATTGATTTCATTTATGTCCATCTTCAGTCTAAGACTATATAGGACGGCTAGACCTCTAGAGGCTCTAGCAGATAACTTTTTATTCTACAAAAATGGATATATACGATTTAGGGAAGTAAAAACAAATATTGGGAAACAGTGCTCACTTATTATATATATTATATATAATAAGAAAATTATGAAAATTAAGAAATTGTAAGGAAATCAAAGCTCTCTTTTATTTTTTTAATTACTTTTTCTTTATTCTCTTCCTCCTCTCTTCTTTTTTACTACTATCCTTTCTTTATCTTTATTTTGTATAAAAGCCCTGGCCAGATGTTTATACTCTTATAGCGATTTTGGTGATATTGATGAATTAATAGTTAATTTAATATCTACTTTTGTATAGAATAGAAATTGTATAATAATTTTAGATAATAATATATCTTGAATATTTCTTTTTCTTTTTGTTTTTATATATAGGATAATTAATAAGGAGGTATTGTGGAGCCTCAATATTACTATATATATTTTTATTATCAAAGAGTTTGAATCGATATAAATAAGATTTGATATATTCATAATTTAATTTGAATTGAAAATATATGCTAACAGTATTTCACTGGTTTTGTTTGGTAGCTGATTTTCGATTCTATTTTCTATAAAAATAGTTTTGAATAAATCAAAGGGAATTGATTTGATCTAAGTTTGTATTGATTAAAAGTAAAAAGCTATTGATTTGAATCATATTCTTTAATCATTATATCTAGAAGTTCAAAACTTATTTTATTTGAGATAAAACATATTATAGTTACTTTCTTTATTAATTTATCTATTAGCTCATTTCCTTTTACTAAAGTATATCCTGGAATCCAATTTAGAGATACTTCAATTCCTTTTATTTTGATAATTTCCGCTGCTTTAATTACTCGAATCTGATAGGCTTATTCAGGGTAGTCTGATAGTGTTTTTAAGCAATATAGATCAGCTTGGTTATCCGAATATATCTTGAATTTGTTGCTAATACAAGCAATTATACTAGTATATTTAATAGCTCTAGTAACCTCGTAAAAACTCTTTATTATACACTAGTTGATTACTATTAATATTCAATTGTTATTGATATGAAATTCGATTATTTAGTTGTATTGCAATTATACCTATATTTATATTTATTTCTTTTTTAGTAGAAAAGGTATTAATATAAATATAGGTAATATCCTTATCTCTATAATTGAAAACAATATTATAAAGAATAGCAGTATCTTCTTTTAATGAATTGCTAATATTAACTCTAAAGGAAATTTCCTTTTTCTATAAGGAGAAATTGAAGTGAATAATCTTTTCAAATGAAATAGAATTAAGATCCTGATTTATTGATCCTTTAATTCTATTAAGTTGGATTGATTTATATTGTTTTCTTTGAGGAGTAAGAATTACTTTCAAATCGATTTGATATTAAGCTGATATTTCTTTTTCGATATTGATTGAATAATTTGATAAGAGTTTAGTTAAATAAAATATATATTGCTTAACATTTAAATCTAATTGAATTTTTGGGGGTTTTAGATCTGCTTCTATTTCTATTGAAAGGATTGGGGCTGTTTTTGAAGACTTCTAATATCTTTCGAAGAGCTAGGTTTTGAAGCAATTATATTATATTCTTGAAATGAGTTTGATCTTTCTATCAAATTACTAATCCGTAATCAATTATACTGGTTATATATGCTATATATAATTGTCTAAGGGCTTTAGAATTAAAGCCCTTTTCGATATTAGCTAATCAAACTATTCAATGAAAGGTATCTTTTGCTTATATGATTCAAATATTAATATATTAATTGAATTTAAGGTTCAGGTCGAATCATATTCCCAGTCATCTAATAAGAAATTGGGGTATAATTATTTCCGAATTGGATAATGTAATTGGATATTTTTTTATCAATTTGGATGATAAAAAGTATATTAGCTTTGTTTTTGCTAAATCGAATTGGATTGTATTTTTAGAATTGAGTTTATAGATTTGTTTTATAATTCTTTCTAAAATTTTGATATTCTTTTTTCTATATAAATGAATATATGATTAAAGCAATATTATTTATATAGGAAAAAAAACTTGATTGAATTAAATAAAAAGAGCTCCCTAATATATATAAGGAAAAGAATTGAAGAAATCGAACTATCTTGTAATATTCCGATTGAAATTGATTTGAAAGATTCGATTTGATTATTAAAAGATAATTTCAATTATCTTTGTTGAAGAAATGAAGTTATTTAGATTATTAGATTTGTAAACAGTTTAGCTTCTTATAAATATCTAATAGTCGATTTCTCAAAACATAATCGAATACTCCTTTTATATCTATAAATAATATTAAGATCTTTTTATTAGCTTGCTTGTTTCTTTTAATTTCTGTAATTAGTAAAAGTATAATATCAATTACTGATTTCTTTTGGTATTCTCCTATTTGATTTTTATAAAAAAGATAGATTGTTTCCATTAAATATCCTAATTGTTAAGTTAGAATCCTTTTGTTTATTTTATTTAGATAATTTAAAATGTAATTACTCTATATACTTTTAGAAAGAAATAATCTAGTTTGAAAGCTTTCTTTAGAATAGCTCCTGTGGCTTGTTTCCAACATTTTGAATAATATTCTAGATTAATAAGTTTATTAAAGAAAATAAAAAAGGTTTATAAAATTACTTTATAAGCCTTTATAATAATCTTTTGAATGATTTTATTTGGGTTAGGGGTTTTTCCTTGGATTTTGATTAAATAGATATTGCTTAATTCGATTTGAGTAAAATTAGGCTATTTCCATTATTTGGATTGTTTATACCCTTCCCATTATAGTTTTGGGGTAATAGGAGGAGGTAGGAATAGAGTTGATCTGAAAGCAGAGTATTTTCCTTTGAAAAAACTTTTTATTACAATATCCGGTATCCTTTGATCTTGAAAGTCTTTAATATAAACTATTGCTTTGAAAATTGTTTTTGTATTCTCTTTTTCTAAAAACTTATTTCAATAATCCTTTTTTATTATTTTAATAATTTGAAAGTACTTGTTTCTAGTGATTTGATATCTTTCCTTAAAGCTATAATTCTCTAGATCTGATTCAATTCTTTGCTTTACTTTTTTTAGCTTTTTTCGGAGATTTTTCAATTTAGATATCCACCATAATTTAGCCTTTTTGATTAAAACAATTTTAGGTATACACCTTTCTATTGCTTTTTGAATAATCCTAATAAGTTTACTTACTGTTTAATCTAGAGTTAGATAATGATTATCTTTGTTTTTCAAAAGATTTAAGGAATTCTCTTTAATTGAAAGGATTAATTCTAAATTCGATAGAATAAGGGAATATAAGGATTCCGATTTAAGTATTGATTCGAACTTTTCCTAATTCGCTAGCTTAATATTATATCTAGCTATCGATTTAGTATTAGAAATACTTAAATCTTCTTTTCCTTTTAATTCGAATAGTATTCCTGTATAATCAGATTCTATATCTGAAAGCATTGCTAATTATGAATTTGAGAAGAGATTTCCTTTAATGCTAGTATTAAATCAAAAACACTTAGATTAAGGAAATTAGTTTAATAGAAAGTACTGATTCTAGACTCATTTAAAAGAATAAAATTCTAATCTTCAAACCATTTAGCTAATTAATTAGTGTTTCCGTTTTTCTTCGAAAAAGGATCCTATTATGAATAATGAATATTGAAATTGTCTAAAGAATAGTTTTTTATATAATAAATATATTATACAAGCATCTTTTAATTATAAAATCTTTTTTTTTAGTTTAATCAGCTTTGTTATATATATTAATAATTTAAAAGGTTTTATTTTCATTTTGATAATTGAAAATCTATATATCAGAATCTATTAGAGAATTGAAAGCTAGATTGATTATAGCTTGAAGAATTTTTGATATATATAATAATATATATAGCTGGTAATTAGAATTGAATCTTAATAATATTTGTATAAAATTGAAGTGTATAATAAATCTTGAATTTGAATAATCAATTCTGTTTTTAATAATCTAAGGTTCTTGAATTATAATAAGATTGATATTAAGTTCTATTACAAGTTATAAAACATTCTCTATAACTTGTAAACTCTGATTAAGATTTATTAAAGAATTTGAATATTAATATAATTTATTAATAAGTAATATTCGATTTTTATTGAATAATCTAATAGATTTCGTATATTTTTGAATTTGCTATATAATTTCCTTAGCAATTCGAATATTTTATTTTTAAGTATTAATAGAACTTTCCTTTAATATTACATACCATATACAAGTATACTAATATAATATGCTTGCTTTTATATAATCTATAGAAAGGGTTTTTTCTACAATAAACATCCTGATACCCAAATCCTTAACATTTCTGATATTATGTAATTGGTTTTGATTTATAGAATTGTTCTATTCTTATATTATTTCTAACAATATATAATCGCTTTCGAATAACTAATTCTGCTTTTGATTTTGTAGCAAAAGTAATAATAATAATATCTTCTTATTGATAAGCTTTTCTGAAAGCAAATATAAGTCAAAAAGGGATTCCTATAAGCTTAAAGTCTAGATTGAAGATTTTGATTTTGTTGAGTATAAAATCCATTCCTTTTGTACTTGAGAATTCTTTAATTAGGATTTTGTGAATAATAACTTTGTGTTATTCTTGATCCTTTTGAATTTTTTTGAATTTAATAATATTACTCCAAATCGCTTTCTTCTTTAATAAGAATTGTGATATAAAGGGATTATTTATTATAATAATAATATTATTATTGAAAAATATAGTTACTGCTATAATGACTAGCCCTTTAATTCCGATCTTTTGAAAGGCTTTATTTATTTTGTTTCGAATAATTAGAGAGGAAAAGAAAATAGGGTTTGGAAAATCTGGCTTGATTAAGATAATTCATTTTTGGATAAAATTAGATTTCTTTTCTATATTAATAAATATAATGTTTTTCCCTTTGGGAATTAAATTCCATTCTCCTTTTTTTTGAAATATCAGTGTATATTGATTTCAATATAATAATAATAGCAATAGTGAACGGAAGAGGTTTAGCTAATGCTTTCACTTGTAATTCGATTTTGTATATAGCAATTTCCAAATAGGTGATTTGAGAGGTAATGATATTCAAAGCTGTAATAAACTTCCTCTTTTTAATATATTTTCTAAAGATCTCTAGAAAATCTAAAAGCTTGAATTGTTCTTTGTATAATTGAGAGAGAGAGAAAGCTAGCACTATAAGATCTCTAGCTTTCAAAATAGCTTTCTTAGATATATTTAGATTGTTTTGAATTCTAGATTGTTTATTCTAATTACTAAGGGATATTATAGGGCCCCATTTCTTATTCTGATTAAATATATAAATAATATTAATTGTATCTTGAGTAATAAAGGGGTCACTAAATAGATTGAATTCTTCAAATCTTTTTCCAGAACTGACTGACTAATTAATTAATAAAATAGAACTAAAGATTTCGAATTAAGGGTTTTCAGAAGGTGGGGGAGGGCTTGAAGATATTAGGATATCTAGAACAACAGTAGAATAAGTGTTTGATATAATAGAGGCTTCAAAAGGAGCCTCCATCATAGCTATATCTCTAAGTATTAATGAATTATTAAGAAAACTCATATTAAAAATCTAGTTCTTATTCTAATAATTCGGAATAAGAAAATTTTATGCGAATTTTCGTATATGTTTTGTGTTCGGAGCGCCAACGACAATAGCACAACAACTACTAGTCAGAATCATTGGGGGGCAATTGCAATCAATTTGGTTTAATAACTATAATCTAAATCGATCGCGAACGGGTCGTATTTCGAAGAAAAAGTTTCCTTCGAAATTTGTTGTGTGTTCAAACAAGGGTAAGAGGAAGTATTTTTTTCAAAATACGATTCTTTAGCTTTTCTATATGTTAAACTATTTCAAAAATTAATTTTATTAAAAGCTAATAAAATTATAACTTATTTTTGTTATATTGTTATACTCAATAATAGCCAATTGATATTAGAAAAACATTTTGTATATATCCCTATCAAGTAAGCACTTACATTTATACTTATTAGCTAGATAAAGCAGATAGCGAGATTGATTAGATAATTATTTAGAAAGTCGATAATAGATATTATCTCCCTTGCTGGAAACATAATTGTATATATAGTTAGTACAAATCCAGTTATTTTTCTGAATATATTGTTCCTATTGTAGTATTGTTTTTTTTGATAATCTCTTATTTAGAGATTTTTATTTATTAATATTAATAAAGCTAATACTTTTGTAATAAGGTATATTGAATTTGTAATTAGATTGACTTTAATATAAAACCTTTAGAATATCTTTTTTAATTATCTCATTATCATTTTCGAGATTATGAAAATGATATATTGCTGTGATCAATTTGTTAATGAATTTCTTTTTGTAATTGTTAATACGATTAATTAAGGGATTATATTCTTCCTCCGAATTTTACTTTAGAAAATAATGAAATAGATATATCCAATAAGTATATTAAAGATCAACCTTACCTTCAGATATATTATCTTCAGCATTTATAATTGTATTTATTAAACAAGCCGATTGTAAGCTAGAAATACCAAAAAAAACCTTATTTATATATATCTTTGTTATTCAATCTATCTTCCTTATTATTCTCCTTCTTACTAATAGAATTACTACTATTCTCACTATAACTTGACTCCTCCTTTTCCTTAACAGAATACTTATCTTATATAACAAAAAAGGCAGACACTCTTTTTATTATAAACTATAAAAAGTATATTAATAAAATAAATATAAAAGAAAAATAACTAACTTATGCTATATATATATCCTCCTACTGCTTTAGCTACACTAACAACAATTTGTTCTTGTTATTATATTTTCTTGATAATATAGAAGGTATATTAATTATTGATTGAGGAATACAAAAAAGATAAATAATCAAAAAAGATTTAAAAAAGAAAGAGAAATTCAAGCGATCTATATATTTCGAAGACTTTGTATTATTGCTAGACTATAGGACAATTTCCTCTATTTCCTATATACCTTTTTGTTGCGAAAAAAGCAAAATTTGCGCATATACTTGTTTACTACACTATATTATAATATAAACAACGATGCCTTATTAGAATCGCCAATACATCTACAGATTAAATAATTGTAAAGCTTGAGGATAAGCTTTTTCGAAAGAAGAGGTAATATCACGGATTGTATTCAATTATAGTTGTGATTGCTTATGTGTATGCTTGTATATGTATATGATCATATATATATAGCTAGTATATAGGAGTGCTCTACGAGTGCTTTGCTCCCGATTCTGTAGTTATAGATTCTAAGGATAAATTGTACTCTGCTCTCGCAGTTCTTCTAAGGCAAAGTGTTACAGTATTCATTACTTGAATTTGTATGAAAGTTGGTTTGATAATATTATGTAGTAATTGTTAATCCGCTTTTATAATAATGAAAAACCTATTATCCGAATATATTATCTGGTAATAATATATCAAAAGTTGCTTTCCAATCAGAAGTATTTGATTAAGGTAAAAGTATTTTTGTGATATCGAAACCTATCCATCTTGCTATTCGTTTTTGAATAAAATTTATTAAGGATATTAGCTTGTTATTAAGTTATCTTTTAATTAAAGGATATATCAAAACATAATTGATAAGCTTTTTGCATTATAGCCTCGATAGTATTAAGGATGTAAACGAGTTAAGAATCTTTTGTTTTGAGATAATCTCTTTCCAATTCCTTCTTCAATAGTAGCTTGTATAAAGCCCAAATCTCCTTATTTTTAAATAAATTAAATAAAAGAGGAATTTAATAACATTGTGTAATTACAATATCCTTTCAAAACAAGATTCCTTAATATTCTGTATGATACCCATTTCCTTAAAAAGATCCTCTTTGATATTTAATATATTTTATTCAATCTTATCCAGTAAATCCTTCTTCAACTATATTAAAGAAACTTTGTCACCACCTTCGTTAGAATTAATTGTAGTATTTTCATTAATCCGAAAATAATCGATATAATCTTTAGTAGTGAAATAGATTTATAATAAACACTTCTGTCAGAACAAAGTAATTTTGTACTCATTAGCTTTTCAATTGTAAATGCTTACATAATACTGTATTCGCAAAAGATAGATAGTGAGGAAAGCGTAGTACAATGAACATTCAAAACCTTGAAAAGCCTTGAGGTACTCTAATCAAGAAATACCATTAGGAGATTTCCGCTTTTGCAATTCCTTTTTTGTTTATAGGGTTAAGGTATAAGCATAGGTTAATTAAGTTTTAAGCACATCCCTTAACAAATAATAAGATTGATTACAAAGATATCGCTCAATACTTCACACCCCGGGGATGATATACATTTAATATTATGTACAGATCAAAATCTAATGTGTATCGTTATAAGCAAGTTTGCTCGCTATACTGAATGAAGATAAGGTTATATATAATAAAGGAGAGATTGCGGAAAACACCAGAAAAGGCCCAAACGAAAACATTTTTCCCACCAAAACTTTTTCCATCGGAAAGTGGGGTGTGGGTAAGGTTGTTAGAGTTAATTTCTATGTAAAAAATGGCCGTGCCCCCTTTTTCCACCGGAAAAAGGCCTTGCATAAGAGGTAAGATCTCAATTTGCAACTATAAATCAAGATTAATCTTTTAACATACCTAACTAGAGAATTGAATTTCCGTTATTATTAGAATGTATGAAGCCTTCCATAACCCACCCAGATTCAAGCTAACAATAAGGACTGGGGTAATATATCGAATTGATACCATAGTAATCAGAAATGTATTCTAATAAATAGGACAATAAGTGTTACTGTTATATGGATATATATATAGTAGTAAGCTATCAGGAAACAATCCCTGATACTCTGTTACGTAAGCGGACACAATAGGAGTTGTAAGCTTTACCACTACGCCACACACGCAATCTGTTCAAAAGGCATAGTATCAGGGATTTTACCTTGTGGATATCGTTCTGGGATCTCTGATTCGGGCTTTTAATTGGAACTGGGTTAACAACCAATTGAAAAGTGGATCGAATTAGGGACGAGGATGTATCTGCTTAATGATTGGATATTCTGAATTCATTAATAATGGATTATTAATGGTGAGGGTATTAGATAATAGAAGAGTGTTATTCTATTATTACAAATCATATGGTTGACTATAGTATAGTATAATAGCCCCTGTACTAGCCTTTTCGGGACGAAAAGGTTAAAGAGGAGGGCTCTGTTATATGGATATATATATAGTAGTAAGCTATCAGGAAAACAATCCCTGATACTGTGCCTTTTGGACAGATTGCGTGTGTGGCGTAGTGGTAAAGCTTACAACTCCTATTGTGTCCGCTTACGTAACAGTTACAGTAGGGTTTAGGATTGTAATTGTAATTGGTAATAGGAAAACAGTGAATATTCGGAGTATATTGATTTGTAACAAAAGAGCAATTGGGGTATAATATGGTTTTTGGGTTAATGTTATATTTTACATCATTATATTGTTTTTCCTTACAATTAAGTTTGATATAATTTGGCTTTTTATAATAAAGACAAAGACTAAGCTTGAAATATTATTCTCTAGTATAATATACTAAGAATTTATTTATTTATTTATTTATTTATTTTAATTTACATTCAGGGGGCAAGCTGCAGGGGCTCGCCACGATCTCCCAGGGGGTACTAGGAATAGACTATGCTAGCGGGGGTGCCGGTATAGCTATACATTCCATTCTTCTACAACTATGATATAGATTAAAAGAGAAGTGACCAGGAGCGCTATACGTGTTCCTGCTGTTTATCTCCTGCTTACAATGTCGATGCTGTTCAACCTATTTTATATTGGATAGCTTAGATTTGTGGCTAACTAGAGAGCTCTATATTGTCAGTTTTTATTTGATGTAATTTGTACATAGCAATAAAAAAAGGAAAGCGGCTCTAAAAGGAATACAGCCCTGATTGGTAATATAAAAATAAAAGATTAAAGGATCTTTAAAGAGATTAAATATGATTGCTCGAAGTAATTGATAATCATTAGAAAGATTACAAAGTCTATTGGGATCTTCAAAAGAAAAAAGAGATAGTCGATTGCACTTTTTATATCTCACAGAATTAAATCGAGTTTATTTAGCTAATTATCAAATTAGATATAAAAATATTGGTAAAGCATCAAATACTCAGGCTCTTTACTATATTTGCAGAAGCATTTTGAAATAATATTGTTATACTGAAAACATCGATAATAGAATGCAAAGTCCCTGTATCCGGTTCTGAGCACCACCAGTCACTGAAGAATAGGGCGGGGAAAGGCAAGTTCCTCAGGTTTCTTGACTTGATAGCTAAAATACTAATAACGGTATCGGTTGGTAAGAGTAATCTTATTTCGTTTTTACCATTTCTATTTTGCTCTTTATCTGAGGGTTCTGGTTGTTAAGCTTATCCTATTGATAATAGGGAATGATAAGTTATTATTCTTAATGCGATTACTACAAGTACCCAGATTGGCAAGCTGATCGGCCTTTTCGTTTCTAAGGATTCTAGTATATTCAGGTGATTATCGGATTACTACTTGCCTATTCCTTATAATCTTATGATAGTGCAGAAATGTCTATTAGGATAAGTCGGAGGTGTTGTTCCTAATATATCAAATAATTGAGATGCTATCGATATATATAGTGATCTACCCAACTAGCTCTAATCGGATAGTGCACTCCAATCCTTTTAGAATGTTTATTACCTCGGCATTGAAAATATATAAAAACGGGTTGATCATTTTATAATTGGATACTATTAGAAATTGTTTCCAATAGATTGTATAGCCGTAGCCAACTATCTTTTGTTCTTAGTAATACTGTTTAATGCTATCCGAAAAGATTGTAATATAGCTGTTAGACAGACGGTTCTATTATTGTATAAATTCAAGTATGACTGCTTCTTTTTTTACATTTTCTATAGGATCTTTGCGGCTCTCTATAGAAAAATGCAGTAGGGAGAGTATTAATCTTGGTGTTTTCGAAATCAATCCGGCTAGTCTGTGGAGGTTAGTATTATTCATTTTATATTGAGGTGCTTACATTAGACGAATTGCTAGTGAGTAGTTTTTGTTTATCTTGTAGAGTCGGAGCGCGAATCTTATTTGTGTTTGTTCAAGTATTAGCTTGCTGAATAGTAGTCCAAAGTCTTTCAAAATCGTAATGGTTGGAGTTGTGTGTTAAGCAGGTAGAACTTCTTTTATTGCTAGAATGATTGTTTGATCGATTTTAGTAATGTAATTGCTCAGCTTTGTGCTTACTATTGTGTTATAAACAGCTCTCCCTACCTGGTTTGGTTTTGTTCGACCTGTATACTATACCTCGAATCTATAAAGGGTAGTGGGAAGGATATAGATAATTATCGCCTTATATAATACTATAGTTGGCGGACTATGTTGTATCTATGCAAACCCTTTAATATACCTTGCAACCTTGCAGGCTTTTGCTTTTTGTTTGCTATATATCTTTTAAAGAAAAGCTTCCAATCAAATCAGATTCCCAGCCAGTGTAGGGCTGATTGAACAGTTTTGTTGTCCGTCTTGCTAATTAGACAGATCGTTATTTCATCATTCACCTTCAGATACAGGGTGTATGCCTCTCTCCTCCGGGAGAGGTGTATCATCATATACTAAGAATTGCTAGCCTTGGCGAACAATATCTAATTGTATAGGATTTTTAGAATAATCAGATATAGGTGTTATAATAATAATAGTAAGCTTTTTTGCATTAAGTTTAATCTAATTGTTAAAGTTAGTGCCTTGGTTTTTGTATTAATTATTAAGGTAAATCTTTTTCTTTAGGTTATTATAAATGCCTTGCCACCATACTATCTATATATTGATATTGATAATAGATAGTTTATTAGGATAGTGAATGGAAATATTAATGAATTTTTGTGATACCTTGAGTTTAAGGTTAGTAATTTATTATTTAGTAATCTTTTTATATTTGATTGTAAGTTACTTGAATTTAGTAATAAAATTATCAAATGAAGCCTTTTTCATTTTATATCTATTGTAATCTATAGAAGCTTTTCGTAAAAGGTTTAGAGTTTGGTATTGTTTGTTTAGTTTGTACCAGATGCTTGTAATAGTATACTATCTAGAAGGTTAAGATCAGAATTGTATAGGTTATTAGTAATTGTATCAAAATGTATCTGATTGTTTGTATAAGTAAGGCCAAAAAATAGATTAGTAAGGAATATGATTTTCTGAAATTCTAATTTGTTTTTATAATCTGTAATTAAATAGTGATTGATTGTGTTATAAAAAGTTGTATATTGATTTTGGTGTTTTGCAATATCTTATTTATTATCATTAAACTTTTTTGGGAATAGCAAAATATTTATGATGAGGTGGAGCTTATAAATTATTGTAAATAACAATCTTCAATATTCTAATTATATCTTTCAATTCGATAATCTTTAATTGAATATCAATAGCTTAAGCCTGAACAGCGGCAGCTTGGGTTTGTAATGAGTCTGTAATCGATTCAATCAATTCAAATATAGCTTAAATGGTAGTGAAGTATGTAGCATTTGAATTATTAAATAGGTTTATAAAGGGAAAGATATCGGTTTCGGTAAAATTGAGAATGTAATTCAAAAAAGGAATTATAGAAATAAGCTAGATACAAGCGCTTTTGGTATAGGTGTTTATTTATCTATCTTTAGTATTTTTTAAAACTCAAAATATTAGTAACAGGGTATATAATAGATTAATAGTGAATGTAATTAGTATAATCGTACTAGCTATTAATATTAACTGAATCCTAATTAGTATTATTAGTATATATATTAGATAGGAGTATGTAACCCTTTTTGGTTTTTGATTTCATATTATCTATAAAATTCCAGGCAAAAAACGAACACATTAGCGAGCTTAGATTATACTAAGCCGCACCTTCCGACTACGTAAGCTCTAGTATCAGATATAGTTATAATTATTGCCAACAGTGTGAGTGCTATAGCAATTATCCTTACAAGAGCGCTGATTATAACCGATCCTCAGTTTACTTGCAACCGATTATTATTCTTACTCTTACTATTCAATTACAATAATATAAGCACCTATAGTGCAGAAGTTGCAAAAGCTGTTGTATTAAGCTTGTGGGCAATAAGAGAATTCTCTATTGTAGTACAACTCAATACTCTCGTATCGTACAGGACAATAGCATATCACGATGGAGGGGAATGATTGGATAATAATGGTATAAGTATAAGAATGTGTATATCTCCTTATCTATAGTTAGAACTGATTTCTTTTTGTAGAGAAGAGATCGGATTATATATTGGGTGATCTTTGGGTATCGATTATGGGAGTGGTGATTGGTTCTACGGCCGATCCGGTTATTGTTATTTCGCTTTGGAGTATTCTATATAATGAATATTTGATTATTATATGATCTGATCTATGTGGTTTATAATATTGTTTCTGTTACACATTCCCCAGATTGTAATGATTTATATAAACAAACAAAAAAAATTAATGCAGTTGTGTCTTGTTGGAGTCTTAATGTGGTTTAGATTATATAATAAAACCATTTTATCTTTATTATGGCAGGGCTTTGATATCTATTCTCTATATAATCAGTATGAGAGTGTAATACAAAGGAAATTTTGATGTGCTCTTAGTTATCAATAAGTTGTTTGATTTAGGTATTATGGGGTAATATCTTTCATTTTCCATTATATTGCTTGAAAATTTTCAAGGATTACGGGTAGATGCTTTCTTGAAGCCTCACTTCGCTACGTATGCTTGCTAATCTACCATTACAAATAGAGAATATAGGTTCTAATCCTCGTATCTGCAGATGTATGTTGCAATGTCAGTATTGTTATCCGGATAGGGTAATTGAATTGATAATTATAATAATGGTGGTGTTAGATTGCTAGAGATATTCAGAAGATCTAGGCAATCTCTGATTAAGTGATCTTGTTTATGTGTAGGGTAAATATAATCTATAATATATACCCTTTCCTTTAAACTCTTTTTTTTTTAGATATTAATATTATTATATTTTGTTTCCTTTCGAATGGATTACCCGTCTTCTGACAAATGTGATCCTGGTTGGTTCAAAAACTCTGAAAAGATAGAGCGCCGTGGTTGATCAAGAAAGTATTTTTTTGTTATTCCTTCTTCTCCTTCTATTTATAATGAATTCTCTTTTGAATCTACATTTGAGTGTAATTCACTTTTACCCCCAAGGTTCTCTATTCCGGTAGTGACTGATTTTCCGGCAACACTATTGACTGCTCATTCGAATAATCTTGCTACCGTTAATCCTGTCCCTACTCTTGTAAGCCCTACTATGATCGACTGTTGATTAGTAGTCACTTTTTCTCAAAAACCTTCCTGGAAATCCTTTGATTGGTTTTCCTTAATTACTCCCTTTTGTTTTGTTGTTGAATGATGGTCTTACCGATTCTAATTATACTGCCTTTCTTGCTTGGATATATCAAGCTTGCCATACTCTCTATTAGGAAGTGTTATTAACCCTGTATTTCCTTTTGCCTCTATTATTGTTATTCCCCCTATTCCTGTTTCTGTTGCTATATAACAAGGATCTCTATCTGTAGCTCTATTAGAAGTAGGTATTGTCATTGCCCCTGGGTTAATCATATGCTGATTCGAAACTAGACATGGTTCGCTCGAAAGTATGCTTTGTGTGATATTATCCCGGGAGTTTGTTATAACAATCCTGAATTGTATTCCTTCTATGGCTTGGAAGGAGTAATTATTCCTGATTCTCAAGAGACTATTGTAATTCCTGCAGGATCAAGGGAAGGTTGCTAATTGGTCAAGATCAAGTATGAGGATCCGGATAATTTCGGAATCCCCAATCCTCTCGATAGCCGATTTGGGTTGATCATTGCCGTGCTTGCTAAACATTGTCCTTCTTGCAATCCGAACAGCTACTTTCGCGCTTTCTCTTCCTCACACAACAGTTTCGATAAGTATGGGTTCTACGATCTCCGTACTTCCGATAATGATCCCGATAACGATTTGCTTTTTGTAGATCTTTAGTATATGAGGATTGAAAGTGATCCGTTAAGAGCATCTGCCAAAGCTCGGTTCTTATAATCTGATAAGTTTATTAAAGGGTTAATAAACAATTGTTTGTATCTTAACTATATAAAGTCCTTGATTTCTAGACAAACGAAGATCTTAGGTAATTATTACAAGGATCTCGGCCGCATTAAGAGTACTCGTTATTGGAGTTGCAAAACACACATATATGAGATTGTTTCGAATACTATAATCTCTATGGGAAAACTTTGTACTGATACTTACAAAACACAGAATAAAAAGGTATATACTTACTTCCACTCCCGATTGATTATGATATTGATAGCTAAGCTAGAGATTGGAAAAGCTTTGCGGAACCCTTTGAGAGCTTTTAGTAAAGTCTGAGGTTTGCAAGTCTGCTAATTGTAAAGCTATCACAATCAATTTTACGAGAAAGGACTTTTCCATCAAAAAGTATATTCCTAAGGATTCGGTTCCGAAGGCTTCTGTGGATAAAAATAAGTTGCTAGTTCTTGTTTGATGTCTTGAAAACAAGGCTTATAAAGCAAAAAAGGCTTACTGAGGATAAGTAATACGAATTCGATTTGTTTTTGGAAAAGAAAAAGGCTAAGAAGTGTGTTGGGTTAATTGGAAGAGTTCAATTTTTGGTCAAAAGGAAGAGATGAATATATTTTTAGTTGGCTTTTTAATTTAATTCTTTGATCTGCGTATTAATATTCTATAGATTGAGTATTGATCGAAAGTGTTCGAATTTCTATTGAGATAGATTCTTAGTTAATCCATCTGCTATTATATTAGTAATGAATAAATAGATAATATTAAAACTTCTTTTGGTGTATTCTTGATGTAATCATATATTCTATATATCAATATACCTAAATTTAATAGTGATTTATTTGTTCTCCCCGACTATTAGATATATTGATTATACATTATTACAGAAAATGGTTATTGGTTCTTGAATTATAAAATTGATCTTTTTCAAAAGATATAGAGTGGTTATTGTTTTTTTTGCTGTTTGTTTTATATTTAATAATTCTGTTTTGATTATAAAAGTGATCACAATAGATTAATATAATGCTTTTCAAGAAATTAGTTTTTTGAAGAGTGATATGATATATTTTGAAATGATTTTTTGGTTTCCTTATCGTCTATAAATGATGTATTTGAGAATACTAGAAGTTGAGGGATTGGCTGGGAATTGTATTCTATAGATAAAAAGCGAGTATTCTATAAATATATAATATAATGATTAATAGCTTTTATATAATCAGGAGATGGATTAGTAAGGAAATGATTTAGCTAAAAGACTGCAAATACAATATCAAGGCGGATTGTGATTGTTGTGTATAGTATTGATTCTATTTTTTCTTAGTATCCTTGATTATTGATATAATAGCTGTTTTATTAAACTTAACAAATTCGATGATTAATAGTGGTATATATACACTATCTCTATTAAGCTTAAATTTCTTAGTGATCTTTTTAATATAGATATTGTATACTAGCCAAAGTTTCTTTGCAGATCTATTTCTTAAAATTCTAATCCCCAAAAACCATTTAATATTATCTAGATTCTTAAGCTTATAAACTGATTTAATCTGATTAGTGATCTTTGCAGCATTAGATTCGTTATTCTTATGATATATGATCTGGAAGTTATCGACAAAGAAAAGAATTAATACAATATACTCCTTATTGAAATAAATACACAATTCTTCTATACATCCAATTATTTCAATTGATCTCAGAATTAATATGAAATCCTTAAACCAAATGGATGGTAAATCACGGAGCCTATACAAAGCTTTATCAATGATTATCTCCTTTTCTGGTTTTTTAAATCTATTAGATAGTAAGTATACTACAGGATTACTAATTGGATTGTACTGTATATTTATAAAAGTATTAACTATATCGTATTACTTGATCTTAAGATTATACTTCACAATTAGAAACATTACAATACAAAACGATTAATTTACAAGTGTTGCTACATATATGCTTTCGATTATAGTTTTCTCCTATAAATCTCCCCTTACTACAAGATATAATTGGCATCGAGTAATAAAGCCCTAATTATTACTTTTGTAATTGAATATCCAAATTAATGAAATAGGTTTGGTAGACTCTAATCCAAAGTCTATCTCACACCACGTTTCCCTTGAATGCAGGTTATCGATTTCCTTTTGACAATCAGCCTTGAACCACGGTTCTAGAATGTGCTTGTCAAGCTGTTGATATCGACTTAAGTATTTGGGTACTTGAGAGAGGTGAATACATGGATTATCTTCTGAGTTTGGAATCATTGGATCGGATAGCTGAACGTTTTTTGTTGCAACCGCTGTGGCGATTACATTATGCATTGTTATGAAAAAGTGTTTCTTCTCTTGGTTCTTAATCTTCTCGAGATTAGGCCAAAAGGTAGAATGGAAATTATATAGGGATTTGTACATCCTACTATGATTTTCAGGATTGATCCTTAAACGAACGAATTCAGAAATGTTAGTATAGAATATACCATTCCGCTTACGTCTCTTCCGAGAAGGACTCAATTGTGCTTGGTCTAGCTAATCATCTGTAAATGACTGATATTGAGATAGGTCCAGGTTAACTTTAGAAATCTCTATTATTATATTGCAAGCTCTCTTTCGGAAATGATTGTCTTGAAAGATTGAAACTTCTTTTGACTACTTGATTGCTTTTTGATTAGATAATCGTTTTAGCAACTCAAGCTCCTTTATAATGTATTTCGGGTTTGGATTTTAGTTTATTACCTTTCGAGAAGGTTTTGTACAATATCGGATATAAGGTGAATGATTAGTTAATAGAGAGTCAGAGTCACTTTCATACTCCGTTCTGAGTACTATGATCGGAACCCCTGTATCCTCTGTATCCATTACCTCCAAACTATTATTACCTTCTTCGACGAAACTCCCAGAATTAGATATTATTACCTCTTATTCTTAAACAGCTAAATTTACGGGCTCGCTATATCCTATTTGCACTTGAGCATTGTAATCCATAGGAATAGCAAAAGCCAGTCTTCTATCCATATCTCCTGGCATCGGAGCAATATATGGCTATAAATCCCCATCATCTCCTGGCACCGGAGAACTATCTGGTGATCCGGGGGATAGTTGGATGAACTTCCCTTTGCTTAGTGTCTCGCTTATTTTTTGCTTTCCACCCCCTAGATAATTATCTTTTTTAGAGTTCTTAGAATGTGAAGAAGATGATTGATTATTTGAAGTATATACAGTGAATAAGTCTAGGGATAATAGCTGGCCTATTAATACAATAAAGGTATTTGTATTGTTATTATTATTTTTGATAAGGGTTCTATCTATATCTATATGATTAGTAATATCCAATAGTCTAGCTGATTGCTTTAGCTGATTTGCAAACATGGTATTAATTTGTTGATTAAAATAATCCTGTTTATAGGTAAACATTTCATTAAAAACAACATTCCAAAAGACAATAACCTGATCGAGCATTGATATCCAGATGTGGTAGATCTGTGTGCTAGGGATATACCCAACTAAATATTTAACATATACTCGAGGATTCGTTTTATATTATTTTATTAGTACTCCAGTCTCACGTTCCTTATCCAAAGGATACACTCAGCATTTATATTTATAAGTTGAACTCTAGTTAGGTCAAAGATTATCAATAATCTTGATAATGAGTGACAGATTACCTTCTTTTAGGTACAATCAGAACCATTTATTTAACACTTGATTCAATAACTTGAATAATCTCGCTTTTAGGGGACTAATATTATAGAGGTAGGTAGCGGCTATTATAGTCTCTGCCCAAAACTTGGTTAGCAACCCTACGGATAATCGCATTTTGATTTGCTTGATTATTAACTCTTACCCCACTCGCTCAGCTCCTCCATTAATTTCGTAAATATAGCTAGAGGAAAGCTTAAGCTTGATTCCCTCAATCTCAATCCATTTTTCAAATACTGTGTAACCTATAATTCCGATGATAGAGGTGTTATTGTCCTGCTTGATCACTACAATCGAAAGTCCGTACTTCCTATAAACCCAGGCAAAGTAATTCTGAATGATTAGGAATATTTTATTATGGATTCTTTTTACCAAGAAGTAGCTAAATAGTTTTTTGCTATATATTTCTTTAATAACTAACAGCCATATTGCTCTGTTGAGTGCACGAGGGAAGTTAAATAAGTTCCATTATATCTTATAAAAAGGTCTGGGTAGTTAACGATCACTAGATGCTCTGGAGATCACCTGTTTTGCATGTGTACATGCACAATCAGAGCATTCTTGTCTCAAAGAGCCTTTAATCCTTACTCCTCTCACAGCAAATACCAAGTGTTTAAGTACTTCCTTTCCAAGATATCCCGCTCTCTCATGCCATAATTCTACTTGATCCTTTCTTGGGATTGGGGTGTCCCTTGATCGTCTAAAGGATTTGTTAATCTTACGAGAAGCAATAGGATATATGAGATTACAATTTGAGATTAGAATAGAAGAATAAAAGGAACAAGGCTTTATTTCTAAGAATATAAGGTTGTTGTGTCTAATACACTGTGTACATACCTTATTCTTTATTATGTTCCTAAAGTGTAGAGTAGCATCGAAACCACTAAACTATAAACCTAGTTTAAACAATTGTGCCTCGGAAACAATATTAACATGGAAACCAGGAATCAGGGCGATGTCTGTGAGGATCAGATTCTTATTATTAAGAATGCCTTTTATTATTCTCTGGCCTCTTCCGATAACTTGATAGGATGCTAGTCCTGAGTCCACCTGATCATCCTCGGAGGATTGATAGTATAATTAGTTATCCAAAAGAGATATATCGTTAACAACATGCAATACTCCACAACTATCAAGGAGGGTAGAGTTATAGAATTCAAACTCTGATCTTGAAGTCGAGTTGGTTGCGAATACCTTCAGTATGGTAATACCTATGAATTTGTCTGGCATTCTGGTAATAGGTGGAATGGTATCATAAGATAATCCTTTTATCTATCCCTTGCTCCTAAAAGTATTATGAAGGTGCTTTCACTCATTCATGATTTTTTGCTTAATCTCCTTGATCTGATCTGCAAAGAGAATTATACTTAAGTGATTAATACATTTCCTGGTCAAAGTAATTTCCATTTTGCTACAATCCTTAGGATTCCATTTATAAAAGTTGTACCTTTGTCTATCTTTCTTAAACATACAAGGACATTTTGCTTTCCTAATATTCTTGTTAAAATGGGAACCCTTGAATTGATCTTGTGAAATTCCTTTGGATGGAATAGGTGGTTTGGGCTACTCAATAGTATAGATTCCTTTTGTTTTAGGTAATACAGCATTGCAGCTTACAATATCCCCAAATATTGTAGCTATCTGTTGAAGTATCTGATATTCTTGGTCTAAATAAATCTTTTCATCGATCTTATCGATTTTGTGTTAAGCTTATAAAGATGTTATTCTGATCCCAATAGTGTTAAAGAAAATGTGGGTGGCTAATAGTTTATAAGTATCTGGAAGTCTGTATACAAATACCTTTAAATAGGTAATACCCCAATTCCGAAACCATTTGACCGGATCAGTTTGTTCATTAGATACCTGAGTAATCAATGTACGGTATTCGGATTAAACGATTATTTCAATGACTTGGTGGGATGGTGCTAATTTGTTACGGAGCGAGAGGACTACCTTATAAAGTGGCTGAGCCTTTAATCCCTTATTTGAAAAAGACAGTTTTATAAGATGAGCTGGATCAATGGTTGATTGAATCCATTTATAGACTTATCAATAAGATTTGTGCTTATCATCATATATTATTTTCTTATTACAATATAATCTATCAAAAGCAATAAACAAAGGAATTATATCAACGATAGATATAGATGCAGGCTCAGATGGTGGTGGAGGAGCAATTGGGTAATCAATTGATTCTTTCATTTCTATATCCCCATCTTTGCTTTTCCGTTCAAAATACTTGGCATAATATTTAACAAGCTCTGCCTCATAGACATGCCGTTTGGCCTTATCCTGTTTCTATCGAATACTCTCAAGAATTGAAGGAATAGATAGAGCTGCAATCAGCCAATTAATCACTTTAAATAATGATTCTAAGGAGAGAGAGGCTAAAGGATTTGTTTTTAATAGAAGTTCAGGATCAATCTTATTCCAAATATCTTTTAACTGATATTTAACCCTAAAAGCATTGTACCAGGCTAGCCAATCCGATTAGATAATAAGATATATCAATAAATGTGTATGTTGTGTTGATATAATTGATTCGGGTATTTGGACAGTGAAAATTTGGATTTTCAGATATGGATTGTGATATGCCTATTCTTGATTACAAGAGTGGTCTATGGCAAGATAGCTGTATTTAAACGCGAACCGGGCTTATAACTATTGTACAGGACAATAGTTTTTTTTTTTTTTTTTTTTTTTTTTTTTTTTTTTTTTTTTTATAAGTATAAGAATGTGTATATCTCCTTATCTATAGTTAGAACTGATCTTTTCTCGTAAAGAAAAGATTGGATTATATACTGGGTGATCTTCGGGTACCGATTACGGGAGTGGTGATCAGTCCTGCGGCCGATTCGGTTATTATTGTTCCGCTCCGGAGTATTCTATATAATGAATACCTGATTATCACATGATCTGATCTATGTAGTCTACAACACCGTTTCCGTCACATCTCGATAAGCAAGTGCAATTCAAATATAAGGTTTACAAAGTGTTCGAAATAATGCTTCACTAATTTGAAGCTGATAATATATTAAAGAAAATAGTCTTTAATAAAGAAATATATAATATAGTAATAAATAATATCAAAGCTAGATTATTATAAAGTATAATACAATCTATAGCTAGAAACAGGACCAGTAATAATTCAAACTGTATTTATGCGGATATTATAAAGACTCCGAAAAACTCAAGTACATCTATAAACACAAACGTGTATATACAAGGGCAGGCCAACAAATGAAGATTAGTTAAATCCCGGAAAACCAGAGTGGATATCTGTCTATTAGCAGCAGGAATTGCTATATCGATAGTAAGTTGCCCGAATGTCTATATATTAAGAAAGGCGATCGATGAAGTTATTCCTAATCTGAAAATAATCGATATAGCAGCTATTACTCCTATAGCTATTGATTGGGCAATATACACTGCTAGTAGCGCTATACATAATAAACTCCTCGAAGCTGAGAATACAAAAAAGATCAAGAAGATCCTGAATTATAATAGCCTAGAACGATTTATAATCTGGTATTACTATATATTAGAAGGGGTTCCAACTTCTCTTAATAATCTAAATGGAGATAGAATACTTATTATTAAGAAAATAATAATCAAGGAAATGTTAATATAAACAGACACTTCCTCGATCGACTATCGAACTACTATCCGAATAGCCGATTTCTATAAGCAAACCTGGATTGTCAGCCTATCGAGAGAAGTCTCTTCCTTCAAGCTCTTTGATAACTCTAAACAAGCTTGGTATATTAAGTTCAAGTAGTGTATTACTCACTATAATCCAGGATACCAAGATTTCTATAACCCAATAATATACAAGAACACCCCAAGATGTAATAACTGCAGCGTTCTACAAACGAATCACAACAGCCTATTTGGATCTGAATATAAGGCTAAGATTAAATATACAAACTGTATAGGACTATTCCAGGCCAAGCACAACAGCTGTTCTGCAATACTACATCGAGTTAATAGGAAAGTTGTACACCTTACGAAATCCGAAGTTCATGAAATTAAGAAATACAGTCGAAAAACTTGTCTGATTGTTAAGGCATTAATCAACAAAACACTTACCTCGATTACAACGGCCTCTCGAAGTGTTGTAATAGAGATCCTCTCTCTGATCCGCGAGGAACATATCATTATATATGAAAATCTGAGCAGCTCCTAACATGCCCCTCAGAATACCTCCCCGACTAGCAGCTCGCCCGAGGACCCCTGCTGTTCTAAAAGAAAGTGTCTAAATGAGGGCAGTTTGAATAAGAAAATGCTTTTCAATATTACACTATTGCAATATACCGATATAGATATTAATATCAATCTGAATAAATAGCTACTCCTTTTGATATTACGGTACTAACTGCCAGATAGCTACAGCCCAATCTATACAGATTGGCTAGGCAAATGTACAGAAGAAGATAGGAGTGTATATTACAATATTGCAAATGGTATATGAATAAGACTTGGAGGTTCTATATATACAGAAATTCTTTATATATTCTGAAACTCGGACCCAGAACTATTCGGGGTATAATCTCTTTGTGCTAATGGATAGTTGGGATAGTTTAAACAGTCTTGAAAGAAAAAGGGAGAGACTAAGAATAATGATATATATGTGCAAAAGCAAACAACTATATGTTTAACAAAAATGTGTTCAATTATATTGGGATTTTTTTTGAATAAAAATAAACAGTATGCAGATTATTAATATATACCGATAGCCAGATACCAAGGAGATAATAAATCTAATAATCTCTATAATATTTCTTGATTGTATAATAATAAACAATAATTTCAATACTAAGTATAATCTATTCAAGCCTAGTATAACTTTGACTGGCTAAGAAGCTTTCCTTACAGAATAATCTATTTCGAATAGGATGGACTTTATTGAAATCCTAGGAGTCCCTACCCACAAAGTAGGTTATATAATTAATCTGACCTTCTCTAATATCCCTTTTACTAATACTATTATTAATATTAATCTGAAAAGCAACTCTGACCACAAAATACAGATAACTACAATCCCAAACCTCACCTTATCCATTGCCAAGCCCTTTGGTTGTGTGATCAGTAAGAAAAGCCTTTCAGTTTTTCAGGGAATCATAAAAAACGGAGTTCCCCACTTTCCAAGCTCAGCGAATATACTTATCAAACAGGTCAATAAATTAATAGAAATACTAGATTCTTTATTTGAATCAGCGATTCGCTTAATAGAAAAGGAGAAAGGCGCCTCTGGACACTCTACCCCTTGGTAGATGAGCAAATACAGAATGGCATATCAAAACTATAGAACAGCCAGAGCTGAAGACACCGACCAGGCGGAATAATGGCGGTAGGGATTAATAACTATAATCAGAAAAGCGAAACGCCAATACTAATACGAAATCATTGATAAGGTAAGCTACAACAGAAACCTATACAAAGTGATCGGCTAATACAAGCTTATTATTAACCTCAAAGTGCCACCCCTGGTTGTTGATAGTGTGGTAATCGAAAATATTGTAGAAAAAGCTTGGGTTCTACAAAAGAAGATTTTCGAATATTTTGATAGCAGTAATAATCTCATAACAAACTTATTCCGGCTAAACCATATATCTAATGAACTCCTATAAAGCATAAAAGTATTTCTTGAAAAAATGGAAAAGAGTATTATAGAAATTACAAGTATTTCATCAAAGCCCAATCAGATTACTATTTGCCTTCTGAAGGCTTGCTGAGACTCCATTGAATTGATAATCGCTAGGATCTTCAATAAATACTTGTAACTTAACTATTTCCCAGATAAATAGAAATGGGTAGAGGTAATAATGATTTCTAAGACCGGAAAGAAAAACAAATTGTCAATATAATTCTGACAACTGATAGCCCTACTCTCATGCATCTCGAAAGGTCTAGAACACATAATCGCTCAATGTATTTTATAAACCACAATAATAATAAGTATACTCAGCCCCTAATACAATGGAGCGTTCCCTAAGCGAGCAGTAATGAACCTAGTCACTTCGTTTGCACACAATATTGAAGAGGCCTTTGCCCACAAACAAAAAGTCATAATAATTACACTGGATATATAAAGCACGTTCGATATATTCCTACTGAATAAACTACTGGAATGTATACGCTAGCAAGAGTAGTTCCACTTCTTTTTACAATTAGTTCAAGCCTTTCTGAGTAACCGCTTAATAAGAGTTTGACTGGAAAACGCAACCACAGAATATAGTCACATTAAGTGCGGCATTCCGCAGGGCTCCCCACTCTTACCTGTACTATATATTCTATATCTTGCTAAGCTTTTGAATCAAGACACTAAGCTGCGCTTTGAGTATACTGACAATATCTACATCTATCACACATTTAAAAATATTCACAAGAACATTGATCTCCTCAAACACAATCTCCACCAGATTTTCTAATAGAATAAACAAAACCACATAATATTTGCATCAGAAAAGCTAGAGATAATACACCTCTCCCGAAGGAAGAGATATACACCCCGCACCTGGAGATGAACAATAAAATAACGATCTGTTCAATCAATAAAACAAACAACGAAACTATTCAACCAGCCTTACACTAACTGGAAGTCTAGTTTAATCGAAAACTTACCTTCAAAAAACATGTAGTAAAACGAAAAGCAAAAGCTCACAAGGTTACGAGGTATATCAAAGGGCTTGCATAGATATATCACAGCTTATTAGCTGCAACACTACGCAAAGAGATAATTATCTACATCCTTCCCTCTACTTTCTATAGATTCGAGGTATGGTATATAGACCAAATGAAGTCAAACCAAGTAGGGGGAGCTGCCTGTAATACAATGATAAGTATAAGGCTGGATAGTCATATTACCAAGATTGATCGAACAATTATTCTAATAGTAAAAAGAATTCTACCCGCTTGGCATACAACTCCAACCATTACAATCCTGAAAGACTCTAGATTATTGTCCAGCAAGCTAGCACTCGAACAAGCACAAATGAGATTTGCGTTCCAACTCCGCAAAGTAAACGAAAATCACCTATTAACAATTCGTTTAGTACAAGCATTTCAATATAAGATAAACAATATCAACCTCCACAGACTAACTGAATTGATTCCGAAAATACTAAAACCAATACTCTCCCCACTACACTTTTCTGTAGGGAGCTGTAACGACCCTATAAAAAATGTAAAGAAAGAAGCAGCCACACTTGAATTCATACAATAATGGAATTGTCTACCTGATAGTTATATCATAGTCTTCTCGAACAGTACTAAACAATATCACTAAGGGCAAAAGATAATTAGCTATAATTATACAATCTATCGGAAACAATTTCCAGTAATATCCAGCCATAAAACAATCAACCCGCTTTTGCACATTTTTAATACTGAGGTAGTAGATATTCTAAAAGGTCTGGAGCACACTATCCGACTGAAATCGGCTAAGCAGATCACTATATACATTAACAGTACCTTAGTTATCTAATATATCAAAAGCAATACCTCCAACTCATTCCAATAAATATTTCTACACTATTATGAGATTATGAGGAATAAGTAAATAGCAATCCGATAGTCACCTAAACATACTGGAATCCTTGGAAACAAGAAAACCAATTAGCTCGCCAATCTAAACACTCGTAACAATCATATCGAAAACAATAACTCATCACTTCCTACTATTAGTGGAATAAGCTCAATAACCAGAACCTTTAGATAAGGGATAGAACAAAGATAATGGAAACAAAATGAGGTTACCCTTACTAACCAATACCATCGCTAGCACCTTAGCTATCAAATCAAGGAACCTAAGGAATTTACTCTTTTTTACTTTATTCTTCAACAACTAGTAGTACTCAGAACCAAATATAGGGACTTTGCATTTTATCACCAACATTTTTAGTACAACAACATCACCTCAAAATACTCCTATAGATATAGCAAAGAGCCTAAGCACCTAATACTCTGCCAACACTCTCGTACCCAATTCAATAACTAGCCAAACAAACCCAGCTCAATTCCACAAGATACAAAGAGTACAATCAACTATCTCTTTCTTTTCTAAAAACCCCAACAGACTTCACAATCTTTCTAACAATCATTAATCACTTCAAACAATTACACTCAGTCTTTCCGGAGATCCTTTGATCTCCCACTTTCATATTGCCAATCAGGACTATACTTCCTTCTGGAACCGCTTTCCCTTCTTCATTACTGTATATAAATTATATCAAACAAAAACTAATAATATAGGGCCCTTTAGCTAGTTATAAACCTAAACTATCTAATATAAAATAAATTGAACAATATCGATATTATAAGCAGGAGACAAGTGGCAGAAGTGTATATAGCATTTCTGATTACTTCTCCCCTGGTCTGTATTATAGCCGTAGAAGAACAGAACACATAACTATACCAGCACCCCCGCTAGCATAGTCTATCCCTAGTACCCCCTGGGAGGTCGTGGCGAGCCCCTGCGGCTTGCCCCCTGGATGTAAATTAAAATAAATAAATAAATAAATAAATAAATCAGTATAATCGGGATAAGGCATTAATGGGGCTTTGGAAATAAAATAAGAAATAAAACTGTAATAGCTTATTTGAAAATAATATAAATTATTAAGGTATAGATAAAGATTTATATTGTACTATAAGAATAAAAGAGCTATGGAAAAGTGAAGCCCTACTTATAGGAAGTAGGGCACGCTAGTATGCTGTGCCTGAGGCACAAAGGCAACTACAGATCATATAGTTGGCGCCGTGACAGTTTGATTGATATCTAAAACATTTCATATTTCCAATAGATATAAGCCGAACAGGCTTTCAGGGAGATCGTAGCTATATTCTTATTCTTTAACCCTTCAAAGCGGGTAGACAAGTATACAGATTGGGCTTTTGGAGGAATATCTGGTAGAGCTTTTATATGGAATAGATGGAATAAAGTGTTATAAAATTCGTAGCAAAACGAGCTATCGAATTGGAACGAGTTTGTTGTAAAGTTGATATAGGGGTTGTGTTTTTTAAGCTAAGCTATTCCTAGTATAATAAGATAGTGGGCTAGCTTGATTATATACAAAACGATTTTCTTCTTAATATAATTGTTGATTCTGAATCCTACTCAAATATAGGAGATAACTCGATTGTTGAACAGAGTGTTTTTATCAAATCCTATGACTTCTGTTACGGATCGCACCCAATCGCAGCTGCGATTGCTCACGTGCGCGTTTGCGCACGTGCACGATCACGTGTACATAGCTAGTATATAGGAGTGCTCTATAAGCGCTTTGCTCCCGATTTTATAGTTATAGATTCTAAGGATAAATTGTATTCTGCTTTTATAGTTCTTTTAAGGCAAAGTATTATATTATCTACAACTCATTATACAATTATATGATCATTTGGTGGCCAATCAAATAATACCTTATAACTATAATACCTTTTTGGGTTGATTGATTGATTGATTTAGTTTAACGTCCCGCTCCAGTCCATGACTATATAAGACGGCTAGGCTCTAAAAGCTTAGCAATGCTAGTGAATATCTACAGTAGATATGATCAATTTTGGGGGAGTAAAAACAAATATTGGGGTGCTCTGCCCGATCTCTATTCGGAGTGCAAATAGAGATATAATGTCTTCATCCACTGGGACCTTTCCCTCTTCCTTCTTCCCCTACCCCTAATCCTATTAAAGTATCCCGATATCCAATCCTCTTTCAAACTTGGAATCCAATTTGCTATCCCTTCCTTCTATAAGGGGCAAGAGTTATCCCCTCCCGAGTTGCCTTCAGTATAGCAAAAGGTCCTCTTGCTAGTGAGATGAAAATAGAAGGCACCACTCTTCTTTTAACTCTATCTCTTTTAAACTAGCCCTTTGTATACCTTCATAAGCTTGATATCCTCCAGCCCTTATTAGATGTGTATAGTCGAAACTGTTGAAAATAGTGGGGTAGAGTCGAACCCTAAGCCCTACAACCCACACACAAATCAATTCGAAAAATTCGAAAATTCGAAAATCGAAGGAAAAACGTTGTATCGTATCGATACCCAGAGTATAGAATTAATTAAAAGGCGATGGCATTCTCTGTATCGTAAAGTCGTATTCGAGTGGCTGAAAGCCAAAGAGAGAGAAAGGGTTGTAATTCGAAGAGAGCGGCGACGAGCTCTATATTGAAAAGACTCTTCCAAAAGAGAGAAGAGGCTAACTTTCCGTATCGTACCTGTAGAGGTAGTAATAAAAGGCAGATGTTGAATCTGACTGGGGCTTCCATAACCTTTGTATCCGCGTTGCTTTGCTGGTATTCATCTTTTCGTAGGGATCGCTGTCGCAAAATCGTAATATAATCCTTCCTTCCCTATATCTTCCAAAACCCCTTTTCTTCCAATTCTTCCGATTCCATCTGCGACTCAATCTTAGCTCTACAGACTCTTGAAGAAGAGCTGGAGGTTCGTAGGATGCACCGCGTACAGGTGTTGAGTCTTCGCATCCCTACCTTTTTGGGTATATTAAGGATATTCGATATTATTTATAGAAAAAAAGGCTAATTCCAAATAAATCTATTTAATAAAAAAAACAATAAACTCTCAATATATAGAATTACAAGTATTACTATCATATCCAATCTATTTATCTTAAAGGAACTCTATTACTCTCCCCTTTTCGCCGATTAAACGCTTCTAGCTAATAATAGTTAATCTTAATGAAATGATGATTATAGTCCTTATAATTTTAATATAAATATTAATAGATATAGAAAGGGTAAACAATCTGAAAACAATTCCTTGATTGAGATATTAATTCTTGAGGGTAATATACTGATATATATTTTTCTATTACAAAAAAAATAAGTACTAATTCTTAAAAACTTTAAAACTTGTGAAACGAAATTGTAAGATTTAAAAATAAATTGCTATAATATAATCTTAATATTACTTATTTATTTTAATCTTCAAGATATTAATAATAATATTATACAGATTTCTTTATAAATTATAGAATCCGGATTTCTGATATTCTAGTTGATTTTATTAAGAGGGTATCTCTTATTATCGGGAAAAGAAAAAACAAGAAAAACCTTTGCTTGCAAAGTCAGTTTTTGCGACAATCTCTTTTGAGTACTAATAGCAGATCCTTTTCAAACCTGATTGCTCTGTTAAGCAATCTACAAATTCATCGAATACTTTATTCTTGTTTATCTATTATTATAATAAAGCATTTGTATATTCCAAAGTCCATTAATCTTTTATTCAAATTCAAAGATAATGTAAAGCTGAAAGCAAGCTTCTGGCAGTTATTAATTATCAAACAACTCGAACTTTACGAAAATTCGCTTATCTCAGAAGTACAATAGCGATTTTATATAATAGATTAGATAAAAGGAGAGGTACAAGAATATGTGTTCTTACTATACACTCAAGTTCTTTGTTTGATAGAATAGTAATTGATCGATTAGCTTATAGTCATTTATAAGAATCTAATTGAAGCCGATTATATACAAACTAAATATAAATATTAGGTTATATCTAATAACATCCAATAAGGAAACTTTCTAGTATGGTATTATAGGTTTAGATTATTAGCTATATAGATGGAAATCATTAATTCGATAATTCTTCTTCGCGATTTGGAAAGAAAAATATCCGATTTCCTTCAATAAGCTATTAGTCTTCACATTAATGAATACTACATGCGATTGTTTGTATATATAGCTGTAGCCATCAATTTACTACACTGTATAGGCAATAGACAAAAAGTCGGATACTAGCTATATTATAACAAATCATATTGAAGGAATCTTATAATATCATGATATTGTCAATGTGTGGTCATAAGCGATCTGTTATACTACTGAGCGTGTTGGGTTACGATCCAATTATTCCAACGATGATGACGATGATTATATTGATAATTGAAGTAAGTGGAGATAATGATATATAATCTATTTATAAAGCAATAATCGATCAATTCTATAAGGAGGATAGAAAGCGATAAGTAATTCTAAAGATTGCAAATGCAATCGATATATATATTAAAACCCTGAGCAAGATAGAATTGAGTCATACCAATGCGTTGAGGTTTATGTGTATTGATAGTATAATCAAGATTATAAGATAAGCTAGGTTTATATAGAAAATCCTTATACTAATTACAAGAGTAACTCTAAAGGGAATTACTAAATTCTATATTGATATGCTTAAGACTGGGGGGGCGTTTTAAATATTAAAGAGTGTTAAAGCGAGTATACTCAAAACGACGGAGATAATATAGGAATGTAAACGATAAAAGTAAAACAGCTGTATGATTTTTATAAAGATAGGAAATAGATAATAGATAATCGCTAATAATCTCTTTGAATTGTAATTGAAGATTATAAAAATAGTTTCTGGATTAAGGCTTGAACTGATCCCCTTGCTCTATTGTAATAAGATAAGATAGACTCTGGGATATAAAATATTAGAGGAATATAAGAATCTCTTACAAAACGAAAATCATATATAACTGATTATTGTATTTGATATAAATAATACTTAAGTTGTAGAGACTTGGTATAATTATATTATACCTTAGATCCCTCATAATATACTGGGTATACTTATAACACTTCTAGATATGATTATCCGAAAAGAAATTAAGGTATAGGTAGAAGAGGAATCAATGTAATACAGAATCTCTAAATATAGGGTGAACCCTTTTACAAGAAGGGCTAACTGAATTGTTAATTTCAAGAAAATAATAAAATTATTTTGACTATTTAATATTAGTAAATACTTAAAGCTCCTTGATAGGTTATAATGCCCTTAATTATAATAGTATTTATTATTTATTTATTTATTTATTTATAGTGATTAACGTCTAATATCTGACCTCCCAAGGGGTATTCTAGACGTACTAAGGAGCGGGCCTACGGGCCGCTAGCGTTCCAGCCGCTCATAGTAGTGTAATGTTAGCTAATCAGGGGCTTGTTGCCTCTGGTATTCCCCCGCTCAGTACCGCTCATGGCGATCCTGCGGCTGTTCTGTCTAAGGGTTTGTGGTCCTGTTTCAGAGGGCCTTGTTTCGTATGCCATCCGGGTGTCGGCGGATGATCAGGTCGATCGCTGTCGATCGGGAGAGCGCTCGGAGCGCTTATGGCTGTTCGGTGCGGGTCTTAGGTTGATTGGGGTGGAGAGCTCATCCTCGGGGTATTGGAGCAGGTTGGAATTCGCGTAGTTTCGCGTAGTTTGAGCATATCCTAGTATAGAATCTGGATCTAGCGAGAAGGTCAGTAAAGCTATATTGTGTTCGCAGGACGCGGTTGACATATGCTATCGCGTCCCATTCGGATCGAAGTCGATTTGGTGCAAGCGGCCAGTCGCCGCGCGTCTGATTATTGATTGAACATTGAAAGAAATGCAGTGGGCTTTTCTCAATCCCGCATGTACAGGTGTTCGTGCTATTTTCATGATTGAATCTGATGTGATAGGCTGCAAAGTCACCGTGTCCGGTCCGCATCGCTATGAGTCTGTGTAGTACCCCGCGAGGGAGCTTGAGGCTTTCCGGCTCCGAGGTATCATATACCGGTTTCCATGCATTGTACGTTTCGGAGATCAGGCCCCTTTTTTCCTTCCACCATCTGCTCTCGGAGCGCCGACATTTGGCACGTAGGACAGAGCGGGAGCTGCTGACTGTGGGGAGGCAGGATGGGCCAGGGTCAAGCGGCCCAGCCGTGCCCTGATCAGCGAGGCGATCGGCTGCCTCGTTGCCCTCAATCTCAGTATGCCCAGGGGACCACTTGATTACAATATTGTAGTGTTGCATCGCTTGATGGCACTTGTGGTATGCCCATTGAGAGGAGGCAGCGGCGCTTCCTCGCATTCCCCAGATTACTGAGGTGCTATCAATGCATAACCATATTCGTCCCTGGTAGGGGCGATCAATGATGCTCAGGAGGCGTTCTAGTCCCCGCCACGCGCCGATCGCCTCAGCGTCAAAAACATGCGACTGTTCGCGTACACGGCCGTAGCCGCTATCGATCTGTTGCTTGCCGCGGTAGATTGCAAAGCCGTACCCCACGCGGTGACCGTGTTCGTCGTATTGTTCAGACCCGTCTGAAAACACAGAGTAGTCTTCTTGGGGGATTAAGTCCCACCATTCCTTGAATGCTTTCGCGGCGTCCTCTTTGTCCATACCATTCGTTGGATCGGTGCGGCACTCGGGAGAGAAGTGAGGCCGTAAGAGTCTGGGGCGCTCGGTGGCAGGGATCGCCCGTCCCATTCTTTGCAGTTTTGTATTGGGACCTTTCAGAGTACCTGTGCCTCGTCCTCTCTTCCTGATGCACAGCTTCAATCGGTTTACAAGTAGGTGTTGTGCATCCACTGTCTGAAGCCGAAACGCGAACCTCAGTCTGGCTTGCTCTAGTGCAACAATTCCAGCTGGGAGACCAGCTTCTACGAGGAGTGCGGTCGTCGGGGTCGTCTTGTAGACGGGTAAAGCTCCCCGTGCCGCACTGTGAATCGTCTTGCTGACTAGGTCGACGTGTTTCTTGATCCCGGTGCCGACCGGAACATGGCCTGCATTTGGGCGTTGTTTGTATAGCCCATCGAACCATACTTCGGAGCCGAAGAGGGCGACAGGGAGTACACAGGTAATGATCGCTTTTCGCAAGCAGGCTGCAGATGGTCCGTGGGCTGTATGAGCTATTGATCGGATGTGGGATGCAACACGCATAGCTTTCGCGGTGCGCGTTTTGACATGCTGTAGGAACGTTAGGCGCCGATCAAAAAAGACGCCAAGCCAGCGTAAGGTCGGTTGTGCTCCGTTGGTGAGCCCTAGAGGGGTCGGCGTGATGACTAGGTCCCGACTTATCCTCATAGCCGGGTTTGCAATTTCATGCTTCCTCGATATGTGAAGTAGCTCAAACTTTTCCGGAGCGAAAAAGACCTTATTCTGATCTCCCCATCGTAGGATGCGTCGAACGGTTCGGCGGAGCATACGTGTATTCGTGGATAGGTCCTTAGATGTGTGATATATAGCTATATCGTCAGCATATCCGAAGCGCTGTGCTCTATCTTGATTGAGAAGCTCAGCAAGATAGAGGGTATACAGGATAGGGGAGAGTGGCGATCCCTGGGGGGTACCGCATGCGACCGGGAAATCCTGTGTTGTGATCCCCTCAAGCCTTACACGCACACGTCTCCCAGTCAGGAATGAATCAACGAGTCGCAAGAGCGCCATAGGCCAACCCTGCTTCTTCATACGTTGTAGGAGCCGTCTTTTAAGGAGTGCATCATAGGCGCCTTGTACATCCATTGTTACTAGTGTGACCACTTTGCCAGCTGCTAAAGCAAGCTCAGCATCATGAGTGAAGGCAGCTGTGAGATCAATACCGGCTCTTTTCGGCAGCGCTCCGCAATGCTGAGGGCTGATAACGTTGTATCTCATGGCCGTCCATGCAATTTGACTGGCGATGTACCTTTCTAGTCCTTTTCCAATACACGATATCAACGCAATCGGCCTCCACGATCTCGGGGACGTCCTGTCCTTCTTACCAACCTTGGGCAGCATGACTACTTCAGCGAGTTTCCACTCGTTAGGGTAGTAGCTGAGCCTGAGGCAGGCCGCGAAAATCTCATGTATTACACTCTTCGTGCTAGGCCAGCACGCCTTGAGGAGGCGAACGGTTGCCCGATCGACTCCGGGTGACGTGCTCCTGACTCCTATTACATGTTTTTCCACTTCCTCCGCGGTGATCGTTCTTTTCCATGGTAAGGTCGTCTGGCAGCCCTGTTCCTGTAGAGGGTCGTGCTGTAGATCGTCCGATGCTTTGAAGCGGTCGAGTACCGTTGTAAAGAGTGCTTCGGCTTTTTCCCTGGTATCAGTGATCTCCTGGCCTTCGATCACCAGAGGAGGGGCCTTGAGGCCTGCTTCTGGGGTCAGCTTGTGCCAGTTCATGACTTTGTATAGTTCCTGATCGTCCTGTACATCGTCCAAGCGCTTAGTCCAATAGGCTCGTTTCGATGCTCGCACGACCCTCTGTAGGTCCTGCTGGGCAGTTGCCATTCCGTCAGCAGTTCCAGTTCTCCTGGCTTGTGTGTATGTTCGGTGTGCCTCCTTACACTCGTCGGTCCACCACGGGGATGATCGGTAGGGTTTGCGGCCTTTCTGCCCCACAGCTACTACAGAGGCGCTCAGTGCGCTTGTGAGTCTGGCGATCAGTCTGTCGACATCGTAGGTAGATCGGAGGTCCGGGTTCTGGAGGTTCGCTAAGCGGTTGGCCATTATGCCTGCCAGGCAGGGTAAATCTGAATCGCGTATCCGGATGTGCGCTTGCTCGTATTCAGAGGTTCCTCTGTCCGAGATGGTAGTGACTTGAGTGGCGTGATCGGAGCCGCTGTGCAGGTCGTTATCGATCACCGTCGTAGCGGTGATCAGGTTGGAAAAGGTCAGGTCCAGAACGTGTCCCCTCGCATGCGTAGGGGCACCAGGAGTCCCGATATACTCCATTCCCTGTTCGGCAGCCCATTGTGCAAGCGTGTCACCTTGGTTGGCAGTTGCTACTCCGGGTTCCCACAGATCATACTTAGCATTGAAGTCACCTCCGATGACCGTACCAGTCCCTGGGGCGATCTCTAGTCCGAGTATGTATTCTATTGTCAGCGGATCAAGCGGGGCGCGGTAGGCATTGAGGATCGAGTACCCGTTAACATTGATCCAAAGTAGGTCCCTGCTTCCGGTCTGCCTCATTTGTCTGACCTTCAAGTTGCCTCCTTTTCGTACGTAGGTGATCACTCGTGGCCCATGCTCAGGGCCATCAGCCGCTCCCCAGGTGTCGATCGGCTGGTATCGGTCATATGCGGCATGATTTTGGGTTGCCGAGTTATCGTACAGTCGGGGTTCCTGGACACAGATGATATCCATATCAGCCTCTCCAGCGACCTGTAGGAGGGTAATATGATTGGAGTGTCCGCGCCCCACATTCGCCCACGCGATCGTGAGCCCCCTTCCCCCTGTTGAGTTCGCACTGGTTGTGCGACTCATACAGGGGTGGTGGCGGTTTCGTCGGCGTTTGACTCACTCCCCTCGCTCATTTCAGAGTCGGGAGGTGAGAAGGCTTTTTCAGCTATAGCTGCTACATTATAGTTTACCCCTTTGTTAGCACGGCGCGGAGGGTTACGGCCCGGGGTGTGAATCGGACTGTTGGAGGGGCCCTCCCCTGATCGGGCCCGTTTGGGTGATCGGTCCACCAGTTGCCATTCGTTCTCGTAGGCAGTGATGCGGGCCCCCGGTACAGGGGGTCTGGGGATGACCACTTGAGGCTGTTTGGCTGGCGTTGGAGCAGGTGCCTTTCCCTTGCGTGTTTCCTGAGTCTCCCTTCGGCCAGCGGTCCTGACTTCTCTCACTTGTCGGTGGGTGAGCCTGATCAGTTTTCCATTGACTGATCGTGGTGCCGCTGGGCAGTTGCTGTGCGCGGATCGGAAGGGTCCTAGGCATCCCGCACATTGAGCATCGTTTTGGCATTGCTCATGGATCTTTCCGTCGGTGTGTTTAGCAGTCAGTTCGCTGCACCTAGAGCAGCGAGCCGGGCGATAACACACATACGGGTTACAGTATAGCTGGCACCCGTTGGAGTGCTGTTGTGGTTGAGGGCGTCGCGACCTGTCAAGGGGCTTCGAGTATTCACTGACATTAAATAGCCGGAATGGTTTTACTGTCTTCTTGAAACTAACAATCCAGTTGGCCCTCCCTGTGAAAGGGTTCACCCCGTACTTAGAGACTCTGTATTGCATTGGTTCCTCTCCTGCCTGCGCCTTGATCTCTTCTCGGATGATCGTGTCTGGGAGTGTTGTGAGCGCGCCCAGCGTGTTGTGAGGGACCTGAGGCACAACATAGTTGTACCAGGTCTCCGCGGCTTGAGCATCATCCGCACCAAGCGCGGTGATCAGCCGTATGCGATTTTCGTCTCGCAAGAGGTTCTTGCATTCCTCTGGCGTCTTGCATCCCAGGGTCCACCCCGTCCTGTTGCGATGGAGCGAGGGGATCAGTTCGAGCCTTAATCCAGGAACTGCTTCTATAATCTTCAGTCGCAGTTCGAAGGGGTTATTGGCGATCATCTGTTGCCCACTTCCCATCTTTATAAGGATCGTGCGGCTGTTTCGCTCCCGTCGTTCGCGCTCCTGTATCGTCTCCGTCGTTTTGGGCGTGCTCGCCTTGGCGCCCTTCGGTGCCTGAGGCGCCCCCCCAGTCTTGAGCGCATCAGTATAGGATTTAGCAGTTCCCTCTGGGGTTGCTCTTGTGATTGGTGTAGGGGTTCTCTGTGTAGGCCCGGCTTGTCTTATAGTCTTGATCATGCCATCGATGCACGCAGACCTCAGCGCGTCGGCGTGGCTCAGTTCCGTCTTGCTCAGGGTTTTAATGCACGCGTCGATCGCGCTCGCGATCTTTAGGGTTACTCGTCGCTTTCCGTCCTCCTTATAGAATTGATCGGTTATTGCTTTGTAGATAGACCGTGTGTCGCCATCTCCACTCGCTTCAGTTGTCGATGTGGTCGTCGTCGTCGTCGTTGGAGCGATTGGGTCGCGACCCGACGCGCTCGGCGGCGCGACAGGTCGCTCACGACCGCACATTGACGGTATCATGGTATTGTAAGATTGAATCGAGTCCATATATATATATCATGAAATTGATGTTGAAAGATTTTGAATTATAATAGTATTCTAATAAATATCAGCTATATTGTAATCTATATATATATTATCGCCCGACTCGTTATTCTAGATATAATAAACTGACTGCTAAATATATTGATAAAAAGATCCATGAATAATATCAAAACAATACTTAATGTGTGGGATACCTAGAACCCTTTTGATCTATATATAGCAATTACTCTGTAGTACTATAATCAGTTAATAAAAAACTGATTAGATTTATTTATTAATAAATAAGAGAAGTCAGAATTACTAGTCGAAGGAAGATTCAGAAAATATATAAAGGAAAGGCATCTATTTTAATACTAGTTAAACAGCCTTAAGTGGTTATCTCTAAACCCTCTGTATCAAAAGCCTGTATTACTATCTACGAGAATGAATGGCAACTAGTGGACTGATTATCCAAATAAGCCCGATTAGGGAAGGGCCCCTTTAATAATTCGATTTACATCCTGGGCTGTAACCCTTCGTGTTATATTAATAAAGGGATAAACTATAATATAATAGCTATAATTAAAAAAGCCTTCTCATTTCCTAATTCTGAAATAAGCGAGGGGAGTGAGTTAAATATTGACAAAGCTGCTACTATCTCTATATAAGTTGTATAATTAGTATAAACTCAATAAAGGGAAAAAGGCTTATAATTGTATAAGCGAATATGGGGTGTGGACACTCTAATTATATTATTCTTCTACAAATCACTGGAAAGGCTGATATGGATATTATCTGTATCCAAAAACCCTAATTATATAATAACTCGGTAACTCAAAATCATATTGTATATAACCGATATTAGCTAATTGATATCTGGGGAGCAATTAATAGCTCTGAGTATAGGCTATAAGTGATTATCTATATATAAAAAGAAGGCAACTTGAAGGTTAAATAAATAAAATAAATCGAAAATAGGGATTTATTTTGAATTAATATTAATAAATACTCGATCTTTAATATCTATTACATCTTATTTGATTTATTGATAATAGAATATATACTTGAACTAAAGATTACTTTAGGAACTGATATGATTATTAGAGATAACTTTAATGCTAAATATGATCTATGGGAACTTGGAGTAGTAATTGCTAATCAAGGTGATATACTTATATAATAGGTTGTTGAATAGGGAATGAAGTATATCGGGATTCCTGATGCTCCTATATATACAAGGGGATATATTCTGAACCTAATCTTTTTCAATCTGATTATTGCTATGACGGTGATTGATGATAATCTGTATAGCAATTCTAATTATATTACTCAAATTATTATTATTTTGGATAAAGGAATCTCTAAATATGAATAAATATACATCTGGATATACGATTCAGATCTACTCTGCCTAGCAGATATAATGACTAATTGCTTAGCAAATCTCTAGAATCCGGATCTCTGATTTATCTATAATATCAATAAACTGATTATTAAACTCATAAGTATACTAAGTGTTTCTATAATAGCTATAAGATAGAAAGGCTACAAACCCTATCAATTATCCTTATAATGAATCAATAAGTATAAGGAGGTATATCGAATATATATATAAACCAGAAGAACTGGAACTGCTAATAGAATGATAATGGTCTAGCAGAACCTATAAAGAGTCATACAAGCATTAAAACAAGCTTATTGAACTAAGTGCTTAAACGATATATAAAACAATTAGAAACTATATAAAGTTATAAACTGGTATAAGCTGATCTCAAAAGCAAGCCTTAAGATCTCTCCTTTAATAATCGAAGGTCAGGAAATCATTAATACTAAGAAAAAAGCCAAAACACTCTTTACAACAATACTTAACCGCTTTAAAGCATCGGATAATCTATAGTACGATCCTTTATAGAAACAGGGCTACCAAACAACCTTATTATAGAAAAGAACGATCACTGCAGAGGAAGTAGAAAAACATATAATAAAAGTCAGGAGCACATTACTCAAAGTCAATTGAATAATTGTTCGCTTTCTCAAAGCGTATTGGCCTAATACGAAAAGTATAATATATAAGATTTTCGTAATCTGCCTTAGGCTTAGCTATTATTCTAATAAATGAAAACTTATTAAAGTAATTATACTACCCAAGATTAATAAAAAGAATAGAACATCCCCGAGATTGTAAAGACTGATTATATTGATATTATATATTAGAAAAGGATTAGAAAGGTATATCGCTAATCAAATTACATATTTTTATTTTTATTTATTTATAGTGATTAACGTCTTGTAGAGGACCTCCCGAGGGGTATGAAAGACGTGGCTAGATCTAGAGTTACAAATACAGAAAGGCGCTGATGCGCACGCTAGTAAAACCTCACAGGGTAAACCCAGTTCCTTCTATATATCCTAAACAAGCCAGTGTAATGATCGCAAATAGGGCCGTTTTTGATTGGCCCCATATTCCTAGCGCTTCCTTCTGCTCATGGAGAGGAGCGCTCTGATTGTACAATTACTTCTGTCATAGAACCATGTTTTATGGACAGGAGCGGTGTGTATAGGTGTGCCGCTTCAAAGAAGCGGGTGTGTGTGTGATGGTGCTCCAGAGGAGCGGAGGATTCGGCTATTGGGCCGCTCGAGAGGAGCAGCCGGAACGATGGTTCCGCTGAGTAGCGGAATGGCGCATAGGCGCAGTGGTGGCGGCTGGAGGGGGGATCAGTTCCCCCTCAGCATTCGATCGATCGCTTTTGCGGCCCATAATAGAAAAGCTCTATTAGGGTTAGCGGTAGATTGTCGGAGCTCAGTGGAGCTGTGTCAGGAGGTCCACACTAAGGTGGCCTATGAGGCGGCATATAGGGTGGATCCATGTGGATCAGATCGCTATAGCCATAAGTCGTAGAACAGTAGGAGAGTGACCCGATCACTCTACCACTGAACCAGCCAGGCTCCTTGCGGAGGACAATGGTCTTTTTGTCAATCAAATTACATAGACAGTCATAAGATACAATATTATCAGCTCTCAGCATTGCGGAGCATTATTAAAAAGAATCGGTATTAATCTTATAACTATCTTTACTCATAATACTGAGCTTGCTTTAGTAATTGGCAAAGTGATTATATTAATAACAATGGATATACAAAACGCTTATAATATACTCCTTAAAAAACGGCTCCTATAATATATAAAGAAACAGGGTTGGCCTATAGCACTCTTACAATTCGTTAATTCATTCCTGACTAGAAAACATATATATATAAGGCTTGAGGGGATTACAATATAGGATTTCCCAATTGTATACAATATTCTCTAGGGATTACCACTCTCCTCTATTCTGTATACCCTTTATCTTATTGAGCTTTTCAATCAAGATAGAGTATAGCGCTTTAGATATATTAACAATATAGCTATATATTATATATCTAAGGATCTATTTACAAATATATATATACTCTGCTGAATTGTTCGATGCATTCTATAATGGGGAAATCAGAATAAGATCTTTTTCGCTTTAGAAAAGTTTGAGCTATTTTATATATCGAGGAAATATGAAATTGCAAATCCAGTTATGAGGATAAATTGGGATTTAGTTATCATGCTGATCCCTTTAAAACTCATTAACGAAGTACAACCAATCTTACACTAACTTAACATCTTTTTTGATCAGCACCTAACATTCCTATAGTATATCAAAACATTTACCGCGAAAGCTATGTATATTATATTCTATATCCGATCAATAGCTTATACAGCCTATGGACTATCTGTAGCCTGCTTGCGAAAAGCAATTATTACCTGTGTATTCCCTATCGCCCTCTTCAGCTTCGAAGTATAATTCGATGGGCTATACAAACAACACTCAAATGCAGACTATGTTTCAGTTAGCACCAGAATCAAGAAATATATCAATCTAATCAGCAAAACGATTTACAATGCGGTATAGGGAACTTTACCTATCTACAAAACAACCCCGATAATCATACTCCTTATAAAAACTAATTTCCCAACTAGAATTATTGTATTAAAGCAAGCTAGACTGAGATTCATATTTCAGCTTTAGATAATAGATATACAATACCTACTTGGAAATCAATTAAAGCTATATATCAAAAAGAGAAAATAAGATATAGATATTCTGAAAGATTCTAATATAAAACTATAAAGAATAAAATAAGCGATTCTTGTTATCGAGTACCCCAGATTCTTATAGTCTCATTTCTTTTCGAGTATTGTATTAATTCAATAAATAATATAAACAAAGAGAACACTGTAAAAGCATTTAAGAAATAATGGAACTTAATCCTCCAAGAAGATTACTCTGTATTTTCAGATAGGTCTGAATAATATAACGAACACAGTTATCATATAGGATACAGCTTTACAATCTATTACAATAAGTAATAGATCGATAACGATTACAGCTGTATACACGAACAATCACATATTTTTGACACTGAGAAGATTGGCGTGTGGTAGAAACTAGAATGTCTCCTGAGCATTATTGATTGCTTCTATTAGGGACAAATATGGTTATATATTGATAGTACTTTAGTAATCTAGAGAATGCAAGAAAGTATTATTGTTTCCTTTTAATGGGTATATCACAAATGTTATCAAGTGATACAATACTATAATATTGTAATCAAGTAGTTCTTTAGGTATATTGAGATTAAAGACAACAAGATAGCCGATCGCCTCGCTGATCAGGGCACGGCTGGGCCGCTTGACCCTGGCCTATCCTGCCTCCCTATAGTCAGCAGTTCCTGTTCTATCCTATATGCTAAATGTCAGTGTTTCGAGAATAAATAATGGAAGGAAAAAAGGGGTCTGATCTTTGAAATATATAATATATGGAAATCGATATATAATACCTCAAAGCCGGAAAGTCTCAAGCTTTTTTACAGGGTATTACACAGACTTATAGCGATGTGAATCGGATATAATGACTTTACAGTCTATTATATTAAATTCAATTACAAAAATAGTACAAACACTTATATATACAGGATTGAAAAAAGCCTATTATATTTCTTTTAATATTTAATTAATAATTAGATATACAGCAATTAGTTGCTTGTATTAAATTGATTTCGATCCGAATGGGATATAATAGCATATATCAACCATATCCTACAAATATAATATAGCTTTATTGACCTTCTCACTAGATCCAGATTCTATATTAGAATATGCTCAAACTATACGAAACTACACAAATTCCAACTTGCTTTAATACCTTAAGGATAAGCTCTCCACCCCAATCAACCTAAAACCTGTATCGAATAGCTATAAGCATTCCAAGCACTCTCCCAATCGATAATAATCGACCTAATCATCCGCTAATACCTAGATGGTATATGAAACAAGGCCTTCTGAAACAGAACTACAAACCCTTAGATAGAATAGCTATAGGATCGCCATAAGCAATACTAAGCAGGGGAATACTAAAGGCAACAAGCCTCTGTTTAGCTAACATTACACTACTATAAGCGGCTGGAACGCTAGTGGCCTGTAGGCCTGCTTCTTAGTACATCTAGAATACCCCTTGGGAGATCAGATATTAGACGTTAATCACTATAAATAAATAAATAAATCAATGAATACTATATTATTAAAGATCTGGCTACCAAGTTTATTGAAATTAATAAACTCGAAGTTATATTTCGAGAATATAATTATTACAAAACAATTAAAGAGATACCTTTTAAAAAGCTATTTAATAACACCAATTCATCAACTATTTCTAAAAGCACTCTTTGCTCATTAGGTAATTCGAATCTATCTATTCAATTTCATATTTAATATCCTTCTTATACTCCTACTAGCTATACAGGAATCTTTAAGTTAAATAATACTTTATCTTTAGAAAACAATTTCAATTATAATATTACCATTCTTATATTAAGAGTGAATTACAGTTTTATATTATATATAAATAATATAAATACTATAATCGAAATCCAAAAGATTAAAAAAAACAAAGAGTTTTATAATATAAAAGAGAATATCTGTGACACTTTGCCTTAGAAGAACTGCGAGAGCAGGGTACAATTTATCCTTAGAATCTACAACTACAGAATCGGGAGCAAAGCGCTCGTAGAGCGCTCCTATATACTAGCTATGTACACGTGATCGTGCACGTGCGCAAGCGCGCACGTGAGCGATCGCAGCTGCGATTGGGTGCGATCCGTGACACTACCCCCCCTTTCGAAAAAGCTTGCCCTCAAGCTTCACAATTACCTAATCCGTAGACGCATCGGCGATCCCAATGAGGCGTCGTTGTTTACGTTGTAGCATGGCGTGGTAAACGGGCGTGTGCGCAAATTTTGCTTTTTCGCGACGGGAAGGCGCATGGGAAACGGAGGAAACCGTCCTGTAGCCTAGCAACAGCGCGAAACCTTCGAAGCATATAGATCGCCCGAATTTCCCTCTCTCTTCCAAATCTTTTCCGGTCACTCACCTTCTTCGTATCCCTCGATCAATAATCAATATGCCTTCCACACCATCAAGAAAACGCAGCAGCAAGAGCAAGTTGTCGCCAGCGCAGCTGAAGCAGCGGGAGGACGCGCGTGCGGCGGTGAGTTGTTTATTTTTCTTTTGCGTTTGCTTTGCTGATATGCTTCTTTACAGCTTGCGGCGAAGAGAGCGTCTGCCTCTTCTGTTGCGCGAGGCAAGCGTCCTGTTGAGGAAGAGGAGGAGTCGAGCCGCAGCGGGAGTGGCAGTGATCCTGTCGGCGAGGAGGAGGATGATGAGGAAGATGGGTTGGACGACGAAGATGCACGTAAGCGAGACTTTCTTTTGGTGTCTCCGGCTTGCGGTCGGCTTGTCTAACAAGTGCGATTACAGATGCCGAAGGCAACGTGCCTGAGGGTGGGGTCGATCTTCGATATGCTCATTGGATGTATCCGTTCCATCGTCTTCCGAGGCAGAATTCGGAGGAAGAATACGATCCCTTGATCGATCGTGTTGACGATTACGAAAAGAAGTTCGCTGACAAGTTGACCGCAGCGGTACGTCATTTTCGTGATCTCGAAAATGATGGCGAGATAGTTGAGGAAGACATCCTGGAGGCCTTGCGTCAAAGTCAACCTGGTCGCAAATTCGATACGCCCCGTCGCAGAAGCGTTGGCTTCGTTGACGTCGACGAGTGGGGATCTCCAAGCAAGAGGTCACCAAAAAAGACGGTACCACAGCGGGAACAATGCGTTCGGGAGGACGGCTGGGTTTGTGCTGGCTGCGTACGCAGTTGTGTTTCCGGCAAGGGAGATGGCGTCTGCTATCGACTTCCTGGACAATCGTCTGGTCAATCTCGCTGTCTGCTTTGTCTGGCTGGCAAGCATAAGTGTGAGCGCTTGCCTGACGGGGATACGCGCAAGATGTTTCTCCAATACCGATCGGCTATTGCTGAGTACGGCAACATGGCAGAGGTAAGTTACAACTTTGCCAGCTTTTAGCAAAGTTAACTCTTGAGATAGCTTGACATGCGGGAGGAGCTAAAGAGTCGCGTTTCGAAAGAAATGCTTCCTCTTACCCTTGCTCGAGAAGCCGCGGAGCGTCGCGTGGCGGAGGTTGCAGCGCGGGGAGACGAATTGGAGCAGCAGCACCAGCTCGTCGTAACTCAGATGGAAGCAGAGCTTTCGGCAGCTCGCGAGCGGTTGGGTGCGACTGAGCGCCAGCTCGGTCTTGTTGTCGCGCGTGCTGCGACTAAGGGTCGTCTTGTCTTTCGGCTTGTGGTTGTCCTGTGTGTGCTTGTCGTCGCTGTTGGCTGGGGACTCGGCTGGTATTTCGGTTTAAACCATCCAGTCTTTGCTGTCGTGCCTCGCCCGACCGTAACCGTTGATGCCCGTAGAGGCTTTCTTTCTGGCTTGGTTTAAGTCTGCCGGGCAGGGGAAAAGACTTTCTTTGTTGACATTTCATCTTTGTCCGGTCGCTTTCAGCCTCTCGTGCGATTAGGATTTTCTTTGTCACAATAATGAATTAAAGAAGTTCTTTCTGTCTTTTTCATTCATACATTGATTGTTGTCTGTGAAATCGTAATCATCCTTTCCACTCTCGTAGAGACGAATCCACTCCGGTAGGTGCGTAGGGGGTCCTGGCAGAGTGGGATTTCGTAGGTGGAAGTCACGGAGGTGGTGCGGGGCAGTTTTTAAGTCAGAGGCGGGGTACCAGGTGAGATCGTCATCGGCGTTCAGCCACGATACTCTGTACTTAAGCTGTCGGCGTACTTTCTTTACAGCTAGAATACGCTCCACTTCCCATTCGGTATCACCGGTGATATTTATTGGGGGCGGTGGTTCGAGGATTTGTCCGGGAAGTGGGTCGTCTGCCGCTTTGCGGAGCTTGCTAGGTGGAAACACGGGGTGGACTTTCATAGTGGGCGGTAAGTCCAATCGGAAGGAATCTCCGGCCCGACCAATGATCTTGAATCTCCCTTGAGTAGGGTAATCCAGTTTCTTGGACGGTCGTTGTGTCGGAAAGTCCCTCATACTGAGCCATACGTAGTCTCCCACGTCGAAGTCGACTGAGCGGCGATGCGAGTTGGCCGATCGAGACATCTTTTCTTGCGCACGCAAGATATTTTCTTTTGCTCGATCGAGTGCTAGTTTATTGCGTTTGGCATACTCTCTAGCATCGGTTATATTCAAATCGTCGACAGGCGCGGTGGAGTCGAGTTTCCAATCCCAGGGATTGCGGGGTAGGTAGCCATACAAGGTCTCGTACGGGGTTTGACCACCTAGTGATTCATGGGGAAGCGTGAGTTGAGCGTAGTCCATCATTGGTAGGAATTCAGACCAATCATCTTGATAATAGCTTATAAAGGGTCGCAAGCGTTGTTGGAGATATTGATTATAAATCTCAGTTTGACCGTCAGTTTGCGGGTGGTGAGCGGTAGATAACTTGACTTGCGTTCCTAAGATATTATTGAATTCTTGCCAGAATTTGGATATGAATTGAGGACCACGATCAGAGATTATAGTCTCCGGGGCACCGTAGTATCTGTATACATGGTATAGGTACAAGCGGGCCTGATCTCTCGAATCGATTGATTTATGACAGGGTATCGAAATAGCTTGTTTGGTCAATCGGTCGATAATGACGAATACGTTGTCGTAACCGTATTTATCCTTGTTGAAACTGCAGTAGTCCATGGTGACGTGTTGCCATGCTCGCGTAGGGATCGGGAGCGGGTGGAGGAGACCGGGAGTGCGATCTCTTGGTACGGAGCTGCGCTTGCATTTGTGGCAATTCCGTATATATTGGTCGATTGTATCGTTCATGTTCTTCCAATAGTATTGATTGGCCAAGAGAGCGTAGGTCTTTTTGACACCAGGGTGTGCAGTGGAGACTGAATCGTGAACTTCGCGAATCAAATAGGTTCGCAGATTTTCGGTGTCCGGTACGTAAAGTCGATCGTCGTAAAGCAAGAGTCCTTTCTCGAGCGTGAGATGCTTGTGCGATTTGGTAGTCTGAACGCGCAGAGCTTCTAAACTCGGATGGGATCTATTTGCTTCAATGATGCGATTTACGATATCGAAAAGCGGTGTGATTGTGTGTATGTCGATGTTTGCGACTACGTCCGGGTCTTGCCGCAGAGATTCGCGTATGATCTTTGTGTCCACTTGATCATCTTTTATAAGCTGCTGAAGACGATTCTTCTTCTTAGTACTGTTCTGTTGATCCAACTCGTCAGTGCGGCGTGTAAGCGCATCTGCGAGTGGATTGTTCTTTCCAGCACGGTACATGATGATGAAGTTATAATCGGCGAGTAGTTCTGCCCAGCGCGCTTGTCGAGCGTTTAGCTGTTTGGTAGACATAAAGTACTCGAGCGCTTTATGATCGGTGTACACTTTGATCTGGTGCGGGGATCCGGCAAGTTCGGCTTTCCAGTGGCCTAGGGATTTGATGATCGCGAGCATTTCTTTATCATGAACTTCGTAGTTCAGCTCGGCGGCGACCATCGTTTTCGAAAAGTAGGCAACTGGTAACCATTCGTCGCCGTGCTTCTGAGATAGCACGCTAGCGACTACACCATCGGATGCATCGGTTTCCAGCATACAGGGTAGTGTATAGTCGTAATGCTGCAGGAGAGGAGCGGAGATGAGTCTATCTTTGAGTATATCAAATGCAATTTGACAGATTTCGTCGAAGTGGAATTTGACGTTCGCTTTTGTGAGTTCATGAAGAGGTTTTGCTATTATACCGTAATCCTTGATGAATCGGCGGTAAAAGTTACAAAAACCTAAGAACGATTGGACACCTTTTACGGTAGTGGGGTAAGTCCAAGTAGCGACCACTTCAATCTTTTCTGGATCGACTTGTACGCCGTCTGTAGAGATGATAAAACCTAAATACTTTGTACGTTTGACGTTGAATTCACACTTCTTGAGGTCTGCCTGGAGGCCAGCGGACTCAAGTCGTTCGAGGACGCGCTTGACGTGTTCCTCGTGTTCATCTTCGTTTTCAGAATATATAAGAATATCATCGAGGTAAGCAGTACAGAAGTCATCTAAATAGTCAAATAGGACATCGTTCATATATCGTTGATAAGTCGCAGGGCCGTTTGTCAGTCCAAAAGGTAAAACTTTGCATTTGTAGGAACCATATCGAGTGCGGAAGGTAGTGTATTCTTCGGAAGCTGGATCCATGCGGATGCGATGGAACGCTTGTCGAATGTCTAATTTGGTATACACCTTCGCACCAGCGAGTCGTGCGAGTGTCTCGTCAATGAGAGGTAGAGGGTACCTGTCTTTGCGTGTTAAAGAATTGAGTAGTCGGAAGTCTATACAGAACCTTAAGCTTCCATTCGGCTTTCTCACGAAGAGAATCGGCGCTGCGAACGGTGCTTGGCTGGGTTCTATAAATCCTTTGGCAAGGTTCTCTGTGATGTATTCTTTAACGACCTCAAGCTGTTCGAGCGACATCTTATACAGGGGACTGTATTTGAGAGCTTTTTCACCTTCTCCTTCAAGTATGATCTTGTGATCGTACGACCGGGAGAGAGGTAGGATGTCGGACTCGCGCTTGGAGAACGCTCGGTGATATTGCTGGTAAGCTTCGGGGATCGGAGGCTCCGTCTCGACGTCTGCGATGACGCGATTGAGAGCAGCGATAGTTTCTGGTTTAGAACTGTTTAAGGCAGCAACTGCGGTTGAGATTCGATGGTTGTTGTCTTGACTAGATTTGTGAATCGAGATGACATCGTCAATCTCTGTACATGTGACTGTAAAGATCTCATGATCCTTGCTTCTCTTGCAGGTGAGTTGAAATTGAGTCGGCTTGAGTGCATAGATGTCGAACGTGTCGGAGATACGAAGCGGGAGGGATTCGTAAACAGACTGAATAGAGATTTGACCGAGAGTAGGTTTCTTCTTCAGATTGACTGGAACCTGAGCTTCGATCGCATCTGAGATTACTGTATTAGTCTCTTGGGGAGGGGTAATAAGTATCTCAGGTACAATCGGTGCTATGGTCGGTTGTCCATTGTCAAGTCGGTGGTACATCTCTTCCAATCGGGCGTTCCGATCGTCAGCATCTTTCTGTCTCAAGTGACTGATTCTGGGTTGTTGAAGACTGTCTCTGGTTAAAAGTATATTTTTTGATAAGGAAACAGTAGGAGGATGCTCGGGAGGCCATTCGAGGCGTCGGTTAAAACAATCGACTTTAACTCGGGTCTCTGCCAACCATTTGCGACCTAGGATTACACTATGTGAACCCAAATCGGTGATGAGAAATGGCAAATAAGACTGTTGTCGAGCATCAATCGTGAAATTAAGAAATGTGAAATGAGTGATAGCTTCACCTCGTACACCATTGTAGCTTTTGACTTCAATCGGTGGTTCGAGTAGTATGAAGCGGGGTTTGAACATAGGGAATAATAATGAAAGGAGTGTCTTGTCGATAAAAGCGAAGCCATTCGCTCCGGAATCTATGAGAGATTGAGTATTGTATGAATATCCGTTCTTCGAAAGTGTGCATGGTAGGTTCATGGAATCACCTCCCATTAGTTTTGTCAAATCGAGGAATCTCATGTCCCGGATCGCGCTTAGGAGGGAACTTCTACCTAAGCGTGTTGATTTAAACGTTGGTCTTCGGCAGTGCGAGCGGACTCGACAGCTTCCGCTTGCACTTCTTGGTTTACATCCTCCTCGGCATTCTCTTCTACATCGTAGAACTCTTCGTCTTCTCCAATCTCTTGGATCTCGGCCATAGCGCTTACATTACCTGTGCGTGGCGTGAAACTGGGATTCACTCCCGATGCGGGGGCGGTAGTACTACGATTGAAATTGTTTCCTGGAGATGGAGTGTTGTTTGGCTTGAAGGTTCCTGTATAGCCAGTAGGAGTGCGAGGAGGATATTGGGTGTGAAACTGAGTAGATGGGTTCGAATTACCCGATGAGCGGAGAGTGCTTCTAGGGGTAGTCGACGAATCGGTGTTACTAGATGGCTTTCTAAGAGGTGTCTCTTTAGTCGTTCTGTGACGATTGCGTTCTCGAAGCGTAACTTCGAGTTCGTCGATCTCAGTAAGCTTGGTAGCCAGGTCCTCAACAGTGTAGCATTCGTTGATGTGGAGGCCAATAGCTCGTCGGAGGAAATCGGATATTTTTCTTTCCAGATCGCGGAGGAGAGTTGTCGGATCGGTGATTTCCGCCTGTGTAGCTAATAGTCTAAACCTGCGATACCATACTAGGAAGTTTCCTCGTTGGGTGTTATTAGGCATAACCCAGTGTTCGTACTCAGTTCGTGCGTGATCGGCTTCGGCCGGGTTCTTGTAAATGGCTGCGAGCTGATCGATCAATTGCTGTCCTGTCAAGCGGGGGACTTGAGTGTACAGCGAGAACACGTGTTCTTGTGCCTCTCCTTCCGTCTGATCTACTACATAAGATCGCCGTTGCGCTTCCGAGATGAGCGAATTTTCGTAAAGTTCGAGTCGCTCGGTGACCAATAGCTGCCAGAGGCTTGCTTTCGGCTCCACACCATCTTTGAGTTTGGATGAAAGATTGGTGGGCTTCGGAATGTACGGACGCTCTACTGCAGTGGTAGGTGAACGAGAGTGGGGTGTTCGGTGAATTTGTGGGTCGCTCGGCAGGGCGACCGGGTTTGAGAGGGGTCTGCTATCGGTACTCGGAAGGGATCGTCGCGAAGACTGACTTCGCGAGCGGGGGTTTTTCTTGTTCTTCCTTTTCCCGGTAGTAGGAGATGCCCTCTCAATAGAATCGACTGGAACATCAGGAGTCCGGACTCCGCGATTCGCAAGGGAATCTGCGTGATGTTGCTGTCGGTGTCTTGGAGGTTGAGATGGGTGAGCGGTACTAAGACTACGCTGTAACAATTCGTCTTTGAGTCTTGCGATTTCGTTCCGCAAGTCCTCAAAGTCTTTAAGGGTCGGCACTTGTTCTTCCTGTGACGGGAGAGTGTGCGTCGGCATGCTACCCTCGAGAGTTAATGCCTCGATCGAGGAGTCGTTTCCAGGCTGTTTACCCTTTCCACGTCTATCAGTATTTACATTAGAACCGTAAGGACTGTAACCGTCGCTCCGTTGAGATTGACTGTCGTCGGCTGGGGGCGCTCGGCCGGCGAGAGGGGGAGAGCGATGGAGTCCCTTTGAGGTAAATGGGTCGGACATGATAGCGGTACTTGTAACTCTGTATGTTGGGGGTTTGTTGTCTTCCGTCGAGTAGATTTACTCGGAATCAGCCCTCTTCCTATAAGTAATATCGAACGTCCTCGATATACCCAAGAAGGTATTATGGTTATAAGGTATTATTTGATCGGCCACCAGATGGCCGTGCGATCGTATAGTGAGTTGTAGATAATGTGACACTTTGCCTTAGAAGAACTGCGAGAGCAGGGTACAATTTATCCTTAGAATCTACAACTACAGAATCGGGAGCAAAGCGCTCGTAGAGCGCTCCTATATACTAGCTATGTACACGTGATCGTGCACGTGCGCAAGCGCGCACGTGAGCGATCGCAGCTGCGATTGGGTGCGATCCGTGACAATATCAAGAAGGATATAAACCAAAAAGTATAAGCAAAAGCTATTAAATCCGCTCGCACTGCCGAAAACCAATGTTTAAATCAATACGCTTAAATAGAAGTTCTCTCCTAAACGTAATCCAGAATATAAAATTCCTTGATTTGATAAAACTAATAGAAGATAATTCTATAAACCTATTATATATATTTTCGAAAAACGGATATTTATATAATATTCAATTTCTTATAGATTCCAAAGCAAATAGCTTTGTTTTTATCAATAAAACACTCCTTTCATTATTATTCCCTATATTCAAATCTCACTTTATACTATTCGAACTATTAATTAAAGTCAAAAGCTATAATGATATACAAAATAAAGCTATTACTTATTTCACATTTCTTAATTTCATAATTAATACTTAATAATAATCTTATTTACCATTTTTTATTACCGATTTAGATTTATATAATATAATTCTAGATTACAAATAATTAGCAGAAACCCGAATTAAAATCGATTGTTTTAATCGATACTTCAAATAACCTTTGAGCATCCTTCTATTATTTTCTTATTAAAAAATATACTTTTAATCAAAAACAATTTTCAATAATCTAGAATTAGTTTACTTGAGATAAAAAGATATTGATAATCGGAATGCTTGATTGGAAAAGATATACTACCGACTTGATAATAGATAATCAATTATAGCACTGATTATATTTGAGATATTTATTATCTTTTCCCAAAAGATTAATATAGTAATCTCAAATATAATCGAAATTCAGGTTTTAGTTAATTTAAAGAAAAAACCTATTTTCAATTAAATCTCTATTCAGTTTATTTATAAATCCCTTCTACTTTGTATCTCTAATATATTCGATATCTATATACTCAAGCCGATTCAATTTCAATTTATCTATAAAAGAAGTAAGAATTATAAGATCTTTATAATTATATATATAGAGATTGACAATGTTATCTCGATTTACAATCTAGTTAAAATAATAATTATCGAATTTCAATTACAGTTATTATTTTAAATAGTTCTAAATCAAAAACTATTGCTATTTTCAATTGTGTTATTGCAAATATCGAGATAGAGCCTTTGATCCTCAAAGCTTACCAGTAATATCATTAAGCGTTCTCCAAATATAAATCTGACATTCTACTTTTCTCCTAATTATATAATTACAAGATTATATTTAAAGGAAAAAATGAAAAAGCTTTCAAATATAATCTTCTATATAAAATATTACTCAAATAGTTTAAGATCATTAAAGAATATATTATAGAGAATCTTATTAAAGGATTTATAAAACCCAGCCAAATATTATTCGTAATGCTAATTCTCTTTATGAGAAAGCCAAATAGAAGCTTAAAGTTTTATATAGACTTTCGACTACTTAATTCTTTAATATACAAAAACAAATACCCTTTATCTCTTATTAACAAAATACTTGCACAATTTGTTAATACAAAGGTATATACCAAATTAGATATTCGATAAGCATTTCATTATATTCATATAGATTTAGTTTCCAAAGAATACACTACTTTCCGTATTCGATATAATTCCTATAAATATAAAGTTTTATCTTTTAAACTAATAAATGGCCCTATAACTTATCAACAATATATAAACAATATCTTATTTAACTATTTAAATAACTTTTATATTACTTACCTTAATAATATTCTTATATATTCTGAAAACGAAAATAAACATAAGAAATATATTAAATACATCCTCAAACAATTTGAATCTATTAGCCTTTAGATAGATTTCAAGAAGTATAAATTCAATATCAAATATACAAAGTATTTAGATTTTATTATTTCTATAGATAGTATACAAATTGATTTAGAAAAGATTAAAATAATTGCTATTTAAACTTATCCTATTACTATAAAGGATATTCAATTGTTCTTAGGTTTTTATAACTTTTACCACCAATTCATTAAGGATTATAGTATAATAATAAAACCTCTTTATAAACTTACAAAAGCAAATATTAAATTCCATTTCGATAAAATCTATCAAATTGTATTTGATATATTCAAAGACAAACTCATCTCCATTCCTCTCCTATAGTATTATAATTATACACTATCCTGTATACTGAAAACCAATATATCCGATAATATAATCGTTAGCATATTATTTCAAAAGCATGGTGATGAATGGTTACTAGTTATTTACTTTTCGAAAACAATAATTATTATCAAGTTGAACTATAAAGTTTATGATAAAGAAATACTTATAATTATCAAATCCCTAGGCTATTGGAAAGCCAAATTTGTTAGATCCCTATATCAAATCAAAGTGTATATCAATTATAAAGCACTCGAGTATTTTATATTTATCAAATAACTAAATACTTAATAAATATACTAAATAAAACTACTCGCCAATTATAATTTCATTATTATATTATATTAAAAAGAATAATTTATTTGCAGATATACTTATATACCATATTAACAAATTGGATTAACAAAATAATATTAAGAAGAAGAATCATCTTCAATAGTTTATAAAAAATAATCAAATAAATATAAAAATTATATATAAATCTTTATAGTAAGATCTAAATATAATTATAAATATCGATATATATATAATCATATTGCTTTTCGATATTATAAATCATATTATTAAAGCAAATAGATTTTATTCGAATTTAGAAGTTTTGTGTATTCAGATTATCAAATTATACAAATATTTTATATTCGAAAAAGGACTCTTACTTTACAATAATCGATTTTATATACCGAATACCGAAAATCTATAAACTTATTTGATTTACAAAGTTTATAATTCAATCTCCATTACACACTCTAATATTAAAAAAACCTACACTCTTTTAGTTAATTAATATTATTAAAAGAATATAAACAATATAATCAATTAATATATACAGAATTGCTATAAATGCAAATACAGCTCTATACCAAAAGATTACACTTCCGATCTCCTTTATTTGCTCCCGATCTCTATATAAGTATAATAATACATTACTATAGATTACTATAATTTCAATAAGGATAAATATAGTTATAACAATATATTCATTATTATTAATCAATTAATCAAATAAGCTATTTCGATACCCTATTATAAATCAATTGATTTGAAAAATTAGGCCTGCTTATACCTATATTATATATACAGATATTATGATGCCCTGGAGACTATAATCTCTAATCGTAGTCCTCAATTTATATCCAAATTCTGATAAGAATTTAATAATATTTTAAAAATATAAATCAAGTTATTTATTGCTCATTATCTGCAAACTGATGATCAAATTGAGATTTATAATCAATATCTCCAATAATACTTGTAATCCTTTATAAGCTATTATTAAAATGATTGATCTGAATTTCTATTAATAATGAACTATGCTTAATTCACATTTTCTTATAAATTACTAGATGATTAAACCCTATACAAGACCTTGTATAACTATCTACCCCGTAATCCCTAGGATTGGAAACCCGACCTTACTGTGTCTATTGATGATTTGAATATAATCAATACTAGAAAATATACTAAATACAATAAACTAGCATTCGATTGAGCAAAAGAAAATATTTTATATATATAAAAAAAGATATCTTGATTGGCCAATTTGTATTACCACTCAATCAACTTCGATATAGAAGACTATGTATAACTCAATATAAGGGACTTTCCAATATAACAATTATTCAAAAAACTGAATTACTTTATTTAAGGGAGATTCAAAATTATTGATTAGATTAGAAATTCCTTTTAATTGAACTTATTGTTTATTATAAAAGTCCATTTCGTATTTCTATCTAACAAGCTTCACAAAATGGTAGACAACCTATTTCTTGGATAAATCCTTAAACCATTATCTTTAATAAATATTATTGATAATATTAAATGAAAAGTGAAATATATTTTAATTATAAAGAAAGTATGCTGATAGTTTAAGTATAAAATATTGTAACTGAATACTAATAATAATTTTATTTGATACTCTGCCTTTAATTTAAAAACTATCCCGCACTATCTTTATAATTTTTATCTACAAAATCCCACTCTACCAGGACCCTTTGTATATCTATCGAAATGGATTTGTTTTTATAAAAATAGAAAGAATGATTATAATTTTATAGATAATAATCAATATATAAATAAAAAAGATAGAAAGAATTTCTTTAATTTATTATTATAACAAAGAAAATCCTAATTATATAAAAAGCTGAAAGCAATTGGATAAAAATAAAATATCAATAAAGAAAGTCTTTTTTTTTATTTGATAGATTTAAATTAAACTAGAAAGAAAGCCCCTATAATTATCAATAGTTATAATCAGACGAGGCACAATAGCAAAGATTGGATAGTTTAAATCAAAATATTAGCTGAGTTTCTAGTTAATAGTGATAATAAGTATATATAGAATAACTATAAGTTAAAAGATAAAACAACCCTTAATCGTAATATATATAACAATAAGACTAAACTGGCGCTTAATTACATTTAACTATTTACAAGCTGCTGAAAACTTTACTTCTATTTGAGTTACGATGAGCTGGTATTGCTATTCCAATTCGTCTCCCCGCACTACAACCTCTATCATATGATACTCTATAGCTTTTCGAGTAAGAATAAAAGGAAGCATTTTTTTCGAAATACGATTCTTTAGCTCTTTCTGTATATTAAATTATTTCAAAAGTTAATTTTACTAAAAGTTAATAAAATTGTAATTTATTTCTGTTATATTGCTATATTCAGCAATAGTCAATTGGTATTAGAGAAATATCTTGCACATATTCTTATCAGACAAGCATTTACACTTATGCTTACTAGTTAGATAAAGTAGATAACAAGATTGATTAAACGATTATTCAGAAAGTCAATAATAGATATTATCTCTCTTACTGGAAATACAATTGTATATATAGCTAATACAAATCTAGCCATTCTCCTAAACACATTATTCCTATTATGGTATTGTCTTTTTTGATAATCTTTTACTTAAAGATCCTTACTTATTGATATTAACAAAGCCAATACTTCTATAACAAAGTATATCGAATTTACAACCAGATTGATTTTGATATAAGGTCTCTAGAATATTTTCCTCAACTATCTCATCATCATTTTCGAGATTACAAAAATAATATATTACTGTAATCAATTTATTAGCGAATTTCTTTTTATAATTATTAATACAATCGATTAAGGGATTATATTCTTTTTCTAAATTTTATCTCGAAAAATAATAAAACAAATATATTCAATAAGTATATTAAAAATCAACTCTATTTTTAGATATATTATCTTTAGCATTTATAATTATATTTATTAAACAAGCCAATCACAAGCTAAAGATATTAAAAAAAAACTTTATTTACATGCATTTTTGTTGTTCAATCTATCTTCCTTATCATTCTCCTTTTTGTTAATAGAATTACTATTATTCTTGTTATAACTTGATTCCTTTTCTTCCTTAATAAAACACTTGCCTTATATAATAAAAGAGACAAATACTCTTTTTACCACAAGTTATAAAAAAGTATATCAACAAAGCAAATATAAAAGAAAAATAAACAATTTATTACTGTATATACATTCTCTTATTACTTTAGTTGTATTAATAACAACTTGCTCTTGCTATTACATTTTCTTGATAATGTAGAAAGTATATTGATTATTAATTGAGAAATATAAAAAAAATAAATAACTAGAAAAGATTTAGAAAAGAAAAGGAAATTCGGATAATCTATATGCTTCAAAGGCTTTGTATTGTTATTAGGCTACAAAACAGTTTTCTTTGTTTCCTATATATCTTTCTGTTATAAAAAAAGCAAAATTTGTGTATATATTTGTTTATTATGCTATATTATAATATAAACAATAATATTTTATTAGGATTATCAATATATTTACAGATTAAATAATTATAAAGCTTGAGGGTAAACTTTTTCGAAAAAAGGGGTAGTGTTACGGATCGTATTCAATTGTAGCTATAATTGCTTATATACACACTTGCATATATGTACAATTATATGTATATAGCTAGTATATAGGAGTGCTCTACAAGCGCTTTGCTCCCGATTCTGTAGTTGTAGATTCTAAGGATAAATTGTACCCTGCTCTCGCAGTTCTTCTAAGGCAAAGTGTCACAACTTCGAATGCTATAGATAATTGATATACTGGTATTTTCTGGAAAGATATTTAATTTTGATTTGTGAAGGTAATTCCTTTATATTTGTTATTAATTATAGTATATATCAAAAGAGTATCTTTTTTCAAAAGCAGGGTAATGGATAGAATTATCAGATCCATATAATTGTTTAGTTTATCTTTCAAAGAAAGGCTATAAATAATAGCAGCAGATAAGCAAAAGATATATAAAGAATTGTTCTGATTGCAGTTTAGATTAGATATATTCCGTTTCCCGAATTGATTGAGCTGATTAACAAGTGAAAAGAAGAACGAGGTAAAGAACGGATAGGGACTCAGCCTCTCAAAGAACTATTCAATATAGGACTGGTTTTTATAGAGCTGATTATAATAATAATAATTCGAAGTTGAACAGAACAAGTATCAAAATACAGGCAGTCTCATATCAGGTGGTTGGCAAAGCCGTAGCAATAGCATTTACCGCGTTCCTACCGCGAACCCAAATTCCTAGTAGTATATTCCTTTTTTCCTAAGCTCAGATCTATTGGGTCTCTAAGAGTAGACTTCGGGTTAGCGAGTTGTAGAAATGGAACAGCGATTATTCTCCAGAATAAAGTTTCGAAAACAATAGAATAAATATAGTGGATTTGTTGTTGGTATTGACAGAATCGATTATCGAGTTATTATAGGTAATTAATATATTAATGAAATTTATGGGTTAAAGCGAGATTATACAATAGCATATCTTGTAGTTCACAAAAGATTTTTTGAAATAGAAATAGGGTTAGAGTATTATTAGATATCTCTTCTTTTAAAACAAGTCTTTGGAATTCTATAAAGAAAATACTAAAATCAAGATATCTTTATTTTAATATATATAGTTTATTCTATACATTTTATATTTGATTAAAATCCCCAAAAACGTTTTCAAGATATTCGAGAAGTGTAGTATAATCAGTGAATTAAGGAATCCTATAGGAAATCTTAGGTAATATAAGCTTGTATATCTTTCCAATAAGTCTTTTAATAGTATAAATTAAGTAGATAGAAGTTGTTGGGAATCTATTATTATTTGTATTCAATTTTCTATATATCTATTAAACAAATCTATATAACGTGGTTTATCACCGAGTGGGCTATATCACTGAGTGGGCCATTTTCATCTCAATTCGCACTCTTCATATTCAATACACGTTTTATCAATTATTTATTATGGAATCTACGAATAAAGAAGTACATTTACTTTTAGCCATCAAAGTTTTTCAAAAAAATAAAAAATTAAGTATTCGAAAGGTTACTAAGTTATATAATATATCTTGTACAACGATCAGCCATAGAATAAACGGTTTAACTCTATATATAGAGATTTGAGCGAATTGCTATAAAATTACAGAATTGGAAGAGGATGTAATTATTGAATATATACTTGATATAAATTCAAGAGGATTTCCGTTCAATATCAAGAATATAAAAGATATAGCAAATTATATTCTTGAATCGAAAGGTTCGAAACATATTGGAAAGCTTTAGGCATATCGATTCGTATAATATCGAATCGAATTAAAAACGCATTTTAATTGTATTTATGATTTCCAAAGAGTTTTTTGCAAAGATCCTAAGTTTATTGAAGATTGATTTCGAGTAATTACGAATATACAAGCGAAATACAGCATTTTGGATAGCGATTTCTACAATTTCGACGAAACAGACTTTATGATGGGGATTATATCTGTAGCAATGATTATTACTAATGCCGAAAGATATAACAGAAGTAAATCAATACAGTTAGGTAATTGAGAATAGACTATAGCAATAATATATAGAAATAAAGAGGGTAAAACTATTCCCCCATTTCTAGTAATTCAGGGATAAGTTCACCTCTCTAATTAATATATCAAAACCAATCTTTCTATAGATTGAACTATTAAACCTACATCTAATAGATAGATAAACAATAAAACAGATTTAGAATAATTGAAACATTTCGATAAGCATACTAAAAATTGAAAAAAGAGCAGATATCGAATATTAATACTAAACAAGTATAAAAGCCATAAAGCAAGAGCTTTTCAAGTATATTATAAAGAGAATGATATTATATACTTGAATCTACTACTACATTCAAATCATTTAATTCAATCATTTGATGTAAACTGTTTTAGGAATCTGAAACGTTTATATAGTAATCAAATTGATAAGTTTATCAAGGCATATATCAATTATATTTGAAGATTGAATTCTTTATAGCTTTTAAAACTGTATACAAAAAATCAATCACTTCTCAAAATATGAAATTAGAATTCAGAAGAGTAGATTTAATATTCTTTGATCTTGATACTGTACTTTCGAAATTGGATATTTGAATTTATACATCTACCCCCCCCCTTTTTCGATTTAGATTAATAGATCTCTTAAATCTCTCACAATCCAATTGAAGCTTTTTCTCAATCAACTTTAATAAAATCTTGAATAACTCGATATCAATCAAGCTCTTTTATATTTATATTCGAAACTATATTAGTTTTAGCTAAAGGTATAGAAAGATTAGCTTATGAGAATACACTTTTGAGTACAAAGATTTGTACATTTCGAAAAGCAAATGAGGTATTAAGCAAGCATTGATATGCGAAAAAAACCCAATTGCATTAAGGAGGAATATTTACTAAACAAAAGGCTTTTGATATATTATCTCAACAAGAGATTGATATTCAGATTCAATACAACGAGCATCAAAAAGAAAGGAATTCTAATAAAAAAGTACTTTTTATTCGGTATTATAATAAATGCAGAAAGACAGGTTATAATACAAGAATCTATGGCCACGGCGACTACGCCGCTTACCATCAGTGATTTGGTCATTAAAACAATAAGCTGGACTGCTCATACAACAGTGTTAAGGAATTATATCATTTCTTTAAATGCATTATAAACAATCTAAAGTATTCAGACTGGCCCCTTGCCCCTATAGAAATGCAATCTAATAAGCAGGCGATTATATATATCAAGAAACTCTTATATATATTTAGCAAGCTTATTCAGCTAATCACTGACTCAGAGTTCTATATTCAGATTTGTTCTAATTATTAAAGAATCCTTAGAAAGTAACAATCTTTTCAACAAAGCTTGTTGTTTATTCTTTATAAACTCATCACTCAACTAATCACTCAAATACACTATACCCTAAAAACCGCAAACCCAATATATAACATAAGAGCCCTACTACTCGGCTAAACAAATAGTAATCTATTCTCACTTCTTTTCCTCTATTATAAAGATCGAAGCCTATAATGAGTTTATCCATCTAGAAATCAAGCTCTGTTTTAACAACAATCCGGATCAGACATTTCCCTTCTAGAAACAAAAGCGGATTACACCCGCAAAGGAGCGAATAGTCCCTGGCATTGAAGTTAAATTGCTAAATTCGGTTGTGACGATTACGCTGCTCAAATAGTTCCTTATCTTAGTACATCTAAATACCCTTAGGGAGGTTCAAAACAGATGTTAATTAATATAAATAAATAAATAAATAAAAAAAATACAAGAACCTATCAAAATAATATAATAGATCCTAGATTATTAGATTCTTAATAGTTTTAATTAATTGATTCAATCGTTATTGAATAATATAGGTTTGAAGATATGAATTGAGGTGAAAGTGGCCCACTCGGTGATATGGCCCACTCGGTGATAAACCACGTTAGATTAAAGCAAGTATTATTAAACTCTTTCGGATCGGGGATGTACTTATTCAATTGAATAATTAGAACAGATATAGTGGGTTTGGGAATAGAGTCAGCGAGAGTTTTGAAGGATACAGTTTCCAAACGAGCAGGTATAGTAAATATAAATTCAACAAGGCAATCGAGTAAACGGGTGTTTTGAATAGTAACCTGCTTGTGTAAAGCAGCTTGAATATATTTGCAGATTAGAGATTTGGAAATTTCGCATTCGAGCGATCTATTAGTCTCCTTTAGCTCGGTATAATACATAAATGCTGACTAGAGATATTGGTACTAAACCTAGGGGTCCTCTGATACAGAAGCGCCAAATTCTGAGGAATCCCTAGGCCGGCCAGGCGGGTGCGGAGCAGTCATCGCGAAAGCGATATTTTAATGGGTAGGAGCTACGTAGTATCACGGGGCAGGCGGGCGGGATAAATGTCACGGGATCACCTCTGGGAGTATTCAGAAGCTTTACCGCTGAGCTAAACGCCCAAAAGACTAGGAAATAGAACTGGAAGTTCTACCTTACTCTCACATATATAACAGGACAGAACAAGACAGAAAGGGCTTAGTGTCATTCCGTGACACCACCCCCCTCCTTAAGGTATAGTTTCCATATCATTACCTACTAGGAGATTTCAGAATTCAGGATTCTGGATTCTAATGCTTTAGGCATTCAGATAGGCAGACAGGATCTATATATACTAATTTTCAAACCAATGAAGACTTATAAGCTATAAGTGAACCCCCTATACAGCTCCACTTATAACCAAGAGTAGTTCTACCTAATATCATGGGATTACCTTTAAAAATATTTGGAAGCTTTACTGCTAAGCTAAACGCCCAAAAGACTAGAAGGTAGAACTGGAAGTTCTACCTTACTCTTACATATATAGCAGGACAGGACAGAACAGAAAGGGCTTAGTGTCACCCCGTGATACTTATTTATAAGCATAGAAAATACTAGAATTTCATTATAAACTATATAAACCTAGGATATTCTTTAAAGAAAACCTAGGAAAAAGCAAGCAATTTCATCTCAACTCAGCCTAGCTCTTCTAAATTGACTTCAATTCAACTCTTATATATATTCGATTTATCCCTTAAGCTTAAATTGACTAGATCTTTCACTATCATTATAGTAATAATATTCCTTATTATTATAAAAGCTAATCTCCAAGAAAAATAACGCTAAGATATGATAGAAAATACTTACTTTAATCATTCCCAAGTCCTCAGATGATGCGCTAATCATTTCATGTGGAGATAGTCCAAAGTCTGTGTTTGTATAAGGAATTTGTATAGGGAATCAAAATCCTCGATTACCGCTCAGGATATACATTATTGCTTTGAACAAAGACCAAGGTGTGATAGAGAATATATAATTCAGCCATTCTTTGGTCCTCCATTGGTCCGGTAATGATTACCTGTTGGGATAATTTCAGTTTCGTAAATAAGGGTCTAAAAATCATGACTTACTCCTTGGTATAGATGCAAGAAAGGATTATGGCATGAATCAAAAGCCTAGGTGAAGTAGAAGCCACCAATATTATTCCTCTTTAATTATTTGTATGACACCAAAGTGTCCAATGAATGCGGTAATTCGGGTCGAGTTCTATTAGCCTACTTTGTATGAGAAACCAAATGTTCTAATTACCGCACGAAGAAAGGATTTGCGCATCAAGTTAGAGCTAAGAATAGATGGAGGATCTCAACTTTAGTGATATGCAGGTACTTAGATATTGAGATAATCAATTCTGCTTGCGGTAATTCCAATTCCAGTTTATATGGGAGATCCTAAACTCGAATTACCGCAAAATTGAGATGGACTAGATTGGATACAAAGGGCAGAAATGAAATTAGGCACCAATTCTAACTATATCAAAGTCTCAGCAATGTGAGATAATGGCTTTTGGTGGGATAATTCCTTGGTGGTGTACCACTGTCAACAGGTGTGAGATAGCCGGGAGTCGCACTCATCGCGAATTTGGTATGAATCATGAAAGTCGGTGCTGAAGGACCAATAGCAAACAGAATTCAATCAGCTCTATATAAGCAAATGAGATGACAGTGTTTCTTCATTGCGATAACTTGAGGATGTGTCTTGGTTGCCTTTGATACGAGTTCGACTTTCTGAATTGAAGACTATCTCCGTTTGAAATGTCTTCCAATGACATTGATAAGTACAGTTGACATATAGTAGGTATCTTTAATTCTCAGGTATCTCCACGAACTGCTTATGTCCCTTTTATAGATAATCCTGATGTGATCGCATCGACTCTTGAGTACGTGAGGACTTGGAAGACCCAAATCATGCTTGGCCACGAATGCACTGTGTTGGTATCAATTTGGTGTTGATTAAAGTGTAAAGTACTTCAGTCTTATTAATATAATTGATTGTATTATTCGTCTTAATTATTATTAACTATGGGAAACTAGTATTTAATATAGTAGAAGTGCTAGCGCTAGTACATACACTAGTACATACACTAGTGCAATACAGTGCCCTCTTAGATTATATAATCGATATCCCGACACTAGCAACTCTTAAGTTGAATGGATCATATGCTTTAAGCCTAAGCCCATTATTCAATCTTAAGCATAGTGTTCTATTCCTACTCCCTTAGCTCCCCTTTCACTATTCTCTTTCTATTTAATGCATCACTTTAATAACTATTTTATTAGTATCAATCAAGTCTTTTAAAGCTTAATATACACCGTTTTTAATTATAGTATCCATAGGATTCAACTTCCTATTAATCCATTTAATCTTTGTAATTTCTTTATTTTTATAATATTGTTGTAAAGCTATAATATCGATTAGGAATTATTTTTCTATACTTATATCAAGCTTAATTAATTTATTTATTTATTTATTTATATTAATTAACATCTGTTTTGAATCTCCCTAAGGGTATTTAGATATACTAAGATAAGGAACTATTTGAGCGGTATGATTGTTGTAACCGAATTTAGTAATTTAACTTTAATATCAAAGGCTATTCGCTTTTCTGTGGGTGTAATCCGCTTTTGTTTTTAGAAAGGAACATTTGATCCAGATTATTATTAAAGCAAAGCTTGATTTTCGGGTGGATAGGCTTGTTATAAGCTTCAATCCCTATGGTAAAGGAAAAAAAATAAGAATAGATTGCTATTTATTTAGTTAAGTAATAGGGTTTTTGTATTATATATTGAATTTATAGTTTTTAGAATATAATATATTCGAATAATCAATTGAGTAATAAGTTTATAAGAAATGAGTAGCAAGCTTTATTGAAAAGATTATTATTTTTTAAGGGTCCTTTAATAATTAGAACAAATCTAAATATAGAACTCTGAATTGATGATTAACTAAATAAGCTTGTTAGGTATATATAAAAATTTCTTGATATATATAATCACCTGCTTGTTAGATTACATTTCTATAGGGGCAAAAGACTAATCTAAACGTTTTAGATTGTTTATAATATATTTAAAGAAGTAATATGATTTCTTAATATTATTATATAAGTAATCCAACTTATTATTTTGATAACCAAATCGCTAATGGTAAATGGTGTAATCGCTGTGGCTTATTTTCATAACTATCAATCGATATAAAACTGCTTTTGGTAGAGTTAGTTTCTTTGGCTTTTTTATACTATATCTAGGAGATTACTCTTTATAGTTAGCGAAGAAAAAGAAGTTTATCTCTTTCCACCAAATAGATTCTATATATAGATATTTCTAACAAATAATCATTCGGATTCTATTAATTATTGGTAGTTTGTCGATTACCTAATCTATAAACCCAATTATATTTATATTTGCTAAGCAATCTACTTCCTCATTACCTTCAATCTCTATATATCCAGGTAACCACTTTATCCTAACATCGAGTTGTTTTATTGCTTTGTGATATTATAAAAAGGTCTATTGTATTATGAATGGTATGTTTTTGTGTATACCCCAAATAACCAATATACTATCAATACACATCCAGATTCAACTATTTAAGGGGTCTTCAAGCATAATAATTAGATACTCCAATCCACGCTATGCTTCTATTACTTCTGTATCGAATATATATAAATCGCTTTGGATTTGTTTAAATCTAAAGACTATTTAAATGTTATTATAATATATTATATATTTGTAGCTAATATAATATTTGTAATTAATGATTTGTTTTGATTTATTAGAAAAGATTATATAATCTTCAAATAAGAATTATCGCCATTATTCTTTGAAGACTTGAACTACTTCTTCTTTGATTAATTCTTCTATTAGATCCATTCTACAACCATTTGAAAAGTACAGGCAAAATAGCTTCAAGTATTATATTTTTGGGATAAAATAATTGAATTGCTAGATTCTTATAAGAGATTCTTTTATTATACCTACTCCTTATTTATATTTTTATATTATTAGCTTTAAATGATTTATTAATAAGTATTAATTATCAATTGTTTTTAACTGAAATACAAATCACAATTTGATATATTTTAGTATAACTATTCCTGATAACAGATCTGCTTTTTTGATAAAAGCTATAATCGATATAATCTTGTATATTAGAATCGCTTTTTTTATAGTAATATTGATTATTCTATTAATATAATAAAAATAATCTTTTATACCTACATTTATACTTGGATTGCTTTAGTTTAGGTTAAACTTATATTTATTAATATATTATATTTCTATATTAAATAATACTACTAAGAGAATGCAGATAATCATTATTTTTCTTAAAAAGGAAGCTAGCAGCCTATATATAGTGTGGGTGATCGATTTAATATATAAAGTTACTTTTATAGCTTTTGCTATATATATTTTGATGTATTATAAAAATAAGAGCTGGTAATTAAAAAAAATGCCTAACCATCTCAAAGTAGATTAAGCATTTCCATTTATTATAATCAATACTGAAATAATTATCAGATCTAAATTCATTATTAATAATAGATTAATAATATTATATTATCTGATAATATAAAGTAATTCGAATTTCTTAAAGACGAATAGGATTCTGTTCTCTTTACCCTATCTGATAATCTGCCATACTTATTGTTATAGAATCCTAGTATTCATAAAGAGATACTTGGAAGAGTAATAGATCGCGATATTATCTGTATAATCGAAACAGAATTTTGTATTTCGATTGAGGAGCTTAGCAAGATAGAGTATATAGAGTATAGATGATAGTGAGGATCCCTGAGGGGTACCGCATGCTATTAGATATTTTTCAGTTATAATACCTTCGAGTCTCACTTTGACTTTTCTATTTGTAAGGAATGAATCTATTAGTTTGAGTAACGAAGTTAACTACCCTTATTTGATTATTCGGCTTAAAAATCAATACTTCAAGAGAGTATCAAAAGCTCTTTGTATATTTATAATAATAATCGAAACTATATTACTAATTGTTAATACAAGCTTTGTATTGTGAGTAAAGATAACTATTAGATTTGTTTCTAATCTTTTGGGGAATGCTTTGTAGTGTTATAAACTGATTACTTTATATCTTAAAGCTATCCAAAATATTTGGCTGGCTATATATTGTTCGAGACTCTTTCCGATGTAGGAGATCAGGGTTATTGGTTGTTATAATTACAATGATGTTTTGTTTTTTTTTGTTTACCTTAAGAATTATTACTACCTCCACTAATTTTCATTCTTTTGGATAATAGTTTAAAGCTAGGTATAATACAAATATTTTCTGGATTAGTGATTTAATGCTCAACCAGTATATCTTAAGGAGGCATATAATAATTCAATTCACTTCTAGTGTAATACACAAGGCTCCTATAATATACTTTTCTATCTTTTTAACTGAAATTATTCTTTTCTAGGGGAGGGTTTCCTTATATGTTTAATTGTATAATGGATTATTTGAAAGATTATTATTCACCTTAAATCGATTCAGAATTGCTATAAATAGAGTATTCGTTTTTTCTTTTGTATTACAGATCTTTTGCTCACTGATTATTAAGGAGGGGGATTTTGTATTATTTTCGAAGATCAATTTATACCATCTTATAATTCGATAGAGTTTTTATTGTTCTTGATTCTATTTAGATGTATAGTCTAATAGGATTTCTTGATTTGTCGTACTACTTTTTGTAAAAAGTATGTAATATAAGTTTTCCTTTCCAAATCTATTTCTTTTTGTACTTCTATATATATTCGATAAACTTCTCTATACTTATTTATTTATTATGGCAAGGCTTTCCCTATTTTTCGATTAATCTTGTTAACTATTCGGATTGATTTATCTAGTGTTTTCGTTAGCTCATTAATATAAATCTCAATCTCGATTGTGGTTTGGATATCTATATTATTGAGGTGGATTAACTGATTGGTTATTAATTTATTCAATCTTGGTAGATCTGCTTTTTTTATCCAGTAGTAATATTAATCCCACTCTATTATTTCACAGTTCACTAAGTTGGTAACCTAAATAGTATAATCAAATCCACAATAAAGTTCTTCTAGTACCTTTGTATAAGCGAATAATACATTAGAAAAGTTAGGTCTAGCATATACCCTTTTGTGTAAATAAATATACCTAAGATACCTATAAACTCCATACCCTACTCGTTTACCCATATTGCGAGCTGTGCCCCTTGATTGGCTGTGATTACCCTTGGTTTCTATAGCTTGTGCTTTGTATTAAAGTCCTCTTCTATAATCATATGCTTATTTGGGATCAAGTATATAATATAATTAATAATATCCAAAATATACAGAGCTCTATAGATATTCAAGATCGAGTATCTATTGACTTGTATTTAGAGTAGGTTTCTGTTTTCGAGTCGACTTATTTGCTCTATTTTCAAGTGCGCACCTTTTCGTATATATGTCATAACCCGAGGGCCTTGTTCGTTCTCCTCCAAGTCTCTCTGGAGGTTCCAGTTATCGATCGGCTGATACCGATTGTATGCATTGTGATTTTGTGTGGTTGAATTCCAGTATAGTCTTGGCTCCTGTAAACAGATCACATCCAGCTGAGTTTCAGCTGCTAGCTGTAATAGTGTGATATAATTCGCGTGTCCCCGGCCTACATTCGCCTAAGCGATAGTGAGACTTTTGTTTCTCTAAGTGTGCTTGTTGATTGTACTACTCATAGAGAGGATCTAAATATAGTGTCTACCGTTATAGAGATCTCTACATCGTTCATCTCCAGATCTATTGGAATAAAGGCTTTTTCTACTAAAGCTTCTATATTGAGATTCCACTAGCTTTGGTTATAAGCTGAGTGTGTGTGTAGCATGATTGGTGTGATCAGCAGACTTGTACTAACCTACACAAGTGTTTGCTAAGGTATTTATTTTTATATACTATAATCCTCACCCCCAGAGTGATCGGGGTTTCTACGATTGTTACTCTAGAAGGCAAAGGTGGTTCAGGGGTGTGATCCGCTTTGTTTGTATTTGTTTTGTGTAGCGTTTTATAGTTTTTTCTGCCAATAGTTCTGATTGTAATTAATTTCTTTACAATCAGAGCGATCCGTTATTTAGTGTAAACCCTAGGAGCAGCTGGGTAATTGGAATAACTAGTATAGAAGAGCTTATAACAATTAGTACATTGAGTTGTTTTAGTGTATTGTTGATGTATAAGTGTGTTCTCATGTTTAGTATTTAATTTACCGTATGTCGAGTATCTTGGGGTTCTATTGTAGGTAAAGGGGTTATAGTACCCTAGGCAGTTAGTGCTGTAAAGTTGAATTTCCCGGGGTTTGTTTAGGAGAACCGAGTAGAAGCTGTTATTGAATAATCGAAACCGTGGTATTGTAGTATTGAAGCTAATAATCTAGGTAGTTTTTTTAGTGATTGGGTTAACCCCGCTACATATCAATCTGTAGTTAATTAACTACTTACCGGTTTGAACTATAATCTCCTTTTTGATAAGCTTAGTGGGTATAGGAGTAGGAGTATTTTCGATATGATAGAAATCGTGTGGTATTTGTGGGACTGTATATATAAATCATTTTTCTAATCTATATATATTTATTATATAAAGGGTTTTAAATATCCACTCGATATTTTCTGTTTTTATAATTTCCTTCTGATTAGTATTAAAACTGTACTTTAATATCTAGCCTATATTATTTCTCTGAAGAAAGAGAATCTCTGCTAGTGTGATTCTAGTAATTGTTTTTTTTATTCTGAGTCTTAACAGGAATAGGCTAATCTCTGAAAGCAGAGCTTCCCTGTTAGCTATTATAAGAATCATTTTCTCGATCCGATTATTCTTTCTTTTAAGTCTGTATGCTTTCAAGCAATTAGTGTTTATACTTTTATTAGAAGTAAAGTGTATTGTATTAATGAAGCCTGTAGTAGGGCTTATTACTTTAGATTTTATCTGAGTTTTCAGTGTATTAGTGTAGGTTTTTTATGTATTACTTTTTAACTATAATTGTTTTATTACAAACTTTCTTTTTTGATTAAGGGTAGTTTCTGTTATTCTTAGTAGAGTAGAGATGATTATACTCTTAAACTTCGCGGTGAGTTTGTATTATTAGCCTTGAAACCCTTGTGTAAGCTTATCTATTAGCACCGCGAATGTTTTGATTATCTCCCATCTCTCCCCTTTTATTTTATTAATCCTTTCAAATCATTCCTTGATTACACCAAAAACAGAACCTATAGGCAATCTTATAATTAATGGGGGCTGTATGCCAGCCCCTGAAGTATTAATAACTACTTAAAGAGGAAGCACCCCCTGGGTTGAAAAACCGCTTGGCGCGCCAAGAACGTGTATCGCTATTGGCGTAATAGGAGCCTTCTGTGGTTACAAGATTTGATAGGATTAAGCCTGCCGGGGCAGGGGAAATAAATAAGGAGTATATGTGAATCGTCCCTTCCTCGATTTTTTGAGATAGATATATAGAGTGCGATAAACTACAAGCTTAATTAATAGATTATATAATAACTTAGAATTCGTATAAAACATAAGTAATATTCGCTTTTTAGATTTAAGAATAGTATTGATAGTACCCTTAATAACAGTTTTGATATCAAAACCTAGAATTAATACATATAGCTTAAAAGCTAGTATGCTCCTAGTGATTCTCTTGCATTTGACCGACGTCCAATGGATAATATTAGCATTGCTATGCTTATCTACAAGGTATATAATATAGCCGATTTGTGATGATAAATCAGTATTGTTAGTAAAGGATGTGTTGGTAAAGATGATTAAGTCGATAGAATCTATATCGAGAAGTATAAATGTGAGTTCTCTTTTTGGGTTGTCCATTTGCCATTTGATGATTTTATTAAGCTTGACAGCATCTTTCTTCTTCAGATCTATTACCTGAATAGCAATAGAAAGATGGTATAACACCTTTGGTTGATATACGGTTGTAATATATACATTTCTTACGCGTTGAGCGATATACTGATTCTTCGAAGTGATATTCTTTCAAACTTTTCTTCTTATTCCGCGCATATTGACGTTTCCCGGCGTGACCATTCTGAAATTATTACATTGTCTTTCTTGATTTAGATAAATTCTATTACCCTTAAAAGTAATCAAACCATTATTAAACTTGAGTGGGTAGTTCTTAATGAACTACTCTCTGTTTTTAGCCATAAAACTAGCCTTCTCCAACTTCTCTTGTTCTAAGTGTGCGAATCTCTTGTCTGCAATTATAAGAGTATCATTGGTTTGAAGTCCTATAATATTGATATAATCAGTTGAATAGAGTAAACAAGGGTTATATGTGGATTGTGTTATATTTAGTCTATCTTTATGGTAGTTGTGATAGATTTCAAACCAATGGTTTCCTGCCTTTGGGATATCATATAAGGATTTAACAACATAAAGTACATATCCGTCATTAAGTCCGACCTCTACTAATACTTCCATATAAATAGGTTTGCTCAAAGTCGTGATTGACTGGATATATATCTATATAATATTCTGTAAATAGATTTGAATATACTTGTTTGACGTTTGCAAAATAGTAGTAAGTGCAAGAATAATATACTAGCTAACACATTGAATAATCAGTGATTGTGTTAAAACAATGGTTTTGCCCACATCCTGGTATATTTGAACCATTAGTTATAACTTTGCGTATGCTTTATCAGTTCCTTCTTCCTTTATTTCATTAACAAATCAAGATTTAAATAATCGTGTTTCGGGCGATATACTAGTTTTTGAGATAATTTTAAAGACTCCATTCTCCATCAAATCATCAATTTTTTTATATTATGATTTCTTATATTATATAGGTATATTATCTTATAAGAATATAGTTAATTGTAATGGTAGTAGCTTAATATCGATATTCGTTAAATTGATTATATTAGTTAAGTTGCTTCTTATACGATAATGTAATTGTATATCTGGTTATACCACTAACGATAGTGTTTATGATTGTAATATCTCTATTCGTAATGTATCAACTATTATAGTGTTACTGTTATCATTACTATTTGTATTATTACCGTCATTTGATTCGATTTCTTTAAATTTTTCATAAAAAGGTTGTATAGATATAGATCGAAATTTAGTCAGTCCACTAGTGAGTTCCACTTCACATATTTCCCTATCCATTTCAATTAGAGCATATAGTTCAGTCCACTTGCCTAACATATTACTACCTTTTCCTTTTCTTTATATTAAAACTTGTAAATTAAGTAATAAAATAAAAACTGATATTATAGATAATCCATTTCTCAGTCTAAGTGTTTCTGTAACCTATCTCTTAGCTTATATATAACATACTTCTACTATAGCTTTTTTCGTAGCTTTTGTATATTGAATGATTATCAGGATTAATAGGTTAATATCACTCAATCTAGGGTATATCCCATAAACTAGCAATATAAGAACAAGCCCATTCGGTCCAATTGTATTATTCACAGCTTTCACTGCTATTTACAGGATTATTGCTTTTATCAAATTATCATCTTCAAGCTCTTTAATTAAGATCTCATATGCATAGCGTAGGGGGTAATGATATCTCTCCATTATGCCTACAGAGTTGTATATTTCAACTAATACACTCTTGGTGGTAATTGATATAGATTTTGTATTCTGAACAAACTCTTTACTCACAAAGTTTTTCCTGCATTATGAATAATATAATCTGGTAATCCCATATATGTCACGGATCGCACTCAATCGCAGCTGCGATCGCTCACATGTGTGCTTGCGTATGTACACGATCACGTATACATAACTAGTATATAGGAGCGCTTTACGAGTGTTTTGCTTCTGATTCTGTAATTGTAGATTTTAAGGATAAATTGTATTCTGTTTTTGTAATTCTTTTAAAGCAAAATGTTATATTATTTATAACTTATTATACAATTATATGATTATCTAATGATTAATCAAATAATATTTTATAACCATAATACCTTTTTGGATATATCAAGGATATTCGATATTATTTATAGAAAAAGAACTGATTTCAAATAAATTTATTTAATGGAAAATAATAAACTCTTAATATATAGAATTACAAGTATTGCTATTATATTTAACCCATTTATCTCAAAAAGATTTTATTACTTTTTCCCTTTTATCAGTCAAACGCTTTTAATTGATGATAGTCAATTTCAATGGAGCGATGGTTACAATTCTTATGGTTCTAATATAAATACTGATAGATGTGGAAAGGATAAACAATCTGAAAACAACTCCTCGATTGAGATATTAATTCTTGAGGGTAGTATACTAATATATACTCTCTTGTTATAAAAAAAATAAGTGTTAATCCTTAAAGACTTTGAGGACTTGTAAAACAAAATCACAAAACTTAAAGACAAATTGCTACAATATAATCTTAATACTATTTACTCATCTCAACCTTCAAGATATCGATAGCAATATCATACAGATTCCCTTGCAAATCGCAAAGTCCGGACTCCTAATATTCTAGTCGATTTTATTGAAAGAGCATCTCCTATTACCGGGAAAAAGAAGAACAAGAAAAACCCCCGCTCGCAAAATCAATCTTCGCGATAATCCTTTTCGAGTACCGATAGTAAATCTCTCTCAAACCCGATCACCTTGCCAAACGATTTACAAATTCATCGAATACTCTATTTTCGTTTACTTATCATTGTAGTAGAATGTCTGTATATTCCGAAGCCCATCAATCTTTCATCCAAATTCAAAGATGGTATAAAGCCGAAAGCAAGCCTTTGGCAGTTATTGGTTACCGAGCGATTTGAACTTTATGAAAATTCGCTTATCTTGAAAATACAATAATGATCTTATATAATAGATTAAATGGAAGGAGAGGTATAAGAATATATATTTTCATTGTATACTTAAGTCTTCTGTTTGATAGAATAGTAATTGATTGATTAGCTTATAGTTATTTATAAGAATCCGGTCAAAGCTGATTATGCACGAATTGAATATGAATACTGGGTTATGCCTAATAATATTCAATAAGGAAACTTCCTAATATAGTATTATAGATTTAAATTATTAATTATACAAATAGAAATCATTAATCCGATAACTTTTCTTTATGATTTGGAAAAAAAAATATTCGATTTTCTTTAATAAGCTATTAGCCTTTATATTAACAAATGCTATACTATTGAGAATCTAGTTATTAAACTTATTAAAATCAATAAACTCAAAGTTATACTTTAAGAATGTAATTGTTATAGAATGATTAAAAAGATATCTCTTAAAAAACTGTTTAGTAATATCGATTTGTTGATTACCCCTAGAAGTATTTTCTGTTCATTAAGTAATTCGAATTTATTTATTCAGTTTTACACCCAATATCCTCCTCACACTCCTACTAACTATATAGAAAACCTTTAAGCTAAATAACACTCTATCTTCAAGAAACAATTTCAATTGTAATACTATCATTCCTACATTAGGAATAAATTATAGTTTTATACTATATATAAATAATGTAAGCGTTATAGCCGAGATCTAAAAGATTGGAGAAGATGAAGAATTTTATGATATAAAAAAGAATGCCGAGGAGGATATAAACCAAGAAGTACAAGCGGAAGCTATTGAATCCATTCGTATTGCTGAAGACCAATGTTTAAATTAATATGTTTAGATAGAAGTTCTTTTTTAAATGCGATTCGGAATATAAGATTCCTTGATTTGATAAAACTAATGGGAAGTAATTCCATAAACCTACTATATACACTTTCGAAGAATGGATATTCATATAATACTCAATCTCTTATAGATTCCAAAGCGAATAGCTTTGCTTTTATCAATAAGACATTTTTTTTATTATTATTCCCTATATTCAAACCCTGTTTCATATTATTCGAATCACCGATTGAAGTCAAAAGCTATAATAATATACAAAATAAAGCTATCACTTATTTTATATTTCTTAATTTTATAATTAATACTCGATAATAATCTTATTTGTTATTTCTTATCACTAATTTGAATTCATATAATATAATTCTAGATTACAAATAATTAACAAAAACCCAAATTAAAGTCGATTGTTTTAATTAATACCTCAAATAATCTCCTAAGCATCCTCCTATTATTTCCTTATCAAAAATATACTTTTAACCAAAAACAGTTTTCAACAATTCAGAATCAATCACTTGAGACAAAAAAATACTAATAATCGGAATATTCGATTAAAAGAGATATACCACTAATTTGATAATGGATAATTGACTATAGCATCAATTGTATCTGAAATACTTATTATTTCTTTTCAAAAGATTAATATAGTAATTTTAGATGTGATTGAAGTTCAGATTCCAGTTAATCTGAAGAAGAAATCTATTTCGGTTAAATTTTTATTTAGTCTGTTTACGAATCCTTTTTGTTTTGTATTTCCAATATATTCGATATTTATATATTCAAGCTGATTCAATTTCAATTTATTTATAAGAGAAGCAAGGATTATAAGATCTTTACAATTATATATACAGAGATTGATAATATTATCTCAATTTACAAATCTAGTCAAAACAACAACTATCGAATCTCAATCACAATTGTTATCTTAAATAATTCTAAATCAGAAACTATCACTATTCTCAATCACGTTATTATAGATATCGAGGTAAAGCCTTTAATCCCTAAAGTTTACTAGCAATATTATCAAGCATTCTCCAAATATAAGTTTGATATTCTATCTCTCTCTCGGTCATATGATTATAAGATTATATTTAAAGGAGAAGGTGAAAAAGCTTTCAAATATAATCCCTTATATAAAATATTACTCGAATAGCTTGAGGTTGTTAAAGAATATATTATAGAGAATCTTGTTAAAGGATTTATAAAATCTAATTAAACACTATTCGTAATGTTGATTCTCTTTGTAAGAAAACCGAATAGAAGCTTAAGATTCTATATAGATTTCTGATTATTTAATTTTTTAATATACAAAAATAGATACTCTTTATCTCTTATTGACAAGACATTCGTACGACTTGTTGATGTGAAGGTATATACCAAATTAAATATTCAACAAGTATTCCATTACATCCATATGAATCCAGCTTTCGAAGAATATACTACCTTCCATACTCAATATAATTCCTACAAATATAAAGTTTTACCTTTTGGACTAACAAATGACTCTGCGATTTATCAATAATATATAAACAATATCCTATTTGATTATTTAAATGATTTCTATATTACTTACCTCAATAATATTCTTATATATTCTGAAAACGAAAATGAATATAAGAAATATATTAAGCGTGTTCTCGAACAACTTGAGTTCGCTGGTTTTTAGGCAGATTTCAAAAAGTATAAATTCAATATCAAACATACAAAGTATTTAGGTTTTATTATCTCTATAAACAGTATATAAGTCAATCCAGAAAAGATTAAAGTAATTGCTATTTGGACTTATCCTACTACTATAAAGGATATCCAATTGTTTTTAGATTTTTATAACTTTTACCGCCAATTTATTAAGGATTATAATATAATAGCAAAACCTTTTTATAAACTCATAAAAACAAATGTTAAATTCCATTTTAACGAAATCTATCAAATTGCATTTGATATACTCAAAAACAAACTCATCTTTGCTCCTTTCTTACAGTATTACAACTATATACTACCCTGTATACTAGAAACCGATACATCCGATAGTGTAATCGCTAGCGTACTATCTCAGAAGCACGGCAACGAATAATTATTAATTGCCTACTTTTCGAAAACGATAATTGCTGTTAAACTGAATTACGAAATTCATAATAAAGAAATACTCGCGATTATCAAATCCCTAGGCCACTGGAAAGCCAAACTTGTTGGATTTCCGTATCAGATCAAAGTGTACACCGATTATAAAGCACTCGAGTACTTCATATCAACTAAATAGTTGAACGCTTAACAAGTATACTAGGCAGAATTACTCACTGAATATAATTTTATTATTATATACCATACTGGAAAGAATAATCTACTTACAGATATACTTACATGTTATATTGATAAGTTCATGATATCTAGATCTAATTATCATTATAGATGGTATCAACGATACATCAATGAGCTCATAACAATCATATCTATGGGTATCCCGAAATCATATTATATAATATATACCAGCGCGATCGCTGTAGTGTTTCGAGCTGCTTGGCTCGAGAATGCTATCACAGCAAAATCAGAGAGGGCTGGCGAGCCAGCTGTTATCTATAGGGATAGCGGGCTCCCCAATCGATCTCGATAATCGCTTCTCAACCATTGCTCCGAAGAGAGTGCGGATTAGCAATAAAAGTGCTGGTCCTCTCTCAAGCTCGCTCGAGAGCGGTTAGAATATTATTGAAACAGTTGTGAAAATAGCTATTCAGAAGAAGATCGATATACAACGGAAGTGCATTGTAGACGAGGCTTTAGTACTCACCAGCTTCGAGACGATCCTTGTACAATTCACAGTGCAATTTGTGGAATAGGATTTAAACCAACTAACAGAAAAACTGGTATATAGAGTATTAATAGTTATTATAGATGGTACAAAAGGAACCTTCAACTTGAAGCTAACAACAAAAAGCGTAAAGCTAATTATACAAATGTATATGGGGATACTTCAAATCCTTAAAACCGCAATTGTTACTTTCTTTGGTTAACAATGAAAATAGGGGCTGCAAATGGGCTTAAACGGGTGATCAGTAGAGCACTGAGATTAGAATGTATAAACAAAAGACTTTTCCTTCAACTCGACGAATAAATTAAGATGGAGTTGTTCTTATAGGAGATCAGATAGATATTAGTAAAGGTAATCCCAAAGATTGTTACTCTAGAGACTAGAGCTATTGTAATAGTAATATTTACCCGAACTGGATGAATAGTTATAGCTTTCTCAAAAGTTTGTATAGTCCTTTTTGTGAATAATAATAGGTTATAGTAACTATTAAAACTATAGATTTTGTGATTAGTGAGTCATAATATATATATATAGTACTAGGGGTCCCAATAATCATTACTGATCTTCTGGGAATGCCTATAGAGATTGGGGAAAAACAAATGAGGAAAGAAATCTGGTATCAGATGGGACTACGTTTAGTACGGGTAGCGAGATCCAAGCTTGGAGTAGATAAACAAAATCGGATTACTTGGATATTATTTTTCAGAAGCAGTTATCTTATTATAATCTATTTAACGAAATCCGAATGTTCCTAGCAAGTAGAAAACAAGCCTTGGGAAGATATGATTTAGAGTGTTAATAATATTATAAAAGCTGGAAATGCAAAAGAGAAATAGTATACAGAAAGTGTATATACTTGCTATTTACTTATAAGTTAACTAGGGATTGTAATCACCTAACACAATACATAAAATGCTGTGGGCCCTTCCCAGCAGATCATGATAATTGTTCCACCAAACCTTAGCAGGTGAATGACAAGATAGTATGCCCGGATCGAAAGCAGATCTAGATTATCCGATGAGCAGGGGAGATTAGTATTATTATTATTTCAGTATTAATAGTAACAGTTTCAAATACTAATAATAATATAAGGAAGAAAAAGGAAATCTAGGATAGATGCAGTCTCTCGATACAAAGATGGCAGTAATTTGAAAAGCGATACTGGAAGAGAATAAGCAAATAATATTTCGGGAAGCTCAACGAATAAAGAGCGGGATACGTAAAGCCAATGTATTACCTATAATAAAGTAGCAAAAATCAATAAGAATCTCAACCTTGAAGTTTTGAATAATCAGGTTATAACTGGGGGATATGATATAACAATAGAAGATCTATATAAATAAATCAAAGCCACTATCTATTGCCTAAATAAATATATGAAAAAGCCTCGTATTGTATATAGTAATATTGCAATGAGCATTTGAGGAAAAGATTGATGTAATATATATATAAGAGCTCTGGGTATCCAATACATATATTTAAACATATAACGAATACCAATACCTGTCCCTAGTAATCTTTTGAAAAGAAAGCGGAATATACGAGAAAGGGTAGGGACGTTTATGAGTAATAACATATATCAAAACTGAGATTAGATTACAAGTATTACAATTAGTAGGAAAGGAGTATAGAGATTATATATAACTTTCTATAAATAGAATTAAACTACTAAATCTATACAGGAAACCGAATACCTTAGGAGTCCTGAAGATAATCCTTAATCTAATATCAACTAGAGACACGATTATTGGGGGAGACTTCAATGCTCATTATACACTATTCGAGCCAAGTGTGAATACAGTATATGGTGGCAATCGGCTCACGGAATGATTTAGTGATAGAGGCTTTAAGTTTACGAATATCCTGGGGCAAGCGATATATACAGAGCAGGATATGTAATCGATCTAGTTTTTTCCAATATCCCAGGAATATATACAAAAATCAGGGCTGATATGTATTACAGATTTGATCACAATACCCTCCTTACCATTATACAAAAAGCAAGCTCAACACCGAGATTCTAATATATGTATTGCATCAGAGAGAAAGATCTATCTTTGTTTCAAAGAATAATATTAGCTAATATAGCAGAAATCAAACAGAAAGCACAGATAGCAATTACAAGTATAGCCCTGAATCGAGCCATTAAAAACATGTAGAAAATACTACAATAAACAATTAGAATGACAGGAAAACTAAATCGAAAGATAGAAAAATCGGCCTCCTAATGGATACCCGATTATACAATCACTCGAGATATATATCTCCAGAACTGTATAACTAATAATAATTACTCTACAAAATACAGAGTATTCCTATTGTGCATATAACAGGCCAAAAAAGAGTATTAAAGGAAATTCCTTAATAAAATGAAATCAGATCAAAACCTGTATAGAGTAATCGAATAGCACAACCTAAACCCCACATATTATTTCTATCAATTATAATAAGCAAATGCATTGCTATATCGATAAAGAAAAGACTAAGCTACTACACTCGAAGATTTTATAATACTTCAAAGCCATTAACAATCTCCCAGATTCCGGATACAATCAAAATAAGGAAAAACTACTCTAAAAGGAGCCTATCTTTATAAAAAAATGGAATATAATACTATAGAGATCTCAAATATATCCCCAGGGATAGACCGGATTATAATAAAACTATTGAAAGCTATTTGGATAGAAATAGGCCCAGTTCTATATACCATTTTCAACAAATATCTATAGTTCAATCATTTTCCTATAGTATGGAAGTAAGCAGAAGTAGTTATATTATCAAAAGTGGGGAAGACAAACCAAATATCCCTATAATTATAATGATCTATCACCCTCTTCTTTTGTATTGGAAAAAGCCTTGAAAGGATTATAACAAGATATCTAATGTGGATAGCTCTAATACAAGAAATACTCAGTCTACAATACTGTAATGCTTTTCTGAAATAATCAGCTATGGATTTAGTAGTATTGTTTGTTTACAATACAAAAGTAGTATTCAATAAAGACTACGAGATTATAATGGTTACACTAGATATACAAGGAATATTCGATATTCTATTTAAAAACAGACTTCTGAAACGAATAAGGGGATAGGGGTTTCTATAGAATCTAATTGTTCTAATCAACTTCTTTTTAATCTAAAGGCAATTCAGGGTTAGACTTAATGAAATAATAACTAATTATAGTATAATGGAATGCGGTACCCTATAAGACTTACTCTTCTTGCTAATTCTGTATATGCTTTATTTATAGAGTTATTTTAGCAAAACCCTAAACTCCAATTCAGATATGCAAAACAATATCTATTTATATCAATTATCAATAAAACATTTAACAAAACGTTACAATGCTAGTAAAAGATATAAAAAGCATATTCTATTGAAAAGCTAGAAACAAAATAATCTTTATACCCGAAAAGATAAAAATAATCCATATAATATGGTACAAGTATTCTATCAATCTGGTATACAAAATAAATCGCGATTACATTATCTTTCTGATCACACCAGGATCGGCTTTACAATAACTAGGCGTATAATTTAATTACAAGCTTACATTCAAATAGCATATCGAAATGCAAGTAGCCAAAAACCGGAAATTGGCTTATCATATTTAAGGGCTAGTTTGAATTACAAATGGATTTCTAGTAGTATTCTTACAGAAAACAGTAATCACTTGTTTATACCTAGTCCTATTTTATAGGGTAAAGGTATAATATACAGGACAAACAAAAACCACTGGATAGTACTGAGACAGGATACCAGTAATAGTAAATGTCTAATTAGAAGAAGCGATTTTAGTTATCAATAAGATCCTACAAATAGTAATCAGAAAAATCCTTCTAGTTTAGTGAACAATCTTGAATACAGTAATAATAAGGAATAATACTTTTTCACTAGTAAAAATAATATTAAAACAAATAAAATGGAGAGTAGCCTTTTGTGCCTAAACTATTAATCCAAAATATTTGCTTTATTATCAAGAGATAAAAGCCACTTACTTTTTTGACAGTAGGGAAGGCCAATTACAGTTAGCCAGAATAAAGGTTCAGGTAATTAGCTAGTACCTTCCCCGAATCAAGGAGACAACTTTAGCAAGACCCTATTATATATCAGGGTGTTGAATAAATCCCATTAAAGACTTTACAAAAGAGATAGTGATAGAGCAGTTTCAGAAATAATGGAACAAGTATATATACAATCAGATTACTATATTCTCTAATAGATTGGAATAAATCGATAAGAATGATAGGCGAGTAGGATATAGATATATTATATATAAAAAACAAATAATAGTATGCAAAGGAAATAATAGATTGCATTATAACTCTTATATATTCGATATAGAAACAATCGGGGTATATCGAGGTCTCCAAGTAGCAATTAGAAATATTATTGGTATAAAATAAATGGAAATCTGTATGTATATTGATAATATATTGGTGATATAGGGAATGAGAGATATAACCTTTATCATATTGCAATAAGCTTTCCTCAAATACTACAAACTGATGTAAACACACTTGATCCAGATCAAATAGTTGTTAGACTATACAGGGATTAAAAGGAATGAGCGTGCAAATACACTTGCTAATAAAGGAATAAGAAAATCAGCCTCAGAGTATGCGAATCGATTTACAACAAACAATATCTACTCTATAGCAAAAACTGCTATAAAATCGGTAATACAAATATAATGAATCAAATAGATATCAATGTTTTCCAAATAGTACCAGAAATGGGATCCAAAAAGCATAAACAAATACCCTAAGGAACTAAAACTCTTACAAGCAATTCTTTACTATATACTAGCAATCTGCTTAGCACATAACAACTTCGAAAGTTATTATTAACGATTTAAACACAAAGAAATAATAATTCACTACTTATACAGAGTATTCAAATCCTTTGAGTATATTGTACATTACCGCAAAGTCCTTGTAATCTATAAAACCTGGCCTCTAGATATCAAGCTCAAATACTCATCCTGCAATCAAGTAGCTCAAGAATAACTATTGAAATAGTTAATATATATATCAGCCAAATTCACTAAATTCATTACTATAACAGATTTCTATAAAAGTATATGCCCTAAAACATTATCAGAAGAATAAAAAAAGAAAAGGAAAGGGATCGATTGATTTAGGCAAATATAAGTAGGGAATAGGAAGGGATAGATCTAGAAAAGCTATGTGAAAGAAAATTGAAGCATACAGTATATTATATTACAATAGAATATATATAAAAACTACTTTTACAGGATAAAGCAGCTTTCAAACAAATACTATATAGGAGATCGGAAAGCGTATATGAAGATGCTTAGAGAATTGGAAACAAAAGTACAAATATACTAGCCATCGCTTGAAAGGCTATTGAGGGTATTGAGACCCCATCCCTAGGAAAAAGGGATCATGTAAACTAGAAGATCATCCTGCAGTTAGCCCAACCGTAATGCCCCCTGGGAGGCTCGCCTATACGGCCCGGTTGAAAATTACTAATAATAATAATAATAATAATAATAATATTGATAAGTTGGATCAACAGAACAGTACTAAGAAGAAGAATCGTTTTTAGCAGTTTATAAAAAATGATTAGGTGGATACAAAGATTATACACGAATCTTTATGGCAAGATCTGAATATAATCATAAATATCGATATATATGTAATTATATCACTTTTCGATATTGTAAATCGTATTATTAAAGCAAATAGATCTTATTCAAGTTTAGAAGCTCTATATATTCAGATTATCAAATTATACAAATATCTTACACTCGAGAAAGGACTTTTACTTTACGATAATCAACTTTACATATCAGATACCGAAAATCTGTAAATCTATTTGATTTACAAAGTTTACAATTCAGTCTCTATTACACACTCTAATATTAAAAAGATCTATACTCTTTTGGTTAATTAATATTATTAAAAGAATATAAATAATACAATCAACCAATATATATGGAATTGCTACAAATACAAGTGTAACTTCATATTAAGAAATTGTACTCCCGGTTTCCTCTACCCATTTCCGATTCTTACACAAGTATGGCAATATATTATTATAGATTACTATAATTTTAATAAGAATAAATACAATTACGATAATGTATTCATTATTATCGATTAATTGATTAAATAAGCTATTTCGATATCTTATCATAAATCAATCGATTCGAGAGATTAGGCTTGCTTGTACCTATACCATATATATAGATACTACAATACCCCAGAGATTATAATCTCTAATCGTAGTCCTCAATCTATATCCAAATTCTAATAAGAATTTAATAATATTTTAGAAATACAAGTCAAGTTATCTATTGCTTATTACTTACAAATTAACAATCAAATTAAAATTTATAATCAATATCTCCAATTTATTTATTTATTTATTTATAGTGATTAACATCTAATATCTGACCTCCCAAGGGGTATTCTAGATGTACTAAGGAGCGGGCCTACGGGCCGCTAGCGTTCCAGCCGCTCATAGTAGTGTAATGTTAGCTAAACAGGGGCTTGTTGCCTCTGGTATTCCCCCGCTCAGTACCGCTCATGGCGATCCTGCGGCTGTTCTGTCTAAGGGTTTGTGGTCCTGTTTCAGAGGGCCTTATTTCGTATGCCATCCGGGTGTCGGCGGATGATCAGGTCGATCATTATCGATCGGGAGAGCGCTTGGAGCGCTTATAGCTGTTCGGTGCGGGTCTTAGATTGATTGGGGTGGAGAACTTATCCTCGGGATATTGAAACAGATTGGAATTCGTGTAGTTCTGCGTAGTTTGAGTATATCCTAATATAGAATCTGGATCTAGCGAGAAGGTTAGTAAAGCTATATTGTATTCACAGAACGCGGTTAACATATACTATCGCATCCCATTCGGATCGAAATCAATTTAATATAAGCAGCCAGTCGCTATGCATTTGATTATTGATTAAACATTGAAAGAAATGCAGTGGGCTTTTCTCAGTCCCGTATATACAGGTGTTCGTGCTATTTTCGTGATTGAATCTGATGTAATAGGCTACAAAGTCACCGTATCCGGTCCGCATCGCTATGAGTCTGTATAGTACCCCGCGAGGGAGCTTGAGGCTTTCCGGCTCCGAGGTATCATATATCGGTTTCCATGCATTGTACGTTTCGGAGATCAGGCCCCTTTTTTCCTTCCACCATCTGCTCTCGGAGCGCCGACATTTGGCACGTAGGACAGAGCGGGAACAATATCTCCAATAATATTTGCGATTCTTTATAAACTATTATCAAAATGATTAATCTGAATTCTTATCAATGATGGACTATACTCATGTTGGTTCAATAATGAGATCAGGAATACGGGAGACGTGGTTCCCACTATCATTAGTAGGCCCCTAAATGTCTGTATTGTATTCTGTCTAAAGAACTAGCTAATGAGGGGAAGTAGTAGGCCTTATATAGGCACTACTGAAAGAGCTAGTCTCCTTCGCATTCGCCTAAATACCTTTGATATAGTAGCTATTATATTGAAGTCATTCTTTTAAAGTGAATTCCCTTGTTCATATACTCGGAACTCTCTTTTATGGCTTCAAATACAATGGCTGAAAAGAAATTCATAAAATCATAAAAATCCTCTATCTACTGGCTAAAGTCCCTAACCTTTTACCAACAAAACCAATCCCTTCCTTTAATCCCATTCTACCCACTTTATTACCTTAATATCAATCTTATTTGTATTAATCAGATCAGCAAGAGCTTGACATAGCTTTCCTTTCATCATTGCATCGACCGGATTAGTCGGACCATCAATCCAGATCACTTCAACGATCTCCCTCCGCTTGTAGGATTGATGTAGTGCCATGATGTCGATCATTAATCTCTTTCTTCCTGGATTTCTTATATATAATAGGATTCTTAGGATTAGCAGCAAAACATTTGGGGTAGTAATCTTGTATATGAGCTTGAATCTGAGGTATGACCACTTGTGGGAAAGATGTTGGTGTAGGTATCTGGTTGTTTTTGGATAAATCTAAAAGAGGTTCCTCTGGATTTGTTGTATGTGTAATCACTGTTCCTAAAGGAGGCGATATAATTTTGCCGGAATTTAGTAAAGTTATCTTAGGATCAATATTATAATCAATTTCTTTAATCTCCTCAATATATCCAGTTTCTAAACATTTATAATATAACTTTACCGATATAGATCTAAATCTCATAGGTTTATAAGGTAGATCAAGAGTACATATCTCCCCTTCTATACTAATAAATAAAAAAGGTCCTTTTCACTCATTGATAACTATTCCATTACCCTCTCTCCAGATTAAAATCTTATTGTTTGGTAGCAAGTCATGAAGTATAGTTGTAGAGGGTTCGTTGTATGTATTCAAGGCCTCTCATATTTATATAAAACTATATAATCTGCGAATCTCTATCATAGCTTTAGAGATTATAGCAGTATATTGTTGAATAGTAGGTATTGAAGGGCTGGTATCGATTATACGGGGAAAAGTACTAAAAACGAATAAAATAGATATTAAACCATCAGGTTCGGCAATATTATTGATTGCCTTTATAACCATCTGAAATATAGCTACCTTGCAAATATCAAGTTTATAAACTTCTTTATAAATAATCTTGTAAGATTTTTGTAATAATATATAAAATCTTTTAACAATACTGATCGAATGATATACTTCCATAGGGATTGTCTTTATCTGAATGGATATTGATATAACATATTATTGAAACTTTCTTCCAATAAAGTTGATATTAGTATTATAAGTAATATACTTTGGTGGATCAATATATATATCAATCCAGTACTTACGGAGTTTATTTTATATATACTTTACAGATATATTACTTAGCTATCGAATGGCTTGAAAATGTGTAGCTTCATTGATAATATACAGGATCGGATTATTATTGATATAAAGTATATCAATAAGTATAATATAATTAAACTCAAAATCCTTATTAAACAAAAAGAATTTAAATCTACTAAATGATTTGCTATAAACTTGATAATGGTAATAAAATTTGGTAAGCTATTTGATTACTTTAAAGTCTTTATCGTACCCGGAGTGTTTAAGTATTTTATAGAATTTGTATACAAATAAATGATTGAATCAATAATGAATTTATTGTAATTCGATTTCAATAAGATAGTAATTATTATTACCAATAGAATGATTAATTAGTCCCTCAATATTGATATTCTATAGTAAAAATATATGGCTGAATTGTTGATACACAGGATAGATGTTTTTAAGTATAATAGTAATATTATTAAGATTGTCATACTTGAATCTAAATCTATTTATATCAGCTAAAAAAACAAGAATGAAAGATCAGCTTTCATTATATTCTATTCTATTTTTTCAAATGGAAGCTTAATATAAAATGAACTAATGGAAGTTATTGTTTTAATGCTATATTGGACTATTACTTGTCCAGTGGTAGTTTTATTGTATTCAATATCCTCGATCTTCTTTTATACCAAATACTGGTTGTATTCGATAGATGATCTCTTAGCCACATCTATATCGATTATAATACTAAAGAATATATTAGTATTATATTACTTATTGTTTATAGTGAATGCCTTAACTATCAATTTATAAGTATTTGTAATATTATTAAAATCAATTGCTATTAAAGAATTATTATAAATATTTATTAAGGTAAAGAATATTCTGAAGATCTTTTTAGAACTGCTTGTATTAATAAGATACTAATTAATAAAATTATTATTATTATTATTATTATTATCATCTTGATTATCTTCTTGTTTGATATTAGTAATAAACTGATTATATTATTTTATAAAGCTTTTGTTATCGAGATTGCTATACTTAGTATAATAATTTGTTTTAAATCGGTCTTTCTCTTTTTATATATACTTATAGTATCTATAGTTCTTTTTTTTGTAATCAGGGAAGTAATAATCGTTCTTGCTTTTATTAGTTGGTGTAGAGAAGGATTATCGATTGGTATATTTACTATAAGATTTCCGAAAGGAAGAGCTTGAAGATACATTATTATAGAAATATCGATCTGTAAGAAATATCTCAGATAGAAAATATAGTTTCGGAAATATCTTTCGATAAGAATTAATAATCTGTTTAATCTGGTTAATAAGCTTTGTAATAATTGGATAAAGGTTATATATCACAAAATAGCATTCCGGAATACTATTACATACAAATAAAATCTTAATATAATATAATTGAGAATCGTATATTATCCTAAGAATAGTATGCTAAAGAAAGTATAAATCTGTGATTATTGTATTAAATACTTTCTGAAACTCTATGGATAGGTTTTTCTTAATATAATTCTTGAAAGTGATATTATTCCACTTGAAAAGTATATTCTATTGATATTTAGGTTCTTCGAAATTGTTAATCATCATATCATATAAACCTTGATATGAATCAAAAAGATTGTTAAGATTTGCTTGATAATAGTTTTTAGCTATATTTGTAAATATAATCGAAAAGGCTGTTATAATCATCTTTATTAATATAAATATTTTATAATAATACTTCCCAAATATAAAGATCTTCAAATTAAAGAAATTATTAATATCCTTATATCTATTATTATCCCTATAGATTTTCGAAAGATTAATAAAACAATAGCTTTAATTGTATTGATTATTATCCTTATAATTGAAATAATTAGAATAATCTCTATCCCTACTACCTTTATTACTACCTCTATCATTATTACTACCACCTCTATCATTATTGTCATTTCGATCGTTATCTCAATTGTTATTATCATTCGGATTATTATTATCACCAGGTGATTCTATAGGAATATTAACCGATGGAATTTTAGAGTCTGGTTTTGATATTAATAAAGATATATATAGAATTTGTATATCCCCAGATTAAAATAGAATTAGTTCTTTATACATATTAAAAGGAATAATTAAATCACTTATAACTTTGCTGGGTTTTGGTAAAGTTAGATAATCAGCTGAAACACTATTCTGAAGTTCGATGAAAGGTTCGACTTGTAATCTCGGATTGAGTCCGATAGAAAGGTAGACCCATTTTGTAGATATAAATGGTTATACCTTATTAATCTGATATTCTAGAAACTGATTTACAATTCAATTATAATATTCTTTGCAGAGAAATGCTTTTATTAAAGTATTATCGAGATTTGTATTTATATTAATATAAACTCTATAATATTATAAGACCTTGTAAAAGTCATATAATATCAATTTATCAATACTTCTGAATAGAGCTTATCGAATAAATTCGAAATCGAATATAACTGTATTCTGAAGAAATATATTAGTGATTCTTGTATTTGAATATATAGCCATTCGAAAAAGAAAGTATTTATCGATTTGGTATTCTGTTCCTATTTTGAATATATATCCTTTATAAAACTGTCTAGTTTTATTAAGATCTTTTGAAAAGGAATAGTTTTAAGATTCTCCTTTAAACTTCAAATCCTTAGTAGTTTCTTGAGTTTTTCTTTTTTCAGTTACTACTTTGTCAGGAATATAGAAATTGAAAGGAGTAAAAGGATGAGGAAAAGTACTAATCATATCTTTGTAGAAAGAAGTCTTGAACTCCTATTATAGAGAATTGGTATTATCAGTTATTGTATCGATAAATCCTCCTATACTGATAAATTAATCGGATGAAACAGATTTCTTACTAGTATCAGGTTTCTTGCCAACTTGCTTAGAGCTAGTGCTAGCGCTTCCCCGGGATATCATAATACTAACAACAAAAAATAAAAGAAATAAAAGTGAAAAGGTATTTCGAATAAATAAATTAAATAATTTGTGATATCACTAATTAGTATTAATTCAATAATGAGATCAGGAATACAGGAGATATAGTTCCCACTATCATTAGTAGGCCCCTAAATGTCTGTATTGTATTCTGTCTAAAGAGCTAGCTAATAAGGGGAAGTAGTAGGCCTTATATAGGCACTACTGAAAGAGCTAGTCTCCTTCGCATTCGCCTAAATACCTTTGATACAGTAGCCATTATATTGAAGTCATTCTTTTGAAGTGAATTCCCTTGTTCACACAACTCAACTTATATTTCCTTATGAATTATTAGATGATCAAACCCTATACAAAATCTTGTATAGCTATTTACTCCGTAATCCCTGGGATTGGAAATTCGATTTCATTATGTTTATTAATGATTTGAATATAATCGATACTAGAGAGTATATCAAATACAATAAACTAGTATTCAATTGAATAAAAGAAAATATCTTATATACACAAAAAAAGATATCTCGATCAGCCAACTCGCATTGTTGTTCAATTGATTTCAACATGAGAGATTATGTATGGCTCAATATAAAGGACTTTCCGATATAACAATTATTTAAAAAACTGAATTACCCTATTTAAGGTAGATTCAAGATCATTAATCAAATCGAAGATTCCTTTCGATTGGACTTATTGCCTATTATGAAAATCTATCCTGTATTTCCATCTAGCAAGCTTTGTAAAGCAGCAGATGACCCACTTCCCGAACAAATCCTTGAACCACCACCCCCAATAAATATTACTGGTAATATCGAATAAGAAATGGAGTGTATTCTAATTATAAAGAAAGTACACCAATAGTTTAAGTACAGAGTATCGTAATTGAACACCGATAACAATCTTACCTAATACCCTGCTTCTAACTTAAAAACTACCCTGTATCACCTCCGTGACTTTCATCTACAAAATCCTATTCTGCTAGGATCTTCTGTGTATTTATTGGAGTGGATTTGTTTTTACAAGAGTGGAAAGAATAATTACGATTTCACAGATAATAATCAATATATAAATAAAAAAGATAGAAAGAATTTCTTTAATTCATTATTATAATAAAGAAAATCCTAATTATATAAAAAGCTGAAAGCAATCGGATAAAAATGAAATATCAATAAAAAAAGTCTTTTTTTTATCTAATAGATTTAAATCAAATTAGAAAGAAAGCCTCTATAGATATCAACAATTACAGTCGGGCAAGGCACAACAGCAAAGACTGGATAATTTAAATCGAAATACTAGTTGAGTCCCCAGTTAACAGTGATAACAAGTATACACAGAACAACTATAAGCTGAAAGATAAGATAACTATTAGCTATAGTACATATAACAATAAGGCCAAGCCTATACTCAATTATATTCAACTATTCGCGAGCTGCCGAAAGCTCTATTTCTATCTGAATTAGAACAAGCTGATACTATTGTTCCAATTTGTTTCCTTGTGTTGCAATCTCTATTACACAATGTTTCGCGGCTTCTCGAGTAAGGGTAAAAGAAAGCATTTCTTTTGAAACGCAACTCTTTAGCTCCTTCCGCATATCAAGTTATCTCAAAAATTAACTTTGCTAAAAGCTGATAAAGTTATAACTTATCTCTACTATATTGCTATACTCAGCAACAGTCAATTAGTATTGGAGAAATATCTTATATATATCCTTATTAGGCAAATACTCATATTTATACTTGCTAGTCAGATAAAGCAAATAGCAAGATTGACTAAATAATTATTCAGAAAGTTGATAGCAAACATTATCTTCCTTATCAAAAACATAATTGTATATATAGCTAATACAAACTTAGTTGTTCTTCTAAATATATTATTCCTATTATAATACTATCTTTTTTGATAATCTTTTGTTTAAAAATCCCCACTTATCAATATCAACAAAGCTAACACTTTTATAACAAGGTATATCGAATTTGCGATTAGATTGATTTTGATATAAGGCCTTTAGGATATCTTTCTCAACTATCTCGTTATTATTTTCGAGATTATAAAAATGATATATTATTACAATTAATTTGTTAGCGAATTTCTTTTTGTAATTATTAATATGATTGATTAAAGGATTATATTCTTTTTTCAAATTTTATTTTGAAAAACGATGAAACGAATATATCCAATAAGTATATCAAAGATCAATCTTACTTTTAGGCATATTGCCTTCAATATCTGTAATTGTATTTGTTAAACAAGCTGACTATAAGTCGGAGATATTAAAAGAAAGTCTTATTTACATATATTTTCGTTATTTAATCTATCTTTTTTATTATCCTTTTTCTTACTAATAGAATTATTATTATTCTTACTATAACTTAACTTCTCCTTTTCTTTAATAAAATACTTGCTTCGCGTAATAGAAAAGACAAATGCCCTTTTTGTTATAAACTATAAAAAAATATATCAGTAAAGTAAATATAAAAGAAAAATAAACTATTTATTGTTATATACATATCCTTTTATTGCTTCAGCTATACTAATGATAATTTGCTTTTGCTGTTGTATTTTCTTGATGATATAAAAGGTATATTGATTATTGATTAAGGGATATAAAGAAAGTAAGTAATTAAAAAAGATTTAGAAGAGAAGGGAAATTTGGGTAATCTATATATTTCAAAGGCTTTGCATTATTGTTAGGCTACAGGACGGTTTCCTTCGTTTTCTATATATCTTCTTATCACGAAAAAAGCAAAATTTGTATATATACTTATTTATTATACTATATTATAATATAAATAACAACACCTTATTGGGATTGCTAATATATCTATAGATTAGATAATTATAAAGCTTGAGGATAAGCTTTTTCGAAAAGAGGAATAGTATTATAGATTACACCCAATTGTAACTGCAATTGCTTATATATATGCTTGTGTATATACATGATTTATATACATAGCTAGTATATAGGAGTGCTTTATAAGCACTTTACTCCCAATTCTGTAATTATAGATTCTAAGGATAAATTGTACCCTGCTCTTGCAGTTCTTCTAAGGCAAAGTGTCACAATATATACATCAATCTAGTATTCTCGAAGAATATCGAATTGATTGATTGATTGATTAATTGATTGATTTCATTTACGTCCACCTTCAGTCTACAACTATATAGAACAGCTAGGCCTCTAGAGGCTCTAGCAGATAACTTTTTATTCTACAAAAATAGATATATACAATTTAGGGAAATGAAAACAAATACTAGGGAACAATGCCCGCTTATTATATGTATTGCATATAATAAGAAAATTATGAAAATCAAAAAATTATAAGAAAATCAAAACCCTTTTTATTTCCCTAATTATTCTTCTTCATTCTCTTTTTCTTTTTCCTTTTTTATTACTATTCCTTCCTTTATCTCATTTTATATAAGAATTCTAGCTAAATGTTATACTCTTATGGCGATTTTGGTGATATTAATAAATTTAATAGCTAATTCAATATCTACTTTTATATAAATAAAAACTATATAATAATTTTAAATAATAATATATTCTTGAATATTTCTTTTCTTTTTACTTTATATATAGGATAATTAATAAGAAGGTATTATAGAGCCTCAATATTATTATATATATATTTATTATCAGAAAGTTTAAATTGATATAAATAAGATTTGATATATCCATAACCTAATTTGAGTTGAAAATATATACTAATAGTGTTTCGCTTGGTTTCGCTTGATAGTTTGATTTCGATTCTATCTTTTATAGAAATAGCTTTGAATAGATTAAAGGGGATTGATTTGATCTGAGTTTGTATTGATTGAGAATAGAAAGTTATTGATTTGAATTGTACTCTTTAATCATCATACCTAGAAATCCAAAACTTGTTTTGTTTGAGATAGAACATATTATAGTTGCTTTTTTTGCTAGTTTATCTGTTAGCTCATTTTCTTCTATTAAAGTATATCCTGGAATCTAATTTAGAGATATTTCAGCTCCTTTTGCTTTAATAATTTCCGCTGCTTTGATTGTTCGAATCTGATAGGTTTGTTTAGGGTGATCTGATGGTGTTTTTAAGTGATATAGATCAGTTTGGTTATTCGAATATATTTTGAATTTGTTGTCAATACAGGCAATTGTGTTAGTATATTCAATAGCTTTAGTAATCCTGTAAAGCTCTTTATTATACACTAATTGATTGCTATTAATATTTAATTATTGTTAATATGAAATTCGATTATTTAGTTATATTGTAATTATACCTACACCTATATCTATTCCTTTTTCAGTAGAAAAGGTATTAATATAAATATAGATAGTATTCTTATTTCTATAATTGAAAACGATATTGTGAAGAATAACAGTATCTTCTTTTAATAAATTGCTAATATTAATTCTAAAGGGAATTTCCTTTTTTCATAAAAGGAAGTTAAAGTGAATAATCTTTTCAAATAAAATAGAATTGAGATCCTGATTTATTAATTCTCTAATTCTATTAATTTGAATTGATTTATATCGTTTTCTTTAAGGAATAGGGATTACTTTTAAATCGGTTTGATATTAAGCTAATATTTCTTTTTTAATATTGATTGGATAGTTTAGCAAGAATTTAGCTAAACGAAATATATATTATTTAATATTTGAATCTAATCGAATTTTTGGGGGCTTTAGGTTTGCTTCTATTTCCATTAAAAGGATTGGGGCTGTTTTGAAGATTTCTAATATCTTTCGAAGAGCTAGGTTTTGAAACGATTATATTATATTTTTGAAATGAGTTTAATCTTTTCATTAAATTACTGATTCGTAATCAGCTATACTAGTTATATATGCTATATATAATTGTTTAAGGGCTTTAAGATTAAGGCTCTTTTTAGTATTAGCTAATCGAGCTATTCGATAAAAGGCACTTTTCGCTTGTATAATTCGAATATTAATATGTTGATCGAATTGAGGTTCGGGTTGAATTATATTCCTAGTCATTTAATGAAAGATTGGGATACAATTATTTCCGAATTGGATAGTGTGATTGGATATTTTTTCGTCAATTTGAATGATGAAAAGTGTATTAGCTCTATTTTTACTAAATCGAATTGGATTGTATTTCTAGAACTGAGTTTATAGATTTGTTTTGTAATTCTTTCTAAGATTTTGATATTCTTTTTCCATATAAATAAATGTATAATTAAAGTAATATTATTTATATAGAAAAGAAACTTGATTGAATTGGGTAAAAAGAGCTTTCTGATATATATAAAAAAAAGAATTAGAAAAATCGGGCTATCTTATGGTATTCCAGTCGAAATTGGCTTGAAAGATTCGATTTGATTATTAAAAGATAGTTTCAATTATCTTTGTTGAAGAAATAAGGCTATCCAAACTATCAGATTTGTGAACAGTTTTAGTTTCTTATAAATATTTAATAGTCGATTTCTCGAAATATAATTGAATGCTTCTTTTATATTCATAAATAATATTGAAGTCTTTTTATTGACTTACTTGTTTCTTTTGATTTTTATAATTAATAAAAATGCAATATCGATTGCTGATTTTTTTTAGCATTTTTCTATTTGATTTTTATAAAGGAGATGGATTGTTTCTATTAAATATTCTAATTGTTGAACTAGAATCCTTTTGCTTATTTTACCCAGGTAATTTAAGAGTACAATTATTCTATATACTTTTGAAAAGGAATAATCTGATTTGAAAGCTTTTTTTAGAATAACTCTTGTAGTTTGTTTCCAACATTTCGGATAATATTCTAGATTAATAAGTTTACTAAAGAGAGTAAAAAAGATTTGTGGGATTGTTTTATAAGCCTTTATAATAATCTTTTGAATAATTTCATTTGGGCTAGGGATTTTTCTTTAGATTTTGGCTGAATAGGTATTACTTAATTCGATTTGAGTAAAATTAGGCCATTCCTATTTCTTGAATTGTTTATATCCTTTTTATTGTAGTTTTGGGATAATAGGAGGGGGTGGGAATAGAGTTGATTTGAAAGCAGAGCATTTTTCTTGAAAAAGCTTTTTGTTACAATATCCGGTATTCTTTAATCTTGAAAATCTTTAGTATAAACTATTACTTTGAAAATTGTCTTTGTATCCTCTTTTTCTAGAAACTTATTCCAATAATTCTTTTTTACTATTTTAATAACTTGAAAGTACTTGTTTCTAACAATGCGATATTCTTCTTTAGAGTTATAATTCTCTAGATCTGATTTAATTCTTTGTTTTGCTTTTTTTAGCTTTTTTTGGAGATTTTTCAATTCAGGTATTCATTATAGTTTGGTCCTTTAATTGAAACAATTTTAGGTATATATTTTTCTATTACTTTTTGAATGATTCTAGTAAGTTTACTTACTGTTTAATCTAGAGTTAGATAGTGATTGTCTTTATTTTTCAAAAGGTTTAAGGAATCCTTTTTGATTGAAATAATTAATTCTAAATTAGATAAAATAGGAGAATATAAGGATTCCGATTTGAATATTGATTTGAACTTTTCCTAATTTATTAGTTTAATATTGTATCTAGCTATTAATTCAGTATTAGAAATATTTAGATCTTTTTTTTCTTTTAATTCGAATAGTATTTCTATATAATCAGATTCTGTATCTGAAAGTATTTGCTAATTATAAATTTGAGAAGAGATTCCCTCTAATATTAATATTAAATCAAGAATACTTGGATTAAGGAGATTAGTTTAATAGAAAATATTGATTCCAGGTTTGTTTAAAAGAATAAGATTCTGATTTTCAAACTATTCAGCTAATTAATTAGTGTTTCCGTTTTTCTTTGAAAAAGGATTCTATTATGAATAATAGGTATTAAAATTGCCTAAAAGAATGGTTTCTTATATAATAAATATATTATATAAGTATCTTTCAATTATAAAACCTTTTTCTTTAACTTGATCAGCTTCATTATATATATTAATAATTTGAAAGGTTTTGTTTCCATTTTAATAATTAAAAATCTATATATCAGAATCTATTAAAGAATCGAAAGCTAGATTGATTATAGCTTGAAGAGTTTTTGATGTGTATAGTAATATACATAGTCAATAATTAGGATTGAGTCTTAATAATGTTTATATAAAATTGAAGTATATAATAGATTTTGAATTTGAGTAATCGATTTTGTTTTTAATAATCCAAGGTTCTTGAATTATAATAAGATTGATATTAAGTTCTATTACAACTATAAAACATTCTCTATAGCTTATAAATTCCGATTGAGATTTATTTGAAGGATTCGAATATTAGTATAACTCATTAATAAGTAGTATTCGATTTTTATTAAATAGCCTGATAGATTTCGCATGTTTTCGAATTTGCTATATAATTCCCTTAGCAATTCGAGTATTTTACTTTTAAATATTGATAGAACTTTCCTCTGATATTACATACCATACACAAATATATTGATATAATATACTTGCCTCTATATAATCCACAGAAAGGATTCCTTCTATAATAGACATCCTAATACCCAAATCCTTGATATTTCTGACATTATATAATTGGTTTTGATTTATAGAATTGTTCTACTCTTATACTACTTCCAATAATATATAATCACTTTCGAATAACTAATTCTGCTTCTGATTTTGTAGTAAAAACAATAACAATAGTACTCTTTTGTTAATAAACTCTTTTGGAAACGGATATAAGCCAAAAAAGGATTTCTATAAACTTGAATCTAAATTAAAGATTTTGATTTCATCAAGTATAAGATCCATTCCTTTTATACCTAAAAATTCTTTAATTAAGATTTTGTAAATAATAACTTTATACCATTCTTGATCCTTTTGAATTCTTTCGAATTTGATAATATTATTCCAAATCGCTTTCTTCTCCAATAAGAATTATAATATAAAGAGATTATTTGTTATAATAATAATATTATTATTAAAGAATATAATTGCTACTAACAATAACTAGCTCTTTGATTCCAATCTTTTGAAAGACTTCATTTATTTTGTTTCAATAATTAGAAAGAAAAAAGAAATAAGGTTTGGAAAATCTAGTTTGATTAAAATAATTCGTTTTTGAATAAGATTAGATTTCTTTTTATATTAATAGATATAATGTTTTTTCCTTTAAGAATTAAATTCTATTCTCCTTTTTTTGAAATATTAGCATATATGGTTTCAATATAGTGATAATAATAATAATAAATAAAAGAGGTTTAGCTAATGCTTTTGCTTATAATTCGATTTTGCATATAGCAGTTTCCAAATAAATGATTTGAGAGGTAATGATATTTGAAGCTATAGTAAGCTTCCCTTTTTCAATATATTCTCTAAAGATCTTTAGAAAATCTAAGAGCTTGAATTGTTCTTTATATAATTAGAAAAGAAAGAAAGCTAATACTATAAGGTCTCTAACTTTCAAAATAGCTTTCTTAGGTATATTTAGGTTGTTTTGGATTCTAGATTGTTTATTCTAATTGCTAAAGGGTATTGTAGAACCCCGTTTCTTATTCTGATTGAATATATAGATAATATTGGTTATATTTTGAATAATAAAAGGATTACTAAATAAATTGAATTCTTCAAATCTTTTTCCAGTATTGACTAGCTGATTAGTTGATAGAATAGGGCTAGAGATTTGAATTGAAGGTTTTTAAAAGGCAGGGAAAGGCTTGAAGGTATTAGGGTATTTAAAATAATAATAGGATAAATGATTGATATAATAAAGACTTTAGAAGAAGCTTCTATTATAGCTGTATCTCTAAATATTAAGGATTATTAAGAAAACTTATATTGAGGATCTTATTCTTATTCTGATAGTTCGGAATAAGAAAATTTTACGCGAATTTTCATGTATATTTTATATTCGGAACACCAACAACAATAGTACAACAACTATTAGTCAGAATCACTAGGGGGCAATTATAATCAATTTGATTTAATAATTATGATCTAAATCGATCGCGAACGGGTCGTATTTCGAAGAAAAAGTTTCCTTCGAAATTTGTTGTGTGTGAAGAATATCGAATATATACTTAGCTGAAATGTTTTTAAGGAATTGAGCTGCTTGATAGCGTGTTACCTTGTTAACAATATACAGAACTAGTTCGCCTGTAATGTATATAATATTGATGTATATAGTATAGTTAAATTCAATATCCTTTGATAAAATGAACCTGAAATGTTTGAATGATTTGCTATGCATTTGATAGTGCTTGTAGTATTTGATGAGATATTTTATAACGTTATTGCTCTCATTATAATCTATACATTGTAGTACACTATAAAAGCGTTATGCAGATGAGTAACTGAATTATCGATGTAAACGCTGTAGTTTAGTAATTATTAAATAGCAGTCATTCTAGTGAATAGACTTTTGAATAAGCTGATCCATATTTACCTTTCATATCAAAAATGTATGCCCACATCTCCTAATAACAGAATATTGACCGGTTGGATTAATGAATTTATCGGTGATATTGTTATAAAATGCTTTAAGCCAATTCATATCCTCAAGTCCCAATAAAAATGGAATATTAACATTCACAATATAAAAAACAATATATTCAAATAGTGTATCGATATGAAATGAACCTATTAATGTTGCAGTCCCTTTTCCAAAGCATATATTCGCTGCTCCTGTTGTTTATGGATCATATATCACTGGGTATACCTATTGCCATACATGATATTATCCAATCCCAACTATAGATTTACCTGTATAAGCTATATCGATATATATATCGAAAAACTCCTTGTTTATATAACTTACATAAAAGATATTTATCATACTTTCTACTGATAGAATAGCTTCAACAGAGTCTCTAATCAATATATGCAATATTATATTGACTGATAACTAATTGAATATCTCTTAACCATTTATAAATTTTAAACTAACGAAAAATGCTTTTTCTTCAATATCATCAATATCAAGATCTACAAAGAACTATTCTATTTCGGTTTCTGAATCAGATTCTGCATTAGTAGCTTTTTCTTTATATTCGATTAACCATTGGTTATAACGTTTATTAAACGTATTGTTACTACCATCCTTGATCTTTTTCTAGTATTTACATCGATTTTTATTCTATTTTTTCTAAAAATGCTTTATTGATCAATATCCCTCTTTCTTACATATCCAGTAACGATTTCGTTAATTCGAAGAATTAGATTGTTATCGAAATCTATTAATATTGTTCTTGAAGCTATTGCTTCTGAAATTATCCACACAACAAATTTCGAAGGAAACTTTTTCTTCGAAATACGACCGTTTCGCGATCGCTATAGATCATAGTTATTAAACCAAATCCATTGCAATTCCTCCCAATTGATTCGAACCAGTACTTGTTGTGATATTGTTGTCGATGTCCCAAAACGCGAAATACATACGAAAATTCGTGTAGAAAATTCTTCATTCTGATTTCCAGAACAGAAACACAATCCCCAAAATGAGTTTCTCAAATATATTGAAGGATACTAATATAATAAAAGCTTTTCCCGAAGTCTTTATTATATCTAATACCTATTCTACAATTATATTAGGTATTCCTGCATCAAGTCTCCATCTATCTTCTGAAACCTCTATATTCGAAATCTCCAGTCCAACTCTATCAATCAACTTTGAAAGAAGAAATAAAGAAATCAACCTACTTAGTAATCCCTTTCTCACTCAAAATACAAATAATATTATCTATATCTTCAATCAAAACAAGAAACGCAGCCCCACAATACCTTTCGGTAATCAAAACAAACAATCTAGAGTTTAAGACAACCCTTCTTCTTCAAAAGAAGTTATTCTGAAAGCAAGAGATCTTATAGTACTAGCTTCAATACTTACTCAATCACACAACGAACAATCCAAGCTTCTAAATCTCCTAGAAATCTTTAGAGAGTATACTGAAAAGGGAAACCTTATTATAGCCTTCAAAATCATTATCTCTCAAATCACTCATCTCGAATTAGCTACTCGAAAAATCGAATTTCAAGCTAAAGCCCTAAATACAATTCCTATATTTACTACTATCCCAATATCAAAAACTAATATATACAAAAGTTTTAGAAGGAGAATGGAACCTAATTTCTAAAAAAAGCATTAAATTAATCTTTATAAAGGAAAAGATAGATTCAATCCAAAAACGACTTATTCTAATCAAACCAGAAATCTCAAATCCCATTTTCTTTTTCTCTTTAACTATTCGAAACAAAATAAATGAAGCTTTTCAAAAGACTGGAATTAAAGGATCAGTTATTGCAATAGCTACTTTATTCTTTAATAACAATATCATTATTATAATAAACGATCCTTTTATATTATAATTCTTAATAGAAAAGAAAGCTATTTGGAATAATATTATCAAATTTGAAAGGATTCAAAAGGATTAAGAATGGTATAAAGTCATTATTTATAGAGTTCCTATTAAAGAATTCTTAGGAGTAAAGGGAATAGATTTTATCTTAAATGAAATCAAGATCTTCAATTCTAATTTTAAGTTTATAGGAATCCCTTTCTGGCTCACTCTTATTTCGAAAAGAGCTTATTAATAAGAGGAAACTGTAATTATTATTTTTACTATTAAATTAGAAACGGAATTAGTTATTCGAAAATAATTATATATTATTAAAAGTAATATAAAATAGAAAAGTTTTATAAATCAAAACTAATTATATAGTACTAGAAGTGTTAAGGATTTGGATATCAGAATGCTTATTGTAGAAGAAACCCTTTTTATGGTTTATATGAAGATAAGCATATTATATCAATATACTTGTATATGATATATAATATTAAAGGAAAATTCTATTAACATTTAGTAGCGAAATGCTCGAATTGTTAAGAGAATCATATAGCAAATTCGAAAATATGTGAAATCTATTAGATTATTCAATAAAAATCGAATAATATTCTTTAATGAATCATATTAATATTCGAATTCTTTAAATAAATCTTAATTGGAGTTTATAAGCTATAGAAAATATTTTATAGATTATAATAGAACTCAATATTGATTTTATTATTATTCAAAAGCCTTAGATTATTAAAAACAAAAATGATTATTCAAATACTAGATTAATCATACATTCTAATTTTACATAAACACTTTTGAGATTTGATTTCAAATATCAACCACAAATATTATTATATATTTTAAAAACCCTTCAATTTACAATCAACCTTTCTCTTGATTCTTTAAGAGATCCTGATATTTAGATCTTTAATTATCAAAATGGAAATAAAGCTTTTCAAATCGTTAATATCTATAATGAAACTGATTAAGTTAAAGAAAAGGGCTTTACATTTGAAAGATATCTATACAATTCATTAATCACACAAGAAACTATTCTTATAGGCAATTTCAACTTTTATTACCCATAATAGGATTCTTTTTGAAGAAAAGCGGAAATGCTGATCAATTAGCCAAATGGCTAGAAGATCAGAATCTCATTTTTCTAAATGAACCTAATCTTAGTACCTTCTATCACAATAATCTTCTTAATCCAAGCATTATCAATTTATATTAGCTTTAAAAGGAATTGCTTTTCAAATCCAAAACTGGTAAATACTGTCAAATACAGGATTCGATTATACAGGAATACTATTCAAACTCAAAGGAAAAGAAGAATCAAGTTTCTGTAATACAATATTGCTAACTAGATATAATACTAAGCTAGTTAATTAAAATAAATTCGAATTAATACTGAAATCAGAAACCTTATTCTCTCTTACTCTCTCTACTTTGATATTGACAATTCATTTGAAAAGGATTTGCTTAATAATCTGAAAAAAAGAAATGATTATTCTAATTTGGATCAAGTAGTAAGTGAATTTATAAAAATTATTCAAAAAGCTATTGAAAAATCTATATCTAAAGTTAGTTCGGAAAAAAGGAAAAAACCATAATAAATATCCGAACTGAAAGAGCTTCAAAAAGTATTAGAAAAAGCAAAACAATTAATTGAATCTGATTTGGAGAATTCAAATTTCAAAGAGAAATATCGAATTACTAGAAATAAATATTTTCAGGTTATTAAAACAGTAAAGAAAAATTATTAGAATGAATTCCTAGAAAAGAAGAATATATAAATAATTTTCAAAGTAATGGCTTATACAAAAGATTATCAAGATTAAAGTGTTACGTAAGCGGACACAATAGGAGTTGTAAGCTTTACCACTACGTTATACACACAATTTGTCCAAAAGGTATAATATTAGGGATTGTTTTCTAATAGTTTACTATTATATATATATCTATATAACAAAACCCTTCTCTTTAATCTTTTTATCCCGAAAAGGCTAGTACAGGGACTATTATATTATATTATAGTCAATCATATGATTTGTAATAATAGAATAATACTTTTCTATTATCCAATACTTTTATCATTAATAATCTATTATTAATAAATTTAGAATATTTAATTATTAAGCAGATACATTCTTGTCTCTAATTCGATCCACTTTTTAATTAGTTGTTAATCTAGTTTCAATTAAAAGCTTGAATTAGAGATCCCAGAACGATATTCACAAGGTAAAATCCCTGATACTGTGCCTTTTGGACAGATTGCGTGTGTGGCGTAGTGGTAAAGCTTACAACTCCTATTGTGTCCGCTTACATAACAGAGTATCAGGGATTTTACCTTGTGGATATCGTTCTGGGATCTCTGATTCGGGCTTTTAATTGGAACTGGGTTAACAACCAATTGAAAAGTAGATCGAATTAGGGACGAGGATGTATCTGCTTAATGATTGAATATTCTGAATTCATTAATAATGGATTATTAATGGTGAGGGTATTGGATAATAGAAAAGTGTTATTCTATTATTACAAATCATATGGTTGACTATAGTATAGTATAATAGCCCCTGTACTAGCCTTTTCGGGACGAAAAGGTTAAAGAGAAGGGCTCTATTATATAGATATATATATAGTAGTAAGCTATCAGGAAACAATCCCTGATACTGTGCCTTTTGGACAGATTGCGTGTGTGGCGTAGTGGTAAAGCTTACAACTCCTATTGTGTCCGCTTACGTAACGTAAAGGATACCGGATATTTCAATTGAAAGCTTTTTTGAAGGAAAATGCTTTACTTTCAGATCGATTCTATTCTTATTCTCTCTAGTCATTTCAAAACCACAATGGGAAGGATACAAGCAATTTAAGAAATGGGAATGGCCTAATCTTTCACAAATCGAATTAAGTAATGCTTGTTCAGCCAAAATCCAAGAAAAGACCTCTGGTCTAGATAAAATCATTCAGGAGATTATTACGAAAGTATATAAAGTAATTCCATAGATCTTCTTCAATTTATTCAGCAATCTAATCAACCTTGAATACTACCCACAATGCTGGAAACAAGCCATTAAAGCGATTTTGAAGAAAGCCTCAAAATCTGACTATTCCGTTTCGAAAGTATATAGAGTTATTGTACTTCTAAATTGTCTTGAAAAGATTAGTAAAAGGATATTAGCTTAAAGATTAAACTATTTAGCAAAAACTATTAGCCTATTATATAAGAGTCAAATTGAAGGTTAACAAAAGAAATCAGTAATTGATATAGCTTTTTTTCTAATTACGGAAATCGAAAGAAATAAGCAAATTCACAAAAAGACTTCAGTTCTATTTATAAATATAAAGGGAGCCTTCGATCACATCTCAAAAAATCGATTATTAAAAATTTGTAAAAAACTAAAACTATTAATAAATCTGATTATTTGGATAGCCTTATTCCTTTAATAAAGACAATTCAAATTGTCTTTCAATAATTAAATCAAATCTTTCAAATCTATTTCGACTAGAATATTATAAGGCAGCCCTATTTCTCTAATCCTATTCCTAATATATATTAAAGATTTATTTCTTTTAAAATCAATTAAATTCCTTTTTTATATTAACAATATTACTTTAATTACAAATTCATTTTTTTGAAAGAAGAATATTATATCTTTTGAGAAAGCTATAAAGCAAATTTACGAACTTAGTTTGAAAAATGCTATTCAATTCGATTTAACAAAAACAAAATTAATATATTTCTCAGCTTTTAAGCTAACTAAGAATTACTTAATCAAACTATCTAATTTCGATGTTATTATATTTCAATCCCTGATCAGATAACTAGGTATATAATTTGATCCAAATCTCAAATTCAATCAATATATTAATATTCGAATTATACAAACAAAAAGAACCTTTTATCAAATGATTTGACTAGTTAATACGGAAAAAGGCCTAAGCCCGAAAGTCCTTCGATAGTTATATATAATCTGTATAACTAGTATAGTAGATTACAGATTAATGATTTGATGGAGAGGACAAACTTACTTTAGGAATAAAATGCAAGCTTTTCAAAACCTAGCTTTTCGAAAGATATTAGGAGTTTTCAAAACCACTTCAATTCTCCTAATGAAAATCGAAATGGGATTAAAATCAGCAAATATTCAATTAGATTTAAATATCAAACAATATACCTTTCGATTAACAAAATTCTTATTCAAATATCCAATCAATATCGAAAAAACTACTCTAGTATATCAATACACTAATCGAGAATTAATCAATATTTTTTAAAGAAAGCTATATAAATTAATCTAATTTAATAAAATAAGAGAATCAATTAATAAAAAATTCGATTTGTTTTTTTTCAAAAAGATTACTCATTTCTATTTTCCACCATAAAAAAAGAAAATCCCTTTCAAAATCAATATTAGTAAGGCTTCAAAAGAAAATACAGTAATACTTTATAATATTATTTTCAAATATAGAAATCAAGATATTATCTATATCTATACAGATGTTTTTTCTATAAAAAAAGGAATAGACATTGGTGTAGGGATAGTAATAATATAATCGAATGATTAAGTTTTATATCAAGAATAAATGAATATTAAAAGCAATCAATTGATTTATAATGGAGAGCTATATGGAGTCACTCAAACTATTGAATATGCTAGCTCAATTGCTAATAGTGGAAAGAAATTCAAGGTTTATTTAGATAATCAAGTAGGCCTATTATGACTAAAAACATCCTCGGATTATTCTGGTCAAGTCTATCAAATTCGAGCAATCAAAGCAGCTAAAGTTATTATAGTTAAAGGAGCGGAAATATCCTTGAATTGGGTATTAGGACATATTTCAGTAAAGGGAAACGAGCTAGCAGATAAGCTAGTAAAGGAAGCAACTATAATACAATTTACTTTGAATGAAACTAGTTTTGGATTATTAGGAATGATAATCAAAGAATCCTCCTTTGATTAATGGAGCTTGACTTTCAATCAATATAAACTCAGATCAAATCAAACAGCATTAATCTATTTGAAGTTATTTCCATGGAAAATTGGATCGAAAATCAAGCTACCAATTGAAACAAGGCGAAATATAGTTAGCGTTTTTTTTCAATTGAAACTAGGTTACGATTATATTAAATTATACTTATATTGTTTTAATCACTTCAATAATAGATGTATATGTGGTAATATTGAGGTACCTCAATACCTTTTGATTAGTTGTTTAGTATACAAAGCAAAAAGAAAAGAGATATTCCAGAATATACCACTTTCTAAAATCACTCTACAATTCCTATTTCATACGAAAATAGGAATCGAATTAACCATCAAATTCATCAATACAACTAAAATTGCTACAAAAGCCTGGCATTTATCAAGAGCTCAAATGGAAAAAGAAAGAGAAAAAGAGAGAGAGATTGAAGAAAGAGAAAGAGAGGAAGAATACTCCACAGAGTAGATTTCCTTATTGTCTTACTATATATTATACGTATAGTAAGTGGGCTTAGGTCCCCAATGTTCGTTTGCACTTCCCCAAATTGTTTATTCCTATTATTGTAAAATAAAAAGTTATCTACTAGGCCCTTAAGGCCTAGTCGTCCTATATAGTCTTAGACTGAAGGTGGACGTAAATTTCAATCAATCAATCAATCATTCTGAAATTATCATTTTTGAAACCTCTAGAACCACCTGAACTATTCCGGTTATTATTGTTGCGAAATCTTTTATCAGTGAATAGTACTGTATTTTCTTTCTTATATAATCTCTTTTATATATTAATGGATTATTGCAATTGGTTGATTAAACCAGATACTTTCTTTTTGGGGTTGAAATAAGCTAGGTTGTATATCTCAATATCTTTATATACTAGTATAAGCTTATTATGTAGATGTGATATCTACTGTATAATGGGATTAAGTTGATATTATAGTATACATAGCTACTTGATCATAATAATAAGATACTTATTAAGTGGCTTGTTTTTATACTCCTTTTTAGTCGATTTGAGAGTAATACTATTCCATTTAGACAGTATATTGTGTTGGTACTCTTTTCCCTCAAAGTTACTCCGTATATAAGTACAAAGCTCTCTGAATATAGGTGGTAGTGCTTTATAGTTGGTATAAAAGAACTCGAGCGTATTGTTTTTTAGTATAATTAGGAATACCTTGTATTATATATCCATAGGCACCTTTGTACATTATAAGATTTCATAGAATATCGAGAATTTGAAGTCGAAATTATCATTGTCCCCGCTATATTTCTCCTTATTAATATAGAATTTCAATAAACTAATAAGAGATTATATATTAGAATATATCGATGGTTTCTTATCCCTATCGCGTTGATCTCTATTATTCTTCCTATTATCATTACTATCATCGTTATCATTAAGATCTCCTCCTTCATCACTATTTCTGTTGATTCAATAATGAGATCAGGAATACGGGAGACGTGGTTCCCACTATCATTAGTAGGCCCCTAAATATCTGTATTATATTCTATCTAAAGAACTAGCTAATAAGAGAAAGTAGTAGGCCTTAAATAGACACTACTGAAAAAACTAGTCTCCTTCACATTCGCCTAAATACCTTTAATACAGTAGCCATTATATTGAAATCATTCTTTTGAAGTGAATTCCCTTATTCACACACTCAGAATTCTTTTTTATAACTTTAAATATAATGGCTAAAAAGAAATTTGTAAAATTATAAAAATCCTTTATCTACTAACTAAAGTCCCTAACCTCTTATTAGCAAAACTAATTCTTTTCTTTAATCTTGTTCTATTTACTTTATTACTTTGATATCAATCTTATTCATATTAATTAGATTAACAAGAGCTTGACATAACTTTCCTTTTGTTATTACATCGGCCGGATTAGTTGAATTATCAATCCAAATCACTTTAACAATCTCCCTTTGTTTGTAGGATTGATATAATACTATAATATTGATTATTAATCTCTTTTTATTAATTATTCCCAATTTCATAAGTAGATTGTATAATAACTTGAAATTAGTATACAAAACTAATAGAATTTTCTTGCTGAGAATAGTGCTAATTATAGAAGTGATTACTGTATCAATATCGAATCCCTAAACTAATTTATATAGCTCGGATACCAAAATACTATGTATAACTTTTTTGTATTTAATAAATAATTAATGAATAATATTAATATTATTATATTTATCCATTATAATAATCACATAGCCTATTTAAAACGAATAGTTCTTATTGTTTGTAAAAAAGATATCAGTAAAAACAATAATCTTAAGTGAATCTAAATCAAATAACATATATTTGAATCCTTTAACAAAGTTTTCTTTTTGTTATTTGATATGCTTATTTAACACCGCAATATCATCCTTACCAGATTGAATCGTTTATACTATTATGAACAGATCGAAAGATACCTCGGGTTGATATATAATTGTAATATATACTCCACAGACTCGTTGTACAATATACTATTTATATATAGAAGTATACTTCCAAATCTTATTACATATACTATGCATATCCATAGATCCTGTAAATACAAGCTGTAGATTGCCGTATTGCCTTTCCTAATTAAAATGAATATTATTATCTTTGAATATAAAAGTGATATTATTAAACTTTAATGAATGATTGTAAATAAGTTTCTCGTAATCCTTAGCTATAAAATCAGCTTGTTTGAGTTGCTTATCCTCAACTTATATAAATACATTATCTCCAATAATAAATGTATTATCTATCTGAAACTTTACAATACCAAATCTAGTCCCTTTATTATTAATATACAAAAGACAAGGGTTATATATAAATTACTACATCTTAAGCTTTCATAGTGATGAGTATAATATATCCGAAATCAATGATTTTCTACCTCAGAAATACTATATAATAACTTAACAATAAATAAAATCATATCGATTAATAAATTCATTTCTTCTGGAATATAAATATAAAAAGTGCAATGTAAGTTCGAAGTAGATTGAGTATATATCTAAATGATATCTCGAATATACATTCCTGTACCTGTTTTTCGAGTATTTGTAATTAATAAAACTAAAATATATTGATATGATTATTGAATTGTTAGGGATTATATCAATACAGACATTTTATTAATATTATTATATACTTAAATGATTAGCCTTGATTTGTGGAATTCAGTATCCGTTTCTTTATTCTTAATCTTATTGATAAATCGCGATTTAAAAATATATATACCAAAAGGAATATTCGAAAATGATACAACCTCAAATACATTTTTAATTATCAATCCATCAATCTCTTTTTTTCTGGATTTCTTATATATAATAGAATCCTTGGGATTAATAACAAAACATTCAGGATAGTAATCTTGTATATAAGCTTGAATCTAAAATATAACTATTTACAGAAAAAATATTGGTATAGGTATCTAATTGTTTTTGAATAAATCTAAAAAAGGTTCCTCTGGATTCATTATACACATAATCACTGTTCCTAAAGAAGGCAATATAACTTTACTGGAATTTAGCAAAGTTACTTTGGGATTAATATTATAATCAATTTCTTCAACCTCCTCAATATATTCAGTTTTTAAATGCTTATAATATGGCTTTATTGACATAGATCTAAATCTTGTAGATCTATAAGATAGATTAAGAGTACATGTCTCCCCTTCTATGCTAATGAGTGAAAAAGGTCCTTTCCATTTACTGGTAATTATTCTATTACCCTTTTTCCAGATCAAAATCTTGCTATTTGATAGCAAGTCATGAAGTATAGTTGTAAAAAATCCGTTGTATGTATTCAAAACCTTTTGTATTTGTATAGAATTATGTAATCTACGAACCTTTATTATAGCTTTAAAGATTGTGGCAGTATATTATTGAATAGTAGGTGTTGGAGGGCTGGTATTGATTATGTAGGGAAAAATACCAAAAACAAGTAAAGTAGGTATTAAACCATCAGATCCGGCAGTATTATTAATCGCCTTTACAGTTATCTAGAGTATAGCTGCCTTGTGAATACTGAGTTTATAAACTTCTTTATAAATAATCTTGTAAGATTTTTATAATAATATATGAAATCTCTCAATAATACTAATCGAATAATATGCCTCCATAGGGACTGTCTTTGTCTGAATAGATATTAACATAGCATATTGTTAAAACTCTTTTTCAACAAAATTAATACCAGTATTATAAGTGATATACTCTGGTGAATCAATATATATGTTGATCTAGCACTCACAGAGTTTATTCTATATATACTTTGCAAATATATTACTTAGTCATTAAGTAGCTTGAAAATATATGGCTTTATTAATAATATATAGAATCGGATTATTATTGATATAAAGTATATTGATAAGTATAATATAATTGAACTCAAAATCCTTATTATTATTATTATTATTATTATTAGTAATTTTCAACCGGGCCGTATAGGCGAGCCTCCCAGGGGGCATTACGGTTAGGCTAACTACAGGATGATCTTCTAGTTTATATAATCCCTTTTTTCCTAGGGATAGGGTCTTAATACCCTCAATAGCCTTTCAAGCAATAATTAACACACTTACACCTTTATCTTTAATTCTCTAAATGCCTCCGTATGCACTTTCCGATCTCCTATATAATATTTGTTTGAAAGCTGCTTTATCCTATAAGAATAGCTTTTGTATATATTCTATTACAATATGGTATACTGTATACTTCAATTTTCTTCTATATAGCTTTTCTAGATCTATCCCCTCCTATTCCCTGCTTATATTCGCCTAGATCAATCGATTCCTTTCCTTTTCTCTTTCTATTCTTCTAATAATGTTTTAGAACATATGCTTTTATAGAAATCTGTTATAGTAATGAATTTAGCGAATTTGGCTGGTGTATATATTAGCTATTTCAATAATCGTTCTTAAGCTGCTTAATTGCAGGATGGGTATTTGAATTTGATATCTGAGGGTCAGGTTTCATAGATCGCGAGGACTTTATGGTAATGCATAATATGCTTGAGGGATTTGAATGCTTTGTATAAGTAGTGAATTATTGTTTCCTTGTGTTTAAATCATCAGTAATAACTTTCGAAATCGCTATATACTGAGTGAATCGCTAACATGCAATGGAAAATTGCTTATGAGAGTTCTAGTTCCTTAGAGTATTTGTTTGTACTCTTTGAGTTCTATTTCTGGTATTATTTGGAGAGTATTGATATCTGTTTAATCCATTATACCTGTACTACCGATTCCATAGCAGTTTTTGCTATAAAGCGAATACTGCTTGCTATAAATCGATTCGCATATCCTGAGGCTGATTTTCTTGTCCCTTTGTTAGCGAGTGTATCCGCATGCTCATTCTCTTCGATTCCTGTATAGCCTAACGACTATTTGATCTGGATTGAGTGCATTTGCATCAGTTTGTAGTATTTGAGGAAAGCTCATTGTAATATAATAGAGGCTGTACCTCTCATTCCTTATATCACTGATATGCTATCGATACACATACAGATTTCCATTTATTTTATACCAATGATATTTCTGATCACTGCTTAGAGGCCTCGATATACCCTGATCGCTTTCACATCGAATACATAAGAGTTGTAATGCAATCCATTGTTTTCTTTATATACTACCATTTATCCTCTATATACAACATATCCATATCCTACTCGCCTACCATCCTTATCAATCTATTCCAATCCATTAGAGAATATGGTGATCTGATTATATATACGCTTATTCCACTATTCCTAAAACTACTCTATTATTACCTCTTTCATAAAACCTCTAATAGGATCCATTTAACACCCTAGTGTATAATGGGGCCCTGCTAAAATCGTCTCCTTGATTTGGGAAAGACACTAACTGATTACCTGAACCTTTGTTCTGGCTAGCTACAATTAGCCTTCCCTACTACCAGAGGAATAGATAGCTCTTATCCCTCAGTAATAAAGCAAGTGTTTTAGATTAATAATTTGAACACAAAAGGCTACTCTCCATTTTATTTGTTCTAATACTACTTCTGTTGATGGAAAAGTACTATCCCTTATTATTACTATATTCGGGGTTGTTTGTCAGATTGGGAGAATTTCTCTGATTATTATTTGTAGGATTTTATTGATAGCTAAAATCGCTCCTCCTAATTGGGTATTCATTACTACTGATATCCTATCTCAATGCTATCCAGTGGTTTTTATTTGTCCTACATACCATACCTCTGTTCTATAAAATAAAACTAAATATAAACAAGTAATTACTGCTTTCTGTAAGAATACTACTAAGAGTCTGTTTATAATCCGGACTAGCCCTTAAATATAATAAGCCAATTTCCGGCCTTTGGCTGCTTGTGTTTCGATATGCTGTTTGAATATAAGCTTGCAATTAAACTATATGCCTAGTTATTGTAGAGCCGATTCTGGTGTGATCGAAGAGATAATATAATCGCGATTTATTTTGTATACTGGGTTGATAAAATGCTTATACTATATTATATGGATTATCTCCATCTTTTCGAGTACAAAGATTATTTTGTTTCTAGCTTCCCAGTGGAATATGCTTTTCATATCTCTTGTTAGTATTGCAACGTTTTGTTAAACGCTTGCCGATAATCAGTATAAACAAATATCATCTACATACCCGAATCGGAGTTTAGAATCTTACTAGAGTAGTTCTGCAAGATAAAGCATGTATAGGACTAGCGAAAGGAGTAAGCCTTGTGGGGTACCGCATTCCATTGTGCTGTAGTCAGTTATTGTTTTGTTAAATCTAACCCTGAGTTGCCTTTAGATTAAAAAGAAGTCGATCAGAGCAATTAGGTTTTGTAGGAACCCCTATCCCCTCATTCGTCTCAGAAGTCTGTTTTTAAGTAGAGCATCGAACGCTCCTTATATATCCAGCATAACCATTGTAATCTCGTGGCCTTTGTTGAGCACTACTTCTGTATCGTGAACAAACAACACTACTAAGTCCATAGCCGATCGTTTCGGAAGGGCATTGTAATGTTGTGGGCTGAGTATTTCTTGTGTTAGGGCTATCCACACTAGATATCTTGCTATAATCCTTTCAAGACCCTTCCCAATACAGGAGAGGAGAGCGATAGGCCACTATGATTGTGGGGATATTCGGTCTGTCTTCCCTACTTTTGGTAGCATAACTATCTCTACTTGCTTCTATGCTGTAGGAAAGTAATTGAGCTGTAAATATTTGTTGAAAATGGTATATAGAACTAGGCCTATTTCCGTCCAGATAGCCTTCAGTAGTCTCACTGTGATTCGGTTTGTCCCCAGGGATATACTCGAAACCCCTATAGTGTTACGTTCCACTTCCTCTATAGAGATGGGCTCCCCCCAGGGTAGTTTTTCCCCACTTTGATCGTGTCCGGAGTCCGGGAGTCAAAATCCTTATTGGGTAAAGAGAATTTGAATCTGCTGGGTAACTTGCTATAGACTTGATAATGATGACAAAACTTGATAAACTATTTAATTGCTTCAAAGTTTTTGTTATACTTGAAGCATTTAAGTACTTTATAAAACTTGCATATAAATAAATAACCAAACCGATAATAAATTTGTTACAACTCGATTTCAATAAAATAGCAATTACTATTACCAATAGAATAATTAATCAGTTTCTTGATATTGATATTTTATAGTAAAAATGCATGGCTGAATTATCAATATATAAAATAAATGCCTTTAGATATAATAATAATATTATTAAGGTTATTATACTTAAACCTAAGTCTATCTATATCAACTAAAGAAAGCAAGAATAGAAATCGGCTTCCATCATATTCTATTTTATTTCTTCAAATAAAAGTTTGATATAAAACAAACCAATAAAAGTTATTACTCCAATACCATATTGGATTGTTATTTGTTTAGTGGTAGTTTTATTATACTTAATATTCTCGATTTTCTTTTATACTAAATACTAATTATATTCGATAGATAATCTTTTAACCGTATTTGTATTAATTATGATGTTGAAGAATATATCAGTATTATTGTGACACTTTGCCTTAGAAGAACTGCGAGAGCAGGGTACAATTTATCCTTAGAATCTACAACTACAGAATCGGGAGCAAAGTGCTTGTAGAGTGCTCCTATATATTAGCTATATATATATGATTATATATATGTATAAGTGTATATGTGAGTGATTATAACTGTGATTGGATGTGATCCGTAATACTATCCCTCTTTTTGAAAAAGCTTGTTCTCAAGCTTTACAATTATCTAATCTGTAGATGTATTGGTGATCCTAATAAAGTATTATTGTTTATATTATAGTATGGTGTGGTAAACAGGTGTGTACACAAATTTTGCTTTTTTTGTGATGGGAAGGTATATAGAAAATAAAGAAAACTATCCTATAGCCTAGTAATAGTGTGAAACCTTCAAAGTATATAGATTATCTGAATTTCCCTTTCTCTTTCAAATCTTTTCTAATTACTTATTTTCTTTATATCTTTTGATCAATAATCAATATGCCTTTTATATCATTAAGAAAATATAATAGCAAGAACAAGTTATTATTAGTATAGCTGAAGCAGTAAAAGAATATGCATATAGCGGTGAGTTGTTTATTTTTCTTTTGTATTTGTTTTGTTGATATATTTCTTTATAACTTATAGCAAAGAGAATATCTGCTTTTTCTATTATATAAAGCAAATATCCTGTTGAGAAAAAAAAGAAGTCGAGTTATAATAAAAATAATAATAATCCTATTAACAAAAAGAAGAATAATAAGAAAAATAAGTTGAATAATAAAGATATATATAAGTAAGACTTTCTTTTAATATTTCCAGCTTATAGTCAGCTTATCTAACAAATGTGATTATAAATATCAAAGGCAATATATCTAAAGATAAAGTCGATCTTCGATATGTTTATTGGATATATCCGTTTTATTGTTTTTCGAGACAAAATTCGAAGAAAGAATATGATTTCTTGATTAATTGTATTGATGATTACAAAAAGAAATTCACTAACAAGTTGACCACAGCGGTATATCATTTTCGTAATTTCGAAAATAATAATGAGATAGTTAAGGAAGATATTCTAGAGACTTTATATCAAAATCAATCTGGTCATAAATTCAATATATTCTATTACAAAAGTGTTAGCTTTGTTGATATTAATAAATAGGAATCTCTAAGCAAAAGATTATCAAAAAAAACAATATTATAATGGGAATAATATATTTGGAAGAACAATTAGATTTGTATTAACTGTATATACAATTATGTTTCCAGTAAAGGAAATAGTATTTGTTATCGACTTCCTGGATAATCATTTAGTTAATCTTATTGTTTGCTTTATCTAATTAGTAAGTATAAATATAAGTATTTGTCTGATAGGAATATATATAAGATGTTTCTTTAATATTGATTGGTTATTACTAAATATAGTAATATGATAAAGGTAAGTTATAATTTTGCTAGTTTTTAATAAAGTTAATTCTTGAGATAGCTTGATATGTGGGAGGAGTTAAAGAGTTGTGTTTCGAAAGAAATGCTTTCTTTTATTTTTATTCAAAAAGCCATAGAATATTGTATAGCAGAGATTGTAGTATGGGGAAACAAATTGAAGTAGTAGTACTAGCTTGTTGTAATTTAGATGAAAGTAGAGCTTTTAATAGTTTACAAGTGGTTGGATATAATTGAATACCAGCTCGATCTTATTGTTGCGCATATTGTGATTAAGGGTTATCTTATCTTTTGACTTGTGATTATTCTATATATACTTATTATTACTATTGGCTAAGGACTCAGCTAGTATTTCGGTTTAAATTATTTAATCTTTATTATTGTATTTTGCCTGATTATAATTATTGATATCTATAAAGGCTTTCTTTCTAGTTTGATTTAAGTTTGTCGGATAGGGGAAAAGACTTTCTTTATTGATATTTCATCTTTATCCGATTGCTTTCAGCCTTTTATGCGATTAGGATTTTCTTTATCACAATAATAAATTAAAAAAATTCTTTCTATCTTTTTCATTTATATATTGATTATTATCTATAAAATCATAATTATTCTTTTTATTCTTGTAGAGGCGAATCCATTTTAATAAATGCACAGAGGGTCCTAGCAGAATGGGATTTTGTAGGTGGAAATTACAGAAGTGGTACAGGGCAGTTTTTAAGTCAGAGGCAAAGTACCAAATGAGATTGTTATTGATATTCAATCACAATACTCTATACTTAAACTATTAATATACTTTCTTTATAACTAGAATATACTTTACTTCCCATTCGATATTATTAATGATATTTATTAAAAGCAATAGTTTAAGGATTTGTTCAGAAAGTAGATTATTTATTGCTTTGTAAAGTTTACTAAATGAAAATACAAGATAGACTTTTATAATAAACAATAAATCCAATTAAAAGGAATCTCCAACCCGACCAATAATCTTGAATCTTCTTTAAATAGGGTAATCCAGTTTTTTAAATAATTGTTATATCAGAAGTCTTTTATATTAAGTTATATATAATTTCCTATATTAAAGTTGATTAAACAGTAATACAAATTAGCTAATCGAAACATCTTTTTTTATATATATAAAATATTTTCTTTTGTTTAATCGAATACTAGTTTATTGTATTTGATATACTTTCTAATATTGATTATATTCAAATCATTAATAAGTATGGTGGAGTCAGATTTCTAATTCTAGGGATTGCGGGATAGATAATTATATAAGATCTTATACAGAGTTTGACCGCCTAGTGATTTATAGGGAAATATAAATTGAGTATAATTTATTATTAATAGGAATTTAGATTAATCATTTTAATAATAGCTTATAAAGAATCGTAAGTATTATTAAAGATATTAATTATAAATCTCAGTTTGATTATTAGTTTGCAAATAATAAGCAATAAATAATTTGACTTGTATTCTTAAGATATTATTAAATTCTTATCAGAATTTGAATATAAATTGAAAACCATGATTAGAGATTATAGTCTTTGAGATACCATAATATCTATATATATAATATAAGTACAAAACAGATTTGATCTTTCGAATTAATTGATTTATAATAGGATATTGAAATAGCTTATTTGGTCAATCAGTTGATAATAACAAATATATTATTATAATTATATTTATTCTTATTAAAACTGTAGTAATTCATAATAACATATTGTCATACTTGTATAGAAATCGGGAGCGGGTAGAGGAGACTGGAAATACGATCTCTTGGTACAGAGTTGTGTTTGCATTTGTAATAATTCCGTATATATTAATCAATTATATTATTTATATTCTTTCAATAATATCACGGGGGCAGGCGGGCGGGATAGGGTTCTAGTAACTTTACTCTAATCTGACAAAGTTATACTGATTCGGGTAATAGATTCAGATTAAGGATTAAGATATAGCTCAAAGAGCTACAATATAGAATCTTTTGAGTTGAAAATATACGGAATTTTCATAATGAGCTAACCCGATCGGGCTCTAGCTTGCTTGCACTCCGGTATAAGCGCTTCTTTCGGTTCTCTCCGATAGGATTAGTATATTATGTGAGCTTACACTGTAATATTACCCTCCTTCTAAGGGTCGAGCTCCGTCGAGGCGGTATATCACGGTTTATAATCTATAGGTAGGCGGAGCCCGGTCAAGTGGGATCGGGTTTGTCAGGGTATTTATAGTGGAAGTTGTGGATCAGTTCTTATGTGTTTTTTAGATAGCTTACAGGTTCTTTGGTTGGCATATCATAATCGATTTAATGGATAATGTATTTCAGATAAGGTCCTCTATAACCTCTTCTTTCCTAATAGAAATTCAGGATTTCGGTAATCTCAAAACGCTTGAGGCTGTCTATTTCTATAAAGAGTAATAACGGATTATACTACCCAGAAATAGAATCATCATATACAGAATATAACAGATTGATATAGAAAACAGGATGAATCTTCATCAAGACCGGGAACTTTAGTTTATAGGCATAGGGGCTTATTGGATTCAAGATTTTGAAGGGCCTAAGGTTCTTCCAATTGAGCTTCTTTTGTGGATATAGAATCTTGATATTTCTAGTATTCAGCTAGACCAGATCGCCAGATAGATATCTACGGGTAGGGGAACGGTGGGTGTTAGTATTCTTCGAATATCGAGCTTGACTAGCGGTCAGTTCGGTTTGTAAATGCGAAGAGATAGTTTTCATTTTAGTAATGAATTTTTTAGCGTTTTGTATGGTAGGATGGTTACTCTGGGATAATGCGGGCTCAAAGCCTAGGCGGGGGTGGAACCGTAGTTCGAGAAGAACGGGGTTATCCGGGTGCTTTTGGACCAGGCGTTGTTGATAGAGAATTCGGTAAGTAGAAGCCACTCTGCCCAATCATCCTGTAGATATGCTATGTACAATCGGAGGTACTGCTCTAGTATTGCATTAGCCCTCTCGGTTTATCCATCAGTTTCGGGGTGGTAAGCGGTTGAGAGTTTAACAGCTATATCTAAGTATTTGCAGATATGTTTTTAGAATTCAGAGATAAATTAAGCTTTACAATCAAATATAATGGATAAGGGTAAGCTATGGAATTTCCAGATATTCTTTCGAAACAAGCAGGCAACCTTTTCGGAGTTGTAGGTATTATAGTAGGGCAAGAAATGTTTTATTTTTATTAATCGATTGATTACTATCATGATAATATCAAAACCAGTATTTTTGAGTAGATGTATAATAAAATCTATCAAAATATCTTGCCAAGCTCTTTATAAAATCGAAAGCAAACGGAAAATTCCCTTCTAACCTTTACAATTCGGGGTAGTGTAGTAGTAACTATGGTAGTTATAAATCTATTGCGTAACATAATTGTAGTATTCAGACTAATAATAGTTTCGGAATAGTAATTTGAAGGTTCGGGTATGGTGTAGGTAATCAGCAGCAAACGATTCGTAATATAAGCGGAGCAGATAGGTTTTCAGAGGGTTGTGGTTGGGAATATATAGTTTCTCTTGGTAATATAGTAGATTGTTGTTTTCGGTATATTCGATAAGAGTGATTTTCGAGTGTTTCAGGGATCCCTCTTGTAGGGATTTCAGGACAGATTCGGGTACAGGGTTGGCTTGGTAGTCTTTGTGGAATAGGGTAAACAGATCGGCAGGAAGGTTTAGAAGGGTTTCTGAGTTTTCTAGTCGTATTGCGGGGTTGGGTACAGATATAGCAAATGGAATTGCAGGCTCTATAACTTTGCTATTTTCTGGCAAAGTTATGGTGTCGTCGGAATCTAAATGGTTAATAGTGTTGGTAGAATTGGGGTTTCTCTGGTTACGGGTGGTTATAGCGAAGTGTACTTTTTTGGCAATCTTGGGTTTGGTTAGAGTAATAGTGGTGGGAAACAGGTCGGGATCCAGGTTCTCTCGTTTCAGGATAGTATAGCTTTGGTGCAGGAGGCATTCATCTCTTTCCTTAGGGAGATCTTCTAATCTCCTGATTAGCATGTCGGGTTTGGTATTTAGTTTTCTGGGGTGATAATGATTCGGAAATTAAATTGAAACAGAAATTCGGATCAGTAGATTTGATAACAGTTTAGTAGCTTTGTAGTAATAAAATACTCCAGATTTCGGTGGTTGATGATAACTTGAATTGGGGAGGCAGCGCCTTCCAGCTCTGAGCACTATTCTTCAAAATAGTGAATGATAGCTAATAGTTCTTTATCGTAAATCTCATAGTTATATTCAGCTACCAAATGTTTTTTAGAGAAAAATGCAATAGATCTCAATACTCCCTTATTGTTGTATTGGGAGAGTACTCCAGTAGATACATAGTCAGAAACATCAGTTTCTAAGATGACTTCCTTTTTTCAATTGAAGGAAGTTAGGATAGGGGCTTCGATAAATGCTTGCTTTAATTGGTTGAACGCTTTTTGATAGACAGAGCTTTATAGGAATAGAGCATTCTTTCTAGTCAGATCTACTATCAGACTAATAATCTTCGAGAAATCTCTAATAAATCGTTGATAGAAGTTTGCAAACCTGATGAACGCTTAGATGTCAATTACAATAGCAGGCAATTTCCAATCCATAATGATTCTGATTTTCTCTGGGTTCATTCGGATATCATCTCTTCCTATAATAAGGCCTAGGAATTTGATTTCGGATTTCAGGAATTCGCACTTTTCGAATTTAGTAAACAAACTAGCTTCCCGTAGTGCTTGCAGGACCTTCTGGATATAACGAATATATTTCTCTCGGGTTTGGCTGTATATCAGAATATTATTCAGATAAGCAGTGCAAAATATATCCAAGTATTCTCGCAAGGAATCGTTGATAAATCTTTGAAAGGTTGCAGATGCTTCTATCAGCCTGAATAACATAATCAGGGATTCAAATAGTTCAAATCGGGTATGGAATGCAATTAGATATTTCTGCCCTTCTTTTACTTTTATATTGTTAAAGATAGAAATAATATTAATTTTATTGAAATACTTTATTCCCTTCAAATTATTTAAAGATTCCTTTATTAATAGTAAAGAATATCGGTCCTTAACCGAAAGGTTATTTAGAACACAATAATCTATACAAAACCAGAGGCTTCCATTAGCCTTTTTGATAAATAGAATAAGAAAAACGGTAAAGAAAAAGCTCAGCCAAATAAACCCTTTTCTAAGATTCTTTTTTAATTATTCTTTTAGAATTTCTAATTTGGGGTGGGATATGGAGTATAAGGTATTGAAGAAAAAACAGCTTCTTTTTTGAAACAGATCTCATAATTGTACAGTCGATAAAAAAATAGCTTTTCTACATTCTTTGGGGAGAAGATATCTTTCCAATTTTGAAACTTGAATAATAAGTTTTTAGGATTAAATATTTTTTTCTTTTTATTTAGAATATTATTGATTTATTCAATTGATATCTGAAACATTTTATATTTCTGGTGGGCGTAAGTCGAATAGACTCTCAGGGAGATCACGGCTATATCCTTATTCTTTAATTCTTCGAGGTAGGTAGGTAGGTGTACAGATTGGGCTTTTGGAGGAATATCTGGTAAAGCTTTTATACAGAATAAGCAGAATGGAGTGTTACAAAATTCATAGCAAAACAAGCTATCAAATTGGAATGAGTTTATTGTAAAGTTAACACAAGGGTTATATTTCTTAAACCAAACTATCCCTAGTATAATAGAATAATAGGCTAGTTTGGTTATATACAAAATAATCTTTTTCTCAATATAATTGTTGATTCTAAATCCTACTCAAATATAGGAGGTAATTCGATTGTTGGGCAGAGTGTTTCTATTGAATTTTATAACTTTGAACACCGTAGATAGTTAGTATACTAATATTTTCTGAAAAGATATTCAATTTCGATCTGCAAAAGCAATTCCTTTACATCCGCTATTGACTATAGTGTATATCAAAAAGATATCTTTTTCCAAAAGCAGAGTAACAAATAGAATTATCAAATCCATACAATTGTTTAGTTTATCTTCTAAAGAAAAGATTATAAATAACAACAATAGATAAACGGAGGGTACGCGAAGGATTGTCCTGATTGCAATTTAGATCAGGTGTATCCCATTTCCCGAATTGACTGAGCTGGTTGGCGAGCGGGGAGGAGAGCGAAGTAAAAAACGGATAGGGACTCGACCCCTCAGAGGATTGTTTGGTACAGGGCTGGTTCTCGTAGGGCTGGTTGTAGTAGTAGTAACTCGAAGTTGAATAGGACGGGTATTGGGATACGGGCAGTCTCATATCAAATGGCTGACAGAGCCACAACAATAATATTCGCTACATTCCCACTGCGAATTCAGATTCCTAACAATGTATTCCTTTTTTCCTAAGCTCAGGTCCATTGGGTCTCCAGGAGTAGACTTCGGGTTAGCGAGTCGTAAAAGCGGAATAGCGATTATTCTCCGGAATGAAGTTTCGAAAGCGATAAAACGAATACGGTGGATTTGTTGTTGGTATTAATAGAATCGGTTATCGAGTTGTTATAGGTGGTTAGTGTATTAACGAAATTCACAGATTGGAGCAGGGTTATATAACAGTATATCTTGTAGTTTGCAAGAGATTTCTTGAAATAGGAGTAGGGTTAGAATATCATCAGGTATCTCTCCTTTTAAAGCAAATCTCTGGAATTCTGTAAAGAAAGTATTAAAATCAAGATATCTTTGCTTCAATATATATAGTTTATTCTGTACATTTTGTATTCAATCAGGATCTCCAAAGGCATTTTCAAGATATTCGAAAAGTGCGATATAGTTAGTGAACTAAGGAATTCTATAGAAAATCTTAGATAGTATAAGCTTATATACCTTTTCAATAAGTCTTCTAGCAATATAAATCAAGTAGGCAGAAGTTGTTGGGAATCTATCATTATTTGTATTCAATTTTCCATATATCTATTGAACGAATCTATATAGATCGAAGCGAGTGTTATCAAACTCTTTCGGATTAGGGATGCACTCACTCAATCGAGTAATCGGAGCAGATATAATAGGTTCAGAAACAGAATCAGTAGGAGTTTCGGGAGATACAGTTTCTAAACGAATAGATATAATAAGTATAGATTCGGTAAGACAATTAAGTAAACAGGTGTTTGAATAGCAACCTACTTGTACAAAGCAGCTTAAATATATTTGTGGATTAGAGATTCAGAAATTTCGTATTCAAACAATCTGTTAATCTTCTCCAGTTTGGTATAATACACAGATACCGACTGGAGGTATTAATACCAAACCTGGGGGTTCTCTGATACAGAAGCACCAAATTCTGAGAAGTCCCCAGACCGGCTAGACGGGTGTGGAGCAGTTATCACAAAAGTGATATTTTAATAGATAAAAGCTATATAGTATTACAGGGGCAAACGGGCGGGATAGGGTTCTAGTAATTTTACCCTAATCTAGCAAAATTATACTGATTCAGGTAATAGATTCAGATTGAGGATTAAGATGTAGCTTAAAGAACTACAATACAGGATCTTCTGAGTTGAAGATATATGGAATTTTCACAGCGAGCTAACCCGATCGGGCCCTAGCTCGCTTGCGCTCCGGTGTGAGCGCTCCTTTCGGTCCTCTCCGATAGGACTAGCATATCACGTGAGCTCACACCGTGACAAATAGTATTAATTAATCAAAAGAGCATAGATCTTTTTGATATCAGGATATATAGTAAAAACTGAATTATGAACTTTACAAATTAAATAGATTTACAGATTTTCGATATTCAATATATAAAATCAATTATTGTAAAGTAAGAATTCTTTCTCGAGTGTAAAATACTTATACAATTTGGTAATCTGAATACATAAAGCTTCTAAACTTAAATAGGATCTATTTACTTTAATAATATAATTTACAATATCGAAAAGCAATATAATTATATATATATCGATATTTACAACTATATTCAGATCTTATCACAGAAATTCGCATATAATCTTTATATCCATTTAATTATCTTTTATAAACTGCTAAAGATGATTTTTCTTCTTAATATTATTCTGTTGATCCAATTCGTTAGTATAGTGTATAAGTATATTTATAAAAAGATTGTTTTTTCCAGTATAATATATAATAATAAGTTATAATTAACGAGTAGTTCTATCTAATATGTTTGTTAAGTGTTTAGCTGTTTGATAAATATAAAGTATTTAAGCGTTTTATAATCAATATATACTTTAATCTAATATAGGGATTCAGTAAGTTCGGCTTTCTAATAACCTAGGGATTTAATAATCACAAGCATTTCTTTATTATGAACTTTATAGTTCAGTTTAATGATAATTATTATTTTCAAAAAATAGGCAATTAATAATCATTCATCGCTATGCTTCTGAGATAGTATACTAGCGACTACATTATTGGATATATTGGTTTTCAGTATATAGGGTAGTGTATAATTATAATATTACAGAAAAAAAGTGAAGATGAGTTTGTCTTTGAATATATCAAATGCGATTTGATAGATTTTATCAAAATGGAATTTAATATTTGTTTTTATAAGTTTATAAAGAGGTTTTGTTATTATATTGTAATTCTTAATAAATCAGTAATAAAAATTATAAAAATCTAAGAATAATTAAATACTCTTTATAATAATAAAGTAAGTCCAAATATAATTACTTCAATCTTTTTTAGATTGATTTGTATACCATCTATAGAAATAATAAAATCTAAATACTTTATATATTTAATATTGAATTTATATTTCTTAAAGTCTATCTGAAGACTAGCGAACTCAAATTGTTTGAGAATGCACTTGATATATTCCTTATATTCATCTTTGTTTTTAGAATATATAAGAATATTATTGAAATAAATAATACAAAAATCGTTTAAATAGTCAAATAGGATATTATTTATATATTATTGATAAATTGCAGGGCCATTTATCAATTCAAAAGATAAAACTTTATATTTATAGAAACTATATTAAATGTAAAAGATAATATATTTTTAAAACTGGATTTATATAAATATAATAAAATACTTATCGAATATTTAATTTAATATACACCTTTATACCAGCGAGTCATACAAATGTTTTGTTAATAAAAGGTAAAGGATACCTATCTTTACATATTAAAGAATTAAATAATTAAAAGTCTATATAAAACCTTAAGCTTTTATTTAACTTTCTTACAAAAAGAATCGGTATTGTAAACAATACTTAATTGAATTCTATAAATCCTTTAGTAAGATTCTTTATAATATATTTTTTAATAATTTCAATTATTTGAATAATATTTTATATAAGAAATTATATTTGAAAGCTTTTTTATCTTTTCCTTAAATATAATCTTATAATTATATAACTAAAAGAAAAATAGGATATCAGATTTATACTTAAAGAATATTCAATAATATTGTTAATAAACTTTGGGAATTAAAGATTCTATTTCAATATCTGTAATAATATAATTGAGAATAATAATAATTTCTGATTTAGAATTATTTAAGGTAATAATTATAATTGAAATTCGATAATTATTATTTTAACTAGATTTATAAATCAAGATGATATCGTTAATCTTTATACATATAATTATAAAGATCTCATAATCTTTATTTCTCTTATAGATAAATTGAAATTGAGTCGACTTGAATGTATAGATATCGAATATATTGAAGATATAAAACAGAAGGGATTCATAAATAAACTGAATAGAGATTTGATTGAAAATAGATTTCTTCTTCAAATTAATTAGAACCTAAATTTTAATTACATTTGAGATTACTATATTAATTTCTTAGAAAGGAATAATAAATATCTCAAATATAATTAATACTATAATCAATTATTCATTATCAAGTCGATGGTATATCTCTTCCAATTAAGCATTCCGATCGTTAGCATCTTTTTATCTCAAATAATTGATTCTGGATTATTGAAGATTATCTTTAATTAAAAATATATTTTTTAATAAGAAAACAATAGGAGAATACTCGAAAAGCTATTCGAAATATCGATTAAAACAATCAACTTTAACTTGAATTTTTGCTAACCATTTGCAATCTAGAATTATACTATATAAACCTAAATTAATAATAAGAAATAGCAAATAAGATTATTATTAAATATCAATCATGAAATTAAGAAATATAAAATGAGTAATAGCTTCATTTTATACATTATTATAGCTTTTGACTTCAATTAGTAATTTGAATAGTATAAAGTAGGATTTGAATATAGAGAATAATAATAAAAGAAATATCTTATCAATAAAAACAAAGCTATTCGTTTTAGAATCTATAAGAAATTGAGTATTATATAAATATCCGTTTTTCGAAAATATACATAATAGATTTATAAAATCACTTTTTATTAGTTTTATTAAATCAAGGAATCTTATATCCCGAATTATATTTAGAAGGGAACTTTTATTTAAACATATTAATTTAAATATTAATCTTTAGTAGTATAAGTAGACTCGATAACTTTTGCTTACACTTCTTGATTTATATCCTTCTCGGCATTCTTTTCTATATTATAAAACTCTTCGTTTTCTCCAATCTCTTAGATCTCAGCCATAACATTTATATTATCTATATATAGCATGAAACTGTAATTCACTCTTGATATAGAGACAATAATACTATAATTGAAATTGTTTTCTAAAAATGGAGTATTATTTGGCTTAAAGATTTTTATATAGTTAGTAAAAGTATAAGAAGGATATTGAATATAAAACTAAATAGATAGATTCGAATTATTCAATAAACAAAGAGTACTTTTAGGGATAATCAATAAATCGGTATTACTAAATAGCTTTCTAAAAATATCTCTTTAATTATTTTATAATAATTACATTCTCAAAATATAATTTCAAATTTATTAATCTCAATAAACTTAGTAGTTAGATTTTCAATAATATAGTATTCATTAATATAAAGGCTAATAGCTTATCAAAAGAAATCGGATATTTTTCTTTTCAGATTGTAGAAAAGAGTTATTAAATTAATAATTTTTGTTTGTATAGCTAATAATCTAAATCTATAATATTATACTAGGAAATTTTCTTATTGAATATTATTAAATATAATCCAATATTTATACTCAATTTATATATAATCAGCTTTAATTAGATTCTTATAAATAACTATAAGCTGATTGATTAATTACTATTCTATCAAGTGGGGAACTTAAATATATAATAAGAATATATATTCTTGTGCCTCTCTTTCTATTTAATTTATTATATAAGATTGCTATTATACTTTCAAGATAAGCGAATTTTCATAAAATTTGAGTTGCTCGATAATTAATAATTACTAAAGGCTTATTTTCAATTCTATATTATCTTTAAATTTGAATAAAAGATTAATAGGCTTCGGAATATATAAACACTTTATTACAATAATAAGTAAATAAAAATAAAGTATTCAATGAATTTGTAAATCATTTAATAAAACAATCAGATTTGAAAGGGATTTGCTATCAGTATTTGAAAGGAATTATTACAAAGACTGACTTTACAAATAGGGGTTTTTCTTATTCTTCCTTTTTCTGATAATAAAAGATATTCTTTTAATAAAATCAATTAGAATATCAGAAATCCGGATTCTATGATTTACAAGGGAATCTATATAATATTATTATTAATATCTTGAAGATTGAAATAGATAAGTAATATTAAGATTATACTATAATAATTTGTCTTTAAGTCTTATGATTTTGTTTTACAAATTCTCAAAGTCTTTAAGGATCGGCATTTGTTCTTTTTATGATAAGAAAGTATACATTAACATACTACCCTCGAGAATTAATACCTTAATTGAGGAATCGTTTCTAGGCTATTTATCCTTTCTATATCTACTAATATTTATATTAGAATCATAAGGATTGTAATTATTGCTTCATTGAGATTAACTATCATCAATTGAGGACATTTGGCCAATAAGAAAGGGAGAGTAATAAAATCCCTTTAAAATAAATGAATCGAATATAATAATAGTATTTGTAACTCTATATATTGAAGGTTTATTATCTTTTATCAAATAGATTTATTTAGAATCAGCCCTTTTCCTATAAGTAATATCGAATATTCTCGATATATCTAAAAAGATATTATGGTTATAAGGTATTATTTGATTAGCTATCAGATGGCTATACGATTATATAATAAGTTATAAATAATATAACATTTTGCCTTAGAAGAATTGCAAAAACAGGATACAATTTATCCTTAGAATCTATAATTATAGAATCAAAAGCAAAGCGCTTGTAGAGCACTCCTATATACTAGCTATATACATATAATCATACATGTGCACAAGCGCGCACATGAGCGATCGCAGCTGCGATTGGGTGCGATCCGTGACAATTATATTGCTTGCTGCTTGTAATAAATACTTCAGTTATCAATTTATAAACACTTACAGCATTGTTAAAATTAATCACTACTAAAAAACCATCATAAGTATCTATTGAAATAAAGAATATCCTAAAGACCCCTCCAGAACTACTTATATCAATAAAATACTAATTAATAAAATAATTATTATTATTATTACTATTACCATCTCAATTATCTTCTTATCCGATATTAGTAACAAACTGATTATATCATTTTGTAAAGCTCTTGTTATCAAGATTACTGTATTTAATACAGTAATTCGTTTTAAATCGGTCTTTCTTTTCTTGTATATACTTATAATATTTATAGTTCTTTTTCTTCCAATTAGAAAAATAACAATTATCCTTGCCCTTATTAACTGGTGTAGAGAAGGATTATCAACTGGTGTATTTATTATAAAGTTTCCGAGAAGAAAAGCCCGAAAATACACTATTGTAAAAACATCGATCCATAAGGAATATCTCAAGTAAAAGGTATAATTTCGGAAATACTTTTTGATAAGAGTTGATAGTCTGTTTAATCTAATTAATAAGCTTTACAACAATTGGACGAGGGTTGCATATTGTAGAGTAACACTCCGGAACACTATTACACACAGACAAAATCTTAATGTAATATAATTAAGGATCACATATTATCCTAGGAATAATATACTAAAGAAAATATAAATCTGTGATTATTATATTAAACACTTCCTAAGGCTTTATGAATAGATTTTTTCTCAATATAATCCTTGAAAATGATATTATTCCATTTGAAAAGTATATTCCATTGATATTCAGATCCTTCGAAATTGTTGATTATCATATCGTATAAGTCTTAATATGAATTAAAAAAACTACTAAGATTTGTTTAATAATAATTTCTAGCTGCACCTGTGAGTATGATTGGAAAGACTATCATAGTTATCTCCACTGATATAAATATTTTGTAATAATGCTCCCCGAATATAAAGATTTTTAAATCAAAAAAGTTATTGATATTCTTATATCTATCATCATCCCTATAAATTTTCAAAAAATCAATAAAACAATGGTTCTGATTGTATTGATTATTATCCTTACGATTGAAATGATCAGAATAATTCCTATCCCTACCACTTCTACTACTGCCTCTACCATTATTACCGCCACCTCTACCATTATTATCACCTCAACCACCACCCCAATCGTTATTATCATCCGGATTATCACCATCACCAGGTAATCCTGCAGAAACATCAATCGATAAAATTCTAAAGTCTGGTTCTGGTACTAGTAAAGGTGTATATGGGACTTGTACATCCCCAAATTGGAATGGAGCTGGTTTTTTATATATATCAAAAGGAATAATCGAACTACTTATAACTTTGTCAGGTTTTAGCAAAGTTAGGTGATTAGCTAGAATATTATTCTAAGGTTCGATGAAAGGTTTGGTTTGTGATCTTAAATCGAGTCCGATAGGAAGATGAGTTTATTTTGTAGATATAAATAGTTATACCTTATTAATCTGATATTCCAAAAGCTAATTTGTAGTTTAATTATAATACTCTTTGTAAAGAAATACTTCCATTAAAGCATTATTGAGATTTACATTTATATTAATATAAACTCCATAATGTTACAAGATTTTGCAAAAGTTATATAATATCAATTTATCAATATTCCTGAATAAAGCTTGTTAAATAAATTCGAAATCAAATATAACTATATTCTAAAAAGATACATTGATAATCCTTATATTCAAATACACAACTATTCGAAAAAAAAAAGTATTTATTAATCTAATACTCTATCCCTATTTTGAATATATATTCTTTATAAAACTATTTAACTTTATTGAAATCTTTTGAAAAGGAATAATTCTGAAATTCTCCTTTGAACTTCAAATCCTTAGTAGTTTTCTGAGTTTTTCTTTCTTTAGTTATTGCTTTGTTAGAAATATAAAAATTGAAAGAAACAAAAGGATGAGGAGGAGTATTGATCATATCTTTATAGAGAGAAATCTTGAATTCCTATTGTAGAGGATTGGTATTATTAGTTATTATATTGATAAATTCTTCTATACCAGTAAATTAATCGAATAAAACAAATTTCTTACCAACATCAGATTTCTTATATATCCTCAAAATCAATATATTTAAGTAGAACATATAAAATTCAAGGATCTATTCAAGGGACGATTCACATATACTCCTTATTTATTTCCCCTGCCCCGGCAGGCTTAATTCTATCAAACCTTGTAACCACAGGAGGCTCCCATTATGCTAATAGCGATACACGCCCTTAGCATACCGAGCAATTCCTTAACCCAGGGGGCGCTCCCTCTTCAAGCAATTACCAATATCTCAGGGGCTAGTATACAGCCCCTATCAATTATAAGATTGCCCACAGGCTCTGCTCTTGGTGTAATCAAGGAATGATTTGAAAGGATTGATAAAATAAAGAGAGAGAGATGGAAGGTGATCGAGGTATTCGCAATACTAGCAGATAAGTTTGCACAAGGGTTCCAAGATTAACAACACAAACTCGCCGCGAAGTTTAAGAGCATGATTATCTCTGCTCTACTAGGAGTAACGGAGACTACCCTTGATCAAAGGAGAAAGCCCATAATAGAGCAACTACAGCCAGAAAGCAATACATAGAAAACCTATACTGATGCACTGAAAACTCAAATGAGGCCTGAGGCAGCAAGCCCTACTACAGGCTTCACTAATATAATACATTCTGCTTCTAGTAAAAGCACAAACACTGATCGCTTGGAAGCATGCAGACTCAAAAGAGAGAATGATCAGATCGAGAAAACGATCCTTATAATAGCTGGCAGGGAAGCTCTGCTTTCAGAGATTAGCCCATTCCTGTTAAGACTCAGAATAAAAGAGATAGTTGCTGGGATTATATTAGTAGAGATCTTCTTTCTTTAAAGGAATAACACAGGCTAAATATTAAGGTACAGCTCTAATACTAATTAGAAAAAGATTATAAAAACAGAAAATATCGAGCAAATACTTAAAACCCTTTATACAACAAATATATATAAATTAGAAAAATGATTTATATATATAGTCCCACAAATATTATATAATTTCTATTATATTAAAGATACTCCTATTTCTATACTCATTAAGCTTATTAAGGAGGAGATTATAGCTCAAATCGGCAAGTAGCTAATCAATTACAGATTAATACATAACAGAATCAACCCGATTATTAAAAAAGCCATCTGGATTATTAGCTTTAATATTATAGTATTGCAATTTCGACTATTTAATAATAGCTTCTATTTGATTCTCCTAAATAAACCCCAGGAAATTCAATTTCATAATACTGGCTATCTAAGATATTGTAATTTCTTTATCTATAATAAAGCTTTAAGATACTCGATATACAGTAAACTAAATATTAAGTATAAGAGCGCACTTATATATCAGTAATATATTAAAGTAGCTCAATACATTAATTATTATGGGCCCTTTTGTATTAATTATTTCAATTATCCAGCTGCTCCTAGGGTCTATACTAAACAACAGATCGCTCTGACCACAAAGAAACTGGCCATAGTTAGAGCTGTTAGCAGAAAAGACTATAAGATGCTACACAGAGTAGATGCAGATAAAGCGGATTATACTCCTGAATTATCTTTGTTTTTTAAAATAACAATTATAGAAACCCTGGTTATTCTGGGGGCAAGGATTATAGTATATAAGAATAAACACTTTAGCAAACATTTGTATAGATTTAGTATAAGTCTGCCAATTACACTAACCATACTACACATACATTTAGCTTATAACCAAAGCTAATGGAATCTTAATATAGAAGTCTTAATAGAAAGAGCCTTTATTTTAATAGATCTAGAAATAAATAATATAGAGATCTTTATAATAATAAATATTATATCTAGATTCTTTTTATGAATAGTATAATCAATAAATATATTTAAAGGAATAAAGGTTTTATTATTATTTGGGTGAATGTAGACTAGGGATATACAAATTATATTATATTATTATAATTAATAGCTGAAGTTCAGCTGAATATGATTTATTTATAGAAGCCAAGACTATACTGGAATTCAACTATGTAAAATCATAATACATATAATTAGTATTAGCTGATCAATAACTGGAACCTCTAGGGAGACTTAAAGAAAAATAAACAAGGCTTTTGGATTATAATATATATACAAAAAGGTGTATACTTGAAAGTAGAGTAAATGAATTGACTCGAAAATAGAGATCTATTCTGAATATAAGTTAATGGATACTCGATCTTGAATATCTATAGAGCTCTATACACTTTGGATATTATTAATTATATTATACACTTAATCCCAAATAAATATATGATTATAGAAGAGGATTTTAATATAAAGCACAAGCTATAGGAACCGGGGATGATTGTAATTAATTAAGGGGCATAGCTTGTAATATGAATAAATAAGTAGGGTATAGAGTTTATAGATACTCTAGATATATCTATCTATATAAAAGGATATATACTAGACCTAATCTTTTTTAATATATTATTTATTTATATAAAGATACTAGAAGAACTTCACTATGAATCTAATCATATTATTTAGATTATCAATCTAGCGAATCGCAAAACAACAGAGTGGGATTAGTATCATTACCGGATAAAGGAAACGGATTTGCCGAGATTGAATGGACTAATAGCCAATCAGCTAGCTTATCTTAATAATATAAATATCCAGATCACAATCGAGATCGAGATTTATATTAATAAGCTTATAAAAGCATTAGATAAATCAATCCGAGTGGTTAGCAAAATCGATTGAAAGGTAGGGAAAGCCTTACTATAGTGAATAGATAAGTACAGAGAAGCTTATCGAATATATATAGAAGTATAAAGGGGAATAGATTTGGAAAGGAAGATTTATGTTATACACTTTTTATAAAAAGTAATATAACAAATCAAGAGATTCTATTGAACTATATATTTAAATAAGATCAAGAATAATAAAGAACTCTATTGAATTATAGAATAGTATAAATTGATCCCCAAAAGTAATGTGAAATCTCTTTTTCTAATAATCGGTAAACAGGAGATTTGTGATATAAAAGAGAAAGCGGATGCTCTATTTATAGCGATTCTGAATCGATTCAAGGTGGATAATGATTTTCTAAATAATCTACTATACAATCAAACATATAAGGAGACCCTCCCCTAGAAAAGAATGATCTTAACTAAAGAGATAGAAAAGTATATCATAAAAGCCTCGTATATTACATTAGAAATAAATCGAGCCACTATACACCTCCTTAAAGCATGCTAGCCAAGCGTTAAATCACTGATCCAGGAAATATTTGTATTATATCTAGCTCTAAAACTATTACCCAAAAGGATAGAAACTAATAGAGATAATAATGATTCCCAAGATAGATAAAAAAGACAAAACGTTATCACAATCATAGTGATTAATAACTCTAATCTTCTATATCAGAAAGGGTTTCGAATAATATATAGTTAGCCAAATATCTTGAATAGCTTTAAGATATAAAGTAATCAGCTTATAATACTGTAGAGCACTTCTCAGAAGATTAGGAATAGATCTAGTAGCTGCTTTTATTTATAATATAAAGCTTGTATTAACAATTAGTAATATAATTTCGATTATTATTATAGATATACAGAAAGCTTTTGATATTCTCTTGAAATATTAATTCTTGAGCTGAATAATCAAACAAGAGTGGCCAACTTTGCTGTTTAAGTTGATAGATTTATTTTTTACAAATAGAAAAGTCAGAGTGAAACTCAAAGGCATTATAACTAAGGAGTATCTAATAATATATAATACCCCTTAGAGATTCTTATTATTATTTATATTCTATATACTCTATCTTGCTAAACTCCTTAATCGAGATATGAAATTTTGTTTCAATTATATAAATGATATTACAATCTATTATTTTTCCAAGTATTTCTTTATAAATACTAGAATCCTGTAATAATAAATATAATAGATTATTAAATAAAGTAAGGAGAATAAAATCCTATTCGCTTTTGAGAAATTCGAATTACTTTATATTACTAGATAATATGATATTACTAATCCATTATTAATAGTAAATCTAAATCTAATAATCATTCTAGTACCGATTGTAATGAATGGAAGCACTTAATCTACTTTGAAATGACTGGGTATTTTTTTGATTGCCGGCTTTCGTTCTTATAATATATTAAAACATATATAGCGAAAGCTATAAAAGTAGCCTTATATATCAGATTAATCGCCCGTATTATATATAGACCGCCAGCTTTTTCTTTAAGAAAAGCAGTAATCATCTGTGTTCTTCTAGTAGTACTATTCAGTATAGAAGTATAATACATTGATAAATATAAGCCTAGCCTAGGTTAAAGCAATCTAAGTATAAGTATAAATATAAAAGATTATTTCCATTACATTAATAGAGTAATCAATACTGCTATAAAAAAAGCGATCCTAATATATAAGATTATATTAATTACAGTTTTTATCAAAAAAGCAGACTTGTTATTAGGGATAATCGCACTAGAATATGTCAAACTGCAATTCGCATTTTGATTAAAAACGATCGATAATTAATACTTGCTAATAAATTATTTAAAGCTAATAATACAAAAATACAAATAAGAAATAGATATAGTAAAAAAGCCTCTTATAAGAATCCAGCAACTCAGCCATCTCATCCCAGAAATACAACACTCGAAGCTACTCTGTTTGCATTTCTCGAGTAGCTGTAGAACAAATCCAACAAAAGGATTAATCAAAAAAAGAAGCAGCTCAAGCCTTCAAAAAGTAATAACGACAACTCCTATCCGAAAACTATACAATCTTCTCTAACAGATCAAAACAAACTATTAATCGCAAACATTATATTGGCTATGGATATACAATATATCACAATAGCATTCAAATAGCCTCTGGATTTAAGCAGATCTAAAGCAATTCATATATATTCGATATAGAAACGATAAAAGCATAGCATGGATTAAAGTATCTAATCACTATACTTGAAGATCCCTTGAATAGCCAGATCTAGATATGTATTAACAATATATTGATTATCTGGGGTATATACGAAAATGCACTGCTTACAATATAATAGGTCTTCCACAAGTATTATAAAGTAATAAAACAATTCGATGTTAGGATAAAATGGTTACCTGGATATATAGAGATTGAAGGCAATAAGAAAGCAGATCGCTTAGCAAACATAAGCGCAATTAGGCCTATGGACTAGGCAATCGACAAGTTATCAACAATCAATAGGAACCAAACAATCGTTTGTTAGAAGTGCCTATATACAGAATCTACCTAATGGGAAGAGATGAACTCCTTTCTCTCTGCTAACTATAAGGAATAGTCTCCTAGATATAGTATAAAGGAGCTAAAGGAACTAACTTTATTAAGAGTAGTTTTATATCGATTAATAGCTATAAAAACAGGCCATAGTAACTACGCCGCTTATCATTAGCAATTTGATTATCAAAATAATAAACTGGACTGCTTATATAGTAGCGTTAAGGAACTATATCATTTCTTTAAATACACTATAAACAACCTAAAGCGTTCAGACTGACCCCTTGCCCCTATAGAAATACAATCTAATAAGCAGGCAATCATATATATCAAGAAACTCTTATATACACCTAGCAAGTTCATTCAGCTGATTATTGACTCAGAGTTTTATACTCAGATCTGTTCTAATTATTAAAGGATTCTTAGAAAGTAATAATCTTTTTAATAAAGCTTACTACTTATCCCTTATAAACTTATCATTCAATTGATTACTTGAATATACTATATTCTAAAAACTATAAACTTAATATATAATATAAGAGTTTTATTATTTGATTAAACAAATAGCAATCCACTCTTGCTTTTTTTCCTTTATTATAGGAATCGAAGCCTATAACAAATCTATTTATTCGGGAATCAAGCTTTACTTTAATAACAATCCAAATCAGATATTCCCTTTTGGAAACAGAAGCGGATTATATTTGTAGAGGAGCGAATAGCCCCTAACATTGAAGTTAAATTACTAAATTTGGTTGCGATAATTATGCTACTCAAATAGTTCCTTATTTTAGCATGTCTAAATACCCTTAGGGAGGTCCAAAACAGATGTTAATTAATATAAATAAATAAATAAATAAATCAGATTTCTTATCAACTTGCTTAAAGCTAGTATTAGCACTTGCTCGGGATGTTATAATGCTAACAACAAGAAATAAAAGAAATAAAAGTAAAAAGGTATTTCGAATAAATAAATTAAGTAATTTGTAATATCACTAATTAATGTTGATTCAATAATAAGATCAGGAATACAGGAGATATAGTTCCCACTATCATTAGTAAGCCCCTAAATGTCTGTATTGTATTCTGTCTAAAGAGCTAGCTAATAAAGGGAAGTAGTAGGCCTTAAATAGGCACTACTGAAAGAGCTAGTCTCCTTCGCATTCGCCTAAATACCTTTGATACAGTAGCCATTGTATTGAAGTCATTCTTTTAAAGTGAATTCCCTTGTTCACACAATTTCCATTACTATTTCTATTACTATTTCTATCACTGTTTCTATCACCTCCTCGATCATCATTGTATTTGAAGTTGTTTTTGATAAATCTGTTGATTATCCCAGATTTAAATTTAGGCTCCTTAATGTTGCGATTCTTCAAAACTTTTGAACCTGGTTCTTTATTTATACACCTATAATAAACCTATGAGATTGATTGTATAAAGCTATATATGCTTTAATACCTATCTTTAGTATTAATACTTCTTGAATATGTAATACTATACATAGCTTTTATGTATCCATCTAGTAAATCTTTACGAACTGTTCAGTTATGAATATATTAAAATTATTATAAAAGATCTCAATGAACTTGTTATTATTGATATTCTCATAATTATATTATTTGCATTTAAATTTGATATATTTAATAAACTCTTTAGTATTAAATACAATATTCTTATTATTAGTCTGTTATTCCTTTAATAGACTTAATCACTTCTTGTAATACTCCTTTTCCTTTTTTGTATATAAATCCTTATCGATAACCTTAGAGGCGGTTGGGTTGACGGCATTGTCACTGTTTGATATAATAGTATATGAAAATAGGTATTTCGGAAGTTATAGGTATTTCGAAGATTGTAGGTATAGGTATAAGTGTTTTTGAAAGAATAAAAGTGTGATACTTTGCCTTAGAAGAACTGCGAGAGCAGGGTACAATTTATCCTTAGAATCTATAATTACAGAATCGGGAGTAAAGCGTTTATAGAGTGCTTTTATATATTAGCTATATATATATAATCGTATACATACACAAGCGTACATATAAGCAATTGCAATTACGATTAAGTGTGATCTGTAATACTACCCCCCTTTTCGAAAAAGCTTGCCCTCAAGCTTTACAATTATCTAATCTGTAGATACATCAGTAATCCCAATAAGGTGTTATTGTTTATATTATAGTATAGTATAGTAAACGGGTGTGTATGCAAATTTTGCTTTTTTCGCAATAGGAAGGCATATAGGAAATGGAGGAAACTATTCTGTAGCCTAGCAACAGCACGAAGCCTTCGAAGTATATAGATCATCTGAATTTCCCTTTTTCTTTTAAATCTTTTTCGGTCACTTATTTTCTTTGTATTCTTTAATCAATAATCAATATGCTTTCTATACTATCAAGAAAACGTAGCAGTAAGAGTAAATTGTTGTTAGTGTAGTTGAAGTAGCGGGAGGATATGTATATAGTGGTGAATTGTTTATTTTTCTTTTGCGTTTGCTTTACTGATATACTTCTTTATAGTTTATAGTAAAGAGAGTATCTGCCTTTTCTATTATGTAAGGTAAATGTTTTATTGAGGAAAAGAAGAAGTCGAATTACAATGGGAATGGTAGTGATCCTATTAGCGAGGAGGAGGATAATAAAGAAGATGGGTTGGATAATGAAAATATATGTAAGTGAGGCTTTCTTTTAGTATCTCCGGCTTGTAATCAGCTTATCTAATAAATGCGATTATAAATACTGAAGGCAATATACTTGAGGGTAGGGTCGATCTTCGATATGTTTATTGGATATATCTGTTCCATTATTTTTCGAGGCAAAATTCGAAGAAAGAATATAATTTCTTAATCGATTGTGTTAACAATTACGAAAAAAAATTCGCTAATAAGTTGACTATAGTGATACATCATTTTCGTGATTTCGAAAATGATGATGAGATAGTTGAGGAAGACATTCTGGAGGTTTATGTCAAAGTCAATCTGGTCGCAAATTCGATATGTTCTGTTATAAAAGCATTAGCTTTGTTGATATCGATAAATAGGGATTTCTAAGTAAAAGATTATCAAAAAAGATAATATTATAATAGGAATAATATGTTTGAAAGAATAATTAGATTTGTGCTAGCTATATATACAATTGTGTTTCAGTAAGGGAAATAATATCTGCTATTGACTTCCTAAACAATTGTCTAGTCAATCTTACTATTTACTTTATCTAACTAGTAAGTATAAATATAAGCACTTGTCTAACAGAAATACACACAAGATATTTTTCTAATATTGATTGGTTATTACTGAATATGACAATATAGTAAAGGTAAATTACAACTTTTATTAGCTTTTAGTAAAATTAATTCTTAAAATAGCTTAATATACAGAAGGAGCTAAAGAGTTATATTTCGAAAGAAATATTTCCTTTTATTCTTATTCAAGAAGTCGCAAAGCATTGTATAACAGAGATTATAACACAGGGAAACAAATTGGAATAATAGTATTAGCTCATTATAATTTAAATAGAAACAAAGCTTTCGATAGTTTGCAAATAGTTGAATATAATTGAATACCAGTTCGATCTTATTGTTACATATACTACAATTAAAGATTGTCTTGTCTTTCAGCTTATAGTTATTTTGTGTGTGTTTATCATTATTATTAGCTAAAAACTCAACTGGTATTTCGATTTAAATCATTTAGTTTTTGCTGTTGTGCCTCGCCCGACCATAACCGTTGATACCCGTAGAGACTTTTTTTCTAACTTGATTTAAATTTATTAGATAGGGGAAAAGACTTTCTTTATTAATATTTCATTTTTGTTCAATCACTTTTAGTCTTTTGTATAATTAGGATTTTTTTTATTATAATAATAAATTAAAAAAGTTCTTTCTGTTTTTTTTATTTATATATTGATTATTATCTATAAAATCATAATTATTCTTTTTATTTTTATAAAAACAAATCCATTCTGGTAGGTACACAAAGAATCCTAATAGAATAGGATTTTGTAGATGAAAGTTATGGAGGTGGTATAAGGTAGTTTTTAAGTCAGAAATGGGGTACTAGGTGAAATCGTCATTAGTGTTTAGTTATAATACTCTGTACTTAAACTATCAGTATACTTTCTTTATAACTAGAATATGTTTCACTTTCTATTCAGTATTATTAGTAATATTTATTGAGAGCGGTGATTCGAGAATTTATCTGGGAAGTGAGTTATTTACTGCTTTATGAAGCTTGTTAGATGGAAATACGGGGTGGATTTTTATAGTGGATAGTAAATTCAATTAAAAGGAATCTCTAGTCCAATCAATGATTTTGAATTTCTTTTGAGTAGAGTAATCCAGTTTTTTGGATAATCATTATATCGGAAAGTCCCTTATACTGAGTCATATATAGTCTCCTATATCAAAATCAACTAAATAGCAATACAAATTGGCTAATCGAGATATCTTTTTTTGTATATATAAAATATTTTCTTTTATTTGATTAAATGCTAGTTTATTGTATTTAGTATATTTTCTAGTATCGATTATATTCAAATCGTTGATAGATATAGTAAAGTTGAGTTTCCAATTCTAGGGATTACAGAGTAGGTAGTTATATAAAGTCTTATACAGGATTTAACCATCTAATGATTTATAGGGAAGTATGAATTGAGTGTAATCCATTATTGATAGGAATTCAGACCAATTATCTTGATAATAGTTTATAAAAAATTATAAGTATTATTGGAAATATTGATTATAAATCTTAGTTTAACCATTAGTTTGCAGATAGTAAACGATAGATAATTTGATTTGCATTCCTAAGATATTATTGAATTCTTATCAGAATTTGAATATGAATTAAGGATCATAATCAGAGATTATAGTTTCCAAGGCATTGTAATATCTGTATACATAGTATAGATATAAACAGGCCTGATCTTTCAAATCGATTGATTTATAACAAAATATCAAAATAGCTTGTTTAATTAATTAATCGATAATAACAAATATATTATTATAACTGTATTTATCCTTATTGAAATTACAATAATCCATAATGATATATTGCCATGCTTATATAGAAATCAGAAATAGGTAAAGGAAACCAGGAGTGCAATCTCTTAATATAAAGCTGTACTTGCATTTATAGTAATTCTGTATATATTGATTGATTGTATTATTTATATTCTTCCAATAGTATTAATTGGCCAAGAAAGTATAAATCTTTTTAATACCAGGGTGTACAGTAAAGATTGAATCATAAACTTTATAAATCAAATAGATTCACAGATTTTCAGTATCCGATACATAAAATCAATTATTATAAAGCAAAAATCCTTTTTCAAGTATAAAATGCTTATGCAATTTAATAGTTTGAACATATAGAGCTTTTAAATTCGAATAGAATCTATTTGCTTTAATAATGTGATTTACGATATTAAAAAGCAATATAATTATATATATATCGATATTTGCAACTATATCCAGATCTTACCACAAAGATTTGTACATAATCTTTATATCCATTTAATTATTTTTTATAAACTACTAAAAACGATTCTTCTTCTTAATATTATTTTATTAATCTAATTTGTTAATACAATATATAAACGCATCTACAAATGAATTGTTTTTTTCAGTATAATATATAATAATGAAGTTATAATCAATAAATAATTCTGTCCAATACATTTATCAAGCATTTAACTATTTAATTGATATAAAGTATTTAAATGCTTTATAATCGATATACATTTTGATCTGGTGTAGGAATTCAGCAAATTCAGCTTTCTAATGACCTAGGGATTTGATAATCACAAGTATTTCTTTATTATAAACTTTGTAGTTCAGTTTAGCAGCGATTATCGTTTTTGAAAAGTAGGTAACTGATAACTATTCGTTACTGTACTTTTGAAATAGTATACTAATAACTATACCATCAAATACATCAGTTTCCAGTATATAGGGTAGTGTATAATTGTAATATTATAGAAAAGAAATAGAAATGAGTTTATCTTTGAATATATCAAATACAATTTGATAGGTTTTGTTGAAATGGAATTTGACATTTGCTTTTATAAATTTATAAAGAGGTTTTGCTATTATATTGTAATTCTTAATAAATCGGTGATAAAAGTTATAAAAACCTAAGAACAATTGGATATCCTTTATGGTAATAAGATAAATCCAAATAGTAATTATTTCAATCTTTCTGGATTGATTTGTATACTGTTTATAGAGATAATAAAACCTAAATACTTTGTATATTTGATATTAAATTCATATTTTTTGAAATCTACCTAAAAGCTAGTGGACTTAAGTTGTTTGAAGATACGCTTGATATATTCCTTGTGTTTATTTTTGTTTTTAGAATATATAAGAATATTATTGAGATAAATAGTACAGAAATTATTTAAATAGTTAAATAGAATATTGTTTATATATTATTAATAAATTATAGGGCCATTTATTAATTCAAAAGGTAAAACTTTATATTTATAAGAATTATATTGAATACAGAAGATAATATATTCTTCGAAAACTGGATCTATACGGATACAATAGAATACTTATCGAATATCTAATTTAGTATATATCTTTATATCAACAAGTTATACGAGTATCTTGTCAATAAGAGATAGAGGGTATTTGTCTTTGCATATTAAAGAATTAAGTAATCAAAAGTCTATATAGAATCTTAAGCTTTCATTTAGCTTTCTTATAAAGAGAATCGGTATTACGAATAATGTTTGACTAGGTTCTATAAATCCTTTGATAAGGTTTTCTATAATATATTCTTAATAACCTTAAACTATTCAAATAATATCTTATATAGAAAACTATATTTGAAAGCTTTTTCATCTTTTCCTTCAAATATAATCTTATAATTATATAACCAAAAAAGAGATAGGATATCGGATTTATATTTGGAAAACGCTTAATAATATTACTAATAAACTTCAGGGATTGAAGGCTTTATCTTAATATTTATAATAATATAATTAAGAACAATAATAGTTTTTGATTTAAAATTGTTTAAGACAACAATTACAATTGAGATTTGATAATTATTATTTTAATTAGATTTGTAAATCGAGATGATATTGTTAATCTCTATACATATAACTATAAAGATTTCATAATTCTTATTTCTCTTACAAATAAATTGAAATTGAATTGGCTTGAGTATATAAATATCAAACATATCAGAAATACAAAGCAAAAGGGATTTATAAACAAACTGAATAGAGATTTGACCGAAAATAGATTTCTTTTTTAGATTGACTGGAACCTGAGCTTCGATCGCATCTGAGATTATTATATTAGTCTCTTGGAAAGGAGTAATAAGTATTTCAAATATAATCGATACTATAATCAGTTGTCCATTATCAAGTCGATAGTATATCTCTTTCAATCGAGCATTCCGATCGTTAGCATCTTTTTATCTCAAATAATTGATTCTGGATTGTTAAAGACTGTCTCTAATTAAAAGTATATTTTTTAATAAAGAAATAATAGGAGAATATTCGGGAGGCTATTCAAGGTATTGATTAAAACAATTGACTTTAATTCAAATCTCTGCCAATTATTTGCAATCTAGAATTATATTATATAAACTCAAATCGATAATAAGAAATGGCAAATAAAACTATTATTGAATATTAATTATAAAATTAAGAAATATAAAATAAGTAATAGCTTCACCTTATACATCATTATAGCTTTTGACTTTAATTAGTAGTTCGAATAATATAAAGCGGGATTTGAATATAAGAAATAATAATAAAAGGAATGTCTTATTGATAAAAGCAAAGCTATTCGCTCCAGAATCTATAAGAGATTAAGTATTATATGAATATCCGTTTTTTGAAAATATATATAATAGATTTATAGAATCATTTTCTATTAGTTTTATCAAATCAAGGAATTTTATATCCCGGATTACACTTAAAAGAAAACTTCTATCTAAGCATATTGATTTAAATATTAGTCTTTAACAATACAAGCAGACTCAACAGCTTCTGCTTATACTTTTTGATTTACATCCTCCTCGACATTCTCTTCTACATTATAGAACTCTTCGTTTTCTCCAATCTCTTAGATCTCAGCCATAGTATTTATATTATCTATACATAGCATGAAACTACGATTTACTCCCAATACAAAAACAGTAGTACTACAATTGAAATTATTTCCTGGAAATAGAGTATTATTTGGCTTGAAGGTTTCTATATAGCCAATAGAAGTGTGAAAAGGATATTAGATATGAAACTGAATAAATGGATTTGAATTACCCGATAAGCAGAAAGTGCTTCTAGAGATAGTCAACAAATCGATATTACTAGACAGTTTTTTAAAAGATATCTTTTTAGTTATTCTATAATAATTGTATTCTTGAAGTATAACTTCAAGTTTATCGATTTCAATAAACTTAATAGCTAGGTTTTTAATAGTATAGTATTTGTTAATATAAAGACTAATAGCTTATTGGAGGAAATCGAATATTTTTCTTTTCAGATTGCAAAGAAGAGTTATTGGATTAGTGATTTCCGTTTATATAGTTAATAATCTAAATCTGCGATATCATATTAGAAAGTTTTCTTATTGAATATTATTAAACATGACCCAATATTCGTATTCAGTTTGTGTATAATCGGCTTTAACAGAATTCTTATAAATAACTGTAAGCTAATTGATCAATTACTGTCCTATCAAATGGGAAACTTGAGTATACAGCGAGAATATGTATTCTTATGCCTTTCCTTTCGTTTGATCTATTATATAAGATTGCTATTGTGCTTCTGAGATAAACAAATTTTTGTAAAGTTCGAGTTGTTCGATAATCAATAGCTATTAGAGGCTTGTTTTCGGCTCTACACTATCTTTGAGTTTGGATGAAAGATTAATGGGCTTCGGAATATACGAATACTTTATTATAATAATAAATAAACAAGAATAAGATATTTGATGAATTTGTAGATTGCTTAACAGGGCGATCGGATTTGAGAGGGGTTTGCTATCGGTATTCGGAAGGGATTGTTGTAAAGACTGATTTCGCAAGCAAAGGTTTTTTTTGTTTTTTCTTTTTCTGGTAATAAAAGATACTTTCTCAATAAAATTAATTAAAATATCAGAAGTCCGAACTTTATAATTTATAAAGGAATCTATATAATATTGTTATTGATATCTTGAAAATTAAGATAAGTAAATAGTATTAAGATTATACTATAGCAATTTGTTTTTAAATCTTGCAATTTCGTTTTACAAGTTTTCAAAGTTTTTAAGAGTTGGCACTTATTCTTCTTGTAATAAAAAAGTGTATATCAATATACTACCCTCGAGAATTAATACCTCAATTAAGAAGTCGTTTCCAGACTATTTACTCTTTTCACATCTACCAATATTTATATTAGAATTATAAGAACTATAATCATCATTCTATTGAGATTGACTATTATTGGCTAGGGGCATTCGGCCAACAAAAGAGGGAAAGTGATGAAGTCCCTTTGAGGTAAATGGGTCGGATATAATAGCAATACTTATAACTCTATATATTAGGGGTTTGTTGTTTTTCATCAAATAGATTTACTCGAAATCAGTCCTCTTTCTATAAATAATATTGAATATCCTCAATATACCCAAGAAGATATTATAATTATAAGGTATTATTTGATCGGCCACCAGATGATCATATGATTATATAATGAATTATAGATAATGTAATACTTTGTCTTAAAAGAATTGCGAGAGCAGGGTACAATTTATCCTTAAAATCTACAATTACAGAATCGGGAGCAAAGCGCTCGTAGAGCACTCCTATATACTAGCTATGTACACGTGATCGTGCACGTGCGCAAGCGCGCATGTGAGCGATCGCAGCTACGATTGGGTGCGATCCGTGACAAAAAGAGTATTTATAAAGATATTTAAATAAAGGTTTGTAGATTATTTTATATAGTATATAGTACAAAGGTTAATGCATAATGAATACAAGCTCGATTTGTTATAATTGATAAAATCGACCTTTTGAATATATCTTTCTAATATAATTATTCGGAGTATACTTTTTAGTATAACAAAAAAGATAGCACACTATACCAAGTACAATAATATCTTCTTTGTAGTCTTTTCAGAATTTTTATTAATCTTAAAAACCACCTTAAAACACTTAATGCTTTATAATAGAATCCAAGGTTCTAATTTGTGATATTACTAATTAGTGTTGATATCAATTTGGTATTGATTAAAGTATAAAGTACTTCAGTCTTATCAATATGATTGATTGTATTATTCGTCTTGATTATTATTAACTATGGAAAGCTAATATTTAATATAGTAGAAGTGCTAGCGCTAGTGTATACGCTAGTATATACGCTAGTGCAATACAGTGCCCTCTTAGATCATATGATCGATATCCCGATACACTGCAATGAACCGATATTTAGAATCGAGATAAAGTACTTCGATAAATGATACCTAGGTCTTGTCTTTTGGTCGAGAAGCTTGTGGCGTACTACTTCGAGGGTCCTCAATAGTCTGGACTGCAGTTGAACGACAAAGAGCTTTGAATTGTCAACTTCTCTTGAATTGAATTTATTATCGAACTTGAAGAGGACTTGATTGTCAAACTGATGAGATTTCTTTCTAATTCCCATTAACAACGTTCGGAAATACGTCCTGCCAATTCTGATGATGACAAGATGTAATGTAAGAGCATGCCAGTGGTGAAGGAAGTGACGTAACAGGATTTCGACACAACATCTGGGCAACAGGCTATCAGTATGGGGAGATCTCGAAGATCCCTGGTTATGGTAATTGCAAATCTGGAATATAGAACGACACAAAGATTTAATAGTACACAGATGACAGTCGGGACTGCAGAAGCTTACATGAGAGAGTGACGACCCTTGTGTGTAAAGAGTTCCTTTAAATGATGATGAATGGTTATCGAATTAACCTTTCATACCTAGTCCAAGACTTTGGGCTATTCAATTATTACGGAATAGACTTTAATAGGGAGAGAAGGTGAGCTTCTGCACTACATAAATTCGATTATCAAACATCGTAGTAAACTGAACGATCTGGAATGAAACAGTGCAGCAAGTTGTATTGTTGGAGATACAAGATATATAAATCTGGGACCCTAACCATTCTCTTGATGCAGTCCCACCAAAAACTTCTTTATTCTCAGTTCAAGCTCAACTTTGACTCCCGTCACCCTCATTTGTTTCACACTAGAGCGATTCAACACGCCTCTTCTTCTGCTCTGCTGTCATATCACGATTCCAAGCTGCCAGAAACCTCTTCTTCAATTCAGAGTTTTCGAAATCTCCCCCATCTAGTGCACCTAAGCTAGTAGCTCCAGCCAAAACTCCAGCTCCACCCACACCAGCACCAATGATTCCACCTACCGCAGCACCTCCCATGGCGGCACCTTGACACCACGCAAAAATACTACCTGCTTCGACAAGGCCTATACCAGATTGCCAGGCTGCTGCTGCGCTGCCAGCAACAGGGCCTGCAGCTGAAAATCCAATTGCTCCAAGGACAGGTACTGCGGCGACGGAGGCAATGGTAACAGCTCCACCTAGAACTTGGAACCCAAATCGGTAAGGATGGTTTTTGATATAGCTTCCGATTCCTACTTGGGAGATAACAGAAATAAAAGTTAGCCAAATATATCGTATGAAATGGACACAAAGGCTGTCTAAGAGATCAAAGAGGAGCGAGGACAATACTGTGTAGGCATAAGACACGAATAAAAACGAGCAACGAACCTTTCTTGCGTAGACTTAACATTTCTTCTATGAATCCTGGACACAAGCATCCTAGAATCTTTGGAGTGGTTGGTAAATTCCAAAGATCTTCCGGAAAGCTTCCTATGGCAATGAGTCTCTGAATTTCCCTCCCGTCATCTACACTTTCATCTATTTCGTGGAAAAGCTGGTGACCCAAGGTAATTTCGTATAAAATACTGCCCAATGCGAAGAGTTCTGCACGCGCGACTTTTTCTTCGGCGGTATTAAGTCTGTCTGAAATATCTTCCGGGAGCTGGTAGCGTGTTGGATACTGCGTCGCTGTCATCAATGAAGCTGGTTGGTCCTGAAAATAATTCTCCACAGACCCGTCGACATTTAGTACGAAATCGAAATTGCGAACATTATTACGACCGCTAGTCTGTTCATCCGTGAAGAATAGCTTATGTATCGAATGTGCCCATTTTAACTTCAAATTGGATTGACGGCTGGGATCGTGCTCTTCGCAATTCTTTTCATAGACTGGTAATCGAACTTTGCATATTGCTCGCTCTGACGCCTTCATTTTGTTCTATATTTTGGGATATACGAAAATGAATAATTTCGTCTTAAAATCAATGTAGATAATCATGAAAGAGGAATGCTCGATAATATAGTCATCTCTTATCATTTCTTATAGCGTTGTGCGTGATGTGAATGGCTTAGACAATGCGGGGAAGGATGTTGTTTTCTCCCCGCCCATAGCTATTGGATGATGAGTTGAAACAAAGGCATGAAATTTTGTGGGGCCGCGAGTGATATTCTATAGGTTGCTGGTGTGGAAATACCACGTCGGCTTTATCGCAAATCCTCCGAGATGTGTCATGGGTGATATGCTTCAGTAGCACACGCCTAGGCATTCTTTGGCGGCGAAGCCTCCTGCTTGATAGCTTAAGTTAAGTAGTAAATAGGTGAACTTGAACTTCTTGTAGCATTTCAGATGTGAAAACGCAATGGTTATAGAATTAAAATGAGGAAATGAAACTGTAAGTTTGTGGTTTGATCTATTCGTTGCTCAATTTATTCCATCTTGGAATGAGATGACTTGAGAGGATTTCCATCACTTTTTCAACACGAGAGTCGTTCACTCTTCTCATGAATTGAAGCTATAGTCATGACAAAAGACCACTTCCAGCTAATTTTTGGTACATGAACATTGATTTGACAATTTATCCTAGATATAAATGACGATGAGCATCTTTAATATGGGATGATATCCGTAAGTATAAAAGTTATGGCCATGGATATTCGGGGAATAAGACTCCTAGAAAGAGTTTCTTGGCCCGAAATCTGAACTTAGCTAACAAACTTGGGGTGTATCGAACAACTCGGGTTTACGTCACATCATGGATAATCAAATGCATATATTGTAGTACTCCCAGCACGCGGCACCAGGTCAGATCAACCCTTGGATTGCTACCCATTTCATCGCGATGGGAAGCTGATCGTCGAGACATCCTACCTAGCCCACGTTAGTCCCAGCGATAACGCACCGTCTCTTGGTCTGAAATGTATTTCGGTTACGCTTAAGTAATCTCCTTCTCAACAACTCTTTCCACATCACCTTAATAGGCTTATTCTTATCCATAGAGTAAAGTTCATGACACAATTTCAACACGCATGGAATATCCATATTAACCCCTTGATTATCAGAATATTGGGAGACTTAAAATCAGTTTGTCTGGGAGCAATCGAAGCAAGATAAAGCAGAAGGAATACTCATCGTGATCGTCCGAGCAATACGGGAACTGACAAGAAATCTCGAACCTCATTCCAATGAGATGAATTTGATTGGCGAACCAAATACTTCGAGGTGGGAACTAATAGGCAAGGTTTATAGCAGATGAAATTCCATATTGAGGAGGTCCCTTAGGGTGGAGAGATATCGATCTCATCCTTTAGGAAGCCCCGGGGTGTAAATGGCTTAAGATTGGTGAAATTGGTAACACAATCCTGAATCAAAACTTAAGTGAGTGCCCTCGCCATGTTTATCGAATATGGTGCACTCATGAGAGGACAAAAGAGAGTGTGAAAAGTTGAAAGGGGAACTAGGAAGGAGTTTTTTGAAAAGTAGTTGGGGAGCTCGTGTCAGATCCTTCATCCGAGGCAAACTCCAGTAGATAATCAAAGATCACCGGAGCTCGGATGAGGTGCATCGCTTGTCAAAACAGCGAGCTGGTGAAACACTCATCCGCAATCGTAGAGCCAACACGCACCGTTCTCTACGTAGTGTGTGATATTCTCAAGTCCACATCTGCTTCGAAGTGGCCGATTCCCATACTTGAGAGCAAAATTCTCTGCCCGCAACTTCGCAACTTCAAAGAAAAGAATTCATCCGTGGCCAGGAATTCATAGTGTAGCCATGGCTATAGGTTTCACCGTGCAAAAGCCTACACTCTACAATCTTGTGTGACCCTGCTCAGCATACTCACGATATAGTTTGCGTCTGCCAAGTTTGGGCATCCGCCAGGTTGACCCGGATACACCTACGTATTTTGACAGGTAGTCGCCCTACTATATGCCAATATTGTGCGAATGCCTATTACCGATTTCTGCAACAATGACTCATCGAGACCAAGTCAGGAGTGGAGGTATAACAAATATCCGTTGTCTTGGACTTAGGGTTTCATTTAATCTTATGCTAAAGATATGGTTTTGAGCACAAGTATGACTGCAGTCAACCACGGCGAGTAGTTATCCACAGTTCATTGATGTGCTGAAACGGAAAAGAGACATGGCTATTTTCATTAGAATAATTTCGACTTTTAAAGGGTAGTGCTTTTATCATTCAGGATAGAATTGTAGACGTACTAAAAGGGAGCTTCCGAACTAGCATGACTAGTGTAACTTGGCAGATTTCGCAATGAGAGTCTCATAGAATGAGCATATCTACTCATGCAGGGCAGATAATACTGGCATTAACTATTGCACGGGCATAAAGATTTAAATCGAAACTCTAAAACTTAGTTTCTTATCTTTCGTAAATACTTAATTTTAAATATTGCACAAGTATCACGACATCTCAATAGCTTCATTTCTACTGTGGGGAAATTTGCTTCTGTGCCTGAGGTGAACCGACCCCATCAATCGAACACGTCCAAGAATAACGTGGGATGCAGATTATCTATCCAGTGATCTGCATTATGGAAGATAATCACGACATCCGAGTTATGTATGCGTAATTACATGTACAACATTCAAAGAGGCTAAACTAAAATTGACTCGAGAGCTGAAAATAAGATTGATTGAAATACCCCGCACCCCTCAATCACTTCTACAGCTGTATCTGTTCGTGAACCCTCCATTTCTTAAATACATTTTTTGGACAAAAATGGCCGCCCCAAATACATCAAGTTCTGAAGTTAATCTCTATTCAGAATATCATCAAAGATTTCAATCTGCCGTACCACAAAATGAAGAAGAATGGCTTTCACGAGCATCAGAGATTTCCCAAATCTTTTCAAAGGACGCTGCAAAGAGAGATATTGACAATAAATCCCCTCGCGATGAAGTGTCATTATTAAAGTCGTCAGGACTGTTAAAAGTATTGGGTCCCAAAAAATATGGTGGCGGTGGTCAATCATGGGATATCGGATACAAAGTAATCAGAGAAGTTGCTAAAGGTGATGGATCTTTGGGCATGCTACTTGGATATCACTTGCTTTGGTCGACAACAGCAAATGTTGTGGGGACAGATGAGCAGAAAGATCGATTACAAAAGGAGATAATTGAAAATAATTATTTCATGGGAGGTAATTGAAGTCATGCCAAAGTTCAAGAAATACGCTGACACTATCAAAAACAGGTGCTGTTAACCCAAGAGATTCAGATTTGAGTATCAAATCAGACGGGGATCACATTGTTTTCAATGGACAAAAGCACTTCAACACTGGTGGAGTTGTATCTGACATAACAATTCTTGAAGGTGTGTTGGAGGGAACTGGGAAGCATATCTTTGCTGCGGTGCCGACTAGACAACCTGGAATTCAATTTGCCGTAAGTGAGAATGTAGATGAAAGTTTTTCTTTCGCAGCTGACATTACTATCTTAATAGCATAATTGGAATAACATTGGATTAAGACTCACCGAGTCCGGTAGCGTCAAGATTGAAAATGTTAGGGTTCCTTGGGAAGATGCATTAGGTTGGAATGCCCAAACCAAGGAACCAGTACCTCAAATCCTTACTGTCCCTTTCGCAACCCTACTACTCCCCACCATTCAATTGGTTTTCGCAAACTTTTATATCGGAATCTCTCTTGGAGCTATCGAATCAGCAGCCAAGTACACAACAACTTATACGCGCGCGTGGCCTTTCGGTGGAGATAACAAAGACAGTGCAACAGAGGAGTGGTACATTCTTGAGCGATATGGCACATTCCACGCACATTTATCGGCAGTTGTAGCTTTAGCGGATTCTGTGGGTAAGAAGTTGACAGACATATATGCGAAACATCAAGACAAACGATCAGTTTCTGCACGAGAACGTGGTGAATTAGCAGAAGCTGTTGCAGCTGTCAAAGTCGTAGCTACCGACGTTGGATTAAAGGTGACAAGTGGAGTATTTGAAATGACTGGAGCAAGAGCGACTAGTAAGAATGTTGGACTGGATCGATTTTGGCGTGATATTAGAACGCATAGTCTTCATGACCCTGTTGCTTATAAGAAGAGGGAACTTGGAAGGTGGGCATTGTTGGGAGAGATTCCCGAACCGACTTGGTACACTTGATCGACTAGTTCTTCCAATGAAAAATTCGGACTGTTGAACCTGGAACCACCCAGCACTTGAGACAAATTGTGATGATGAGGGAGTACCCTAACACTTGATGAGGATTCAGGCACACTCTTAAACACTCTTAAACACGAAGATGACTACATTCTACCATGATAATGTCTCCATTCGAAGAATGAATTACTGTCGTAACTCCGTATTTGAAAAAACTTCACAACTCAATGGCTTGAAGGTTGAAAACAATCTGGGAATCTGTGAGCCAGATGTGAATTTTATACGGGGATAAAATGTGAAGCAAGTCCTAATCCATAACCTTTCAAAAGTCGATTCCCGAGACTTCTCAGGAAGATTGATCTGAAAGAAAACAGATTGAATCACGAATAAATGCTTGATGAACCCTCAATGATTTGATTGAAGAACTTCTTGAATAAATTGAAGGGAAACAAAAGCAATGTGGATGGATGGCTTACTAAGCTGAAATTATTAGCGTGAGTTCTGTTGACCTTACTTCCAAATCCCCCTCAATACCCAAGCATCCAAAATCCTCATCACTACATATCCAAACGCAATCATGACAGTAACTGAAGCTGTAAAGTCCGCCATTGGACTTTCTGGTACTCCATCTACAAGTATGATTCCTTGCCCCTCTAGATCCTACTTTGCCAAAGACGGAAGCTAACACCCGGTTCAGGCGCAACCCGAGAACAAATGAGCGAAGCCCGATTACCTATCGCATATCGTGACGGATGCGCCGGTCTATTGATTCCTCTTAATCGTTGTCGGCAGGAGGAATATTATCTTCCATGGAAGTGTGAGGTGGGTTTGCGGGTCATTCCAGAAGTACTGGGGTATCAAGAACAAGGCTGACATTCGGAATTTCTTGAAACAGCAAGAGAGACATTCTTACGAAAAATGCCAATACGATGAATTTAAAAAGAGAGTTGCGAAGATGGACGAATTGAGGGAGGCTAAGGATGGTGCAAGAAGCAATTGATATGGGAGGGGCAATCATGAATCAATGGATGTGTACATACGGCATGGAATGGAATACAAGTTTGCATGATATCGGTATGGACTAAGCATGGTGAAAAGGGATTCTTTTTACCCTACAGATTCTGGAGAAATATATTGCATGGCTATAAGTGTGTCTTTTGGGGGTTCTGATATGCCTGGGGATTTGGCTTGGATTCAAGCACTTTCATCGGCGTTCGGTGGGTTCTTCCTGGGTTCCTCAGATTGACATTCAAGGGGTTACACTTTTTCTAAGACTATGTTACAGCTCTGCGCTTCGAGCTGAAGTGTATTGATAGTTGACACAGGCACAAGGCTTTACTTGCAGATCATGGAAGCCCCCCCCCCCTCTGAAGCTTTCATGAACTGACTATCTAGGAGTCGACTTTATCATCACCTGGAGATCAGATTCACATAGACTGATAGCGTTCGTGGGTACGTATGAATACAAGTATGGCATTATATATGTATGTACATATTGATGTTGTTCATGATATTATAAGTGGATATGTTGATATGATTCTAAGGCCGGCCATGAGATTGTAAACAGGCACGTTGACTTTTGATTACAAATACTAGTCTCGGTATATCATATACATGTCAGTTTGATTCCAGTAATGCATCCCAGAATGTAGCACAGGACGAGGGCATTTGGATCATCAGTTACAGTGCGCGAACATATCTATTAATTGGTCCATTCATGGAGCTACTTCTCTCTCTCGAGCATCCCTACTATTCATCCTGCTAGTGAGTCAGCATGGCATATCACAAATAGCAGGTAAGTCGCTATGATTTTTGGTTAGACTTCCTGCAGGCCTACGACCCACGGGAGTATCTACACTTTTGGAGAAAACACATTCACCAAAGCTAGTTCGAGAAAATGACGGCTGGCTCAGGGCTGTACTCTAAAAGCTTGATCATTCACTCGTGTCTATGAGATCAACCAAAGCCTTCGGGACCTCATTCTTCCACGGTGATTGCTGTACCAAAACCAGTATGGATTAACTGCATCTCTTTATTCTCGCCATTCTCACAGTCTAAAGTAAGTCACATCAATTTTTTGGGAATGATTAATTTGCTGTAAGGTTAAGTCAATTGCAAGAGTGCAGTGTCGAAGCTGTCTGTTTCGGAAAGTCAGCGTTTATTAGCCACTTCCATTAGGCAATGCCTTCATATTTGCCTCCAAGTATACAACACCAGCTTTGACGCCGTCGACAATATATACTCGGTTGGCATCCTCTGATCCTAATTCTTCCACGAGTGCTTCTCGAACCATGTCATCCATACCTGCCATTCCTGCACACCCTAGACAAACGATGGAACAATCTCTTTTCCCAACCAATCTTTTCACCGCTTCCTTCATTTTGGTGGCGACAATCTCACTATCGACACTATGAAGCTCGCCAGCAGTGAGACCTGTAGTCTCTACTCCTTTGAATCTTTCACAATGTTCTCCCTTTTGAGTCCCCAAGAAATCTCTCACACCTGCCCCCAACACCTCTTCCCAGTATTTTCCAGTACTCACAATTCCAAATCCTTCCTTGTCACCTTCACTATCACCCAATCTCTTTCCGTTACCCTGCGTCAACAATCCCAAAGACATCATGACACTGGCCTCAAAAATTCCTGTCACGTGTACGTTTGGTCTCACTCTCTTCTTGAGTTCCGTAACCAATGGATGAACACTGTAACAGGCTACAAGAAATGCATCATATTGATCAAGAGTCGATGTAAGGTCCGAAAGAACAACTTGCGTAGAGAGGGTTGCATCCTCCTCGTTGTTGATGGACGGAGGACTTGGCAGTTGAGCTGTGTAAAATGAAATTTGAATCTGAGAGGAATCACTTATTGTAGAAAGTAGAGTTTGCAGGCCCTCGGTCATAGACTTCGAAGAGTTTGGATTTATGATGAGAAGCTTTCTGTCTGTAAGTTTCTTGGGTTTGATATCGGCAGCCATGTTTGTGACAAGAGTGGGTTATCCCTCGAGTTCTTCGTGCGAATAATTATGGCGCAGCCTGCAGGTAGGATTTGGGTAAAATATCTAGTACCTTATGTGCCTTTTCGACGAGCACAAGAATAGATGATGTATAAAATAGAATCAGAGGAAAAAATCAAGAGATCGTTCACTTACAATGTTATATTCACATTCGAAAGTGGACTTTCACCAATCACCAGCTTCGTGAAGTGAAGCGGGTTCGGCGGGGAAGCTTAAGCCTCGTTACGGCCATACATTCCGACCTCAACCGCAGCGTCGTCAGAATCACTAACCAGCTACACCACAACTCTAACCATTTCATACATAGATTCTACAATTTGATCTGCCACCGTCTGGAATTATGGCAGAACCACCAATAGGTATACCAAAGTTGTTTTCCTCTTTTGATTATCCATACTGACAACAATCGCATAGTCCTCGATGGAGGAACTGGTTTCCTGAAAGTCGGATATGCAGCTCAGGTATGTGGCATTTTGGACTATTAATGATGGAAGCTATCTAAATGCCTCGGAATTAACTTTTTGTAAATTTTAGAATTTCCCAGAGTTCCAATACCCTTCTATTGTCGGTCGACCAATTCTGCGATCCGAAGAAAAGGGTGATGATGGCATGGTCATTAAGGACATCATGTGTGGTGATGAAGCTGCCGCAGCGAGGACAATGCTTCAAGTCTCATATCCTATGGAAAACGGTATTGTCAAGAAATGGGATGATATGCAACACCTTTGGGATTATACGTTTTACGAGAAAATGAAGGTCGATCCTACTGGTCGGAAGATTCTCTTGACAGAACCACCAATGAACCCCTTAAAGAACAGAGAACAAATGTGCGAAGTCATGTTTGAAAGGTATCAATTTGGAGGAGTTTACGTGGCTATTCAAGCAGTCTTGGCTCTATATGCACAAGGTACTTTCATTCTCTCAATTGCGCGACGGGCGGTGTGCAGTACGCAGGACATTATGTGTACTGATTGTCAATAGGTCTCAGTTCTGGAGTTGTGGTTGATTCTGGAGACGGAGTTACACATATTGTACCGGTTTACGAATCAGTTGTCCTCAACCATCTTACTCGTCGTCTTGATGTCGCCGGTCGAGATGTCACACGAAACTTGATTGCTCTCTTATTACGTCGCGGATATGCTTTGAACAGAACAGCGGATTTCGAAACAGTTCGACAAATTAAGGAGAAGCTTTGCTATGTTTCTTACGATCTTGAGTTGGATCAACGCTTGAGTGAAGATACCACTGTATTGGTTGAAAGTTACACTCTACCTGATGGGCGTGTGATCCGGGTTGGAAGTGAACGTTTCGAAGCTCCAGAGTGCCTCTTCCAACCTCATCTCGTCGATGTTGAACAACCCGGTATTGCCGAGTTCCTTTTCAACACCATTCAAGCTGCAGATGTCGATGTGCGATCCTCTCTTTTCAAAGCTATCGTTCTATCTGGTGGTTCATCTATGTATCCTGGTCTGCCATCACGACTCGAGAAAGAATTAAAACAATTATGGTTAACAAGAGTTCTCGGTGGAGATCCTGAACGCTTAAATAAGTTCAAGGTCCGAATTGAAGATCCTCCTAGGAGGAGGCATATGGTTTTCTTGGGAGGTGCAGTGTTGGCAAATATTATGGCTGATAAAGAGAACATGTGGATTACAAAGCAAGAATGGGAGGAGCAAGGCACAAGAGTATTGGAAAAGTTGGGACCTAGATAGGAGTAGATGAGAGGAGTTTTATGGTGGATTGAGTCATTGATGAATATGAATGCATTGCGTGGGCTAGCCTTTCTTCTATCATACGGAATCAAAATTGCTTTTTGTGTCTGGATATATTAGTGAATCAGACAACTTCTCATTTTGATGTGACTTAATTTCCCGTCAGAATAAGAGCATCACTTCATCTTTGTGAAGGCCATATGAATCCGACATGGAGCAGCGGTTCGATAATTCTTAGATAATAGTTCCCACTAATCGGCAAGTGCTTTCTTCACAACCTGCTTTCCAACAATACCTAGGTATATCTTATCATTGGAACTTGGAAGGACTATGGAAGAAACTTTGGCGACGTGGTTGTACAGACATGTGGTAGTCCTTCTACATCCGAGAAACTATGTTCCTCGCTACTTTCGTGTGCAACACATCTTTTTTGACTCTTTGATTCTACATCGAGTATCTAATCCTTCAAGTCACTTTGTCCATTTTGACGTTTATTGACTCGAACTTTGTACACACTAGAATCTTTTCATAATCCAAATAAACTCAAACGCCGGAGCGTATGCAAAAACCCGAGAGGGTTTTAATTATAGCCAGAAAGTTTCGAGGGCCGCGAAGACCTATTCTGTTGTGCAGTCGAAGCAGGTTTTCAGCTGATACATATTGGGACAATTACGCATCAGATTTATATTCGTGTCCAACCTATTGTGTCTTCCCCTCCTTGAACCCTAGTCTTGCTTCGACACTAGATGATCTTGCAACTTTCGCTTCATTCAACCACCAAGCATTTATCAGACTGTATGAAATGAGTTATCTTAATTTCCATGCTACCCCCAACGCAGAAAATCGCTGCGGGTCTCAGCTAAGTGGTCCTAATACTTTCATTGCCTTGAACATTGGAGGCATGGTTGCTGGTGAACCTACATTGTTAATTAACTCGATATACTATGGGCACCTTAGGGGTTTCTGCGGATGTACATTAATAAAAAACTTACTGTAAACTACTTATGGGACAAGATTACATGCTTTTGGGACTGGCTTCGTGCAATCTGAGTAATATATAGGTGGTGCGTTGGACTTGAGTATCTCCGCTATTTTTGATGATGGAAATCTATACATCCCCAGCGCCAAAGGGAATATCGAGTCTCGAGATGTGGGTGGCTCCGACGTAGGAGAAAATACACGAGGGTTCAGGCAGAGATATGGTGGCTGATCCCACGAGAAATTTCAATGCTAACCTTGGAAGGCTGTGGAAGTAGCGGCTTTGGCGGAAGATTGGCAGGAAGTTGGCTCTTAATCACTGTCTCGTAATGAAGCAACCAAATAGCTAGATGATGAGCCGAGGCGAGAATTTCGCTCCAAACATGATGCATGTATATTTCGCTTCTTTGTTGGCGCTTTTTGGAGTGGAGTTACAGCACAATTGGAAAGAAATTTCAGCAGAGATTTTCTATGGCAAATTATCCTCAAGGTAAGACGAACGTTCTGAAATAATATTTCGCCTGAGTAGGAAAAATCTTCTTGATGATTGTCAGGCGTGATAGTCAAAAATATCATTCGAAACTTGGGACATGTGTATTCCCCGCTTTGGACATTCGAGCCATCCAAATGAACTACCACAAGACTCTAATATCACATTGATGTTGGTTTGGCTTAATTCTACATATACTTGAGATCTTTTTGACGATTGTTTGACTTGTAAAATTGGCTCAAGGTGAAGTAACAACGAAGAATTGTGAAGCATTGAAAAAAGGTTTGAGGATGGTGGTATTGATATGAAAAATCAGGTCACCTGGTGTTGTCTCCAAAGGTCCTAACGAAGAACTGAAATGTCTAGCACAGAATGATAGATTATGAGTGATTACAAGTCTGATGCCAACTATACAATACAGCTTCTGCTTTGAAATAAATTGTGAATATATGTTAAAAAGTATTAACACCTAACGCCGAGCTAATCTTAATATCATGTGCATCCTATACTAAGAGCTTGTCATTCTTATTCAATCGACTCTTCTCTGTCTTCCCCAGACTTCATCGGCATCTTTCTTGCCTCTAGTTTCAGGAACTTTCCAACTAACAAATATTCCGCACAATACTGCCAACGCTGCAAATATAAAGTACGCCCATCCCACACCTCCTAAAGCTTTGTTCAAGCTAGAGTTGATTATGGGGAAAAATTGGGCTACTAGAAAAGTAGCAAGATAATTGGCTGCCAAACCTACACTTTGCGTCGCACCCACAGCCTCTGGACCGACGAACTCTGATGCCATCATGAAAGGAACAGGACCAAGACCTGTGGCGAAAAATGTGACAAATAGGATGACTGAAATCGCAGAGAGAATTTTGATTTCCCAACGAAGGGATAATGCTAATGAAAGAGACATGGTGCCCATACCAGTTATGGAAAGGAGAAGGCATGCTTTTCGACCAATTTTATCGGCTAATGGTGCACATGCGACAGTTGCCACGAGATTAACTACCGAAATAAGAATTGTAATGATAGATGAAGAGACGGGGAGAAGGCCAGACAAAAGTGATACGGAATACATGATGATACTGTTGATACCACAAAGTTGTTGAGCAAACATAATACCAATGACGGCAATGACTGCAGGTTGATAGAAGGGATCTTTAATGACTTGAAAGAATCCAACATTAGGAATGGATTTCTGTGAGGATGACTTGCTGGCAACAGAGTCCCTTCTAGTCAGCTCTGGGTCAAGTAAAAGACGCTCTTCTTCTTCTTCGGATGGCTTAATGTCCCAGTGTTGAATCTCTTCCTCAATGGAATAGCCATGTCCTCTAATTCGCTGGAGGGTTCTCGTGGCTGTTTGTGTGTCTTTATGTGCGGCAAGCCATGTTGGGCTTTCTGGGATGAATAACAACCCAACTCCTTGTAACAATCCAAGTCCAGCTCCAACTGCCAATATGATTCTCCACTTCGACCCTCTACTCAAATAATAACCCAGAACCTGAGTAAGTAGGATGCCTACATTCGTGGTAATTTGTGTCATGGATCCAAACAATCCCCTTTCCTTAGGCGGTGCAACTTCTGAAATGTAAATTGGCACGACGACAGTCGATGCTCCAGCACCAATGCCTGAAAAGAACCGGCCAATAGACATCATTGGAACTGTGCCGGCGAAGATTTCCAAAATTGACCCTACTATGAAACAAACACTTGTAATTCTCATGGCAAATAATCTTCCATAACTTGTCGACACGGCGCCACAACCCAGTGCTCCTGATAATCCACCTAAAACGAAGAGTGACGAAAGGGCGGCAAATTCGGCTTCGGTCATAGGGATACATTGTGGAAGTCCGGTACGAACAGTTGATTCGACACGACTTTGTTTCTTGCATGTAATGACATCTTGGGGAGCATTTAATTCAGACTTGAAGAATTTAAGTTAGCTATTATTCGTAGAAGTGATAGATAGTATATGACGGCATGTGTGAATATGTGCTATGTGCTAGTTTCTGGCATCAGCATGAAAGTAATGATGTTACATACCAAATGAAAGCCAAATTGTAGAGGTCCAAGGGTCGAGATAAATATGAGGAAAAGTAGGTAGGGAGTGATATCCTGAATACATTGTCTCATGCCTCCTGAGGCCATATTGAACGCAGTCCAAAATGTATAAGAAGTTAACGGGAATAACTCATGCGTTGCAAATGAATGGTGAGGTTTGCTAAGAGTATATACAATATGACCTGATAAATTTATCCCATGTCAGGACTGGAATGCTAGTATGTAGTAGCTTGCTTGCGTTGGCCCGATAATTTGTGAATCAGGAGCTTTGTGTTTCATTGTGGTTTGCTGTCAAGTGTCGGTAGAGAAGCAGTACCTGAACATTGAAACGTCATGAGGACCTCGGGAGTTATGAACGTTATTTGTGTAATTATGCAGGTAGCTGTGTTGGTCGCGGCTACATACCTACCTAGGCTCGCTAATAAGTAGACATTATCGATAAGGATTGATGTTTTGATGTGAAAGCTATCCACGGAGTACCTTCTACACAGTTATTAGTTGGTACACAGTTGTAGGTATTCTTTTTCCCCTTTCTCACTTGAGATACTAGTCATTCTACCAATTCTGTTTGATCCTTTGAATTCAATACTGGTAAACTGTTGTACATCATCATTCAATACCTACTTCCTGCCATCAGTCTACGGCCCTTCCAAAAACCCTACACCCTACTCCCTACACCGTCCCACCTCCCACATTTCTGCATTCTTATTATCCCAACTTGTTGGTACATGCTACTGCACCCCGCTGAGAACGATACAGGATGCAAATTACTCTACAAAAACAGGGACCTGCGAAACAAGAACAAGCCAATTTCTTCGGCTGGATATACGGACACTCCGGATACCTGTGAGAACGTGGAATGAAGTGTCGATAACAACGAATGCTTACAAATTATCTGCATCTTACAAGTGACAGTCCACCTACAGCACCGCGTCCGAAACACCGAAACTGTCAAATCGCTCTTTATCCCGCAAGTCAGTATAGATCTAACTTGGCTTTACCCGTTGATCCAAAAGGCTTCCCCTCTTTAGGTCATCTCATCTGACCGCTATCTCCGAATCTCGCCCTACAGATCCCCTCCCATCTTTGAATGTTGCTTGGGGGTTACACATCAACCGTTCAAAGACGCAGGTGCACAACTATCTCGTGTGACCCTATCATCGCTGTGTCGAATCACCGCAGATATTGTCAATCATCATTCATTCATCATTCAGTTCTCAGCCCCGGGGTTTCCCATATCACAACACATCACATCGCATTAGCTACATTACAATTGCATATCTTTTTCGTTTAGGTCATCTGAAATTGTCTCGTTTTATCATTCGAGATTTGTGAATTAGATCGGCCGACATATGTCTCGTCCTTCCGTGCTGATGCTGTTACTAAGACCTTAATTCACAACTTTCCTTTTCTGGTCTGATATCAAGCGCGTCTCGTACTATACCTCATACCGACTTACATACATATTGTACGACCAGGTAGCCTTTTTCGCGGCAAATTTGATCACCTTCCCTGATACGAAGCTAATTTTGAAGGGATTCTTTGACACGCTTGATGCAACCGACTGTACTTACAACCTGCATCTAAATTACGCTCGACTGCATCTTACCGACCCTGCACTACTGCAAAGCAGTATTACGCTACCTGCTATTCACACCCACACTCACACGCGCATTTGAAATCTTCCTATTGCCATTCCCCTTGTTTTGCCCACATACGAGCTTGTCTAAGATTGTCTTGGTTGGAAGATTTACAGATTTTGATGCCCACTGAATCTGCAGACTAATCAAGCAAAACCAAGCCGAAGTACGCCGCCCCCGCCGTACGCACACGCGTTATCCACAATAACAATAATGAGCCTGACATCTAACCCACCGTCATCCGGCGGCCCATCCTCGATCTCCGCATCTAGAACTCAAATAAAAAGATCTGTTCAAGCTGTTTTTGAAGGTAATGTAGATATATGACTTTTTCTTTTATCTCTCAAACAATATTACTTGACACATTTATTATTTTTCGCTTGGTTGGCTACTTTCCTCATCAACAAAAGCATATCCTATCAAAATCTTCATCTCTGATCGGCACCTCAATAGCTCTTTCCAATATGGTTTGAAAACTCTGATCTCTTGCTTCATCAAATATCAAATCATTGCATCTATCGTTTGAATTTCTATCTCAAATTACTTTATATCGATTCAATATGTATCCTACAAGAAGACCTCCTCCATTTTACACCCCTAGTAGTTCGTTGTTATCTTACTTAAATTAGACTTTACAAAACTAACTGACAAATCCCAGGTACAGCTGAAAGATCAGCCAATCCCAACTTGGGCTACCAAAGTAAAGTTCGAGTTATTGATCGATATAAAGTCATTGGTTTCATTAGTTCTGGTACATATGGACGAGTTTATAAAGCAGTTGGGCGAGATGGACGACCTGGGGAATTTGCCATTAAGAAATTTAAACCAGGTAAATACAAACAAATCCACATCAGCACTGTTATATATATACTAACGTATCTTAGATAAGGAAGGGGAACAAATCCAATATACGGGTATTTCACAATCAGCAGTTCGAGAGATGGCACTGTGTTCAGAATTGAGTCACATGAATGTCATCCGACTCATTGAAATTATCCTTGAAGACAAGTGTATCTTCATGGTGTTTGAATATGCCGAACATGACCTTCTTCAGATTATCCATCATCATACTCAACCTACTCGCCATCCCATTCCTGCTCCAACAGTTAAATCCATCATGTTTCAACTTCTCAATGGCTGCCAATACCTTCATGCGAATTGGGTACTTCATCGTGATCTCAAGCCTGCCAATATTATGGTATCCTCTGCAGGGGAAGTGAAAATTGGCGATTTGGGACTTGCTCGACTTTTCAACAAACCATTGCATTCTCTTTTCTCTGGTGACAAAGTTGTAGTTACGATATGGTATCGAGCCCCGGAACTCCTACTAGGTTCAAAGCATTACACTCCGGCCATTGATATGTGGGCTATTGGGTGCATTTTTGCAGAGCTCCTTTCCCTCAGACCAATATTTAAAGGCGAAGAAGCGAAGATGGATAGTAAGAAAACGGTACCATTCCAGAGGAATCAAATGCAAAAGATTGTCGACATAATGGGACTACCAACCAAGGAAAAATGGCCACATCTGGTACACATGCCGGAATACTCGCAACTTTCCACTCTCTCAGCTAGTGGACATGCAAAAGCTGGATACTCGAGTTTGGAGAAGTGGTATTATCAAACCATAAATTCATCCCCCACCTCGGTTCCAGTATCGAATTCGAGTCTAGGTGGTGAGGGGTACAAACTATTGAGCAGTTTACTTGAATATGACCCTGAAAAACGATTAACAGCGCAAGCAGCATTAACACATCCATTTTTCAGTACAGGGGATAAAGTTAGTGCCAACGTCTTCGAGGGGGTCAAAACAGAATATCCGCACAGGAGGGTTAGTCAGGATGATAATGATATTCGAACGGGAAGTTTACCTGGCACAAAGAGGAGTGGGCTACCGGACGATTCAAGACCAGCGAAAAGATTAAAGGAATAAATCTCGAAACATCATTGGATCTATGCAGGGTATCATCAATCTTATCAATTAAATGTTCTTTAGCGATCTCAGCATTGAGTAGGGCACCATTGTGACAATGGTACCTTCGGATCCTTAGATCGGCAGGGTTCGAATTCCAAAAGTCTAAAACGTGGAGGGGTAGGGAAATCACAAAAAAAAGTTGCACAGCCACAATGCGAGTTTGTTGACTTTGCTGGCAATTTTTGGAGGGATTCCCAAGCGAGCACTTCATTGGCATGAATTGATATAATAACTCATATCAAAACTAAGTTTCGAAATTTGAGCATAATGACGGGAAACGGTTCGGGTTATTTTTTCGATGATCATCATATGATGACGATGACGAGGGGCGTAATCTGGGCATCGAGTTTGAATGAATAAATGCAGCAGAAATAACTTATAATTCAAATTCGTCTCATTAGATTCCTAAAACTTGGTAGTACTATCATTTCGCCATTGGATCTCGGATTTCGATTGAATCAGTCCAAAAAGGGCTGTCGATTGCGAGAGTTCCCCAGTTGGTGGCAGTCAATCCCTCAAGACGACCATTCTAGATGCCCGTAACTTTTTGAAGGAATCGGGCTCAACATAGCATTCCAATCTGCATCATCTCTTCTAAATCGCATCTCAAGCTTTCAAAATGCGTCGGCCCTACACCTTCACTCGAACGTCGTCTTCTCATGCTCGCTACAATCCAATTTACGAAGAAACAGAAGCCAAGAAAGCCGAAGCCAAGGAGAAATCACGATGGTCATTTCCATTCTTTGCATCCAATCAACCTACAGGTTACGAGACTGTAAAACCACAACCACGACAATCTAGTTCTCCACCTCCTCGTACATCCGGCACTTTCTTTGCAACAAATCACAATACATATTCGCCAACAAATAGCACAGACAACATTTACGATGCAGCTGAGAAATCCACAAAACCTGCGAGTGACCAAAGAAAGCGCTTCTCCTTTCCTTCTTTTTCTTTCTTCGGAACGAACAACAACAATGGCGATGAAATCGAAGTTGATGATGACTATGATTACCGGTCCAATTCTTTCAATGATGGTGAAAACAGGACTGATCCATTCCTCGACCCTGAAGACTACTCAAAGAAAGAGAAGAAGAAGGAAAAGCAGAAGCAGAAGCAGAAAACCTCTGCATCAGCCAAAGACCCCGACAACAAGAAGCCAACTAAATCCTGGCAAGAACGAGGATCGGCTAAGAGAACAGAAGCAAGAGAGGAGAAAGAGAAGGCCAAGGAGCGAGAAAGGGCCCGCAAAAGAAATAGCGGTTTAGGGTGGGCAAAATCGTGGTCGTTTGGAGGTGAGAGATTTGGGGGAACAATATTGGCCGATGGGAGTGGAGTGAGGATGCCGATTTTTAGATGTAAGGGTCCTTGTGGACTGTCTTGTGGATTTTGAATGGTCTCTCGTTGACTGTATATAGAATGGGTACAGGTCGGAATTGGGAAATGAGTATGGCGGCGAACGGCGGCGAACGGAGTTCAGGTGGTTTGCTTTTGTGAAATACAGATATCGACAGCATAGAATATAGACGAACATCTCATCCGCAACAACTAGAGCACTTGAAATTGCGGCCTTGATGAAATTCTGACCACAAGTCCGATCGAAAGTCACTGCGCAAAATTCGAAAATTTGGTATCTGTACAATAGCTAGAATTACAAGGTTTTCATTTTTGTAGGTATGATGGTAATTTTTTTTACTTCCCTCATGGTCTCAGTTCAGCTCCGCCCTGCCTTGCCATTCCCGTGTCCCAAACCTCTTCGTCACTCGCTTAATATTACAACCTTTTTGTTTTCCTTTCCTCCTATCGTTCCAGTTTCCCCTATCTTGAGTAGAAACCTCAAACCTGTCTCTCCACGTCGCGCCACCTGATGGAAGAATGAAAACAAGAAAGAATCAATAGTGAATTAAAGGATAAAGAAAACTATTGGTATCGCCGCCATCCCCGTAGGTAACATACATATGAACAACCTCACCATAAAAAAAAAACGCAAGAAGTGCGCATTGTTGCATGCGCAAGTCAGAAATTAACAAAGAGAGATATGAGGAAATCCTGAGATTAGAGGATGGTACGAGATGTAACCGAAGATAGGCTGGTGGAAATGACAAGATGACAGTAATAAGGGGCCGTTATGGAGTTGAACGTCGTGAACGAGTAGATGTGACTCCGGTGAATCGATATGACATGCTACTGAGAGCCAATTATTCTGTCTAGGTATGTATATTTCGTGTAGGGACATGTTCGTAGGAGGAGGATATATCGTGTAGACTGAGGTATAAAGGGGTGGTGAAATCTGATTGTTGAGAAATGATATTATACGTCCTGGGTTGGATAGTCAACGGCACTATTATTTCGTTTGTGGAGCAGGTCTTCCTTCAATTGTTTTTGAGAGCCAAGCCTAAGTCTCAACGTCAGCATAGTCACAAAATCATCTGCGATGTGCAATTGATGCATTGCATGAAGAAATAGAACACATACCAGTCCTTCCATTAACCCCTCGCCGGTAGTGGCACAACTTGGTACCACGAACCAAACCTTGTTTCTCAATTCGTTCAACTTAAGTTGTTCTGTGACCTCGGGTGGCTTCATAGCTTCTCGATTGTCAGCTTCTCACTTGCAATAAGGTTGTAACCATTGAACTGTATCACCCACCTCCTGCAATATCCTGCTTGTTCGCGAAGACTAGGAGTAATGAATCTTGCATTTCTCTGTCGTTGATAATGCGATGTAACTCTTGTTGTGCCTCTGCTATGCGTGCTCTGTCACTGGAATCGATCACAAAGATAAGTCCTTGAGTACCTATTTTTCGACAAATTTCTGTTAGAATTTGCTCCTACTCGTGTATATCAAGTCAAAAAGATACTTGGCAGATAATCGAGTACATACCACTGAAGTAATGTCTCCATAGAGGTCTGATCTTATCTTGTCCACCGACATCCCAGACATTAAATTTGACATTCTTGTATGTCACCGTCTCAACGTTGAATCCAACAGTAGGAATTGTAGTAACATCTTGACCCAACTTCAATTTGTAGAGAATAGTTGTCTTTCCAGCAGCATCGAGACCCAACATCAACAGGCGCATTTCCTTGGATCCGAAGATCTTGCCCATCATTTTAGAAATAGCTCCTCCCATATTGACAGAATTTGAGATGTGCGTATGATATGTACGATATTAATTGAAGTATGGGCAATTCGATTAACGGCACAGAGTTAGAGGCGACTAAAAGGACCTGTGAGGTTTTGCTAGATGATATGCGTGTAAAATAATGTTTGGAAAGGAGTGACGGTGGATCGATGGAAGAGGATGATAAAGTTCCAATGCAAAGATAATCGGATCAGGGTAGACCAGACCAAATGAATTGAAAAAAAGATGGTCCAATTTTTTTTGGCTCTTATTACAAGGCGAGGCTGAAATGATGATTGATGGTTGATGAAGAAGGGGAGAGGAGAGGGAGTTGAGTCTCAAAGGATTGTGGCTTGGTCTCTTCTATGGCTATGGGCTCTAATTAAAGGTGGAGGAGAGAACCTTTAGGGATGGAGGAGGTACGAGTTAGCAAAGTCGCGTAATGATGAGAAGAAGCGGCTAACAATTAATCGCGAGAACACTTGTGGTGCCAGTATCTTTGCTTTTAATTGAAAGGAGAGATTACCTTGTCGAGGTATGCTCTGTCGAGGTAGAGGTAGAGGAACAGGGTAATAAGAAGGGATAGGAGAATCCAAAGTATAAAATGTTCAAGGTCTCTGATATTCGAAGTGATTTTCTTTCCCGGTATTAACCTTATCGCTCCGCCGGGTAGATTTGAAACGGAAGAATCAAACAATGGAAAAAGCAATCAGATCAGTGGGAAAGGGAAAAGGGAAAAGGGAAAAGGTCAAAAGGTAATGAGGTATGGTATCTTTGAACTTTGAGGTTGAAACGAATATCACCAATGTTAGAGATTAATTAAAGTAGAGTCGCGAGCAGTGAGCAGTGATAGGTTCAATTAATAAAAGAGATGATCAAATGATGGAAGTGTTGATACGGATATGGGAAATGACTGGGTAGGTGGGTAGGTGGGTAGGTGGGTAGGTAGGTGACTGAACACTGAACACCTGGGCACACTGAGGACAGGACTAATTAGGACCAAGAACTAATAACTTTAATAAGATCTGAAGATTGAAAATTTGACTTATTTAAAGAGATGCTTTTATTATTATTGTTAGTATTATTATCATTATTGTTATTGCTCCTCCCCACCTACTCCGTACTCGAAATACTTTCATGATTGATCCATCAGCCATCGTCCATTTTCAGCCATCAAGCCCAATCCCCATTTTGTTTTTTATTTTAAGGGGAAATGTAAATTAAATACGCAGGCTCGGTAGGGACGTGCGTCAGAAGGTGATGAGTAATCACTCAGTTCTCAAAATTACTTATATCGCCCTCTCCTCCATATCAGCCATCATCAGTTAAATCTGTCAATGAACTGATGAAGCTTTCTGGCTATATTCCCTTTACACTACCTAAACAAACTCACAGACGAATGAAGATGGCTCGAACCTCAAATTTGGAGGCCATATTGTCGGATATTATTATGAGATGAACCAAATTTGGAAGGGGTACAATGTGTTGAAGTCGACCGAGGGAACACACGTTTACTCCGTAATGAGTGTATAAACGAGATACAATTGTCTAAGCGTATGGCAGTGTTCCTCTCTATTACACAATAACGTCTATCTTAAGTATCGAAATCACCCCGGCTTGATGAGGCTATTCGGATGGTACTCTAAATTGAGTACCGGATATCTAAAACATGTGGATGAGGGGCACAGTTTCGCTGCTTTCCGAAAATTGAGACATGAAATATTAGACCCTTTGAAATTGCCACTTGAATTAATTTTATCCACTTCAGTGTCGAAGAGAAGGGTACATTGTGTTGCACTTTTCGAACACCGGATGGCCCTCTCCGTCATCTAAAAGAACAAAACGCCCAGTTACAACATACTTGTGTCCTGTACACCACATTTGTTGAGAGTAATGATATAGCCACCATAAACTCCATCTATCCCATGTAAGATATCAACTGTCAAATGCTTTTGGGGGTATCCTTATTCCAATACTCCTGTACCAACAGAGCTCCAGAGAAGAGGGGAAAAGAAGTAACGCCAAACAACCCACCAATGCCTCTTTAGTCCGTCCTTTAAAGAAAAAGAATTCCTATACTCCTAACCTGAATGATCAAGAACAAATCGCCGTTCGACTTCCTTTGTAGAATCCTCATCTCCGTCAAATATCAACCTAACTCTATTGCCATCATCAAGCATTGCTTTGACTTCCGCTCGGTAAAATGTGGTTGTCTCGGGATAAAGAGCGAGGACACGCTTTCCAACTTCGTAGGGTCCAAGAATGGCGTCATCTGGTGGAATTGGGCACATAGAAGACGCGGAGGTAAGAATTGAGGATTTATTCCCTTCATCAGGAGCCACATCTTCAACCCTGTATCTGCGACTCTTGCCGTCACCAATAACTTTTGCAACCTTTCCTTGAATCCAATCCATCTCTGTAAAGGGAGAACCGGGTCTCGGCTTGAATGCCACCTCTTGTCCCTTGGAGAATTCGATTTTCTTTGTGCCACTAGTACCAGAAGTTGTAGATGTATTATTATTATTGGTACCACCAGTACCACCAGTATTAGTACTAGTACTGGGCTCTTCGTTCTCAGACTTCCTAGAGATATCTTTTCCCTTCGGCGGTAAACTGCTGGTTCTACCATTTCCCATCTTTCGAACATGCTTGTTTTCTGCCGGAGAAGGAACAGGAGAGTCGGTAGATCCTACATCGTCGGTAACACTTGATCTTCCATGAGATTCGCGGGAATTGGAACCTCGCTCTGCTTCGTTGCCTTTGATCAAGGCTAAAAGAATCGACAGTTTTTCAATGGTTTGTCGTAGGGCTACTGCTGTAGACTCGGAGACTTTCACGCCTTCTCGAATTTGTATGTCGAGCTCTTCTATTGCGGCCATGGCAGGTGCTTAAATTTCATCAACACCAAACATCGTTGCAAATCAGAATCCATACTCACGTAAACCATTCTTTATCTGCTCAGCTATAGCGGTTTCTTTAGAGATGATGGCTTCCGGGATATTTGCTTCAAAGATTTTCTCTTCTGCTTTGATTTTGGCTAGAGCTTGAGTGATCTCGGTCCATAAGGCTATTTCTTCACCCCTCTCATGTGTTCCAGAGCGAACTCCACCACGCGCTTGACGTCGACCAGCAGTTGAGGCAGACATTATTTTCTCGTGGTACCCGTCTGTCAACTTAAGTTCATCGATCAGGGTCCGGCTTTTTCTATCTTGCTTAGACATATTTTAGCAAGGGAATCTCAGAGTGAATAACAATGAACCAAGAAAATAATGATCAAAAGTAAAGAAATGTAAACATGTCATCCCGACTTTGTACATTTTCTAAGAAGAAAATAGAAACCAAACATCCAGGATCGTGGTGACTTACTTGGGTTGTGGGTATTCTGACCCGCACCTACTTCAAATGAGGAATAAGTCGAGCGTCTGATCGTGTAATGGAAGCTACAAATCGAAATTGAATTGAAAGTTAAATATGGTAAGTGATTGAAAACGCATCAACAAGGGGCGGAAAGAGGGGATGAATGGTGTGATAAAGTAATGTAGAGGGTAGGTAGTTATGGAGGAAATGGTAGAAATGGGCGTTGAATGTTGTGAATGAAGGATACTAGGTAGTACGAGGCTTTAAGTTCGGGGTAGGAGGAGATAGGACCCTAGTAAACGAATACTGGAGTAGAGATATTAAAGGAACTTGTTAATGATTAGGTAAATCCTTTCTTTCGATTGGTCGGAATGCCACAAAATATTAACAATAATAGGAGACGCTAGCACAGAATACAAATACAAATACAAATGCTGATAGATATATAGCTGCCCAGGTACCCAAGTAGGATTATGTAGGTGTGTATGTGCCTAGGTAGGTATGTAAGTATGTATGGTATGTATGGAGTAGAAGAAAATCGATAGGGAATTATTAGTGGTACCTACTAGATCATGCTTGAGATCAGCATTTACATCAGCCTTGTCAATCATCCTATAATAATTGGTTGGTGGAGTTAGCGCGGGGTCGATTGAAGTTGGCTCGTTGGGTGACGTGCAAGCTATGTTGAACAGAACTATTCTGAAATACATCCTCCATACTCTTCTTCAACAATATTTGGCCAGTATCACTGTCAATTATTAGAACGAAGAAAAGAAGAACCGATTTGTCAGATATCTTATACAACGGATCAAACAATCTACTCTCATCAATTCCTCTCCCCAGAGCCAAAATGCAAGTTCCATTAATCAGGCTTCAATGCGGAGTCAATAGCTATGATTGGGGTAAGGTGGGAAGTGATTCAGCGGCTGCAAAATTTGCTGCTGCTACACCTGCCGATGATTTTTCTATTCAAGAAGAGAAGCCATATGCTGAAGTAAGTAATGCTTCATGTTCATGTACATAATCTTATAACTCATTCTATCTTCATAGTTGTGGATGGGAACACATCCTTCAAATCCTTCCAAGGACCTTACCACAAAACGAACGCTCCTCGATCTCATTCAAGACAACCAAGCACTCTTATCTAAAGATGTCAGTGATAAATTCGGCGAAAAGTTACCATTCCTATTCAAAGTACTTTCGATAGGAAAAGCACTCAGCATTCAAGCGCATCCAAATAAGACACTTGCGGAGCAATTACATCAAAAGGACAGCAAAAACTACCCAGATGATAATCACAAACCTGAAATGACAATTGCCATTACACCTTTTGATGGACTCTGCGGATTTAGACCTCTTGCAGAAATTTCGCATTTCCTCTCAACAATTCCATCATTGAAGAAATTAGTTGGGGAGTCTGAAGCGGAAGATTACCAGTCTGCTGTCAAGGGACAAGAAACATCAGATAAATCAGAGGACGAGGCAAAGAATAAGAAAGCGCTGCAAAAAGTTTTTACTGCATTGATGAATGCAAAGAAAGAAGATGTTGAGGACGCTAGTAAGGAATTAGTTGCTTCAGCGGAAGAAGAAGGGGATAATTTCGCTGGAGGAGGGGGCCCTTCAAATGAAGGAAAGGAACTCGCAGATCTTGTTATCAGATTGAACAAACAGTTTCCCGGGGACATTGGACTATTCGTACAGTTCTTCTTGAACTACGTCAAACTCGAAGTTGGAGAAGCAATGTTTTTGAAGGCAGATGATATCCATGCATACCTGAGTGGCGATATCATTGAATGTATGGCTGCATCCGATAATGTAGTTCGAGCTGGTTTCACACCGAAATTCAAGGACGTCGATACTTTGACTTCGATGTTGACTTACTCATATGCGCCTATCTCTGAACAAAAGATGGAACCAGTGGATTATCCATATGCCACTCTCAATGCGACTGCATACTCTTCTGGATCATCAGCGACACTCTATGATCCACCTATTGCAGAGTTCAGTGTGGTGAAAACCGATCTTAAGAAGAAGGGAGCAAAAGCAACATTCGAACAGATTGTCGGCCCTAGCATATTCATTTGCACGACTGGAAATGGTAAGATTAGTGTCGGACCTAAGGTCGAGGAAGTTAAACCTGGGTATGTCTACTTTGTTGGAGCTACAGCAGAGGTAATACTTGAAGCCGAGGATGAAGAATTTACCACATTCAAGGCATTCTGTGAATTGCAAGGCAAAGAAGATGCGGATGGAAAAGAGAAGCTCTAAAGCTTAATTGAGAGGACGGATATATCCAAGTAACGAATTCATGAATGAAATAAGGTTTTTCTCCTTGCATGTTTGGAAGTCTTTCTGCGATTTATGGACATCATAAAGCCATTCCTCTTCAGGCGATTTGATCCGACCGATAGTAAGTCCTGTGAGTGATTCCTGAGGGTCCCATCTAAGTTTCAAACTCAACATCTTCCTAATCTTCGTCACAATCTCAAATGTATGACTTTATCTCTTCTCAGCTCTCACTTTCATCTATGTCCACAATCCTTATCCCACCCTTTAAGTTCATGTTGTTAGTCAAGACTCATAATCAATCATAAGCTTGGATCATTTCTCACGACCGGGGGCTTGCAAGCTTAACTTGATTCTCCCATCCTCCTATCGTTCACTATCGCTAAGTCAATACCTCCCCCAAATTGACCAATCATGAATTAGCCAAATGAACTCCCCAGAGCTTCTTATCGGGAGGCTGACAGGGCCACAATCAGTCAACGTGTAATGCTGGCAGGTGCATAAGGACTCGGCGATGCCGTCTAGAATTACATGTAGAGTCTTTATACTAGTCATTTGTTCATCAAAGCAAAGAATTTGTCTTCTTCAGAAAGCTTTTGTAATTTTAAGTTCATGCGTCTTTGAAGCGCAATGGAAGTTGATCCAGAACTTTCGATTGGAAGACAAGCTTCCAGAGTGTCCCGGGTAGACCAACATGATGAACAAGAATTGGCAGAGTTTGGATACAAACAGGAATTGAGGAGAGACTGGGGTCTTATGCACAACTTTGGAATTTCTTTCAGTATCATTGTAAGTTGTATTTTGTCTAGACATGCGAGTTGGGTCTCTGATATGGCAAAGTACGAGACCGAACATGGCTCTATAAATTCATTGTCAAGCGTTGTTATGTGAAGCATCATCAATACTGCAAACGACCTTTTCGTCTTACGGGAAGTCTTGCTAATATCGCTTTAGTCTATCATCACTGGGATAACGACACTATTTTCTTATGGCTTGATCACCGGTGGTCCTGGAGGTATGTGTTTCCTATACTCTTATTCTGCGTTGTAAATTTCTGACACAATCAGTTATGTCTGTTGGATGGATAATTGTATCCGTATTTACTTTCATGATCGCTTTGAGCATGGCAGAAATTGTCTCTGCTATACCTACAGCTGGTGGACCATATTATTGGGCAGCCCTTCTTGCGCCGAGAAATCATTCGGCGTTTGCTAGTTGGATTACTGGTTGGTTTAACTTCCTCGGTCAAGTTGCTGTCACTACAGGAATTAGTTTCGGCCTCGCAGGTCTCATCTCAACAACTGCGACAATTAAATCATCATATGTTCCAAGTGCCCCAAGAACAATTGGCATATATGCAGCTGTTCTCATTTCTCATGGCATCGTCAATACCTTTGGTGTTCATGTATTGAGATACCTAAACAACACATCCATCGCACTTCACTCATTGGGCGTAACTGCGATAGCTATTGCTGTTCTGGCAAAAGCTCCTACACATCAAAGCGCCAAGTTTGTTTTCGCCAAATTCTACGACGGAACAGGTGTAGATCCAAGTCCAGGATGGAGTGTTAGAGCATCTCCAGCATATGTGGCTTGCTGTGGTGTTCTCATGGCTCAATACACGCTCACTGGGTTTGACGCATCAGCCCACTTGTCTGAAGAGACTCGAAATGCGTCTTGGAGTGCACCCATTGGTGTTATTTCTTCTGTTGGGTTCTCGGCCCTTTTCGGATTCTTCGTTATATTGAGCTTCTTATTCAGTATTCAAGACTTTGATAACACAATTGCAAGTGATTATGGTCAACCGGTTATTCAAATTTTTGTTGATATATTTGGAACCGATGGAGCGGTTGTGTTAATGTGTCTGATCATGATTTGTGTCTGGCATTGTGGGCTCTTTTCGATGACTTCAAACTCGAGAATGATGTTTGCGTTTGCTAGAGACGGTGGAATCGTAAGTTTTCCTTTCCGCTCTTTCATTAACTACTAGTCAACGCTAACAACAGATTAGCCGGAATTTTTTCACAAAGTCGATGATCGTTTTCAATCTCCCATTCAAACAGTTTGGCTCGCAGCAACTCTTGCTTTCTGCCTAGCACTCCCATCTCTTGGCTCCAGTGTAGCTTTTGCTGCCGCGACTAGTATAGCGACCATTGGTCTGTACATATCATACGGAACCCCTATTCTCATCGGTCTCATTTATTCAAAGGAGTTCAACGCTAGGAAAGGCCCATTCAATCTTGGAATCTTCTCAAAGCCAGTCGCTTTCATTTCTGTATCCTGGATAGGGTTTATTACAGTGATCTTTTGTCTCCCTACGACCAATCCGGTAACAAGTCAAACTGTAAACTACACCGTAGTGGCCGTGGGAATTATTGCTATCGGGGCCTGTGGAGCGTGGTTGGTCTGGGCCAGGAAATGGTTTGTAGGACCTATGGTCGAGATTGAGGCTGCTGCGCGCTTGGGTATAAATCCCGAAGAACCTGGTGCTTTGGAGAGAGCGGAAATCGATGGCAAGATTGATTTACATAGCGGCGTGAAGAGCTCAGATTAGAAGCTTGAGTGGAGGCGAATGGAATTCGTGGCCATACGAATAATGGATATACCTCGATAGAATAAAGACCACGGAGAACAAGACTTAAAAATATATGGCAATTCACCACAATTCCACGATTAAAATTCATTTCACCATGCTGCAATGGAGTCTCGAGTAGAGGAAACCCAGGTGTAATATACTGCAACGTACGATATGCGGTACATCCGAATTTCTGCGGTATTGACAAGGCACAGGTAACTCGGAGTTGTTTCGGAATAGTCGCTTTGATCCGGATCATTAAGGATGGAGAGTGAGCACTGAGAAGCAGGCAAATAAAGACTAGATATATTTTTCAAACTGACCTCATCATACTTTACATCCGAGATCAAAAAAAGCAAGAGGTATAAATAAACAATATATTTGAATTCAATGCTGTCGGTCATTATTTGATATCTAATACACAAATTGGTAATCATTTATTAATTCCCGGCGACATTATGCTTCTTGCTCACTCAGCCTTCAGTCAGCCTTCTAGAATTTAGTATAATTGATAGCCCATGCCCCATAATTTTATCAATGATTTGGACCCGACCTCGGGGTATCGGAACTTTTTATAACTTATCACTCACTTCGTCCATTTGATCACACAATTAATCAACATTCAAACTTCATCATACACTAGCAATCATAATTACAGCATTAATAATACCTTGATTTTATGAACCCTCTACTCTTGATGAGAATTACTGTCTTCTAAATCAGATTTCACATCCAAAATGCCGGACCTCAATGCAACCTCATCTTCTACTCGCCCTCAACAATGGAGCCATACCCCTCATGAATCATCGGACGAAGTCCCCTCTCTCCCACCCTTCTATTCACCGCGCCCAATACCAGTCTCCCGCGCAATATCAGAACTCGATTTAAATCAACTCGATATATCTAATCTCTCTCTCACTCATCGTGATGATACGTCCTCGCAGCTTTCCGATCACAATGAATCATTACCCGATCTCGTCTCGCCAGCCTTTACACCCCCTTCCACACCCGGCACATCCACACCTTCATCTCTCGCACATCGTCCTGCAAGATCAGTACCTGTAGACTCGAGTACACCAGCTGGAGGGTGTGGTTCAAAAAAACCAAAACTGTTAGAGAAACTACCAGAGGTTAACTGTGTAGTTCGCGCACGAATTCCTACAACTACTGGAACTGAAATGTTCCTGCACCTATACCAAAACGATGAGGATAATAAAGAGCATTTGGCCATAGTATTCGGAAACAAAATACGAAGTCAAAGCTTGGATGCCGTACGAGAAGGAGAAACGGAAATGGACAGGCTGATACGTGGGGCATACACGGGAAGATTATTTCCAGGTCGCACTACAAGTAGCATGCCTCCTTCGGCGACGGATCGAGAAAAGCAAGAAGGCAAGTCCGAGGCACCACTGGTTAGAATTCATTCGGAGTGTTACACGGGAGAGACTGTGTGGTCTGCAAGATGCGATTGCGGTGAGCAATTGGATGAAGCTGCAAGATTAATGTCTTTACCCGATTCGTCTGGGAAAGCCGCGGGAGGGATTATAATCTATTTGCGACAAGAGGGAAGAGGTATTGGCTTGGGAGAGAAACTGAAGGCATACAATTTACAGGATTTGGGATCTGATACTGTAGAAGCAAATTTACTTCTGAGACATCCGGCAGATGCTCGCAGTTATGGATTGGCTACTGCTATGTTGAAAGATTTAGGAGTTGAGGAAATCAAACTTTTGACGAACAATCCGGATAAGATACGAGCAGTCGAGGGGCCAAATAGAGAAGTGGTGGTAAAAGAGAGAGTCGCCATGGTTCCTTTGGCATGGAGTGGAAAGACTGGTGGAATTCGCAGTCAGGAGGTAGGTGGGTATCTAAAAACTAAGGTATGTTATACTCTAAAGCGTATGTGAAATGGGATTTGATCTAACATGCGTACTTTGTAGATTGAGAAGATGGGACACATGCTTCAGATGAACGAAGCGTCATGATAAATCAATTTTGAGACATCATTACCATCTTCCAACGAAATGGCGAAACAATAAAAATCACCTCCCCTCGAGCGGCATGAGATTTCGATTTGTAATGGGCTTTGGGCTACGCATTGAGCTGAACATCACGGCGGTGTAAATTGGCGTTTATTGGTAATCAACTTGGGATACATGGAACGCATCATGCACTGAAAAGTCTGAATCATTTTATTTATATGTCATATGTATTTTATCTCTTTCAAGGACTGGATATGAAGACATTGGATCAAATATAGAAAGGATTTTAAGTTCAGAAATTTCAATTATCTATGATGATATCTTGTAGATGACACTTTGTGCTGACTTCAAGCGAAAAGCCCCTTTTATATTTGTTCCCCGTTTCCATTTTTCATTTAATTCCAGTCAATTTATTCTACACAGTCTGACAGAAGGCATTCGGTACAACAATATCATCCGAGGCAAAGTTGGCCACCGAAAGACCCTCGAGAAACTTCCATTACTAGTGATAGTGGAGAAAACCCACAGGCTAGTTCCAAATGTTGTCACCAAAAGCCGAAGGGTTAAAAATTCCGCTCCAACCTTCATGTGGCCCTTTAACCGTCATTTTCATGGCATTTTCTACAAATGCCCCTCCCATTTCCTTTCTTGATTGGTCAGTTACCTTTATGCGTCTAAATGGAACTGAGGAAATGCTCCATACTCCGTACAATTAGAAATCCAAATCTGATTTGAAATATACATGATTCGAAATGTACACGATTTTGTATCCACTTGAGCTCCGGCACTACTGTTTGAGAGCGATGCTGGGACATAATATAAAAAAGTCCCCCGAAGAACTTGATAAGTATTTTTTTGCTTAAATTACATTCTTTCATACTTAATCAATACTATCAGCATATAAAATATTAGCAAGATGTCTATCAGATACGAATCATCCAGCTCTGACGCTTCTCCTCTCGGAAAGCCTCTCAAATATGAATTTTCCGGCAAAGTTGCACGAAATCGATTTTTGAAGGGAGCTATGAGTGAACGTCAATCATCATGGGACCCAAAGGACTTCAAATCTAGAGGAATTCCATCCACAAACCTCGTCAATGTCTACAAGAGATGGGGCGAGGGAGAATACGGACAAATCTTGACTGGAAACGTCATGATTGAATATGATCATTTGGAAGCTATGGGTAACCCAATTATTCCACTAGAAGCTCCATTCGAAGGAGAACGATTCGAAAGATTCGCAGCAATGGCAAAGGCAGGAAAAGCTCACGGAAGTTTAATGGTTGCACAAGTCAGTCATCCTGGACGCCAGGTCGAGAATAGGGTTCAACCAAATCCTATTTCTGCAAGTGATGTTCAGCTAGAAGGTTTGTTTCATCTGCTTTTCCCAAGTGTTATCTCACGTATTGGTCGAGTCTATACTAACAAGAATGATCGTACAGGAAACGCTATGGGATTGTCCTATAATAAGCCACGTCCAGCAACCCAAGAGGATATCGACAGTATAATCGATAAGTTCGCTCACGCAGCGGAATACCTCGAGAAAGCCGGTTTTGATGGAATTCAACTCCACGGTGCCCACGGTTACCTCCTCGCTCAATTCCTCTCCAAGACTACAAACAAGAGAACCGACAAATATGGTGGCTCTCTCGAGAACAGATTCCGTATCATTCAAGAAATCGCAGATGAAATCCATAAGAGAGTCAAGCCAGACTTCATCGTTGGTATCAAGATGAACAGTGTTGAATTCCAAGAAGATGGGTTCACACCTGAAGATGCTAAGGCTGCTTGTCAAGCACTCGAGGGTGCAAGATTTGATTACGTTGAACTTTCCGGTGGAACATACCAAGAAACTGCTTTTGTTCACAAGCGCGAGTCAACCAAGAAGAGAGAGAACTTCTTTATTGAATTCGCAGAGGAGATTGTCAAGCCTTTGACTAAGACCAAGACATATGTTACTGGTGGATTCAAGACTGTTGGTGCTATGGTTTCCGCATTGGATACCGTTGATGGTGTTGGTATTGGACGACCTGCAGCTCAAGAGTTCAGACTTCCAAAGGATATCTTGGAGGGAAGAGTTACTGGTGCTAAGAAGATGGCTGTGGATGAAAATGATTTCTTGTTCACTAACATTGCGGCTGGTACTCAAATGAGACAGGTTGGAAAGGATCAGGAACCTATTGATTTGAGCATTGAAAAGAATGTAGAGATTTTCAAGAAAGAGATGGGTGTTTGGGGCGCAAAGATGGCTACTAATAAAGAGTATAAAGAGTATGGGTTTATTGATTGGACCCAGGAGGCTCAACCATATGGAGTTTGCTGAGCGATTAATATTTGTATACTAGGTAGATATGTGGGATAGATAAGAGTCAAAAGACATAGATTTTAGAATTTACACGATTCATGATACAGTAATAATAGATCCACCGGGTGATTTCTTGCTGTTTCCATTCCCGCCATCAAATTTCTGTACCAATGTTCTCGACTTCGTGGGCATTGTAATTGTTTCTATCCTCAGGATATCCATCGCCCTTATACTTGATATTGGACAATTAGTAAAATTACACGGCATCTATCAAATTGCTTTGGAAATGTTCCAATACCAGATTGCGGACAATTTGGTAGAACCAAGACAAAAACAATGTACTCTGAGGGTATGCATCTGACTGGATTCACACTTCAATCATATGGTATCCTCACTCTCCCCTAAACTTGCGAGATTCCTTGGGCTCATCTATGAAGGGATAATGTACATATTGGCCAACTAAGTTCTCGAAATGGTCTTGATCTCCCGAAGATGGTTTTCTATCAGAATTATGTCCATGTATTATACCATCTTAGCCTCATCACTGACTAACATAGTAAATGTTGACGTCCTAACCAAACATGTATAGCCTGTCTCACACTCAATCCTGCACTACCGTCGGTGGTTATATCCCTTGGATTAATTGTATTTGATTACTCGAGGGAAAATTTTTCGTTCTGTGTGATGCCCTTATGCTTTGCATCTCCCATAACTTCTCACACAATCCATAACTTGCCAGAAATTCCCTTCGAGCGTGCTCACGTAACAAATTCGAGATGACTTGGGTGGTTTCTTGCAGCGGGTCCTTCAACAACGCTCTCCTACCCAAGTGAACCTTGCCTATACTAAGAGACAGTACTTCTCACCGCAGGCCGTTCCTTCAGTTTTCCTCTTTGATGAACAACTGCAAATTCTTAGATGAATTTGCGCATTTTTAATTTCTTTTTCGAATCAAACTCTCCACAGTCCAACCTTCCTTCAATTCGAAATATTGGAGCTTGACGTCAAACTTTAGGTACTATCGCCGCTTTCTGAGTTTCCTTCATAAACTGTTTCTCGGGAGCGATAGAAACAAACGAGGATGAAGGCTTTTTTGATATTTCTTCAAGCGCTTTTGAATATACACATTCCTGATCCACCAGCACCGGATCACCCCATTTATCTTCCGGATCTTCGTCGTAATGCTTGCGCCATAAACTTAAACTCACAGCAGTGCCCAAGTGAAGACCCTCAGTTCCTACAAATTCACGCGCGACTTCGTCCTTTGTTTCTTCAGCACGCAGCTTTCCCATATGTGTACAATATCCTAATGGCATTTGAACTCTGAATTTTTCCTTTCCCACGTTCTTCATTACTCTTTGGACTTCCTCGTTTGGAAACTTGCCGAGTTCCTTTATGAAATAATCACGAAGTAGGTGAACCACCGATCCTCTGGGAAAACTCGCCACAATCAAGAAATGCCCCTCAGTTGGTTCCTTGGATACAACCCGCTTTCCCTGAATGGATTCTTTTGGGTATACATGCTCAACTAGACCAGAGAGTCTAGATTGCTCGGAAACAAAAAAGTTCAATGTTGGACCGACAGGAAATTCTGGTGGACCTCTTGCACAAAAGTCATTGATTGTATCTTTGTACATCTTTACATAAAAATGGCGGTCAGGTAAGGGATCTATAAGTTCGAATCGGGTATCCGGAAAACCTCCCCATGGATGAAGATATTTTGCCTTGAGTTGATTGCGAAAATCTGTTGCTTCACTGCTCATATCAAGTGTCAAAACTAGTCGAGAGCTTTTCTTCAGGAAGTGATGGGCCCATTCTGCCTCATTACGAGGTTGCTTCCTAGGTCCGCATTTCATGAAACGTACAAGAGCCCAAGGATCTTCCTCTCGGAAAATTCGTGATCGAGGAAGTAGACTTTGTAGTCTTGCTACTTTAGCCATTGATTCAGTTCTGTGGAAGTAATCGAAACTTTTGTTTGTTGTTGATGAGAGTGATCTAGAGAAAGAGAAATTTTTGCCAGGACGCACTCCAAAATTGACTTAGAATCACGTGATCACAATAAATTATCCCCATCTCAACCCAATATTCACGAATCATATTTACCATATTCTAGTGATGAAATGTAATCTTGCTAGAGAAATTGAAGGTCGAAGAGGTACCTACATCACACAGTAACGTCTAGTTTCTTAATACCTGGGCAACAATAGTGAATGGCCAGCTAGAATGATTGGAAGCTTACGCGTTTGATGAAGCTTGAATCTTGATCGCGACTTGCTAGCGACTCTTCTTTTGAAGGCTTGAGCAAAGCGTCCCTAGAAATGGGTTCGAGAGCCAGACATTGAATTTTGTATCATTTACTGCACTGGTTGTTGATCAAATCTTTCTCCGAATTGCTTCTACAGTCCTACAGAGTAGACCCAGCCGTCCGTCCACTGATTTTTACTAGGATATACACTAGATAGTGGGTGGGACCAAAGTTTATTTAATTTACATCACCATCAATAACAACAACAAAACAAACCACAGTCTCTAGGCGATGTGTATCAAATCCTCCAATATTGGGAGTGGTAGTAGCAGCAATGGAAGAAAGGGAACTTGATGAAAGGGATGGCAGTAATGATTATGAACTTATGAGAAGGGATGAGGAAGAAGCATTAGAGAAAATTCCGATCCGCCCGGAGAATGGAAGATGGAGACGAAAATGGCGAATCATAAATCCTTGGTATGTATATCCTCTTGAGGTTTGTTTGAATAGGGCTAAAGTGAACAATCCAGGATTTGGATAGGATTTAGTATTTGGTCTATACTCACGACGAGGAGGCTTCTGATCGCGGATTTTCGTATGACTCTGTACTCAATTCTTTTTGCCTGAACAATGCTGACAGTCCTTTTTTAGGATACCGTGAGTTTTGCTCCTCCCTAATTCAAATCCCCCTCTTCATTCAGAAGAACTACCCTTCTCAATCAGATGACTTACTCGTGATTAGCAATATGTTTTCTCGTTTTATTGCAAATCGCTGCATACGTTGGCTTGGGCATTTTCGCGGTCTTGACAAGTTTTGTCGACTACTTCACGAGCGTCCCGGATCTAAACCCTAGTCGCGGTCCGTCATTTTTGCAAAGTCTTTTCGTTCTTACTAGATACTGCCTCACGGTATTCATTTCGATGGTCGCTTTAATATACAACGCGGAAGCGATCATGCTTTTCAACAATTTGGCCGTGTTTGCTACATTATTAGTGAATAGACTCTTCATTTTCCTGTTCGCATTTTCTGACACTCCAACAGATACTCATATATGCGTTCGATGCTTTACTATTTAGTCTAGCATATGACTTACGATTACTTCCTCGTGATCAAGGCTTTGACAGAGCCATTGTTGTTTGGGCTCTCGGCATCGTTTGTCTTGCCTCAATGATTGTCTACAATGATTATCGACTCAATATCGAATCATTTCAGTTTGCCATACTCGGTGTGTTTCTCGTCAGTCTGGCAAGGACGATAGCAGCGATTGGATATCAAGTACCATCTCCCAGAAATCCTTCTTATGGAGCCTCACTCTATTTTATGCTTTGGGGTGGATTACCTCCATGTTTGCTCGTCACTATTTTCGCTGCGTACAGATATGAAGACTTCGGAGAGGCATTTTCGGTTCTTCGGACTTGGGAATTCCTGACCTTTGTGAAGAATCTGACCCCCGGAGCATTGACTCATATTCTTTGGAATACTCCTTTACGATCAACATTGGCACTTTCTATCGGTTCGAAGTCACCCTATGAATCCACCGAAGAAAATGTTCCCGACGCAATTGATGCGACAGTTCATCTATCTTTGGGACTAATGCTCATGAGTACATTCAAGGAAGAAAACACAATGAACGGATTTCAAATCTTTGTGTTCATGCTTATCTACCTTATTAGTCTGGGGCCAAAAGAAATAAGCCTCTACATTCCCAAATTCGTGAATTTTGTCTACACCATACGACGAAAATCTGGAATACCAGCTCGAAAACTTTACTCAACATGGCATAAACCCATATTACTCTGGACCACCACCATTTTATTCACTATCCTGAGTTCGATGGGGATACTTTACTGGATGGATACAATCTCTATCCGCCACAACCAGAAATTTTGGACAGGCCCCAAGTCTCCATCCCTGGATACAATCTACAGAGCGGCAACAAAAAATCGTCTACAAATTGTAATCGCCCATTCAGCTGGTGACTCAATTCCTGCAATTAAAGGAATAGTAACAGGAATTTTGAGTTCACAGCCTGCTGTTGTGGCTCATAAGCCAGATGTTTTGATCTATACGAAAGATCCATCCGAAGACATTGTGAAGAAAATTCGAGTTGAAGTGGGTTTCGGGGATATATTTCCTCTTCCAAATGTTGGAGGTCCATCTGGCGTTTTCCTTCATCATATATTAAAGAATTGGGACAATTTACCTACTCAAACTCTTTTCATCACCACGTCTCAACATACAATCGATGATTTTGATCTCATCGGTCGCCGATTATTCGATTATTACAACCCTGCTCAGCTACCACCAGCAGCAGAGAACTCGGATATATTGACTGGATTCCTCAACTTAGGAGAACTGGAAACATGTGATTGTTATGGATGTTATGATAAAAGTGGCTGGAATGATACATTTAGACTCATCCCGAGTATGTGGTCTGCATCTCGTCCTGCTGGAAAGGACGAGACGCCTTATAGATGCCAAAAAGTGATCTTAACACATGGGAACAATTTCATTGCTTCAGCGGCGCGCATTCGGGGAGTTGGGAAAGACATCTGGGAAACTCTGGATGATGCTCTCTCAAACCCTTCACTGAGTAGGGGCTGGGCTCACGATAGATTGAAATTGGGTCCAGAAGGAAGGAATTCGAAGATGTTTGGTGAGAAAGATAGTTTAGAGAAACCGCATTTAGGATATACTGTTGAGAGATTATGGGGGATCTTGCTAGGATGTTCAAATCAAAAAATTGCATGGAGATGTCCTAATTTGTGGAAGGGATGGAGGAGAGGTGGGGAGAAGGAGGACTGTGCCTGCAGAGATTGAGGTTGCAAAGAAGATATGAAGGAATGGGAAAGTCAATTATATGATGATAAATTTATACCCCGTGGTCCATCAGTCTGAGGAAGAGCTCAAAGCATCCAGCGTACCAATGAAATGTCTATTTATATGCTTAATTTACTCTTTCTGGGGGTTGCCAAGCACATGAGGGTCTGCGGAGTAAGTATGTTTCTGATTCCGTACTCACTTTTATTCGTCATAATTGCCAAAATTTCTAATCCAATATTATGATCGCGATCAGAATCTATTGTTTGAATTGAAGGGTTAGCTTCACGACTTGGGGATCCATGCATCTCGGAATTGGTTTGAAGTAGAATAAATAGAGTATGATTATATACAAAGTATGATAAGGTGCGTTTTGGAAAAGTTATACCTTCTCTCCTAATCAAACTTGGATTGGAATGATGGAAAATTTGAATATATACAGGAAAAATTCCAGGGCAGCTCAAAAAGTCACTCCACGAAAACAGCCGATCACTTCTTGTAGACCTTTTGAAAGCTCAATAATCTCCTCCATCAGACAATTAAACTTTTGTTCACACCATCTAATAGATTGTTTGGTTAAACGCATCGAAGACATAAGTCCAAGAGTCGATGGACGCTTGGTCGTAAACGCAGTCAAATGCGGTCTCGGAAGTCCAGAGTGGGCGAGTTGGCCACTTGCACAACAATTGAACCTCACCATCGTATGATCCAGAGGTAACAGTGGAGTTCAAACGGTCAGGAACCTTACTTTCTTCGACCCAGCTGATCAAAGTGGCGAGAACATCGTTGGGCCATGGACCCGGTTGGAGGGAATTGGTGTTACAGTGAGCAGCTCCTGGAATGTAAAAGAAACGATAGAAGTCATCGAGTTTGGCGACAGATTCGTTGTATCCGAGGCTTGGATAAAGGGTAGTGCGGACAGAGTCATAGTAGTGGACGGAAGAGCCAGCTGGAACTGATGGATCAGATTCTCCGTGATAATGTAGGAGCTTGGCACCGTTGTCTCTGAAAGCGGAAATATCCGGCATGGTAGTTTGAAGGATGTCGTAGAATTTTGCCAATCCCTCTTCCATCCATTCGAACAAAGTATCGTAATCAACATTCTCGAGTGTGGTAAGACTGTCTTCATCAATTTACTCAAGGAACTTGGCGACGAAAACTCCACCGGTACCTGGGATCTCGTAGGTGTAGCTGCCAGTGGTATTGTCATACTCAGTAACAGCATCCTCAAGCTCAGCACCAATTTGGAATGAGAGATATGCACGCTTGCCACTAGAAGTAAAGAGACCATCATAGATAGTCTGGGCAATAGCAATATCTTGCTCATTAATGGTACCATTTTTAGCAGGGCTACTGGTAGTGGTAGAACCTGCAGCTTGACGCTTGCTGAAACCAAAACCGAGAGAAGAGCTTGTCTCAGCTGCGCATGCATATGATTGACCAATGATAGAGGTCAAGTTAAAGTTAATCTTACAGAGATCAGAACGACTGATAACCGTGTCAGTACGCCCGTCCAATGGATCACATACTTCAATAGTAGCATTTACAATCTTGTCAAGAGCGCAATTGGTTGGGAAGTAGTTTTGAACAACTTCGGCGACGGAAGAGAAGAGATGGAAAACTTGTTGCTGAGCTTGTCTGAAAGCCGGGGCACCGGCGGCGATACCGTCGTACAAATCTCCGAAACGTTGAACCTGACTCATAGCTTGACGTCCTCCGTCAGAGCAGCCAGAGAAGTAAGTATAGAGTTTATCAATACTGTAAAGAGTCTTGGTGATAGCCTTTCCGATGGCGGTCATCTCACCAAGGGCCTCGTAGGAGAACATCTTAATGTTTTGTTCGTTAAGAGTACCAGCAGAGTTGAGGACAACTGCGTCCAAGGAGTTAGTGAAAGCATCGTAGCCGGCATCAGTACAGCCAGTAACAGCGCCATATTCAAGACCACCAGTGACACCTGTTGACAAACTGTAACCACCGCCACCAGCGACGTAGAAACGATTTTCGAAGATGGATGGATCTGGAAATCCGTACCAAACAATAACAGAATCACTGCCGTGGGTATAAGTAGCAGTAACGTTACAGTAGCTGTAAGTAGTTGTGTCGCGCTTGCCCATTCCGCCGCTAAGAGACACATTGTAGACAGGGGATGCAGAAACAGATGATGCGATCATGGTGATGTTGGGAATGGATCCATCCGCAGGAAGCGCTGCTTGAACGTTTGCGACTGTGCACATGTCGGCTAGAGATAGAGCCTGAACAGTGGCAGCGCCGGCTGCAGCCAAAGCGATTGACTGACGCATGGTGCTTGAAAAAGAATGTAGCTATTAGAGGAGCAGAAATGAAGGTGTCAATTGGGAGTGAGTTCGGTTGATTTTAGTTCGAGGACCAACTCCAGTCTTATATGTTCATTATTTGCACCGGCTAGTATTTATTATCAACGTACATACACGGCCTCGCTTCTTGAGATCAAGCGAACAACGCCCGTGTTATTAAGACACGTAATCGGATACGTGAGCTCTAATGGGTCTCCATGTCGTAGTCTTGGCAATTTCGTCAGCCCCAGGGGATTTTTAATGCATTCTTTTGTAGCTCTACAATCAGAAAATAAATGCATATCTCCTTTCAGTGCTGATACTAGAAAGTTGTCTGAGAGGGTAATAGGAAAGTACAAGTCTAAAAATAGTAGTGGTGATGGTAGTGAAAGTAGCTCGACTAGATCAAGTCACTCAGGTTGAATCTTTGAAGAGTGTAAGAGTAGGCTAACATACGAAGGTGCACGAGATGAATTGTGTGTCCCCGCTTTGGTTATGCCACTAGCGAAATCTCTCTGCACATACAAATGAATCATTGGATCCTAATAATGGGATCATTTATACCCCATACTTGGTTCATTGAAGAAAAATGGGTACTACCGGTACAAGTACCGCCCAAGTACCGAACTAGGCGAGTGAATCGCCTTCCATTAGCGGGGGGGGGTTGTTTACCCGTAAGAACCAACGGCCAGCCACACTCATAGTACGTAAATCTCGGATTGACCAAAAGATCTTCTGAGAGACTATGAAGTTATACTCATTTCTGGTTTGAACGATGATAAATCAAGAACCATGGGAAATGATGAAAAGACAAGTCAAAGTCTGTAACAAAATCTTCGTTCAAGGATATCCTTCTTTCGCATTAGCCTTATAGACCTACACAATGCGTCGCTGTTTTGCTCATTCGTATGTTATCGATGAATGGACAGTCATCCCTTGTTGTGCGAACTCTTAAAAGTCATTTAAACTTGAAAAAGGAAAGTAAAAGCGGTTATCAACGCTTATCAATTCGCATTGGACTTGTCAGGGATGATGACGCGTCGGCTGTTAAATTAAATAGGGGGTCGTGAGATCGTTTTTCAAGAGAATACTAACTACAGGAACTATCCTACCGCCCCTGTATTTAATGTATCACCGACTGCGCATGTGAATCTGATAAGGTATTAGTGTACGCTAAATAATCTAGATCCGAGCTTAATACTCAGGATCTTCTCTTGTTTCATGTAATAACGAGTTCGGTCCTTAAGATAAAGTCCGATAATAACAATGTGGTCTATGGGTCGATGATGATTTGCATAAGGGTTCGACACGATATTGAAAAAATACCCAGATATGTAACTGAGTTCCAAGATAGAAAGCCGCGTATTCAAGAACCATGTAAAGTTATTTATTAATTGCCAACTTTCAAGGTGTTTCGAAACGCGCAATGTGTATACAATCTCTGGACAACAAGTAGATATTGACAGAGCAAACCTACTCAGATTTGGTGTGAATGGTCTAGTTTCGAAAATTGGATCTCACTGGAGTCTGGAAAGTATAGAAACCATACACATACATATCACATCGTTATACTTTGGTAATCTCACCTTATAAGGGAGTTCTTTTCATAATACTTCGAGGGAAGAGATACTCCTTTGGTGTTGTGCATACAAGGAAGGTACGTATGTACATGTCGCACACCTCACTATGACATAGAAGTTTCGAGGACGACGTATTTCTCAGTAAATCTCATCTAATAAGGTGTATTAAGGTTAAGGTCTGAAGTAAGATCTAGATGAACAGGCCGTGCACGCAGTCCTAATGTGTCCTTAGTCTCGTCTGTAATGTGACTTGGTTCGGCATAGACGGTGGGGACGGTGGGGACATCGTGGTACGAAATTGTCCTGAGACCTAACTGTCGGGATATCGATCATGTGATCTAAGAGGGCACTGTATTGCACTAGCGTATATACTAGTGTATGCACTAGTGCTAGCATTTCTACTATATCAAGTACTAGCTTCCTATAGTTAATAATAATCAAGACGAATAATACAATCAATTATATTAATAAGAATAAAATACTTTACACTTTAATCAACACCAAATTGATACCAATACTAATTAGTGATATTACAAATTAGAGCCTTGGATTCTACTAGAAAGTATTAGATATTTAGAAATAGTATTCAGAATTAATAGAAATTCTGAAGAGATTATAAAGAAAGATATCATTATACTTGTTGGTATCACCATGGGGATGGTGAAGTAATATAGTACTAATGATTTATACTATTGTAATATTGCTTAAGGTTCTAAAAGCTAAAGACTATAAATATATATACTATAATACAGAAATACTAATGCATATACTAGCACGGTTAGTCACATAATCCCTATCCCAACACTAACGATTTTCTAAAATTATTGTATTATGTCTTTTCTAGTTAATATTCTTTTTTTAGTATAACTATTTATGTTATTAATCTCTTTCAATCTATTCCGTAACCTTAATCTTTATGATATTATTGTTAATTAAGTTCTTTAGGGCTTAATACAATTTAGATTTAGTTATCATATCTATTGGATTAGATTTTCTATTAATTCATTTGATCTCTATAATCTTCCATTTCTTGTATATCTCTTGAATCATTATTATATCGATTATTAGTCTCTTTTCGATAATTATATTAAGCTTTATAAGATAATTATATAATAATCTTGAGTCGATATATATAACTAATAATATCTTGCGATTTGGAAAGATCTTATCAAGTATGCTTTTGATTACTATACTAATATCAAAGCCCAAAACTATATTATAAAGCTCTAATACTAATACACTTCTAATAACTCTCTTACACTTAATTGATAATTAATGAATAATATTAGTTTTATCGAATTTATCCATTAGAATAATAATATATTTAATCTGAAAAAACAAATCTTTGTTATTAATAAAGAATATATCTGTGAATACAATCAATTTGAAAGAGTTCATATCAAATGAAACAAATTATAGTCCTCTCTCTGAATTGTTAATTTGTTATTAGATATATTTATTGAGAGTATTAACATCTTCTTCTTTTGGATTAACTATTTGTACTATATATAATAAATCAAAGACTACCTCTAATTGATATATAATTGCTATATACTTTTCGAATATATTATACAATATACTAGTTTTTTATTGTCATCAACTTTCTGAGCTTGTTGTATATGCCTTATATATCAAATAGTTCTAAATTAACTAAATAAAGGTTTTCACATTATTTCTTCTGATTAAGGTAGATTATACTATTATTTTATTAAATGATTAAATCATTATTAAACTTGAATAATATATCTAATATAAATGTCTCATACTCTTTTGCTATGAATTTAGTGTTTCTGAGTTCAGTTTGCTTATGATTTGCGAATATTTTATTAGTTATGATGAGTGTATTATTTATTTGTAATCTGATAATACCGAATGTTATATTGTTTTTAATTATATATAATAAATATGGATTATAGATTGATTGTATTATTTTGAGAATATTGATATAATGCTTATAATAAATACTAAACCAGTGATTGTCTGTTTCCAGAATACTATATAATAATTGTACAACTTGTAGAATAAAATCTTTTGAAATATTCATTTTCGATGGTGGTCGAGTATAAAACTTTCGAACTAAATTTGATATCAACTGTGTATATACTTATATAATATTGCGAATATTTATGATTACCTTGTTCTTAGGTAGTATCGCTATTACTGTTAGTATAATATATTAGCTGATATATTATATTGTTAGTGATTATATTAAAATAATATCTTTTCCTTGATTTTTTTATACTTATATAACCAATCGGAATTTGGGAAATACTTTATTAGTTTCTTTATTCTTAATCTCGTTAATAAAATAAGAGTTAAAAATCTTTATACTTATAGGGATATCTATAATCTTTATGAATTGGAAAATATTGTTTTCTATAAGTCTATCGACCTCCTTTCATTTTGATTTCATAAAAATTATTGATAATAAGGTATTAATAAACATTATATAGTATTCAATATATTATATATTATTAAACTCGTCTTTCTTTAATAAAAAAATCAACAAATTCAATAGGTGTTCTATAGATTCGATATTTTCTCCTTTTACGAAAAATATTGATTGTACTGGAATTACTATTTAAGGAATCCATTGTTATTGAGGTTAGAGATTTCTAGATATATCCAAAAGGGTTTCCTCTGAATTCCTATTCCTGATAATAGCTAGTAAGGGGGTAGATATAACTTTACCAGATTTTGGCAAAGTTGTTTTACTTGTATTAGGTACAGTAAGTTGCCCTTGCTACATCAATCTAGCTTATACAAATGATATTTATGCTGATTCAACAGATGATTAAAATTAATCCTGAGGCCAATCCTGTATATCCTCTATATGAGATTTAATCTGAATAGTGCAGAATTCCATTAGTCCGCTTGATAGTTGTATTGTATATATCTCATCTTTTATACCCAATAAATGATATAGTCCTATTCATCCTTTATATTCTCTTTATACCCAAACTTTCAAATTAACAGATAAGTCATATAAAGCTATTGTAAACAATCCATTTCACTAACTCAAAGCATCAGATACTTGTCATATCGCTTGTAATTTATAAATCTTATTTATTACTTTCTTGATTGCTGATTGCCGTTGTAGAATTATAGATATGGATAGGTCAGATTCAGATATCCGCGGATATACTCCAAAAACTAGAAGTATTGAAATTAATCCATTTGGTTCTGCAGTATTGTTTATTGCTTTTACAACCATTTATAATATCATCTCTTTTGTAATAGAACTATCAAATTCGTTGAAGATAATAGCATATACTCTCTTAATAATTATATGGTAGTATTCAACTATACCAATTAATTAATATACCTTAATTGGTACACTCTTTGTTCTTATCGACATAATCATAGCATATTGAACGAATTCCTTGTTTACAAAGTTCTTCCCAGTATTATGTATAATAAAATCTGATGGATTAATATAAATATTCATCTAGCATTTTCGAAATATATCAAAAATGTATTTTGCAATAACATTATCCAGCCATTGCATAGTTTGAAATTGTATATCTTTATCAATAATATATAAAATAGGATAAGTATTAATATATATAATATCAACTATTATTGAGTAATTAAAATCAATATTATCTTATAAATTGAATTTAAATCGACCCAATGATTTTCTATACTTTTGATAATATTGATAGAACTTATTGAGTTTATCAATCTTAGCTTTTGAGATATTATTGTGACCAGCTTGCTGTAATACTCATAAAAATCTATATATTGATAGATAACCAAAGTAATAATATAAATGTTGTAGTTTTATATTGATAAGATAATACTTATTACTTTTGATGATTTGTTATATGAACTGCTATATATTTATTTGTTATAATAGAATTGTATGCTTATTATATTAAATACAAGGATAACTTTCTTCTGTTTTTGCAATAATAATATCAATAATATTATTATAATATATACCAAAACGATCCATATCATTAAGTGATAGTAGGAATAATATTTCTATATTTATAACATAAAATTCGATAATTCCTAGAGGTAGATGGAGTTTGACTAATCTAAAAGATTTAGTTCTTCCAATCCCGAATACCACATTTGCAATTCTTGTTCTGCTTTTATTTAAATAATATTCTCGATAATTATCTTGTATACCATATATTAATTGAATTCTACTATAAACTATTTCGCTACAGCTATATTAATAATAATACCCTTAAACTCTTTAGAATTATATTTGTTTATGAATATAATTTCCTTTTAAGTTTAATATATTAAAGTATAAATAAATATTTATTAGTTAATCTCATTATAATCTCTTTACCATTAATAAATCCGTTTTGAATAATAAAACTTGAATATAATTCTTGTTTTAATAAATCTTGAAGTTTATATTAAGTAAAGTAAGCTTTAATCTCTTTATTAATATCAATATCAGATTCCTCAATATCATTTTGATTAAGATCTTTATATTCAATAAAAAACTACTTAAAACCTTTATTAAAATTATTACTAATACTCTTAAACCACTTTTTGTATTTACATTGTAACTCGTCATATTTCTTCTTGCTATATCTAGTTGACTAATAATTATTCTTTTATAAACAAAATATTTCTTTTTAGTTTATAATTTGAATGATTATCAACCATCTTATCCAAATTCTCTATTCTGATTATATTCTCCTTTACATTGATACTTCCAGTTAATATAGAATATTATATTTTCATTCGGATAAACCAGCTCCTATATTATAATAGTTAAACGAAGTTCTTTAAAAAGACTTGGTATATTATCAGCTGAGCGAAAATAAGCTAGAGAGCATATTGGTATTAATATATATATATTAACGATTTTTAATAAAATAAATCCTTTATCCTAATATATTACTGAATTCTTTATATAAATAATATAATCTTGTCATTATCTATTATAGACAATGAGTAATTGATTTCTTATTATTCTCTAGTTATACTATTATATTCTTTAGTATAATAGCTTCCTATTGCTATATAATATTTCTTTATACTCAGGGCCTTCGAATATATCTATAAATAACTTGTAAATCTCTTATATCAATATTAACATAGTCTCTAAATTTGTATAATAAAAATCAAATACTATATTAACAAGCATAGTAGGAAATACTCTTAGAAATAGATTATTAGATAAATTAATATATTAGTAATTATTAAAAAATATATTGAATTTATATATGAAATTGTTATTTGTTCACTATATTTGTTATCCTTATCATAAAGTTTTATAAGATTTCCGAAAAGTTTAACCAATATTTATAACTTTTAGTAATAAATTTGGAAAAATCTCCAGAATATTATAATTATATCCTGAATCACCTTCTCCTCCTTCTCCCATACCGCCTTTACCTCCATTACTACTATTCCCATTATAATCACCTTATGGGAAATTATTTTCTCTACCTTTATTACCTTCTCCTCCTTTTTCTTTATTCGAATCACTATTATTACCAAATAGATCACTAAATGGTTAATCACTTCTTTTTATAATAATAAAGGTGATTGTAATAATAAAGGATTGAATTATCAAAAAGGTATTTTGGATTGAAACTATTCATACTGAACCAGTTGTAAAGGTAATAGTTTCTTCTGATTGTAGAATAAGTATACGAATAAGTTGGATTCATTATTTTTTTGTAGAAAGCCGGTATTAGGTTGGGAAACGGATTTATAGTAATAAGATACTTATAATTTTAATAATACTTTTTATCCAATATCAATACCCTTTCCTTTACCACCTAAAGGGCTGAATTCTGAAATTGTTGTGATCTGAGGTAGAACACTTAGTAATTGCAATAACCTGTATTGATTAAAACCTGATAATCCGGGCTGGCTGTTTACTTGAAATACCTCGAGTTCTTTTAGTAATATATATATAGAAACTCGAATATCTTTTTCATCTATTCTTTTCTGTATACTTTTCGATTGAAATATAAATCCCTTATCTGTAAATATATTTATAATCTCTTTATCTGATTATTCTCTATATAATAATCGGATTATATCAACTAAAGTATCATAAACAGATTATATTGTACAGATTTTATGCTTTGCAATAAACACACTGCATAAGTACAGTTCGTATCTCACTTGTATAAAAAATACATGCTGACTATTTGAAAATGTTTCGAATTGAAGTATTCAAATTCGTGAAAATAGTCTGACCATAATTTGTTGTTATAATACTTCAATTGTTGATATTTGTAAAGTTTGTATTTACAAAAATCCCTAATTTCTTTTATGCTTACTTCCTTATAAGATTAATAGGGTTATTCTGTTATTGCTTAGTTATTATATTAAAATCATTAGTCACATAACTAATGATATAGTCGATTTGGCCATACTTCTAATATTATTGTTATATTTAGGCTTATACTCCGCGGAGTTGTCTTTATAAGATCCTGCTATATTAATAGATAATAGATAGGTATGAGATAAGATATTTAAATATAACTTTACTAAAATCCGGTAAAAGTTGTATTTATTCATTAAAAAATAATATTTAGCTTGAGCTGGTAGCTATTAGTTTGTATTCTTCAATATACATTGTTTTAAAGAATAAAATGTAAACTAAAATTGATTATAAGAGTTGTTACCATATTATTAACTAAACTCAGTTTGTCAATATTAAATTATATTGGATTAATACTGAATGTAAAAACTGCTGTTACATTGCTGACAGTCCTTATTCATATAAGGGCAGGTATCAACCATATTGCTTTGATATAAGAGCTTATATTTCTTTAGAGAAATATCAATTTTAATTACAAACCCACATTATATTTGAAATTAAAATGCCAGACTCCTGATCTATAATATCACTAATCAGTATTGATATCACCATAGGAATGATGAAGTAATATAATACTAATGATTCACATTGTTATAATATTACTCGAGGTTCTAAAAGCTAAAGGCTACAAACGTATATACTATAGTGCAGGGGCGCTAGCGCGGTCAGTCACATGATCCCTATCCCAACAATACTAGATACGATACACTTTCTCTCCTTATTATACTAAAAAATATACTCTAGATAATTGTATCAGGAAAATATATTCAAAAGAATTAACTGATCAAATATAACAAATCGATTTTGCATCCATCACACATTCACCTTTATACTACACATTATACAAAATAAACCCTTTATCTAAATATCTTTCATACACTCTCTCATACCTCTTATACCTATAACCTATCTACAACCTTCGAAATACCTACAACCTTCGAAATACCCCTATACACACCCTATTATATCAAACAGCAACAACACCCCGATCACCTCTAAAATCATCGGCAAGGAATTATATACAGAAAAAGAAAGGAGTATTACAAAGAATGGTTAAGTCTATTAAAGGAACAACAAACTGATAATAAAATTATTGATTTTGACTCTAAGGAGTTCATTAAATACATCAAATTCAAATACAAGTAATATAACTATAAGAATATTAACAACGATAAGCTAGCTAAGGTCTTTTATAATAACTTCAGTATATTCATAAATAAACAATTCACAAAAATCCACCAATTGGATATACAAAAACTATATATAATACTATATATCCGAGAGATATAAATATCGAAATTAGATATTGAAGTATCTATAGCTTTATATAATCAATCATATAGATCTACTACAAACACATAAACGAAAAACCAAGTTCAAGAAATTCTAAAAGATTATAATTGTAACACTTTGCCTTAGAAGAACTGTAAGAGTAGGGTACAATTTATCCTTAGAATCTATAACTATAGAATCAGGAGCAAAGTGTTTGTAGAGTGTTTTTATATATTAGCTATGTATATGTGATTGTACATGTATACAAATATATACATAAGCAATTGCAGCTGTAATTAAATGCAATTCGTGATATTATCCTTTCTTTCGAAAAAGCTTGCTCTTAAGCTTTACAATTATCTAATCTGTAGATGTATCAGTAATCCTAATAAAGTATTATTGTTTATGTTGTAGTATAGTATGGTAAATAGGTGTGTACACAAATTTTGCTTTTTTCGTGATGGGAAGGTGTATAGAAAATGAAGGAAATTGTTTTGTAGTCTAATAATAATACAAAGCCTTCAAAATATATAGATTATTCGAATTTCCCTTTTTTTTTTCAAATCTTTTCTGATCACTTACTTTTTTCATATCTCTCAATCAATAATCAATATACCTTCTATATTATCAAGAAAATACAATAGTAAGAGCAAGTTGTTACTAGCGCAATTGAAGTAATGGGAGGATGTGTGTGTGGCGGTGAGTTGTTTATTTTTTTTTGTATTTGCTTTGTTGATATATTTCTTTATAGCTTGTAACGAAAAAAGCATTTGCTTTTTTTGTTATACGAGATAAGTGTTCTGTTGAAAAGAGGAGGAGTTGAGTTATAGCGAGAATAGTAATAATCCTATCAGCGAAAAGGAGGATAATAAGGAAGATAGATTGGATAATAAAGATACATATAAATAAGACTTTCTTTTGATGTCTTCGGCTTATGGTCAGCTTGTCTAACAAGTATAATTACAGATGTCAAAAGCAATGTACTTGAGGGTAAGATCAATCTTTAATATACTTATTGGATATATTCATTCTATCGTTTTTCGAGGCAAAATTCGGAGAAAGAATATGATTTTTTGATTGATTATATTAATAATTATGAAAAGAAGTTTGTTAATAAGTTGACTGCAGTAATATATTATTTTCGTAATTTCAAAAATGATGGTGAGATAATTGAGGAAGATATTCTGAAGGTTTTGCGTTAAAGTTAATCTGATTATAAATTCGATATGCTTTATTATAAAAGTGTTGGCTTTATTGATGTTGATGAGTAGGGATCTTCAAGTAAGAGGTTATCAAAAAAAACAGTATTATAATGAGAACAATATATTCGGGAGGACAACTGGATTTATATTGGCTATATATACAATTGTGTTTTTGATAAGGGAAATAATATTTGCTATCGATTTTCTGAATAATTATCTGATCAATTTCGCTATCTGCTTTATTTAACTGGTAAGTATAAGTATAAGTGCTTGTTTGATGGGGATATATGCAAGATGTTTTTCCGATACTGATCGGCTATTACTAAATACAACAACATAGTAAAAATAAGTTATAACTTTGCTAGCTTTTAGTAAAATTAACTTTTGAGATAACTTGATATGCAGAAGGAGCTAAAGAGTTGTGTTTCGAAAGAAATGCTTTCTTTTATCCTTACTCGAAAAGTTATGGAGTGTTATGTGGCGGAGGTTTGTAGTGTGAGAAAATGAATTGAAATAATAGTATTAGCTTGTTTTAACTTAGATAGAAACAAAGCTTTTGGCAGCTTGTGAGTGGTTAGGTGTGATTGAATGTAGGCTTAACCTTATTGTTGTATGTATTGTAACTAATAGTTGTTTTGTTTTTCAGCTTGTAATTATTCTGTATATACTTGTTGTCACTATTAACTAAAAACTCAACTGATATTTCGATTTAAATTATTCAGCCTTTACTATCATACCTCACTCAATTATAACTATTAATACCCATAGGGGCTTTCTTTTTAGTTTGATTTAAATCTATCAAACAAAGAAAAAGACTTTCTTTATTGATATTTCATCTTTATCCAATTACTTTCAACTTCTTATACAATTAAGATTTTCTTTATTACAATAATGAATTAAAGAAATTCTTTCTATCTTTTTCATTTATACATTAATTATTATCTATAAAATCATAATTATCCGTTCCACTCTTGTAAAAACAAATCCACTCCAATAAATACACAAGGGGTTCTAATAGAATAAGATTTTGTAAATAGAAGTCATAAAGATAGTACAGGGCAGTTTTTAAGTTAGAGGTAGGGTATCAGATAAAATCGTTATTAACATTCAGCCATAATACTCTATACTTAAACTATTAGCATATTTTCTTTACAGCTAAAATATATTCCACTTTCTATTCAATATTACTAGTGATATTTATTGAAAACAGTGGTTCAAGGATTTATCCAGGAAATAGATTATCTATCACTTTACAAAGTTTGCTAAATGGAAACATAAAGTGGATTTTCATAATAAACAATAAGTCCAATCAAAAGGAATCTCCAACCCAACCAATAATCTTGAATCTACCTTAAATAAAGTAATCTAGTTTTTTTGGATGGTTATTGTATCGGAAAATCCCTTATACTAAACCATACATAATCTCCCATATCGAAATCAACTAAACAGCAATGCAAATTAATTGATCGAGATATCTTTTCTTATACATATAAGATATTTTCGTTTACTCGATCGATACGAATTTATTATATTTAACATACTCTCTAGCATCGATTATATTCAAATCATCAATAAATACAATGGAGTTGAGTTTCCAATCCCAGGGATTACAAAATAAATAGTCATATAAGATCTTATATAAGGTTTGATCACCTAATAATTTATAGGGAAGTATAAATTAAATGTAATTCATTATTGATAAAAATTCAAATCAATTATTTTTAATAATAGCTTATAAAGGATTGCAAATATTATTAGAGATATTGATTATAAATCTCAGTTTGATTATTAGTTTACAAATAATAAGCAATAGATAATTTAACTTACATTCTAAGATATTATTAAATTCTTATCAGAATTTGAATATAAATTGAGGATCATAATTAGAGATTATAATCTCCAGGACACCATAATATCTATATACATAATATAGATATAAGCAGGCCTAATCTCTCGAATCGATTTATTTATAACAGAATATTGAAATAGCTTATTTGATCAATCAATTGATAATAATAAATACATTATCATAACTATATTTATTCTTATTAAAACTATAATAATTCATAATAACATATTATCATACTCGCATAGAGATTAAGAGTAAATAAAGAAGACCAGAATACAATCTCTTAATACAAAGCTACACTTGCATTTATAACAATTCCATATATATTGATTGATTATATCATTCATATTCTTTCCAATAATATTGATTGATTAAAAAAGTATAAATCTTTTTAACATTAAAATATACAATAAAAACTGAATCATAAACTTTACAAATTAAATAGATTTATAGATTTTCAATATCCAATATATAAAGTTAATCATTATAAAGCAAGAGTTCTTTCTCAAATATAAAATACTTATATGATTTAGTAATTTGAACACACAAAGCTTCTAAACTCAAATAGAATCTATTTGCTTTAATAATATAATTTATAATATTGAAAAGCAATGTGATTATATATATATTAATATTTATAACTATATCCAGATCTTATCACAAAAATTCGCATATAATCTTTATATCCACCTGATTATCTTTTATAAATTATTAAAAACAATTCTTTTTCTTAGTATTATTTTGTTAATCCAACTCATTAGTGTGGCGTATAAGCATATTTATAAATAGATTATTCTTTCCAATACAGTACATAATAATGAAGTTATAATCAATGAGTAATTCTATCCAGCATACTTATCAAACATTCAGCTGTTTAGTTAATATAAAGTACTCAAGCACTTTATAATCAGTATATACTTTAATCTAATACAGGAATCCAGTAAGTTTGATTTTCAATAGCCTAGGGATTTGATAATCGCAAGCATTTCTTTATTATAAACTTTGTAGTTCAGCTTGATAGTAATTATTGTTTTCGAAAAGTAGACAATTGGTAATTATTTGTTGCCATGCTTCTGAAATAGTATATTAGCAACTATATTATTGAATATATCGGTTTTCAGTATACAGAGTAGTGTATAGTTGTAATACTGTAGGAGAGGAGTGGAGATAAATCTGTCTTTGAGTATATCAAATGCAATTTGATAGATTTTATTAAAATGAAATTTGATATTTGCTTTTATAAATTTATAAAAAGATTTTGTTATTATATTATAATCCTTATAAATCGATGGTAAAAGTTACAAAAACCTAAGAATGATTGGATATCCTTTATGGTAATGGAGTAAGTCCAAATAGTAATCACTTTAATCTTTTCTAAATCGATTTGTACATTATCTATAAAAATAATAAAATCTAAATACTTTATATATTTAATATTGAATTTATACTTCTTGAGGTCTATCTGAAAACTAGCGGACTCAAATCGTTTGAGGATATACTTGATATATTCCTTGTATTTATTTCGTTTTTAGAATATATAAGAATATTATTAAGGTAAGCAATACAAAAATCATCTAAATAGTCAAATAGGATATTGTTTATATATTATTGGTAAGTTGTAGGATTATTTGTTAATTCAAAAGGTAAAACTTTATATTTATAGGAATTATATCGAATACAGAAAGTAATATATTCTTTAAAAACTAAATCCATACGAATACAATAGAATACTTATCGAATATTTAATTTGGTATACACCTTCACATCAATGAATCATACGAATATCTCATCAATAAAAGATAGAGGGTATCTGTTTTTATATATTAAAGAATTAAATAATCGGAAGTCTATATAGAACCTTAAGCTTTTATTTGGCTTTTTTATAAAAGAATTGGCGTTACAAACAATACTTAACTAAGTTTTATAAATCCTTTAGTAAGGTTTCTATAATATATTCTTAACAATCTTAAGCTGTTTGAGCGATATCTTATATAGAAGATTATATTTGAAAGCTTTTTTACCTTCTTCTTTAAATATAATCTTGTAATTGTATAATCGAAAAAGAGGTAGGATATCGGACTCGCATTTAAAGAATGCTTGGTAATATTGTTAATAACTTTGGGGATCAGAGGCTCTATCTTAATGTTTGCGATAATGTGATTGAGAGTAATAATAGTTTCTGGTTTAAAACTATTTAAGGCAGCATTGCAATTGAAATTCAATAATTATTGTCTTGATTAGATTTTGTAAATCAAAATAATATCATCAATCTCTATACATATAACTATAAAGATCTTATAATCCTTACTTCTTTTATAGATAAATTGAAATTGAATCGGCTTGAATATATAAATATCAAATATGTTGAAAATACAAAGCAGAAGGGATTTGTAAACAGATTGAATAGAGATTTGATCAAGAATAGGTTTCTTCTTCAGATTGATTGGAACCTGAGCTTCGATTGTATCTGAAATTACTATATTAATCTCTTAAAAAGGGATAATAAGTATTTCAGATACAATCGATATTATAATCAGTTATCCATTATCAAGTCGATAATACATCTCTTTCAATCAGGCATTTCGATTATCAGTATCTTTCTGTCTCAAATAACTAATTCTGGATTATTGAAGATTATCTTTGGTTAAAAGTATATTTTTTGATAAGGAAACAATAAAAGGATGCTTAGAAAGCTATTCAAGATATCAATTAAAATAATCAACTTTAACTTAAATCTCTGTTAACTATTTGCAACCTAGGATTATATTATATAAACCCAAATCGGTGATAAGAAATAGCAAATAAGATTATTGTCGAGTATTAATTGTGAAATTAAGAAATGTGAAATAAATAATAACTTCACCTTGTACACTATTATAGCTTTTGACTTCAATTAGTAGTTCGAATAATATGAAACAGGGTTTGAATATAGGGAATAATAATAAAAGAAATATCTTGTCAATAAAAGCAAAGCTATTCGCTCCAGAATCTATAAGAGATTGAGTATTATATAAATATCTGTCACGGAATTCACCGTATAGTGTAACCCTACGGTATTAATCCTAGTACTCCTCCGGAGTACTCATTCCCATGATTACTAAAACTATTTCACTCAGTTCATTTGTGTACCCTATATACCTAATTAGGCGACTCCATCGCCTGATCAGGGTATATAAAGCAGGTATGATCCTTATGATCACACCTCAAGTCAATCTAGTTTATTATCACTCTATGTACCTATCTCCTGATCAAAGTGACCATTAGACATAGCTATTACCTCCGTGATAGTTATGAGCCCGGTTGGCACTCATACTGCGCCCTCATTATTCATATACGTCTTTTGATCACTCTGATTCATATATACTCTCTCCTATTCATCTTTACAAACTCGTCATGTCTAAATCCAATTCCTCAGAAGTCACCAGACTCGTTACCCGTGGACACTGGTCAAGATGGTTCCTGAATCTACAACACCTCTGTATATCGAAAGGTATCTGGAAGGACGTCAAACCATCTGATTCCAAGACCATTCCGATCACTCCGATCAGTTCCGGAGAATCCTCGGAAGATGGAAAAACTCTTCACCAGTTGATCCCCACCGACGAAGAAGACTGGCTCACCAAGGACCCACTGAGCTCATTACGATCGTCGATCTCATGAGAAAATACGATTTGAACAACAATGCAAAGTACCTCGCTGATCTCGATGCTTATGAACAATCTCAACAGAAGGACTCAGAAGGAGACACTAAGATGACTCCATCACAATCCTCTAAGAGCCAATGCTTAAGCCTGTGAGGCCTAAAGCAAGTACCTTTCAAGATATCTCAGCAGAAACACTCCGCACTTCAAGGAGAGTACCGCTACCAGAGGGACAAGTACAATATCATGCATAAATCGTATCAGGATGTCTACGAATGGATTACGGAAACAGTGGACTCATCCCACCTTATGGAACTTACTCTTGACAACAGTGATGGAAAAGCTTTACCACTCAAAACGATCATTCAGAAGCTACAGGATAAGCTCGCACCTACCATCACAACAGCAAAATCTGCTATTGCTCAAGAATATCGAAACGTTCTTCAGCAAGCAACCGTAGGTCGAACTGATCCGGTCAAGTGGCATAACGAATGGACTAAAGCTTATACTACCGCAAAATCATATCATGTCGAAGTAGAGGATGACTTAGCAATCATCAACTTCCTACAGGCTGTGGGAGCACGTATGCTCCCCACTTGGGCAAGCACTATGCTCATTCAGATCGAGACCAACAATCAACTTGGAATTCCCAATTACTCTTTGAAGCAATTCGGAGATATCTTTGGTGGCTTAGTTTATCAGGACTCTCTAGCACCCAAGGGCAAGGGTATATTCTCGACAATCAACTCTGAACCTAAGCATAACCCTGGTAATCCGCAAGGAAAGCAAGGCAATGCTCGGAGAGGAGGCCCCAAAAAGGCAACTGGTCGATATGAATGCCCTTGTAAGTCGGAATCTGATTGGAAGAATGGAAAGGCGGGTGGTAGTCACTATCCCAAGACATGCTGGTTAGTTGAGTTCGCACTCACCGGAAAATGCGACTCCCGGAATTCAATCTCATTGACAGAGAAGGAATGCAATGACATACGAGGAAGGATCAAGGAAGATCGATGGTCGAATATACGCAAAGCCTGGGAGCAGAAGGGATGGATCAACTCAAGAGTAGTACCTCTCAATCATATGATTCAATAGACCCTGGATCGAGAACAGTAGCCTGTCTCATCCAAGGTTCTACGAGTCACGGGATTTACACTACTACCTCTGATCCACTCCATCAACTCTCTGACAGTACTATACTTGACAGCGGTGGCGCCATGCACCTCGTTAACAATATCGATCTTCTTGACGGACATGAATATACACCTTCACCCAGCATCAGATTACGTTGAGGCAGGAACAACAAAAATTCAGGTCGTCGGACGAGGCACTCGCACGATCAAGAATATCCTCCAAAGACCTCAAGGTTCAAAAGGTGATCTGGTTCTCTCAAATGTCGCATATATTCCTGGATTTCACGTCAATATCGTCTCGGAAACAAAGCTCTTAGGTGCAGGAATATGGTTTTTAGGGATGGACTCTACATTACGGAAGGGCAATCTTGAGAACAGTCATATTGTCGCTCATTGTACTCGTAAAGATAACCTCTTGTTCCTAGAATACAAACCACTTTCCTCCTGCTTGATCAATCTAAGCACGATACCTGTGAATCCAAACCTTCTGATGTGTCCCACGATCAATACCAACGTCAAACGACCATTTCGCCGATCGAGGGACCCACCTAAACCTCGAGAGGATTCCGCAGAACTCTGGCATGAACGATCAGGACATTTGGGTAAAGAAGCGCTCGAACATCTCGTCTTCTCAGCAAGGAACGTGAAGATAAAAGGACTCTCTAGGATTGAGTGTATTGATTGCTCACGCACACATGCTAAGCAAATAATATCACGAGCTCCTAGTGAATCCCGATCACCACGTCCTTTCTACAAAATTCAATGGGATTTATTCGACTTTCCACGCGCATATACCGGAGCATCCTGGCTCCTGGTAATCAAGGATATGTTTAGTGGAAAGATCTTTAGCTTTCCATTATACCAAAAGACTCATTTTGAAGTGTTCGACACAATCCAGAACTTCCTTGCTTGGGTACTCAGAAAGTACAGTCTATCAGTAGTCTGTATCAAGCAGGACAACGACACTTCAGTCATTGGTATCATGGGAAACACCGTATTCGAAAATTGGATCAAAACCGAAGGTATTGAACTTGAGTTATCTCCACCAAATACGCACGAATCAAATGGAGGATCGGAACGAGCAGGACAAGAGATAATCACCAAACAGATCAAGATGCGAATCTCCGCAGGCATACCTGATCTTTTATGGGTTGAAGCAGTGCAAGCTGCTACCTACCTATATAACATTAGTCCTCTTAAAGCTCGATCGTTCAAATCCCCAAATGAGGTGCTGGATACTTGGTTTCATGAATACCTACGATCATCTGCCCCAGCGGTCGCGGATCACTTAACTGTCGATCTCCGCCCAAACTGGAGTAGAATATATCGATACGGGTGTAGGGCATACCCTCTGGATAAGGAAAGAGAACTAGGTATAAACAAGAGAATTTACAAAACTAACCCTAGAGCAAATATTGGATATCTCGTCGGATACGTACCAGGTTCTCCAATCTACCGTATCTGGATATCCAAGCTCAAGCGGGTCATCATCACTCGAAACGTTACTTTCTTTGAGGAAAGAACATACAAAATGGATCAAACAGATAAAACCATCGATATACATACGGATCAAGAGCTACAGCAATTTGCACTAGCTCTCGATATTCAGCAAACAATCGATATCGATGGTACTATTGTTGATCAAGGTGACGATGTGATGACTTCGACACACATTACTACTGGTTCTGTTGACACCACCATGCGCACTTCAGATACACCTCAAGACGAGCAGGACTCGGGGGTGTCTCTGGGGGGTGGGAGCTCATACATGAATACCGAAAGTAGTAGTACGCATAAGGTTCTGCATTCTGAAGAGGCCCTAGAGGCAGAAGACCGAATTCAAGAACGAACCATCACTGATCAGGCACAGGAGTCTACAAGTTCTACTCCGACATCACCGAGCAACCATAGTAATCAACCAGAAAGTATGGATTATGAGCACACTGGTAGTGCTACCCAAGTCATACGTGGGGAGTACGAGAGCGATCCAGATACTCATCCTACTGATACTATGGACGCCTACGTTGTAGAGGAAGTAACATCACCGGAAAGATTACTTCCTCCGACATGCACAATCGATCAATTCAAGGAAGATCAACTTTCATTTCTTCCTGATCGAGAACCTAAAAGACAAAGGATCATAAGGATCGAAATTCCTCGCCCAACTCTCAATCCATCTGAGTATCAATCCTTTGATTTTGATGATACAACTCCTGATATCAATACATCTACGGATCACTACTATCAAACTCGACAACAAAAGAGACTGCAAAACAATCCGTTAACAAGTGACCACACACTTATAGGCACTCTTATTGCGAACTTGTTGTTCGAAGATGATTCCCGTATCGAAGATTTCCATTCAACATTTTGGCCTAGCCACCCAAATATAGATATACAGGGGAAAGAACACTCATTTGTTATCGTACACAGCGTGATCGCCTCTGCTGTACGAACAAAACCTAGTCTTCCTAAAGCACTTGAAAATGGAGTCTTAGAGGAGCTACCCAACTTGCATTTATCAGGATTGCTCAAACCACCTCAGCGTTATTACCAACTCAAGGATCACTTCTTGGGGAAATGGTTTAAATACGAGTATGAGATTGAAATCAACAATCTGAAGGATTGCAAAACATGGCATGAAATCAATACACAAGACGCACCAATTGCCCCTATACCATTGTAATGGGTATTCATATACAAATGCAATGAACAGGGATTCTTAACGCGATGTCGAGCTAGGCTGGTTGTTCGTGGTGATTTTCAAGCTAAAGACACGATCGAATCAACCTACGCCGCGACACTCGCCGGAAGATCATTTAGGATCGTAATGGCGCTGATAGCAAAATACGATCTGGAAACAAAGCAATTTGATGTTGTCAATGCATTTGTCAATGCTTATAGGGATTTATCAGGTGTACCTGTAGTTTGCTACTTACCGGATGGATTCAAGGAACCAAATAAGTGCGTAGTTCTTGATCGCGCACTATATGGTCTCCGAGATTCCCTTGCATTATGGTTTAAGGACTTTAGCAAGACACTAAAGAATCTAGGTCTAAACCAATGCAAGGAGGAACCCTGTCTTTTCACAAACCCAGATCAGACTGTTTTGGTACTATTCTTTGTGGACGATATACAGATCGTGTATCATCGCAAGCATGTATCAACAGCTGATAGTATCATCTCTGGTATCAAGGCGGCCTATGAATTGAGAGATCTAGGCGATACAGAGTGGTTTTTGGGTATCCGGATCATTCGCGATCGGAAAATGGGAAAACTTTGGTTAGCACATAATACCTACATTGAGAAGATTGCAAAGAAGTTTAATCTCAATAATGGCAACGCATGCACACCGTTACCAATCATGGAATTCGTGAAATATGATGGAACTGCTACTATCACATTCATACGAATCTATCAAGAAAAGGTAGGATCAGTGCTATATACCGCAATCACAGTTAGAGCAGATGTCGCATTCGCAGCATCGCAACTCAGTCACTTTCTGACTAACCCATCTCCGGATCACATGAAAGCAGTTGATCACTGTATTCGGTATCTCTGGAACACGAGATACTACTCAATTGGATACTGTCGAGAACAGATCCCACAGCTTTTGTCATTTTCAGACGCCTCATTCGCCGACGACAAGGAATCACGAAGATCATCTCAAGGTTCGTGATCTCATTGTTCGGTGGACCAGTAGTATGGAAAGCTTCAAGACAAGATACCATCACTACTTCCACCACCGAAGCCGAATTACTTGGTGTCGAGCGCACATCAAAAGAGACACTAGCTACCCTTCGATTTCTCAAAGAGATCAATCTTGTAGTCAAGCAACCAGTCACGATCTTCTGCGACAACCAGCAAACGATCAGATTAGTAGTAGGTGAGAACGAAAGGATCACTACTAAGCTGAGACACGTCGATATACAGAACATGTGGCTACGTCAGGAATATTCAAAAGGGAGTTTCCATCTCACATATTTGCCCACAGCAGAGATGACAGCAGATGGATTAACTAAGAACTTATCACGACAAAAGTTCAATCACTTTATATCCCTCCTAAACCTACAAGACGTGAGCACCAGGATCAACAAGATCAAACGACATATTTTCCTTCAAGAGCACGCTTCTTTGTAGCGAATTCAATCTCGAGCTGCATCAATTCAAGCTTCCGCTTCTTCTCAGCAAGCTCGTCACCAGAGTCAACCACGTCCCCTTCACCAACAGCATTATACTCGTCATCAAGATCACTATCATCATACATATCAAACTCAACCTTCTTCTCTTTACCCTTCGAAGCAGCACGAGCAGGCTGTGACCGAGTCTTAGGACTTGCCGCAGGAGCCCTCGTATTAACCTTCGAACGCTTTACCGCAGGAGATTGAGGAGCAGGAGAGGATCTCCGTTTCCTAGTCGGAGAGGGAGGTAATGATCTCGTGGCGGGGGAAGGACGAACGGATGATCGCGACGATCGAGCAGGGGGAGGAGACATAACCTGTGTTGGTGATGAGAGAGAGTCAAGATCGATGAACTCGCTATCCTCTTTAGTCATCGCCAACATAACCGTCATCGCAATACGGGCCGATTTCTGGTTCGGGACAGTCCTCTAAAGAGTATGTCAGCAGATCACAACGAGATAAAAAAGATCAGAACATACCTTTCCAGGAAGTACCACGAACTCAGGATCGCAAAGCTCCAACAGTCGAACACCCAAAGGTCTCAAATACACCGGGAGAGGTGTACAAGTGTGCGTGGTGCACTTCCAGCACCGAAGAGAAGACGCATTTCTCCGCTTGAAACACTTGCCATGTTCCTCATGACGACCAGAGAGAAGAGAACGAACACACTCCGTACAGGGAACAGCGTTTTGCGCACCCTTATTCCTAAGATCACGCTTTGGGCCCTTCCGCTTGCACTCATCACGAGCTTTGCGAGTAGGTGTCCGGCTCTTACTTGACCTAGGAGCGGGGGTGGGATCGGTGGAAGAAGAGGAAGGTGACTCCAATGAGGAACTCTCGCCGTCGGGAGGAAGGTCAGGAAGATGATATTCTTCCTCGCTATCGACAAAAGGATTACCACGATCCGCGGGAGTTATCACTGTACGACCTTTGTTTGCATCAGCCCGGCGATCTCGAACAGCTTCAACCTTCTTCAGAAAGCTATCATCGAGATCTTGGTGATGTTCACCAAAGGATGGTCTTGTCCGTGAAAACTGTTTGTTGGAGGGCGATCGAACCTCAGCTGCAGGCAATAACTGACCAGGAGAACGCTGAGCATTAGATCCACCAGATTGAATGTCACCCTTCGGTAAGGTATGCGGGGAGGCGGTTGTATATCGATCAACAAGATCAATAGAGGCCGGGGACTCTCTGACAGGAGAAGGCATGATGAAAGAACGTATTGGAATTATCGAATATGAATCTAAGGAAGGGGAACTGTCTCCCTCTTATAATCATATCGATCCACTAAGTTCTCTCAAAATCCATCGAATTCCACTCAATTCCATCTCCGCCACAGAGCGTCGTATGCGCGGATCGATCGAATCAATTGATACAAACACTCAACCGCATAACAATCAAAATGACTCAAGCCTCCTGATATGCAACAATCCGAAGGATTAATTCCCTCACTCGAATATCGTCACTTTCTCACAGGCTTTCCTGATCAACGATACAACTCACTCTTTTCTTTTCTTGAAAAATCATACGCTTTATACGCCTCACGCTCCTTTATCTGATGAATAAGCCTGCCCGGCAGGTAAAATCACAGCAACTACCCGAATAAGGCGCTCACCAACGCTTACGCCGCTCACGGCCAGAAAAAATTTTCCTTTGTTTGCTATGCAGATCCCTCAGTGTAACCATCAAAGCACCGAGCGATCTGGGGGGTGTGTCACGGAATTCACCGTATAGTGTAACCCTACGGTATTAATCCTAGTACTCCTCCGGAGTACTCATTCCCATGATTACTAAAACTATTTCACTCAGTTCATTTGTGTACCCTATATACCTAATTAGGCGACTCCATCGCCTGATCAGGGTATATAAAGCAGGTATGATCCTTATGATCACACCTCAAGTCAATCTAGTTTATTATCACTCTATGTACCTATCTCCTGATCAAAGTGACCATTAGACATAGCTATTACCTCCGTGATAATATCCGTTCTTTGAAAATGTGTATAGTAGGTTTATGGAATCACCTCCCATTAATTTTGTCAAATCAAGGAATCTTATATCCCAGATTATGTTTAAAAGAGAACTTCTACCTAAACATATTAATTTAAATATTGATCTTTAGCAATACAAACAGACTCGATAGTTTTTGCTTGTATTTCTTGATTTATATTCTTCTCGGTATTCTTTTTTATATTATAAAACTCTTCGTTTTCTCTAATCTCTTGAATCTCAGCTATAACATTTATATTATCTATATATAATATGAAACTGTAATTCACTCCCGATGTAGGAACGATAATATTATAATTGAAATTGTTTTCTAAAAATGGAGTATTATTTGGCTTAAAGGTTTCTGTATAGCTAGTAGAAATACGAAGAGAATATTGAATGTGAAACTAAATAGATAGATTCGAATTATCTGATAAACAAAGAGTGCTTTTAGGGATAGTCAATGAATTAGTATTATTAAATAGTTTTTTAAAAGATATCTCTTTAATTGTTCTATAATAATTACATTTTCGAAGTGTAACTTCGAGTTTGTCGATCTCAATAAGTTTGATAACTAGATTCTCAATAGTGTAGTATTCGTTAATATAAAAGCTAATAGCTTATTGAAGGAAATTGAATATTTTTCTTTTTAGATTATAAAGAAGAGTTATCGGATCAATGATTTCCGCCTATATAACTAATAATCTAAATCTATAATACTATACTAGGAAGTTTCCTTATTGAGTATTATTAGGTATAACCCAATGTTTATATTCAATTTGTGTATAATCAGCTTTAACCAGATTCTTATAAATGGCTATAAGCTAATCAATTAATTGTTATCCTATCAAACAGAATACTTGAATATATAGCGAGAATATATATTTTTGTACCTTTCCTTCTATTTGATCTACTATATAAGATTACTATTATACTTCCGAAATAAGTGAATTTTCATAAAATTCGAATTGTTCAATAACCAATAACTACTAGAGGCTTGCTTTCAACTCTATATTATCTTTGAGTTTGAATAAAAGATTGATAGGCTTCGGAATATACAAACACTTTATTATAATAATAAATAAACGAAAGTGGGATATTCAATGAATTTGTGGATTGCTTGATAAGGCGATTAGATTTGAAAGGAATCTACTATCAGTACTCGGAAGGGATTGTTGCAAAGATTAATTTCGCAAACAGAGGTTTTTCTTATTCTTCCTTTTCCCAATAATAGAAAATACCCTTTCAATAAAATCGACTAGAATATCAGGAATCCGAACTCCGCAATTTATAAGGGAATCTATATAATATTACTATCAGTATCTTGAAGATTAAAATAGGTAAGCAGTACTAAAACTATATTGTAATAATTTATCTTTGAATCTTACAATTTCGTTTTATAAATCCTTAAAATCTTTAAAGGTTGGCATTTGTTCTTTCTGTAATAGGAGAATATATATCGACATGCTATCCTCAAGAATTAATATCTTAATTGAAAAGTCGTTTTTAGATTGTTTACTCTTTCCATGTTTATCAGTATTTATATTAGAATTGTAAGAACTATAATTGTTGTTTTGTTGAAATTGATTGTTATCAGCTAGAAGCACTCAGCCAATAAAAAGGGGAGAGTAATGGAGTCCCTTTGAAATAAATAAATCAGATATGATAGTGGTACTTGTAATTCTGTATATTAGAGGTTTGTTATTTTCCATCAAATAGATTTACTCGAAATCAGCCCTCTTCCTATAAGTAATATTGAACATCCTTGATATACCTAAGAAGGTATTATGATTATAAGGTATTATTTGATCGGTCATCAGATAACCATACAATCGTATAATAAGTTGTAAATAATATAACACTTTGCCTTAAAAGAACTACAAGAACAGGGTACAATTTATCCTTAGAATCTACAACTATAGAATCGGGAGCAAAGCGCTTGTAGAGCGCTCCTATATACTAGCTATGTACACGTGATCGTGCACGTGCGCAAGCGCGCACGTGAGCGATCGCAGCTGCGATTGGGTGCGATCCGTGACAATAATCTTAAAGAATCTAAGTTTAGATCCGGAACAATTAACAGATTCATTGATAATAACTTCGAATACAATGAAGATAATCGAAAAGATAATAAAAAGAATAACGAAAAAGGAGATCCTAATAATAATAATAATAGTAATAATAATAGAAAGAACAATAAAGATCAACGTGATAAAGATAAGAAACCATTAATATATTCTAATATGTAATCTCTTATTAATTTATTGAAATTCTATACCAATAAGGAGAAATATAACGGGAACAACAATAATTTCGACTTCAAACTCTTAATATTCTATGAAATCTCACGATGTACAGAGGTGCCTATAGATATGTAATACAAGGCATTCCCAATTATACTAAAGGATAATATGCTTGAATTCTTTTATACCAACTATAAAGTATTATTATTTATATTCAGAAAGCTTTATACTTATATGCGGAGTAACTTTAAAAAAAAAGAGTATCAATATAATATATTATCTAAATAGAATAGTATTATTTTTAAATCGATTAAAAAGGAGTATAAAAACAAGCTATTTAATGAGTATCTTATCATCATAATCAAGCAGCTACATATGCTACAGCATCAACTTGATTCCACTATATGGCAAATATTATATTTACACAATAAGCTTATATTAGTATATAAAGATGTTAAAACATGTAATCTAGCTTGTTTCAATCCCAAAAAGGAGGTGTCTGGTTTAATCAACTAATTGCAATAATCCATTAATATATAGGAGAGATTATATAAGGAAGAAAATACAATACTATTCACTAACAAAAGATTCCACAATAATAATAACCGGAATAATTCAGATAATTCTAGAGATTTCAAAAGCGGTAATTTCAGAAGCAATAGCTTCAAGAGCAATATTAATAGGTTTCGATAACAATCTAATTCTTCAAATCAACAAAATCGTTACTGGATATATAAGAAAGAGGAATGTCGATCAATAAAGCATTCCTAGAAGGAATAGGATAAAACCGATATGAATATCAGGAAAAGATCAAGGATGGTAGTAACAACACGTTTAATAAGCACTACGACCAATAGTTAATCGAATACGAGGAAGAAGCTACTAATACAGAATCTGATTCAGAAACCGAAATGGAATAATTCTTTGCAGATCTTGATATTGATAATACTGAAGAAGAAGCATTTTTCGTCAATTCAGAACCTGTGAATAGCCAAGAGATATTCAATCAGTTGTCAGTCAATATGATATTGTATATATTGATTAGAAACCCTATTGAAGCTACTCTACCGATAAAAAGTGCAATAGACATCTTTTATGTAAGTTATATAAACAAGGAGTTCTTTGATATATATATCGATACAGCTTATATAAGTAAATCTACAATTGGGATTGGATAATATTATACATAGCAATAGGTATGCCTAATAACATATGATCCACAAATAGTAGGAGCAGCGAATGTACACTTTAGAAAGGGGACTGCAACATTAATAGATTCATTTCGTATCAATGCATTATTTGGATGCATTGTTTTTTCACATTATGAATACCAATATTTCATTTTTATTGGGACTTGAGGACATAGATTGACTTAAAGCATTCTACAACAATATCACCAACAAATTCATCAATCCAATTGATCAATATTCTGTTATTAGGAGATGCGAACATATATTTTTTGATATGGAAAGTGAATATGGATCAGTTTATTCAAAAATCTATTTGTTAGAATGATTACTATTTAACGATTATTAAGCTACAGCATTTACATTAACGATTTAGCCACCCATCTGCATAATGCTTTTATAATGTATTATAACGCGTAGGCTATGATGAGAGCAATAACACTATAAAACATCTTATCAAATACTGCAAGCACTATCAAATGCATAGTAAGTCACCCGAACGTTTTAGGTTTATTCTACCAGAGAATACTGAATTTAACTATACTATATATGTCGATGTTCATATACATTGCAGACAAACCAATTCTGCATATTGTTGATGAGACAATATGCTATTAAGCAGCTCGATTTCTTAAAAACATTTTAACTAAGTATATATTCAATATTCTTTGAAAGTACTGGATTGATGTATATATAGAACCATCAGATTACATTATTCATAATGTAGGAAAGAACTTTGTGAGTAAAGAATTCGTTCAGAATGCAAAATCTATATCAATCACCATTAAGAGCATACCAGTTAAAGTATACAATTCTGTAGGTATAGTGGAGAGATATCATTATTCTCTATGTTGTGTGTATAAGATCTTAACTAAAGAGCTTGAAGATACAATTTGACAAAAGCAATAATCCTGTAAATGGTAGTGAAAGCTGTGAATGATATAGCCGGACCGAATAGGCTTATTCCCATATTACTAGTTTATGGGATATATCTTAGATTAAATGATATTAACCTATCAATCCTGATAATTATTCAATACACAAAAGCTATGAAAAAAGCTATGGTAGAAGTATATCATATACAAGCTAAGAGACAGATTACAAAAACGCTTAGACTAAGGAATGAACTATTATGACATTAGTTCTTACTTTACCACTTAATTTACAAATTTTAATATAAAAAAAAGGAAAAGATGGCAATATGTTAGGTAAATGAACTGGATCATATGCTTTGATTGGAATAGATAGGGAAATATATAAAGTAGAACTCATCAATAAACCGACTAAATTTCGATCTATGTCTGTACAACCTTTTTATAAAGAACCTGAAGAAATTGAATCGAATGATGGTAATGATATGAATAGTGATAACGACAGTGATATTATAATAGTTGATATATTACAAATGGAAATACTACGACCGCAAACACCATTGCCAGCGGTATAACCAGATATACAACTACATCATTGCATGAGAAGCAACTTGACTAATATAATCAATTTGGACGGATATCGATATTAAGCTACCATTATTGCAATTAATTATATTTTTGTAAGATGATACACCTATATGATATAAAGAATTATAACACAAGGAAATTGATGGACTAATAGAAAATGGAGTCTTTAAAATCGTTTTAAAAACTAGTATACTATCTGGAACACAATTATTTAAATTACGATTTATTAACGAAATAAAAGAAAAAAGATATTGATAAAATATACACAAAATCACAACTAATAATTCAGGTATATTAAGATGTAGGCAAAACTACTGTTTTGATGTAATCACTGATTATTCAATACGTTAGTCAGTATATTATATTTGTACTTACTACTATTTTGCAAGTGTCAAACAAGTATATTCAAAATCTATTTATGGGATATCATATAGGCATATATCTAATCAATTACGATTTTGAATAGACCTATTTATATGGAAGTACTAGAAAAGGTCGGATTTGATTTCGAATATATGCTATATGTTATAAAGCCCTTATATAGTATACCAAAAGTAGGAAATCATTGGTTTGGAATCTATTACAATTACTATAGGGATAGGCTAAATATAATACAATCTATATACAATCCCTGTTTACTTTACTTCAATAACGACATTGGTATTGTAGGATTACAAACTGATGATACTCTTATAATTGTAAACAAAAGATTTGCACAATTAGAATAAAAGTAATTGGAGAAAGCTGGATTTATAGCTAAAAACAGAGAGCAACTTATCGAAAATCATCCACTTAAGTTTAATAATGGTTTAATTACTTTTAAAGGTAATAGAATCTATCTGAATTAGGAGAAATAGTGTAATAATCTTCGAATGGTTATACTAAAAAGTATTGATATACAAAGAACAAAGAGAAAGATTTAAAAGAATATTATTTCGAAAAACCAATATATTGCTTAATGTGTGAAAGATGTGTATATTGTAATAGTATATCAATCAAAGGCATTATATCATCTTTCAATTACTGTTCAGGTAATAGATCCAAAGGAAGAAAATGCTATTAAGCTCAATAAGATTATCAAATAACAGATAAACAATCTAAGAAGAGGATTAACCTTTATACCTCTCGACATGGATTCTATCGAATTAGTTGTCTTTACCGATGCATCCTTTACTAACAATACTAATCTATCATTGCAAATCGGCTATATTATATACCTCGTAGACAAATACAGTAATACTAATATCATTTACTGGACATCGATCAAATACAAGAGAATCACTAGGAGCATATTAGCTTTTGAGCTATATGCACTAATTCTAGGTTTTGATATTGGAGCTGCTATTAAGGGTACTATCAATGCTATTCTCAAATCTAAAAAGCGAATACCACTCATACTTTATACAGATTCTAAGTCATTATATAACCTATTAACTAAGCTCAATACAAACACAAAAAAACGATTCCTAATCGACATTATGGCTTTACAACAATACTACAAAAATAGGGAAATCACAGAGATTAAATGGATTAACAGGAAATCGAATTCTGTGAACACCATAACTAAAAACAATGCATATCAAGTTTTAAAAGATTTGATTGATATTAATAAAATAGTTATTAAAATAACACATTAAGTAAAAGAGAATAGTAGAAAAAGAGCTAAGGGAATAGAAATAAAACACTATACTTAAGATTGAATAATAGACTTAGGCTTAAAGCACATAATCTATTTAACTTAAGAGTTACTAGTATCGGGATATCGATTATATAATCTAAGAGGGCATTGTATTACACTAGTGTATATACTAGTGTATGCACTAGTGCTAGCATTTTTATTATATCAAATACTAGCTTCCCATAATTAATAATAATCAAGACGAATAATACAATCAATCATATTGATAAGAATGAAATACTTTACACTTTAATCAACACCAAATTGATACCAACACTAACTTTTAATCATTGTATAATTCAAGTTTACTTAAACTCAAAGAGAATTTATTACTTAGACTCTATATCTTGATACTGTGAGACAGCATTTCCAGAGATTCAAATTCTGTTCACATAGATTGTGGCTTATGTTATTCAGCCTCTATTCCATAAATAGGTAGACTTCATTCGCCGTGTTTGGAATATATGGCGAAGTGCTGTATGTGGCAAACAAGTTTGCTTTCAACCCCTGACTTCCTTGACTTACGAAAAAAGTTCCTTCTCACTGCCTGATTAGACCTGAGAGCCAATAACTGCCGCAGCTTTAAGTATCCCCGCGTCAATGTTGGAAACTCGAAACCTTTGTTCGATAGGTAGTTACAACGGCAAGACTGGTAACATCAAGCACTAAAAATAGTAGGAAAACCCTCGGCTATCTATCAAAACAGCCGTTAAGTTTCACTCGTATCCATCAGTCCCATCGAAGCCCCTGCGCAAGCATCCGGTACAAGACTGAAGTATAGGATTTGCAATTAAAGGGGCACGTAAAGCTTCCGTGAACACCACATAAGATCTTCGCCCCAGATAAAAGAGGTATAGGGGCAATAGTCGTGAAATTTGCCATCAAGACAGGACAGGATCAAGTCAATACCAGAAGTATTAACTATCGTAAATATAACCATTCAAACGCAGAACGAAATTTAAAGCTCGCCTCATTCTCCGTGCCATTTCTCCTCCACAACTACCGACAACAATCAACAACAATTAAACAACAGCACGAAACCCCATCGACATAAACAAAGGGATAAAAATGATTATAACTCACCAACATTCCTCACACGAACGGATTCCTATTCTCTTGCGCACTCGAACCCATCGCAAAGCTGTCTTCCCTCGGCGTCCAAAAGCTTTCAGGTTCCCATTTCCAGTCCAACAGCCGCCATCAGCCAATTATGCCTGGTGGACGCTACAACCTATTCAAGTATCGAGTTCGAAGAAGACTTAAGAGAATTCACACTACTTCCTACTGAGAGGCAGGAAAAGTCGGACGAGATGTAGTGAAGCTGAGAATCGCAAAGTCTCTCACTGATCACCGCTCACAGCTCTCGCTTTACCATCTTCCACATCAGCTCCAATACAGTGAGGATGCTCATGTTACGTTATGTAACATCTAGTATTGAAGATCTTAGTACTAAACGAAATCTTCTCCCTTTCCTATATCCAGACAAACAACATCGACTCCTATCGCACATCACTATCGCCTACACTCAACCATATCTCACGTCTCAAGCTTCATAAACGTAAACTAAATGGGCGAATTAGGAGTGTTGATCAAGACCTTTTGAGATTCCTCAATTTCTCTTATGCTATAAACGCCATGCAGTAAAATCCCAGGGTATCTATTCATCTAAAAACGCCGCAAAACGACTCCATTTCTTCCCTTTGGCCACTGAATTTTACAGCCCATCAAGAAAGACAAGATCCTCTTTCGAAATCATCAATTTCGACTTGATTTCGTGACAATATTCATATGTTCATTCCTCAGCCCCCAGACTTCCATCCGCTTCATTCATCCCGCTAGTCAATCCACTCGATTTGGGATGGTCATACGTGTGCGCCAACGAGAGGTTGTATAAGCGAACCTGTTGCAATTGATATTGTCTGATCTCCATAGGCACATTTTGTCGGATAGTTTCCTGGCCGCCCTGTAGCCAAGAATAAACGCCTCAGACCCACAGCATAATATTTTTTCGTGTCGATCTTGTTGATATTTTTCGGCAGAGGTTCGGTATAGCGAACGATTGAAAATATCCTGAATCAAAATCTGGCACTTGAACTCGTTGTCAATGTCATGAATCAGAGGCTCGTTGTAATTCATTTTGGAATTAGAGGCTTGTTGGGCAATAGGCGATAGGCACAATTATCAGTACCTTGCTCAAACGTGATGCGAATTACTAGTGTGGGGAAGGTTCTGCTTTCCAGTCGTTGCAATTCCAAGTAAAATCCCAAACCCAAGCTCCATATTGTAAATGCGTTTCAATTCCAGGTCCATAATCATTCATGCTTCGATGACGTTTCATAAATGAATACTCAAGACATCGGGCCCGTTACATCATCTGCTTCTCTTCCAGGTGGCTGTCTCTTGAATCTTTCTCTAACCCTCTCGTATATGGGAACTTTGGGTTCTTGAATCTCGTAAAGTGGTTTATGTTCCTCGAAGATATCGTGTAAATCATCGTAATCAACATGGACGAAAGCTCTTTCGACATCCGCCAAACCTGTTTTGTTAGCATTTTCCGAATTTCTTACGATAGCACATTAAACATACCCTCAAGCTTCCTTTGCAAAGTTTGGGAAACATCATGTGTGACTTTCAATGTTTCTTCTTGTCTCATAATAATGTCGACTTCGACATAGTATTTTTCACCGGCAGAATATGCTCTCGCCTATATCAGGGGTTAGCCATAACCAAAGATCAATAGAAGAGTTGGATTCTTACTGTATCGATCTTCAAAATTCTGGGGTCATGAGTAACTGAGACATATACAAGCTTGTTCAAAAACTCTTGTGGAGCACTCTTTCCAACCAGAAGCCACATATGTTCGAAAGCAGTTGATGCCCATGAGAATAGGATCAAACATGCAATAGCAATAGCACCGGCGGGATCCAAGAACCAAACTTTTGCATACTTAGTACCCACGATGGACATAACCAATCCAAAACTGTTAACCACAATGTCGTTTCGATGATCTAACATGAATATTGCACAAGTTGGATATCGCCGTAAGGTAAAACAGTACACGAATAGGACAGCTTTGGAGAAGATAGCGACACCGACGCACGCTAGAGGGACCGTTTTGAGCGTTTCATTTTCCCTAGGACCATCTGCCAAACTTCGAGCTGATTCGATAATCAGTTCCACGGAAACGGTAGTCATAAGTGCACAAAAGAGAATAATCCCAACAGTTTCAACTCGTTTGCGACCCTAAGAGAATTGTGAGATGAGAATACTTCATAAACGATTGGATTAAATTACGCACGACTGGAAATTTTGTGATGTTAGGTTTGGCGGCTATTCGTGAAGTAATCAACATCACGATAGAACTAACCAAGTCCATCTGTATGTGACATTAGTCTTCATCCGTAATACACAACCAATCTGGAAACTTACGAAAGCATCTGCAGCAGTGGCGAAAAGTGCCAGACTTCCAGTTGAGACAGCGGCGAAGACTTGTATGATGAACAGACAAAAGTTGACCGTAGAACTAGCATAGATAGCGAATTTGATCTTTCCACCATTTTGAATTCCATCTTCAACCTCTGCGGCTTCCTCATCATTGCTTGCTAGGTATGCATCAATCAATGCATTTTGTCTATGGTAGAAATTCTTGATCTTTCTAACCCTCCGTGTTCGTTTTTGATCAGGATGTTGTGTGCGAAGTGCAGCAATACTTATGTCTTCTTTCTTAGAATTGAGGAGGGAATATGGATCGGCGTTGTATGCAGTGTCGACGCTATCGTAAGACATGATAGGTGTAATGTTTGGCAGAGGAGTTGTAGGAATTGTAGGAATAGGAGAGAGCCCCGTGGAAGGGGAAGTTGTTGCATCGAGACTGTTGCTGTTGACAATGTTGGTATCAGTAGGAGATGCCATCTGCGAGTGAGTGTAAGCCAGCTATTTTTCTCATGTTTCTATCTTCAATTACCCTTATGGGAAGATTTCTGCCCACGAGACTTGATAGCTTCTCGCGATAGGCGATAGAGATCCCTGTGATATTTTCTGTATCCCCCGACGTGTAGCTAGGTAAGTAAAAGAATTTTCTTGTCCTAGCTGTTGGCAACGACCCAGAATCCTCTGAATATAAGGCGAGGTGAGACGTTGGTGATTGGGAAAATACCACGAAACGAAGGCGAATCTTCGAGTGTGAATGGACAGTGCTTTATTGAATTCTCATTTTAGCCGCTCAAATAGACTCGGGGTATACATTATGCTTATCATGGTCATGGTTTCTTCTGTAGCGTTCACGCACAACATGGGACAGGGCCGAGACAATTGATTCTGTGGTTCTTAATGGTTGCCGCCAAAATAATTGTGTAAGGGGATCTAATCGCCAAGCTATATTTGCTAAGGGATCGTGACGAGGGCGTGCCTAATTGTGCATCATTTATTGGCTCCAGGACCAATTGAGAGTTACCTGATCTGGATTTAATCAGATGAAGATGCTACACCGCTTTTCGAAGAAAATCAGATAATAGTGGGACTTTGAGCTGCTCCTACTCTATGATTGGTGTGATAAGAATTAAAGCGCAAAGAACAGGATCTAATTGAGAAGTTATGAAAAGTTATGAAATACCCAGGCACGTGCCAGGTATCCATCAATTCCAAGGCTCGCAAGGTTTGTGCCTAGTCTCGGCAGAACACTTCCTACCATGCATGGATCCTCCGTAAAATAAACTGCCGTAATTAACCTTATTATGAGTTCACATATAAACTTTTTACATGGAGTTTTCATGGGGATATGGGCTTTTGGAATACACACGACTCCAGGGCTACTTGAACATTACATCCAAAGTACCTACCTAGGTTCCGACCAGGTAGAGTCAGAGTCCGTTTAACCTTTGGCTCAAATTTGTTGGAAAAGCTTACATTGATTGCATTTACATGTGTGGGCATGGGCATGGCGTAGAGTTACGGATGGAATTGCAAAGACGACGACGAAAGAGAAGGACAACTATTTCTCTCTGTTGTAACAGAATCATATTTATACCCGGTTGAACAATCAGTTTGACGTCTCGTCCTTTGGATCGAATGGTCTAAATTTGATTCTATACTTCGGGTCGAACTGCCTTCACATCTTATCAAGAGAAGCAACGGAAGTATCATTTTTTCGACGACAATTGCCCAACTTTACTCACTTATCTGGGCAGTCTTCTCACTGGCTATGTATTCAGGTTGGTAGCTAGATCGGACCGTCATGTCGTTTGAATGAGTGGTCATAGCTTGGTGCTATATCTATCATCTCGCATGCTTCAAGTTTATGTTTGAAGAACATGACATTATAGACAGATATCCACAGCAGTACCCCCAAATATTGTTTCGACGTCAGAAACTCGGCTGGACTTATGTTCTAGAAGCTTGTGCGCGCTCTTCATACCGAATAGGCCTCAAGAATTCCGAGTTGATCGTTACGACTTTCCTTGCTTTTTTTGACGCAGACACTCTCAACCCTAATTGCGCATTCGGGGCTAGATTACGACCAAAGTATAAAACTTCCCATCATATTAACAAGATACTTTCCTGAATAGTTCAAAATCTGATGGGAGCACTCCAACTCCTATCTGGTGCGCTAGTAACGCATGAAAGTACAAGCTTGGAAACGCGGCTGGTTTAGGGCTGTTGGTACCAGCATATATCGTGGGCTGCTTCGCAGCAACATGATCTTACTCCCAATGTGCGATTCAAGTTTCACCATTTTGTAGGTGCTGCATTGATTGATGTATCAGCCTTGTAGTAGGAATTTAGCCAACCTATATTTATCTCCATCCTATTACACTATGAACCATCTCAATCTTTCTGGGCATAGGCCTGGTTTCTTGATCCATTAAGGGTCACATCTTGGCTTCAATGAAAGATGGGAGAAGGATACTTTTTGTTCTGCCTTACAAAGTTGGACAAGCCAGTCTTGGAAACCTTGCCAATGGAAGCCAGGTCTATAATTGTACGTTCCTGGTCAACCAAAACGCCTTGGTCTAACTCCTGTGGTTTCCAAGAAAGTTCATCAATCTTCATCAAATCATTTCCAGCTTTTTGCACACACATGCATACATTGGCATGTACACTCACCGTCATCAGAGTCCCATATGCCAGCTATATTTTCAACCATTCACATATTTACTTTCTGACTTTCGTATACCTCAATTTTTGTTCACATCATTTGCGGTGCTTGGAGACATAATTTATTACACTACTACTTCATTATACCACTTTCGATTCTTCTCCCTCAATCTGACCGTTCTCTTTACCAATCCCGACATCAATACTTGAATCTAAAGTCAAGTCTCTTGTTACCATCCTTCTCTCTCGCTACACTATCATTTTGATATTCTGCCTTCTCTTCAAGGGTCATTTGATCCCAAACCCTTTCCTTTCTTTTATTCAATACAATCAAGTATTGTCTTTGCGCCACAAATGTTACAAGCGACAATGCACAGATGGAAATAAGAACCTTATTTCCTTGCTTGTAGTATGGTGCATCATATTTACGATAGATTTGGGAGCCGATTAAGGATCCAATTTGGACAATCACGTTGTATGTCGCTGCTGTAATAGCGCGCTTCTTGACGTCGAATGTATTTTCTGAAATCCAGGCGGAGACGATTGGATGGAAATAGGGATCTGGTTTGAAGTTAGTTGGTGGGGACATGGCAATTGTTTTCAAGCACTTACATCCAGAGATCAATGTCACCAAAGACCATCTACCCCACTCCCTTCCGCCATCAGGGATTGTCAAGAGCGCCGTAAGTAATGGCAATATCCAAAATTCGCCGAAAATACAATGAAACGTACGTTCATCAAAGAAATCACTACTGTATGCAAGTAAAAGCATAGTGACGATTTGTATGGCAGCAGATGGAATAGTCAGCATGTTCGAATTGAAGGTAGTATATCCCAGGCGCTTCAATGTGAGTGTAATATACGATTGAACAGGTGTCGCAGGAATGTATGCTACCAAGCCGATGAAGTAAAGACCCCACATGGAAGAGTCACTCCATGCCTCGCGGATATCTTTGAATGTGGCCGGTTCTCTCAATGCTGTAAGTCCTTTTGCTGGATCGTCGCGAAGAATTCGCTATTTGGTCAGCATCGAAGTAATTTTTTGGAATTCAAAACTTACATTCACCATAATTACTTCCTCCCGCTCTGTATACCATGACTTGCGGCATAAAACACTGGAAGTCTGCGTTGGCGATTGAGGTAGGTAAAAGAAACTCTAGTTTTTTTTAGTCCGGTCCAAGAGACTAATGAGAACCAGGCATGACTTACGATAAAACCGATCAAAAAAGTAAAGAGTCCCTCGATTAGGAACAAATAGAACCATCCTGGTCTACCACCCACTCCTCTCATTGTGAGGATACCAGCAGCAAGTAAAGCCGAGATTACTCTTGCGATGTTGAGTGTGGACCAAAAACAAGCGAGACGAACGGATAGTTCCTTTGACGTGTAGAAATATGTTGCGAAGAGAATAGTACCAGGAATGAAACCACCTTCACAAAGTCCAATGAGGGCACGAGTAATGTAGAAAGATGTACGATCGTGCATCCAAGATTGAGTCCAGGCTAATGTGGTAGTGTCAGTTATGTTATTTTCTCGACTCATGAGGCCTTCAGGTTTATTTAACTTACAGACGGTACCCCAAAGCATCATCATGATCGGGAGAATATGTTTAAATCCATAACGCTTGGTCAAGAACTGGACCGGGAATTCTGCTGTCATAAAACACATCAATTGAATCGTGTTCCCCTAACAAGTTGTAAGTACTTATACCAATACATTGAAACTAGGGGAGAGAAAGAAACTTACATTGTTGTAGTCATCGGTAGTAAGCTTCAAATCGTTCAGAATGCCGTCCGCTGTAGCATTGGATAAATTTCCTCTATCAAGTTGCAATCCGAAGAACTGAATCGAAGATCAATAATCAGGGTAACAATCAAGAGAGGAAAATCCTTACCATGACGCAAATCCACACCAAAAGATAAATATCAGTCTTTCGAACCACTTTTCTTTCCTCTGCTTCCGTCCATGTAGCAGCTGGATCATATCGATGAGCTCCTTCATATAATTCATGAGGTGGAAGTGCATCAGCCAATGCCTCACGGCCGACATGGGTCACAGATATTTGTGATCCAGTGTCTGAAACCACCTTCCTCGATGTGTCTTTACTCTCGTCCATATTGTCAATTGAAAGCAAATCAAGCAGAGCAAGTGCTACAATTGTCGATGTTGACTTGAAGAAAGAGTTCAATCGAGCCGAAAATAATCCAATAGGTAGAAGTATCCGGTACCTATCTTAAGTATTTAAACAAGTCCATCCCCATGGCACTCAAAGGACCATGCCCCATTCTTATCCTGGGACGTTATCACCGCGGTGACTTTCAGTCAGCAAAATTTCATTTCATAACGGAAGGAATTTCCAGATACAAATGATAGATCCGCGATTTCTTCGCATTTTTTGGTTAAATTCGAATGGTGACATATCACGCAATTGGATTCTGACCAGGGTGTGTACACATTGCGGGGTTCTGACCAACGAGATGCTATGATGTGATGGCATTTGAATTATTCCGTACTTCGGGAATTTTAATGATACGAAGATAATAAATATGATAATTATATTAGGAGCTTGGAATTTTGCTTTCTTCTTCTTTCTTTTTTCATTCTCATTCATATAAATTCAGTGTATATACTTTTGTTTTCATTTTTAGATCTTCGAAACGTTCACACAGAGTGAACAAAATAGTAGCTATCATGCCTTCCGCCGACTTCATCAATGTTACCGCGAAACCAGTTCTGGAAAATGAAGATGAAATAGCTCGTACAAGATGTACCAAGCCATTAGTGAACAATGGTGTATTGGATCAATTTGAGCACTCGGACTTGACACCGGTAATTGGAAGAGTCTTTGACGAAAAGGTTCAACTGAAAGAGTTCCTCTCGCCGAGTACCTCCGAAGAATTGTTCAAGGATTTGGCGTTGACAAGTAGGTTTAGTATGTTTCCGTGATGTAGGGATATTGGTATTGATGACAATGTGATAGTCTCCGATCGTGGTGTAGTTTTCTTCAGAAATCAAGACATTAATCCTGAGCAAATGAAAGCTGTTATCGAACGTATTTCCAAAGCAGCTGGATCTGTACGTTATTCTTCCCCTCCCAAATTATTAAGAAAACAAACATCTTCTTCCTCGTCTTCATCGAGTGCGTTTTTCCAAACATCTAACATTTTACCTCAGCCTGAATCCTCTACACTTCACATCCACCCCCTCACCGAACAATCCTCCGAACTGGGCGATCAAGTGTCCGTAATCTCTTCCACAAAGCAAGCCAAAGGCGGTGGATTAACTCACCAACTGTCCGACGTATCTCGATTTGCTAGTACTGGCTGGCATGCCGATATCACATTTGAACGAGTCCCTTCCGATTATGCCATGTTGAAAATCCATACCCTGCCTGAAACAGGTGGTGATACTTTATGGGCATCTGGAAACGAGATTTATGAAAGACTGAGTCCGAAGATGAAGGAAATGTTGGAAGGACTAACAGCGACTCATGATGCGAGCTTTTTCCATGATGAAGCAAGGAGACTCGGACAGGATATCAGAGAAGATATGAGAGGAAGTCCATTGAATATTGGAAAAGAGTTGAGTGCTGTTCATCCGGTGGTTAGGACAAACCGTAAGCTGCCTCTATCCTTACTTGTTTTCTCCCATTCTCTTCCACATACACTGGAAACATCATGCGTAGTTCAACAACTAACATACAACAGCCGTAACTGGCAAGAAATCTCTTTTCATAAACCAAGGCTTCACACGACGTCTCCATCCTCTCACAAAAGACGAATCGGATCTTTTACTTCCATGGTTAAAGAATTTGGTACCCTTGAACCACGATGCGCAAGTCAGATGGAAGTGGAGTAAGAATGATGTAGCGATTTGGGATAACAGGAGTAATTGGCATTGTGCTACTTATGATTAGTAAGTTCCTCTTTTCTTTGGCATAGTGGCTTGGGAAATGAGAGGGATTGAGTTGATCGAGGATCATTGCTTTGATGGAGATCGGTATTAATAAATGAAAACTAACGTTGATAATTTAGCGCGGAGGCGAGAGCAGGCGATAGAGTTTGTAGTTTGGGAGAGAAGCCTTATTTGTAAAAGATTTGGCATGGAAAAGATCACTGGAAAATGGAGTTGAATAAATGAAGTCGAAAGATATAAATGGGTAGATGGGTCTAGAGTTCGAGATATCTAGTTATCGGTTGTCATTGGCTCTCCTCGATCGTGAGCTCAATCGTGAGCCAAGAGTTCGGATCGCCTAACTAGTATCTTATCAATTACAACGGCGAGCAAAATAAACCTCTATATAAACTACATTCAGCTCCCGTTCCTTTTCTCTTCAAACCACAACTACATGTGTTGATCCAGGACACAAGGACTCTCGCCTTTAATCACCTGCTGTAACTTTCATTCTCTGAAGCCGTCCAAGTGAATGGACTGGACCTTCTTTCGGTGAAAATTACATATTCAATTTCTATTGTCAGTAGTCTCCTATTGTGTTCTGTTATCACTTTCGATAACCTATGCACACTACCCATCTTGACTCTCGCCTGTATATCTTTCTCCCTTCCATTCCTTGATCCCACGAAACAATCACACGAGCAAAACTCTATAGGTTTATTTCATTCACGTACTTCGCACATATGAAAACCCAGCTCTTGGTCTTTCCATGTATAATGATGAGTGAGATGTCAGCCCACTATCATGAAGTCAAACCAACCTGAATCTGAATCTTTTATAGAAGATACTATATACCACAGTGAGGAATTCACTTCAGGGTCCATCGAAACATATGATCCACTTTACAATTCCTTGTCTTTATAAACATCCCATCCCTCACCCCATATTTTTTTTTCACTTCTCAATTGTATACCTTTCGAGAGCATTGGGCCCTAAGGACTAGCTTGCGGCGGGAGTGATATAGAACTAAATTACAGAAAGTTTTTAATTTCTATCAATAATACTATCCGAACCACCCCACTGTCAATGTCAAGATGTGAAAGTAGAAGCGCTCAATTGATTTTCGAGACATATTGCTCACTGTCATCAGAATTTATGACTGCCCTTTCATTCCAGCACTCGCTGCCGTCGTGAGAAAACCCACTATCATATACTCACACAAATCAAATCAACACAATACTAACATCTCACATACATCTCAAGCAATCCCAACACAGTTGTTAATACACATTCATCCTATCCCATCTTATCCCATCCCATCCCGACCCATCTCAATAAATACCAACAGATATCTATCTACACAGAACAAACCTTTTCGAATAGAACCACCTAACCATATTGAGAATTAATTACAACAAAAAATACCCTCATCCATAATCTACTTGCTATCATCTCAGTCTCACCACTACTAACGAAAATGACTCGCAACTCTAGCTATGAATTTGCTCATTCGACGTCATGGGATTACATACATCCAAGGAGTTCGCTTATTCACTATCACTACATATCACCAGCCCTGCCCCCTTGTTTCTTTCCTTCGGTACCTAGGTATGACATGCTCTTCACCATGTCCGACGTATTAAAAACTTCTGCTCCCATCAATCTGCTCTTGACCCAAAAAATGTTGAATCTATTTTGCGGCTACAACCTCGTCTATCACGCAATCTCTTCGACGTGGCGATGCCTCAAATTTACATCCCCTCGTCTACCTTCATCAACGAGTATCACGCCATAGTAGTTGTGGTCTCAATCCTTATCATTCTAAACGAAAACCTGATAATAGTATTGTCTTATCTCATGTATACACGCTCCTATGCAGCTATGAATACAATTACCCCAAGAAGCGGGCAGTAAAGAATCGCCATATAACACCTTCAACCGGCTAGCCATTCATTCAACCATCGCAATGCCGGAAATTTCAATAGAAGTGATCCCTGAGCACTCCACTTCATTCGACCTTTTCCCGCCCAGTCCAAGCGCCTATGATTAACCAAAAGATTTCCCGAAGAAAGGATAGAAGATTCATCTCTAAACTCAACCCATACAATTCATCCCCCATCTCTCTCTCCAACCCCACTCCGCCCCTTTCTTCCTCTAGATTGGCAATCAGCGCATCCAACCCCTCATCACTAAGTCCACCTTCTCCTCATCCACTCCCAAATCCCTAACAATAACCCTCTTATAAAGTTCTCCCTCATCTCCACCACCTGCAACTCCAAGCGCTCCAATATATTCCCCTACTAACGCCCTTCTCCTCTCAATTTCCTCTTGTAGCTGCTGAGCTACCATGATCCTCTCATTTTCCCCTTCCTCTAAATCTGCATTTCCATTGACTTGACCTCCTCCATGACCATTTATTTTTGATCCTTCATGTTGCGTGCGGGAAAGAAGGAGAAGTTGTTGTTGTCGCTCTACTAGACTCTGAACTCTTTCTTGTAAGCCGACTAGATGCGCTTTTGCAGCAATGGAATTTTCTTCACCCTCCTCTTCTTCCGCCAATTGCCTAGCTTGCTCTCTGACCCCTGCTAATTCCATCTTCACCCCTTCTAAAATCCTCTTGCTATCTGCCTCTGCATTTTCTTTTTCTGCCAATTCCTCATCAAAGCTACAAGCTAATGCATGTAACCTCTCTAGTAGAATCGGTTCCGCGTTATTTTTCAGAGTCATTGCTGCTTCTGAAATGTGAGCAACCCCTCGAGGATTTTCCTGTTCAAGATCATCATAGTGAGAAATATGACGTGCCGAGTCTGGTGCAAAAGGCGAAGAAGAAGCGGCTTGTTGTGTCTTTCCGATCTACGGGAGGTGTTCAAGTCTTGAATTATTTCTTCGGCCGTCTCGCCCATATCATTTAGAATATCTGTTGAAGCACCACGACCCATTAAAGCTCGTACACATTTGCGGGCTTTATTTTTGGCCGCGATATGGATTGCTGTGTTTCCATTGATATCTCGAGCATCTAGTAATCTTTGAACCTCATCTGGATGATAGATTTCAATAAATTTTTCTAAAAGAACATCCAGATAATATTGAGCGCATTTGAACTTTTGCTTCATGTTGGTGGTCGCTGCTGCATGATGAAGAACTGTAGCTCCACATGAATCTACTTCATTGGCAGTACCGATCAATTCTTTAACAATCAGAGGAAAATTCTGCTTGTCATAAGAATTTGTGAAAAGAACTGATCTTATGAGTGGAGTTTCTTGACGACTGTTCCGACAAGTTGTATTCGCACCGAATCTCTTCAGTTGTTTTAATATATCCACATCACCTATTGATGCGGCCCAATGTAAACCCGTATGACCATCTGTGTCGATAATGAAGTTAGGCTCGAAATTTATTGGTGGTTCGGGTCTTCTATCTGTCGAGTTCGCATCGGTGGGAGGTGCCATGAAATAATCCAAGAGTTCATCAGCCCACATAAGATGAGCTTGTGCTCGAACGTCCACAGGGTCTTCTTCATGAAAATCATCTCTTTCACCTCTTTTGCGCTTTCGATGCCCAGTAGGTGGTTGAGACATATCGAATCGATCATCTTCTGCCATATATGAAGCGGAAGCAACTGTAACATCATCTGGCACACTTTCATCATCATTTAATTGAGTGCTAATGGTATCGTAATTCTCTTCGACTTGGCGGGCGACCACTGCTTGTTGAATAGGTACCGGTTCTGTGCTGTTAGTACAATATGCCAAAATTTAGACCGGGAAACTCACTGGCTCCCCATTTCGGTACTGCAGGTTTCTTGACCTTTGGCTTATTCGTGGCATGTTTTGGCGCTGGAGGTGGACTAAATTCACCAGGTGTATATTCGAAGATCTCCCGGAGTTTTTCATATATATTGTTCCTTTGTGCCAAAGATTGACCTTTCTCAAGAGGAACCCAAGTACCTAATTGGTTTCAGTCTTGCCAAACTCTTAAATTTCTGGTGCATGCCAACCTTGATATTTTCCATATCCACCTTGAATCTTCTCATGTTCTTCCTTCTGAACCTCTCTTTCAAGAATTCTTGTTCTGGCAGGTTTATCGAATCCAGCAGCTTTTAATATGTGTGTCGCATTGATCCAATCATCTTGTCGTCTTCGCATAACTGTGTAAGTGTCAGTGACGTCAAGTTTAAGACTGGAAGTGGCATTTCAATTACCATGTTCTTTGAGAGCCTCTCCGAACAAGTACTCATACACCGGAACCTAATCAAGTCAGCGATAAGGAAAAAGCAGACAAAGTCTAGGCGCATCCGAGCAGGTATACTACATTGCTGTAAGTAGCAGAGTAAATCCCTGGTCCAGATTTGGCTCCAGTATTGACCATATTGTCACCTTAAATGGGTCCCTGTCAAATGGAGGGGTTTGCGAGTGTGCGAATAGCAAGTGGATGTTGAGATTGTTCAATACCTGCACTAAGCAAATGTGTAAATAGAGAGAGCAATCACAATTATGTTGCAAATATCTGCACTAGATAAATTCAGGGCAATTGATCCCGATTCTTGATATAGATGCACAGGGCGAGGTTGAGAAATTGTAGTAGTCTGAGAAATTGATTGTGGGAAGACGCGACGATGTTCAGGATGACGCGAAGCGCGTTGATTCTGGACCGAAATCTAACCGAATGTAGGAACAGCCGACGCTGTTTAAGGAGTCTTCACGATCATAAAGGGAATCTGATACAAGCTATGGATGGGATGAGGACAAGACTGATGTTGAGTAGCATAGAATTTCAAAAATTAATAGAGCTTGGTTTATGGTTTTGTTCTTGTAAATGGACCCGATATTTTGTACAGTCTAAACTATAATATCGATCAGCATAGAATGAATCACAAGACTGCAACCTTTAATGGCTTCTCAATACTAAATAGCATTACGGATATGAACTTGAAGTGATTCTTTGCCTCTTGTCTTGTCATCTACGAAAGCAACCGTATATCTCGGCGCTAGTCTAAATGTAAATCTACTTTATGCCTATACGCCAAATAGTGCCTTCCCAGTATCATAATCATACTTCAAATCCAAATGCCAATAATTTGGTGTATCTGCTTTACAAATCTCCCAAGCCTCATCCAAAACTTTCACTACTTCTTCGGGCAATGGTCCCTTCTCACAATCTTTGAGATTTGAATCTAATTGTTCAATACTGCTCGCCCCCATGATAATTCCATCGTCCCCATCCAAAACATTCAGTGCACTATGATGTATACACCATCGGAATGCAGTCTCCACCATTGTCAAGTTGTGTTTTTGAACAACTGGTTCGATCAGTTTCAATGCGGCGAAGTTCGATTCCTTCCAATACCGTTTTCTGTACATTTCGCCCAACTTTCCCACGGAATCGCTATAACGTCCACTGGTTGGAATTTCTGACGACTTGTAAGCTCCTGAAAAGAGACCACCTGCGATGGGGTTGTAAATGACGACGGAAATACCGTAGCGCTTACAGCATGGAATGAGTTCAGAAGCTAGGGAACGGGTAATGGCGTTGTACATTCCTTGGTATACTGTTGGCCGCACCCAATTGTTGTATTTGCAATGCATGACTATTTCAGAGACTTCGAAGGCTGTGAAGTTTGAAAGTCCTAGGTTGACAAATTTGCCTTGTTTATGGAGTTTGTCGAGAGCCGCCAATGTCTCTGTAAAGGGCGTTGCACGATCCTACACATCACTATCAGCACTCCTTCATATTTCAAATGACTGAGATGAACCAACAGCAGCGTGCAAATAGAATATGTCCACACAGTCCGTCCCCAACTCTTTCAAACTCGTCTCAAATCTGTTGGTTATTTCTGCTTCTGTATGCAATCCCGCTTCCGTTGGATAGACTTTTGTGGCCAGTGTTAAGCCCCTTTCTTGCCATTTTGCTTCGCGTGTGAAAGCTTCTTGTTTCCCTCCAACGTATGTACGTGCGGTATCGACTTCATTGTATCCAGCGCCTTGAAAATGATCGAGGAAGGTGTTGTATTCATCTAATGAGGTTATGCGTGCGCCGGTGGATGGATCTGGACCAAAGTTCATAAGACCAAGAATTATTCGAGGTTTGGGGTTAGTAGCTATGAGAGGCATTTTGAGGAAGTGGAATGAAAAGGGAGAATGGTTCTTGCTTGACGAGTGAGTGTTATAGTATTCTTGCGCTTCAAGAGTCAAAGTGAAGTTTTGAATGTAGGATTAGATATTGGGTATGAATACGGTATGATACTGTGTGATACTGCATGAAGATGAACATTCACATTCGTGTACAGAGTACCGGTAGATAGCGGTAGTAAAGAAGGTTGAATGTAGTGACGCCATTTTGTTCAACCCCGCATCACTTACCCCACCTTCACCATCACGACAAACACCGACGTACCAAGTAATACATCGGTGATACCATTTGAGATATATTTGAAATACATCTGGAGGGTATTCAGATTCATTGAAAGCCGAGGTTGAGAGATGCTGGTTGAATTTCAGGTATGCAAGAGACGAGTTGTATGCATGCAATATCATGCCGATAATCTTGGATGAACTCGGAAAGTTTCTTTGATGATAAGGTCGCCGGTTATGCGTTGCCCTTTCTCCTTTCTCCTCGAGTGCCATGCCATGGTTAAAGGCTGAAGGCTAGATGGCCTTTCCCGTACAAGCTTCTTATTATTCTAGAATGAAGGCAATGAAAGTTTGATATAAGCAGTTATTTGGTCGTGGTAGTATTAGTGGTAGTCGGAGAAGAAGAGGTATGAGTATCAAAAAGAAAATAGTCCAAATTCCTGAGACATCCAAGCAACGATCACCTATGAATATCTAATCCAAATTGAATTCGAGTCACCACACTTCTTCTTTTGATCATTCTCTGATCATCCTCTGAATCATCCTCTGTACAACGGTACCATTGTCACCTACCTACCTCAATCCACCTCTCAACCAGCAGCCTACCTTTTTAGCCATCCAACCACCAACCCACCACTACCTATTTATATATCCAAGATTTGAGATCTCTTTGGTAACCTGCACCACATCATGAGCCAGCAGACGGAATCAAATTGATTAAATCCAGGTCGTTTGATTCGTTTCGCGTGGGGCGAGACATTATCTGATATCTGATAATTCTTTTTGATTCAGCCAACCACCAACCTTCAGGGTCCTTCCAAGGTTCTCCAGGGTCTCCCTCACTCTCTGCTTCATATTATCTACCTATCACGTGCCTATCCACTTTGATACTCGATTCTCACGCTTTACGCTTTACATATCCATATCCATATCCAACCCCATATCCAGATCCAGATCCATTTGCTAAAGAATGACGACAACAAGTTCGCATTGATTGGTCTTCAAAATTCTCCTTTTACTGTTACAGCCAACTTTATGCAATCAATCCCATTTTATTATCTCCTTCACCTACGGTACAGGTACTGTCGTTAAAAATCGCCAATAAAAAAATTAATTCACGTCAAAATTCGAAGCCAAACCCACTCACGAAATCCACCCTGTCAGTCCTGATCGAGATTGTCCATTTCATATCTTAATTGAGTTATGTCCGATATCAAACCACCCTCCTCTACACTCAAACTTATCATTTCACCCACCTGAATCGCATGTATGTCTTATAGGAATCACCAGACATCCTCCGGTACACATGAATTAAATCCAGTAACCGGATTACAAAACAACTCGTGGAAGACCTCGAATCCCATATCTGGAAATTCTTCAAGGGTTTCCTCTCGCAGTCCTACCGTTCGGACTCACGACTTCGCACATCAAACACGAGAAAGAGAAGTGTCACCAATCAGTCCATTGACCGACGAAGAAGCAGGTTCCGATTTAGAATCCGACGACGATATGGAAGGACGAAGACCTCCGCTACATCGTCCTACAGATGGCCGTTCACATCAACCATTATTACACAAAAATGATGATCCCGAGAGGGGGAGGTTAGGATACAATGCTTCTCAAGATCCACCCGAACGTCCTGCATTTTCGAGACGATCTACTATGCGAAGTCGTAGTCCGGATACTCAAGCAAAATTAGATACGAGAAAGAAATATACATATGCAGCCTTCTTTTTGGGCTTGAGTTTGATTAGTTTCGTTATACAAACCGAAACGGCAGTGTATATTCAACATCAATTAGGGTGGAACAAAGCATATTGCATGTTGTAAGTAGTGGCGCCTATTTCACAAAATTTTAAACAAAACTAAATGGATACTCTAGATACTTTACTCACGGATCATGGTCATTATTATGGCCAACTCAACTTTTAATATTGCGATTACAAAAATGGAAAATGCCATGGAAGACATTCTGGAGAAGACACGTATATCTCATTCGAACAACCGCCCAAATGGTAGAGTCAGGACAACTAGACGTTCCGCGAGGCCAACGATCCCCAATTCCGTATATGCTCAGAATGACCGCATTCGTTACATGCGCTCTCACAGTTGCTGGTGGATCATGGTACGTGGCAGTGAATTTAACATCGCCATCTGATCTCACGGCTATATATAATTGTTCGGCTTTCTTCGCATATGCATTCAGCGTTCCCCTTTTGAAAGAACCTCTTAGATGGGATAAATCTTTCGCGGTTATGGTTGCGATTGTAGGAGTTTTGATCGTGGCATATGGAGATTCTACGCCCACGAAACATGGAGGAAAGTCTGGAGGCTCAGTAGGTGGAAAGCCTGGCGATGAAGATGACGAGGCATCAAATAGAGTTTTGGGCAACCTTGTTATTGGTGTTGGCAGTGTTTTATATGGTTTCTACGAAGTTTTGTATAAGAAATTGGCTTGCCCCCCTGAAGGAACAAGTCCCGGGCGCGGCATGATATTCGCAAATACATTCGGCTCACTAATCGGTTCATTCACTCTTCTCGTCCTCTGGATTCCTCTCCCAATCCTTCATCTCACTGGACTCGAAACCTTTGAACTTCCCCACGGCGAAGCGGCTTGGATGCTTGCCATTTCCGTCCTCGCAAATGCGACTTTCTCTGGAAGTTTCTTAGTTTTGATTAGTCTTACAAGTCCCGTTCTAAGTAGTGTCGCTGCACTATTGACAATTTTCCTCGTCGCGATTGTGGATTGGGCATTCACGGGGGTACCATTGAGTCCGGCAGCTATTTTGGGGGGATTGTTGATTATTGTGGCATTCTTGTTACTCAGTTATAGTACATTTAGAGAAATGCAGGAGGAGAGGAGAAAGAGAGAAGTGGATTTGAGTGAGAATGATTCGGATAGTGATAAATTCGATGATTAGACAGACGTCCTTCAGCGGACTGGTGGTTTATAAGGCGGGTGGCTTCTTTATATAGGATAGGATTGCATTACATTTGGATTGGATAGATCCATTTGGGTTATAGGATTGTTTTTGGGTACGTAACCCAGGTATTGGGAATTGCGTATAGGTATAGGCCAATCGTATGGCAACTTAGAGTTTGCATCTAGATGGCGCAGGCGTTTCTGGACATGATATCGTACCTTTCAATGGAGAATTGATGGGGTTTTGTTTCTGGTCAACTTACTTTCCGCAACTTGCACTTGAAATGTGAAATTTGTTGTGTATGTGTATGTGTATCTTCGAAATTGAAAGGTGTCTCGCTCTTTGAATATTTTGAAGCGACTTGCTGGGGGCGGGGGCAATGGGAAAGGGGAAAGGGAAAGCAATCTCTTCTGGCTCTTCCTTATTGACGCTGAGAAAAGAAGAAAAGTAATACAGCACAAATCGCACATCAAAATAACTTGATCAATTCACCGATGGATTGTGTGTGGTGAATGGGGTATTAGATGATGTAGTCAGTCGTTTAGTCTTAATGAAGGGTTCTTAAAGACACACATTTCCATCTCGTCCCAAGAGCCAAAATTGCACATCATATATACACCTGTCAATCTATACATCCAATCCAATCCAATCCCATCACCCCATTCCACCTTACATAGGTACTTCTCCATAGCATTCAACCCTGCTCATGGTTCCCCCGGCCAAATCTCCCCGGCCAATCTCCTCACCAACCTCAATTTCTCCATCATATCGCCCCTCTCCATGTTATTCCCATCCGAATGACTCGCAAATCCACACTGGGGACTTACACCTATCCTCCTCAACGCATCTTCCCTCGTCTCTTGATTCCCTTCCGCGATCTTATCAGCCGCTTTGAAGACCCGCTCTTTCAAATCCTCCAGAGACTCCATCTTGGGAAATTTGCTCGTGATTAATCCCAATATGACATTTTTATTCTTGGGGAGGTGAGCGAGCGGTTCGAAACCTCCTGCGCGCGCGGTGTCGTATTCGAGGTAGTAGGTGTTGACGTTTAGATCTTGGAATAGTTTGGTCGCGATAATATCGTATCCGCCTTCGGAGAAATGTCTCCCATTTACGAAATTGCCTCGACAGAGATGAATGCCCACGTGCATATCTTGAGGGCGATCACGCAAACAATCGTTGTAGAGTTGGATGTAGGAATCGAAGAGGGCGTCTGAGTCTTCGCCGTCTTGTTTGAATCCCGCGAGCATTTTCTCGGAGCAGAAGTAGGCGAGATTGGGGTCGTCGATTTGGATGTTGCGCAGGCCGGCGGAGTAGAGGATGCGGAGTTCTTCGCGGTAGGCGGTGGCGATGTCGGCGAAGTATTCGGTGTCAGAGGGGTAGATTTCGGGGGGGTATGCGTGTCCGGTTTTGTAGCGGAGATGATACCAGTTTGGAGCTGCGAGGGTGATTTTTGCTTCTGCGATTTTGTCGGCGGGGAGGAGATTTTTGAGGTAGTTCCATTGGGAGAGGTAGGTGCTTCCGATGTGTTTTATTTTACCGGTGCAGTAGACGGATTCACCGGGTTTGTGACCTTCTTCGAGGAAGGCATCGATGTCGGGGACGTAGCGGCGGAAGGATTCGAGAGGGGGGTTTTGAATTTCTTCGAAGCCTTCGAGTCCGGGGAAGAAGGTACCCCTTGTGTTGAAGGTCAGTGTGGGGGTTGGGAATGTTGCATTGTATTGAAGAGTGAGGGGAAAGGAAGGGGGAGAAATGAAGGCGGGGTGGAATGATATGTAGTCACATACCAGAACATGTGACGACGATATTCTCCATCTGTTACAGCGTGAAAGCCCAAGTCTAGCTGTGCTTGAACGATTTCATTGATAGATACATCTTCTAATTTTGTCAAATCTTCTCTGGTAACATTACTTTTTCCCTTGTCGAGAGCATGTTTGATAGATAAGAGTTGTTCTGGACGTAGTAGAGATCCGAGATGTTCTGCTCGGAAAGGAGGATTGCGATGAAGCTTTTCGGAAGACATGATTGAGGTAAGTAAATGTTGTAGCTTAGGATATAAGTGAGAATGGGAATCGTATTTGTATAGTAATGAATGTGAGGTAATTGAGCTGTATTTATATACTCATACCAGGCCAGCTGTTGGAGCCTCACTCAAGCAGCTTCCATAGAATGCCGCGACGACTTGTCTAACTGCCCCTCCCCAACTTTCAATCATCCCCGCAACAATTGGAGATCTAACTGTTGATCTCGATATAAAGTAGTTTAGTTCCGCGCTTGGTGATACCTTAGTAAGGGCTAGCCATGCAGGTCAGGATCGGATAGACTTGCAGTCAACTTCTTTCCATGACATATAAACAAGCCATCTTGCAGAAATTGCAATTGTAACTCGGAGTTGGGTTAGCAATGGTTTTGTAGATATTAGATGATTTCAAATAAGTTATTAAGATAGACTTCTTCTAATTGTTCTTATAGGAATGTAAATTGAATTCCAGAAACCATCAATACATGTAATAAGTCTCTCCTTCTTAGTAGCTGGCACACACGGGAACGAACCCCCATCCCCCCTCATTGGTGGCGAACGATATATGTCATATATCTGTAAGCAATCCCCCTGTTCTTTGAAAGTACCGGTTAAGTGAATCTACCTACCTGGTATCCATCAATTACCTGCATATTCGATTACAAGCTTACGATACATTTAGATAATACCTTGGAGAGATACGACGTATGAGAGGTTGTATTCCGTGAACGGCATCCGTTTCCTTATCGGAGGTCCAGGAGAGATCCGAAAGCCGTTGCTGACATATATTTCCTTTTTGGGTATGTACCTAGGTAGGTAGCGATTTGCTCCATTATTCAAATCCACAATTCAATTGACCGAACTATTGGAAACAACCTGTTCAATTCAATAACCATCTTGAGTCTTCATCCTTTCAACCTCTAACATCCACGAAAATGACTTCTGGCCTTCCTCCTTCAAACCCAAATGGTCTCGAGGATCTTACCATTGGCAACAAATCTACAGAAGTACCGTCAATTCAGCCTCAGACGAATCAATCAGGAGATACCCTGATATCCCACGTTACTCCACATACAATTCCTGGAGCCGTTACGAAGCAAGGTCCCACCATTGAAGATCTTCCCAATGAACTTCTAGTCAATATCTTCAGTCATTTGGATATAGAACCTCCATCGTATTCCCATACGACACTTCATGATGAGCCAACCTTGGAAGTTACAAGCTCCGAGATCCAAGACCTCAAGAATTGTTCTCTAATTTCGAAACGATGGAGACAAGCTACCTTACGTTTACTATTCAAACACACACGATATATCTTGAAATATTCAGAAGATGATTGTAGACCAATTCTCAATGATTTGACAGGACCCTTTCGTCAATTCATTCGTAAAGGATCTTTTGCGGATATTGTGTCAAGCTTCACCTTGGTAGTTCGGGAGAAAACGATATCAAATTGTCATGATGGCCGACCTCGATTGTGTGAATTTGATGGGTTTTGGAAACGACTCTTTAACACGATTGATCCGTCGACGGTTTTGATTGCTGCGCCTGTTGAGGCTCTTGCTTCATTGACCTCATCTACCATTAATGACGTGGATTCTTGGGTTTTTGACATTGAATGTCACTATTTGCGATTGCAAAGACCCGAATCCAAAGAATTAGTCCTCACGGAGATTGAGGTTTTGCCTGAAGAAAATGGTCCCACCAGATCTGGCCCTTCAGTTTCTGGGACATTACAAAACCCAGACTACAATTTTGACGATCGCTTGCACTATATTTGTCCTGCAGGTCGTGTTTCTGCCAAGTCCTCGGAATTCTTTCAAATAAGATCTTGGACATCCTTACTCTTAAATGAAGGATCGAATTTAAAGGCCTTCAAAACAGATTTGTGGTGGGAATTAGAGACTCCATCTGTAAGTAGATCACCAATATAAAGTGGAGGTATTCATCTAACTTTCAATAGATATTAAGAAGTCTTGTCGGAACTCAATCAGGTACTTTGCCCTTGATCAATCCTGGCATTCGTGCCATGAGATACATTGCTATATTTCCAATAACAGCTCAATTCGAATGTCTCGCCCAAGGATTGCCAAGACTGGATCATTTTTATTGTCAACTGGTACCACGAAATGATGCTTTAGAAGACGAAGAACTAATGAAGAAGATTGATGTGGAGGATCTATGGATGGAGAGAAATAATTGTTATGCTCAATTAATGCGAGAAATGTTCAACAATCCACCTGAAGCAAATTACAGATATCTCAAGACTTTCGAGTCAGGAGATGCTGCAGATACAGATGCTTGGCATATGGCAGTAGAGTTCGTGAAGCGGGCTGGAGGAGGATGGAAGATAACAGGTGATGGAGTATTTGAGAGAGATACGGGGATTGAAGATAGTTCGTCTGATGCACCGAACGCTTCGCCATTGTTAGTAACTTGAGGGAGTTTGAGAAGAAAAGCTGATCATTATTAGTCCGGACGAACTGTATAGATGGGCATGGAATGGGTTAACCAATGTACCTGTTTCACCGGTGCTATGGTATCGATGATTGGTGTTGAAGACGTGAGGTATATTGGGTACATGGAAAACAGAGAAAGATTCAAGGAAAGGGATATTTAATACTGTGGCCTATGGAACATCAGAACAATCATCCTTAACAGAGGCCAGTAAATGGATACGATTTGTAGAAATTTACAACAATATCAAGCGGCAACAATTTCTACCATAGTGAACCAAAAGTATAAAAATTGGTAAATGTCAAATCACTTGAACAATAACTTGTCTCACCGCCTTAATAATTCTGCATGTCGACTCAATATCAACCTCCGAACGCGATAACCTCAAACCTCATCTACTTTTCTACCATGTAACAGCCATGTCCGCAAAGCGCCCAAAGGCGAATATATTGAAACCGTAAGCTATTCTCACCTTGTTATCATGTTCTCTCCCCCGCTTCAACCTTGACTTCCTATCTCATCCTCAATCCAAGTACTAAATCCCTCCAGGACACCGGTAACAAAGTCTCCCGTCGTTCCCAAATAATCGGCACAACAAACATTATCCTCGGTGGTAAAACGGTAATTCAAGCAGAAGTCATCATCCGCGGTGATTTATTACGCACATTACCTCCTAGTACCCAAGGAGAGAAAGCGGGAAACTCAGTTGCGGTTGCGATTGGGAGATATTGTTTTTTCAGTCGCGGGTGTGAGTTGAGACCGCCGGGGAAGATTTACAGAGGGTTTGTTTTGTTTTTCTCATTGCCCTTTGTTTCTCTGGCATTTTGGTATCTTGTGAATTTTACTAATGAGATTTGGACAACAGAACTTTCTCGTACTTTCCCCTCAAAATCGGCGACCATGTTTTCGTAGGACCCGGCTCGATAATCGAAGCTGCGATGCTTGGGAATCATGTTAATATTGGTGCGAATGTTGTGGTGGGAAAGTTTGTGATAGTGAAAGATTTTGTGAAGATTCTGGAGGGGACGGTTGTTCCGCCTAATATGGTGATACCTAGTTTTAGTGTGGTGGGAGGGTGTCCGGGGAGGGTTGTGGGGGAGGTGGCGGAGGGGAGATTGAGGGGATGGATTTGAGGGAGATTTATAGGGCGGTGAGGAATTAAAGGACTGGATGGAGTGAGGGTTGAATGGGTGGCTGAGAAATGAGATGAGGGTTGATGGTATGAATGATTATACGATTGTAGGATTGCAACAGAGATGAATAAGGGATAACGGCCTCGAAAGTCGGATTGAACCGGCAAACTTCGACATAGATGAGAGAAAAATGATACCCAAGTACTTGCGCACATTCATAGAAATGACCAGTGATTTTACATGCGAAGGTTTTCTCATGCTCGATTTTCAGGCTTCTATTGAATACCGTCCGTCAGTGACAACATCTTGTTGATTGCTCACGCTGATCCACATCTTGGATGTTGTTTGTCAAGAGCGCTGCGTTCTTCAGGGTGGCTAGTTCTCGAACTGAATAATTACAGTGGCATGTGCCATAAACCTTTTGCAAGCTCTAATTTATTGAGCTTGACTGTACTATCTATAGTTGGGATTTTATGACGGGATAAAAACGCTCCATAACGGTCAAAGTAGCTGGATCAGATTTGGCAGTGCTTTCAGCCATCATTCAGTTACTTTGATGTGCATAGACAGGTGACATTCTGTTTCAAACTGTTCAGAATATAGGAAAGGATTTACGGATCCGACATTTCCGATGTGTACCAGTCAAGTTAAGTGGGAGTATCAGAATGAAGCAATGTCAATGTCTTCCTGCTTTTCAAAGTACATTGGCCATAATGCTCTCTTCATTTCATGAATACTGTGTCCAAAAGCCCCTTATTTTTTCAAAGGCTGGAAACGCCTCTGGTAGAGAAGCAAACCAAGCATGGATTTTTGAGGCGTTACTAGAGAAAGGTGGTGATTGTTATATAGAAGCCATTACCTCACAAAGAACGGGATGCATCGCCATGTCTGGAAGGGTGCATGTATTATTGCCTAAGAGTGCATACGCGCATGTTGGCACATCGAGAGCATCGAAGGCAATGGTACACGATCATAGGATAATAAAATCTTATTCCGACGATGCAAACTTGCTCAATACTCAGTCCTTGAAAGGTCAATCATCGTTCATGGACTGGGGAACTTCAAGAGCCACATGAGCTATACAAAGAGTATATGAGAAACGATAGAAAACTCCAAAGGCAAGCTGCCATGTCCGTACTAAGGCTATGTTATTGACCATAGCGATTTTTCAACAGGCGGGTAAGAAAGAATAAGGAAAGAAAGATATTACAGAAGCAACGTAAGGAATAGAATCTGAAATACTACGGTCTGAATCATCAGGATACACTTTATTCATCTTCGTAGGCCAGAAATCTTAAAGATGTGCAACAATGATCATGAAGGAAACCTTGAGGTGCTTTCAGATACTAGTAAAAGCATCAGAATCAACATCCATACTCCCAATTTGTACATCATCTAGTGAGTGTGAACATATGATCAATTCGTTTCGAGGAGAATGGGACGCCTGAAATGATATAAGATAACTAAAGAGAAAGACATCATGGACAGTCCAAAGACGCGGCCGTTTACTTTGAGGGCTGTGACGAGTAATTAATATGCTAAACTTCATATAAAGATTAATTCTGACCGATTAACAAACTGCATGTTTTCCGTGTCATATTTTGATCTGGAGAAATAGAACAATCCAAAATGTGATTACAACTCCATACATACAACCATTTCTCCTTTCCAATTTTTGTGATCGTGATGCACCACATGGCTACTCAATTCTGAGAACTCATTTGATAAAGAATCTTAACTCCAGAATATCATCCACAATTCCTCATCATAAGGCTGCGCAGAAACCGCGATCAGGTCATTCCATCAGATATTCAAGATATAGATCTCACCCGGTGACTTATCTTCTAAGTTGAGTAGAACAAAATGCTCTTCGAGGGACGATTCAAACCTCTTTTAATGTTTCCTAATGACAAAGACTATAGTATCCAAATGAATCTCTCTCAACGTTGGAAAATTCGGGTACAGATTTCCGCGTCAGTTGTATTCCGTACGACTACCAGTACCACCATACCACTCGCTTACGCCCCGTCATCAGGGACCTAGCTGCAATTTGATTGACATGCCAAACTTTGCATCTGCTCTCCAATCTATCTAAATTTCAATTTGAAAAAAAAAAAATCCTCCCCATTCTCCAGGACGAAAAGGCATGTCTCCCTCTCTCGAGTTCATCCACAATCCACAATTCAAAACCTTAAGTTCACAAACCTCTTCTTTTTTTGGTCCTTCCTAGACACAATATTCTCTTCGAATAAGCACTTTCATCTCCCCATCCTCTCCAAGTAAAATCCAATCACATCCACAATAAATCAGCTACCAATCCCCTCATTTCATCCCGCACATCAAAATAAAGATCTATCACCACCCACCCACCTACCCACCAACTCAATCTCATCCCCGCCTCCACAACTCAAATAATCCCTTCATCCCATCCCTCCCCTAGCCCTCCACACCAGATAAAATAAATCCATGATCCATCCCTCGTCCACCCCACTTCATCACACCCTGAAAATCGACACCAACTCCCATAATTTTTATCACGTCATGCCCCCCACTCCCATTCTCCACTATCATACTCCACTCCACTCCACTCCACTCCTCCATGATTACGAATCCCCCAGTACAACAGACAACTTGATGGCCCTCAGCACGTCATTACTCCAGTCCCTATCTGGTCCCTTTGATGCGGTTGTTGTCAATAAGAATGGTTAGAGGGTCTGAAGATTGACATCATAAGAAACCAATTTTCACGCAAACTACCGGCAATGCAGATTTCACATGACAACAAATAGACAACACAGAGTTTTTTGAGTCCAAGATTTTGCCCGATTCAATTGATCCCATCTCCCTATCGCTACAATGAATTTTCCTTCCCCTCCATTTTCTCATGCCGTGGTATCATCCATCCCCCATTACAATCCTTTGTACCCCACCTATTTTCCTTTGAAACCAAAAAAGCAAGTCTAAGTAAAGCCGATCTAAATCTCATCTTTTTCTCATCTATCGCATTCCGTCCCAAAATGAGTGAGTGAAGTGAACGTATAAACTCCAGTCATGAACAAGTAAAGAAGAAACAGAAAATGATAACTCCCATCTAAGCCCTTCGCTTGCCCGTTAAAAGAATGTAATGATTGCGCCTTCCCTTCATTTACCGCATGTAGGGCTGGCAACCAGCGACCCCCAAACACCGACGCTTGCTATTCAGCTCCTAGCTTCCTTCAAGTACTAACACGATGTTCTGTCCACCCATCGCATTTTCAAAACCAAACGAATGAACATTTGCATGTACATATATATACGAATGTGGCGTATATCTCTCTTCCAATCTAAACTCCATCTATAAAACCCTGTACACAATAGAACCCATCTAAAAACTAAACAATCCACTTCTCCTCTTTCCGAACGGATAGACAATTAACGCACTCAGGAAAAGACCAACAGTGATTCCAATAGCCACTTGAATCATGCTATAACCAACATTGAACACAATCGTATTTAAATCTTCAGAACTCCCAACGCTAACGGAGCTTGTTCCATTAACCTTTGTCGTTCCATTCGCATACGACGTACTATTGGTAATAGAATCCGCTGTACTCAAACCTGCAAGCAAAGAACCACTAGCAGCGAGACCAGAAGGAACTTGTACGAAAATAGCAGGTAATAGTGCAGCTGCTGCTACACCATGTCTGACTCTTGAATACAAATTACCGAGCACACCTACAGCGAGAGCGCCGAGAGTATTGGAAATTTGTGCGCTCGAAGGGAACTTCTTTGCGGAGAAAAAGTTGACAACATAGCCCGAGAATGAGATGCCTAACATGACGGGCATCTGTTTGAATTTTGCCTGATTAATGACTGCGAGGCATAAAGTAAAGACTGGAACGAAACACCAGCGAACATATTGGTTCATTGGAGCGTCGCATGTAGTCTTACTGGTAGCGTTGGCATCCATAAGACCATAGACAGCGGTGCCGATAGTGATACCATATCCAAGGAAAAGAGAATAAATAATTGCGTAGACCATACGAACGGAACCGGCAACCATGGAACGTGATTGAAGTTCAAGGGAACCACAGAGAACCATATAACCAGGGAGAATTAGAGCGATGGACGATTGAGCGAGGGCAGAGAAACAAAAAAGATCACCTCCTCGAATCGAACCAAAAGCTCGTGCCAAGAAAGACGTCAAGACCGCGGCTGAAATTTCGAAGACATTGGCGTAGAGATCGGATTTGGGAGCAACGATGAGTTGCAAGAAACCAAGAAGAGACCCTAATAAAAATGCAATGGGTAAATCGATGAGACGTCCTTCGAAAGCAAATGGTGCTACACTGGCACTTGCAAAACCATATACCATGACCAAAAACCAAGGATGATACTTTGGCTTCGCATGAATGATCGCATCCAATCGCTGTGTGGCTTCCTCAACACCAATAACATCATGCACTACCTCTTTGTATATTTCGTGAACATCTTTCAATTTGCCAAGATCAACTCCTTGTACAGATCTAACGAGCTTTACTTCGGTGGTGTGAGTTGATGCATCATCAAAAGAAATAATCATACAGCCAGGTATGTAGAGGACTTGAGCATCAATCTCAAGAACTCTAGCTGTCATCTTCATATATTCTTCCAGACGATGTGTTGGTGCTCCGTATGTCATTAGTGCTCGACAAAGTTTCAATAGATATTTTTGTCTGCTTAAAGTCTCCGCGATATGGATAGTGATTCGAATTTCGTCCTCCAATCTCGGCTTTCCAGCCAGTTGTCTAGCGGCTGTCTCAATAAGTCTGCCACTGTTTGTACGTTTTCCCATTCCAGGTCTTGGAACCTTCTTCTTGGGCGTATAGGTTCCTCCGACAGGCGCAGCCAACATCGCAGATGCTTCCATAAGACCAGCGAGAGTATCTTGAGATTGACTCTTTTGATGGTACCATTTTGCATTCTTCTTTGGAGTTGTAACTCCTGAAGATCCGAGGGAAACTGGGAGAGTGCCTTCGGAACCATCACTGTTTCTTCTTGAAGCTGGAACACTCATGGTTCCATTGGCGGGTGCATTATAAAGCTTTAGCAGTGATGAAAGAACACCACCTCTAAATTGTTGAGGTCGTGGAACATACTCTTCCATGATACCATGTTCATCTTCGGGTGTGACTTGACCAGAAACCAACCCTGGACGTGGTACAGGCATTTTGAATGCATCTTTTCGACCTTTGCTTGTGTGAGATCTTACGAGTTTATGTGCTTCGGTCGAACTCGATTCTTTCGTCTTTTCGTTCTGAATGTCATCGTCGCTATCTGCTCCATCATATGGCCTACTGTCCATTGGAACGAGTGGAATGTCGTCGATTCGAACTGGAAGACCGCCAGGGTTCCTTGGTCGTGGAGATGGGTAATCGTCTGCGTCGTCGTCTATACTATTTCTTCTCGAGTTCGGTGTCGAGTGACTTCCAACCAGCGAAGCAATTCTCTGAGCTCTACTCTGAGCAGCCAAAGCAGAGAATGTCTTCTCATTGCTCTCTTCCACATCCGATAGATCTGCCTTGTATCCTCCACCAGGGTTGTTTCTTAATACACTCGGTCTCGGTTTGCTGACAGGTGTTGGTGGAACTGGACTATTATTGATAACTGCTAAATCTGAGAATGGGTTATCCTTTTCCTTATCGGGTGTGAATCTCATCAACGAATTGGAACTACTGTTTCTTGAATGAGATGGTGTGTATTTGGCGGATTTTGGCATTGATAACTGATGTAGCATTCTCTGAGGTGAGACAGACTTATCCCTCAATGGGTGAAGGGACTTCTTGTTTTCCGAATCATTTGCTTCGTTGGTGGCATTGAATCTAACTCTTCCTCGATTTTTTGGTGGATTTCCTCCTGCACTATTCGGTCTGCTTGGGGATGCACTGTTGATTCCACTGTTGAGTCCACTGTTGATTGCACTTCCATTTATACTATCAGATGGGCTGACATCCCCAGATACTAGTTCCCTATAGGTGGTGGGAATATTTTCGTTATTGCTTCCGCTCGACGAGACGTTTTCGCCGGACATTGTATATACTGTTGGGTTTCGATGTTTCCAGGCCAATTGATCTTTGAAATGATCACCTCCAACAGGCCTGTAAAATAAAAGACGATATATAAAGAATGAATTTTCTTGAAAAGCGTCGAAGATATCGATTGGTTGGTGGGGGTGTTTAATAAAGCTCGGCGATCGGTAGGGACCGATTCTTTCAGGGTATGATGCAAGCTAACTAAGAGTTGGCGTACACTCTTTTCCGCACCAAAATCTTGGTTGACACGCCACAAGATATAAAAAGGTCCGAAGAATAGAAACCTGGCGAGCCGGGTAGAAGTTTTCACAAAGATTAAAAATCTGTCTTCCTTTGTAATGAAAATTGATTGATGAGTCAACGATAAAGAATGGAATGGAAAAGATATAATAGACGAAGAAGATGAAGGGGTTGGATGTATGGTGGTGAATGAATGAAGAAGACAAAGGATTCTGGTGTCTAAAGATAAGAAGAAAAGTCGAATGAGAAGGGGCAGAGAGGAGAGAGATAAATGAATAAATGGAGAAAATCAACGGTTTGTACTCCGTACTTCGTAAAAGACGCAAAGCACTAGTGGACACTGGATTGACTATAATAAGTACTGGTACGGATTAGTCTCTTGAACTCTTGAAAGGGTAGGAACAATGGGACGTGAAGTGGAGTGGAGTTGAACCAAGGAAAAATAATTATACTACTTACTACTTGAAGTACGAGAATCCAGATTTCTTTGGCCTGTTGCCTCTTTCAAAAATGGATGAAGAAATCTATGGTACAGGACAGAGCAAGCGTTTGGCCCAAAGCTTTATCCTTACCTCGAAAAAGCTCAAATGGTCCCCGATATGATAAGATAATCCTTAAACCTGCCTATCCTATCCATCCTGTCCTATCTAATCCATAATAGATGCTTAGAGTCCAGAAGTTAGAAACACTATGGAAACAGGTTTCTCACTGCCGGAGTGACAATTGCAATGTTACTATGCATGGAAATCGTCCCAAAGTTTCTAGCTCTGCCCATGAACACTTTTCACGATGCCCTCAAAATATCAGTAATAGGTATTAAGGTTTGGTGACTTTCAATTGGCACGGATCACACTTGGCATGCGAGGGTAGCATCCGAGTGGATTCAAATGGCCTGTAACCATTGATGAGTCCCGTAGTTGTTTTGAGACAAATGGGTTGATATTCGTGATGTGTTTTGGCGAACTGCATTTATGGACTGAATCTGAATCAAGGAACACTGTCATGGGTGGAAGGGACCAACTATTATTCAAGGATTTCATGCAATCCCTCCAATGACCGGTAGAGCGTCTTCACAACGCCGTTCTCAAGCAAGGCTACTAAGTCCTGATGATCAGGTGCGAGGTTGATGATTGCATTGGTTCCAAAAGATAAAGAGAGTATTCTCCACTTCCGTACAGATTGCCTTGAATCTCAAAACCGAAATGTGGTAGTGAGGGACAAGCTACCCACAAAAGTATAGGGGGGGGGCTTCAAGGTTCGAAATGAATGAGACCCACCGTCATAGAAGCAGTGATATTTGGGCAGCGAGCCATTCAGCTGGAGATGAAGGCTTCCCTCGCATATGCTTGGTCTCTTGATATGGAGATCTATCCTTCGGGGGTCGGGACTCATGCCGGATTTGAATTGGAGTACAGAGTAAGTGGGTGGATTGCGACGACTACGCTGTGAGGTGACGGCTGTAGGGGAGATATCTGCGTGCTTGTGACTGTGATCTCTCTTTGAGTTGCATCTACTAGTCACAAAAGTTGTTTGATGGACCATTTTTTTCTTCAATAAAATATACAAATGGCTTCATCGTATCTCGCGCTTTACCATCGAATAATGGGTAGCTGTTTGTTTGCAGTAGTGTATATATGGGCGGGTCATAGGTATCCTTTCGTGCATGAACATGCAAACGCTCTTTCGCATCTCCGGAAAACATAGAGAGATTTACGAGTTTTCGGATAATACTTTGGCCACCGTTGACTGATTCGCGTTCTTTCAGCTATTGGAGTTCGCTCATTTTGAAATGCCGGTATCACTAATATGAGAAGATTTCACATGCAAATAAAAACTTAAATGACACCTTTAAATGTGTCGTCTATGGTAAGTCGTGCATCATGAATCGTGAATCATGACAGAGATAGAGATAGAGATGGTGATAGTTGAAACAATTACTGTATGTAAGCAGATAGATTTGATGTCTGAAACGAGAATGAGAAGGATATCCATATTTCAACCAGCAGTTTTGACCTATCTCCGAAGCCTATGTGCACCGCAAATGGCAATTCACCATTTTACAAATCCGAAGATGGTGAATTTCAATTCTCAACAATTCACAATCTTTCTAGAAGGCCTAATATCACACAGAGATACCCCGTTCCGCTTTGCCCTATCAATCATGCAGCCGCAGCGGGAGCGAAAAAACTTACTACGATCAGGGCTGGCGTGGCGTAGAACAAGGGCAAGGGCAAGGGGTAACCAAATACAAATATTACCTATCTGGGTAATACAAGGATTGCACGACCGGAAGAACGAATTTGGTAAATCCGAGCCTTTCGAACTTTTGACATTGGCACATATTGCACAAGAAAGAGGTAAGAGGAGAAAGTGGAAAGGTAGGGAGAAAAAAAAGCTCGGAACCTTTCCCATCACTTTTTCCCTCCCTTCCTTCATTGATAGATGTTAGAATTCTCCTAGATGTCCACTTTCGAAAGTCTAATCGCCTCTGGAACTTTTTATGTGTGTTCCCTAACTCTTGACGGCGCTTCGATCATCTGGACCCCTTTCGAACATCTTCAATGCCCCGTTAATCGGTGAAAAATTCGGTGGTTCTCTCTGAACAAGCTTCAAGCTCCAAGCTGACACGCAGGACACATCACACTACAAGATATAACATGAATACTAGAATAGACGAGACGAAACGAGACGGACGAGATGGACGAGATGGACGAGACGATAGACCCAAGAGACCCAAAAGACCCAAAGAGACTATCTAGTATCGATGGACCCATCTTCGTGCCCGCTGCTAGATGACAGATGTGGCTTACACTTCCCACGCGATATGAAGTGTAGGTACCTACCTATGTATCATCAATTGATCATATCGTTATCGCTCTATACAGAATTAGAATTAGATTTCAACAAAATTTAAGGATTTCAGCGCTTCGAGACATCACCACTCACCATTCATCACTCATGCATACCGGCCTTTTCTGGAACAACGTTACGTATTGTGCTCATCATTCACTCCCATACCCTATTTTCCACACGCCATCTTTCTTTCTCTCTTTCCCTCTTTCCTTCCTTTTCCCTACCTCCTACTTCGTACTTTCTCGTTCAACTCTTAGGTATCATACGGGCCCTTGCGTTGATTTTCCCGTTTGTATTCTTAGCAACCATTACAAATACCCGCACATCCAGCGATTTGTTCGTCAGCTCATCTCAATGTACTCACAGACCATACGAACATGCCTTGCATGCGTATACTTCGTACCACACAGCCATAATAATTACCACATATAACTACGTTGCTAATTAATCCTGATAATCATAATCATGGGACAGGTCAATCAAGACGATCAAGGCGATCAATTTGTCACTTAGAGACAAACTGACGAATGCTTGATTGATAACTTAAATTTGCCAAAAGTAGAATCCATCTTGAGCACGTTTGGAACCTACATGTTGTTGTTATAACGGCAGTTTCAGTTCCTCCTCGGATTGCCGTGAAATGTCTACTCTGTAATGAGCATCGACCGCCATTGATTCCGGAGACGGACTGTCCAACATGGGTAAAGGGGTATCCGAAATAGAACTCATCTCGCCAGTTTCAAAATAGACTTTTCATTCTATTGACATAGTTCGATGCACGCAAAGATATCAATTCTGAAGAGGAAAAGTTCATTGCCCTGCTGGATTCTATTCATCGGCTTTCGATGACACCATGAGTACCGATCATTATCTGTCCACTCAGCGTTTGGGCGATCGATTTCTGAAAGAACTCCCACACAAACTAAACACGTCAACACCCCAACACATGGAAATATCGTCAATTCAGATGTGGTGGCATGCAAAGTGCTGTACTTCACCATCATCGCATTCAAATACCAAACAAATTCACCGCTTGAACCCCCACGCTTTTGGCCGTGCGAACTTTATCATCCACAATACCACTATTGCTGGCACTCCACTATCAGACTTCATTTCCGCAGCATGTGTGATCCACCATTGCCCAATCACACTACATGGCTGACAATAAACTCGGAATTTCCGACGAGAGAAGTGAAGGCCGAAGCAAGCCACTCTCCACTGTGAGAACGTGCTCCTGAAAGAAATATTCATGTGGTGAGATTGCATATTCTAGAACATTGGTCACTACCGGGTTCTTTTTATTCTCCGATAATAAAATTCCTACAATGCAAATTTTCGCTACCCCTTCACAACCGATCGCATTCACACCGCTAGCTTAGGTGTGCAAGAATCCACCTAGTTTTCTCTGGCATGGCCACATGGCATGATGGCAGCAACGCTGCGATGTCCATTCGGTAGGGGCCGAGATGGATACCGTATTGCTCTTTCGCTTCCAGGGGTAAATCGTATATCTAAGAAAGTTGCTGGGTCATCGACGATAAGAAAAAAATATTTCATTATCAATGAGCAGGCCCTCACAGGCCCTTACAGGCCCCCATCACATATTTTCTTTATGATGATTGCAATGCGGTCAAATTTGACTCACCGTTCCGAGCCCAAGCAATCAGTTTTGCTTAAGGTTTTGTCAAGGACCAAGATAAGGAACAGAGGTTAGACTTTTGGCCATAATTCGGGCATTCATTTCGAAGGAACTTTTTTTTGTAGTATGCATGTCAATTTTTCCTTCGAGAAGTTGTATCCAGGAGGATTAGACCTCAAGGTTTACTTCCATCTTAGTGCTTCTCTCGAATTAGAATTACAACAAGTTACGTTTGTGAGACTCTTGGGAAAGGAAGAGCAAGGGAACAGACATTTTCGACTTGTCCAATTTCTCACTCGCAATGCTTGCAAATGCTGGTATTATTCTGGTTCTCAACAATTGCAAGAAAGCATTCTTCGTAGTTAATGATCAATGCTATTCTTATTAGTCATAAAATATACAAGATCATATCACACGATCAATTGTTTGATCGCCTGAAAGACAGATTCGAAACCTTTGAGCGGAGAGACCAAATCGCAGACAGTCAATTTGCAAGATGTAAGTACCACACGGCGTTCTAGCTTACTACCGAAAGGATAAGCCTTAAGCCGGGTAGTTTCTTTTGTTAGGCAATGTAAAATCCTTATGGCAACGACTAAACAAGCCAGGCTTGTCGGCTTTCTGTTTCTTCGATTTTATTTAAGTTTACGCAGTGGAGGTCAGAGTGTTAGTCACCTGGTATCATTATGCAACGTGTGGAAAAAGCAACAGTTCACACATTTACTTCTGTCAAATACCTCAAGCTTCTAAGTAATCGATCCCCAGTCCTCCATAAGACAAATACATTTACTGCAAAGAGGTCTGGTCACACGCGTCATCTACCTTTCTGAAGAGAATGAGTGAGACAGTCATCATTGGCTTGACAGTCTGGTGATTGCATCTGGTTTACTCTATCCTTCTACCTCTATCTTTCGGAATCAAGTCATTACGCAATGAATATTCAAAGACTAACATGTATCAAGCACTTTAATTAGATATATGCAGGAATTACTACTGAGTTACAGCCCATATCTTTGAACATCTGAGTTTGATCAGGGAAATTCATTTGCTCATCCATCAATCAACCCCTTCTCACTTGTCGCTGAAACCCGGACCATCTATTGCTGTCGTTGAATTCTCTGAATAATACTCTTTACATATATTATGGCAGCAATGATCAGCCCTATCCCCCAATAATAACAATAAAACAATGCCCCAAATCGAGGACGCGCTCCGATTTGATGGGTTCTTGATCGGAACGGTAATAAATGGTGATCGGGATTATCTTTGTCGATCCCCCATGAACCGGCAAGTTCTTCAAGGGGATTTAGGGAGATGTTCATAAAGCTGAAAGATGGAGGAGGTCCTTATATAGTCGCAATTTTGGAGTTTCTTAGTTTGCAATATCAAGCTTTGAGAGTGTTAACGGTTTGTATCTCCATCTAATAAGTGCGTTCTTCTTATGGTAGCATATTTGTATGCTATATAATACCTTTGGATATCTCCCATTTATTCCTGTTACATCGTTTTCTGAATCATGCAAGAAGAACAATGCCTGGGCTTGTGCTTGTGTCTGTAAATTATTATCTACGCGCGTTATAGATGTAGAAACAGAATCTATTAATAGAACAACATGACGATCCAGCGACTACAACAATATCAATACCCCTCACTTCCCTGTTGACCACGAATATTTTCGGCAACGATCCGACAATGGTGCGGATTAGTAACATGATCGACAATAGCAACCCAGTTCTTGAAACCATGGTGACGAATCCTGGATCATTGCTTATTTTATATTAACAATCAGTGATATGCGCGCGAAGATCGATATTTGGGGAGGGGGTACTGACTTCAAGCATGGAAAACTGGATATTCTTTGCGCCAAAACTCTGATTTAGTATCACAGCCTCTTTTATATTGCATTACTGTCGCCATTGAAGTTCCTCAGCAAAGAAAAAAGAAAAAAAGTACCTTACCATTCATTCACTCCAGCTTAAACGCGCAGAGTCTGTTGACTGCACAAACCAGCTTACTCTCGAGCATCAAATCTTAAAAACTTTGATGGTACATTATGTCAGAGGGCCTGTAGGGGAGCTTTCAGGGTAGGCAATCTTACAGTATGCAAGTGCTGAATAATTGTCTCTGAATCCTATTTTTCATTTCGATAGTGTTCGAAATTTACTTTGCTACGTTGGATTTTTTGAGGCTGGTCATGGAAGACAAATAGAGGCGTTGAGTAGCAGCGGAATTAGATACCTCACTGGAAAAAGGTACTCATAGACGTAACTATGAAGCATGTAGAAAGTGTCTGCGTGTTTGACATCTGCTACACGGGTGATGGAGTCCTGTTCTGTGCCGTCTCCGGCTTTCATTGTTTAAGCACAGGGAAAGTGCCCTTAGAAATTGGCAAAATAAGAATCCTATCACTTCTAGTGAAGTACTCTCAATTGAAATGCTATCAGCAGAGGAAACGCTACCTGAACTCTCTTCGTCTCGAGAGACCGAAGTGTGATTTCCTGTTGTATATGGGAATTAAATGTCCGCACGAGTTAAAGTAGTCCATTTTAAGCGCTAATGAAATTTCTTGCCATCTAATCTACAGTTTTCCCTATAAATTTCTCCCCGTTTCGCTCGAGCATGAGTGTACTATACAGAATATTCACAGCAATAAGTGTGCAAAACAACAACAAAATCACATACATTCATCATCAAATCCGACAAAAGTGACGCCGAAATCTAGCTATTCTAACCCCTATACTCCCTTATAACCAATTCCCCATACCCCCGAGAAACCCTGATCAACAGACAGCAAGTAGTATCGTCTCTAGTATTCCACTCTCAAAGCCACGGCAAGACCCTATTCAATATCCACTATCGTCTCGCTTCGTCCACGCCAGGGGGTCCAAGGGCATTCACACGAAAATTATCTCCACTCCACCCCACCCCACCCAACTCCACAAATGGAAAATTTTCTTGCTGCATATTTATATATTCAAAATGAATATACTTGTTCATCAATCAGGAAAGCAGTGTATCAGCTCACCAAGCTTCTGTGGTCCAATGGTTAGGATTCCACCCTTCCAAGGTGGAGGTTCGTGTTCGATTCACGGCAGTTGCATTTATTTTGCTTTTTGTGTTGAAAATGTTTTAAATCGTGGCTCAATGTGCCTGAGATGGTGTTTTGCCGGTTGCACATGGGAGTTGAGTCGCGGGCAACTTGAATATGACACCAAACGTGAATTTGCGGAGAGTGCATATTCATTGGCAGTGTCTGTTCTTCATTTCATATGTCCCTGCTTTGCGTAGTTATGAAAAGGAGGTAGTAGTCCGTCGACGGTCGCTTGTTGTCCTCCGTATAGACTTGAGAGAATCATTGTTAAATATCCATGTCATGACTATTGTATTGAGTTTTGCGCCTCTTTTGGACTTTCGATTGTTTTGAATTTGAGATTGGCGATGGTCCTGAATGTTTGGACCCGGCCTCAAGTGATCTTATAGACGCAACAACGCCGATCTTTGGATTTGCCAACAGTTTGTGACCTTTCCATTGGTAAACAAAACCAAACAAATGAGTACGATAAAAGCATGGAGGGAAGCACAACAGTCAATGGCATTGGACAAAGCACGAACATTTCCAGGGCTTCTTCGTGAATTTATATCGTTCTGTGATAACTCGCACATACAACGTCAATTATATCATAATCCTGACGGTTTTCCTCCAATAGTCATCTCTTCTGACGTTCGAATACATTTGTTTTGGCTAGCGTAAGTAATTGTTTCTCTTTATGCCGGCGTCGATTGCATACACATCACGGTAGAAATGCTGTAAAGCGGTAGCTTCTCCTAGCATGATATTATTTATAATGGTGCGTTAAACCTTCCTCTACAATGAGGAGAATACACCCACCTTTGCAGTTGATCGTTTGGAGTCCCAGTTCGTGATTGGTAGTTAAATGCTTGATCTTTAGACATCGTGTTTCAATTGCATGTAACTGAGTCGCTTTCTCGTCAACAGCTCAATTGCGACGACATTCTCAATAATATGGGCCCATGATAGTGGTGTTTGGCCATCCTGATCTTTTGAATTGACATCAGCGCCCTTATCCAACAACAGTCTAATCGTAGCCTCATTGTTTTGAGTGACAGCCCATGACAATGGTGTTCGCCCAGTCTCATCCTTCGCATCAATATCAGCACCCTTATCCAATAATAAATTGACCATTTCCATTCGACCACGATAAATCGCCCAAAACAACGGCGTTTGACCCCTTTTGTCCTTCTGATTGATAACATGGAACTTCTCTAGGCATAATTTAAGTATTGACAGCTCCCCCAAAACAATAGTTTTTCTGATAGCCTGTACCAATAACAGATTTATTTTTCCATTCTTAGCCTCGGAGTAAAAGTCTAGCTCCAATAAAAGTGCAACTGTATACTCGTGACTATTTTCAATAGCGCCTAGAAGTGGATCCCAAGTATATTCCATTGTTGGATTGACTTTGGCACCCCCCTTCAACAACAACAACTCTATAATAGTCTCGAATCCCCCAGCAGCAGCTCTATATAATGATGTCGAACCACTATCGCATTTCACGTTGACATCGGCACCATTTTCCAACAGTAATTTAGTCATTGCCTCGTGACCATGACTAGTAGCGTGCATTAGCGGAGTCCAGCCTTTATACACTGGACTCTTATCTCTTAGGTTTGCATTCATGCCATTTTGTAAGAGAAACTTAGCGATTTCTTCGCGCCCGGATTGCGAAGATTTTAACAGCACTATCCCAAAGATATCCCTTTCACAATCAAAACAAGCGCCTTTTCCGAATAACAAACTCGCTATGCTAGCATGCCCACCAATAATAGCCTTGATAATTGGTGTTTCATCGTTGAAGTCAACGCAATTGACTTCAGCGTTATTCTCTAATAGTAGCCCAACTACATTTTCGTGCCCATGAGAAGCAGCCATCATCAAAGGCGTTTGATTCTGAAAGCGACAGTCAATTTCAGCGCCTTTCTCCAATAGCAACCGAGTTAAATTCTTGTTTCCACAAGTAGCAGCAACCATCAGAGGTGTTTGTTTGTTAATTCCTCCATTGTTGATCTCAGCGCCTTTCTCCAACAGCAATTCGACGATGTCTAAATGTCCTTCGTGAATGGCTATTATCAAGGGTGTTTCGTTGCCCCAGTTCCAACAATCAATCTCAACGCCAAACTCCAATAGCAATTTTACCATATTCGCATAGCCAGATCTCACAGCTCTCTCCAGAAGTGATACCTTACCAACTACGGTTGCACGGTGGGCATCGATACCCCTCTCCAACAAATATGTAGCAACAACACAATGACCCCTTTCAATAGCCTCTATTAGCAAGCGCTTGCCACGATCGGTCAGATTTGGATCAAACAAACTCTCGTCCAAACTGAGTTTAAAGACGAGTGGTATCTCCTGGTCGTACTGTGAAAGTTGAAACACAAGATTTTTCTTTTGTGTGTAAATGAAGCTCCGTCCAAGTTTGGTATTTTTATTATTTTTGGGGTGATATTTTTTGCACAAGTCATGCAGTAGAGATTTTGAGGGATGTGTTTCAGCTTCAATCTTAAGGAGCGTCTGAGCAGCTTCATCGCTCCCAGTAGCCAGAGCAGCAAGAATTGATGGACCATATCGCTGCTCTGTTATATCAAAACAAGACTCTTTTCTGGAACGTGTTCGAATGAGATTGGCCAGGTTTCTTTCTGCTAGGAGGTAGAGAAGAGTTACCGAGCCCGTATATCGTCGAATTTCGTGATTCTCGAGATAATTATTCACGAATGCCCATAGACGGGTGGGAAATTTTGCTAGAAAGCCTGCCTGCTCCATGTAATTCTGCTGAGCAAGATTCGCGTGATACAGGATGTTGGACACTGAATACTCAAGAAATGGGAACTTCATTCTAATTTCCTCTTGCAACTTTGACTGTGTTTCCTTGGAACGTTGACCATTGGGGACTGGCTTGTCGGACTCTAATGTATTCGAAAATGGATATTTCATATTACGACATTCCCAGAAGTTTGATTTGCTAAAGTTGAAATGTGCTATGACCTTATGGTTGATGACACCGTTTAGTTGAGCTAAGCAACAATTCTTCAACGTGTCATGCCCATGGCCGACAAAATTTCCGGGAATTCCAGACAGTTGAGTCTCGTATCTACCCAACAAAAAATCCCGAACAGACTCGTGGATAAACTGTACATCCGAAGCTTTATTTTTGGTCACCTCAGCCAAGCCTTTGGAGGAGCTCCTCACAAATAATTTCATTTGGTCAATATTGATATCTTCCTGGTCCCAAAAGCCCGTGCAATCTTCATCAAGACCGATTTGAGTTGCGAAATAGAGTTCTTGTGGTTTCAAGGGACGATTTGCAAATAAAATTAGTTTCAGACAAATTTGTAGTTCTTCGAGGTTCTCTCCATCCCGCTTAAGGATCATTTCAAACAAATCATTTAGTCCTGGTGGAATTTCGTTGAGGCGCTCACTGATTTTCTTAATAGAAATAGAGCCAGATGTATACTCAGAATTGAGGATGTCAAGAACTAAGACGACCCAGAGAAAAATGCCGGAAGACTTTTGTAGGATTTCGGACCGAAGTGCTTCGGCTTGTTTGGATTTGCCTAGCCTTAATTTTGACTTGATATAGTGCTGAATATCTTCCATATGCCCAAGTTCATCTTCTAGAGTCAGTTCCATACCCCTCTGGATGACTATAGTGGGATAGTGTCGACTAGAAAAGCATATTTGCAAGTCAACTTGCGAAACTTCTGCAAGCTCACATAATTCCTCAAAAAACGAAACCATTCCACTTGCTTGCTTCTGATCGCATTCATCCAGCGCATCGACAAATATCATCAGTGACCTGGTTCCAAGCTTTGCTATAGCATGCTTTAACGTCTGCTTTAAAGCTGGTTCACTCCAACCATTTCTTTCAATGCCTCTCGCGCCATCGGCTGTCATCCACTCCAAGCTATCTCTGAGCTCTATCATCTTTTCGAAAAGCTGGTGCAAAAGAGAGCGGTATAAGCCAGTAGTTGTTCTCTCTTCAATCGTACCTCGTGCCAGAAAAAAGAATGATAATGTGATTTTCGAGGAACCGCCTTTTGTATTAAGCTTAGCCTCCTCAAAGAGGAGTTTCATCAAAGTTGACTTCCCGGTACCGGGGTTGCCTTTGATCCAAAGAAATCCTTCATGATCTTGCCGTTTTGAAACATCGTTCCATGATAAGTATTCCGATTTGGTAAGAAACCAACGGCATGTTGTCCCTTGGGCAGCAGTCAAACTTGTTAGACGCTCATCAATCTTGGGGAAGTAGAGTTGATCTATGATAGATTGCCTCGTGATAGCATCAATATCATGCGTAGGATACTGACAAGGGGTTTCGGAGCCTCCTACAGTCTGGATGCGTGAGACGTGATTGGAAGATTCATAATGTGAGAGTTTTGATCGTTTTCTGGAGCTGGAATCAGCAGCAGAAAAAACTGGCGAGTCATCAAGAGTGTGTTTCTTTGGGCGTTTTTCAATCTCCTCTGTGAGCCTCCTAAACGCGCTTTCTGATCGTTCGCCGTAGATTAGTGGCATATGAACATCAAAAATGCCTAATAAGCAATAGGCCATATCTTCTTCACGCTTTGTCTCGCGATTTTTTGCCCATGACATTCGCTCATCAATGCTGAAATCAGACAGATTCCGTCCATGAAGAGCTGGCGTATCTATCCCAGTAATTTCGTGGATTAAATGCTGTAGAGATCTCTTATCGCCAAGTAGCATACCATTCGAGCAGAAGAAGTCGACCGATCTCGGTGCAATAAGCTCCTGAAGTGTCCAACCACGAGTAAACCATCGACTCTTTCTGAAGGTTGGTTGCCAAGAAGAACTTGTTTGATCGTATACGTTCGTTGAAACATCTGACAGGTATACATAGCATTTAGTGGCGTCCTGATACCAGCGGAACATAGAGTTGATAGCCTCTGAAAGTTCGGCACTACTCGTCTTGTCGATGCAGCAAGTGTCCACCCAAAAGTATTGTAAGCCATCGCGTTTAGCTTGTTCTCCACAGAATTGAAGTTTTCTGTACCCAGAATTTCCCTGTCCAGTACCATTCATAAGGTCTTGGAAGGTGAGCTCGTCTGTCTCTGCCCTCCATGTATGCGATAGGATAGCGTATTTTGGAACATCATTGCCATCAATATTTCTGACCAGAACGAACTGCTCTTCGCTATTGCATTCTAATAAGCGCATTGAGATTGATTAGAGGAGAACTTCTGGGGGGGGGGATAAATATTGAACAGAAAAGTGTTCTTGAGTACTTTTGGGAGCATCGGTGGCAAGAATTGAGGTGTCAATCACCTGGGCGGTTATCTTGACGTTGTATTGAGGCGAATTTGCAGCTAGCCAATTGTATGCTGACTACTGTGATAGAGTCTGCAAACCACGTTGAAGTTCATGGTTAAGCATAGAAAAGCCAATCACAACTTTTCTTATGCATGTGGCTCGCTGAGTTTGGTGCTTCCCCACTATTTTCGGTCGCGAACAAGGCAACGACTTCGTCAACGAACAAGATATTCGCATTTCCACCACCCCATTATCACCTTCCTATAAGTTTCCATTTCTACTCCTTAGCTTGAGTTTGATGATTTGTTTTCCGTGCTTTCTCAGCCTATACTCCCTTGAGACTTTTGCTTGATTCCTTATTTCTCATATTCTTTTCCATATTTCTTATATTGTTCTCATCCTAAAGCTCGAAAGGAAAGAGAAAGAAGACTCATAATGCTAGCCCTATTATCTTCTATACAAGTTTCGAAAGTATCACACAGCCACTTAGTAGAAATCTTACAAGGACGGATCGAGAATCTGTGTATCTCAGCAAACATCTCCAGTGGACATCGTTGGCGAGGACATGAATTCACCAGTATTTTCTCATCCACTTCCATCGGAAGAGTTCTTCAAGAGCTTGCGATAAACGATCTCTCCAAATAAGTTATCCCACTGGCAAGATACATACCCTCAATTTCAGCTACAATTATTCTTCCCACTGATTAGTATTTACTCTCATATTTTTGTTCTCTTGTTGCTATGCCGCGAAAGGTGGTTTGAAAATCGACGCTCCTGGTATTACATTCCCGCAAAGTTGGCTTCTCTATTCATGTTTGTAGGTATTGACTATTGGCGTCACAGTCTCCATGCGTCACCAAAAATCTAAAAATCAAAGAAAGGAGCCAGAGAGACCTTTCATCTCATTTCACCCAGGAAAAGTATGAGCAACGAGCTAGTTCCTCCGAAGCTTGAGAGCCTCAAATCATCTTGGATTTGTCTTGGAAGCCATAAAGATCTTCTTTCAAACATCAGAAAGGAACTTGATGGTCGCTAAACTATCGGAAGTATACCACGGGCTCGATATACTATGCTCACACTCTCAAATCTGATCTCGTCTCTTCTCCGATTACTCATAAACATGCTAATTAGGTTTTATTTCCACAAGATGACATTTTTGCCGCGTTCAACCACTATCATCCCCAGATCTCGAAGATAGAATCATTTAGACAAGAAGACATTCCATCCTCACTTAACGCGCTACCAGCAATCAAAGGCCAAGCTACTATACCCTCCATATCCTTACACAATGCGATACCTCACAGCACAAACCCCAACCAACAATACCGCCTACCCTTTCAATGGTTTTCGGATAATCAGGTCGACCACTTTATTTAATACAGATGAAAGGCCAGAATTCAATCATTACTCTCCAAATTTCATTTTGAAATGCGATGATACATCTACCTAGTCTATAAGTATCCATCCCACTAGCGAGACTTCCGTATTTACTAAGGAATGAAAGACAGATGCTGAAAGTAACACACAAGATGTTTTTGTCGAATTCCTCAGAGATTCGCAAGGAGGAAAGTGGCCACGGAGAAACTTACCAGTACTGGCACGCACTGCATGGCTCACATCTCTATCTCATTTTCTCCTGATATACTCTACAGTCGAGCCACTGCACTCCTGACTACCACAATATAATCCTATATTACTTCTATACCACGCCATCCCTCACCTTTTCCCCTTCAAACCCCTCTCTCCGCAAAATCCTTCACACTTCTAACCTCTTCATCACCAGTGTGCACTCCCATAAAAACACCACCAAACAATCTTTCCCCTAAATCACTTCATCAGATCTATCCATTCGCCCTCATTCCCAAGCATCTCATCTAATCCAACTAACCATCCAGCCACAACAGTATCAACACCAGTACTAAAACCAATATCCAAATCCACATACATAAATGACACCATACTTTAATCCACCTCTACGCTCTCATCTCTCATACCATACCATATCACACCATACTATACCCTCTCTCTTTTCTAAACATTCATCCATCTACTCATTCATCCTCCGCATCCCCTACAACTGGATTCATTACCACTCCACGTCTGTCTTTCTCCCTCCACCCCCCTTTCCCCACCCAAACCACTTCATCTCCATCTCCATCTCCATCTCCATCTTCATCCATCTTCAAACATCCAACCATCCAATACACAACCCTACCAAAAAACCCGCCAAAAATGCCATCGAACAATCCCCCCATAAAATCACCCACTCAAATCTATCCATCCAGCCACTCACCTATTGACTCTCCACTAACTACCTACTAACCCACCATCCATAGTCCATAGTCCACAGTCCAATCTGAACAAACTAACAATACAGTACATTACACCCAGTACAGTACAACACAACTGAACTGAGCACAATATATCCATACCATAAGAATAAACCCTCACGCTCATGGTTCACTCATCACTCATTACCCATTCCTCATACACTTCCAATCCCAATCCCATCTCAATCTCAATTCCAACCTCCCCCTCTCCCTCCACCTCCACCCCATCCTCAACTCCAATCTCTAATCCAAATCCCTAGCAAAAATTCTCAATCCCTAGTTTACATACATACATCCCGATCTCTGTATCTCCATTTCCAATTCCAATTCCATTTCCATTTCCAATTCCATTTCCAATTCCAATTCCAATTCCAATTCCAATTCCAATTCCATTCCCATCCTCCTCTTCATCACTCATTCTTCCCATACACCCCCACCCCTCATTTCACCACTTCCTTACACCTCTTTCTCTATCCCTCAATCTACACCTACCTATATATCAACCTATCGAATTATCATCTTATGCTTCACATTAGACACAAACCTCACTCTATTCCCTCGAAGCATGATTGCACGTAAAACTAATCCGAGTAGACCACAAATTGATTGTAAATGTAAATGTAAAATGTATCTGATTTGAATTTTCAATTTTTATGATTTTGTTTTTTGAGTTTATACAAGAAAGACTGATTGATTGACTGACGACCATGATCCCCATTTCCTTTCCCGTCCATATCCTATTTCTCTCAAATTCCACCATCCTCCTGACCCTCTCTCGACAACCAGATACCACCTCATCTCACTTTTTCCAAGTCAATCAATCTCCCCTCACTCCCACATTTCTCATCACATATATTCACCCCCATTCGAATTTCTCAATGTGGTGTAATATCTATATGCAAATCGCGGAACCCTGAAATCGCCACAAAAAAAAATCCCTAAGATGTGTTTCTCGAATGGTAAAAACACAAAACAGAACTCCTTCGGCTCCAATCCCAATTTCCCCATCTAATTACAATAAAAGACATTATTCTCCAGCTGTCAAGAATCCACATTCGAAGAGACCAATTCAAGATCAATTCAGCACTTCTTTCGACAAAACAAATAACCATGTCCATCGTTTGACAATCACGTATGGTAAATCATCGTCATGTTAATAAAGTATGAAATCGACACCCAATATTGACAATTGACAGGGCTAAACAGGTATGAAAACCTCAAAAATGCGCGCTCAAATGCATCAATCCAGAAAGAACAAAGTAAACATCCCTAAAATTTTGCATCTCTTACACCTCACATACCTTGACGCATACCCCATTCTGGTTTCAGAGTCGCAGCCATATCATCCCTGGTAAAGACGATATCTTGAGGAATTTTACTGACACGATAAGCACCGTTTTTAATCGCATTTGCTTGAACGGATGAGATTCCACTCTTGGTACTTCGGATACTACCAGCATCACTCATAGTATCTGGATCCTTGAATCTTCTTGGAGGAGCGAAATCAAGGGATGTGAAGGTACCAGATTTTCTCAACATGTGGCTGTATAATTTGTTAGTTGAATGATTCTATTCTTAAATGAGATAATTAACCAAGGGAAAAACTTACGGGCTTGGCATTGCAGCAAGTTCATCATATGCTCCAACGATTGGTGCAAATGCTGGAAGTGCAGGCGAATATGGTCGTCTTTCACCAAAAGGACTTTCAGATCGACCGGCGACACGATCACGGACATTCAATTCTGGTGCAAAGTCGAGTGTGTTGAGTAAAGCAAATGAATCGTCTCTGAGCTTGGATGGAGTAGGTAACGAAGTAAGGGGTTCAGGGGGTGGCAAATTCTTTCTTGGAGATGGCGCAGGACCGCGTTGAGAAGCAGATGAAGATGCTCTTGGTCCTTCGTTGAATGGCATTCTAGGAGGTCCACGCATTGAGGAACCACCCATTGAACCATGCATAGAACGTGGTGGTGCTCCTTGGAATCTTGGTGCACGTGGAGGTGGTGTCATAGCACGACGCGAGATAGGTTCAGCATATGGCAAAACGAAGCTGTTGGTAGCTGGGTCGAAGTAAGTAGAATCTCCTGGGCCAGGGTAGTGCGCATCATAATCCTCAATGTATTGACCTTGTGGTGCTGGCTTTGAGTCATCAAAATATTCCTTATAGAAAGATCTAATTCTGTTGGCACGAGTTTCAGGATCTTCTGAAGCATCAGCTGGAGCATCGGGAGGTAATGGTCGGAAGCCCATGGAAAGTCTTTTAGGGTCAAATCCGGGAGCACCCAAACCAGCTTGAGCAAATTCTTCAGGTGGGACATCCATGGAGTAACGATTTGCCTTGTTTTTTGCGATTTCGCGAGCAGGGGATGGTGGTGTGATCTCGATTCCATCACCGTAATCACTAATCTCAGAGTTTCGGGGCTTTTGTTGCTGTTGTGGAGTAGGTTTTGCATTCATTGGTAACGTGTTGATTGCTGGAGGGGGTGCTTTACGAGTTGTATTTGGCTTTGGTTCAGCGGGACCAGTTGAAGCAGCAGCGGAGGGATCAGAAATGATTAAGGAGCCTAGGTAATTGTTACTATCTCTGATCGCATTATATTGGTTTCCAGCATAAGACTCCCGGTCCGGATAGGGCATTGGAACGGGCATAGTAGAAGAGAAACCATTTTGGGGGCGTGGATTACCTGGTAGACCTTTTCTGGCAGCATCTTGTGGTGGGGAAGCAGCTTGCTTTGGTTCCGCTGGCATGTTAGCAGGTGGGATTGAGTTTGATCTTGGTGGTGGAGCAAAGTCGGTTGAAGGTGGAGTTGTTCTTGACATTGCAGCCGCATTTGATAGGAGACCTTGTCCATCTGGCGAGCCAACATCGTACGCTTTGGAAGGAGCAGCACTCGATTCAGTCATAATTGAAGATCCATTGCGGCCCTGTTTGGAACGTACAGAGCCACCCCCAACAGCTTCATGTACTGGACGATAAGGATCCTCGTTCGAATGGATTGTTCTTGAGAGCGAATGAAGGCTTTCCCTAGAATTTTGTAGTTCCGGTGGTAGTAAGTATGGACTTTTACCTCCCAGATCCAAGGACATTTGTCGTGTTCTTACAGCACCTCCTTTCTCGTCATCGAAGTTTGAGATTCCTGATTCTCCACCAGCGGTTCTCGAAATTCTACCCATACCAAAGTCCATGTTCTTGGTTGGATCATTTATATCCTCTTCCCTAGCCTTCTTCATATATCTTCGTTGCAGAATTGTGAATAAGATGATGGCGCCGCCGACAGGAATACTATCACGACCAATGATTAGAGCTCGGAACAAAGCCACCAAAATGTTAGATTAATTAAACTTACACGATACCTAGAATAACGGGCAAAGTGTAGGCAGAAGGGCCGACTGGCTTTTCACAAGCAGCAGAAGTATCACCCGCGGCACATGTGCTTGAAGATGCGGCAGCAGAAGTTGTAGCACTTCTTACCATAAGAACTGGATCTGGTAATGACATTTTTAATATCGATGCAATATTACCAATATCTTCTGCAGCCGCCTCTGCTAATGGTACTCGACGTGCCAACCTAACAATATTTGCTAATCTTTGATGGTCCGCCATATTGGCATAGGTAATCCTGCTACCGAATTTGACTGATCTTGTAGGAAATATTTAAAACGTGCGATCGATTAAGAAATTATAAAACGAGTTTGTTATTATCGTAGTCGTCTTGGGTATCTTTTTCGCTCAAAGGCAGGTGCGATTCGAATATGGTACTTTGTAAATAGCAGGCTGTGCGAGTGAAATGGGAAATTAATGCGAATATCAGACTGGGAAGATCGATTGGTGAATTATCTTTAATTCTTTTTTCGGTATAGGACAGTCAATTTGAAACAGTCGAAACGGTTGACGTAAAGTCAAAAAGTAAATAATGAACTATTGAGGTTGAGAAGATAATTTTGGATTGATTGATGATTTTACTTTTCCTCGAGAGAGTGACTGTGGTCGGAATGATTGGGGTGGTGTAAACAACGAATGAATGTGTTCTTGGAGGCAGTTATAATAAAAGGAATGTGACGCTTGCAAGCAAGCAGGAGAATTAACCTCCAAGAAGATGGTGATGTCTGAGAAGGATGAGGAAACAGTCAAAGAGTTTTTCGAGGTGAAGGTGAGAGAGAGGTAAAGGAAGGAAGGTGGTTGAGAGATGGAGGAGGAGGAGGAGGAGGAGAATGACAAGAGAGCGAAAAGCGAGAACAGAGATTGAAGATTGGATGGATTTTAGAAGATGGGCCAGAATTAAAGAGATGAGCCAGGGGTCATGATTGACTAATCCCAAAGTAGCTTAATCAGGGGTACGAAGCCACTAAAACATGGATAAACATGGATAAATATGGATATTATATATTAATTTAACAACGATCTAACTGAGGATGGACTAGCCTACTTCCGAGCATGATCAGATGAAGATTGGACGAACTTGATAGATAATTGGTTGTGGAGGATTCACAATTTCAATTATGGGGATAAATCCTAGATTTGTGGAGGGATAATGAAGATAATGAAGATATGGGCGATATGAGAGAAGGTCAAGAATTCATACAGATCGTGGGCGGTATTGGGATATTGGGATATTGAGATATTGAGATATGTATCAGAGTATGAAGAAGGCAATACACAGACACTCGACCAGTTCATTAGTATCTACACAATACGAAGAATACCTATGTATATCATCAAAACTTCGAGCGCAGCGAGCTATGGGGGTCTGGGGGCTTGCCCCCATGAATGAATATGAATGAATAAGTATTGTACCGGTGAGTAGATACCTCGATTTAATCCTCATTATTTCATTCCATATTGTATCTCTGAATACCTCGTATACCGGCACATAAGTTGACATCTTCACCATCACAACACAACAATACACCAAAGATACACGACTCTTACTCCTATTCTCTCTTAACTCCGTAGACTACCTATCTAGACCATCGTTACCCGAAAAAGATTACAATTATTTCTATCAATAGAATTGTGAAATATTCCCGATTTCGATCAGATGTCTCAACTCTCTTGAAACCCTTTTAGAAAGTCCACGTTGAATCTAAAAAAGTTAAACATTGAGATGTGGACAGGGTACGCAAGCACTAATTTCAATGAGTGAGTGGACGAGTGAGTGAAAATACTATTCGATGAAGTTGGTGACATTAGAGGTAAGAGGTAAGAGTTAAGAAGTAAGAAAGAAGTGAAAGAGGTGGTGGCAGTGAAAGGTGGATTTATTAGAATGTCACTGTCGCTTCTCTTCTTCCCCGTCCTCCCTGCCTCTACTCTGTATCGAAAATATGTTGTCCTACTTACTAGGTGTATTACGATTGACTGTACATACCTACATCCTGTGCAATTTGTACCTGGGATGATACTTTAGGTACCTAGGTATGGTATGAATACAACATCATTCATACATACTTGTGACATATCTTCAATCATTGCTGAATGTTTGATACAATCATTTTTTGTACGTATATTCAGCTATGCAAAACAACATCTTCTGACACGCCTCCTTCTCCGCGGAGTATTTCCAGTTTGAAACCTGAATTCCAGATGATTGAATTGTGTTCAAAAAACGAGAAAGATCAAGTACCCCGTCAAGAAAAGAGGCGCAATCATCTGTCATTCTTGTTAATGGAAGCCATTCTCGTAGTATATAGATCCTAAGGATTCTCAAAATGTTACCGAAGACTCCTATCAGTTCTGAATGGGTTTGAAATCTGGACCTTGAGAATAAGAATCGTTTTCCTTTGAATATTGAGGAAGCTGACATTGCATGATGACTTACTCAATTCATCCTTCAACAACAGCCTCTTCATGGATCTTCAAGGGATGTATAAATAAATGCAGTGCCCCAAAAGTTGTGGTAAATGAACCTCGTGCTGTATTCGTGGTACTTTGCCGTTATGTATTGTCTCTTCGGATATTGACAAATTCCCCTCCTTCGTATTTCGTACTTCGTACTTTGATACCAATAACAAATGATTGATACTGGCATCCACATCTACAACCACATCCAGTCCACCACCAAAAAGGTTTGCGAATGGCGAATCTCATGGGACTGTACAGTATTACGGTATCTGACCATGATAGAATTGCGATATCCTTGATAATGGCCACCTCCTATCATGATTCGCAGATCCAATAGATTCTTCCATTCTTTCTGTCCCTCCCTCTCTTAAAATTAAGATTTACAAACTCCAGACACTTTTCCAACTTTTCTCCATCAGCTAACATCAATACCGATGCACAAAGCACAAGCACGAGCCAGACCGATTCAAAAACCGCACCCACACACACTGCACATGAGATCCACAACGGTACAGAAGACCAATAGTGGACCAGAAACATAAATGATAGGCATGGGCTTATGGAACATGGGTTTAATCGGTGCCGCAGTGGCAGAAGTGGCTTCCAATTCCCAAGTTCCGTTCCATGGTTTGGTTTGATAATAAAGATAGCGAGATTAAATGATCCTAACAATTCAATCGATTAATTTAGAGAGAATGATGAGATTGATCCTGATATATATTGATCGAATTAAACATGTTGGTGTGCGTATTTAAGAAACTCAGTTGAATGCGCAGCAGATGTAAATGATCGGATGGATGCTTGAGGTATTTGAAAGTATTCAAACTGAGACTCGACTCGACTGGAGAGGAAAGAAAAGATTGAAATATAAGATATGGCTCCCTAGGTAGGTGTGCAAGCTGAGGGAATCCTTCAATAGGGGCTCGAGATGTCAATCATTGCCGGCGCGATCAATAGCATCCATGGATAGCATAATATAACCTCAGGAATCGACAGATTCGATAGAAATATTCCAAGCCGTCAGTAAGATTGAGTAGAATTGGGAATGGAATGGAATTGGAATGTTCCACAGCGTCCTGGTATCGTCTCATGCCGAGCCCGTTTCTTAGCTGTGTTTGATGACCGGACTGGGGGGAGAAGGGAAGGGGCCATTCCCATTCTCCATGATTCATGCCTTAATTCTGGATAAGCTAGATAAGGCATCAACAAATATCTCACCGCCTTGGCTTTCAAAAAAATAAAAACTCGTGACTACAAAATCATACGCGTATTCTCTCACCCATCCTCCATCCAGCCATCCCCCCAGATCCTCCTCACCCTTGTATCACTTCTAGCGGGCACGAAATTGTTCATCTAGGTATGATGTTAATAAGAAACAGTATAGGCATATGAAATCAATATGGCCGACTTTGATTTATCTTCTACATTCATTCCCGCTCTTCACAAACCTTCCTCTTTACTACCAATAGCTCAACATCGCGAAAGTCTCTTGTATCTTGTCGAGACTTATCCTGTTACTATTGTAGTTGGACATACTGGTTCAGGAAAAACTACTCAGATACCTCAATTTCTTGAACAGGCAGGATGGTGTGAAGATGGAAAACAAATTGCTGTTACTCAAGTAAGATATTCTTCAGCCCTTTGATAACCCAAAACTAATTCACATTTACAGCCTCGTCGAGTAGCAGCAACAACAGTAGCAATTCGAGTTGCGGAAGAAGTAGGATGTGAAGTAGGTAAAGAAGTTGGCTATTCAATTCGATTTGAAGATGTCACATCAGCAGCCACCAAGATTAAATTCTTGACCGATGGACTGCTTTTAAGAGAAGCTTTGGTTGATCCTTTACTATCGCGTTATTCAGTCATTATGGTTGATGAAGCTCACGAGAGATCTTTGAGTACTGATATCCTCTTGGGTGTTCTCAGAAAGATTCTGAAGAAGCGTTCGAATGATTTGAGAATCATTATTAGTAGTGCTACTCTTCAAGCTGAAGATTTTTTGAATTTCTTCTCGAATGATGATGCGGAAACGAAACCTAAGGTTGATGATGCTATTACTCTTGATGATTTGATTGCTCAAGGTAGCGCTTCAGCAAGTGGCCCAAAAAATGATGGGAAAACTGGACAAATTATTAGTTTGGAAGGTAGAATGTTTCCTGTTGATATTCTTTACCTAGAAAATCCAGCAGAAGATTATCTGGAAAAAGCTATTGATACAGTATTTGATATACACACCAAGGAACCAGATGGAGATATCTTGGTTTTCTTGACAGGAAGAGAAGAGATAGATAAAGCTATACAAGCAATATCGGAACGTGCATTAAGTTTACATCCAAGATCACAAGCTATTATGCCACTTCCTCTTTATGCGGGACTCTCTACCGAACAACAAATGTTTGTTTTTGAACCAGCTCAAGAAAATACTAGAAAGGTTATATTTTCCACCAATATTGCAGAAGCATCCGTTACAATTGATGGTATCATCTACGTCGTAGATTGTGGTTTTGTAAAACTTCGAGCTTATAATCCAATAACCGGCATCGAAACTTTAACAGCAACTCCAATATCCAAAGCATCCGCAACCCAAAGGTCGGGTCGAGCAGGTCGTACCAAACCTGGAAAATGCTTTCGTCTCTACACAGAATCAAACTTCCAGGCCCTTGAAGAAGCAACTGTTCCCGAAATCCAACGATCAAATCTTGCACCCATAATACTCCAACTCAAAGCCCTTGGCATCGACAATGTAGTCCGATTCCCATTCCTCACTTCCCCACCAGCCGAACTTATCATTCGTGCCCTCGAACTTCTCTATTCCCTTGGAGCACTAGATACCTATGCCAAACTTACCAAACCCCTTGGCACACGTATGGCCGAATTAGCAGTTGAACCCATGATGGCAAAAACTCTTCTATCAGCCAGTTCTTTCAACTGTCTTTCCGAAATCCTCACAATAGCTGCTATGACATCCGTAGGAGGTAACATCTTCTACAATGACTACGATGAGAAGAAAGCCATGGAAACTGCCAAACGGAAATTCGCCGTCGAGGAAGGTGATCACATTACGCTACTCAATATCTACCAATCATTCATCACCAAAGGCAAGAAACAACCCAGATTCGCCCACGACAATTATCTCAATTTCAAAGCCCTCTCAAAAGCAATCAGTATTCGCGCCCAACTTAAACGCTACCTCGAACGTTTCGGCATTTCAGTAGATGAAACTCTTTCATCATCATCAAACCCGAACATGCTCTCAGTAGGAGGTCCAGATAAAAGCGAACAAATACGTAGATGTCTCACGACGGGATATTTTGCACATGCCGCAAAAATGCAGCCAGATGGAACGTTTAGAAATGTGGGGGGAGGAACGATACTTCATGCTCATCCGAGTAGTTTGATGTTTAATCGGAAGTGTGAATGGGTTGTTTTTAGTGAGGTGGTGGAGGTGGGTGGAAAAGTTTATATTAGGGATTTGAGTAAGATTGAGAAGGGGTGGCTGGTGGAATATGCGCCTGAGTTTTATAAGATGAAGTCATGATGTGGAATTGAGATATTTGATAATATTAAATTCAAAGAGTATTTAGAGAGGGTATTGTTACTACTTATTTCTATCATCGTTGTCATATTCTATTTTCTGAATTTTTCGTTGCTTGTTCCTTATCATCTCATTTTCCTCACTCGATCAATTTCATTCTCGTGTTTATTCCTTCTTTCACTCACTTCCAAAAGCATCCCCAACCCGCAATTCTGCATGTCAAAACTTCCAAAGACTTTGGAGGTGGAGTAAGCTCTCCTGAAAGAACTTGTGAAGAATTCCGGTAATGTGTATCATGGGATTTTTAGAGGATGTTCTGGGACTTTATATATAAGGAGACTGGAAAAATAGGGATTGGAGACGAAAAAATGAGAATTTGGCATGGGGTATAGTGGAGTAGACGGGATGCAATGTGATGGAGAGAGAGGAGTAGCGAGAGAGTACGGATATTTTTCGATGCACTGTTTCTCTTAATCTCCTATCCTCCTTCTTTTCTCCTGGGTTTGTATTAAAAGCTAAATTACTCTGGGTTTCTAACTCGGTATATGGATATTGCAGACGCTGATAATGTTAGGGTAAAGGGCGAGGAAGTTTGCTTTGCTCTTGGTGTTGGTGATGGGGGTGGGGCGGGGACAATGGGGCTATTTTTGACGTGTTTTTTTTTTCAAGGAGGAAAGAAAGATGACGATGGGGTAGGTAACCTTATGAACATCGTCAGTTAGTATTATTGCTGTTGTTGTTGTCGTGAAGCCTCATGTTCAAGAATTGCTATCATGTTTTTCTCCTTGTTTTGTTATCATGTTATCTATATATCATCTCACCACAGTAGTTTCATTCAATCACTATGGTATTTTCTCGGTAGATTTAGTTTGGATCGAATTCACGCAAGTTTGTCAACACTCCGTGAGATCTACTTCCTAATTTTAATTGGAATATACTCTATTCATCCATTCAGCACATCAATTTTTAAATTCTACAGAGGCGTTTATATAGATTATTGGGATAGAATGACAAAGGGTTGTAGTGGAACGAGAGAGCTACGCGAACGAAAATTCTTGAAAGAGGGGGAAGTGAATAACACCCCACTCCCTATACATCTCCCCTTGGATTTCTCCCCAACACAGTCTTTATATAAATCTCCGACACTTAACATTCAACTCGATATACAATTTTTGAACCCTTTGGTAGAACTAGCTCAGGAGTAAAAATTCTAGCTCCCTCAACCGAACATCAAATCTATCGTACTTCGAAGTTAGTTCAATTCTTCGCATTGCGTTGGGTGGTTTTAGATATATATCTTTCCTCGGGAATCTTAGTGTCGTTATTAGGTACGTAGTTCTATCGCTGTCACTATCATCATCCAATGCCGTCATTCCCTTTACGAATTTCATAACTTTTTTCGTTGTCATTTCTTCCACCTATTTATATCATTCTTCTCATACCGATTTTTCATCTCAATAAACATACGGACTTCTATCCTCAAAGAAGGATATCCAAAGGAAAGCAAGTTTCAGCGTGGAAGTTTCCTCATCGCACATATCTATGGCCAGTGTTTCATTCGTGGGTGCTTATGGATTGGGGTTGGAGTCGGTAGGGTTTATATAGGTGGTGGGAAGAGTGAGGTGGAGGAGAAGCCGGCATCTGAGAATAGGGTAGGGGGATATTGTACGAATATAGTATAATTCCGGTCATTCGGCTAGATATTCTTCGCTCTAGTCTATATAAATCTCTTATGTTTGACTATTGGTCTGGTATCAAAGTTTGACCGTTGGAATGGGAGGCCATAGGTAAGAGTAAATCTGGGCCGAAAGTCTTAGTCTGGTCTGCTGAGATAGTCTGCCAAGATATTCACCAAGATAGGGAGGTTTCATTCTCTTGGGTGGTAAAAACTACAACTTTGAGATTGACGGTAATTTTGAACCGTTGTTGTCGAAGTGTTACAGGATCTCTTGACTATTACATCTCAGAGATTTCTAATGTTGTCAAAACCAGATCTTATCTCACAACTAACATTCGGCAAAAACAGCGAATGATTAATACTACTCAACCCTTATTTACCTCGCTCTGTACACTCTACCTACCCAACAATCTATTCTCATTGATAAAACTCACTTCTAGTCGAACTCTCGATGTCTGCCCATTTCCTCCTTCTGTATAGACGCTTTCTCGTATGTTTGTTTTTCTTTCTTGAAGATCAAAGATCTTGGTGACTTTTATATTTCGAGAAAAAGACAGTGAGAGTGAGAGTGAATCATGATATCCTGATTCCAAAAATACTCTCTAGTTACTCGCCCATGAATAAATATCAGGTACACCTCTACAATACCACTACTTCCATAGCCCCACCATTTCCAAACATGAAAAAGCACTCTTACATCTTCTCTTCCCCGTTTGTGTTTCACTCTTATATAAATATCAAGTTACTGTCTCAAGTTTTATTCCTCAGTCCCAAAACAGAGTATTAGATAAAAGGTGAGGGTTGAGATACTATGTTTTCTTGTAGATCACTCTCTCTTGAATTTATACTGATGCCTCTTGCTTCAATGCAGAGAGATTAAGAAGGCGGAGAATGTTTGTCAGAATTCGTAATCGTCATTTATTTCTAACATTTTCGGATTTCCTTGATATCGTTGTCATTGTTTATCCTTACATTCAATATTCTTTGTTGCCCTCAAACTCTCGGAACACTTCTATTTTACATTTGATAAACAGTTTTTTGAGCTATCTGTACCTCATTATTCCGCCTCGCCTCTTGATTCCAGCCAAAGACATCCCTTGAATGTGGGGAAGGTCAATGTCAGTCGTGATGTGTGATACACTCCTCAAGTATTGCTTACTTTATATATCCCACTAACATCTTGGATCTTGACAAAATTCACTTTCATTAAAATAGAGTTCACACATGAAATTAATCTCGTACTTTGTGTATTTAGTAAGTTGATTAAGTATTAGTAAGCCTCCACCTCGCGCCGTCTAGGCTAGCTATCCCGGTTTGACTTTCAATTCAATCTCTATATTAATCATCAGACTTTTGCCCACTTTCTATTCCCGTACCGGCAAAGTAAAGAATCCAAGCGAATGCAAGAAGGGGTCTACCATCTTTTGGAAAAAAAAGAAACAGAAGCAAAAGTCTTGTGATTTTCAGTTTCACTGGACTAAATACAGCTTTTATCAGTTGTGACCTGTGGGTATTATGTTGTTGATGGTTTCGATTTCTTGTGGCTGTCATTTGAGTTGGGCTGCGATGAAAAAACCTTCATGACAGCGGGTAATATCACCGGGTCTAGGGCCTGAAGAATTCTTGTTGTAGCTCGACAGGAGCTCAATGAATCGAGAACAAACAGAGGGTCTTCGTACACCGTATAGCTGCAAATGCTCTTCAATATAGGCATATGACTTGAACATATACACATACCCCTGAGATTTTGATTCGTTATTGCGATAGGTAGATATTGAGCTAAGTCTAGTGTCTTTGAAGAGCCTTATATAGCGATCCGCTGACTCCTATTTTCTTAATGAATCTCTTTTATCATTAACCATTACTGGTTCGGGGTCACACATTAACACTGGCCCACTAGGTGTGGCCAAGAGTCAAGGCATGTTTAGACACTCAATATTCCACCGATTGATCCTTCAAAGTCAACATCCCGCTTGGATCGGTATCTTTCAGGTGCGAGCCACTTTGAGCTCGACGTCGAAGAGGAAAATGAGGCGTTAAAATTTGGCTTTTTTCAGATAGCAGTGGGAGACTATGAAGTGTTTCTGGGTCTGGTATCCAGGAAGCCTGCGCTATCGATAATGTGAATAACTATCGTGGTGCTATATTTATACTCTTGCCGTCTCTTGATGACAAATACATCTCTATTGTCGTCATTATCCAGGAATCTGAATTACAGTTCGCTGTAACAATGAGTTATGATATTCGGCATCAATAACCTCGGCTTGCAACTAACGAGACCAACCATAAACCATGCATTTTAAGCCTGATATGCTGGGACGAGCCTTTTTGATGTCTTGAAAGATATCAGAAGCGCTCGCGTGGTTCATTTCGATTCTCACTTTTCGCGCATTCTCATTGCTTTTTCAAAAGCCTCCACTCAAAAGTTGACAGTCTCGAGATGAGATGCTATCATCGTCCTTAAATAATCAGCCATGATGTTTACCATGAACTGAATGAATGTCTTAGATATGTTGTGCAATTCATTCCCATGAATTCTTTCATGAAAATTATTCACAAAGACAGTATTTTCTGTGCCACAATTCAAACAGAGATCTTAGAAGTTGATGAACCTTCTCATCATCGCGAACGTAGCTATGCATCTATTCAGAGCGCCTGAATTGGTTACTATAATGGTTTCCGCTGAATATTTGAAAGAAAGAAAAATCAAACAAAGAAATCCCTCATGTCCTTAGTGAAGCGTCTGCTCAAAGCCCCTAACAAGAAACGGCAACCAAATCCCAGGGGCCAAACAAAGGTAACAAAGAAAATATAAGCATAGAAACCGTATGTAGGAAAAGATTCATCTCAAGTAATATACCCGCGGCCAAATCAACTTACCACTCTGCTGAAATTCTCTAATTCCAGTCTCAGTGCAAAATGTCCTCCGCTACTGGTCCCAAAATGCACTCAGATCCACCGGCAAAACGATCCTCCTTCGCTCTTCGCTATCATGACTTCGCAGACGGGCACAGCGATCTGACTCCGCGCCCGACTCTGATCCCCCCCTTCCCCTCTTTTTCCACCACCTCAACATCCAGAACTCCATCGAACCAAAGACGCGACTGGGACACGATTGAGACAAATCAAAGAAATCGTCTTCATTCTTTCACCACCCGCGAACTCCTCAATCTCGATGCAATAACTGAACGTCCAATGACTGCATCTACACTGTCCGATGTGCGCATTCTCGCATTACTACGAAAGACACAATGGGACAGGACAGGTACAATGTTTGGAAGAAAAGAGGCGATTATTATTGACGACTGGGAAAGAAGTGGAGATGAAGAGGGTGGGATGTATGGAAGTTGGAATTCGGAGAATGGACATGTGTGGAAAGCCTTGCGGCCGAGTTTGACGATTGCAAGTCAGTATTTGTTGTCGAGTCATATGTTACCTTGGGTGAGTTACTCTTGATCCTTGCTATGCGATGAATGTTTTTGTATACTTATTGGATTAGAGTCAGCATTGACTTCAATGACAGTTTGACGCTTTACTTCTTGCCCCTCGGAAACCTATACCACCCGAAAGAAACCTACTCGACGTGCCCAATCTCCAATACTTTTCTCCTCGACATCCAGCTTATAACATTGAGGATACTAGGAAAGCCCGTGATAAGATATTAAATGATGTCCTCTTGGAAAAACATGACATTTTGTTCTCGTTCTTTGAGCCAGGCAAAAATCCATACATAGGGGAGATTGACGTAGACGCCGACGAGAACATGTATCCTGATCAGAACACGCTGGCCTTTGCAGACATTCGCTGGAATAAGCGGAATCCGGGCGATGACAAAGAAAATCCATGCTATAATATCGTACTCATGCTGAACGTTGATTTATCACTCCATTGATTGTAGATAAATATTTGAACCATGCCGAACGATACGCAATATCTTGGCGAATAGCCGTTGTAGTAAGTTCATTATCCGAGCCCCTCGAGCATCCTGCTATCAGAACGAGTTTGTAATAAATTATAGTAACCGCTAAAAATTATAGATAGTACACGAATTAGTTCATGCTATAGAATTGGCTAGAAATTAACCCAGCCGAGAGGTTAAAATGATGACCCCGCCTGCCTCAATCGAACCATATTTTGAAGAGGAATCTTTGGCTGAACTAGGATACTCGTACGAGAATGCCATGGGTTGGATTACCCTATAATCAAGCGGAGAAGATGTAGAAAAAATTCTGACTTATGATCAGGTTAACGGGGGATACATAGAAACAATGCTTAATGGTACGATATGGAAGAATCGCCCTTTGGGCTATTGGCTAGTTACTCCCTGGCCAACTATGGAGATGATCCTGACCTATACATCATCTATCGAAAACCCTCAACTCGACGGGGATCCACAACCTCCAAATTATAAATACTTGCATCCCATCCCGGTGACTGTTTATGAAGATGTCTAGTCCATATCATTTTGGGAGCATGCGGTCCGGCCATATGGTCATAAGGTATTGTACTATCGGACTATGAGATCTAGTGTCGGATCAAAGTCGAAGATGAATATGTATGGGGTAGAAATGACATCACAGGGCGAGTGAATGTCTCACCATTGGGAAACGAATCCAAGTCGTTCTTAGATGATGTGGAATGGCTCAAAAATTCAGTGAATTGTACACCAGAAGAAAAAAAAATCTTGCAAATTGGGAACAAACTGATAAAGACTGCAGAGTATGCAGCGGTCTTTTGGTCAGATTCGACTGTACAACGACAGAGCATTAACGAGTATATTATGATGATCGAGGACAGCGAAATGAACCTAAAAGACAAAAACATCAGAGTACGAATGTTTAATATTTTGATGAAGGCAACAGAGAAGCATGTTAGCCTGATGCAGAATCAGTTACGCATCGACGAGTTAAATCACACCATTTCAGCAGACCGGCGAATTGACCCTTTGAAGTTCAATCGGGGAATGCGAGCACTCATACATAGAGTCAAATTGGAATGGCAGATAGAACTTTCCCATCCGGTCATTCGCCTCAGTAATATACTGAATCATTTAGAAATGGCGTTGATGTATATCTTGGTCCCCGATCAACTCACTCAACTGATCGATACTGAGGACCAAAAAGAAATCAACGTGATATCGCAAGCTCATATCGAATTCATCTCAGGAAATGTTGAAAGCTGCCAAGAAACCATTTCAGGAATTCATCAGAATCCAGGGACATCCTCGTATGCGATAACTTGCGCGGGACTACTAAATCTAGCTTGTGCTTTTGCAAGTGGTCGCCGGGTATGGGATGATGCACAATATAAATTGACACAACGATACTTTGCGAGAATCAGATATTTGACCAGGCTCTACGATGGAGGGAAAAGAGAATGGATTGAGTTGTTGGGACACTGGATAAAATTTGCTAAAGATTTAGTGAGCAGTTTAGATTATGGAGGAATGCATGGAATTGGGATGATCACAATGAGTACGAGAAAGAAAAGAAATATCGCGAGAGATATGGGTGAAGACGCACCACCGTACACGCAAGAAGATATTTAGACAAAAAGAATGCTAATTCCAAGCCTGGAATAGAGAAAAGACCGTTGCTCGGTAGGCTTCATTTCCGGAACGCTCCGCTCCTTGTCTGGAGTTGAAACTTGACGTTCCAATTGTGACGAGAGGCGAAAATCTGGATGGCATTCCTGTCCAAATCATGAAAAAGGAACGAGGGTGAAGGCTAGACACGGATACCACCACCCCAGTAAGAGCTGGTTCAATTTATAGAGAACTTTTCCTTTTACTGCTTGGCAGGCTCATTCGAATTCCCATCTAATGTTCAATCGATTTGTGTAAATCGATTTGTGTACATAGATTTGTGATTTAGAGAAACTACGATAACCTTTCGGTCCATGTAAATGAACTTTGATATCCTAGTCTAATGGCTACTTAAGCCGAGGAACCATAGCGAAACGTTATGAGATGCCATTGAGCTTGAAAATTTCTCACGGCTGCATATCCGAGCTCATTTTGCCTAATTTTAAAACGTGCTCCGTTAACCGAATATGCAAGATAGACGCAAGCCGGATGACCTGCCGATAGACGTCACAAACCCTTTATCAAATGGATGCTGAAAAGGCCAAGAAATGGGAGATCATGATCTCATGTCATTGAAGATACACGTGCGACTTAAAAAATTATACAACAGAAGAGATGAGTGGTCAAAAAACGAGCAACAGCCACAATGTAGACGAAAATTCTCATCAGGCCGAGGATTTGGCTAGAAATCGAACTCTATCTATCGTAAGATGTAGGTAAGGTGTGAGACATTTCAAGCATTCTTTATGCTGATGATCCATATCAGAATCTAGCCTCATCGCGGAGCACAAGTTTTGCTGGGATCTGACGCACAGCGATGTGAAGAACCTCTTCCAGCTGTAAATTTCAAACCCTCGTGTCATCCTGGGTTCCAACTTATCACCCATTTCTCGATTCGTGACATAATGGAATGTACTTCTCTCCTGACAGGAATTATATCCCGGCCCCTTACATCTTGGCGGATGCGGGGTAGTTGAATGGACGCTGTTCCGCACAACTCGGGCTTGGCGTCTTAGCATTCTTGAGCTGCCAAGAGGACCGTATTTGTATTTTTCTTGCTGAGATCAGCTACCTCAAAGTTAATGTGGTAAGTATTGTGGTACAGTCAAACTATTATATAAGGAGACAACGAAGGTCGAACAATCCAGTATCTAAGAGTTCAAACTCATACTTTTGGACCTACCTCTTCAAGATCTGAAAACTTTCTAGTCTATCCCAAATCTTGGCTCTCTTAACCATTGAAAAGATGCGCTCAACATCTTTGTTGTATTTTCTCGCCGTAGGGCTGAGTGGTGTACTAGCAGCTCCGGGATCCGCAGTCGGTACGTACTCTTAAATGGTCTCCATAATAATCATCTAATCTTTCATAGAGGCAAGAGCGGATAGTCCTGCAAGATGTCCCAAGATTTTTTGTATCCCTGGAACCCACTTGTTTTGGAACCCCGAAACAAAGGTTTGCTCGTGCAAACTAGATGGCGGGGAGAAGATTTGTTACACAACAACAAATTGCATTACCGCACATCATCCATTATGGGACTCTACGACCGAGACATGTTCTTGCGTACCTGACCAGACCGAGACTACTTGCCTTACTGCGACAACGTGTTTGGTTGGATCTCACCCTGTTTGGCATCCTAAAAGTTCAACCTGCAAATGCGAGCGCAATAAGATTAGAGAAGTCGATCCTGCTACGTGCCCAACGATTCGGTGTGCATCCACCACTCACCCTGTATACCATCCTGAGACCAAGCGATGTACTTGTGAGCCAAACGCTCCCGTATGCCCAAATATAATCTTCTGCGCCGGCGGTGCCCACCAAGTTCTCAAACCCTATGCGAAGAAATGCACTTGCGAACTTGATAATCCTGTCCCTCCAACTTGTCCACTCCTTAAGTGTGTTGAAGGAAATCATCGTGTATATCACCCCGAAACCAAGAAGTGCCAATGCGACCCTGACTGTCCTGACCTTTTCTGCATTGCGGAGCAAAGGCCCACATACAATTCAGCGAGCAACTCATGCTCCTGTCAATGGATCCCAGGGTTGGAACCAAACAGTCCGACAACGCCTATCAGGGATGAGACTTGCTCTGGTACAGTCTGCATTTCCGAGAAGCATCCCGTGTATGATGCAAAGACAGGTAAATGCACCTGTCAATGGATCGATGGACTCGAGCCACCCCTTGAGCCAATAGATCCATGCGTCGGTATCTTCTGCATTTCGGAGATGCACCCCGCTATTAATGCAACGACTGGTCTATGCGAATGCGAATGGATTCCAGGTCTCGAACCAAAGGACACCGTCAAGCCTGTCGAGACATGCCCCGATATTCTTTGTATTGCCGAGAAACATCCTGTGTACAATGCGACCAGTGGACAGTGCGGTTGTGAATGGATTGACGGGTTTGGACCCGCTGCAAGTAAACTCTAGGTGTTAAATTTCAGGAATGGCGGATTTGGAGGATAAGAGGCAAAAATTGAAAGTATCTCTTCGTCGGCTAGACCAATTAAATCTATCGCATTTTTCAAACTCTAGAGCCTATTCATCTCGATTTCTCTTTGTGCAACAGATCGCAATGCATGCATAATTAATTAATGCAGCTAACTTAGTGGTGTGGTTGATCGGCAGAGCTCAGCCACCGCCAACGCTTGATATGTCATGATAACTGGTGATTCTTAGAGCTCGTAAAAACGAAGGTCAAATGATATATCATGGCATTGATTTCGGGGCTTTCTCATTCAAATTGTAAGCCTCGAAGAAAAGTCGTTGACATGCGGCCATTCAAGATACCAATGAACAGCTGAAATCCGTGTAAATAGTATTTGTGCGTTTGAACCTGCTAGAAAAGCCACTGCTTACTAGAAAAATAACTCCAGCCATGAGTATTTGAATCACGAGAAGGCGTCGACCTCAGTGCCAAGTCGACCAAATCCTCGAGTGTAGTCCCACCTTCTCACAAGCCCCGCTGACACCGAACACTGATATTTTAGTGCCTACACCTATGCAATCTTAGATAATTCGTATCCCTTACATCGTTTTGTGAAACTCCAAGTCAGGCTTCTGAATCCTTGGGATGCGCATCGGTAAGACGTAGAACGAAAAAAGAATCTAGAAATCTCACGAGGAGCTTCGGCAAGGCCATGCATCGTATTCATCGCAACTTGGCACGCGACCGCTTTGGATTAGCTTCTCTTCTATTGAAATTGAATGAAGTTTTGGCATATCATGGCTTTTCGTTTGTAACGAATGATGGCGCAAGATTCCATTTGAATAGCTTTATTGGCTTCCACTAAAGAATAAGCCAGACTTCCTTTCATCCAGCTCTGAAATGTGTGTTGAAATGTCGAATCGAAAATCCAATAAAACCTTAGCTATTTTGATATGGAACCTTTGGGCTCTCTGCTCTGTGAAGCCGGTAGGGATAAAAATGAATAGCGATTACTGCTTCAATAACCACGTATGACGGATCATCCAATTGAGTATTTTGACCATTGTTGCAAGACACCATTCACCGGGCTTAATCGAATGGCAACGACAGAGTGCTGTTTTGCATCCACAATCGAACGGTCTGGTGCATATACGATATCGCATCGCTTTTAACAATTTCCCGTGGTATGTCTGTTGGATAAAAGCTTCGGTTGATGATCGAAATAGAGTCTCGGCGTCTTGTAGCCTTGTCCATCGAGAGTGGCAAAGATAGAAAGACTAGAACCATATTTCTTGTTCTCAAAAGTCTTGAATGGGGTAGGTAGGCATCAAAAGAATAGTCGTCAGACAGATTCCAAGTCTCCTGCAACTACCATCAGATCGACCATGGAAGGAAGCAGCTTGGATGCACGACATGATAGATACCATATCTTGCAACCATGTTTGGAGGCATTGAGCAATTTGAGGTCAGAAATCTATTCATGTTTGCGAGGAAGACATTCGATGAAGATGCTGTCTATCAACTGTCGTTCCCTCACTTCAATGCAAGGATGGTCAAGATAGGAAGGTGATGAAAATACGTGATCAATTACATAAGCCAACGTGATTTCACATGATGAGCGGATCAACACCATGTGAATTGTCCTTCACTCCTTTACAGCATCAAAAAGATTGCCAATACACAGACGTGGCAAGAACACAAGCAAGTTTGGATCCTGTAAAATAGTGTCTTCTAACCATCGCCAGACTCAATGAGGGGGAGCATCAAAAGCGATATTTCAGGAGCAAATATGATCTTGTCATGCTCTTTGGATACATTCCATAAATATACTGGTCTCTCGATATCTACATAACCACCCCCTCATATTTGATACCGTTTAGGAGCTGTCTTTAGAACACCACATTGCAACGGTCTTCAATTACGTACAAACAAGATAGTATAGGCCCTATACTGTCACCATGCCCAGCGAGCAAATTCGCTACCCATCAATGTGATTCATAATCCGCACTGACAAGTAGCATAATATTATATACAAAATTTTCAGCTTGAGCAAGAATTTTAGAATGCAATAAACAGATTGTCTAGAACTAAGGTACCATCTTGGACAGCCAGAGCGCCGTATCTAGATTCAGAAATGCGAGATTTTATCGTCGGATTATAGTTTGACCTGTCCGATCTCGTTTCGGCAGATATGAGCCTCAAGATATTCATCAGCCATCAAATTAGAGATTAAGTTTTGTTAGGGATGAGGTGCTGGGGTGGGAAATCCCAGGTTTAGATTGCCTTCCAGGCATGCGTCGAAGCCGACAAGATCAAAGGAAGGGTCGAACATAGAGAAGAGATCAATATCACCCGTAGCATTAAGGTCGAAGAGTGATGGGTCAAAGTCTTGCATGCCAGTATATACTGGAGCGATAGACGGAGTAACTTGAGCGTTGGAGGCAGACGCAATGGATTCTATTTTGAAGGTCAGATTCGAGGATTGAAATGTATTCTGACATTGAACTCATTTGAAAGATGATAAAATTCTACTGGATTCATTCTGAATATTGGGTTTGTGCGAAACAACAAACCAACTGAACTACCTAACATGTTGGGGGAGGAATACTCATAGCAGAAACAGATCATATAGAAATGAAAAGTGTAGGACTTACGATTCTCAGTATTTGTTACTAAAGTACTGTGATCATTGACCATTGAGCTATTCTCGGTGGTATTGCTGATATCTTGCTGTGGCGCCGTAGTTTTATTTTCCGAAGAGACGGTAGAAAATACTCGATCAATTTCCCTGAGCATTTTCTTTCCCATATTTGCAGCATTAGCAGCAGTAGAGTACTGACTTTCAAGGCCTTCCAAAAGCCTACAACTAGCTTGGAATTGACCTCGAGCGCGCATCCGATGAACAGGTAGTTTGTTGTGGCGCATTTCTCGATAGGCAATGCTCAGAGAAAGCGATATGGCGTATGGTACGAAAGGAAATAGAACAAGTTGATCCTGTAGCTCGTGAGGAGTGGTCGATGAGAGAATACTGGTTGAGAGGGCTTGTCGAAGGTAAGAGGGTGTGGAACGCTTGGGTTCGGACCAAATATGGGATCGGTGAGAGATAATAGAGATGCTGTGATAGAAGATTTCAATCGTTGCTGGACACTACATGAGTAAAAATATCATTCAAAGTAAACACTAATCATGAACGAAACTTAATACAACAATTAAATATTCCCGAGTGGTAGAGTTAGTTTGAAAGTTTGTGTATCATTCAATGATCAGCGTTGATTCGAAATCAAATCGTTCAAGCAGTCATGAGGTACGCAAATTTCAACCACTCCAGAACATCCAAGACGATTTTATGATCTCACAAGAACTCAATATTTCGAACGAAATAAGGACTTAGACCACTCAGATTATTGGACTAATGCCCGGAATATCGGAAACCCCAGCAGGAGAAGTAAGGTGATTAGAGGATAACATACCAAGAGAGGAAGTACCAATATGTGCAGCCGCGCAATCCAGAACCAACTCTTCAAAAGCAGGGAATCGGACATCCATACTACCTTGTTCTGATTGGTTTGGTGGTCGATATATCTCGATAACGTCGTCAAGTAGTGCTATTATCTTCATGAATAGACGGAAGGAAGGTTCTTGCTGATTAAAGCATTGGTGAAGGTCTCTCCTCATGTCTCGTTCATGCATAAAGACAGGGCGGCCATGGAATGCAGCATTCATGCGATCTAACGCATATACGCAACATAGAAGCTTTGCACTTGCATCCTCCACCTGACCTTCGAGATGTAATCCCATACCTTCAAGGTAATGAGTAGCTTTTCCAGAGAATTGAGATGCAAGATCCTCACTGCTAGAATTATCGATGAATAGAGAGAGGAGACAGAGGGCTTGGATCAGGACAATTTTGTCGGTCACAATGCCTAGCTCAATGGTCAACCTCATTGCACCGGACACCTTTTCGCCGAACGCTTTGCAGGTCATCGGGGAGCCTGCTTCGTCCAATATGAGATGATCCGCAGCAGCGAAACTTTTGGATGCTGCCAGGCAAATGGCTTGTTCCAATAAAGCTCGACAAGGGACTGAAGGGGCTAGATTGCGGAACGTGGTCTCATTGATGATGGGAAAGATGGTGTTAATCTTCTCAAAGTATATCCGAGATAACGCTTCAAGATGGGGTATAGGTGGCATTGTAGATAGACACTCCTGTTCTATGAGAGGCGCCAGAACATTACGGACCAAAGGCGGACATCCATAGAATAAGTTTGAGCTTGTCTGTTGTAAATTCGAGAAATGGTGAGGCTTTTTCCCAAGTGTTGAAGAGAGGTATACTCCAACGCTGTCCGGTAATACGCCACGAATAGCATCTGGACTGGTAGCAGCCAGAAAAATTGATTCTGGGTTCAAATCTCCAATGAATCGAGACTGAACACCAGTAGGTTCTTGGGAGTGAGACGTGTTTGCTTGAGTACGAGTACCGCCGCTCAATATCCTAGCAGCTTCAAGGTCTTGATCACTACTTACTAAAGTTGATGCAACAGGAGAGATATGGCCAGGCTCCTCATGAGACGTTGTGCTTTGATATCCGGCATCCGTGGTACAAGAGAGGATACTTGCAGTATATGGCTTGGCTGGTTGAGAAACCCGTTCATCAGAGTTGACTTGGCTAGATGCTCTCACAGGCGAAGAATTCGTTAAAACTGCATTACTACCATGGTTACATCGCTTCTTCCGCTTTCTGCAGGAGTCACATGCCTTTTGCGCCTGGTGCCTCTTGATGGATCCAGTCCCATCGGAAGCTACAAATTTAAACATTGTGTCGGAGTGTGGTGTGGCGAGTGCAATTTCTGTCGGAGGTGATTCATCTGGCGGATTTAACTTCTTCCGGGATCATTAAACCAAGCAGTTGCAGATAGGAGCGCCTATGATGATCTCATCCTGTTGTTTTTTATAGATGAGAAAGTCCAACGGCCAAGGTCAAATGCAAAATAAAGTGGACCAATCTCTTCCAGCAGCCTTGAAATAAAGGTTCTTGAAGTCTTTCAGATGGCCGTGTGATCTTGCACGACAAGAGTATGTAGTAAACTTTCCACTATGCTGCCAGCACCTCGGATGAAGACAGAGGGGAAATCTTCGGAGACAGGCAATAGAGACGTGGAAAGATTGAAGATCCACCTTAATCGTGAGCGGAGTTTCCAGATACGTTTAGCTCTTGGTACAACATTTATTTTTCTATCAAGACACAAGAAAGGCCCATAGGACTCTTAATATTCTGCTTCAAAGCTGGCGATGAAATGATACCTTGAGGTCAGATATCTGTTGAGGGAAAAATCGAATTCCGAGGCCACATAACGTAATCTTGCGCTGGGTCTAAATAACATCCTTCAGTGTTCTGGGCAGATCACCAAATCGTCCTTAAGGCTCAATCATCCAGACGGAAGGGCTCTGAAGAAAGTTTTTGTACGACCGATGATTGCTGCAAAGGTTGCTGAGCTGAGCTGAGCTGTTCATATCAAGGTGGGTAGGTATAATCATGCAGTGCAAAAAAAAACCTTACATAATCAAGTTCGGACCGAGCACCAGAGGATTCTGGACGAAATATATATCATTAATACCTGTTCTAAAACAAGATATTGAGTTTCGAACGAACTTTTGATTGTGAAATCTAAACCCGTCTATTGACCGTCTATTGACGGGATACTAACATCTAAGTATTCGACTACAATACCAAATGTGTTTCAGCCATGGCGTGCCACTTCAATCATTTCTATCTCACCATCGCGACAATCAAGAACCACCAAGGCGACGTTTGTGAGCAGCGTCAACAACTGCGTGTCGCACATTGACGCCATATATTCTGCGAACGGATCTCGGGAATCTAATTGCTACCTACATAAGGCTCGCCTTCTCATTTGACATCAGAGTATACAATGGAACAATTTCATTACCTAACTACTCGAAACAAGCAGACCGATACCATCTCTCAACCTTTCGCACTCGTTAAGTCATCTGCACGATGTGCATGAAATAGTTTGAAAGGGTGACAGCATCTCAACACAAGGTTTGATCGAGGACGGGTCTTGATATGATATCTTGGTGTTTAGTGGGGCAAATGGCTCATGTCTTCAGCAGAACTTTTGCGGGCAGGAATCTGAATATGTGAAAAGTCTGGGAGAGCGCAGCTGCACGATTGGCCGAATGTATGAGCTATGCACGTTGTGATTTCTGTAATCAAGTACGTGGAAGTGTCCACAAGCTGCTCAATAACTGCCTTCTAACTTATAAGTCTGGTTTTGTCATGTAGCTTGTATCGCAATTCGCCCACTGCTTTCTTTCCTACGCTTGAAGCATGTAAGTAGAGCCGCGTTGGTGTTTTGAAGTCCAACAAAAGCTCAGACGCTTGCCGTTGATTCATATTCCTCCGCAATGCATCGTGCTGAAAGCCGAATCTTCCGGAATCAGTACTTGAAGGGGCATGGCGAAGTTGATGGGTTGTTTGTCACGAACTCCACCACTTGGAAACGGTGGGCTCAATTTACGTTTGATCAATGGCCAAATGCACACACTCCTGGCACCATTTTGCCCGTGTGGATCGATACTTGTTGCCAGATCTTTTTATCTAAGTAATTACAAGCACTTTGCCTCCCATCGTCCCAATCCAAAAATGTCCATCGAAAGCTCAATTGACCTTCCCCCAATGTTAGCCAAGTATTCTGACGTTCTACTAAAGCTCGACTCCTGCAGCACCCTTAGAAACTAAATGAATAGAGCAGCACAACATGATAATCAGAATTTTGGGGCACGAGTGGATGCGAACTTGCTTCGTACACACCTGGTTTGTTGCACTACCTCGAATTCGGGTCGCTGTGGCTCTTGTCCCATTATTGGCTGTTCTTGTTCACACGTTTTGACAGGAATATCAAACATATCATGGTGGGCAACTATTTCTATATAGTGAATGTATGCAGTGAGAGAACTACCATACTGACAATTCACCCCGGCTTATTAAGTCTGCTTGATTAATTTAAGTAGGGTGATATATGAGGAGACGGGATCGGATGCAGTTCAAGCCTCAGTTAATTTACCTTTTAATGTCACATTTTCGAAGCGAATTTCTAAGAGACTATTGTCATCACCGCCACCGTCACCGTTATCAAATCATACCTACCTACCGGTGCCCAAGCTTCATTATGGAAATTGCCCGGGAAACCTTCTAAATTCAATTTCATGCTACCCCGCCATCAAAATTCGTTGTCTGTGCACACCTGGGCAGGTTCCTGAATATTATACGCACTAACCTTACCACAGCCACACCGCGGTCATCGGACTTCTCGAATTGGACATGCCGCCAAAGCAATTCGTGCTACGTGAGATTTGCCAATTTGCATGAATTGTACTGGCGTTTTGAATACATTTCTTTATATTTAGGAAGACGTTCATGAAAGGCTTCATTACATAGACCAAATAATCTTTACATAAACTTTCATTTATAAGCGATTGCAAGCACCCATACAAAATCTCTGTTGGTTTCGAAGTATTCGAGACATTCACTTCAGAACCTCTCTGTACCTGATATTCAGTCCAGATTCTCGGCATAAAGAGCATTCACTACTCATACAAGTCTCATAGTATAGTCACAAGTTCGCATTCGTCTCCATGTTGTCTCACACGCGCCTCGTCTCCTCATGCCGCCAAACATCTTCTCTTCTCAAATACAAACCCAACTTTACCATCCATAAATCCTCTCTTGTCAACCACAAACCCAAGTTCGCAATTCGCACCCTCGCAACACAAGCTAAATCAATCAGCATGTCTTCTATGAATGCCATAAACCCAAAGAAGGAGGGCGATATATCTTCGGTCTTCGTCTCACTCTCTGGCGCCAAGCCTACACCACTTCCGGAACGTTTTGCTGATATCAAGCGCAACCTTATCCGTGGCCACGAGGAGGCCGTTCAAGCATCTTTCACTCGCCTTATTGAGCAACTTGCGATTGAGAATCGAAAGGTCGCGGAATTGGGCCCGAGCATAATCCCAAGTGTGACTTTCAAGGATGTTCATGAGAAGAACGTAAGTGAGCAGCAGTTGAAAGATATGAGAGATAAGGGTGCACTTGTTATTAGGGGCGTCATGGATGAGACAACTGCGAGACGTTATAAGCAAGAGGTCGAAGATTATGTCAAGTTGAATCCTAGTACTAAGGGTAAGTTATCTTTATGGTTTTATTCTAAACTTCCTTCCATCCAGGTTTCCCCAAATTTAATTGGCAATCTTCCTCTCGAATATCAAGCAAGCAATCACGGTTGAACAAAGCTGACAAAAACAGGCTTCCCAGCCAATGATCCACAAGTCTACGAGCTCTACTGGTCACCACCACAAGTTAAAGCTCGTGGTCATCCTAACATGATCATTGCCCAAAAGTTCCTGCTCAATCTCTGGCACTCCGCCGATCCCAACTCACCAATTTCCTTTTCTCAACCACTCACCTACGCTGACCGTGTTCGCATCCGTCAACCTGGTGATGCTATCTTTGCTCTTGGTCCTCACGCCGATGGCGGATCTGTTGAACGCTGGGAACCCAATGGCTATGGTATCAACGGAGTATATGACGCTATCTTCCAAGGAAAGTGGGAAGAATTTGATCCTTTCGAGTCTTCATCACGTGTATCCGCTGTTAGCGATCTCTATCATGGTGGAGGAAGCTGCTCCATGTTTCGTATGTTCCAGGCCTGGCTCGGCATGTCCCGCACTGCGCCTGGAGAAGGCACATTGAAGGTCAATCCACTTATCAAGCTTTCCACCGCTTACTTCTTGCTCCGACCTTTCTTTGAGCCTATTAAAGAATTGCCGGAGGGAAAGGAAGACAAGTATACTGCGGAGTATCTCAGTCCCGAGAATTGGAAATTGATCCCAACTGATCAAATGAGCACTGCTCTTCATGGTGCTACTCCAAGTCATGGACAGGAGATGACCGAAAAACTTCACCCACATCTGGATCTGAAGAATACCATGGTTCATATTCCTAAGATTAACCCAGGTGACTACGTTGCTTGGCACTGTGATAGTAAGTTCTCTATCTCACGAAATTTCTTATCATATTTGCAGTTGCATTGACTAATTGTGTTACTTTAATAGTGATCCACGCCGTAGACAAAACTCATGCTGGTAAATCTGACAGTTCCGTCCTCTATATTCCCGCCTGCCCTCTCACTCCTATCAATGCCGAAGCACTCGCCCGTCAACGCGATACCTTTCTCTCCGGCGTTCCAGGCCCAGATTTCCCAGGTGGAAAGGGCGAGAGTGAGCACATTGGTCGACCAGGTCTCGAAGAAGTTGAATCCTGGACCGGTGAAGAGGGATTGAGAGCTATGGGCTTGAGCAAATTTGTTGTTGAAAGTGAGAAGGGAGCTGGTGTTGAAAAGGCTGTCGAGATCGGAAATAAATATTTGGGATTTTAGACGAATGTGAACGGACTGGTGATTGTTTGACGGAAGACAGGATGGGAAGGGACAGGACAACTATCTCATGACAGTGGTCTCGAATTGCCATTAGGAGTTATTTATGATGGCGCAAGGATGGAACGGCGTGGGATTACCTTCTGCAAATCCAAATTTGAGATTTCTTTCCTTACATTGAGGAATGAAATGTCAGATTGGGGATTTACTCATTTCACTATCGGGAAGGGAAAATTGACATTTTAGCAAAGCTCAATCGTGGGACACATTGAGCAGTGACTCGCAAAAGTTAATAGCAATGAATCTTACCAAAAAATCTCAATATCGATCTGTCTATATTCAGGACCAACTTTTACAATATCACCCGCTCATTGTGAATAGTGGCGAAAGATACCCAGTTCATTTCCTGATGCAAGATACTGACATGTCATAGATGCCAAGCTAACTTGTTGGTACATGTTGGTCAAGCTCCGATGGCTAAATTCGACTTCATATCCAAGCATCTATTCAAACTTGGAAGGTTCAAGGGTCTTATTTTTCACTCATGAACACGCATCAGGATGTTAGTTATGAATGAGAGGCTTGAAATCTATCTAGATGGGAACAAGAAATTTGCGACCATTTTTATAGACATATCTAAATTATATGCTATCTTTCCACGCCATATGAGCGAAATCTGTTGTGTTCCATGTAATACCATCGCCTGCTTGAAAATAACCAGACTGTTCCGCTCAAGTATTAACAATATCAAAGGGGCAATTTCTTTTTACAGTCTTGTATGTGGTATTTCCATTAGCTGGGGTAGACTTCATCATGCACAATCCAGCTTCGGTGCCAAAAAGTGGAAATATACTTCATGAGTGTTACGTTGCATATGAGAAGGCAAAACTTGAAGACACTATTTGCCCAAGCTTCACTGTCAGCAACGAGACGTTCATTCCACACAACTGGCTTAGCATTGATTGTAATTTTATACTATTTATGCCTCTGGCATCGAGGCTTGAAATTGTGTAGGTGGACTAAACCCAGTCTCTGCTAGCGGGGGATAATTACTAATCGGTGTGCATATTGATCACCTTGGATACCAAGTCCATGTTATCGGTTTCCATTGTGTAAGAAGAGATATCCAATCCAGGCTATGCATCTGCGAAGCCAACAACGAAAAACAGAGGTATCAAAGCGAAAGGACACCAGACAAGTAAACCATGACAATAGCCGAGCTGATAACCATCGTAAACAGATCGTGATCCAGCTTTTTAGCCAGACTCTCAACATCTTTTCCGGTAGCAGCTGTGGAAAAACTACTTGTTGTACTTGATGCACCGGCTCCACTTATCCCGCTGCTTGCAGTAGTTGTAGTGTTTGGATTACTCAGCCCAAAACCATCAGCAGCAATGACACCTTCCCCTAAACTTCCAGATCCTAGCTCTCCCACATTATTTTCCCAGTCTGTGGTAGTCCCCTGGTTGCCTTTGGGATAGTATTGACATAGGAGAAACAGGGAAACTCCAGGTGTAGCGGGGTCTGGTGATGAACCAGGTGCTAGGATAGAAGTTTATGTTAGCTTATTATTCTTCCGTTTGACTAGGCAGTTGATTCTTAGATTTCAAGCACAAATAGAACAATTATTCCATTATGATACAAGCTAACCAGGAGAACTTACGGCAATTATTCCAAGCACAACCAACGGACGTCGTGCTTTTCCACACCATCTGCGTAAATTGTTTTGTAGAATTTGTCGGTCCTGGTTCTGACCAATTATAAAATTGGCGTTCCAATCCTAAGTAGTTGACGATTCCGAAGACACTGGTGGGTATAACAGATACAAATGATTTTCCTATGCCAGGAGTTGACTGTGATTTCAGACGTAAGTAAGTATAACAGCCGACGTATGAGTATAACTAAAAGTATAGATGCGCCGCATCAATAGAAAACATACCTCAGGATTCCATACACATCCTGCGACCCAATTTGAACTGGAATCAGCCAGTGTATCATTCCAAACAAAAGGCAGTGCTCCATGTGCAGCTCTATACCAATTTTGAGCGTTGAGAATCTGGATCTTGAACTGGTCTGGTGTGCTGAATCCTGTTTCCTTTGGGGAGGCTTGAGTACTCAAGGACGGAACTGAAGTCTGAATCTTGATTGTGCTGGAAGTGGTTGAAGTGACTTGGGAATCATTTTCACTAAGACTGCGTAATGTTTGTGTTAAAGAAGACGGGAATGGGAGCTCTGTTGTAGATGGAGAGCTGGGAGCTGCGGAAGTATCGGCTAGTAAGGGAATCAGAGTCTGGATTGCGGTTGTGGTTTGAGTATCATCTGATGCTGATAAGGTTACCAGTGTTTCTGGAACCAAGGTTTCAATATTTATTTGGCCAATTGCAAATTCAAGGAGTAAAAGGAAAGCGATCCACCACGAGGGAAACATGATGACTGCTGATTCTGTTTTTTTGACTGTTGTTTGAGTCTGGTGAGTCTTTTGGAAGAGACGTTTCCTAACTCTGAAGCTCGAGAGAAGATTTGTGGAAGGACAGAATCTTGAACGGACGACGATTGATTGGAATATCTTGGGTTGTAAGCAAATGAAAGTGTCTTTCTTGTTAAAGACCCGGGCTCTCAGTAATAATTAATTGAGAAGAGGAAACATCCATTGCTTTAAACTCTTCATTCACTCTTTCTCAACACTCAATTTTGGGAATGTGAATTACCTGACTATCTAGTAGGCACTTTATTACTGGCCAATACCTGAGCCTTGTCTCATTCACTCTTATATACCTTGTGAGGTATTTTCCTTCTGTTGATACATTTCCAATATCTTCGTCTTATGAATAATCAGCCAGCCTCTACTGAGATATTTTGATGTATTTGATTCATCAGTTAACAAGTGTACATGGCGTTTACAGGTCTAAATCCCAATTCAAGAGAACCTTTTTTAGTTTTTCGCGAGCTCTCCCTTAACCCATTTTTCCAAACCTCCTCTGGCAATGATTTCTTGCACATTGGGTGGTAACTCTCCAACCTTCTGACTCCATTTCTCACCACCTTCACCTTCCTGTACCTCGACCTTGCTTCGTCTAACGTCCCATACAAACTTCCATCCAGTTCTTCTAGTTAAGATCTTCTCTCCTTGTGGCACAGCTTGTTCAGCTGGCTTTGGCGAGTCAAGACTTTCGTTATTCTCACTTGGCTCTGTGACCTCTTTCTTTGGCACTGGTGCAGAAGCAGCAAAGTGCTCCCTGAGTCTTTGTACTAATCTTGGAACCTCGACTCCCATCAAAGCATTGTTAATGCTGTTCCTGGAGAAAATGTTTCCAAAGCTTCCAGCAACTACCATGGGAATCTTCTTGGCGAGGATGGCAGTAGCAGCCTGTTCTCTAGAACTGCCACAACCAAAGTTAAAGCCGGAGACTAGGATGTCACCTTCACGAGCGATCGTGCGGAATTCTTTATCGTAGTTCTCCATGCATACTTCAGCCATCTTCTCAACCGAGACACCATCTTGATATGTATATTTGCCTGGATAGATAGCATCTGTGTTGACGTTATCAGCGTCACAGAAAACAATCTCACCCTCAACCTTTTCTGGGAAACCAGGAAGAATCTCTGTCAATGATTCGGAATCAATTTCTTCGGGCTTTGAGGAAGTACCAAAGAGACTAGACTCAGCTCCATCAACGATCGACTCTGCTTGTGAGATAAGTTTCTCAAGTGCTTCCTCGATGCTGATAGCTTTATCTTCTTCGACATTTCCATTACCTTCCCCAAGAACAACCTTGTTCACACCAATCGGTGGCTGGTACCATCCGGGACCTGAAATATAGCCACTAAGAGCGCTGGCAGCGACGACCTCGGGACTAGCCAGATATGCCTTTGCGTCGGTCGATCCCATGCGTCCCTTGAAGTTTCGATTACTTGCGCTGATACCAACCTCGCCTGGTTCTAATAAACCAGTACCGAGTCCGATACATGGGCCACATCCTGATGGCAAAGGTTGTGCACCAGCTGCGAGAAGTGCTTGCCAGTCACCTGCTTCTTCGGCAGCTTCTTGCTCGGGAATAGAAGCAGCAGCGATATAGAAATTGACACCTTCGGGAATTTTGGGAATAGTCTTATCGGGGGAAGACTCAGCAGCATCCTTGAAAACCTTGGCAGCAGCAGCAAGATCAGAAGCACGAGAGTTGGTACATGATACGAGGTATGCCTTGTTGAGTTTGATCTTTTGCGCTTCCAAATCGCGGATGGGTGTGGCGATTTTGACACTGTTAGGACCAGCAACATAAGGAGAGAGAGTCGAAAGGTTGAGGTACAAAGATTTGGCGTAGGTAGCTCCCTTATCTGCTACAAGTTGGTTTTCAACCAAGTCATCGATGCGAGCATGTGTGAATCGGGGTTCTTTGCCGTTGTTTGGGGCAAACATTGCACTTGTGGTAGCCTTATATCTCAACCATTTCTCGAGGACCGAATCAATTGGAAACAAACCTGATAAAGCACCCCATTCTGTTGTCATGTTGGCAATAGTAAGTCTATCATCGATGGGTAGACTGCGCATTGTTTGTTCCGATCCCGTGAATTCGATAGCGTGGTTGAGGACGTCATCACTGTTAAATAGACCGCAAAGTGCAACAATGACATCTTTCCCTGTGACTCCGATTGGTAAAACTCCAGTGAGGGTGACTTTAGCAATTGGTGGAATCTGCCACCAGGTTCGTCCTGTTGCCCAGATACTTGCGGCATCTGTTCGTACCATAGGTGTGCCCAAGCATCCAATACCACCATACATGTTACTATGACTGTCTGAAGCGACAGTGACAGTTCCGGGCCAAGCATATCCTTCCTCTACCATAATCTGATGTCCAATTCCTCGTCCTGCGGGGTAAAAGTCCACACCTTGCTGGCGTGCAAATTCCTCAATTTGCTTGTACTTCTTAAGGTTCGTTTCGCTTTTGTTCTGTACATCGTGATCGAGAGTGCAAACAATTTGATTAGTATTGTGAATTTTGGTTGCACCAATGGACATGAATTTGGTTGCGACGGGCCAAGAATTGCTAGATATTATTAGAATCAATGAGTAGCGGTTCTGGATATGTTGACTCACTCATGGGTCATGCAGTAATGGGGTGAGAGGGTAACATAATCTGTGAATAAATATCAGTATGTGTACATATTCAAAGTTGATTTAATAGCAAATGAAAACCGGTAGACATAGGTCTTCCAGATCTTCTAGTGAAAAATGTTAATTCCATACCTCCAGACTTCACAACCTTATCCTTCGCAAGTCCGAGGGAATATCGTTGAACAATTTTCTCCGTGAGTGTCTGCGCAACACGAGGAGCAGTTTTTAGGGAAGATAAAATGGCCGAAGAGTTTGGATCTTCAGTCTGCGAGTGAAATACATCTTGCCAACGTCTCGCCGTCGCCGTATATGCACGATAGCCCCCGCGGAGAGCTCCCAATTCGTGTAAAGGACGGGAAGCCCTGACTCGCAGGCCCTTTGGACCAATTCTCTAGCAAAGCACTAATCAGCAAAAGAAACAATTTCTAATTAAGCTATACATACCAACAACATGGCTCAAGAATTCATTGATTTCTTTTTGAATATCGAAGAATTCAAACAATTCTCTAGATTTTATCGCACAATCGTCAGAATTCCCGATAACCTATCAACGTCAAGGATTCAAAGCGGTCACTATCATTATGCCATGCTAGTCCCATATTCGACTAGTGTGCGTGTCCTGAATCGGCGTTGTTGTGATTGGTGGAGGCGCCTATGTCTGAGCTCCCCTGTCACCAAACGACGAATGTACTTCGTATGGAAAATCCTCAAACTGACTGAACAGCTTTTGGCTTCAAAACACCGAAGATATACACACAATTGTCGCAGATGAAGCTGTATTTCAATATGCATCTCTTTACTCAAATCTGCTTGTCCTCTTTTTGATCAACTGGCAAGAATGGTTGAAGACTTCGATTTGCCATCGACCTCGAAGCTAGCCAATGTGAAGTTAAAATCGTTTCGGTTCTTGTGATTTGGTCCATTGCCTTCCATCATAACATACCGAACTCCCGATATCTCAATTTTCCTTCATCTTGAACCATGTGCATTAACCTTGCTTGTAGCTCCTTTAGTCTTTCTGGAGTGAGATCCTATTTCAAAGCAAGTGCGATGAATAAAGATGCAAATCTCTTCGCAATTACTTTACCCTTACAAGTACATTATCATCGTTGCTAAAATAGCCCATAGCTGCAATCATGCTTGCTCCTTCTTTTCCTGATGATGCCGGCACATGAATATGCTCCCTGACATATATCAGATCTATTTCTGCTCATTCTCTCGATATCTTAAGTCAGAAACTAATTCCAAATCGACACCGAATCCAAAACCATGAGCATTTCTCTTGATAAGAACGAATGCTCCAATTTTCCAGATAACTGCGGTCCACTTTCGGCTGATATTGAGATTGAAGGAGTCGGCGTATGTTTCACTCAAGATATCAGTAGTTGAATGTACCCAACGATGTTTCTAATCTACGGGCAGATTTACATCTCCTTCCTTGCCACGGCGCTTTTAACACTCTCGGCCGCAGTCATACGTCTTCCATGCCAACTTGCGCTTCATTCCTACGAATATGCCGAACATGCAAAGCCGGAATATCACGATTTTGATCATCAATCCAACAAAGGTACAGCAGCAAATTTGTATCACGCGGCCAAGGAGAAAGTACGAATTTGCAGACGATGGATCCTTCTCCGATATTCCAACAAACCAAACATGCCCAGATATAGGCTCTTAAACGCGGCCGTAACTCCCCTTATCATTTCACTTGCGGATCAACAACTAGTGACAAGTTCCGCTGTCATGATTGCCGGGCTCTACAATTTTCAAACAATCAGCGCCTATCATTACAACATCATTGTGTACCTAGCTTGGTTTTCCAGCTTCACACATACCGTAGCCTTCGTTTCCATGGGCGATCATTTTTTACAAAATCACGTATTGGCAGGAATTAGATTCTGTGGATACATCGGCAACTTCATACTTTTTATCTTCGCACAGTCTCGAGCAAGAAGCTTTGGAAATACAGCTGGTATGTATAGATCGTACAACAGCGAGCATGTATCTGGTGAAGCAGCAGCTTGTCTGGCAAGGTGTGCAGCCCAATTTCCATATCACGGCTATGATCATCAACTTCGTATCGCTACCTTATCTTTCCTTTTCTTCCAAGCATTTCTCCAATGCATTCCACAGTGCATTCGGAATGGCTTCAGTCTTTCTATTTACAGTCGATGTTTGAAAATCCTCTGCATTACTGATCGCGAGAGATTGTGTCTATGGCTAGCTTACGCCTTTCAGACGATGATTGTATCGTTCTGGGTGATACCTATTCCTCCAATTTTACTCGGATTGGGCTTTGGCGTTAGACGTGCCCTTGTTTTCAGGGACATATCCCGATATCCAGGATTAGAAACCACCGAAGACTTCATCGAACAGCAAAACGCATGGACATTTGGTCAATTCGTTGCGTGTATTCTTTTAGTGCTTCCCATAATTGCTGCACTTGAGGGTTATTTGGGTGAGTATCTAAATGCATACGTTGTAAAGTTCCTCTAACGTCCAAAATAGACGAGCGAGAAAAAATCTCCGATGAGAACCGAGAAGCCGGTCTTCCAAGCCATAATTCTCAGTGGAAGCACCGTTTCAACGTACTATTGAAAGTCACACATCTTGGAAAACCACCCACAGCAAAAGACCCAGGAATTCGAAATCGTATTACTGCCTGGGCCGACACCAATAGTGTTGATCATCCCGTTGGTATAGATACAGAAAGACCCAGTATCATCGAAATGGCTTCGCGACAAAATGCTAGATTAACCCAACCCCGTGAACGTCAACTTTCATCGCCAAGTTCTCCAAGAATATTCACCCATGAGTCTGGTGAACTAGTTCTGCTTCCTCATATTAAGGAAATTTCGCTGGGGTTAGATTGTGTTGTGAACTTGTCAACATAATGTGTATAGAAAGTTGCCTCTGTTGTCAACGTAAAATATTCTATCAAAAGGATTGCTGCCAGTCGATTGTTTCTAGGATTATGGCACACTAGTTAAAAATTGTCTTCATTTTATATCATTCTCAATAAAAATGTATGTATTCAATACGGACTAATAGCTATTGGAATTCGATTATCTTAAGTTTTTAACACGCAATTGATACTCAGTCGTACCTCACTTGCTGCAATTCGAAATAGGCTTCCCTATCCTCTGGCCCCATCCCATCCAGATTCCTCCTACTTTGAATCATTTCATCCTCAGACCTCCACGCCTCAATAGCCATAATCCGCCTGCGAGCAACCATCAACTGAAAGCCCTCTCTAGCCTCATAATTCCTCTTTCTATTAAAGTGTTCCCACGCAGATGCCTGCATACTCTTTTTCATTTCCAGGGCGATCTGAACGGATCGCTCTTTCGCATGTTCTTGGGCATTTCTCAGTGCTCTCCATGCTTCCTTGAATGTTTCATACGATGTCGCTGGAGAAAGGCAGAGAATCTCGGACATGTGATATTCTAGATAATTTCCTCCATTATAATCTTCATCCGAGCCTTCTTGACAAGAATGCGCGAAGAGAGTAATGCGGGACTCAGTCATCATGAGAGTGATGACGCTGGCATAACCTTGCATGTCACGCCAGAAGTATTCTCCATTGGAGAATATCTCCACATACTTAGTAGCTAGTCGTCGTTCTGCAGTCAGGAACGTCCCTATATATCTTAGATCAGTCTCCTCAAGGTCCAGTAATGTATTACCAGGCGCGCACACTCCTGCAAAATGGCAAAATGCTAATGATCGTGTCTGTTCGTCCCTGATCATATCGGCTGCTCCGTCGAAACTTGCATATATTTGTTCTAGATATTCCTTGCCGCCTCGAAATCCTTCGACCACGTCCGGCGTGGGTGACTCTGAATCCGCTACTTCAGTTTTATTCCCGAATATCGTAAGCTCCTGCTGCACAACCTGACCATAGTTTTCATTTCCATTTCCGTTATCATTGTCCCAATCTTTGAAGAAGACCTTCACTGCATTTAATAATGAAGATTCGTTGCCATTCGTTGTGGAAATAGCAGACTTATATGATTCGTACAGTTCTTCGCTAGGAGGAGGACTTCCTCGGTCTTTCTGAAGTTCGTACATCAAATACCAGTAGTTCTTTGGTCTTTCTGTCCCCGATCGATACACATTATCCGCCACGCCTCTGTCGTAAAATGGTCTCTTGTTCCCTACCGCCTCCTTAACCTCGTCTTGCACTTCCATAGCTTCTGTACTCTGCATATGTTCTTTGGATCGTGAAGTCGACATACTCTTGCATATGCAATGATTGAATGATGGCAAGTTGATCTAAGAATCGCCGAGAAAATGTTGTGACGCAACTTGATGTAACGTTATTGAAAAGTATTATTGACGGATATACCAAGAAGGAAAATTTTAATGGGTTAGAAGTTTACAATTTATAAGGAATAAAAATTCATTAAAGATTATTCTCCATATCATACATTATTAAAAACAGATACCACGACCCGTCAATCAATAGCCACTTTGCTCCTTCCTATTGTCATCCGCCTTAGCTCCTTCACCGGCATCTTTGATAGCCTGTTCATCACCCCTTATCTTTGCAAAATGTTCCTTGATATCATCTGCACTGATAGCTTGACCACTTTCTGCGAATTTTTGGAAGAAAGGTTTGAGTTTATCCTTCAAATGATTGTATGCCATTACACCCTCAATCGCTCGAACACGATCAACATTTTTGAGAGCACTTTCGCCACGATCATATATGCTCCCGCTACCGACTGTGCTTCCTCCTGCATCTCCGTCTTCTGATACTGGAGGCTCATAAGTTTCTTCCTCTTCGAGGAGCTGTGGATGTCTTGCTAGTGTTGGGAAGCAGTCTGAACAATGACAGAGGTGATCACGAAAGTCGGATGTGAAAAATAATGAAATTTGACCATCGACTGCTTTTGGTAATGCCTTCAATTTGCATGCTGGAGGTTTGCTATCATCGTTGCCGTTAAAACCTTTGTCCACTGACCTCTCCCCCTCCTCGCTCTTGATCCGCTTCGAAGCTGAAGAAGAAATCGAAATATTGTCATCGTCTGACTTGCGCTTCCTAGATTCTGAGATCGATGGGGCAAGGAAATTTGTAGACTTTGGAGGGATCTCACTTTCAGGAGAAGGAGCTGCACTTCTTTTGAATACAGGAGAGAGGAAACCCGGTGCACCAGCATATTTTTTGATCCATGGATTCGCATCAACACATTTGTAGCAGATAAATCCTTCAAAATCGTCTTCGTCGGGAAATCCTGGAGGTAGGGGTGGGTCTTCTTCCTCCACTTCTTCGTCTTCTTCTTGGTCGACCGCTGCATCGGATTTCTGTGCCTGGACTTCACTTGACTTCTCGTTCGTTCCATCTTTGATTGGTTCGATTGCAATTGATTCTGTAACTTCTGTGATAGATTCCAGCGTGCCTTCATTATTTCTTTTGGACTTCTTTGGCGAGTCTTTATCACTCATACTCTCGTACCAATTTGGTCCTAAACCTGTAATACATCCAGGATGCCACCAATCCTCGCCACAGCCACCTTCATCAGCATCACTTAAACCCAAGCATTGAAACATTGTGCCCTTCTCTTTATAAGCATCATAGTCGCATCCACAACCACAAAATCGATTTCTGAAATTGTGATTGTATTTGTTTTTCAGTTCTGGAGCCTCTGAATGTACATTGCCCTTTGTACTTGTCTCTGAGTTGATGCGCAAGCTACAAGGCGAAGTTTTTGGGAAACGTGTTGTGCCGCAATCGCAAGTAAAGTTTCGTTTATTGAATAGTTCCACGAGATTGTGCTCGCCATGACATTGTATAGAACAGGAATAACAGACCCCAGCAGGATTATACGGATCAGATGCATTAGATGGAGCAGGATTGCATGTCAAACAAGCAAATAGAATTTGTCGAAGAGATCCGAGAGGCTTTGTGCAGGTATCAATACTCTATTCAAGCCAATCAGTAAAGGTTTCAAGCAATTGAAAGGTAGCCCTGTAATTACATATGGTAATGCTTCGCGCGCTTCCGCTTCGAGCTTCAGTTGCGTGCTGATGAATCTGGTTTATATATATGAGTATCTAATTCAATCGCGAATACCGGTAGGAATGGAAATTGCATACTCAGCTGCTGTATGTGAATCGTTCGACTTTTGAGAAGAGAAACTATGACTTCTTGAGGCGCCACCGGTTTCATTTAAGGAGGCCTCATTCGAGTGAGCATCTGGTAAGTTTTCCATTATTAACTCGAGACGTCAAATACAAAAAGAGTTGTAAAAGGTAAATTGATTGAATTATCAAGTAGAGGTGGTTTGTCGCAATGATGCGGCCGCCAAAACGCCAAAAACCACTTTACGCGATCGGCCTTGCAATGGGTTTAGCTTGCCGCGTCGCGTACGGACGGCAGATTTTACGTGTTTTCCCCTACCATTAATTTATGCAAGCACTTCAACTTTGCTCAAAGTGAACTTCAGCACAATTAACAACTCGCAATCATTTAACTTTACTTGTAACGTTTTCTAATACTTCACGAGACTTCAGTCTCTCAATATACTATGAGGTGAGAACTATTTGCTCAAGCATAACACCCGCAGCTCTGAATCATTGTTTTACCCCTGAACTCTATTGACTATTTGCACCCAATAGTTCCCCTCTGCGAAATAACATGTCATCAGCCAACCGTGGTGTCGACGGGGGTCGAAATCGTCGCAAGCGCTCCAGAGAACCAGAAGATGATGATTTGCCGGGCGGTGCCGCACCTTCTAGTCCGCCTGGAGATTTCAGATCCTCCCCACCAGCACCAATCCGGCACGGCGTCGAAGACGAGGATGATGACGAGATAGAGGATGATGTTGAGATTGCTGTCGATATCGATGATGCAGATGAGATGGCGGAAGATGAGGATGGAATCGATCTCTTCGCTGGAAATTATGAACGAGATTACAATGCCCGGGACAATACAAATTACGAGGGTGCGGATATCGACGACGAAGGAGAATATGATGAACTCGACGCTGCGGCCAGAAGACAACTCGAAGCCAGATTGAATCGCCGTGATAGAGAGCTTGCTAGACAGCGTCGTATGCCAGCTGCATTCTTGCAAGATGAAGATGAAGATGGAGACTTGGATTTAATGAATCAACCAAGACGTAGACGCCATCATTATGATGAAGACGAAGATGAAGACATGCAAGAGGATATTATGGAAGAGGAATTGTCTCTTGAGACTTTACAGGACGTTAAGTCATCCAGTCTGGTCGAGTGGATTGCTACACCTTCCGTTCAAAGAACTATTCGGAGAGAATTCAAAGCTTTTCTTACCGAATACACCGATGACCATGGAGTTTCTGTTTATGGTAGCCGCATCAAGACACTAGGAGAGATCAACGCAGAATCATTGGAGGTCTCATACGACCATTTATCCGCCTCAAAAGCCATTCTTGCATATTTCTTGGCTAACGCTCCGGGCGAGATGCTTCAATTATTCGATGAAGTTGCCATGGAGGTGACCCTTTTGCATTATAACGATTATCAACAAATCCACTCCGAAATTCACGTTCGAATTACTGATTTACCCGTTCATTACACTCTACGACAACTTCGTCAAACACATTTAAATTGTCTTGTTAGAGTCAGTGGTGTGGTTACCCGCCGAAGTGGTGTATTTCCCCAATTGAAATATGTCATGTTCGACTGTTCCAAATGCCATACAAGACTTGGCCCTTTCCAACAAGAGTCTAATGTCGAAGTTAAGATTTCTTTCTGTGCAAATTGTCAATCTCGTGGTCCTTTCAACCTCAACTCAGAGAAAACTGTCTATCGCAATTATCAAAAGTTGACCCTTCAAGAATCCCCGGGCACTGTTCCAGCTGGCCGTCTGCCCCGTCATCGTGAAGTTATTCTTCTCTGGGATCTTATCGACAAAGCCAAGCCCGGCGAAGAGATTGAAGTCACGGGTGTTTACCGTAATAACTACGATGCTCAATTGAATAATCGAAATGGTTTCCCTGTATTTGCAACAATATTGGAGGCCAATAATGTTGTCAAATCTCACGATCAACTTGCTGGATTCAGACTCACAGAAGAAGATGAGCATGAGATTCGCGCACTTTCTCGGGATCCTCAAATTGTGGATAAAATTATCAATTCGATTGCTCCAAGTATTTATGGCCATACTGATATCAAAACAGCCGTGGCCCTGTCACTTATGGGTGGAGTTGCCAAAGTCGCTCAAGGAAAGCATCATATCCGTGGTGATATCAATGTACTACTTCTTGGAGATCCCGGAACAGCAAAATCTCAAGTTTTAAAGTATGTAGAAAAGACGGCCCACAGAGCTGTGTTTGCTACTGGTCAAGGAGCTAGTGCTGTTGGTCTCACAGCAAGTGTACGCAAAGATCCTCTTACTAGTGAGTGGACCTTGGAGGGTGGCGCTTTGGTGCTTGCAGACAGAGGAACATGTCTCATCGATGAGTTCGACAAGATGAATGATCAAGATCGAACATCCATTCACGAAGCTATGGAACAACAAACTATTTCCATCTCCAAGGCTGGTATCGTCACAACACTCCAGGCTCGATGTGGTATTATTGCTGCTGCAAATCCAATTGGTGGACGTTACAATTCGACCATCCCTTTCTCACAAAACGTTGAACTCACCGAGCCCATTTTGTCTCGTTTCGATATTCTTTGCGTTGTTCGTGATACTGTCGATCCAGCAGAAGATGAAAGACTTGCCAGATTCGTCGTAGGTTCCCACGGTCGTTCTCATCCAGGAAGCCAACCTACAGATGAAAATCAAGCCTCCATGGAAACAGAGCATGACGCCGAAATGCGCGATAGTGCTATTAATGGCGGCGAGCCAAAACAAGAAGGCGAGATCAAGCAAGAATTACTTCGAAAATACATTCTTTATGCTAGAGAAAGATGCAGTCCAAAGCTATACAACATCGATGAAGAGAAAGTTTCCAAGCTCTTTGCAGATATGAGGAGAGAATCGTTAGCGACCGGAGCTTATCCTATTACTGTAAGTATATACATTCTCCCGTCCCATGCTATATTGCTAACATGCCCCTTAGGTGCGCCATCTTGAAGCAATCATGCGTATCAGTGAAGCATTTTGTCGAATGCGACTCTCTGAATATGTCTCTGCGCAGGATATTGATCGAGCGATTGCTGTCACGATTGATTCTTTCGTTGGGAGTCAAAAGATTAGTTGCAAAAAAGCACTCGCCCGTGCTTTTGCGAAGTATACACTTGCAAGACCCGGTGGCGGAAGGAGGAACAGGAATTCCGAGAGAGGACAGAGGGCGGCTACTGCGACAATGGCTTAAACGCGAATATGAAGACACGAGTGTATCTAGGGGAAACGAACGCTATGGTTTTTTTGTCTTTGATTTTCTGGTCAAGAAGATCCAGGTTATTGAATGGTCAGAAATTAAGATTTGACAGTCTATTCATGTTGCATGAATGAGGTCAGTATGGAGTTTTGCTAGCGGATTAGTTCACGATTGTACAGCCTGGTTATGATATAATGAATAAATATACCATGTTTGCCGCGTCCCCTTCATGGACAAACGATGTTCCTGATCAAATGGATGTGATGGATGTGATGGATGTGATTCACATCACTGAGTCCACTTTGCTTGTCCAGTCACATTTCTGAACACAATAAGCCTTGCATTGCATCCCATCATGGCTCAGGATATTGAACAGAGTTAATTCTGAAGGCACATACTGACTGAGGAACCATGCCAAGGACCAACGCGTGGCTCGGCCTATCGATTGCCGATAAGGGGCGGGCGGAACATCCTACCCGCACCTGCCGCATAACTTTGACCCTCCAAATTCAACCTAATTTTTGACTGACTGACATCTGACTGACCATCTTCCAATGACCCACATATTAGACTTGCATGTTGATCATTCACCCTAAAAACATGACTTCCCAGCTCTTATTTCCAAACGGAACCTACTCTTCCGCGTTTATACTTCACTCTTTTCTCCGAAGAAACTCCGCGCCCGAATATTACCCGTTATTTTAACTATCTAATAAATCAGAACTAGGGAGGAAGCGTCTTGACACACCAATAGTAACAGGAATATCCGTCGTGGGATATTGGCAAGAGCGGATGAATCGATGATGTGACAAACGAGGGTACACAAGCGTGAACAAGCGTGATGCAAGGCCGATATTCCATAAGCATTTAGGAAGCTTCCTTGCAGGTTTGAGTAGGGACACATGTACTCTTATACTCTTTCCATAGATCATTATATATCCAGTTGTTTTCAGTCTCTTCAGTCTTGAAATTTGATCAAATTACTCGAGTCACTTCCAATGCTGAATATCACATCTTAAAATCTCATAATGACAAACAAATTCGATGTGGAGGATGTGCTTTCAAAGCTTAACAATGTGGAAAAGGTTTCTTTATTAGCGGGTGCATATATCCAGCATCTCTATAACTCTTAAAGTCACGATATCTAACAAATTTCTAGGTACCGATTGGTGGCATACCGCTGCCATTCCCAAGTACAATGTGCCTTCGATTCGAGTGTCAGACGGTCCCAATGGTGTACGTGGTACTCGGTTCTTTAACGGTATCACAGCAGCTTGTTTTCCTTGCGGCACTGCTCTTGCTGCAACATGGGACACTAAGCTCCTTCATCGTGCAGGGGTTTTGATGGGAGAAGAAGCGAAAGCAAAAGGTGTACATGTTATCCTTGGGCCCACCATCAATATGCAAAGATCGCCTTTAGGAGGCCGTGGCTTTGAATCTTTCAGTGAAGATCCTGTATTATCGGGAATAGGCGCTGCTGCACTTGTTAATGGTATTCAAGAGACCGGTGTTCAAGCTACAATCAAACATTTTGTTTGTAATGATCAAGAGCATAATAGGAATGGTGTTAATGTTATAATCACCGAAAGAGCATTGAGGGAGATATATTTACTACCATTTCAATTGGTGATTAGGGATTCGAAGCCGGCATTATTTATGAGTGCCTATAACAAAATTAACGGGACTCACGTTAGTGAAAATCCAAGGATCCTCAAAGATATTTTGCGTGGAGAATGGGGCTGGAATGGATGTATTATGAGTGACTGGTGGGGCACATACTCAACTACGGGTGCTATCAATGCTGGTTTGGATTTGGAAATGCCAGGTTCAACAAAATGGAGGGGTCCAATGTTGATACAAGCTGTCAGCACCGGAAAGGTACCTCAACATGTTCTTGACGAACGAGCCAGGAACGTGCTCAATACTGTGAACCGTGCTGCAGACGCGAATGTTCCCGAAAATGCGGAGGAAAAGACAGCGGATACTCCAGAGACAGCTGCTCTTCTTAGAGAGATAGCGGGTGACTCGATTGTGTTAATGAAAAATGAGGCCAGCATATTACCATTCCGAAAAGATAAAAAGGTAAAATACGATATCCAGTTGTGATGTTGCACCAAATTCAAGCTAATCTCTATAGACTCTCATTGTCGGTCCCAATGCCAAAGTTGCTACGTTTCATGGGGGCGGATCAGCATCCCTTGCAGCATATTACGCTGTTACACCATTTGACGGTATTAGTGCACAGCTAGAATCAGCTCCATCCTACACCGTAGGAGCTTACGCACACAAGGATCTCCCATTGCTGGACTTAGTTCTCAAGACAGACAAGGGAGAAAGAGGTTTCTCTTTTCGAGCATATAACGAGCCACCAACAACTGAAGATAGAGAGCTAGCGGATGAGTTAATACTCACTAAGACAGAGCTCTTAATGATGGATTATGAATGTCCCAAGCTGAAGAACGAATTGTGGTGGGCTGATGTTGAAGGATATATGACTGCCGAAGAGGACTGTGAGTTTGAATTCGGCTTAGGAGTATATGGAACTGCGAATCTGTATGTGGATGGCAAACTAGTCATTGACAACACAACGAAACAGACCAGGGGAACCATGTTTTTCTTGTGTGGTACAGTTGAAGAGCGAGGTGTTGTATCACTGAAGAAAGGACAAACTTATCATCTCAAAGTTGAGTTTGCTAGTTCACCAACTTGCAAGCTGGATAAAGGAAATAATGTCCTATTTGGTCCTGGTGCCATACGACTTGGTGGTGCCAAAATCATTGATGCGGATGAGGAAATTGCGCGTGCAGCAGAACTGGCCAAGGAAGCCGATCAAGTAATCATTTGCGCCGGTCTAAACGTGAGTCATCTCCCATCTATGCAAGGAACATTTCTAACAGTTTTTTAGTCTGACTGGGAAGGCGAGGGAGCCGATCGGGAGATATTCGGTCTCCCATTGCACATGAATAAATTGATCTCGACCCTCACCCCCCTCAATCCCAACACAGTCGTTGTAATTCAATCTGGCACTCCCGTCGCCCTCCCTTTTCTTTCTACAACTCCCGCTCTTCTTCAAGCCTGGTATGGAGGCAACGAGACCGGTAATGCTATCGCTGATGTCATTTTCGGTAAAACCAATCCCTCGGCGAAATTACCTCTATCATTCCCAAAGAGAATTGAAGATAACCCAGCTTTTTTGAGTTTTAGATCTGAGAGGGGTAGAGTCATCTATGGTGAAGATATTTACATGGGCTATAGATGGTACGAGGCACTAAACTTACCTGTCCTGTTCCCTTTCGGCCACGGACTCAGCTATACCACATTCGCAATATCTGATCTGAATGTCGAGAAAATTGATAAGAAGATTAAGATCTCGGCGAAAGTCAAGAATACGGGAGAAATCTCAGGAGCAGAGGTCGTTCAAGTTTATATCCAGCAACAAAATCCATCTATCCGCAGACCAAATAAAGAATTGAAGGGATTCGAGAAAGTATTCCTGGAGGCTGGAGAGGAGAAGATGGCGGAGGTTGAGATTGAAGTCAAATATGCGGCAGCGTTTTGGGATGAAGTTAGAGAGGCTTGGGTTGTGGAGAAGGATGTATATGATGTTCTTGTGGGTAATACCAGCGAGTTGACTGGAGAATTGAAGGCAACATTTGAGGTAGAGAGGACGGAATGGTGGAATGGTTTGTAGATCGGAGTTCGCAAGAGCGAAGATTGGACGGTTCAGCTTCATTGCTAGGTGCATATTTTATTAATCGGTGATGATTGCTGGCATTATACCTTTGAGACAAGAGATAGTCACCTTAGAGGATTCATTCCACATTCAATATCTACATATTCCCACTCACATATTGAGATGAATTACATGTCGAGACAATGGTCTCGTGTATTGTCTGTGTATTTCTCAATCTCCAAACTCATGACTGTTACGTATTCCAAGTAGTTTCAGTGCCTTTCAAGGCTTTCCTTTATTTTGAGCACTAATCACAGTTCTGTTTTCTAGAGTGTCGATACCTCCAGTTCTTGACCATAATTGATTTCAAAATTTACCAGTGAAGATGCTACCTTCTATGGAATTGCGTATAAAGATGAAACACTCCAACTTAGCCATTTGGTGATATTCTCCGCCGGCACTTTAGACCAGATGAAGTTTGATCGGCTAGCTTCTTGTAGATATTGTCATTTGCATCAACTTATCTGATTGTGGAGATGCATACAAATTATGAGACATTTTTTTGCAGAAACGGCTCTTGGGGGTTGAGAACGCGGAGTGAAGGCGGGAATTCATTTATTTCTCATACCTGCACGGGCTGTGGGAGGGCCGCTGATGAGGGATTTGAGTTGATTGAATGGAAGGTTTCACTATACTGGATCTTCTGGGAAAGGGAGATAGTTGGGTTGGGTTGTGAAGATATCATTCCAGGCAGAGGGGAGAGAAAAGGATAGTTCATTAGGAGTGATGCAGAGGATAGATTCGTGTTTAGTGCGGACTAAGACTCCGCGAGTTAGGGAGATGATTAAGGGGATGCGAGAGGGAGACGAGAGGAAGACTTGGTTTTAGGACAAGAGATGTGAGGAAGAAGATGGATAGTCAGGTTGTAAAGAATGGTTGACAGAATGTAGTGTTCCTACTGAAAAATGATTTCTTGGATTATAAAAAACATTGCTACTAGGACGAAGGAGGATGTGGTTCCTTAGACTGAGCTTAGATCCAGCGTCCCAAGAGTATTATATCAAAAGTGATAATTGGAAGTTCCATAGCCCAAGTTTGATTCCACATATAAATTAGGATTCAGATCTTTGATTTAAGCAACAGAGCTAGACGTTGGTTTGATGTTGGTAAGATCCACTCGGGACTGACTTGTGTGCAAGTATCTGCGGCGCAGGCTGTTGATCGGTTGGAATTCCATTTGAAATCTGCAACCTGCTGACACGGAAATTCGCACGCAAACCAACTCAATAGAGATATATCCATAGTCTAAACTTGATGCAGATCTCTTCCGGACTTTGGAAGCAAATTTTACTCGGGAACGATAATGAACACAAATTTTCACCCTAGGAGTTTTCTAGTGACGCTTTTGTAATTTTGAAGAGGATATATATTAAACGATAAGCTTTGACAATCTGGAATTCGATAATTCAATCATGGAGAATTTTCCAGAGGCGTCCTTTATCTGTACTCTGCAGTCTTTCCTTCGCACCAATCCCAGAACTTCTTTGCTGTCCCACTTCCTCCTTCATTAGAACCTTTTAAAGCAAGCGATAAATCCCCTCTTGGGCCCGGGTGTATCCGTCCCCAAGGAACCACACACGCTCCATTATTTTCCATCTTCAACCCCTCCGACAATCCTGCCCAAAGCTCTGTATACGCTCCCATCTTCGCCTTATACAAGAGCGGCCAAGCAGCATAATACATCGATTTCGCATTTCTCATCAAATTCGTCTTCAAATTACCCGGATTCTGCGACACGCTCAAAATCCCAAATTCGCCAACTTCCTTCGCCAATTCACTAGCCAAGAACCAATTGCCGATTTTAGAATTATTGTAATTCTTGACTTGATCTTTGGGGGGAGTATCAAGTTCAGGCATGATAATTCCATCTTTGGGAGCCGTAAGCTCTGAGAACTGAGAATGTGTCCAGATCACACGGGTAGCACCAGGCTTGGATTCTTTTGCCGCAGCTTTCAGGCACGGGAGAAGATACTGAGTGAAGAGAAACGGACCTAAACAATTTGTGGCCATTTGAAGCTCAAAGATTTGTTTAGATACGCTACCTAATGCTAGTTGCGAAACACCTGCATTATTCCAGAGGACATTGAGCTTCGTCTCTTTCTTCATGAAAGACTCGGCTGATGATTTAATCGTATTCAGATCATCCAATTCTAGAGGAAGGAATTCAAGCTGGCCAGGCAATTTGGATGTTGATGATGATTTGATATGCTCGATACATTTTTGAGCGCTGGTTTCTGAGCGTCCAGCTATGTAGACTTTGCCGCCAGCCCTGTAAAGAATAGTAGCCAGTTCGAGACCGACGCCTGATGTTCCACCTGTGATGATGAAGACCTTGCCCGTTTGACTGGGTAAGTTTTTCTCCGTCAGAGTGGTAGTGGGGGGGAAGAATTGTGAAAAGGTGACACCCATGGCGAATTTCAATCTGCAGAAGGGAGATTGAGCTTGAAGGGTGGTTTGTGGCACTCCTAGTCTAATCGTGGCAGATTTTCGACACAGCGTTTCAGAGACTAGGGAATCTCAGAATAAGTTTGTGGGATGATGGTGTGTTTATTTATTGAGTTGGTAAGACGCGAATTTGTTGGTGTTGTGTTGGTGTTAAGTTGGTGTTATGTTGGTGAGTGCGTGGTGACGATGCTGTCGGCATGGCAGGGGTAGCTTGTTGCCATTGCATTGAATGTAGATGTGATTGAGAATTAATAGCTCTGCAGCAGTGATTTCCAATTCCTACCATTTTTTCTCCTTAACACAATTCTGCAGTTAGGGAAATTTCTTCATCTAGAAATATAGCTGTGCTGCTTGCATTGCTTGCTTGAGAGATCATAGCCCAAAATGCCCATTGTCTGATATGGCAACACCCAAAATAATTTTGCGTCTTTGCCTACTCCCTACCCCATGAAATCCATAAATCTTGTATTCCTAGACTATGATTGCGTTGCAATCCCTTTTGATTCAACGGTAGGTCTCGTGTTTCAGATTTCCAGGTGATTCTTCATTGTCGAAGTGCCAACTCTAGTCGAAGATCAAGACAATCTGACACAGAGATCCAAACTCGCGATTGCATAGCTTTTCGAAAATTTGCACCGCAATTCAACGTGATTACAACTGACAGCTTGATGCAACAGTGCAGTGGAATGGTTTTATAGGCCATTGAATTCATTGTTTATCGCATGTCGATAACCGGTGTCGGTACAGGGCCATGCAAGAACATATGCTATAGAGAAGATGTACTTGCTCCTCAAAGAGCTTGAGAACTTTGACACTTCGACCGGGGGACTAAGGTGATATATAACCCAAAGAATGCCGTTCTGCGATCGAGCTTCGTCTGCGGTTCCAATGCGAGTAGCAAATGATGGAACTGTCGAATTCAAAGCTCAAGCTTGTTGTTCTTTACCTATGCTTAATTAAAAGTGCATCAAAGATAGTGGACAACCCTAAGCCATACATTTACCATAATAGCATTAGCAAAGGCACTAGGTTAGTAGACATTGTTTGTCATAATTGCTTCTCCATCCACACAATCTAGCACCTTAGACAGAATGCAGTCTTGTCAAGCAGAAGAACACATAACAGGGTGGCCTGGGATTCCTCGTGGCTCTTCACTGGGAAATAAAAGGTCCAGAAAGACTTGTTCTACAACAGTAATAGAAGTAGGAATGTCCGTGGAACGCTGTTCGTATTCAATGATAATGCGTTTCAGAGGCTCACAAGTGTGTGAATTTCAATATACCAGATGAAGGAATTGATCACCAAGCTGCACCAGCACTAGATTTTCATGATCAGCTGGTGAGGAACTATGATACCGGTGGAATGTCGGATGTTGGCATGGTGGATATTGAAAATGAGGTAACTTGTTCAGCAGCGTTGCAAGATTCTGAAGAACGAGATCTCTAAGATGGGGATAAATATGGGGAAAGTCTGAATGATGGACCCTAGATGAAGGAAAGTAAGTGGACGCTCCTCGTAACAATTTCGGTATGTAGGAATCGACGAAAGAGGAAGCGGTCTCGACCCATCCATCATATGCGAGTGTACACTCTCGTTACATGAAATCAATGATTCTCATGAGACTTAATCAGGACTTCATGAGTACGTCAGAATCATAGTATAAATATACCATTGATAGGTAGCAGGGGTTCAGGGCAACATATGTATCTTCGTTGAGGCCCAGTTGAATTGATGATGAAAATATGGGCATATGGCAAATGTACGTTAGCTTTAGCATGATGACTTGTATTGCATTCGATATCTATATCAATTGAACAGACAGGTTGTGGGTACATATAATGGCAAGGTTGCAATAGTGTAGCACGACAAACAAATATGGTTGTTCTAGCCACATCCCCACACCACACACTCGCCTAACCACGACCGCCCCACTTCTCTGCTTACTAGGTAGTGACACAAGAGGGACTTCTGATTTCCACCTCGTCCACCATCTCGGTCTCAAATGCTGGAATTGCGAAGTTACCAAGATATGCGTCCTAGACCATCGTTAGAACATCGCAGCATAACAACCCCATACAAACCCCACTCTCCATACTCCAGAGCCTGAATTAGCGTATCAAGTGGTGTGGATATGCACCCCGCCAACTCCAGCCCCCAGGTATTGGGGACTCTATGATACCGTGGTATTCTTGGCATAAGGTGCTATCTTTCGGCTTCTATTTGTACGAAATGTAACGGTAGTGTCCCGTAAATGGATGCCGGTTGATAGAGCGTTATGTTGGTTATGTCCAAGACTGTGGCACTAGCAGCGGTGTGAGAATCTAACCAGAATTAATGCTCTCAAAATGAGAAATGTTCGCTACTTAATGCAAAGCATATTCTCTATAGCTCTGGCAGTAGTTCTTGCAGACTTATCTCGAGGTAGCAAGGAAACCTTCTGATAACATTTTCCGAGACAACACCAAGAAGTATCTGCTTTACAAGGAGCTCTCTTGATAGCCGACAATGGGCAAGGCGGTGACTATTGGCACAGGTCTTTTCCTGTCGATCGGAGGTAAATTAAACAATGTTCTGAATCACTACGAGGACAGACATTTTCTGACATATCTCTTTCAGGTTTCCTCTTTGGTTATGATAGTGGTATTGTTACCTCCACAATTGGGCAGCCAGAATTCATTTCATACTTTGGAGAACTAGATTCATCGACCGAGGGCGGAGTGGTTTCTTCCTTCACTGGCGGTGCGATCTTAGGAGCACTCACGATCTCATGGCTGGCAGATGGTTTAGGAAGGAAGAAGACCATTGCGCTCGGAGGTGCCATATCTGCCTTTGGGTGTGCACTTCAAGCTGGTGCTGCCAATGTTGGCATGCTTATCGCAGGTCGTGCGATTGCCGGTATAGCTGTTGGTATTCTCTCAGCTCTAGTTCCAATGTACTGTTCGGAAATTTCTGAAGCTTCATATCGTGGCGCTTTGAGTGGACTTTTACAATTCATGCTTTCATGGGGATATTTCGCAGCTCAATGGATCGGATACGGATGCAACTATACCACGTCTAGTTTTCAATGGCGCTTCCCCTTGAATTCCAGGTTGTCCCTGGTCTATTCCTAGCCATCGGAACTTGGTTTTTGCAAGAATCTCCTCGATGGTTGATGGAGAAGGATAGACAAGAAGAGGCGAGTGAGGCTCTTTACAAATTACACGGCGATGGTTCAAACGACGAGTACTTGGAACTGGAGTTTGCTGAAATTCGAGACACAATCATTGCAGAAAAGACAGTAGCAGTTAAATCATGGTCCGGACTCGTCGCGAAAAAATCATGGAGACATCGAATCATTCTGGGATGTGGAATCCAAGCATGGGGTCAACTATCAGGCATTAACGTTATCAACTACTACGGAGTCACCATCTACAGTCTTTTGGGTATTGACACTCGCACTTCCCTCATGATCATCGGCATCTCTGGCTCTCTTTCCATTGTTTACTGTGCACTCGGTTTATATTTTTTGGAAAGACTTGAAAGAGTCAAACCAATGGTTTTCTCGGCCACTGGTTGCGCATTGGCTCTGTTGGTCAACACAGTTCTCAGTCAATATTATGTTGTCGGCGGACAGCAATCAACCAATACCAATGCATTACGAGCAATGGTGGCCATGAACCTTGTCTTCTCATTCTTCTATACATTCACTGGAATTATCAGTTGGGTCTACCCTGCCGAAATTTTCCCCGTGGAAATTCGAGCTCGTGGAAATTCTATCTCAACCCTGACAAATTGGTGTCTTGGTCTTCTTCTGGGCCAAACTGGACCATTAGCACTCGACAATATCGGATTCAAATTTTTCTACGTCTTTTTTGTGTTTAATATTCTTGCAGCAGCATGCTATTGAATCTTCTACCCAGAGTACGTATTCTTACCTCTGTGATCTAAAATTATGGTAAAAACTGACTTGTTGTATAGAACCAAGGGCAAAACACTTGAGCAGATGGACGAACTATTTGGTGATCAATTGGTTCCTCATGCCTTGGAGGATCCCACTGGCGCAGAAGCTGCGAGAACTGCAATGAACGAGAAAGGTGTTTTTACACATGATGAAAATGTTTCGTGATTATTCTAGCCTTTCAAGAAGTCCAAACGCATCAGAGAGAAAATTATATAGTCATCCATACGTTCTCACAGCATATAATCAGAATGATAGTTGTTCTACACGATCTCTTATTTAGTGCATCTGTAGACCATATCAATTGTGAAATTCTATAATGATATTTCCCGTTTTTCTCATTGTTCTACTACTTGACGCTCCCTTCGTACCTTGTCGGTAAATAGTAGCAGATGGAATCGAGAACAACTTCTCCAACTCAACTTCGATTAATATAACAAGCGTTGCAATTCTAAGTGGAATCCAGCACCTCATCTCAGGTGAATTTTTTCCACTTTCCTCCTTTCCCACTCAATAGTCATTATTAGCATTATTGTCATCAGCCCCAGCCCGAACTTGTCCCGTCCCCGCAAAATGTAGAGTGGAAGCGAGGTGTGGGGCTTGCCGTTTATTGACCCGACATCTCGCGTCCACTATCAACCAACGATGAACGACGGCTTCAGCTTTCGGAAAGTCGAGATATGTTATGAGGGTTCTTTTGAAAGTGTGAAATATTAATCTGCTGGGAAGCTGACGATTAAGCTTTTTTGAGTTGTTGGTCTTGAGATTTTGCGGTGTCGAAGAGATTCAAATTATACTTATACGACAACACCTGACTTGATTTTCGGCTAAAATGAAGATCTCATCTTGTGGTATTCATGGCTTTCATGAGACAGTAAGCATTGATAGCGATGTCTTACTTTTTCACTGGAAGCTCGAAAGCGATCGTGAAGGAGAGAAGCAAGATGCCTATCAAGTCATCGTACGCAAGGGATCTAGTTCTGGAGAAGTCTTCTGGGACTGAGGGCGGTGTGATGGGTCACAACAAAGAAATATTCGATGCGAACCTCAAGGTGGTTTTGAAAGCTGCACCTACTACGTCTGGGAGGTGACATCATGGAATCAGCATGGAGAAACCTGCGAAAAGAGTAGCGACTTCTTTACTGCCTATCCACGGTCCGATCATCTTCCTCCTCTGAGTATGAATCAAACTTATATGCCTCATACGGCATTAATCTTTCGTACCTGGTTTGAAGATGTGGACAATAAATGAAAAGCATGGTGGATTGGCGACGGGGGAGAAAAGCCCCTTTATCTTCGCAAAACCATCACGCTCGAACGAAAACCGACGAGAGCTGTTGCCTTTGTCTGTGGACTCGGACATCACCAGCTTAGAGTGAATGGACAAGCGGCTTCAGATCATGTACTTGATCCAGGATGGACGGATTATCATACGACCGTTCAGTACGTAGCTCATGATGTTACGGAGCGACTTTCGGTTGGAGAGAATGTGCTTGGGGCACATATTGGGAATGGTTTCTATGCTGGTGATCAAGGGGACCGGTTCTTTTGGCCAAAGTATGAAGATAATACATACGTTCGTTATGGAAATGAGCTATGCTTTTTCGCCGAACTGCATCTCTTTTACGAAGATGGATCACATGTTGAGATCTCGGACGACCAATGGAAGGTTGCACCCAGTGCAACTCTATTAGCAAATATTTATGCGTCCGAAACTCATGATCGCCGCCTATACCCGATAGGTTGGGATGCACTAGGCTTTGATGATAGTTCATGGGAACCGGCAAAAGGGCTGACAGGCCCAAGAGGCGCTCTAAAATATCAGAGTCAACCACCAGTTGTCCTTCATGAAACTTTCACGCCAATCAAGGAAACCTCTCCACGGCCCGGAACTATCTGTCTTGATTTGGGGCAAAACTCATCTGTCATGACTGAGATCGAGGTTGAGGGGGAAGCTGGAAGCGAAATAATAATCAGATATGGAGAAACGACATATGAAGATGGCACAATTTGTATGCCAGATCCATTATTCAAGGAGTTCGAGACGAAAGTGTACTCGAAATCATCCTTGCTGGAACAGATGGTAAGGAACATTGGACGCCTGATTTTTGTTTCACGAGTGCGAGATATATACAGATTGAAGATGTACGCAATGCGAAAGATACGGAATCGAAATTGCCGCTACTGCACTCTGTATGTGGCAGACACGTATCGTCCGCTTCTCCAAGACTAGGAACTATGAAAACCGACAAAGAAGACGTCAATGCCCTTCTTTCGGCATTGAAGTGGACTTTCTCGAGTAAACTCTTCAGTTACCAAACCGATTGCCCTCAAATTGAAAAGTTCGCGTGGCTTGAAGTCACTCATCTTTTAGCACCGGCTACACAATACATGTGGAACATGGAATCTCTCTACACAAAGATACTAGACGACATTCTGGATGCCCAGGAGCGATCAGGTCTCATCCCTAACATGGCGCCCGAAATGAGATATATGTGTGGTCCCTTGCACGACACAATCACATGGGGCTGCGCACTCATCCTCATCCCCGACATTCTCCAACGCTATTATGTAACCACAAAATCTATTGCCAAGATGTACCGAGCAGGCGAACGATACATGGCCTATATAAAAGGCAAAGAGCGTTTTGGTGGATTAATCGAACACGGTCTTGGAGATTGGGGTCGAGGAATCGCGCATGGAAATGCACAAGCAAATATTGAAACAGCAATATATCATAAAGGTCTACTCTGCATGTCGCGATTTGCTTCGCACTTAAAATTAGACGATGAGAAAAAGAGTTGGGAGAGAGAAGCAAAGAGAATTCATGATGTGTATAACAAGCATTTGTTAGTAACAGACGATCCATCTCGTGCCCACGCTTACTATACATCTCGGGACGACTACCCCAATCGCGATTGTGACGCTGTATGTCAAGCTCTCGCTCTCCAATTCAATATGGTTCCCGAAGCGCACATCTCTGCCGTCCAAACATCATTTCTCTCCGATGTCTCGGATGGCAAATTGCGCTCTGGAGAAATCGGTCTGAGGTATCTCTTTAACACGCTTGGAGATTTAGGACGATCTGATTTAGTTCTGCAAATGGCGAGACAGGAGGAACATCCTAGTTACATGCGCTTTTTACATAGAGGAGAAACTACTCTACTTGAGTTCTGGCAGGATGAATGTAGGAGTAAGTGTCATGATATGTTGGGGAGTATTTTGGAGTGGTTTTATGTCTATGTCTTGGGCTTGAAGGTTGGGGAGAAGGGATGGAGAACTTTCACTGTGGCTCCTGATTACCATAGCGAGTTTAGTACTGTGGAAGGAGAGTTTGAGAGCCCTTATGGGATGATTGGATTGAGTTGGAGTAAGATAGGTAGTGGGATTGAGATGAAGTTAAGTGTACCCGTTGGATCAACAGCTACGGTCGTTTTGCCCAAGGATAATTGTCATGTTTTGATTTGCAGACAGCATTCAGGTGATAAGGAGTGGGCCGAGCAAGGCAACAGGGTTGAGCTTGAACATGGAGCTTATGCACTACATTTCTCGATATGAACTCATGTATTTGGGCGAGATACGATAGTTGAAAATGCCTTAATATGTTAATAATTAACTTTCATGATTGTCGATTCCTCTGTCACTTGTTCAAGCTCCATTCCAATCTCCGGCCCATAATCAGAACCAATTATCTCGTTCGGTGCCTTCCAAGTCTTGGTTCCTTTCTCGCTAAAGTTGTCTGCGTCATATGAATTTAAGAAAATTCTGCGAAGTATTGGTTATATAGAGTAGCTGAGATAGAATGACCGAGATGAAGTAATTGACGCACAAGCAGTTATACATGGCCTAGGTTATTTGATCAACACTGTACAATTCAGATTAAAGGATCATCAACGTCTAAAAATGTTTCTGAAGAATTGGGAGCTTCAGAGCAGAGAAAGTGGGCTTGAGATTGTCAAGTTTGAATAACGTGGTTTATCAGTGCGTGGCCCATATCAGTGGATAGCCCACTTTCACCTCAATTTACACTTTCAAATTCATATTTCTTAATAATCTTTGAATCAATTGATTAAAGCTATTATAAATCTAATAATCTAGAATCTATTATATCATTTTTACAGGTTCTTGTATTATAATCTGTCTTTCCACACTTGCTACAACATCGACTAGAGAATACCTCCATATTAGAATTTCCTCCATTTTGATACCTATTATATCGAATTTGGATATCAACCTTTTATTGAGATAATATATTTACAGCTTCCTATCTAATAAATATTCCTCCTTAATGTAATTGGGTTTTTTTTGTGTATCGATATTTACTTAATATCTCATTTGCTTTTCGAAGTATATAAATCTCTGCACTCAAAAGTGTATTCTTATATACTAATCTCTTTATACCTTTAGCTAAAATTAGTATAGTTTTAAATAAAGGTGTAGGAGAGTTCGATTAATAACAAGTTATTCGAAATTTAATTAGTGTTGATTGAAAGAGTGTTTTTGTAGGATTGTAAGGTATTTAAAAGATCTAAGATTCTGAATTGGGAGGAGGAGGAATAGGTATATGGATTCGAATATCTAACTTAGAAAGCACTACTTCAGGATCGAATGGGACTAATCCTGCTCCTCGAAACCCTGATTTCATATTCTGATTCGTAATTGATTGTTGATATGCAGTTTTGAAAGTTATAAAGAATTCGACTTTTGAAATATAATTGATATATGTTTTTATAAATCCTTCAATTTGTATACCATACTCTTGTTTTAAGGTATTAAAGCATTCAATATCAAGAGGCTAGATTAAATGACTTGAATGCGGTGGTAAACATATATATTTAATATTATTTTTCTTACAATAGTTCTGGAATGATATTAATTTATAGTTTTTATACTCATCCAGTATTAGTATTCTGTATTTGCCCTTAGTTCGATTTCTTATATATTTATCGAAGTATTTCAATCATTCTAATCCTGTTTTATTATTCGTTTACTTATTGCTTATAGATTTAATAATCTAATCTGCAGGAAGATTGGTTTCTGTATATCAATTGGAAAGATGTATCTGTTCTTGAACTATCAGAAATGAAGGTATAGTATCCCCCTTACTATTGCTGTATATAATTGCTGTAGTTCATTCTCGATTGTCTGGCTGTATAGCTTTATTTCTGCCATATCTTTCAGTATCAGTAACAATTATACCAGTATTTATCATTCCCATTATAAAGCCTGTTTTATCAAAATTCCATAAATCGCAATCGAGAATACTATATTTCGCTTGTATATTCGATATAAATCGGAACCAGTTTTCAATAAATGTAGGATCTTCGCAAAGAGCTCTTTGAAAGTTATAAACACATTTAAACATATCTTTAGCTCTATATAACGTTTAATAAATCGATAAGCCCAAAGCTTTCCAACTCTTTTTATATCTCAAAATTCAAAAATATGATTCGCCATATCTTCCATTCCCTTTTGTTTAGATACAAAACCTCTCGAATCTATATCAATTATATACTGAATAATGATTTCCTCTTCTAGTTCCAAAAGATTTTGAGATTTAGGTTGAATTTCTGCATAAGGAGGCATATTATCAATTCTATGTTGTAATATTGATCGTGAGATATTGTATAGTATTGTAGCCTTTCGAGTACTTAGCTTTTTATCTTTCTGAATAACTGCAATAGCGAGTAATATACAGGCTTCTTTATTATTCAAATCCATTATAAGTTATTGATAAAACGTGTGTTGAAATGAGAGAGTCGAATTGAGGTGAAAGTGGGCCACCCACTGATATGGGCCACGCACTGATAAACCATGTTATGCAATTATGTGAACGGAAATTTCATTTGTCAAACTATCAAATAAGATGTGAATTCTCTCGGCAAATTATACTTCTAGGATGTGGTTCTCAATATGATCTTGAGCTACATGTCAATATGAGGACCTTATGTTTATGGCATGTTCTAGAATTTCCGTATCTAATACTATCTATGGTCAATTCGCAGCAGATGAAAGCCTGATGTTCCTTGTTTTCATCTTGTAATACGAAGACTATCAGTTTGACAAGCTTTCAGAAGATAAAATATACCATCAACAATGTATAAATTTGCATTCAAGTATTGAGCCTCAATAAGGCTACATGGTGAAAAGTGGAAATATTAGAAAGATGATATAAGCACCAATAATTGATGCGTTGAAGTGATCATGTCGGATAATAACTCTCTGGCCTGTCATCACTTAGTAGATTTAAAGGAATCATTATTTTGATCATAAGAGAATTACTTCAACGATATATGACAATCGACTACACTTCTAATGCAACAAAAACATCATTTCAGAGTCCAAAATGCAATAGGAGGAATAAGGCTATTTACATTGATACATATCAATATACAAAACTAGGTGAGAACTATGAAGTCTTTGGCTCCTTCCTGGAGAATCACACACTACTGTGGAAGCTAGAAAGACCTTTGAAATGCTACAGATTTGACCTAGATATGTATCATCAAGAATTCTCTACCAACCATCCGTATTAAATTTTACAAAATATTGTTTATTACACTTGCTACTATCAAGTGACTGAAACAAGACGGAAGCTTTACTATCCTTCATTGATACTTATATACCAGTTCTAGGATTTCAACCCTTATCAGAAGGTAGAGAGAACTTTCTCCAACTGTCATAGAATCAAACCAGCTACTAAACAGAAATACAGAAAACCCAAGCCAGACGATAACTGTTCAATGTGTAATTCACACTTGAACCTTCACACAATACAGACCTCACTCATTGTCCATATGAAATAGTCAACCTAGGATCCAGGCTTTGATGGCCTCAGGACAACTTAATCCATTTGGCAAAAGCGGTTAGCTTGGTTCAGTTTCTCCCACAACAATTCTGAACTTGTTTCTATCCTCAAAAACAATTAACAACAACAAGATCAACAACATTGGCTTTTCTTCAACTGATTTTGGTGGTTGTTCAATATTCGAATCGTGTTCGCCTCAGGCTACACTTTTTTTCAACTCTTCTTAATTAAAATTCTGCCATTGTCGGTTCTGTCACCGCTCGGACCCTCTGATTTCCATCATGGATAGCTCTATTAACAGAAGCTTATCCCCTCCAACCCCATTCCCTACTCTCGAAACAATCACTACTCCTCTTCCTACCACCAATCTACCAAGTAGAACAAGATCGAGATCAGATACACTTCGTTCATCAACTGAGCGTCCTCAATTAGAGGATTTAATCCCAGCATCGCGCCGCGATTCAATTAACTCAAATACATCTGATTCAAGCCTTTTGAACGCAGAACTCGAACGCCTTCGCGCAGAGGTCATTCGGCACGATCGAGAGCTTCAAGATTCTGGCATCGGTCTTGGAATTTACGGAGAAGAAATCGCAGCAGAAACTGAAAGTGAAGAATTTAGTTATCGTGGAGTTCAGAGCGCACGACCATGTAAGTTCAGATCGAAACAATTGCGCCCCGATTATTTACTAACTATCTCTTAAAGCTCCTCGTCTGCCATCAGTTCGCCAGCCAATTCCAGTTGTTGAACACCCTCTTACTACTGATTTAAGAGCCCGTCGTCGTGGATCGGTTATTCACCACTCTCGATCGTCTTCCGTCTCTTCACTTCCTTCTACTGAAGACCTTCGAGCCTTTCCAGAGCTCGACTACAGACCCATTGTACAAGAGCCTTTCCACAATCAAATCGCACTCACTTCTTCCACCTACAATCTTCCTCAACTTACCTCTGCGACATACGTTCCCCCACCTCAACCACCCAAGACACGTAAGGATCGTAAGATGAATTATCAGGGTTTCGGTGATCCAAATCAATCCGGCCAACCATCCAACTCTAGACAAGCACCACCATCGCCAGGTCAAGGTATGGCTCATACAAACGGAATGAACGGTCAAATGAACATGGCCGGAATGGCTAACATGATTGGCTTTCCAACTCCTGCTGGACATCAATCTGACCTCAATTATATCATGGTTATGGTTGAAGAATTGAGCCGCCTTTTAGCCGCCAATCAGAAAATCACCGATAGTATTCTTGAGAAGATCGGAAATGTTCGTCAACGAGCCAAAGATAAGAATTTGAGCAATGACGAGCTTCTTGATATTGTTACCGAGGAATTGAAATGGTGAGTTACTGCCCCTGCTTTGAAGAAGAAGCATAGCTAACAATGCATTAGCTGGTTCAGAGAATCTCGAAATCGAGAACGCTCAATTGCGTAGAGAAGTCGAATCATCCAAGGCTGATGCTGACGAAAATTGGAAATTGGTTCTTCATGCTGCTGGTATCCTTGAGGACATCAAGGAGAAGGCCCACAATTACAAATTCCAACATGAGAAGGACACTCTTGCCTGGCACAAGAGTTACCGTGATCAACTCGCTCAAGAACGCAAAGAGAACCTTGAACTTCGTTGCCACATCGCAGATATGCAAGCTCATGCTGCAAAGGCCAATGATTATATTAATCAGCTTCGTCGTTATGCTTCCGAGAACAAGATCATTACTGAGCTCACAACTCAAGTTCATCAATATAAGGGTGAACGTCGTTATTGGAAGCGTATGGCTTGTCCTGGTCTCATTGAAGATCCTAGCGAGTGGTCTGATGGTGAAGGTGGTGCCACTGGCGATATCCCTGAGGCCGAAAAGATCGCGTGCGCCCCGTGGATTGCTGAACGTGAAGAGATGGCACGCATCCTTAATGGCGATGGTGGATCATCTTAAATCTCTTCCTTTTACATACACAATTACGATAAAATGGCGTTAGGAAGAAGGATTTTTTTACGGCACAAACCTTTCTCACGGAAATTGGCGTAATGGAATGGGTATACCCGATTTCTTTTACTCGATAGCATGTACATCTGGATGAATGGATGGACATGGAGAACGGAAACTTGTTTGATGAAATTCTTGTATTAATGTATTCTGGTTGCACATTGGGAATGGGAATGGAGCCCGCGGTTTCAAGCTGTGCATCGAATGTGGCGAATCTGGTTTTTCTTCTACTCGACGGCAAACACTCACGATATCACAACTCGCTCTCTTTTCTGAGATCATCTTTCTTTCCTTTTTTTCCTTCTTTTTTGAAGCGAAGTAAAGGAGATGTAAAAGGTGCAGAGATGTCGATGGGTTGACTAAGGACTTTCCTAAGATTTTATGAAGATGAAATACTTGAATGGGATTGTAATGCGGTCTTTGGGTTGTTTTGTTCGTCGGTAGGTAGGTAGTTTGTTCGTTACACGATAGTTTAGTTAATTCAACATGGATGGATATGCCTCAGCGCATAATTCATATACTTTACTTTACTATCATAGAACGTTTGTGTGTTTTATGACTGATGATGATGATGATGATGATGATGATGGGATCTGATATAATATGAATTCCTACGCTTTCTACATGGTGGTGCGATCGATGCTATGGATGCTATATCTCTCACCTAGGTAGGTTACCCTGTTGTACCCAGGTGATTTTCCATTTATTGTGTTTTTATTCGTTTGGTTTGTAGTTCTCTTCCTTTTTCCTTTTTCCTTTTTCTTTTCTCTTCTTGTTCTTCTTTCTCTTCCTCTTGCTGTCGATTACTGGTCTCTGGTTTTCTGGCTGCTGGCTGCTGGTTACTGGTTACTGGTTATGAATTAGAGGGATGAATTACGAATTAGAGGGATGAATTAGAGGGATGAATTATTATAGAGGGATGAGAAGAGTTAAGTGAGTAAGTGAATGAGCAAGTGACCTTGAGTGAGTGAGTGAGTAAATTGGTAGATTGAGTTGATTGAGTGAGTGAGTGAGTACATTGGTAGAGTGATCTTGTGAGTGAATTGATAGAATAAGTAAGTATAAAAGATATCTATCTATCTATTTATCTATTTATCTATTTATTTATCTATCTATTTATCTATTTATTTATCTATTTATTTATCTATCTATTATCTATCTATTATCTATCTATTTATCTATCTATTTATCTATCTATCTGTCTATCTATCTGTCTATCTACTTCTACTTCTATTCCTACTATATTTTATCGTATATGGATCTACTAGATACCCGACATCTCCATATCTCAATATCTCAACACTTATTATGAGTAAGGTTAGATATCTAATATCTATCTAAATACCAGGGCTGTCTAATAATCTTATGTCAACCTAATTTAAACCTGATCAGACCTGACCTAACCCGATCAGACTAGTATACACCTGAGCAGTATATAGTTATCCATGAATCGATATAATAAGTGCCCAGGTGATATATTACAAATTTACTAGTTTATTTGTTTATCAATTTACCAATTTACCGATTTATATTATAATATGATACGATATAATACGACATGAAATACTACACTACACTACAATATATAATATAATATAAAATTCTTTTATTTTATTTTATATTAATCATCTTCTCATCTTCTCATTTTCATTTCTCTCTCAATTTTCCATTCAACTCCCTCTCCTCCCTCCCCCCTCTCGCTCCCCTCACCCCCTCACTCCTAACTCCCTTACCCCCAGCTGTACGTGGTGTTTCTTCATCTATACATATCCATACACGCACGCATACATATCTTACACACGTATATATATATATAAATATATACATATCTTACATACATACACATACCCCATAAAATCACATCATACCTAGGTCCTATAATACATAATTTCATCTCTTGCCTTCTCATTCTATCTTTCCTCTTCTCTTCTCTTCTCTTCTCTTCCCATTCCATTCCATTCCATTCCATCTCATCTCTTCTCTCTTTTCTTCTCATTCTATTCCCTCTCACACCATCCCACAATCCCACCCCATTCTCTCACAAGTCCATCTATCCACCAATTCACCATCCACTCATCACCTAGTCACAATCCACCTATACAACTCCAACACCAACTTCAACTTCAACTCCAACTCCAACTCCAACCCCAACTCCAACCCCAATTCACATATAAACATTATTAGTTCACTTCCTATCTTTCACTTCCCAATCCCCTTCCCTATCTCCTCATATAAACCACAACTCCCACTCCCACTCCCACTCCCACTCCCGCTCATCCCAGCTAAAAACTCAGAATCCTCTCTTGAGAAAAAAAACATATACAAAAAGCCAATGTACAAACAAAAATCCCAAGTAAGGTAGGTATATAAATTAACGCATTATTTCCTTGCGCTAAAAATAAAAAAAAAAATAAGTAAGGGTATATAATATAGATAAACGAAAGTCGAAAGCCGAAATCGAAGCCGAAATCGAAGTCGAAATCGAAATCAAAGGTCTTCAGACCAATCGAAATTAAAAATCGAGAAAAAAAAAAAAGGTATAATGCAACGCTTCGCTATGCCTTTAAAGAACAAAAAAAGCAACGCGAGTCTATTCAAGACCATATGGTATAAAACAGGACAATCCTCCCAGTATTAAGCGCCTCAAATCCAATCTCTGCATATCCCAGATCCACTACATCATCATTAATCTCGTAGTTCTCCTTTCCATCCTCGTCGTTTCCGCACCCAATCCAGCACCCAATCCTCCTTTGCGTGATTCCTGTGCTCTCCTGAAAGCATCCCGCTCACAATAAATCTTCCCACCCATCTCAAAATAATCGTGTCTCAAATTCCTCTTACACTCCGCACAATTCAAACAGCTTGGATGAAACTTCTCCTTCTTCTCACTTTCCAAATATTGTCCCTCGATACCCCTATCACAACCAGAGCACATTGAATCATTCAATTGATGATAATGATGTTCACAATACGGCGCATCATTATGAACGTAGAATTCCGAGGTCAGGAATGGAGCTCGACAAGTTGTGCACACGAAGCATGGTTTGTGATAGCGACCAGTTAGACGTCCATCTGCCGAAGATACAGATTTGCCTTTGATGGGAAGCGTGCAAGATTTGCAATTACCTTTTGACGTGGCAGGGCGGCGAGGAGCGGGCAAAGGCTTGTTCTGATCGAGGAGTGGAGCTGTGTGAGATCTTTGGAAACCATTCATAGGGGCTGGCGAAAGATTTCGTAATCGAGGATTCAGTGGCGCAGGTGAGGGGTCACGATTGCGGGGTTTGAGAGGCGCGGGTGGGGGAACACGAGGTGTAGGCGATAGGCGACTGACAGGATTGGTGGCGTAATCTGGGGATTGAAAGGCGGGACTCAGAGGTGAGTATGGTTCTTGTTCTTTGACTGGTTCTAAATCGCTTGGTCTGGGGTACATTTCATGTGGTGAAATATTTGCCATTGATGAAGTAATTTCAGACATGAGATCAGACATTCTGGGATTTGATTGCTGTCTCCTGTGGTAATCGCTTTCCACGGTGGATGGAGGGCTTGACCGTGAGCTACCTTTACTCCCTGCAGAAGTGGAAGAAGTATATGAATGAGTGGATGATTGAGAATTAGATGCAGAATGGTATGGATTATTAGCACCAAATTCTGCTTCCAAGTTAATATTGGGTAACGGTGGAAGATCGCCAGCCTGATGTCCTGATCTTCCTCTGATGAGACTTGCACCTCGCGGTGGTAATGCTCTTGATGTATCAGGACCAGAGATTGATGTTTTCCGTCCTCTGTCATTCGACTCTCGTGACCTATGACTTGATATCGATTGATTTCTACGTGACGCATGGAAATCTAGACTTTCCTTTCGTCGAGGAAATGTTTGTGATCTTATAGCTTCTTGACGTCCAGCTTCCTGAGAATCTTCTCTCGCTTCAGGTGATAGAATACCATATCCTTTGTTGCGCGGTGGCATTGGGAAATTGTTATTCGAGCTATTTGTTGAAGTTCTAGAATGACCCGAGCTGGTCGAGAGTGTTCGATCAATTTGTTCAGGCTCCGCAGTCAGAGGTGGCGAAATTATGTCATCTGGACGTCCCATACTAGGTTTTCTATTGTACATTGGCTGTTCTTCATAGCTAGGAACTTTCCTTGAGTCAATCGCAAACGATCCTGGGGCATTTGTAACGACTTTTTGTAAAGACGCAACACTTCCAGCTACATTTGGATTCATGTAGGGTCTTGAATTTGTGGATGCGAACATCATTGGATCCGCCTGTTCCATTCTCGGCGAGTGGGCGCCATATGCACTCTTAAGTCCGGGCGATCCCGTTACTTTGGGTGTCGGAAAGCGAGGGAAAGCAGAGTCTAGATTCGATGATAATAGAGCTGGGGAAATAGGTCTTTGTATAGGTGACGATTCGTTAGCGCGCGAAGACTTTCCGAATGGTAATCGAAGGCGATCGTGTGGAGTTAATGGTGAAGCACTTCGAGAGGGAGATGCGCTACTCGCTGGTGTCAATTGATCTTGTTGGAAGAATGGACGATCTATTGATGTTATCATTAGTATAAATTTTAACAGTCCCATGGCTCTTCTTCCACATACTCGCAGCAGATGTATCAACCCTCGGAGGCATTGTCCTTCCTGGTTTCAAAAGATTCGATGCATTGGAATATGATTGTTGATTATATGGCATCCTGTCGAAAGTGGTATTCAAATCAAGTGGTGGTGTAGCTAGATGAATAATTAGTATTGATGCCCCATTGATATCATGAACCTAAAAACTTACGTTCTCCAGCAGGAGGGCCTGAGCAAATATGCTCCCCCATCATAGCAATTTGAATATCCCTCGCGCAACTCGAACATTTTATCGTTGGTAGAAAACTCGACGATCTCATAAAGTCTGCCATGGTGAGCAAGGTGATTTCTTGATTATGCCAACCTCTCAATTCCCTCGATTGATTGTTAAATATTGATCATAAAGCGGTTATGTTATTTTATGTTGGTCTCTTATTCCTTCGTCGATTAATGAAGTGGAGGCGGTAAAAAGCTCGGTATGGGGAGAGAGAGGATGAAAGACCTGGTGATTTTCGGAGTGAAGGAAGGAAGTTTATGGAGAGTGGCGATATTATGAATATTCAATTGTTTCGTTTGTGAGTCCAATATATTATATTAAATCTTCTAGAAATGATCTCCAAGCTCAATTGGATCTGATCGCAGCAATGTAGAGAGTCTTGATTAGGAAGCAAATTCTTGTGAGAGATATTGAAAAATGAATTTAGTAAAGTGTCAATGCGATTGAAGAACGAAGACGAAGATGTGGTATATTGTAATGTAAGTATGTATTGATCGAATTCCTACTTGAAAGATTGGATGGGAATGAACGACAAGATGTAAAGATTGATGGATAGGTATGAATGAATGTTGTGCTTGCTAGGTGGTACTCGAGGATTGCTGTAAGGACTGACTGTTACTGTGAGCGAGTGTGAGTGTGCGTGTGAGTGCGCGCGTGTGTGTATGTGTGTATAGGTAGGTAGTGAAGATAAAAAACAAAAAACAAAACGTGGAAAAGATCGGGACGAACGAATGTTTGATAGTTGGATGAAACTCCCACGTCCTAGTATAGGTAGTGTGGTGTGGAGAAAAGAAGAAAAGAGAAGATCTTCTTGAGGACGTAGTACGAACCGTAGCCAGGTATCTCTCTCTCTTCTCATGGATGAACGACGGACGATGGACTATCATATCATGAACCTGCGCAAGCTTTCACACTTCGAATATCTTTCCGTCCTCCCTCCCCTCCCCCTCCCTGGTCCAAGTCACATCCAGAATCCAAAATGGGATGAAAGTGGATTCAGGTACCAGAAACATCATGACAAGTCCTCGATGGTGAACCGTGCTGGCTTCACGATGGAGGTTATTGTAACATCCAAGTCCCATAGCATAAACCTTCGCGGGCCATGATTGGTTCATGTTTAATTATCTATTGTTGCGGATAAATATTATTTGATTGAATTCTTACCCAATCAATTGATAAAGTGGTGATGGAGTGATGGTGTGAGTATCATCACATCGATGAGATCTCGGGTTTCATTGGTAAGGTTTTTTTATCATGAATTGAATGCTTATTGTGAGGAGATGTCTCGAGTAATGGATTGATGGATGATTGGGTCTTGCGGAGGAGAGATGTACATCGGCACATGGGATTGGGATGAGGATATGGAAGGATTGGAAGCAATGGAAGATGGCATGGAAAGAAATGACTCGAGAGGTCAAAGCTACTAGGTACGTATGGAGGTATGGCCGTGGATGAACTGAGTAGTGCCGGGATGGATTGGAATTTGGGAATCTGGGATGAAGAGATTCCTCGAGAGGGAGGTATGTGTGCTCGTGGTATAGTATATATTATATACGATTGTATGTAATGTATGGTATATATTATATGCGATTGTATGTAATGTATGGATGGTTTATTGCAAGATGAATTTATATTTAATGTCTACTATGTAAGTTACCTAGTAGTATCTATCTGATATCTCTTGATCTATGTATCTAATGAGCTTCAACTTCAACGGAAACATTCATGAATACCTAGGTATCTACTACTAAATGATGATGAGTACCTACCTAGACACTTGAGAAATATATCCTCATATCATATCACCACCAAGTATCCTCCATACAACATCATCCCATCCCCCCTCTCAATCACTTACCTCTAACCTTTACCTTTCCACCCATTCTCCATTCTCCATTCCAGATTCACAACGCTTCATCTCTCTCCCAATCTGGTCCGTCCGTCCATGCTCCACCGGCTCCAGCTCCACTCGACACATTCATCTCCTTCATCTCATCTCAGATGAGTCATCTCACTCATCGCAATATCCAGAACCACTTTTGGCACTGCAACCCTCATTGGGCCTTATCACCGTCCCTCCAAATATCAGGGGCCACGGAAAGGTCCTAGTGCCATCTCTCGCGACCGACCAGTCCCGAAAAACGAGAGAGAAATCAAAATCAAGGTTCATCGGACGACGCGAGATGTCAGGGACGGAGCAAGGTTACATATAAACTCACCGTCCACGCAAAGATCCCAGACCCCAGGGAAACCTTCATCGGAGAGTAACCCAAAGGATCCACCTCATCGCCAATGAAACGAAACCTACTAACCGATGGATCATGCATGGATGGCCTTCTTCCAGCGCAAAGTTTATCGTGCGATTGACGATACAAAATTACCGTTGCACATTTTACCTTTCTTTTCTTTCTTTCTTCTTCCTTTGGGGTGACTCCATATCTGCATGCATGATCGAAACCTTGGGAGGTACGTAATGGCAGAGCCAAAATTAAGAAAACGTGGTTTCAGATGTCGCGCGCTTTTCATGCGCATCCATAATGATGTCAAGACATTGAGTATGTGCTCTCTATCCAAAACATTCGATTCCTTCCATTCGACCTTCCATGCCCAATTGACACTCTCTGGCCCTTGGTCCGCGACATGCTAACGCTTTCGATGGTGGAAGAGATCGCTTGCTTAGGATCTAGTAGATGGTATCTGGTATCTAATATCTAATATCTAATATTTAATATCTACCATCTAATATCGAGTATCTAGTCCCTAGTAATGAAGGAGTATTAAAGTATCTCATGAATCGAATCATTTGAATGGAACGCTCCACAAATTCCCCAATGGAGAATATCAATCATCAACCTTGACCATTTCCAGTCCTTGCCGCCGTGAACCTAAGATTGGACCGTCGGACCCTGACCCTGACGGTGAAGTGTGATAGGGTATTATCATAGATGGGTGTGATCGGTAATGTGTAGAGTACAGCGTCGAATGTCGTATTGATAGGTAGAGGTAGTATAAATAGAGATGTTCGAGGAGGTAATCGAGATTTGATTGTACAGAGTGCTAGGTAGTTAGTTGTATGGCTAGGTACCTATTGTTTTTTCTTTTGATCCGAAAAACGAAGTTATACTACTAATACCGTGCATTGCTCTTTATTACATGTTATCAAGAGAAATTGCACCCGAAGGAAATTAAAGAATCGACTCGTAACAATTCTGGCCGATGCTTCATAAATTGGCAATGAATCCAACACGACACAGACATTTAGAATTTTTTCTCTTTCGATAGCTTCAATATTCTCAGTCAAACAACGGCCACTCTTTACACTTCGTCACTCTCTCTTCCCGTGATTCTGTCGGCGGCTTACTAGCCCCTGATCTCCACCTTACATTTCCTGAAGTAGCGCTGCTCAATTTATATGAAGCTGATCCCCTTCCATTCAGGAAATTTTTCAACAGGAATTTTTGGTCTTTGGCCCCCAAAGATGGGGGATATGAAGTTCTCTCATGCTATCTTTTCTCTTCAATTTAGTTGGTTGATGATGGGATGGACCTCTTTGAGTCGCTGCCCATCAATAGGTAGGATCGCAAGCATGCGTATCGTGTGTATCGTGTGTAGTATGGAAGAAGATTACAACGGGATCATTTTCGACCTTGATAAATCTGGACTCGGTCTCTTCGTGAGTAATAATATCTGTTGATCCGGGACCTTCCTTCTTTCCCTCTTGTTCACTTGGTCAACACCAACACAAGAATGCATCTTGTAGAGCAGATTTCCCATACACTCTTCCATGCATATCTTTTACCTACCTACCAACAAACATTGTTTTCCACGCCGTAAATATCGGTATAGTGTCCAACAGTCTCTTTCCGAACTTACTGAAACATAAACACACAGCACATTGGTTGAAAAACACAAACAGTTGCAAATGAATGAATGCACACTCACCCATTTCGAACACCAACATCATTTTCCACATTGGATACTCAAATTCAGGCTCTCAAACATACAAAGCCAACCAAATGTTCTCACAATGCCGCTTGTGCATCTCATCACACCTCCTTTCCTTATCGACAATTCAAACAAACACGTGTTGTGATTTCCTCGACGCAATGAGTAATGAAAGTGTTGAAATGCCATTGATGGAAATACATCTGCATGTAGTATCTGACCGCTACTTTGCTTCATTTCAATAGTGCTATTCTATTGATAATATAACTTATATGATTTCTGTACTAACGGGCGCAACCGCGATGCGAGATTCCGTAGTCTTCGGGAACGAGATGTTGGCAAGGGAAGGTAAGGAAGGGGCCGAGGGAGTATTATTCCGTGGTCGCTTCTTGGATATTAATCGATCGGATAATTTAATTGTAAATTTTCGAATCAATGAGATGAGATGAGAAGAGTGAGGGACCACTACCTAGGTACGTATAGGAATCTCGAGACATTCAACATTGACGAATAGGATAGATATTATGGTTGGTGAGGATTGAATGGTGCAATATGAATAACAATATATTTTGTAGGCGAATTCGCAAGCCAAGTTGACAGCCACCGTGAAGTCTTGGAGATAATCTCTTATCCAGAAGTTTGTGAAGCATGCGGTTTCTTCTGTTGTGATTATTACTATCTTTGCACTTTTCTTCATACTACCAAATCATACCACACCATACCATACCATACCATACTCAGTACAATACATAAAAATCAATAATATTCTCCCTTTTCTCCACAACTACCTAGGTACTCCAGACTCTCCGCAAGACATCACAGCAAAATCATGGAGAAAATGATACTTTCTTTTGTTGATCGTTATCGATACACATGCTACTAGGTACATCCACACACTCTCATCCAATCATCGACGCGTATTCTAGCCAGCAAAGCTAGCCCACTATTATCAGACGGTACCTTAGATTATAGTGGGGGGAGATACGGAATTCGGACAACGGATGTCACCACGACGAATTTAAAACGATGCGACTCCCCACGAAGTTCAGACTTCCTTCCATTCAATACCCATATACTTCGAATCACATTCGACCGACGATTAAGATCAACTGCCACAGCAAACCCCTTTCAACACTCACCTCAAGTCAATTAAACAGATCGCACTTACGAGTGTGATCACCCCGTCGTCAAGACGTTTTCTAATCTTCTTAACTCGTACGTATTGAATTTTATTTTGATAATGTTTTCAGAGACAAAATATGCTCTTGCTGCCGTGGATAGAGGATGGGTGAGGGAGGAAGAAGGAACTTCCTGTGCCATCTGTACTCTCAGTTGCACTTGATGGATTGGAGATTGTTTGATTGTCAATATCTGCTGCTTGCTGCCTTCCATGGGTTGCGATGTTTACATGTGATCGCGGGTGTATCTTACCTTCTCCTTGTCAATGGCTTCACATTCCCTTGGATAATGAAGGGAGGAACATCCTATACCTTCATATTGTATTGATTCTTGCGGTTGCTGCCTTCCATAAGTTCCTTGTTTACATTGTGGTCGTCACCCATCTTACGATCTCGTCATAAATTTCATACTTCCTTCCTAATATGCACTTCAACCTCTCACAACCCACCATTGAGGGAGGAACCTCTTGACAATATGGCATACTAACAAGTCATCAACAGATCGCACCATCCTTTTGCTGGTGCCCGTTGCTCTTCTCCAGCAGGAGCATCGGACTCGCCGTTTGTTAGATAAATAGTCTTGCAATCAACAGAACTCTTCTTCTCCAATACACAACATTTGCATCACTTTTTATCTATACATCAGTACCCATCAAAACTCGAAAACATTCATACAATTGTAATTCTTGCTTTACCTACACATCTACATCAATTCCAAGATACTCTCAAACATCTTTACGTTAAATCAAGAACTGTCAAGCACTTTTAAGAACTTTTCGAGTTTTCAAATCAATCAAGATGGCTCCTCACGCAAACGGCTCCAGCAACACCAGCACTATGGATGGTGCATCCTCCCAATCCTCTAACCAAGACTTGTTCACCGTTAGCTCTCCCAACGTTCTCTACACTGATGACGAGATTCGCTCAAAGTACAATTATCGTACTACCGCTGTCACTCAGTCTGCCAATGGTAACTTTGTTGCTACTCCCAAAGAAACTGTCTATGACTTCAAGGTTGAACGTAAGATCCCCAAGACAGGTATGATGCTTGTCGGTTGGGGTGGAAACAATGGTACAACTGTCACTGCCGGTATCATTGCTAACCGTCGTGGTCTTTCATGGGCAACTCGTGAGGGTACCCGTGAGCACAACTACTATGGCTCCGTTGTCATGGGTTCAACCATGAAACTTGGTACTAACGCAAAGACTGGTGATGATGTCAACATTCCTTTCCACAAAGCTTTGCCAATGGTTCACCCTAATGATTTGGTCATTGGTGGATGGGATATCAGCGGCTTCAACTTGTCTGATGCCATGGATCGTGCTGGTGTCCTCGAACCTACCTTGAAGCAACAAATCAAGAAGGAAATGACTGACTTGGTTCCACTTCCTGGTCTTTACTACCCAGATTTCATTGCTGCCAATCAAGAAGATCGTGCCGACAACCTTATCCCAGGTAGCAAGGCTTGCAATGAGCATGTTGAAAAGATTCGTCAAGATATCCGGTAAGCATTCACAGTGGTTTACTCTTTATTCCATTACCATCCACTAACATTCTTTTCCAAAGTGACTTCAAGGCCAAGAACGAACTCGATAAGGTCATTGTTCTCTGGACTGCCAACACTGAACGGTTTGCTGAGCTCATTGATGGTGTTAATGACACTGCTGATAATCTCTTGAAAGCTATTGAGAATGGACACGAAGAAGTTGCGCCTTCCACTATCTTTGCTGTTGCTTGCATTCTCGAGAACGCACCTTTCATCAATGGTTCTCCACAAAACACATTTGTTCCTGGTTGCATTGAGCTCGCAGAGAAGCACAACTCCTTCATTGGTGGTGATGACTTCAAATCTGGTCAAACCAAGATGAAGTCTGCTCTCGTCGACTTCTTGATCAGTGCCGGTATCAAGCTTACTGCTATCTCCAGTTACAATCATCTTGGTAACAATGATGGAAAGAATCTCAGCTCTCAAAAGCAATTCCGTTCCAAGGAGATTTCTAAATCCAATGTCGTCGATGACATGGTAGCTGCTAACAATGTCCTCTACAAGGAAGGTGAACATCCTGATCATTGTGTTGTCATCAAGTACATGCCAGCTGTCGGTGATAACAAGCGTGCTCTTGATGAGTACTATGCTGAGATTTTCATGGGAGGTCATCAAACCATTTCGTAAGTTATTTTTCAATCAATGCCCACATTATACACTTGACTAATCATAAATAGTCTCTTCAATGTTTGCGAGGATTCTCTTCTTGCTTCACCATTGATCATTGATCTTGTTGTCCTTGCAGAGATGATGACTCGTATTCAATGGAAGGCACATTCTACTGATGGTGCTACCACCAAGGATTACAAGAACTTCCACAGTGTTCTTAGCATTCTCAGTTATATGCTCAAGGCACCTTTGACTCCACCTGGAGCTCCAGTTGTCAATGCACTTGCCAAGCAACGTGGTGCTTTGATCAACATCTTCCGTGCTTGTGTTGGTCTTGAACCAGAGAATGATATGACCTTGGAACACAAGCTTTATTAGATTGTGTCTTTGGTCGGGGGTTGTGGATTGTTCGAATTTTATGGTGGTGGGATTTTGATGGACCCTTGAATTGCTTACTATTCTTGTTTACCTCATGGTGATACCTAAGTACCATGCATCCATTCATTACCTAGAATAGATTTAACGAAAATTGAAGTACATTAAACCTTCAAACATTACTCTTTTGGATTGTGTAAAAATGTCCGATGTTTTCTAGTGTTTTCTAGTGATTCCAGCTGATACATTTTGGTGTTCGTGCCGGGAATTTATTAGTTGGGGAAGGAGCAAGGAAAACGGTCATTAGCGCGAATTGCCTGAACACTTGTTTCACTTCCCAATGAATATCTTCACCTTTGACCATTAAATTTTCCGAAATCTCCGAATCATCATCTCATATGTCTTTGAAGGGAACATTTACTCCATTGAATTGATTTCGCACTTATCAATCCTCATTGATCAAATTGTGATCCAAGCAGATTCCCATTTGTGTAGAAGGTGAAGAAGGAAGGTATCTCGAGGTGTATCGAGGTATATCGCGACAGTAGAGTGGATGGATGAACTTGAGATCTTGATGAACGAACTCGAAATCTGGATGAACTTGAAAGGTTTTATATATTGAAATCTTGACTTGATTGTTGATTGATTTGGTAGAGTGGGAGGAAGGATCTTTGAGGAGAGGGGAGGTGAGAACTTGAGGGGAGGGGAGGGGAGGAAAGACTTGAGGAGAGGGGAGGGGACATTTGAGAGGTATTTATTTTTTGATTTTTTGAGTGTATTGTGTGTTTTTGAGTGTGTTTTTGAGTGTGTTTTTTGAGTGTGTTTTTTGAGTTTTTGTGTCTTTTTTGGGTCTGGTTGTTTTTCGAGTTTTTGGATTTGGGAGAAAGGGGGGAAGGGGAGCATTTTGTATTGTTGTTGTTTTGCAGGGGGGCGGATTTGCGGGAGCGCAAGAGGGGGGATTTTCAGGAAATCTTTCATTTGATGTTTTTTCTGAATTGTTGTTTTGTTTTGTGTACTGGTAGTTACTGGTAGTATGAGGGAGGAGGGAGGAGCGAGATGCTTGTGTGTATGTGTGTGTGCGTTGGTGTATGAAGATATCTTCTGCGTTGAGGGAGAGAGAGGACTTTGGGTTTTATCATTTATCATGTTGTTGATTGTATTGTTCGATTTTTTTCTTCTCCATAGCATATCGATTGAACTGATTTGAATTGTTGGTTTGTGGAGAGGGGGGACGGAAGGGAGGGGGGGGTTCTTATGCCCCTAGGTAGTTTTCATCTTGAGCTTGAGGGATCTGCTGATTGAGGAAAAGGGTTTCTCGAGAGGTCTTCTTCTTCTTCGAATATTTCTGGATCTGAAACGGGATGAATTTAGATGGAGAGGGGAGAGGTGAGATGGTTTTCTTGGGTGTGAGAAAGCTGTCTTTTTCTTCACATTCCATTTTTCTCTCTTCGAGATGGTTTTCTTGATTGTTGTTGCTTTTGGTATACCAAGGGATTCTCTCTTTCTGTGGATTCTCTATTTCTACTTTCAGGTTCTCTTTTTCGTTTTTATTTGTTTGCTTGGTATTGCGATTTGAGATTTGAGATTTGTAAATTTTCTGCTCTGTGTAATGTATTTGTTCATCGTTTTTTTTTCGGGATTACTATCTAGATAGATTCTACGCGATCTTGTTGGGTTGATTTACTTACTTTTTCTTTTTCACTCTCTTCATTGAGTACTCTGACTATCTCAGAACCTTATCTGTTTGATTATCTTCTACTTATTGATTTTTTGTAGGGGGTGAATGGATGAATGCCTTTTGACGACGTTTTACTTTCGGATTGAATGGTGCGTTCTTCTTCTTCTTCTTCTTCTTCTTCTTCGTTCTCTTCGCAGGATCAGAGTTTTTTTTATCTCGTTGAGGAAGTTTAGAAATTGAGATTGATTGTGAGGTGAGTCGAGATGGATTGAGTTGTGTGGATTCGTTTGATGATGCTATACATTCATATCACTGTTGATAATTCGTACTTCGTACCTTCTGCTTGTGCGTATGCTGTATCTATTGCGCCTGTCAAGTTGGAGGTGGATTGGATGTTTATTTATCTCCTGTTGATTTGTATAGAGCGTTATCTAATTTACATTGAAGCTTTCGGATGTGAAAGTTTAGAAACTGAGAACGGTTAGCAGAGATTAGGAAGAGAAAATGCCGTCGCAATATCCATCGATTCAGAGTTTTTTCCGAAAGGAGGTTAAGGGGGATGAAGGAATGTCTGCTTTGAATGTGGTGGGTAACTCGAGCTTGCAGGGGAGGGGAGGAAGTGCACAGGGTGATGGGTTTGGTAGGGATGGTGGTGTAGTAGAGAGGGGTGGGAAAGATGGGGAAGATGAATTTGGAGATGGATTTACGGTGAGTTTTCATACGAGAGTTTGAGCAGCTTGGTTTGTTTATGCAGTTCTCTCTTGGTCTGGACTTTCCTTTCATCTTTGGAGACTTTATTTTCTCAAGTATTCAGGGTTTGCATTTTACATCATGTTTTGAACTTTGTGGAGTTGAGGTGCACTTGCCGTGTGCGATTGAGGGGATGATGAGAATGGTGAGAGAAGATGAAGAGGGCGGAAGTTGGAGTATATGGAGAAATATTATTGATCAAAATTCGATGACTGACATACTCGGTGTGATAACAGGAAGAAGAACTACATGAGGCAATGGATCCTTTGGCTAAAAGTGGGAATCCGAGTAGAGAGTATGAGAGTTTTGGCTGTGGGAGAAATTGATTCCTGGTATGTAACCTTTCAAATGTTTCCCCTGTATTCTGGGGGGGGGGGGGGGGGGGGGGGGGGGTGGGGGGGGGAGTATACGGTTCATATCTTCATGATCTAGCCCTTGAGATATTTCTACAATGTGGTTTCTTGCGTGAAGTATCAAAGTTCTTGTAGAACTAATGACTAGCGGAGAAGAACCTTGAAAATTATTTACACGATTCTATAAAAGATTTACTAACTCTTGAGTTTTGTAGGACCAAAAGCAGTTACTTTCATAGGTAGAGTGGTCAGTTTCGCGACAATTATTGGTAAAAGTGCCAACAACCAAGAGCTAGGGGATGGCATTATGTTGGTGTTAGAGGAGAAGGTGGTGTTGTTTTCGGTGAGTGGTTTCTATATTCGCTTTTCATGTCTTGTCTTCACTCAACTCAATCGCTACTGCAATGCATATTATTCTACGTGAAAGTTGCCAAATAGGTTGTCTCAAACTGACATTGACTCCCCAATATAGATAAAACTATTTTTCGCAAACCAATCTTTAACCCCCTCAAATTAGGTCAACTGCTCTCAATTGGACAGCCTTCTTATCTGATACTTCGAAAGCCGATGGTGCATCATCAGCTGGGTATTCTCGTTTGCGCAAATTTATTTCCTGGTCGCAATACGAGTGATCATTTGATGATTCATACTCATTCCGGGTGCTGCGACGTTGTCGTATTCCTTTTCGGTTACATTAAGGGCGAACCATTACCTGGGCTTATGACATTGGAAGCTTATCTAAATGGAGGATATGATGGAGTTCTAGATGTGAAATTACTCGTTTGGTGTAAAGAGTAATCGGAGCCAAGAAGAAGATTGTCAAAAAAGATGGAGGGGAATCAGATCTTATTGAAGTGATACTCTTCGACCATACTGGCGAACAAAAATGAAATGTTGGTCGGATTTGATCGAGAGTGTGAAAGAATGGATACCAGGAAAAACTATCCTACTCGTTTCTATCCAATGCATAAGCTTGATTATGGAGGCAAAAGAATAATCGTTGGGGAATAAATACAATGGTAGATGTGGAACCGGAATTTGCAGATGCGAACTGGTTGAGGAAATGGGCAAATGGATTGATGAGGAAAGAGAGTAATAGGAGTAGAATTTCCAAGGTGAAGTTTGGGGGGAGGAAGATATTGAGGAAGCGATTTATGGACCTAGAACGGCATTATTTGGCATGAAGGATGTGGGAGGAGTGGGTTAGAGGTGGAGAAGGAGAGGTTTTCACAGGGTGGATTAGTGTTGTGTTGGTGGAATTGAGCTTGGTGAGGATTTGGAGGAGGAACATGTTGTTTTGTGGGGAATGGTTTTGTTTTCTTTTTTCTTTTCTTTGCAGTTTTGTCTTTTCTTGTACTCTGGATCGCGATGAAGATTCTTACTAATCGCCACTATACGCAGCTGCGGTATACAACTCTACTCACCCACCCCCAGTCTCGAATGTCCGCACTGCTCGAAGCGTCTACAACTTATCATGAATCCGAAAGTCATTACGACATTAGTCGATGAGACTGGAATGATAAACGGAGAGAAATTAGTCTGGAGTGAGAAAGCATGGAAGGAATTATTAGGGAGAGGGACGGAGGAGCTTTGCCAGATGGAGTTGAAGAGGTGAAGATGTTGGAGTGGTAGAATGGTGGGGTTGAGAGTTAGTTTGTGTTTTGGGTGGGTGGGGGATGCTAGGGGGGAGAGAGTGGGAGGAAGATTGTGTGTTTTGGGGGTTAGGAGTTGAACAATTGAGGGGTGGAGTTGAACAATTGAGGGGTGGAGTTGGGAAGGGAAGGGGTTGAGAATGGAGTGAGATAAAGATATGATGGCTATGTAGAGGTCATTTGTCAAAGGCGGTGCTAGTGCTAGTGCTAGTGCTAGTGCTATCTGCTTGTAGGTATATGCGTGGATACTCAAAGTTTGTATCAAGCATACCTACCTACCTCGAACTGAAAGGAAAGGTAGGAGGAATAAATTCGCTAGCTATAATCTAGTTTTTTGCTATATATCGATGTTTTATTCAGTATTTGTACATTTATACATTTTCACAATCCCATTGCTAGATAGCTAGATAGCTAAATCCATAGCTATTCAATCTAACCTTTTCCAATTCTGAAAACTACGATACTGGGGCTTGAAGATCAAGATGGAGATGAATTTACATTGTTTTTGTTTACACGGGTGTAGAGATGTGGTAGTGTGTGGTGAAGATGTAGGGAGGTGAGATGTGAGGTTTGAGTTGAGGATTATGTTGTGATGATGTTTGTGATGATTTTTGGATTTGTTTTTGGATATATTCTGGGTTTGTCATTGAACCTTTTATTTTTATGGTGGGGATGTGGTGGGGAACTGATTAATGATCAGGAAGAAGAATGGGATGGTAGATGGGAGATGTTGAGATGATGATGAGATGGTAAGCATGGGAGATGGTAGATGGTAGAGGGAGATGGTAGATGAATGAGATGGTAGATGTGAGATGGTAGATGTTTGAGATGTTGGATATGAAGATGTTGAGGATGTTGGGATATTAGATATTGAGATGTGAGATGTTGGGATATTGAGATATTGAGATGTTGAGATTTGGGATATTGAGATATTGTCAGAGAATGTATAGGTAGCTAGGTAGGTAATAGATAGATCGGATGATTGAGATGGAAATGGAAATGAAAGGGAAAGGGAAGGGAAAATTGGAACGCTCAGTATTTCATTCACGGATTGGGATGGGGATTACAAGGGAAAGGGGAATATGAATGGAGAACACTGAGAGGGGATGGGGGGGGGGGGGGGTTGACCCTGGAATGTTCTCGTTTATTGTCTGGATTGTTGTGTGTTTGGAGATCGGGGTGATGGGGAGGTGAGGAGGTGAGGGTGTTTATATGGTGGAGGGGGAGAAAAAGGGGGGGGGGGAAGAGGGTGGTGAAAAGGGAGGGGTAAGAGGGGTGTGAATTGAGATGGGAAGAGAAAGGAGATGAAAATCCTTGGAAAGAGGAGAAAGAATGAGGACAACAATGAATCAAACACCTAAGAGAATTTCTAGAGAAAGAAAATATGTGAATTACTCGGATTGTGATTCTGAGAATTATAAAAAAATATTAAAAACTGTTGGATTCTAAATCTCAGTAGATCGAAAATCCGAGGAGCTTGGTGTGAAGAGATTAAATTGGATGGGAGGATTGGATGGCTGGTCGGTTTGTAATGTTTCTTCAAGTGGCCGGGGGCCTTGGAAGAAGTAGATAGAGCGGAAGGGGAAGGGATAGACAGTGCATGATCTCAAAAAGGGGTGAATGATGAACTACCGATCTATATCCGAGTTCGGGAGTTTGGTGGAGAGTTAAAAGGAAGGGAAGGAGAGAGGAGGGGGAGTGTATATAAACCTGTAGATCTCTTGGGAGTTTTTGCTAGTTGGGGACAACTTGGATACGCATCGATGATGAATATATTGGGGTACTGGCGGGAGAGCGATATGCATGGGAGTGTTGTTGTTTGTGTGCGGGGGAGAGTTATTTGGTTTTAGGGGGGATATTGTTTGGTTATTTTTGAGGGGGGTGGAGATTTGGGGTTGAGAATTGTTGTTTTGTGTTCTTCATTGCTATAGAACGAGGTTTTTGTTTGAGATTCGGGTTATCATCTGAGGTTCTTTTGCTGTCGATTCTTGTAATAATAGTAATGATTATGCAATCGGAGGAAGTTTTGATGATGAGATTGAGAGTAATGAGATGAGGACGGGAGAGGTTTTAAGGGTTTACTTGTGGATGTGCGAATTAATGGAGCAGAGTAGAGAGCAGAGAGTGTCTTACGTCATCCATCTCGGTGTCTACGGGAAGAAGTTGGTAAAGTGATGAGTGATGAGTGAGAGAGGGAGAGATATTCATGTTAGGGGAGGAAAATCGTATGATGGAGGGAGATGAATCTGCAGGGGGTCAACAAGGTACATAGAAGAGTTAATGAGGTGAATAGCAAAGGAGAGTAGAGTGCTTAGTGAGGAGAGAGGGGTATGTGAATGGTTATGCACGGTAAAGTGATGAATCCTCCCCGGCTCATTTTTGGCTATGAAATATTGAATCAATCCCCTATGAAATTATTCTAGATCAGCGGCGTAATAAAATCCATGTGTCATCTACTTGTTTTTTTCTTTCCCCTAGGGAAATTGAATAAGAGTCATCACATATGTGTCAAGGGATCATTTGGGTACTTGTGCGAGTGTTGAGAGTGTGGGGAAGAGAGCTTTGATGTGAATAGGGCTATAAGTCGTAGATTTGGTGGGGAGATCGAGGGTCAAGATATTTCAAGAAGGAGGTTTCAATATTAATGTTGGAAATCTTGCATTAAGATGGGGTAATGACAAAAGTACTTGGTTTTTTATTGTCGATGTCATTTTCGTTGTATTATTCTTTCATGACTTTGTATATCTGCTTATGCTTCACCTCTGTAATTTATGGCCGGAAATCATTATCTGCAAAAAGATCCCTCATTTACCTTAATGCCTCGCTCCTTCGAGAAGTCACTCCTGGTGTTGGGAATATTTCGTTCTCATTCTCTATGATCACAAAACTTATTGGAGGGAAGGACTTTATATAGGGTTCAGTGGATTGCTTACATCGCTTAGGATGTAAGATTAGTGGGTCTTGACGAGGAGTGGATGGGGGGAGTGAGTTAAGCGAGGAGAATTAACGATATACCTGATATCGGAACAATGAATGTGAGATTGTGCATATAGAGGGGGCTGAGATTAAGTGTATTGGGGATCTTGAACTCATGGAAAAGAGATTGAGGATATATATAAACTTCATCTCGGTTTGACTGGTATTTTGCTTTTCTCGATGGGTGCAGGCGATTCCAATGGAGGAGTTCAGGACACACATTATTATTTTTTCTCAATTGGGTGGAATTCATATGAATGGTTGTTGATAATTATGGCTAGTAGAGATGTGAGTTTGGGTTAGGGAAAGGGCGCCGGAAATGTACTTAGTTGTTCCACTTGGTTTATATTATTCTGTAATAGACGTGGAGATATGGCGGTGATAGTTAGAGGAGATAGCCCAAGTGAGAAAGCTGGAGATTTGCGGAAATAGTTAGTGTATAAGGGTTGCTGACTGTCGAAAAGCCCTCTTTCGATACCTTCTTTCACATAAAAATGATAAACAACAGCCCCTATTTACTGTCACCATCCGTTATTTTCACTCTTCAGTATGTACGCGATATTATCAACTAAGTTCTAATCAATTCTACCGTTTCTGACCTCTACCCATCTTGTCAATTCAGGGATATGACCTTATAAACTTGGCAGATTCTGCTTCCATACTTGATATATCTGCCTTGTGGAATGGAATTTTCATCGACAATTCAGTGGTTGTTAAACATGTCTGATTAGAGGTAGAAGTGTAAGTTTATATAAACGCTAGAGGGTGTAGGTAACGGCACTATCCACATTCAGGAAGTGGGGGCGGAAGGGATATGAGAAAATCTGAGAGAGGGATGTGAATCATCAAAGTGGTAGGGTTAAAAGAGGTAGATAAGTGAATAAATAGAGTTTTAATACGATTTAGAATAGACTATATAAGGCCTGCAGAGCAGCACATGTATCAAGGTATACCTAACTCCTCACCCATCACCAACAGAAATGGAGGAAGATGAAAAGACGAAAATCGCGACAAGTCTGGCGAAAGCCAAAAGAAACCATCGATTAGCCGTCTTCGTCGAGATAATGTCCCAGGCGAATCTGGCAGAGATGGAGGAGCAAGACTGGAAATCGAAGAAAAATAATCCCAGAGGTGTGATGGAGGAGTGATATGCTTATACCTCGCCAGTTTCTGAGAGAGGGATTTGGTTGTCACCTTTGTGATTATTTCTTTTTTACTGTCACTCTACGGGCAATTTTGTGCTTTTTGTTGTTGAAATTTTAATTCTAACTTTCCAACACCCCAAGAGATTCATTTGTCGAAAAGATAGTTCTCGTCCTTTGATTGGAAAAAGGAAATGCCTCTTTGTACGGCAAATTTAGCAAAGTAGGAGATTTGATCTTCAGCGGGATTAAGAGATGAGGGGAGTGTTTCGCAAATATATATTTTTCAAAGACATGATATGGGAAGTTTCGGAATTGTCAATAATTAGTGAGTGAGCGGAAGTTAGAGGTGGATGGATATGAACGGTGGAATGTGGAATTTGGGCTCCATGACTTTTCTGGACTCAATAGGGAGAAGAGGAAATTACTATTTGTCCAAGAATTTAGCTTTACTAGAATCATGGATGTGTATTAACAAATTAAGAGACCAGGAAAATGAGCAACAACTGCCTTCCTCACTTAGATGAAGTGTAAGCGAGATATGCGCAGATTACAAACTCGTCGATTGTGAGACTTTGGATTCATCAATCAGGTTCAAAAGAGCAAGCTGTTTCCACTAAACTATGTGACGACGATCGCTTCGTGTGGTATTCCTGTATTTGCTATATTAAGAGTTGTTTGAAAGGTGAGAAGGGCAGAGCTGCTTTGCAGTGTTGTCGAACTTAGTCTCAGATGTTTATCAATTGCTTTTGGATGTTAGTACTCTCCATTACTGTCGATTCTCTTGCAGCTTTTCTCGGCTGAAGGTACGATTTCTCATTCCTGCTCAGTCCAGCAATAACCACTCTCCACGCATAATATCGTAAACGTGTAACTTTCTCGTGTAGTATCAAATTACTTCGCCCTCAGGCGTGGGAACTGGTATGTTTAGCTATTTTAGAGATCAAGAAATGAAAAGGAAGCAGGAACTTATATACCTGTTTGGGTTGTCCATTCAGTAGGCTCCACGCAGAACATTAAACAGATAGGTCATATTCAGAACTAAGATCAAGTATGATCGGGTGAATCTTCTAGAAAATGTACCCACCCGATGATAGGAAGCTAGGAAGGGCCGGTGACATAGTGGATGTGAACCATGGAAAAATCATGCTGTGAGCTTATAAGCGATCAAATTGGCTGAACTTCAAAAAATAAAAATTATAGCATATTCACAGTTATGCACAGGCACAAGGAGATACAATTTCAAGAAAAGCTCGTATGACGTATTTGAGGAAGAGGAAGAGGAGATTGGAGATGGACATAAAGTAGCCTTTCTTTGTTGCATTTGTTATGTTTGCCATAAAATGTACCACGACTGTCTTCGTGGGACAGAAACTTGGAAGGAGAGGTAAAAATATCATAGAATCCGTTGATTTGTTGACAGCAAGGATGTTTCTATCGCCGTCGATACCATCACCGCCTCTTGCGTCTGAGCCTCAGCAAATTAAGCCGTATTTTTGACATTGCAGCTCGTTCTTTAATCAGAATTTTCTTCTAAAGAAGACTCCAAGAGTACGCTCAATGTGCCTTAGACAGCTGGAGCTCAGATCGACTTGCCTGTTTAAACTTTCTCGGTAGAGATGTTGTTTCGGATCTTGATTTTAGAGTCCGTACGATCCTTTGTAACAATTTAAATAGAAAAAGCATCTAATATTGAGATTTCGGGGGTTTTCAGAAGCTAACACGCCATCAAAGTCTGAGTAGCTACGAGGTGAATTTGATGATCATGGCGCATGTCACGGTCAGGACTCGAATTGATTTCAGCTTTCTTATTCCGTTCCATTTCTGATTATCCTAGTACAAAAAGCTCAAAAGATTTATTAACAGTCATTTCCCCACTGATAATACCGCAACCTAACTCCAACAAACCTTGCATTAACCCTGTTTCATTCCGAGTATTCTCATTAAGCAGCGCGAACATACTTGATGCTCACTATTTTGGCAGGTCAAAATTCAGAGAACTGTCTGATTCTGAAATGTAATACATCATAAGAAGACAATGTTGCATATATCCAGAATTTCCAGTGTATATATGAGAGCCTATCCTCGCAATTAATCTGAATTTGTATTCGTTGTTGGGAATTTTAGTGCGGGAAATGTTTAATTCTCTACAAGTCTTTGCTTGAATTCCTTTGAATTTTCACTGTCATAAGATTATAACCATATTGTCATTCTTGTGGACATCTATCATCTGAATGATGATAGATCATCCTATATTAGATATATCGACATTTGAAGTCGTACTCCATCACTGGGCCCCATTGACACAAGATCTAAGTAGTCTCGGAAACCAAGTAGTGATTATCGCTCAACCATCACCATATGGTCATCACCTTGTTTTCGTTGCTTGTGAGAGATAGAGATATTCGAACCAGTAAAAATCATCACTCTTATATACACCATTCTTTTATTCCACAAAAAGTTAATTAGATAGTGACATCTCCCAGTTACATTACAGTTGCATGAATTTCTCAGTATAAAAGCACCAGCAGCTATTCAAAAAAGAAAATTTTGTATTCGAATAAAAATAAGGCAACTGAGGACGTTCATGGCGAACTAATCCATACCTTTTTCGTGACTGTTTGAATCAGAAACAGATGAAAGCCAAAGGACTCATTCTATAACAGAGGAAGACCACTTAGTCTAACGAGTTTCTAAGATAAAATCTTGTTGCTGTCGTCGTATGACCTAAACATTGACTGTCAGTTCATATCAGTAACTGTAAATTGACAAGAATCCAATCAACACGCCTCTGTACACAGCAGCATCTCAACCAGAAACCCTGACAGCTCGTGAAATTGCATGTTAGTTCTTAGAAGCTGAAATGGCAAGAAGTGTTAAGCTGGGCAAATCTCTGTCCTACCATGAGATGAAAACTTTATTATTACCGCCGCCAAAGGCAATGTTAATAGCACCATTGACTTTCGAACGACTAAAATGTAATCGCCGAATTCTCTTATATTTTTCATCGAAATCCTACGCACTTACAATTGAAAAAGACCGGACGCATCTCCGAAGAAATCTTGCCTCCACGCCACTCTCAGTCAAGCTTAGCGAACTAGATATCTCCGTAGTCGGTACAGATTATCTTTTCCAAGCCTTGAGCTGTGAATGATCAGTTGATATATCTTTGACTTTAGGAGTTTGTGAAATTCCAAAAATATTTGAAAGCAGGTACAGTACTAGACAAAAAATAAGGGCCGTGGCTCAAAAACACACCAAAAACAGCCATTATTCAACCTTTCTATTTCTATATATTTAGAAACTCTCTAGATATATTATAATGAAATTTCATAATAATATAGAAAATTATATTAATTTTAATAAAAAGAAGATGAATTTTTTTTCATAAATTATTTCACCTTAATATAATCAATTAAAATCGATTGAATTAAAAAGTTCGATTTTGTGACATTTTCACTAGTAAATTCATCGTATTTTTCGAATTTTCAACTTTTTGGATTTTAAATCATAATATTAAGATTGTCAGAAATAGACAGCAAGTTACGCATAATCTGTAGAGTAATATGGAGAATGTATTATGTATATATTTTTCTCCTTAGAGCGGAAGGCTCGGAAGGGGGAGTTTTGTAGTGGTGTGCACGTGCCACACACGTGCCGTACATGTGATTTCCAACAAAGATCAAATAAATCTCTAAAAATATTATATCTATTTTTAATTAAAATTTTATTAAATTTCTATCATATTTGAAAGTTTGAAATCTAAATATTCAATTCATAAAGAATTAAAGCTCTTTAAAAACACTGAAAAATGACTATTTTTGGTGTGTTTTTGAGCTACGGCCCTTATTTTTTGTGGGTCACTGTACTCCGTTGATATTAACTTATCACAAAATGCTTTACCTAGGTATCACTCCATAAGTAAGGAACATAAGTAACTCATAGAGTTTAAAATTCATGAAATCAAGTGATATTGAGATGGCTGCAACACACCAATTCAAGGTAAAAAGAAGGGAGTTGAGAAGCTTAACCACAGTCCAAAGGATAAATAAATGTGAACAGTGGCGGTGCTAGTGTGGTTTCTGGTATTTCTCCATAGAGCCTTATGATATTTCCTTCTTGAATAGATGCATCCGAAACACCATTTTGTTGTCGAATCGATGGGAACTTGTGAGATTTCCGACAGCGATAAAAATTACAGACGGAAGTCGTGTATTCTCACTATCAAATCCTTCATCCAAAGCCATGTTTTACAGTAGTTACACTTCCGTGAAATTGATTCTCTAAAATTATCTAGTGATTTGAGCTTCAGTGCTTGAGTTTCCCCGTTACTCAACACTTTTATGTCCTTCGGTGCCTTATAAACAACTTCCGGCTCGTATCCAGTGATGATGGAATCGAATACATGCTTTGTTACTTATGATTAGAGAGTATTTTATTAATCAAGTGAGATGTACATGTGCTATGTCGCTTACCAGGCCAACAGCCGTTCTTCTTGGATGTGGGAAGGGAAAGTATTTTCTCGTTTTTTTATATGAGTGAATCATTTAGTCAGCTTGTTCCCTCGGGGGAAGAGATCTTATGATTACTTACCCAGACATGTGATTGAAGAACATGTCAGTGAATGGTTAGATGTTGAAGATTCCGAGATTCGAAATCTCCAACTAGACATTTGAGAGTTATTTAAGAGACCAGTGCAAAAGAATTTTGTTCAAACAATCAAAAGGCTTCACAGCAGTCTACCAGAAGCACCAGTCTGTGTACGAGTGGATCTCCCTTGAAATCTGATATCATTGCCCCTCTTGTCCCTCACACTCACACGGGTTTATATCCTGTGGGAAAAAGTGATAGAGACAGAGACCCAACTGATATCTTTGGTAGTTTCGAGATGAATGGAAGGTACAAAGAAAGTCCGCCGTCACTATAAATCTTGTTGCCCCCCGCCGTCATTCCATTTTTCCACATGTAAGGGTCGAGCTTTTAGCCATGATTAGAACGGAACAAGCTCCGCGATAATCAGAAAAACTCTTTAGAAACAATGATAACAAATGTTAACATCAATTTGACTTTTCTCCTGTTTTTCAATCAATTGTGAAATCATCGCCATATTCTCTTGCCAATTACAACTGGAGGTTCCGTCTAATTTGGAGGTTGAGCTAAAACTAATTTAGCTTCTCCTTTTGATACTATTATATGTGAGGATGATATTTTGAGTTGTGAGCTCTTCTGGAGCCCCGAAAGTTATAGACACAAAGAGGTGAGCTAAGGAGTGAGTTTTGTGTGCTAGTGGAAATGGCTTGTGTTCGTCCTAAGCGAGTCAAACACTTACCGCCTGACCAAACTCTTTTTAAGAAGTATTTCAGCAATTATCGATCAAACAAACCTTTTAATGCAGAAAGAACGACCAAAAATGTTCTGGCCGCCTTTACAAATATGTAGAAGCTTATACTTATATGCTAATTGCCTAGTAGCTCTCTGGACATCATTAGGAATTATGCTTGGTTCATTGACAAAGTAATTATGGTCTGAATTTAGGTTTTGAATGACAGCAATATTGATGAACGGAAATAACTTGCGAAAGTATGACAACAGATATTCAAGAGTACAGTCATTCAGGCGATCAAAGCCCTACCATGCAATTGTACACTCCAGCTCCATGTTTGTCACCTCACAGCAGCACGATGATTGGGAACTCTTCTTTCCTATGTTCATTGACATTTTATGGTCTGGGCGTCTTGCCACTTATGCCTACTAGAATCAGACCATTAAACCTCTTTGTGTGTCTATATACTCCATGCCCACTTTGAAACTAGATTTACATGGTCTCTCCAATTTAAAGAAAAAGAGTTTCAAGATTACATGAAGAAACCGTCGTGTTTTTCAGGTCAGACTTGAGACGTATAACAAAGCTCCTCGCGACGAACAAATAGATATGAAAGTAGTGAGATGACAGCACTCCTAGCAAGAAACTCCAACAAATTCGAAAACATCTGAGTAGATGAGAGGACGTTACTAGACAATAGCCAAAAAGTTAGGTATAGCACGGGCGATCGCATTGTGAAATTCACGGATAAATCAGGCGCATACATGTCCTCAACTTTCTCATTTCAGTCTTCAAGCTACATTTTGTACCTGAGACAACCAGGTAGATCAGAGCTTACAACTGCACTCAATTGTACGCCTATTTTTAGTTCTGTCTCGACTGAAAATCACTAATCTCATTTCGGAATGGGGGAAAGACTTGTTTGTTTATTCACTCTTTCAAGAGAAAGTGGTTGATTTCAAGAATGTACTGATAAAATCAATTCAAAAGGACCAGAGGCAGCCTTGAATACCTAGGTAGTCAGTGATTAAACCTTCTCCGAGACCCCGCAAAGTTCTTGGCAAAAATGGATTCCTCGCTAAACAGACGAGGAGGATCCACTTACCCCTCATTTCCTTCACTGCGACAACAATGAATCTAGGTGTGCTTTTCCTGCCGAATTTTCGAGGTTATATTCTCACGAAGAGCTCCGATCATTTTTCTTTTGACAGAGAATATGGTATTGAAGCTACACGACTTTGCTTATGGGAAAGCGAAAGTTGATGGAAGTGGTTGACATGTGTCGCACAAGGTATCTTCAGGGGAAATACGGGTTGCGAATATGTTATGATTGTGGTCAAGAGAGTACGCATTAATGTTATCATCTAAACAATTTCCGAAGAGCTTGCAAGATGATAAACGACAACGACAAAGAGAAATTATGCGATAAAATTGTAAGTGATGAGACGAGAAAGTCTAGATGATAATCTACACCACACAACATCGCTCATTATTCACTGCCGAAAACGACACAAAAATCTCCTCGAAAAAATTCCCTCAGTTCTCGTCGTAAAAATTAGGAGTAGGAAATAAAAGCGTGCGACATTTTCTAACGGGCAAAACAAGCAGCTGACTTGGAGAGGTAAAAACTTGGTTTCTGAGTGTGTTGTTTCGAGTATTCGGTAGAACTTCTTCTTTTTATAACTACGAGACCCATTCACTCTGAAATAAATATCTGACAAGGGCAAAGAATAAGGCTGAATATTCCACACATCACAACATCTTTTCTTTACTCATTATCAAGATGTCTCCAGTATTCAAAGAGACATGTTTTAATAAATAGGCTCCCAACTCCTATTCTTGAATTCGAAAATTGTTTGAAATTCAGAAACGTTGCTTAGTACGGAATGTCCCCACCGGTTGAAAACAGAGACCATCGGCGTTGTGTTGTAGTAAGTTACCATTCCCTGTTTCACTACACTATACGAGTTGTTTATAACAACCTAACCAGCCGAGTACTAACAGCAAAGGTGTAAGAAAACAAGGGAAACAACGCCAGTTTAATCACCCGACAAAATTTGACGAAAAGAGAACTTTACCTGACAGTGTTAAAGCTCGACTGTATTTTCTCTTTCGCAGTATGCACAATAATCTAGGCAACTACGCCGAACGTCAAATTTGAATTGGTAGTACAAAACAAGCTGACGAGATGTTTGACCTTGGAAATCTTAATATTGTAGCTGGCACAAAGACAGTGTGAAAATTTTCAGAGGAGTAATTTTGCACATGCGAAGGCACAATTTAGCAGTACCTTCAGGGTGGGAAAGATAGGGATGGAGAATATAGAGATGGAATAGAGTGAAAGGTAGTTGAGTAAACAACGCAGGAAGTTGTACTTGAGTAAAGTGATGAATATATCCTAGATTTTGATGTCATTGTTCGGTCCGGGTATCATGAAATTAAGATGTCGTATTTTAGTTCATAGCCATAAGCAAACCACTGACGTAGCAACAATTTAATTTACCTCCCTTAATCAAACTCCTAACGTTAACCAATTGCTATTCCCAAACCCTCATGTTCCGTTATATCTCTCAAATATGGGACGTAACTGTCATACCAGCATCAACAATCAGTCCTGATCCATTGACGTAACTAGCAGAAGGACTGCACATAAAAACTGCAACATTCGCCAATTCCTCCGCAGTAGCCGCTCTTCCTGCCGGTGAAGCTTTTTGAATCACTGCTTCGAGTCCCTTCCATCGACCTATGCTACGTTCCAACATTGAAGTTTGTACCCACGTTGGGCAAAGTGCATTTATGCGGATTTGGTATTTCGCATTGTCAAGCGCTTGGTTTATGTTAGTTGCAACATCTCAAGAACAGGACTATATTTAGATGGCCAAATGTGGTAGATATACGAAATGAGTAAACATACCAGCAACTTTAACAATTCCCATCATTGCATGCTTCGAAGCAACATATGCCATCATTCCCGGCGCCGCAATATACGAGAACGCACTTACAATATGCACGATGGATCCTCGACCCAGATTGCGTTCGTCGCCATGGCGACCCTTAGTCGTGAGAGGCTCCTGTGTCGACATGGCTTTAGTTACTGCTCGTGTGATAAGCATTGTTCCACGGGTATTAACGGAATGAATTTGGTCGAAATTCTCGATATCGACGTCAGAGGTCGGCTTAAGAGAGGTAGCTCCTAGCTAGAATGCGGTTAGGAAGTTGCATTCGAGAAAAAAAAGAATGCGTTTGCAGGATGATTTTGGACGCGAAACAAGAGCAATAGAAATAAGAAAGTGTAGAGAGATCTGGACTCACACCAGCACTATGAACAACATAGTCAATCCTTCCAAATTTCTCCACCATCCAGTCAACCATCGACTGAACACTATCTGCATCCGCAACATCAACTTGAATTGCAAAGCATTGATATTTAGAATTAGCTGCAAATTCTTTACTCTTCTCTGCACTGGTTTTGGCGCCTTCGGAATCGATATCTGCGAATACTACAGTGAGCGCATCAGCTTCTGCAAATGCGTAACCTGTCTCTCGACCTATACCAGTAGCTGCCTGTGATAAAACGTCAGCAGCTAGTCTGATAAGATCTGAAAGACGAATTGTTTGATGATGAAAGTAAGTTACTCACACCTGTTACGAGGGCAACACCTGTGACTTTTGCAAACGACATGTTGAGTTTTTGTGAAGACAGCTGGAGAGAGATGGAATGATAGTTTCGGCGATCTTGTGTCTGTGAAGTGCTCTCTGAGAATCTTGAATCTCAGAGATCTTGAAAATTGAATGATTTTTTACTCCTGTGTCAATTCCTTGCTTGTTTCTTGAGAATACGTGATGGTATTTAGGGATGGGTTGCAGCGCCGCGGCATAGGCCTTCTCACGGTGTGACCCGATCATCCTTTCTTGGATTTGCTGGTTATTGGGAATGACTACTCAGGATTACCTAATGAATGATCTTTAAGTACCTAGGTACCTATCCATGTGAATTGTTTCAGACACCTTGAATGCTAGTGTCTCAAAATTGAACAAAAGCGTTTACTAAAGTAATGGTAAGACCTATGCCAAAATAGATAGACTAAAAGCACATGAATCTCTCGGCAAAGTTGCGAGCCTAAAATGGTAGTGAGTCCCGATCAAAAAGACCGCAATCCATGTAATTATACCTATGTAAGTACTAGTTATGTTGAAAGGAATGATCTATGATAGGATATGATTATGAAGGAGCCCACTTGGAATAATTATTTTCATTAGGGTTCGGAATCTATGATCTCTAAGAAGCTCTCTTATGAGGCTTGAGCTAATTCTAATTAGGCTTATCTCCCCCTACTATTATTGTACCACCTATGAACCGTTAGATTCAACAGTATAGGTATCGTATCTTTGGGTTCCACGACCTAAGTGCTTATTTTTCGTGTCTCAAATATCGTTCCAGGGTACCTCGTATCAAGACAGCTTCACCAGCGTCTCAGGTATCACACATACATATTCCATCATCTCTATTCTAACTCGTAAGGAAATTAGTAAATGCCGAAAGATCTTTTCCAGTGAATAATCTTACTATCTAATAAACACACCATCAAATTTGAAAGCTCCAAAACACATACTCACGCTAGTTGATTGCGAACAAGCGAAGTGAAAATGAGATTTTTATGTCTCCATGGAATGGGAACTAACAGTGATGTAGGTGAATTTCACCAAGGAAAGTAAGAATTGACATGACTGATCCGATCTGCTCGGCATTTAGATCTTTGAACTCCAGACTGGTACTCGGTCCTCCGCTCTCCTCTCTTCTTAGCACATCAACATAGTTTCTTCTATCGGCCCTCTCTTACACTCATACAGTCGCAATCCGGTACGCCCTATCTCTCGACCATACATATGACTTTATCGAAGGCTCTGTTCCCTGTCCCATTGCTCCAGGTCAGTGACAACTCCCCGCCTCTTTCCTTTCGCACCCTCCATGTTACATCTCCCATCCCGTCCCCTAGTACTACCGAGCCTTTATACATGTGAGCAATCCAGTGTAAGTTTTCTCATGTGATCAAGTATTTACAGTCGAATAGCGGTGCTTTGAAATCTAACATAGGTCATCTCGAAGGAGGCAGTGGTCTTGCTAGCTTGATCAAAACCGTCCTCGTTCTTGAGAAGGGTATAATTCCGCCAAATGCCAATTTCGAGCGAGCAAACTCAAACATAGATGCGGAATTCTTCCACTTGAAGGTTTGTATTTCTATGCTTATGTATATGGCGGTATGATGTTTCTTTGTTAATTTAGTACTAGTTTCCTACAGAGCAAGCTCCGTGGCCTTGTCAAGGTCTTCGTCGAGCTTCCGTAAATTCATTCGGCTTCGGTGGATCTAATTCTGTCGGGATATCAATCATGTGATCTAAAGAGGGCACCGTATTGCACTAGCGCTAGTACTAGCACTTGCATTTCTATTATATCAAGTATTAGCTTTTTATAGTTAATAATAATCAAGACGAATAATACAATCAATTATATTGATAAAACTGAAGTACTTTACACTTTAATTAATATCAAGTTGATATCAATACTAATTAGTGATATCACAAATTAGGGCCTTAGATTCTATTAGAAAGTATTAGGTGTTTAGAAATAGTATTCAGAATTGGTAGAAATTCTGAAGAGATTATAAAGAAAGATATTATTGTATTGAATATAATATACTTTCTCTTCTTATTGTATTAAAGAATATACTTTGAATAATTGTATCAGGAAAATATATTCAAAAGAATCGATTAGTTAAATATAATAAATCGATTTTGTATTTATTATATATTTACCTTTATACTATACATTATATAAAATAAACCCTTTATTTAAATACCTTTCATACACTCTTTTATACCTCTCATATCTACAATCTACTTATAACTTTCGAAATACCTATAACCTTCGAAATACCCTTATACATATTTTATCATATCGAATAGCGATAATATTCCGATTATCTCTAAGATTATCAGTAAGGAATTATACACAGAAGAGGAAAAGGAGTATTGCGAAGAGTGATTAAGCTTATTGAAGGAATAACAAGCTGATAATGGAATTGTTGATTTTGACTTTAAGGAGTTTACCAAATATATCAAATTTAAGTACAAGCAATACGATTATGAGGATATCAATAACAATGAGCTAGTTGAGGTCTTTTATAATGATTTCAATATATTCAAAAGTAGGCAATTTACGAAGATCCATTAGTTGGATATACGAAAACTATAAATAGTATTACATGTCCAAAGGGTATGGATACCGAAATTAAGTGTTAAAGTATTTATAGTTTTATATAATCAATTATGTAGATCTATTATAAATATATAAATGAAAAACCAAGTTTAGAAAGTTTTGAAGATTGTAATTTTAAAAAATCTAAGTTTAGATTCGAAATAATTAACAGATTTATTGATAACAACTTTGAATATGATAAAGATAATTGAAAAGATGATAAGAAGGGTGATAAAGGAGGAGATTCTGATAATAATAATAATAATGATAATAATAGGAAGGATAATAGAGGTTGATGTGATAGGGATAAGAAATTATCAATATATTCTAATATACAATTTCTTATTAGTTTGTTGAAATTCTATATTAATGAGGAGAAATATAATGGGGACAATAATAATTTTGATTTCAAACTCTCGATATTTTACGAAATCTTATAATATGTAGAGGTGTCTATAGATATGCAATACAAGGTATTCCTAATTATATTAAAGGATAGCATACTCGAATTCTTTTATGTCAACTATAAAGTACTATTACTTATATTCAAAAAGCTTTATACTTATATATAAAATAACTTTAAGAGAGAAAAGTATTAATACAATATATTATCTAAATGAAACAGTATTACTTTCAAATCAATTAAAAAGGAGTATAAAAACAAACCACTTAATAAGTATCTTATCATTATAATCAAATAGCTACACATACTACAACATCGACTTGATCCTATTATACAATAGATATTATATTTATATAATAAGCTTATACTAGTATATAAAGATATTAAGGTATATAACCTAGCTTGTTTCAACCCCAAAAAGGAGATATCTGATTTAATTAACCAATTACAATAATCCATTAATATATAAAAAAGATTAGGGATACGATGACTCTCACCTGTACGTGGTGTATCCTACGAACCTTCGATCGTGCGATCGGAGAGCTAAGTAGAGTCAGCTGGAGCCGGGTGGTGGTTGTACACTAATCGGAGGCTGTACTGGGAGCGAAGGTACGTGTAGCTGATCACCAGAGGGTAATCGCGAAGATGCTCGGAATAGAGGATTATCAGCAAAACGGAGATGAAAACCATTCGACGGTGGAAGGGAGATGAGAGCGGGATTGATGCGGAATTATGTTTTTACGAATCTGTGTGGGGAGCAGAGCCAGAGCATATCGTGATAGAGTATTTGCAAAGCGGAATTAGTCCTTGAAATAACGGATAATAAAGTTTCTATAATATAGCTGAGTCTGACTGAAGCTTGTATTGGGAGCAGGGCCGATATCTTTAACTTGATGAACGAAAATCGATAGAACACCTTTGGGGCACTAGTGTGTAGAGTTTTCACAATCTAATAATATATACAATCTGTGGATATACCGGATCGGATATTTACAAATGGTAAGGAGAATAATAGGAAGTATATAAAGACTAGAATAATATCTACTAGGACCGATAGGAATATATATAGAATAGGAGAAGGAACGTTTTTAGTACCTTATCTCCAAATATACGGAAGCGGTATAGCAGTAGAGAAGCTTTAGTATAGGAAGGACGCTTTTAGTAAACTATATTCAATAATACTCGATCGATATTACGGCGGTGAAGGATCTTAGGTAGAAGCTAATTCTATAATATATATATATAATACACTCCTAGCACTTTACTTTCAACTACAAATTATATATTGAGGAAATAGATTTTACAAGTAGAGCTTTAATTAGTAGATTGGAAATATTATAGAAGGACTGTCTGACTAGGGGTTTGAAATAATAAGCCTGTGAGATATAGTCAGTCTTATTATATAAAAGAGATCCGGTAAGGTAATGCAAAACGGCTATTAGTCATGAGGTGTAGTATATAATAATAGCAACAGTGATACTATCTATATAACTTGAGAGAACGAATACGTATATTGGTTTATAATCAGATATTATAGGGTAGAGGGTATGATGGAGGTATTAGATAGGTTTAAGGAGCAAATAGGAATGGAGGTGTGAAGGAATGGTTTTGATTCTAACCGGAATTTCCGAAGGCAATTATATAATAGGTGGTTTAATGTAATCAAAAGATTTTACAGAAATCTAGTACTAGTAGCTTTATCACAAGTAAGCCGGGAAAGTGTTTATAGGTGTAGCGAACCTACTTTGTATTATAATATATTCTAGAAAGTAGTTATAATATAATTCATTTCTGCCACCTCAATCAACCTAAGACCCGCACCGAACAGCCATAAGCGCTCCGAGCGCTCTCCCGATCGACAGCGATCGACCTGATCATCCGCCGACACCCGGATGGCATACGAAACAAGGCCCTCTGAAACAGGACCACAAACCCTTAGACAGAACAGCCGCAGGATCGCCATGAGCGGTACTGAGCGGGGGAATACCAGAGGCAACAAGCCCCTGATTAGCTAACATTACACTACTATGAGCGGCTGGAACGCTAGCGGCCCGTAGGCCCGCTCCTTAGTACGTCTAGAATACCCCTTGGGAGGTCAGATATTAGACGTTAATCACTATAAATAAATAAATAAATAAATAAATAAATAAATAAATATAAAAAAGATTATATAAGGAAGAAGATATAGTACTATTCACTAACAGAAAATTTCATAATAATAATAATCAGAATAGTTCAGGTGATTCTAGAGATTTCAGAAGTAATAATTTCAAAAGCAATAGCTTCAAGGGCAATACCAATAGGTTTCGATAATAATCTAATTTTTCAAATCAATAAAATCGTTGTTGGATATACAAAAAAGAGAGATATTGATTAATAAAGTATTCCCAGAAAGAATAGAATAAAAACCAATATGAATATCAGGAAAAGATTAAGGATAATAATAATAATGTATTTAATAAGTACTATAATCAATAATTAATCGAATATGAGGGAGAAGCTATTAATATAAAATCTAATTCAGAAACCGAAATAGAATAATTCTTTACAAATCTTGATATTAATAATACTAAAGAAAAAGCATTTTTTATTAATTCAGAATCTATAAATAGTCAAAAGATATTCAATCAGTTATCAGTCAATATAATATTATATACGTTGATTAGAAACCCTGTCATTGATTAGAAATACAAGAGATAAAACAGAAGGTTCTAGATAGTCCTGAAAGGCCTCAAAACAAGGGACGATTCACATATACTCCTTATTTATTTCCCCTGCCCCGGCAGGCTTAATCCTATTAAACCTTGTAACCACAAAAGGCTCCCATTATGCTGATAGCGATGTGCGTCCCTAACACGCCAAGCAGTTCCTCAATCCAAGGGGCGCTCCCTTTTTAAGCAATCATTAATACCTTAGGGGCTGGTATACAGCTTTCACTAATTATAAGATCGCCCACAGGCTCTGCCTTTGGTGTAATCAAGGAACGATTTAAAAGGATCGATAAGATAGAGGGGGAGAGATGGGAAGTGATCGAGGTATTCGTGGTACTAGCAGATAAGCTTGCATAAGGGTTCTAAGGCTAACAATGCAAACTTGCTGTGAAGTTTAAGAGCACAATCATTTTTGCTCTGTTAGGAGTAATAGAAACTATCCTTGATTAAGGGAGAAAACCTGCAATAGAGCAACTATAGCTAGAAAGCAATACACAGAAAATCTATATTGATGTATTGAAAACTCAGATGAGGTCTGAGGCAGTAAGCCTTATTACAGGCTTCATTAATACAATGCGCTCTGCTTTTAGTGGAAGTATGAACATTGATTGTTTGGGAGTATGCAGATTTAAAAGGGAGAATAATCGAATCGAGAAAACGATCCTTATAATAGTTAGCGGGGAAGCTCTGTTTTCAGAGACTAGTCTATTTCTATTAAAATTCAGAATAAAAGAGGCAGTTACTAGAATCATATTAATAGAGATCCCTTTTCTTTAGAGGAACAATACAGGCTGGATATTAAGGTGCAGCTTTGGTACTAGTTGGGAGGAGATTATGAAACAGAAAATATCGAGTGGGTATTTAAAACTCTTTATACAATAAGTATATGTAGATTAGAAAAATGGTTTATGTATACAGTCCCACAAATACTATACAATTTCTATTATATCGAAAATGCTTTTGTTTTTATACTCACTAAGCTTATTAAGGAGAAAATCACAGCTCAAATCAACAAGCAGTCAATCAACTACAGATTGGCATATAGCAGGATCAACCCGATCACTAAAAAAGCCATCTGGATTATTGGCTTCAATACTACAGTATTGCGGTTTCGATTATTCAATAACAACTCCTACTTGATTTTTCTAAACAAACCTTAGGAAATTCAACTTTATAATACTAGCTGCCTAGGGTATTATAACTCTTTCACCTGCAATAAAGCCTTAAGATGCTTGATATACAATAAACTAAATATTAAGTATAAGGGCGTACTTGTATATTAGTAATGTACTAAAGCAGCTTAATATACTAATTGTTATAGGCCCTTTTGTACTAGTTATTTCAATTACCTAGCTACTTCTAGGGTCTATACTAAACAACAGATTGTTCTGATTATAAAGGAACTAGCCACAGTTAGAGCTATTGGCAAAAAAGATTATAAGATATTATATAGAGTAGATATAGACAAAGCGGATTACACCTTTAAACCATTTCTATCTTCTAAAGTAATAATTGCAGAAACCCTGGTTACTTTGGGGGCGAGGATTATAATATATAAGAATAAACATCTCAGCAAACGTTTATATAGGTTTAATATAAATCTGCTGATCACATTAATCATGCTATATATATGTTCAGCTTGTAGCCAAAGCCAGCGGAATTTCAATATAGAAGTCTTAGCAGAAAAAGCCTTCATTCTAATAGATCTAGAGATAAATAATATAGAGATCTCTATAACAGTAGATACTATATCTAGATCCTTTCTATAAGTAATACAATCGATAAGCATATTCAGAGGAACAAAAGTCTTACTATCACTTGGGCAAATGTAGATCAGGAATATGCAAATCATATCATATTATTATAACTAGCAGCTGAAATTCAGCTGAATATAATCTGTTTACAGGAGCCAAGACTATACTGGAATTCAACCACGCAAAATCACAATGCATATAATCGATATTAGCCAATCGATAATTGGAACCTCCAGGGAGATTTGGAGGAGAACGAACAAGGCCCTTGGGTTATGATATATATACAAAAAGATGTATATTTGAAAGTAGAATAAATAGATCGACTCGAAAATAGAGATCTACTTTGGATATAAGTCAATAAATACTCAATCCTGAATATCTACAAAGCTTTGTGTACTTTGGATATTATTAATTATATTATATATTTGATTCCAAATGAGTATATGATTATAGGAGGGGACTTTAATACAAAACATGAGTTATGGAAACTGGGGATAATCATAGTCAATCAAGGGGTGCAGCTTGTAATATAAGTAAACGAACAGGGTATGGAGTTTATAGGTACCTTAGGTATACCCACCTATACAAGAGGGTATATATTAGATCTAACCTTCTTCAATGTATTATTCGCTTATATAAAGGTATTGGAAGAACTTTACTATAGATCTGATTATATTACTCAGGTTACCAATCTAATGAACCACAGAATAACAGAGTAGGATTAGTATTACTACTAGATAAAGGAAACGGATCTATTGAGATTAGATGAATTAATGGCCAATCAGTTAGTCTATCTCAGTAATATAGATATCCAGATTATAACTGAGATCGAGATTTATATTAATAAGCTTACGAAAGTACTAAACAAATCGATCCGAATAATTAACAAAATCAATCGAAAGGTAGGGAAAGCCTTGTTATAATAGATGAATAAATACAGAGAAGCTTATCGAATATATATAAAAGTATAGAGAGGAACGGACTTGGAAAGAAAGACTTATGCTATATACTTTTTACAAAAAGTAGTATAACAAGTCAAGAGATCCTATTAGGCTATGCGTCTAGATGGGATTAAGAATGATAAAGAACTCTATTGAATTATGGAATAGTATAAGTTGATCCCCAAAAGTAATATGAAATCCTCTTTTCTAATAATTAGTGAGCGGGAGATCTGCAATACAAAAGAGAAAGTGGACGTTCTATTTACAGCAATTCTGGATTGATTTAAGGCGAACAATAATCTTCCAAATGATTTACTACATAATCAAATATATAAGAAAACCCTTCTCTGGAAAAGAACAATCTCGGCTGAAGAGGTAGAAAAGCATGTTATAGAAGCCTTGTGTATTATACTAGGAGTGGATTAAGCTACTATATACCTCCTTAAAGTATACTAGCTGAATGTCAAGTCACTGATCCAGGAGATATTTGCATTATACCTAGCTCTAAATTATTATCCAAAAGAATAGAAGCTAGTGAAAATAGTAATGATTTTCAAGATAGATAAGAAAAATAAAACATCACCACGGTTGTAGCAACCAATAACCCTGATCTCCTATATCGAAAAGGGTTTCGAATGGTATATAGCCAGTCAAATATCTTGGATAACTTTGAGATATAAAATAATCAGCCTACAATATTGCAGAGTGCTTCTTAGAAGATTAGGGATAGATCTAGTAATTGTCTTTATTCATAATGTGGAGCTTGTATTAGCAACTAGTAATATAGTTTTGATTGTTATTATAAATATACAAAAAGTTTTTGATACTTTTTTAAAGCATTGACTCTTAAGCTGAATAATCAAATAAGGGTGGCTAATTTTATTGTTTAAATTAATAGATTTATTCCTTACAAACAGAAAAGTCAGAATGAGATTCGAAGGTATTACAACTAAGGAATATCTAATAGCATACAGTACCCCTTAGGAGTTCCTACTATTACCTATACTCTATATACTCTATCTTGCTGAGCTTCTCAATCGAGATACGAAATTCCGTTTCAGCTATATAGATAACATTGCGATCTATTATTCTTCCAAGCATCTCTTTACAAATACTAAAATCCTATAATAACAAATATAGCAGATTATCAAATAGAATAAAAAGAACAGAATCCTATTCGCTCCTGAAAAATTCGAATTACTTTATATTACCAAACAATATGATATCACTAATCCACTATTGATAATAAATCCAAATCTAATAATTACTTCAATACCGATTGCAACAAGTGGAAGCACTCAGCCTACTCTGAGATAGCTGAGTATCTTCTTCGATTGCCGGCTCTTGTTTTTATAACATATTAAAACACATATAGCGAAAAACTATGAAAGTAATCTTGTATATTAGATCGATCGCCTATATTATATATAGGCCACCAGCTTCCTCTCTAAGAAAAGCAGTGATCACCTGTATTCTTCCAGTAATACTATTCGACACGGAAGTATGATACGCTGGTAAATATAAGCCTAGTTTAGGCCAAAGCGATCTAAGTATAAGTGTAAGCATAAAGGTTATCTTTGTTGTATCAATAGAGTGATCAATACTACTATAAGAGGAGCGATTCCAGTATACAAAACTATACCGATCATAACTCTTATCAAAAAAGTGGGCCTGCTATCAGGAATAGTTGTGCTAGAATATACCAAACTGTGATTCACATTCCGGTTAAAAACGATCGACAATCAACATTTGCTAGTAAATCGTTTGAAGTTAGTAATACAAAAACGTGGATGAGGAGTAGGTATAGCAAAAAGGCCTTTTATAAGAATCCAGCAGCTCAGCTGTCTCATTTCAGAGATGCAATACTCGAAGCTACTCTGCTTATATTTCTCGAGTAATTGTAGAACAGATCTAATAGAAGGATTAATTAAAGAAGAAATAGCTCAAATCTTTAAAAAATGATAATAACAACTTTCACTTGAAGATTATACAATCTTCTCTAATAAATCAGAACAAATTATTAATCGTAAATATTGTATTGGCTATGGATATATAATATATTGTAATAATACTTAAATAGCCTTTGGATTTAAACAGATCCAAAGCGATTTATATATATTCGATACAGAAACGATAGGAGTATGGCGTGGATTGGAGTATCTAATCATTATGCTTGAAGATTCCTTAAACAGTTGGATCTGGATGTGTATTGATAGTATATCGGTTATTTGGGATATATACGGAAACGTATTGTTTACAATACAATAGGCCTTCCACAAATGTCACAAAGCAATAAAACAACTCGACATCAGGATAAAGTGATTATCTAGATATATAGAGATCGAAGACAATGAGGAAGCAAATCGCTTAGCAAACGCAGGCGCAATTGAACCTATGAATCAGGCAATCGACAAGTTACCAACAATCAGTGGGGTCTGAATGATCGTTTGTCAGAAGTGTTTATATGTAGAATCTACCTGGTAGGAAGAGATGAACTCCTCTCTTTCCATTGGTTATAAGGAGTGGTCTTCTAGATATAATATAAAGAAACCAAAGGAATTAATTCTATCAAGAACAATTTTATATCGATTGATAGCTATGAAAACAGGCTATGGCGATTACACTACTTACCATTAGCGATTTGGTTATCAAAATAATAAGCTAGACTGCTTATACAGCAATACTAAGAAACCATATCACTTCTTTAAATACATTATAAACAATCTAAAGCGTTCAGATTGGCCTCTTGCCCCTATAGAAATACAATCTAACAAGCAGGCGATTATATATATCAAGAAACTCTTATACACACCTAGCAAGCTCACTCAGCTGATTACTGACTCAGAGTTCTACATTCAGATTTATCCTAACTATTAAAAAACTCTTAGAAAACAACAATCTTTTCAACAAAGCTTACTACCCATCCCTTATAAACTCATTACTCAACTGATCACTCGAATATACTATACCCTAAAAACCGCAAACCCAATATATAACATAAGAGCCCTGCTGTTTGGCTAAACAAATAGCAATCCATTCTCGCTTCTTTTCTTCTATTATAAAAATCGAAGCCCATAATAAGCCTATCCACCCAAGAATCAAGCTCTGCCTCAACAACAATCCGGATCAGATATTCCCTTCTGGAAACAAAAGCGAATCACATTTGCAGAGAAGCGAATAGCCCCTGGTATTGAAATTAAATTGCTAAATTCGGTTGTGATGATTACGCCGTTCAAATAGTTCCTTATCTTAGCACGTCTAAATACCCTTAGGGAGGTCCAAAACAGACGTTAATTAATATAAATAAATAAAATAAAATAAAAATTAGAAACCCCTGTTGAAGCTATTCTACTGATAGAAAGTGTGATAAATGTTTTTTACGCAAGTTACACAAGCAAGAAGTTCTTCGATATATATATTGATATAGTTTGTACAAATAAATCTACAATTGGGATTGGACAATATCATATATAACAACAGCAACAATAAATCGGCCATACAAGAAGGCAAAACGAGCTCATAACAACCATATCTACGGATATCCCGAAATCATATTATACAATACATACCAGTGCGATCGCTGTAGCGCACCGAGCTGCTTGGCTTGAGAATGCTGTTGCAGCAGAATCAGAGAGGGCTGGCGAGCCAGCCGTCATCTACAGGGATAGCGGGCTTCCCGATCGATCTCAATGATTGCTCTTCAATTACCACTCTGAAGAGAGCGTGGATTAGCAACAAAAAGCGCTGGTCCTCTTTCAAGCTTGTTTGAGAGTGGTCAGAATATTATTGAAATAGTTGTGAAGATAGTTATTTAGAAGAAAATCGATATATAATGGAAGTGTATTGCAAACAAGGCTCTAATATTTATCAGCTTTGAGATGATCCTTGTATAGTTTGCAGTGCAATTTGTGAAACAGGATCTGAGCCGATTGGCAGGAGAATTGGTATGTAGAGCATTAATAGCTATTATAAACGGTACAAAAGGGATTCTCAACTCAAAATTAGTAATAGAAAGTGTAAAGCCAATTATATAAATGTATATAGGGATACTTCAAATTCTTAAAACTGTAACTGCTACTTTTTCCGGCTCAATTATAAAAATAGGGGCTGCAAATGGGCTTAAGCGGGTGATTAGTGGAGTATCAAGATTAGAATATATAAATGAAAAACTTTTCCTTTGATTTGATAAACGAATCAAGATGGAGTTGTCCTTATGAAGGATTAGATAGGTGTTAGTAAAGGTGGTTCTAGAAATTGCTACTTTAGGGGCTAGAGCTATTACAGCAGTAATATCCATTCGAACTGGATGGGCAGTTACAGTTTCCCTAGAAGCCTGTATAGTCCTTCTTGCGAACAAGCAACAGACTATAGCAGCTACTAAAGCTACAAATCTTGCAATCAGTAAGTCATGGTATATATATATAGCATTAGGGGTTCCGATGATTATTACCGATTTCCTAGGAATGTTTACAAAGATTGGAGAAAAACAAATGAGGGAAGAAATCTGGTATCAGATGGGACTATGTCCAATACGAGTAGCGAAATCCAAACTCGGAGTAGATAAGTAGAATCGGATTACCTGGATACTATTTTTTCAGAAGCAGCCACCTCATTATAATCTATTCAATGAGATTCGAATGTTCCTAGTAAGTAGAAAACGAGTCTTAGGAAGATATGATTTAGGGTGTTAATAATATTATAAAAACTGGAAATGCAAAAGAGAAACGGTATACAGAAAGTGTGTACACCTGTTATCTACTTATAAGCCAACCAGGGATTGTAATCATTCAATACAATGCATAGAATACCGCAGGCTCTTCCCAGTGGACTATAACAACTATCCTATTAAGCCCTAGTGGGTGAATGGCAAGACAGTATGTCTAAATCGAAAGCAGATCTAGATTATTCAATAAATAAGAGAAATCAATATTATTATTATCTCAACACTAGCAGTAACAGTTCAAATATCGATAATAGTGCAAGGAAGGAAAAGGAAATCTAGAATGGATGCAATCTCCCGATATGAAGATGGTAGTAATTTGAAAAGCGATATTGAAAAAAAGCAAGCAAATAATATCTCGAGGAGTTTAATAAATAAAAAGCAAGATACATAAGGCTAATATATCATCTATAATAGAGTAATAAAGATCAATAAGAATCTCAACCTTGAAGCTCTGAGTAATTAGACTATAATTAGAGAACATGATACAACAATGGAAGATTTATATAAATAGATCGAAGCCGCTATCTATTGCCTAAATAAACACATGGAAAAGCCTCGTATCGCATACAATAGCATTGCAGTGAGTGTTTGAGGAAAAGATTGATGTAATATATATACAAAAGCCCTAGGTATCCAATACACACACTCAAACATATAATAGATATTAATACCTATCCCCAATAACCTCCTAAAGGAAGAACGGGACATACAAGGAAAGGCAGAGATGCCCACAAATAATGATATATATCAGAATTAAGATTAGATTACAAATACTACAATTAGTAAGAAAGGAGCATAGAGATTATATATAGTTTTCTATAAACAGAATTAAATTACTAAACCTATATAGAGAATCGAATACCTTAAGAGTTCTGGAGATAATCCTTGATCTAATATCAATTGGGGATATGATTATTGGGGGAGACTTCAATGCTTACTATACACTATTCGAGCCAGATATAAATATAGTGTATAATAACAATTGGCTCACAGAATGATTTAACGATAAAGACCTCAAGTTCACGAATATCCCGGAGCAAGTGATATACAAAACAAGACATATAATCGATTTAGTCTTTTCCAATATTCCAGAAATATATATAAAAGTTAGGGCTAATATATATTACAGATTTGATTATAATACCCTTCTTATCATTATACAAAAAGCAAGCTTAGCATTGAGATTTCAATACGCGTATTATATTAGGAAGGAAGATTTACCTCTATTTCAAGAAATAGTATTAATTAATATAATGGGAATCAAATAGAAGGTATAAATAGTAGTTACAAGTATAGTCCTGAATTGAATCATCAAAAACATATAGAAGGTATTATAATAGACAATCAGAATGATAGAAAGACCAAATCGAAAGATAGGAAAATCGGCTTCCTGATGGATATCTGACTGCACGATTGCTCGAGATATATATCTTTAGAGCTATACAATCAATAGTGATTACTCTATAAAATGTAGAGTATTTTTATTATATATATAATAGGCCAAAAGAGGGTACTGAAGGAAATTCCTTAATAAAATAAAATCAGATCGAGATTTGTATAAAATAATCGGATAGTACGATCTGAGCCTTATATATCGCTTTCCACCAATCATAATAGGCGAATACACTGTTATGTTGGATAAAGAAAAGGCTGAGCTGCTATGCTCGAAGATTTTACAGCACTTCAAAGCCATTAACAATCTCCTGGACTCCGAATACAATCAAAATGAGAAAAAACTACCCTAGGGGGAGCCTATCTCTATAAAGGAAGTAAAACATAACATTATAAAAGTCTCGAATACATCCCCAGGGACAGACCGGATTATAATAAAACTACTAAAAACTATCTGGACAGAAATAGGCCCAGTTCTATATATCATTTTCAATAAGTATTTATAGCTCAATCACTTTCCTATAGTATAGAAATAAGCAAAAATAATTATACTACCAAAAGTGGGGAAGACAAACCGAACATCCTTATGATTATAGTGGTCTATTACCCTCCTCTTTTGTATTGGAAAAGGCCTTAAAAGGATTATAGCAAGATATCTAATATAAATAGCCCTAATACAAGAAATACTTAGTTTACAATACTACAATGCCCTTCCGAAACGATTGGCTATAAACTTAGTAATATTGTTTATTTATAATATAAAAATAGCACTCAACAAAGGCCACGAGATTATAATGGTTATACTGGATATACAAGAAGCATTCAATACTTTATTTAAAAACAGACTTCTGAGACAAATGAGGGGACAGGGGTTCCTACAAAACCTAATCGCTTTGATCGATTTCTTTTTAACCTAAAGGCAACTCAGGGTTAGATTTAATGAAGTAATAACTGGCTACAGCATAGTGGAATGCGGTACCCCATAAGGCTCACCCCTCTCGCTAGTCCTGTATATACTTTATCTTGTAGAGCTATTCCAGCAAAACCCTAAACTCCAATTCGGATATATAGACAATATCTATCTATATTGATTATTAATAAGTATTCAATAAAACATTATAATACTAATAAAAAATGTAAAAAGCATATTCCGCTGGGAAACTAGAAACAAAATAATTTTCACACCCGAAAAGATGGAAATGATCTATATAATACAATATAAGTATTCCATCAATCCGATATACAAAATAAACCGCGATTGTACTATCTCTCTGATCACATCAGGATCAGCTTTATAATAGCTAGATGTATAGTTTGATCACAAGTTCACATTCAAACAGCATATCGAAACGCGAGCAGCCAAAGGCTGGAAATTGGCTCATTATATCCAAGGGCTAGTCTGGATCACAAACAGACCCCCAGCAGTATCCTTATGGAAAGCAGTGATCACTTGCTTATATTCAGCCCTATTTTACGGGACAGAGATATGGTACACAGAATAAACAAAAACCACTAGATAATATCGAAACGGGATATTAGTAATAGTGAGTGTCCGATTAGGAGGAGCGATTCTAGTTATCAATAAGGTTCTATAAATAGCAATTAGAGGAGTCCTTTCAGTCTAGCGAACAATCCCGAATATAGTAATAATAAGGGATAGCGTTCTTCTATTAGTAAAAATAATATTAAAACAAATAAAATGAAGAGCAGCCTTCTGTATCCAAATTATTGATTCAAAACACTCGCTTTATCACTGAGGGATAAAAGCTACCTATTCCTTTGGTAACAGGGAAGGCCAATTGTAATTAGTTAGAATAAAGGTTCAGATAATCAGCCAATGCTTTTCCTGAATCAAGAAAACGATTTTAGCAAGATCTCATTACATACTAGAGTATCGAATGAATCTTACTAGAGATCTTACGAAAAAGGTAATGGTAGAGTGGTTTCAGGAATGATGGAATAAGCATACACACGATCAAATCATCATATTCTCTGATAAATCGGAACAAATCAATAAGGATGATAGGCGAGTAGGATATGGATATGTTGTATATAGAGGATAGATAGTAATATATAAAGGAAACAATAGATTACATCACAATTTTTATGTATTCAACACAAAAGCAATCAGGGTATACCAAGGTCTCCAAGCAGTAATCAGAAATATTATTGGTATAAAATAAATGGAAATCTGTATGTACATCGATAGTATATCAATGATATAGGAAATAAGAGGCATAGCCTTTATCATATCACAATGGGCTTTCCTCAAATATTACAAATTGATATAAATACACTCAATTCAGATCAAATGATCACCAGACCACACAAGGATCAAAGAGAATGAATATATAAATACATTATTGACAAAGGGATAAGAAAATCAGCCTTAAAATATGCGAATCGATTTATAGCAAGTGATATCTACTTTATAGCAAAAACTGCTATGGAATCGGTAGTACAGGTGTAGTGGATTAAACAGATATTAATACTCTCCAAATAGTATTAGAAATAGAACCCAAAAAGTATAAACAAATACTCTAAGAAACTAAAACTCTTATAAGCAATTCTTTATTGTATACTAGCGATCCGTTTAGTATATAATGATTTCGAAAGTTATTACTAATGATTTAAATACAAAAAAGCAACAATCTACTACTTATGTAAAGTATTCAAATCCCCCAAGTATATTATATATTACTGTAAAGTCCTCACAACCTATAAAACCTGGCCCCCAGATATCAAGCCCAAATATTCATCCTGTAATCAAGCAGTTTAAGAATGACTATTGAAATAACTAATGTATATACCAGCCAAATTCGCTAAATTTATTACTATAATAGATTTCTATAAAAGCATATACCCTAAAACACTATCAGAAGAATAGAAAGAGAGAAGGAAAGGAATCGATTGATTCAGGCGAACATAAGCAGGAAATAGGAGGGGATAGATTTAGAAAAGCTATGTGGAAGAAAATTAAAGCACATGGCATACCATATTGCAATAGAATGTATACAAAAGCTACCCTTACAGAATAAAGCAGCTTTCAAATAAATACTATATAGGAAATCGGAAAGCGTGTATGGAGGTACTTAGAGGATTGGAGATAAAAGCATAAGTACATTAGCTATCGCTTGGAAGGCTATTGAGGGTATTAAGACCCTATCCCTAGAAAAGGGGGATCATATAAACTAGAAGATCATCCCGCAGTTAGCCCAACCGTAATGCCCCCTGGGAGGCTCGCCTATACGGCCCGGTTGAAAATTACTAATAATAATAATAATATATAACAACAGGTATACCCAATAACATATAATCTACAAACAATGGGAGCGGCAAATATACGCTTTAAAAAAGGGATTGCAATATCAATAGATTTATTTTATGTCGATATACCATTTGGATATGTTGTTTTTCATATTGTGAATATCGATATTCCATTTTTATTGGAACTTGAGGATATAAACCGGTTTAAAGCATTTTATAACAATATTACCAACAAATTCATTAATCCAACTAATCAATATTCTGTTATTAGGAAACACGGGCATATATTTTTAATATAAAAGATAAATATGGATTAGCTCATTCAAGAGTCTATTTACCAGAATGATTGCTATTTAACAACTACTGAACTACAGTATTTATATTGACGATTCGGCTACCCATCTGCACAATGCTTTTATAGTATATTATAATATACAGACTATAATGAAAGTAATGACACTATAAAATATCTTATTAAATACTGTAAGCACTATTAAATGCATAGCAAATCATCTGGACGTTTTAGGTTTACTTTATTAGAGGATATTGAATTTAATTATACTATATATATCGATGTTATATATATTATAGACAAATCAGTTCTATATATTGTTGATAAGACAATATACTATTAAGCAACTCGGTTTCTTAAAAACATTTCAGTTAAGTATATATTCGATACTTTTCGAGAGTACTGGATTGATATATATAGAATCACCAGATTATATTATTCATAATACAGAAAAGAACTTTGTAAATAAAGAATTCATTTAAAATGCAAAATCTATATTAATTATTATTAAGAGTATATTAGTTGAAGTATACAACTCTATAAGTATAGTAAAGAGATATTATTACTCCTTATACTATGTATATAAGATCTTGATTAAAGAGCTTGAAAATAATAATTTGATAAAAGTAATAATCCTGCAAATAATAGTGAAAGCTGTGAATAATACAGCTGGACTGAATAGGCTTGTTCTTATACTACTAATTTATAGGATATACCCTAGATTGAGTAATATTAACCCACCAATCCCGATAATCATTTAATGCGCAAAAGCTACAAAAAAAGCTATGGCAGAAGTATATTATATATAAGTTAAGAGACAGATCATAAAAGCGCTCAAACTGAGGAATGGATTATCTATAACATCAATCCTTATTTTATTGCTTAATTTACAAGTTTTAATATAAAGAGAAGAAAAAGGTAACAATACATCAAACAAGTGGATTGGATTATATATTTTAATTGGAATGGATAAGGAAACATATAAAGTGGAACTCACCAGTGGACTGACTAAATTTCGATCTACATTTGTATAACCTTTTTATAAAGAGCCTAAAGAAATCGAATCGAATAACGGTAATGATATGAATGGTGATGATAACAGTGATACTATAATAGTTGATACATTACGAATAGAGACACCACAACCGCAAACATTATTGCTAGCGGTATAATTAGATATGCAACTACGTTATTGCATAAGAAGCAACTTAACTAATATAATCAATTTAACAGATATCGATATTAAGCTACCACCACCACAATTAATTGTATTTTTATAAGATAATATACCTATACAATATAAAGAATTATAATACAAGGAAGTTAATGGACTAATAGAAAATGAAGTCTTTAAAATCATTTCAAAAGCTAGTATACTATTTGGAACACAATTATTTAAATTATGATTTATTAATAAAATAAAATAAAAAGATACTAATAAAGTATACACGAAATCACGATTAGTAGTTCAGGCATACCAAGATATAGACAAAACTATTGTTTTGATATAATCACTAATTATTCAACACATTAGCCAATATATTATACTTGTATTTGCCATTATTTTGTAAGTATTAAACAAGTATATTCAGATTTATTTATAGAATATCATATAGATATACACTCAATCAACCACAACTTTAAACAAACCTATTTATATAAAAGCATTAGAAAAGGTTGGACTTGATTTCGGATATATACTATACATTATAAAGCCCTTGTGTCACGGGGTGACACTAAGCCCTTTCTGTCCTATCCTGTCCTGCTATATATGTGAGAGTAAGGTAGAACTTCTAGTTCTACCTCCTAGTCTTTTGGGCATTTAGCTCAGCAGTAAAGCTTTTGAATATTCCCAGAGGTGATCCTGTAACATTAGGTAGAATTATTCTTGGTTATATGTAGAGCTGTGTGGGGGGCCCACTTATAGCTTACAGGCCATTGGTCTGAGGGCTAGCATATATAGATCCTGTCTGCCTGTCTGAATGCCTGAGGTATTAGAATCCAGAATCCTAAATCCTGAAACCTCTTAGTAGGTAATGATATGGAAACCATACCTTAAGGAGGGGGGTGGTGTCACGGGGTGATACTAAGCCCTTTCTGTCCTGTCCTGTCCTGTTATATATGTGAGAGTAAGGTAGAACTTCCAGTTCTACCTCCTAGTCTTTTGGGCATTTAGCTTAGTGGTAAAGCTTCTGAATACTCCTAGAGGTGATCCCGTAACATTAAATAGAACTACCCTTGGTTATAAGTGAAGCTGTGTGGGGGGGCCCACTTATAGCTTACAGGCCATTGGTCTGGGGACTAGTATATATAGATCCTGTCTGCCTGTCTGAATGCTTGAGGCATTAGAATCCAGAATCCTGAATCCTGAAACCTCTTAGTAGGTGATGGTATGGAGATTATACCTTAAGAAGAAGAATAGTGTCACGGGGTGATACTAAGCCCTTTCTGTTTTATCCTGTCCTGCTATATATGTGAGAGTAAGGTAGAACTTCTAGTTCTACCTCCTAGTCTTTTGGGCGTTTAGCTCAGCGGTAAAGCTTCTGAATACTCCCAGAGGTGATCCCGTGACACCTTGTATGATATACTAAAAGCAGAAAATCACTAATTTGGAATCTATCACAATCATTATAGGGATAGACTAAATATAACACAATCTACATACAATCCCTATTTACTTTATTACAATAACAGCATCAGTATTATAGAACTACAAACTGATAATACTTTTATAATTGTAGATGAAAGATTTGTATAATTAGAATAAAAGTAATTGGAAAAAGCTGGATTTATAGCTAAAAATAGAAAGCAATTTATTGAAGATTATTTATTTAAGTTTAATAATAATTTAATTATTTTTAAAGATAATAGAATCTATCTGAATCAAAAGAAACAATGCAATAATCTCCAAATGGTTATACTAGAGAGCATTGATATACAAAGAATGAGGGGAAAGATTCAAAAGATTGATTGATTGATTTAATTAACGTCCACCTTCAGTCTATGACTATATAGGACGGCTAGGCCAAATGGTCTAGCGGATAACTTTTAAAGTATAAAATTAGGAATTTTAATAATAGAGTAAGTGAAAACTAATACTGGGGACTCGTTCCCGCTTATTATATAAAGTGCATATAGTAAGATATAGAATAGAAAGGGTTAAACCCTTTTTTCTCTATCTTTTCTTTCCTCCTCCTCCTTCTCTTTCTATTTCCAAAATGACTCTCTCTCCTTCTCTTATTGTCTCTTCTTCTTCCACAATTTCGTTTTATATCTCGGCTCTTAATAGGTGCCAAGTTTGAGTAGTGATTTTGGTAGTATTGATGAATTTGATTGCTAGTTCGATATCTATTTTTGTATATAGCAGAAATTGTAGGTTGATTTTAGAGATTAATATTTCTTTGAAGATTTCCTTTCTTTCTTTTCTATATATTGGACAACCAATAAGGAGATGTGCAGCTGTTTCGATATTGTTACAGATATACTTCTTATTTGAAAGTTTGAATCAATATAAATAAGACTTAATATAACCATAGCCGATTTTGAATTGAAAAAAGGCGTTAGCAGTATTTTGCTTAGTACCTTTTGGTAGCTTGATTTTGGAGCTGATTTTCCATAGGAAGAATTTCGAATAGGTTGTATCTGATTGATTTGATCTGGATTTATATTGATTGAGAGTCTCTAGTCATTAATCGGAGTTGTATTCCTTTATTATCATACCAAATAGCCCTATACTGGTTTCGCTTGAAGTGGCCTGTATTGAAGTTGCTTCTTTCACTAATTTATCAGCCATTTCATTTCCTTATATCGAAGTGTGACCTGGAACCCAATTTAAAGAGACTTCAGCTCCTTTTACTCTAATATCCTCTACTGCCTTGATTGCTCATATTTAATAAGCTTGCCCAGAATGATTGGAGGAGGTTTTTAAACAATAGAGTTCAGCTTAATTATCCGAATAGATCTTGAATTTCTGTCCTTCATATGCTACAGTGCTAGCATATTCGATAGCTTTTGTAATTCCCAATAATTCTCCATTATATACTAATTGATTGATACCAATATTCAAACGTTTTCGATAAGAGATTGATCCATTTGATTGTATTGCAATTATCCCTACTCCTATTCCAATTCCTTTTTTGATAGAAGATACATCAGTATATATATAAACTATATTTGATCTCTGTATTTAAATATAATATTATGAAGAGTAACTGTATCTTTTTTCGAGGCTTTACTAATATTGACTTTATAAGGTATATCTCTTTTCCAGAAAGGGAAGTTGAAATAGATAATCTTTTCGAGAGTAGATGGATCGAAATCTTGTTCTATGAATTCTCTTATTTTATCTAATTGAAATAACTTGTATCGTTTTCTTCGAGAGGTAGCCATTGTTTCTAGATCCGATTTGTATTGAGATAGCACTTCTTTTTCAATATTGATTGGGTGATTTGGTGATAGTTTCACTAATCAAAAGGCATATCGTTTTATATTTGAGTCTAAACAGATCTTTGCTAGCTTTAGTCCTACTTCGATTTCTATTAGAAGGATTGGAGTGATTTTGAAGACTCTAAGTATCTTTCGAAGAGCTAGATTTTGAAGTGATTGAAGTGTGTCCTTGAATTTGATCTGGCCTTTTCACCAAACTTCTGATCTGTAGTCAGCAATACTAGTTATATAAGTTATGTATAGTTGTTTTATAGCCTTAGGACTAAGGCCTTTTTCTGTATTAGCTAAGTAAACTATTTGTTGAAAGGCTCTTTTCGCTTGTGCTGCTCTGATATTGATATGTTGATCGAATTTGAGATTCGGATCGAACCAGATACCAAGCCATCTAATTAGAGATTGGGGTATTACTGTTTCCGAATTGGGTAAAGTAATAGGATATTGAGCTGTTAATTTGGAAGAGGAAAAATGCATTAGCTTTGTTTTAGCTAAATCGAATTGGATTGCATTCTTTGAGCTGAATTTGTATAATTGTTTTGTAGCTCTTTCTAACGAATTAACATTCTTTTTCTAAATAGATGAATTAGTGATAAGAGTGATATCATTAATATATAAAAGGAATTTGATTGAATTGTTTTGGAAAAGATCTTTAATATAAATCAAGAAGAGGATTGGCGAGATAGGGCTGCCTTGTGGTATTCTGGTTGAAATTGGTTTGAAAGATTCAATTTGATTATTAAAAGATAGTTTTAGTTGTTTTTGTTGAAGAAATGAAGCTATCTAGGAGATAAGATTGGTTGGTAGTCTCAATTTCTTATAGATATCCAATAATCGATTTTTTGAAACATGATTGAATGCTTCTTTTATATTTATAAATAAAACCGAAGTCTTACTATTAGCTTGCTTATTGCTTTCAATCTCTGTATTCAAAAGGAGAGCTGTATCGATTGCCGATTTCTTTTGTTGTTCTTCTATTTGGTTATAATGTAAGAGATGGGTAGTTTCCGTTAGATATTCTAATTGTTGAGCTAGAATCCTTTTGCTTACTTTTCCTAAGCAATTGAAAAGTGCAATAATTCTATATGCTTTTGATATTGAATAATCTGGTTTCGAAGCTTTTTTAAGAATTGCTTTAATGGCTTGTTTTTAGTATTATGGGTAATATCTAATATTGAGAAGCTTACTATATAAAATAAAGAAGGTTTGTGAAATAGCTTTATATGCTCTTGTAATGATTTCTTGAATAATACTATCTGGACCAGGAGTTTTCCCTTGAATTTTAGCCGAACAAATATTCTTTAGTTTGTTTTTAAAAAGATCAGGCCATTCCTATTTATTGAATTATTAATATCCTTCTTATTCAGATTTGACTATAATAAGAGATTAAGGGAACAAAATAATTCGAAAAGCAGAGCATTTTCCTTCAAAAAAGGTTTCTGAAGTAATATCAGGGATCCTTTGATTTTGATAATCCTTTGTATAGACTATTGCTTTGAAAATAGTTTGAGTATTCTCTTTTTCTAGGAAATCGTTTCAATGATTCTTTTTTGCTGTTTTAATAGCTTGAAAATATCTATTTCTAATAATTCGATAAGCTTTTTTTGAACTAGTATTTTTGAGATTGGATTTAATTTGTTGTTTTGCTTTTCCTAGTTTTTTTCGAAGGGCTTTCAATTCAGAAGACTACCATGGCTTAGCTCTTTTGTTTATTATAACCTTCGGAATACAGCTTTTCATTGCCTTTTGGATAATCCTTGTAAGTTCGCTAGCAGTATGATCCAATTTGGAATGATATATATTGTTTTCTTAAAGGAAATCAATCGAATCTTATATAATTGTTATAAACATACTTAGTTTGGCTAGAGTAGACAAATGTTTGGCTTTGAATTGTAGAATAGATTCGAATAGCTCCCAATTGGCTAGCTTTGTATGATATCTGATTATTGACTCTTGATAAAAGATATTTGGATTCTCTTTTCTTTTTAATTCAAATAGAATCCCTGAATAATCGGATTCAATATTAAAAAGTATTTGTCAATCTTATATCCTTAAAGAAATACTTTAAGAAGCTAATATGAAATCAAATATACTTAGATTTATTAAATTAATTCAAAAGAAAGTAATAGTATCAGGCTTATTTAATAAATTTAGATTTTGATCTTCAATCCACTCTACTAGTTGATTAATATTAACACTTTTATTTGAAAAGAGATTTCATAATGGATAATGGGAATTGAAATTGTTTAATATTATTGTTTATTGATTAATCGATAGATTGTAAAGAGATCGATTAATTATATATCCTTTTTTCTATGCTTAATCTGCTTTGTTATATATATTGATAATTTGAAAGGTTTCGCTTCTATTTTAGCAGTTTATTATCTGTATATCCAGGTCTATTGGTGAATAAGGGGCTAGATTAACTATAGCTCAAAGGTCTTTGAAAATATATAAGAGGGTTTGGGGTTTGAGATTGGGGTTGAAGTTGGGGAGAATTTGTATAAAATTGGAATATATAGTCGATCTGCAATTAGAGAAATTGATTCCATTTTTTTGAATTCAAGGTTCCTGAATTAAAATCAGATCAATATTGAGCTCAAGAACAAGCTGTAGAATGTTTTCTATAACTTGAGGGCTTTTGTTGAGGTTTATTTGAAGAAATCTGATATTATTATAATATATTGATTAATGCTGTTGGCTTTTTTGTTGAATAGCTTTGAAGATTTCATAGTTTTTAGAGCTAGCTGTATGATTTCCTTGATAATTAGAGTATTTAGTGATAATATGAGAGTAGAGTTTTCCTCTTAAATTGCAGATTATATAGAGATATATTGTTGTAATGTGTTTGCCTCTATACAATTCGCAAGAAGGGTCTTTTTTGTAATATGAGCTTTGATACTCAAAGCCCTGGTATTTTTGGTATTGTGTAGTAGATTTGGATTTGTAGAATTGTTCTATTCTGATATTAGTGCCTGTAATATACAATCGCTTTCGAATAGCTAATTCGGCTTCTGATTTTGAGGCAAAAGCTATAATGATAGCGCTGTCTTTTTGGTAGGCTCTTTTAGCTATTGGAGTGAGTCAGAAGGGAGTTTCTATTGGCTTGAAATTTGTATTAAAGGTTTTGATTTTAGTTATAATCAAATCTATTCCTTTAAACTTAAAGAACTCTTTTATAGAGATATTGTGAATAATAACCCTATACCATTCTTAATCTTTTTGAATCCTTTCGAATTTGATAACATTTTTCCAGATGGCTTTCTTTTTAATTAGAAATTGTGTTGTAAAGAGATCGTTAATAGTAATAATGATATTATTATTGAGAGAGAGTATTGCTATAGCAACTATTAGTTCTTTGATTTCAATTTTCTGAAAGGCTTTATTAATCTTGTTTCGAATCGTTAAAGACGAGAAGGTTTTGGAGTTAGGGATTTCTGATTTAATTAAGAGTAATCGTTTTTGGATAATACTAGTCTTTTTCTCTATTGGAATAGATTTGTTACTTTTTCCTTTAGTAACTAGATTCTATTCCCCTTTTTTTGTAATATTAGCATAAAAAGATTTTGATATTGATATTATAATACTAATGAAAGCCGATTTAATTAAAACTTTAATTTGAGATTCGATTTTCTGTATAGTTGTTTTCAAATGATTGATTTAAAATATAATGATTTTGGAAGCTGTAATGAGATTTCCTTTTTCAATATATTCTCTAAAGATTTCTAAAAGATCTAATAACTTAAATTGTTCATTACATAATTGAAAGAGAATAAAAACTAAAACTATAAGATCTCTAGCTTTTAGAATAACTTCTTTAGAAGTAATTGGATCGTTTTGGATTTTGAATTGCTTGTTTGGATTGGTGAATAGTATAATAAAGTTTCGCTTTTTGTTTTGATTGAAGATTTGAATGATGTTGTTTGGCTTTTGAATAATAAAAGGATCGCTAGATATACTGAAATCTTGTATTCTGATTTCAGGGCTGGTTATTTGATTGATTGATAAAGTAAGGCTTGATAATTCGATTGGGGTTCTTCTGAAATAAATAGGCAAATTTGGAATTGTAGGAGGGCTGGAAGTGATTGCTGGATAGGTATTTGATATTATAGATTGATCTGAAATGGCTTCTCTCATATCTATATCTGAAAAAATATTCAGATTAGTATTTGGAACCTTTATAACTATACAATCGGAGTATTCCATATTGATATTGAGATTAAGTTGTCTGTTCTAAAGTCTTAGAACAAAGTTTTTCACACGTTTTTTTTACATGCGTTTTGTATTTCGAAGTGTCGACAGCAATATCACAACAACTACTAGCCAAAATCACTTGAAGATAATTGCAATGGAATTGTATTGATAACTATGATCTAGAGCGATCATGAGAAGGTCGTATTTCGAAGAAAAAGTTTCCTTCGAAATTTGTTGTGTGAAAGATTCAAAGAATATTACTTTGAAGAATCAATATATTACTTAATATACAAGAGGTGTATATATTACAATAATATATTAATTAGAGATATTATACTATCTTTTAATTATTATTTAGATAATAAATCCGAAGAAAAAAGATATTATTAAGTTCAATAAGATTATCAAATAGCAAATGAACAATCCAAGAAAAGGATTAACCTTTATATCTCTTGATATAGATTCTATCAAATTAATTGTCTTTACCGATACATCCTTTGCTAATAATACTGATTTATCTTCACAAATTGATTATATTATATATTTAATAGATAAATACAATAATACTAATATCATCTACTAAACATCGATTAAATACAAAAGAATTACTAAAAATATACTAGCTTTTGAGTTATATGCATTAATTCTAAGTTTCGATATAGATACTGCTATTAAAAGCATTATCAATATTATTCTCAAGTCTAAAAAGTAAATACTATTGATACTATATATGGATTCTAAGTCACTATATAACTTATTAACTAAGCTCGGTATTAATACAAAAAAGCGCTTTCTAATCGATATTATAATTGTACAACAATACTACGAAAATAGGGAAATCGGGAAAATTAAATGAATTGATAGGAAGTCGAATCCTGCGGACGCTATGACTAAAAACAGTACATATCAAGCTTTAAAAGACTTGATTGATACTAATAAAATAATCATTAAAGTGATATATTGAATGAAAAAAGAATAGTGAAATAAGAGCTAAGAGAATAGAAATAGAATATTGTATTTAAGATTGAATAATGAGCTTAGACATATAATCATATTCAACTTAAGAGTTGTTAATGTTGGGATATCAATTATGTGATCTAAAGAGAGCACTATATTACACTAACACTAGCACTAGCATTTGTACTTCTATTATATCAAGTACTAGTTTCCCATAATTAATAATAATCAAGATGAATAATACAATCAATTATATTGATAAGATTGAAGTACTTTACACTTTAATCAACATCAAGTTGATACCAACAAATTCCCATTGCATCGTGAATGATGCATACCATTTTTTGAAATTAAATTCCTTCGTCGGTAATCATAATACTATATTTGACCCACAAATTTGTGAAGATGATTCGGAATCGGAAGAAAAAGCATACGTACGAACCGCATTTCTCGATGTCTTGATGATTCATTATGCTGACTTCTGGTCCGTAACTCAGGTCAATGGGCTTACCGCCAAATCTTGCAATCCTGTTTCTGATCCGCAACTACTAGTCTTTAGTGCTGTCGACATGGATGGGATAGGACGCCTTGCAGAAGCTTATAGTTCCTACTTTGCAGGTCATGCTTTGCAAACTCAAATCAATCAACTCTCTTTATTGAGGAACCTAGCTTACACTCTTTCTTTTCGACGATCTGCGCTGACATGGAGATCCTTCGTTGTCACTGATAGTTTGACCGATGTAATGGATCTTTCGATCAAGCTATCGTCACCAATCAGGGCTGCCTCTTCTCTGGGCGTTGCCTTTATTTTCACAGGCCAGGGTGCACAGTATTCTAGAATGGGGATGACTTTACTCTCCTTTCCTGCATTTTGCAACACATTCAAGAAAGCCGAAGAAGTATTTCGCCAGCTTGGATGTACCTGGTGTCTTTCTGGTAGGGTTGTGTTTCTTTGTTACCTATCTCCCTGTATCTTCAAAAGAAAAACGGACGCTTATCATTTAAGATGAACTTGCTCACGACGGAATTGTTTCTAATATCAATGATCCTGCTTATGCTCAGCCACTTTGTACCGCTCTGCAACTTGCGCTAATAGAATTACTTCGAGAATTTGGTATATTGCCTACTATTGTGTGGGACATTCCTCTGGCGAAATCGCCGCAGCGTAGGTCACTCTTAAGGTCCCCATGACAGAATACTTGCACTAAGAAATCAACTTTTAGTTACGCGTGTGGTGGTCTATCTTTCGAATCTGCATGCAAGGTAGCCTTCTTTAGAGGGCAGGTAGCTAAGAAAATTCGGCACAGTTATAAACATCCTCGTGCAATGATATCTATCAACCTTGCAGAATTCGAGGTTCAGCCATATCTAGCAGAAGCTTTGGGCCTTTCCAATTCCGGAAGCCTCACTGTAGCATGCGTTAATAGTCCCTGCAATGTGACACTCTCAGGCTTGGAAAGGGAAATTGATTTGCTTCAACAGCAACTTAATACTGATGGGATATTTGGGCGCAAATTGAAAACTGGTGTTGCTTATCATTCCCCTCAAATGAATGATGTGGCAGATGAATACTCTGAGCTACTACAAACCTTGGCAATAGGTCAAACTCCCCTATCGCCTATCCTTATGATATCTTCGGTCACAGGTGAACGTATTTTCGACTTGGAGAGCCTCAGTCAAGCTCAATATTGGGTCGGAAATATGGTGAGTCAAGTTAACTTTTCGAAGGCTTATGATGATCTTGTTGCTACAGCAATATCATCTCCCAAGAGGAAACTGGGTGCAAAAAATCGCAGTTTTGAAGTTTGCGATGTTTTGGAAATCGGGCCACATCCTGCACTACAGCGATATGTCAAGGAGATTTCCGAGAGATTAAGTCCTAAATCAGGACTGAGATACCACTCTACCCTATCGCGTAATACTTCCAGCGCTATTGCCATGAAAGAGTTGGCTGGTCGCCTAAGTTCCTTAGGCTACAAGATCAATTTTGATTGTGTGAACGAGCCTCAAAATTCTTGTGACTCCCGGAAAAAGCTTTTGGTCGACTTACCAGAATATCCTTTTAATCATTCCCGTTCATGTTGGCATGAGCCAAGGAGACGACAAGAGCTTATTTTCAGGAAACATCCTGAGCTTGAATTGCTTGGCACGCCAATAAGTGATGGAAACCTCCTAGAATCTAGGTGGCGCAAGATTTTTGATCCAACAAGAGTTTCCTGGATCCAGGATCACAAGGTTAGCTTTTAATTTGCATCTATTTTTTCACTAGTCAGTTGCTAACGAAAAAAAATCTCTAGGTTAATGGGAAAGTCATATATCCAGCAACCGGTATGATGGTGATGGCCATAGAAGCTTCAAAGCAGATGGTAGCAAAAGATCAAAAAATAAACGGATTCAGGTTGAAAGATGTCATCATCTCAAGTCCAATTCAGATATCCGGCCAGGATCCTAAAACAGAAGCGCAATTATGTATGCGATCGCTGCAGAATTCATCTGACAAAGACTGCACATCTTCCGAGTTCCGTATACACGCCATCAATAATGGTCACTGGAAGGAGGTCTGCCGCGGAATAATTCAGGTTGAGCATCAGACTGATATCACCGAGGTTGACTGCGGTAAAGTGAAACGAGACGAAAAAGACGACTATACATTGAAATACAAAATTGCTGCTCGTGAGTGTGTAGAATCCATTTCCAAGGAGACCCTTTAGCAATGCACAAGCGATATGGGTGTAGAGTTAGGGCCATCATTCAAAAAATTAGATAAAATATTCCACGACGGAAATAAGGCTTCAATTGCAGACCTTACCACATTTGATTGGGCAGGATATGAAGGTATCGAAGCAGTAGAGCCTCACACCATTCATCCTACTACCTTGGACGCTCTCATGCAACTTTCATGGATTCCTCTTACAGACGGATGTTCAACTAAAATACCGACAATGATTCCCACCCGAATTGATAATGCTTGGATCTCTAGTACCGGTCTGAGCTATCCAGAGACTCAATCAATACAGGTTTATTGTACAGCAGAAAGGAAAGGGTCTCAGAAGGCCGAAATTTCTAGTTTTGCTTTGGACCGCATGGGTAAACTCATATTATCCTTATCTCGCCTAGAATCAAGCACAGTCTCCGATAGTACTAGTTTTCAAGAACAGATCCAACCACGACAACTCAATTGGTACATTTCTTGAAAGCCAGATGTAACATTTTTGAAACCACATGAAGTACTTCGTTTCCGTCGATCAGAAACTATCGAAGATGTTGAGCGATTCAAAGTCTACCAAACTTTAGAATTCATGTTGAAATACTTCGCTAGGAAAGCGCTGAACGAAATCTCAGAAGTTGAAGAAGATAACGCCAAGCCATTTATCCAAAAGTATCTTACAAGTCTCCGGCGTCGTTTGAAGGCTTGTGAGAAAAACACTTCTTCAAGTGAGCTTCTTTCAAGTGCCGAGGGGGTCAATGATGATTCTGAGATTGATGTAATTATCTCCAAAGACATGAAAGATCATCCACTGGTGAGGACTTACCTTGCTATTGGAAAAGAACTCCCAGGGATTATAAGAGATCAGGTTAATCCACTAGAAATTCTTTTCTCGGGGGAAAAAGTGGCAGAATTGTATTATCGAGATATTTGCATGAGAGAGACTTATGGCAAGGATATCGCCAAGTATCTTGACTTAATTGCACATCAGAACCCCGGATTGAATGTTTTGGAGATAGGTTCGGGGACAGGAGCTTTCACAGAGTGTGTGATGTCAGTTTTACTTCAACGTGACGGAACGGAGCGATGCACGGAGAGATTCAATTCTTATAATTATACGGATATCTCACCAAGCTTTTTTGAACAAGCCCGTGAGAAGTTTGAGACATCGACAAATAAGATCCAGTTCCGCGTGCTGGATATTGAAGGTGATATTGTGTCCCAGGGCTTTGAAGAAGGATCGTTTGATTTACTTCTTGCCCACAGTGTAAGATCCCAGAACCAACTCTTGAAATAGTCACCTAGTGATTAGTGACGATTTTCAATAGGTTCTACATGCTACAAGTAGCCTAGCACATACACTGCGAAACTGTCGCAAATTATTGAGACCGTGAGTCAAAATTCAAAATTTCCAATTTCCCTGCTAATCGTCTTAGTGGCGGAAAGCTTATTATGCTTGAGAATACGCAACCGGATCTAATGAGGACAGGATTTGTGTTTGGAACTTTGGAGGGCTGGTGGCTGGGTGAGTTTGATTCTGATCAGACGTGTTTTTCAGTAGCATTAATCTGAGCAAATAGGCACGGAGAAATTTCGTTCAGACGGTCCTTGTGTTTCAGAGGAAACTTGGCATACAGTTCTCCTCCAAAATGGTTTCACTGGTGTCGATTTCTCGATTCGCGACACCGATGACCCCAGATATCATGAGTACAGTCTCATTGTGTCCACGGCAAACAATGAAGAAACACCTCTCACTGTCCAGAAGATAATTTTTCTGGTCGATCTCACATCTTCCCAACAAGTTGAGGTTGTGAAGAACATTAGAGCGTGCTTGAAACCTTCCATCGACATTGAGATCAAATTACTGTCATTCAAAGAGACAATTTCTATTACAGATGCACAATCTTCGTTCCTCGTGTTTCTTCAATAGGTTGAAGTGCCATTTCTGTCTAACTTGTCCAGTTCGGATTTTGATGTCCTCAAACAAATGTGTGTTTCTGCAAAGAATCTTCTCTAGGTAACGCATAGCTCAAAAGATACGGGATCCGCAGCTTTTAATGGTCTAGTCGATGGACTGGCTAGAGTTCTACGTTCAGAACTTGACATTGCCTTCATCACTTTACATATCAAGGGTAATGGGACTGATCCCAAGAAGTGGAGGGAGACTATTGCATCCGTTCTTTCTCAAAAGATTTTGGGTACAGGAATGAGCAGCGACATGGAATATGTGGATCGTGATAGTTTGTTGTACATTGGTCGCATCAGAGAAGCAAAAGCTCTTGATCAACAGGTACACACTAGGATACATGAACAAACGAGAGATGTTCGAATCGATCAAGCAGGAGCAGTAGCCTTGACATTAAAAAGGCCTGGACTGCTCGAATCTCTTCACTTTATTCAAGATGAAAAGTTCCAAGTGGAGATTGGTCCAGACGAAGTGGAGATCAAACTTCAATATACCGGTCTAAACTTCCGCGATCTTCTTGTGACACTTGGTCGATACCATAATAACGACAATCTTCTAGGCTGTGAAATTACTGGTATAGTCACTCGGGTGGGAGTCAATTGCAAGACCTTTGTGCCAGGTGATAAAGCCTATATAGCGAAATTCGGATGTATGAATACATATGTCAGAGCACATTCGGATCTTGTTCTTCAAATTCCCGAAAAAATGGCTCCAGAGGAGGCTGCAGGCATGATCATGGCCGGATCTACCGTATATCACTCTCTCATCAACGTTGCAAAGCTCAAAAGTGGAGAATCGATTTTGATTCATGCAGCGTCCGGAGCAACTGGTCAAATGGCAATCCAGATCGCGAAAAATTTGAGTTGTGATATATATGTTACTGTGGGATTTGACCAAAAGAAAGAATTGCTTATGGAGCAATATGGTATCGCTGAAGACCACATTTTCTATAGTCGTAACTTTCAATTTGCAAAGGGGATACAACGTATGACACAAGGTCGTGGGATAGATGTTGTCCTCAACTCATTGTCTGGAGACGCGTTAATCGCAACTTGGGAGTTAATTGCACCCTATGGAAGATTTATCGAGCTCGGTACACTTGATATATACACCAATACCAAGCTACCTATGTCATCCTTTGCAAAGAACGTCACATTCGCCGCGATCACCATTGATTCTCTGAACATTGAGAGACCAAAAGAATTTCGAGAGATAATGCTTAATGTCATCGACTATTTTCATAGGGGGATATTTCATTCTTTCAAACCATTTCACGTGATATCTATTGAGAATCTTAAAGGGGCCATGAGACTATCACAGAGCGGTAAAACATCTGGAAAGATAGTTCTAAGCATCGATGGAGCAGATGTAATCCCTGTAAGTTTTCAAATTGTTTGCATGGCTTAATATCCCAGTTATTTAACAACTCTCGATAACAGGCAACTATTCAACCGCAAGCACTGTGGAGCTTTGACTCAAAATCATCATACATAATAGCAGGTGGCTTGGGCGGTTTGGGTAGAAGTGCAGCACTATGGATGGCCGATAAAGGAGCAAGGTATCTCATTCTATTATCACGATCTGGACCTACGACAGATGCCGCTACTTCTTTGCTGATCAAGCTACGTGATATGGGGTCCTCTGTCGAAGCACCGAAATGCGACATTACATCTTCTGATCAACTAAGAAAAGCTATCTCGCAATGCTCTAGAGCTTTTCCTCTCATCAAAGGATGTATACAAGCTACGATGGTTTTAAAGGTAGCTGAATCCAAAATCCGAACAACTGTTGTTTATTGACAAGTAATAGGATGTCCTATTTGAGAAGATGAGTTTCGAAGATTGGTCGGCAGCTACATCTCCAAAGGTCCAGGGCACATGGAATCTCCATAGAGCTTTGCCGGATAACCTCGATTTCTTTATACTCCTTTCTTCCATCGCTGGCGTGTTTGGATCAATAGGTCAATCAAACTACGCCGCCGGAAACACATTCCAAGATGCATTCTGTCTTTACAGGAACAGTCAAGGTCAAAAAGCAATTTCTCTCAGATTAGGTATCATGAACGATGTAGGCATCATTAGTGAGAATCCCGATGTACTCAAAAATAGGGACCTTGTAAATGAAGTCGCATCGGTCAAAGAAGAAGAGTTTCTTGCACTTCTTGATTACTACTGTAATCCTGATAATCCACTAGAGTTACTAGCATCAGAGGAGGCTTTACCCATTATCTGTCTCTTAGCGCCATCACAGTTGTTCGCTCAGGGATTAGAAATACCATCCTGGGCTCAAACACCCACTTTCAGTCCCCTTGCATATATTGGCCGAGACGATACTCTTTCAACCGATACCAAATCTCCTGAAAGGAGCTTCAAATATCAACTGCAAGCTGCAGATTCTGTAAAAGTATTAAAGGAAGTGGTATCGACAGCAATAGTAATGAAGTTGGCGAAAGCATTGGGGACTGAAGTAGCGGATATTGATACAAATAAGCCATTTCACGCGTATGGTGTCGATTCTTTATTGGCAGTGGAGTTGCGCAATTGGTTTGGCAAAGAGCTGGGTACGAACGTGGCCGTCTATGATATCATGGGGGCGGAAAGTATCAGAGTCATGAGTGATGTTGTTGTGAGAAATAGTTCTTTGATTTTTTGGAAGGAGGAAGCGTAGGTTGCGAGGGTTGAATGGGCATGAGATTGCAAAGGGCAAGATAGGGAACTGATTTAGCTAACTCACAGTCTCTCTCGTCCTGGTTATTATTTTAGTACTCCCACAAAAAATTTTCAAATGAAATTGGTTTTATCATAACTTTTCAGTAATTTTTAATGACATTCGAACTGGGAAGGTAATCTTTCAAACAACACCCCCTTCTTTTCTTGTAATGCTTGATGATTGAAAAGTCTGGTGTGTACTGTGGTTGAATGATAGACATGAGCTTAAATTATGACATTAAAATAACTATCTAAGCCGATGAGAGAAAACAGCAAAAAGTAGCTCTCCACTTAAAAATACAAAGATCCAACTCCGTCATTAAGCAGACACAAAAAAGAAAGGATGTTAAAGAAAAATCACAGATATGGTATAAGGCAGGTGTAGAAATAATCTGGATAGAAGCCTGTTTCTAATTTACAGAGGCATCTGCCCTCCTTGGTTATCTGTCCAGTATCTGACAGCCACATGCAAAAGAAATGTTATAATATGTCACCGGAATGTCTCTCAAAAAGAGCCCATCTCACTATCCTCCTCCTAGTAACTCAATAATTATCAAGTATTATCAGCAGCCATGAATTCTCCCACCGCTTTGCTTGAAAATATCTCAAGCTTAGCAAGAAGCTCCTGTAGGAATACCCTCACAAGTCTTTTTCTCTGTTCCACCTGTAACAGCAACCTTATCCCATGTCCAACCTGAGCAATTTGCACAAAGAATGTAAACATTCTGACCACCAGAAACAGTACCATGAACATTGTTCACAGTCAATCCAGTAATTGGAACTCCAGCAGTGGGTGTACCAGTTGGATTGCCATTTTGATAATCCTGTTGGACATCAATACCAACCCCGGTGATACCGGCGAGGGTGATATCCTGGAAAGTGACGCCTTTGACAGAGCCCGTGGCACCGCTGACAGTCTTAATTCGAACACCGTTGACGGAATTTGAAACGGTGGAAGAGAGAAACTTCACATCGCTGACATCGTTGGCTCCAGTGCCAGAGCGTCCACCGACGGAACCGACGGAGAGACCATGTCCACCAGAGCAGTTTCCACCGGTGAAAGTGATGTTCTATTACTGATCAGCAAAGTCGACGATGTTGGAAAATGGGATGAAACTTACAGTGCCAGAGTTAATGGCAACGCAGTCATCTTGGTTCTGGACGATTGCTCCGGAGATAAAAATGTTTTGACTGTTACCGATGTCAAAACCATCGGTATTGTGACCAAGATTACCAGCGTCTCCAGCAGAGTTATCAATAGTGATACCGATAAGTGACAATCCAACAGATGAATCAATTGAAATGCACTGGACAGGTGCATTGAGGAAGTTTAGACCGGTAATACTGGAAGATCCAGTCAATGAGTGAGCAGCGAAGAACTTAGGCTTCGTCACGGACTTAGTGTTAGAACCAAGTCCGTCCCACCATTTTGTACCGTTTCCGTCAAGCACGTTTCCTTTCGCACCGGTGACTACGATATTTTCTCCGGAGATGGATATAAGAGGACCTGCCCACAGAGCATGGTCGAAGCTGAAATGTTGTTAGGATTATTTCGTGCATTGTGAGGGAGGAAACTCACCCAGTGGTTCCTTGAAATATAACTTGTGTACCGGTGTTGAGGCCAGTCAAGTCAAGAGTGGTGGCACCTGGAACGTGAATATTATCCAAGATGATAGTCTTGCAAGCAAGCTTCCCAGATTTGACAGCGTCGGCGGTGGTGAATGTGCAAGCATCACGCTTTTCAAGAACCTCCAGGGACTAAGAATGGACGTTTAGTATATATTTCATATGTCAGTGGATTGAGGAATCTTACGGAACCTGGAGCTGCAGACACGAAAGCCGTGCTGGCCAATAAAGCGATGAGGCTTGTGGGATAGATCATTTTCAGTGAAGTTAGTGAGTGTGTTGGTTGGAGTGTATGCTGGCTGAAGATTGATTGAGTGTGTGAGAAAAGAATAAGAAATGGGAATATGCTTCCTACTTATAGAAAAATTTGAGATCCGACATAGAGGTATTTCGCACTCGCAGGTGATCACTGATGGTCTTTGCATGCCTCCCCTGCGCAGCTACGAGATCATAGATCTATTGAATTTCTCTCAACACGGAGAAATCCCTCACTGTGTTTGCGAAGGTAGACAGGTACAAAATCATATACAGGAGACAGGCAATGCTATCCCAAGCACCCTATCGGACAACAAGCAAGATGTCCGTTCACTGGAATGAGAAGAATACAATTTATTTGACTTTCTTATTTCTTCATTTGTATTCTGAAAGGCATCGAAGTCTAAAATAAGTCAACAGAGAGAAGCTTTGAATGGTAACCACAAGGCCTCGGTCATATCCCAGCTCTTGCTGTTCGTTTACAATTTATGACGGCGAATTTATGATTGAAGGAAAAACTTCCGCTAAGTTTTCATGCTGCGTGAATAGCGGACGTTAGCTCGGCAGTGTCGGGAAATGCGATCTCTGAATGATGGCTTCGCGGAGTATTGAAAGCTTTACAGTTTCAAGCCGCAGTCGTTGAGTGTAATTAAGCATTAATGTCTCGTTAACTATGACAAATGGGGCTAAGCGTCGTTTGTCCACATAGGAGAACCAAACTACTCCTCGACCAGGTGACGCAGCATTCCCAGAATTATGAAAGATTCTAGAATTGACAAGTACTTTTCTAGATGTTTATTTAAAGAATAGGCATTCAATCAATCTATTTTGTACCTTTCGAAACTTACCATTCCATTTCATTGGCCGGCAATATGGTGTCTCATCTCAACAAAGCTTGATTTTACTTCGCTTCGAGCTTATCTAGTTTACCCTTCTAATTTTGTCCCATTAATAGCGCAACTTAATTTAAGCCGAGCCTTTACACTTGTTGCCCTATGAAATTGAAGGCTCTGCAGAAGGCGCTAAAAGCTTGCCGAACTTTAGCTCTCAAATCAAGCTTCGAACCCCTAGAGGCTACTCTGGTTCCGACACTTCATGCCCTAGACCGCCTCAATGCACGTTCCCGTGTGAAAGTAAATGCGGACGGTTTTGATAATAATTGCTTTTTCAATCTTCTCCTTCATTTCTTGATAACAACGAGGTATGAAATGGATTCCTTTGATGAGATTCTGAGCTAGAACATCCTCCGTTGATTATATTAAGCAGAAGTTACAAATTGAGAAAGCAATACAATTGATTGTAGTGATATAAGATAATTGAAGAATCGATTATACAATTCAATCATCAGTGTTGACCATATAACTATTCTATCTGATTGCCTTTGTTGACGAAACACGCTTTAGGTCAAGCTCTTGAAGAAATTAATAATAAAAAAGAAGGATCGACATTTCTAAGCATTGTATGGCCCGCATCTCCCTTTCTGATTCAACGAAAAGAGATGATGTTTCTATTTGATACAGTGAATAGAAGATATCTCAATCAATGTAAAAGAGTAGAGCGGTAGGGTTATAAAGTAGTCTTTCATATATTCCGTACAATAGTCACTGAAACTAGTGTCCCTGTAGGAGAGGCGAAGAGAACGGTGTGAGATACTCTCACATAACACCTAGAGTTCAAATAGGTAAGAGGAACATAGATTACCTTTGATTAGACTAGGTACACAAAGAAGTCTATAGATAACTACTAGCTACAAAGGTCACATGATAAGCACGTGCTTTCGTGCACATCAATAGACCTACAGAAAGAATCTACTTCGTACCTTCTTCCAATCAAAGGATATCAAAAGGGCTGGTACCATTCCGCATAAATTTCAATAACCTTAGGTTCAACCTTAAAAAGAGAGACCTTAGTCAGGATGATCAGGTACTCCAACTCCCCCATTTTTCCCTTGGTGTAACCAAAACCCTGGCGGTGGAGCTGGAAATACAAACGACCAACGTTTATTGTCATGTGTCTTCTCCGGGGAATGATAGCACGTTCCCCTCGAGATTATCTCAGTGTCTTCATCTCATTCTTCAGACGACCTCATGCTTGCAGAATAATACACACATGCATGCCTATAACGCTCCTCGGCACTCACTTCTCGTATGAAACAACAGTGCTAAACACTAATTGATATCTTAGTCATTTGGTCCGACCCATTTCTCTCGGACGTACAAGTCCAGATTCCTTGATTTGCATGTTACAAGGTTTCAGATATTTTAGCTTTGGACATAACCCCACATAATTGCTGTCTAAGTGTTTACCCCTGATCCTAGCGAGATGTCATGTCAAATCATGCCATATTATGATATGGGGTTTAATAATTTCTCCGGATATTCACGATATCGACAATTTCCAAGGTGAAGTGCCGATCGAGCAACTTTAAATGATTTTCGGACTTTCTAGATATTCCATTATGGAAGCTCCGGGGACAATCGAAACAGGGGTGCAAGCCAGAATGGAGAACGACGGGCTACCATTGATTTTTCTAACTTTCCTCTGCTCGTCTTAGCGATCTCTATCCGGGATAAATTTACCATTCTCTCGTTTGTATTAGTGAATCAAGCCTCATTTTTGACCCCATCTCCCACTTCCTGTCTCGATTTTTTCTTTTTACTGAACGCCTACAGAACCTCCGTTTTCCGTCTGCGGATTCCTCAAACTGTTCCATCCAAACAGTCAAAATGTTCAAGTCTTCAGCTTTGCCTCAGAGTGATAGGTTTCTGACACCTGGCACCATTTGTTTGCCTCGCATATTCATCCGAACGTTCTGATGGAAATTTAAAGTTATCATCTGTATGAAAGAACTCACTTCTGGCCAGCGATGGAAGTGGTTGAGAAATAACAAGAAAGATATGCCGGTGATACGATCCCAATTCTGTAACTTAAATGGAGAAATATGACAAGAAGAGCTACATACTTTCTTGGTGATCTTGAAAGAATCACAGAATGCTCGGGCTGAAGATGAGATCTTGTGATCTAGTAGAAAAAAATCACTGGATCTCATCTGAAGCATCTAATGCTTCACGCGACAACTTGTTGGACACTCCCCAGACTACAATTCTTCCTGTAACTTACATAAAACCTCAGCAAAAGAGGTAAACACAAGTGAATAAAAAGTGAAAATATATCTACGGCGGTACTAGAATGACAGTACTCCTCATATTCTGCTTCCTAAATCAACATCATTATGTTGATCAGTTCGTCGTTCCACACAACCAAATACACTCCAGATGCAAGTCCTCTTGTCTTTTCGTATTCATAGTCAGGGCATTGTTATTTGAAGTGCGTTCAGCTGCCAATTATCATGCAACAAACATACAACTTTAATTGTTCATGAAACTCGTAAAGGGTGTACTCTAGATCGTCTCGCGCGCGGAACTAGCGGCTTTCATGAGCCTTTAAGACTTTGAATGATACAACATGTTGTACTTAGCCAAAGTTCTCTGATTTCTATCTCAGTAGCGAAGAGAAAACGACAAGAGGAACATGTTAGCAAAAGTAAGAATCACCTTGTGATGTCAATACTGGGAATATTTAACGCCTCGAACTTTCATGACAGTCGATCTCGTCCAAGTAATCAAGGAAACGTTTCTGGCATGATAGTTATGTGCTAAATTTCTCCACGATACCATCCCTCTGCTCTCACACTCTCGTCCACAAATCGCTACACCAAGCAATATCGTAGAAAGCAAGCAATATAGCGGCAACAAAAGCCCTCCCATTTCCCCTGGCAACAACCTGAGAACATTAAACGATAACATGGCTGTGACATTTACAAAAAGAAGTGAACAAAAATCAAGGTCTCTCAACTTCTAAGTGCAGTTTATATGACTCGCTAAATCATGCCTCTACACTCTATTTTGCTATAGGTAGGTAGCACTAGAAATTATAAACTGTGTAATGATATTGAAATGGTAATCTAATAATATCTGTCACCAGACTCAACCCCCTTAATAACGCCATAGTTTTAGCCACAGCGTGATCTCTTTACCTCAGATCCCAACATTTAACCATATTGGTTTGCAAAATTTACCAGTTCACATCTTCTACAAGGTACAGGCTATCATTTCAGCACTATCAAGGTAGGTACCACGTGGGTACCTACTTTGTTCTCGTTCAATCTTCGCTAAAGTCCTAGATTACTATCGGAGAGGCTCTATTGTAGCTGTATAAAGCGCCCATCCCCGATTGTAAGACATCGAATCAACAACAATTTGTAAAAACAGATATCAGGGAGTTTTCATGTAGTACGACTACCGCTCATCAACGTCCGATACTCCATATTCAAGGAAGCCCTACTATACGGAAGATTCCTATCATTGTTTTCCGGATCCTCTTGAGATTCTCTACTCAAAGACGTGTATAAACTTCGATAGATTTCGAATTCACAATAAATGCTAAGCCTGATGAAAACGATAATGAATGAAGTATAGTGCAAGTGAAGAGTATTGACGGTAGCAATATGTTAGAAGATAGTAAATTCGGAATGCTCAAACTCACAACAAATATAAAGAATCGATGAAACCAAGTGTGTGATATGAGCTTCAGGAGGGACCATTCAATCACCCTTTCCCCAACTATTATTTTTTTCTTCTGGGAAGAAAAGTAGCATACCTATGGCAAGACCTTCCTACGTTTTTTGGTCATCGGGAAAAGCGTTGTTTGATACTTTGGAACTCAGTAGAGCTCAAGATCTTCATCATTCCAGATACACAGGAAGATATCCTTGATCGCTTTCCAGCTATTCACTAATCAATCATCGACATCCAACCTTTAATTTTCATGGCGAGAATTCACTACTTGGCCCGATCTAATCTCTACTCACCAATCGCTCCCGCATGCTATCCCGCTCTTCCTCCTCCCGTTACCTAAATCACTCCCCCAAACTCTTTTCCCGTTACATTGAAAATTTAAATCCTCCATTACTATATAAAACCCTTTTCTCAATATCCTTCCATCCTCATCCATCCAGTAAAGATAAAACTTTGAGAGAGACTTCCAAGAGAATCCACGGAAAGCAAATATTTGCTCAAGCTCATCACCGCGAAAAGCGCGTCGCTCATTAAAGTACCAGATTCGACGCCAAGAATTTAGATGTCTTCTCGTGGTACCTACTAGAAAGGCTGCATCTGATATGATAAATCGGCAATAAGTCTCAGATGACAATAAAAAAAGAAACAATAACGATCATATCATATTTTACATCATCGCACCTGCTCATCAATCTGCTTAGACCGCACTTTTCTGAACCATAAATCTCCAAACCCCTACATTCTGAACGAAAAGCCCACAAATCAAATTTCCTGCCATGCCAGGAGATGAATTCTCCATCCTGAAAGTATGTCGAAGGAAACTCAGAGTTTCTCCTAGCCATACAATATATATACTGTATGTCACAAGCAGAAAGGAGATGATCGGTTGAACGACTCGGTAAGGCGACTGGCCTAGTCACTTCAATTTTCGCTCAACAAATATCCATTTTTACTGTCATCAGAATCCCAAACAAAGCCCAAATCACAAGACTACACCTATCATATAATCCCATCTTCAATCAATCATATCGACTTATCCAACTCGTCTAATTCCGCTACCCAGTTCAAGTGAATTGAACTCAACTCATCTCTCCTTTGTTGTCATACACTCTTACCAACCACGATTCCAATCATCACAAGAACCTAAAGCCCTGGAAGAAAACTTCATTCCATCCTAAGATCGCTATCAATAAACGACCATAGGTAGGTAGTCAAAGATTCACGAGAATGACAATAAATACTCCCAGAATGATCAGATCTTCCTCGTTGACCTCTCGAGAGAAACCCCAGAATTTCAACAACTACACTCGGAATCCAGAAATAATTACTGGTCATCCTCACTAAAAATTCCCCCCCATCACAAACGTCTATACTGCAGTTCATCAATAGGTACTTCGTGGTATTCATAGTCCATTATTTCCCAGATATCCAGTTATACATTCACTGATCCTTCTTGATTCTCTCCACATTCTTCTCTCACTCTCACTCTCCCATTCACTCTCTTCTATTTTTCTCCTCTCCTTCCTTCCTCTCACCCTCCAATCCCCCAACCCACACCTTTTCTCTCCCCAACAAATATAAACTCTCAACCCCTAAATTCCCCCCTCCTCCCAAAACTAAACACTCACCAACCCATCCCCAAAACCCTCACCTCCACCCAAACACTCTATCTATACTCTTTATACCAGCATAAACAATATCCAACATCTACTCATATACATCTCAGCATTGCCAAGAACAAAAACGGAAGAATTCTCTACATTCCGATGCCACTGTAGAACTGGGACACCTGTCTAAATCATCCTCGCTAGATTCTCGAATCGTCAAATTTACGACTTGCAGCCCTCTACTTAGATCGAGGCGAAGGTGCTGATTTATGCTGTCGAGATCATGTTGTAGTCTTCGCTATAATATTGGCACAAAATAAATATATCCTCTGAGAATCAACACTCACACATTCGTTCATTCATTCATTCATTCGATTTCGCCAGGATATCATGAAAACAAGTCGATTTGAAGAACAATCGACCCTGTACTCAAACGATCGCAAATTCGTACATTATACTATTATCTAGCAAATTCAGCCAAGCAAATAATTCCATCTTTTGTATATCGGGTACCAGTCTCTTGCCCACTGTCTAACTCCCCAATATATCCGTCTCTGGTAGCAAGTATAGCAGGCGAATTCCCGTCTGTATGCACTTGCTCCCAACTCCCGGATAATTTTCAACCCAAAAGCAACACATATCTATAGCCATTAACCATTAAGGAAAATCATACTTCGTAGCATAATCAGACTTCGTATTCTCTGTGTTTTTAACAGGATGAAGCAGGAGTGGAGGAAGACACGGCCTGCCATGTATTTTCTCCCACTGTGTACGTACGTTAGTTACTGTGCACGAGCCAAGCCAAGATTGAAACATACCTCAACCCCACCAATTCCATGATCTTCCCATCCCATCCAATTATTATACAATCTACCTGGGGGAATAGCTCTATAATACCACGTCATCCCCAGAAATCTTTCTTCTTTACCCCAACCGTATGGACTATCCGACGAAATACCACTTTCTCCCTTCGGTCCAGGGTTAAACCATTTGTTTAAACTCGTCCCATTCCAAGCTCTGTCAAAGAATATAGGAAGTGGTGCATATACTGCTTTCAATCCATGGAGCAGAGCGACCGTCTGGGGTGTCATTTCGCTGCTGACATGATTCCCCTTAAGATTTTCAGTGTGCATAGCATCCAGCAACTCCTTACTACACATTGAATGTGTGATGATGGTTGTACGACGAGGAGTATCATTTCGTCCATCGAATCCCCAGACATCGTTTTTTCCAACCCATCCAGTGCCATTTGGATTGAACATTGGTGCAACAGATATATAATCTGCCACTTCGCCAACGCCCCATTCATAATTGTCTAGTGCTGGGTCTGAAACAGGCGGCGGTGGACCAGTAGGAATGACATTTGCAATTCTTGGTGGAGCCCATATCGTATCTTTGCCCGAAAGAATTTCAACTGACTTGCGAAACTCAGTATTGTAAGAACCATGTATCGATGGAATATAGTATCTTTCATTTCGTTCCCACAGGTATTTCCTTGGTTGGTCCATTCCAAACTTGGTGAGTCTCTCGAGAAGATCATAATGATTGCCAGTATATCGAGTGTCCATTTCCCAATTCCAATAAAAGTCAAATTGTGGATAATCAAGTGCAAAGATCTGAACGGGAAGCCATTGAGATTGATGTACATTGGTAATCTTTTTCGGAATGAGTGGGTAGAATCCCTGTACGTAAGCTTCATTCCAAAGCACCGCGATGTCATGAAATTCTTTGGGGACATTTTTTTGAAGAGCTTCAATGTAGTCTGCGTCACTCTCAATGGCAATGGTACTGTTTCTGATATGAACCAGCAAGAAAACCTCGTACTCCCCTCCAGATTTCAAAGCTAGCTCTGTAATAAGCAAACGAACGTTTTGCTTGTCATTGTCGTTCCACTTCTTTCCAGAGTAAGATCGAAGCATAATCGCTGTACGTGATTTGAAGGGCTCTTTTGCATCAATTGCGGCTTTGGCAGCCTTTGCTAGGTGAGCCCTAACGAAATGATCTTTCGGCTCATTCTCATCATCCTGGTTTTGATTAATGATAGTGCCAAGTACTCTCTTCTTGGTGTTGGTTTCTTTTGTCTTCGAGTCATTCCATGCCGACGATGAATTTTGAGCAGGGATCACTATTTCTCCGTTAAGTGGTTCAGGATTCTCGGAAATCAGGTATCGGTTCCTGTTCTTTTCAACACATTGAGTTTGAAGCGATCCCCAGTTAACATCATCCCATTGTATTTGTGTAGGCATATCGCGTTTATGCTGAATCTTCCCAGCAAGTGGACTAGTACTAATCGGTTTCATGAGGCCTTCCATATATCCGTATAAGCCGAGCCTGGTTTCTCTCTCGAAGCATAAGTTACTGTCAATATCAAATAGCGAGAATGATCCCATCTGCGGTTCTTCGAAGACTTTCGAATGTCCTGAGAACGCCAAGATATTTTTGACTGGTCCATCTGCTCCATCACATGGCACATAGAGTCCTTTATTTTTTGACCTCCAAATTTCACTATTATAGTCGGGATATGGGTTGTACTCAAGTGGTTTCGATTTGCTATACGATTTCCAAACATCAATCTCTTTGAGGACAGACAAGTGAGATTCAGTATGCGAGCCCGCTGATATAACTTCATTTAGTGTGTTCCCGTAAATTTGGCCCGCACTTAGTTCCCTGACAAAGATATTCAGCAAACAGACATTCGAAGAGAGCTATTACAAACTTACTGTCCAAGTATCGCCTTCTCTTTCACGAACTCATCCTGAAGGATGGACGTGGCAGTTGAAGTTGAGGTTTGTGAAGAGGATGTCGCTGTTATCGTGGCCTCGTGGTTTTGTATTGACAAATGAATGGTAACTCTGCTGCTCACAATCGCAGGTTCGATGACGGTCGGCGGATCAATTGGCGCTTTTGGTGGAGCTTGGAACAGGTCCTCTTGTGGCTTTGGGACGTCAATTACCAGAGGATCGATAATTTGAATGGTAGGTACTTGTTCAAACCCTGGTCCTTTCACAATTTCCGTCGTCACTGTACCTTTGTATTGTTCAACCACATGGCTTACAATCTTTCCGCGATTTCTTAACAACGTCCAAAGAATGAAGAGAGCCCCAATGGCAGAGAAGAGACTACTCCTATACCGTAGAAGCATTTTATTTAAAGAAAGGAATGAGGGTTTTAATGATTGACTGAAGGAATTATAAGAAATGAATGAGCGTGAAGATGGAGAGAAAGATCAAAACCCCATCTCTGATATGAAATGGAAATCAGTGGAGGTGAAGTGAAGAGAACATTCGATTTTTCTTCCGTTTGCTCCAAGTACCAATTACCAAGTATGCTTCACTTGGTAGCACTAGGCAGATACTAGATAGGTACCTACCAGGTAGGTACCTAAGAATTGCCCTTGAAAGGGAAGGAACTTCTCTCCTCTCTGCTCTGGTGAGAACATTAACACGTGACCTTCAATCTACATGATCCGTGCATAACCTTAATCTGATCACAACGACCTTCCCGCTCCGTCAACTTTAATTTCTTTCCTTCCTTCCTTTGCGGGTAACGACATGAATGACAACGTATCACCATTTGTATCATTTTATACCGGTCACCTTTCAAATATGGAAGAACTAGTTGGCTTAATAGTGATCTATCATCGAACGGCAATTCAGTCGGTGATCCAATTTATCGGCTTCGTGCACATGCAATTTTAACAACATATGCAGTCATGCTTCTCCAAGAGGTTATTGGTTAGCATTTTGGCTGCTCACCATCCCCTCGCAAGATGATGAAAGCTCAGCGATTGCACTTCGTGATGATCAGCGTATTTCATCATCTTAATGAGCCATGATCTACATGGTTCTGATTATCTGTCGCAGTTTGCATTTCGCAGGGTGCTGGTGGTGGCTAATCTGGCAGAAGTTCGTGAGGGGTAAAATGAATAATAGTAATACAATCTTGGCAAGTGCCCCGATAGATTGTAATGCCGCCCTCGGTACTTGACTCGTTGACTGTCGAAACAACGCGTCGAATCGTTCACACAAAAGCGGTGGTGTCACCCATATCACCACTTGCGAGCCTATCAGATTGTCTCTTATCGATTATTCCGGGTGATACATGCCTAGGGAATATGCATCATTTGCTTAACAGGGACACACTTTGGAGGATCTTTTAGTGACGTATCCAGTTGAAGATCATCTCCTCGGTACTTTGAGGTATATCTGTATGATGGATATCCAGCTTCTGTTGCTCGATGTGATGTGATGTTCAATGTTATCTGCCATCGTTCAGTCAAAATGCTTCTCTCCAATCTTGATTTTTACCCAACCTTGAATTTTCTGGTTCTGACAGTAGTTACTTCTATTGCCTATCGTATAATTTATAATTTATACTTTCATCCTCTAGCAAAGTTTCGTGGGCCGTGGTACACAGCTTGCTTCTCTCTTCCTCTAGCAATTATTTCGTTGAAAAGATGGGAGCATCAATGGGTATTTGATCTGGTCAAGAAGTATGGAAGTATGTCAATCTCTTCAAGTGCTAATGATCACAGCTAATAATGTTTAGGGGATGCACCAATTCGTGTTGCCCCTGAGATTCTCCTTTTCCCAAGACCATCCGCATTGAAAGAGATATATTGGGATCGAAGTCTTAACGAAAAGTCTACTTTCTATGGTACTGGTCTTTTTGGTCCACCAAATTTATTCACTTCCCTTTCATCCGTAGACCATACACCTTTAAGAAAAGCATTAGGGGCCGGACCGGTAAGTTTCATGCCCATTATCCATGAAAATAAATCAACGACCTTTCTCTTATCTCGGCTGATTCAGGAGCTCGTTATGTTATTGCTGACATGAAATATCTAGTGGGCAATCGGAGAATTACGGAAAGATTGGGAAAAAAGCATGGATGATCAAGTCCTCATTTTCACTTAAGTTATGACTGAAAAGGCAAATGCAGGTGAAACAGTTGATCTTTGTGACAAAGTAGCGTAAGTTATTCTTTGTCTCAAGTATTAAAAACATTAGCTTACCCTAGACAGACAATTCTCAGCCGAGATAATGACCGTCTTCTCGTTTAATCAACCATGGGGCTTCGTGAAAGATAGTCGAGATGAACGAGGGCTACTTCATAGCTGGAGAGAAGGCCTTGATTTCATTGGTTTCTCGGCCAGATTCACCTTTTTTCGAAAACACATTCTCAACCTTCCGGGAGTTGCTTCATGGGCATTACCCAAGCCCAGTGTTCAACGTGGTATGGGACATTTAATTCACGAAGCCGACCACGCCATCACACAGCGCGAATATGAAATATCTCAAGGCATATATCCAGAGAAACCGGACTTTTTACAACAGTGAGTATCTGCATCTCGGAGTGTCGTCTACGGAGCGTTGTACTGAATCTCGTAGTTGTCTTGACGCAAGAATCAACGACGAACCACTTACTCCCCTACAAAAACGGTCTCACGTGACCCTTCTCATCCAAGCCGGCGCTGACACAACCGGTACTGCCCTCGGCGCCATAATCCGGTTCTTAGCTACAACACCTGGTTGCTATTCTAAAGCATTAGCCCAAATACGTGAGGCCGAAGCGAAGAATTTACTTTCAACGCCGATCCAGGATGAAGAAGTACGAGCTCATCTTCCATACCTAATTTGTGCTGTCAAAGAAGGCATGCGCTTAAATCCCAGCGTATCTAACTGGCTTCCGAGAGTTGTTCCGCCAGAGGGGAAGGTTATCGATGGATTCTTTGTGCCAGGGGGGACGGATATTACGTGTCAGGCTATGGTCGTACAAAGGGATCCAATTTTGTTGTAAGCATACGCTTTGGTGCCTTCTCTCCATTCTCTGCTTCCTATTCTCTTCTATCTGTTTCCGCTGACACGGAAAAGCGGCCCCGACCCAGATGCCTTTAGGCCAGAGCGCTGGATGGATGGTAAAGATGTAGAATTAGAACATGGTATGTTTCTCTTCGGAGTGGGGCCAAGAGGTTGCTTGGGAAAAGAGATTGCATTTATGGAAACATATAAGTTGATTTCCGAGGTTAGTGATTTGATTCCGTTTGCTTTTAGGAACATTCAAAGTTGGAGAATTGGAATAGTACTTGATAAGGTAAATGGGCAAATAAGAATAGACAATAGGTGGATATTAAGTGGAAAAAGGAAGAGAAATTGAAGGAGGGTTCGATCAGGATATTACTAGTGAGATGAACTAACATACTCTCTAAAGATCGTCCGACGTTTCGATATCGAAGTTCTCAAGGAGGGAATATACACTTCCGCAGGTGGAGTGTCATACAACGAGGATTTCATCGTGAAAATGCATCCACGCACAGCGGATTGAATGGATTTTTCTCCGAGCTAATTGGAACTTGTCCATAAGAATTCCGAGCTTGGAGTGGTTCTCTGGCCTGTTATGATTGGAGGGCTGTATCTAGCCAATTGGAGCTTTTTATTTAGCTTAGCTTTTCTTTCGTCTCTGTCATGGGCGTGGAAAGAATGATCAGTGGTATTACATGACCGATTTCCTAACTTAACGAATCAGATATATTGAGAAATTTATCATCGCATAGCTTAGTCCATTCTGCATGTCGTCCTGGTTTTCAATATATATATATATTCAACCCACATACGAGGACCAAACACAGCAAGTTTATCAAAAAGAAATTTTCACAAGATTAGTTTCCAATTCATGATTCTATGACTCTGATTTAGGAGAGCCCAGATGTGAAATAATATAATTTGCCCCGGAAAATGTTTCACCAAAAGCCATCGTGATCGGGTCATGAGATTTTTCACTGCGCCCCAGTATTACAATGCTTCACAAGACAAGTCTACAGCATTAGCGTATTACAAAAAGAAATTGACTGGTGCACATTACACAGTTGAAGCTTTGGATGTGGTAAGTTTGATTGCACTGAAGATCTGAGCACGGTTTCACCAAATTGACATGCACATGATTGAGTAAACTCCTAAGCGATCAATATTTACTCGATCCATAGAACCTTCTAACCTCCGTTGCGTTTCTTAATTCCACACTTCGTTTTATTCTACAATACTAGTAGAACTCGCCAACTGCATCTAGAATTGTTGTAAGTATCTCTAGCCCAACAATGCCAGATAACGAGGTAACATGCACTTATTTCGGTGGAATTGACTGTGCAGTTGATTTGATACCCGTTTCAGAAATAAGTGTGATTCCAGCTACAAAAGCGATGACTTTATCGGCGGAAATAATGATGTCGACAGTTCGCCACCAATCATGAATTGATTACAGCTGGTACTGGTCGTGCATCGACAATCGAAACCGCCCAGGGACATTTTCGTCGTCAATTGACGAGGGGAGAAAGATTCGGCGCCGTTATATGCGAGCCTGTGGCTTTCAACTGGTTAATCGGCATGATGCTGGTTGTCTTCTATCGGTGAGGAAAACGAGTAAAAAGGTTTGAAGAGGGACTCTCAAGGATACAGTAATGTGGAGCTGGATTCTAGACCACTTCAACCACGTTTTGCGAAAATTGACGACTTAGGAATGTACCAGAATTGGGGGTTGCAATTGTGAATGAGCTTCCAGATAATTTTAGCGCGGATATCCCCATAAAATTAAAAGGGGGAGGTATTTTTCCATGAGATTGGTCAAGGTAGATGCAGGAGCCGGCAAGAGTTCTCAACCCTTGGACTGTTTCCGAACTTTGAGCGGCTTCGACTGTTTCTTCGCTATTCGTTCCCTCTCTTTCTCGGCTGGATCGACAATCAAAGTCTTAAACACATCATCATCCCTATGAGTTAACTTTTTCTCACCTAGATCATTGTTAGTGATGCCTCAAACCAGGATTGTGGGGACCGCTTACAAAATTCCGTATATGCGATCTTAAGTTCCGAGAAAGTATTCGCAAGCATGGGAGCATCTGGGGCTACTCTTCCGGCAGCTTCAGCTTCCCATTCAGTGGTCAGTGGTGTATTGTCGCCTCTGCAAAGAGTGCTGAATGCCACAGCCAATTGCTTGTACATGAAACCACATTGTTCGGATCGTTTTTGAGGATCTGTTTTTCCGGGGTGAATGCAATTTTTCAGGTCTTCATCTGTCTTGCATCTTGGAAGATTAGATCTCAACTCGATTCGTACGACTCGTTCCCGATAGAAAAGCATCAGTCTTAACAAACATATACCGGCAATAATGCGCGTTTGTTTGTTGCTTGCAGACTTCTTGCAGAGATTTTCAATTTCGGAAAAGAAATACTTTTCAGCTTCCTCGAGACCCTCGGAGGCTTTGAGGCGGACTTGTTCGCGGACGGTATCTGGAGAGAAAGTATCATTGATTGTGTTGACTACATCAAGCTGGCCATGGGGATGGCAATGGATATTCGCCACTCCATAGAAAACAAGGCTATTTAAGCTCGTGATTCTGAATGCAGCATTACATAGACATGCCTGTCATTGGTCAATCAAAATCCAAATATTCTTAAAACAAGAAAACTCACCAGGTGCGACCCAAAATATTGTTTGCAATAGATGTAAAGAAATTTATCCAAGATGTGGGTTATTTTACCAGAATGACTCTCAGGAGAAGATAGAAGAATTTCCCTGCCGAAGAAATCCAGTTCATCAACGGTAGGCAGTGAGTCTGGGACAACTAGATATGTCTTATCTCGCAACGACTTGTGCGTTATGTAAACACCATTCATTTTTGTCAAACTTCTCCACCGGCAGAAATCCTCAGATCTACAAACCATCACTTTACAGGGAAGTGAGCGACATGGAAAATTTTCCATGGAACAGTCGGCACGAAGTTCAACCTTTGCCATATGACCTTCAAGCGCACTAAGTAGCTGATATACTTGCGCTTTCCCAGACGTGAGCAATCTGGTTTGAACATCTATGTTGAGTCAGTATCTAGAAGAGTATCTTTGGGTGGTTCTGGCTACCTGTGACTCCAAGGTACACATCTTTCAATTTATGTCGGATGCAAATTTGTCGAGCCATAAGTGGATCACCAGCCAACTTGAAGCATCGATCACAAACGCCATCAGATGTACACTGCAATATTAGATCCTTACTCCGGTGACGAATATAGAGATAATTAACTCAACTTACCTCGACCTTACGAGCTCGACAACTTTGACACGCTCCAGCTTGTCTAACCAAATGAACTTTCAGCTTTTCCCGTCGATTGAACTCTTTTCTTTTTCTCTTCGGCGCTTTTACTCCACTATGAAAATTTATCAAACAGTCTTCCATGTTTTGAGGAGTTGCCACAATTGTTCCATTGAGGGATGAAGTTGCTTGATCCTCAGCATGGGGGGATTCTATCCGAGACTCTGATGGTACCGATTCGGGCACCTCCTTTTTAACCTCATCAATTGGCGAATCTCTTTCAGATGCACCACTATTCAAGCCTCTATTCTTAAAAGAAATCTGAACTTTAGATTGAACAGGCTCACAAGGTATTTGCGGCTCTGCAAATGAATTATCTTCCGAAGAGGGGTAAAGTATCGACTCGGGTGACTCAAGAAATGATGTAAGCCACCCGTCAGACTCGAGATTTGGAAGATGACCACCAAGAGTATTGCAACTATTGAAAGAGAAATCCATTGCAGCTGTCTCCGAAAAGTAAGTGCTTGAAACATTATTGTTAGCCGTATCAAATGCCGAAGGACCATTGCCTGGCTCTACAATGGATTGAGGCGGAAGGACCGGGTCCACCATTTGCCATTGAGAATTGATATCTAAATTATCCTGTAAGAATGTATCCATATCAAAAGCAGAATCTGGAAACGTCATGAATGACTCCAGCTCCTCGTTCGTGATGTTTTTCTCCTCAAAAGATAATTCCTCAGCATCGTGTAGGCCTTGGATCGTCATCCGGGGTAATTCTCCATTGATGCGAGACTCCATTATGCAGGATTGTGAGTCTGCTTTGCATGAATATGTGGGTGGCAGGAGACGATAGTCACAATTGATAAGATAGTCTAGCCTCCGAACTGAATAGCTGCGAGATGATCTTAGTTTTTATACCACTAAAATGTGAATGGTATCTCGAATCTCAAAAGAACATTGCTTCAATCAGGAGTTAGTGGGGCGAAAATTTTATCTGACTACACCCGTGATTATGCGGAAAAGAGTACCGAAATAATGCCGTTGAAGCCGACGGCTACAAACAAAACTAGCGTAGAGTATTCTTCTACAATGTTAGAAGATCGAATCAAGTAGAAGTATCTTCTTCTGGATCAGTGAAATGAATGAATGATGGCAAGAATACATTAAACGATTAATAATGGGCATCGACCATAACTCGGATGTTCCGGCTGCGTCGGATATATCGGTTCATAACCGGGCCGGCAAATAAGTTCTACTTACCCGATCAAATATCGGAATGCCCGGGACTCCATAGACACTGTCGCAAAGATGTTCATGCTCGATGATGGAATTTGAAGTCCTCGATGTAAGGAAACCATAAACTGGTCTAGTCCTGGCAGTATTCGTGCTCTCAAAAGGAACACGATAGGCCATTCACTGAGGCTACAACTATAGCACAACTATATGCGAGTGCAGCGGAACTCAAGGCGAATGGGAAGCTTCTGAGGTCCAACATAGATGTAAACGCATTAAGATTCATACAGAACAGTGTCACCAAGGAAGTAGAATATGCACCTTGGCACCGATTTCGAACATATCCGGCCATGAGAACAAATTCATAGATTCGGAAATTTTTGAGAGGAAAATTAAAGTTTTTAATGGTCTTCATGTAAGATCCGGGGAAGTTAGCAGATTAGTAGAGAAATGGTCTCAGAATGGAACTCAACCGAGAATGGACTCAGGTGAGAATTGACCAGGCATTATCTCGTGCCCCCTCATCTCTCAAAGGATTCACTTCCCTGTCATTAGCAAAATAGTGTTATTGTGGGGTAGAGACTAGCGAGGGACCAAGACAACCCGTCATCTTTCATGCAGAATTCGCGGGGATGAAGACAAAATGAGGGGTAAATTGTGTAAATCGGCCCGTTCAATTTTGCGCATTGCTTCTTCCAATAGTAAATTTAAACTAAGTACTTCTATTGACGGCCAGCGGCCGAGGAAAAGTATACTAAAGTATTTTCGTCTCTAGCGATCTTCGTCGTCTTCGCCTATCAAAAAATTATCGAGATGTGATTCACCCCAAGACCTGCATACACAATGGCGTTCTAGGAATTATCACTTGCATGTCAAAACTTGTTGTCAGCCTGTCTCATGCACGGTTACATCCGTATACGTGCAAGCTTCCATGTCGACCACAAGTGAATTTCCTACTTTGAATTTGCCCCTTAATACCCCGTCCAGGTCTACGGAGTATAAGAAGTGACAGATATTTGGAAAAATCAATCAATATCGTCAAGTTAATCAACATGGTCAAAACCATACTTTTTTGGCTGTTGTTTACAGCAAGGGCTGTTTCAGCAGCAAATATTGACTTCTTACGTCGTGATACAAGCCACCATCCTAATACCACACTTCCTCTCTCGAAATGTCCAGGTTACAAAGCTTCTAATGTCAAGACAACAGGATCAACACTTTCCGCAGATCTGACTCTGGCCGGCCCTGCTTGCAACACTTACGGTACTGACCTGAACAGTCTATCCTTAAAAGTGGTATATGAAACAGGTTGGCAAGCTACAAATCAATACTACTATTCTTGCTAACTACTACTAGATGATCGCATACATGTGCTGATTCAAGATCCAGCCAATGTTGTGTACCAAGTTCCCGAATCGGTCTTCCCTCGCCCTACTGGATCGTCGGCCAATCCCAAGGATGCCAATATCAAATTCCATTATGTTAGCTCCCCGTTCTCATTCTCGATTACACGAGCAAAGACAGGCGAAGTCTTGTTCGACACTTCCGCTGCGAGTCTTGTATTCGAACCGCAATACTTGAGATTGAGAACGAAATTGCCGGCCAACCCAAATCTGTATGGTCTCGGCGAACACTCCGATGCGTTTCGTTTAAACACTACCGATTATGTTCGCACACTGTGGTCTCGTGACGCCTATGGAACTCCTGCAGGTAGCAATTTATACGGAAACCACCCGGTATATTTTGAACATAGGACTGGTGGTACTCATGGAGTGTTTTTAATGAATTCTAATGGTATGGATATAATGATCAACAATACAAATGGGAAAAATCAGTATCTTGAGTATAACACTCTTGGGGGTGTTTTAGATTTTTACTTCCTAGCCGGACCCGATCCAATTGTTCTGTCTCAACAGTATTCAGAGCTTGTTGGCTTACCAGCAATGATGCCTTATTGGGGTTTTGGGTTCCATAATTGTCGTTATGGTTATCAAGATGCTTTTGCAGTTGCAGAAGTTATCTATAATTATTCGAAGGCAGAAATCCCTCTGGAGGTTATGTGGACAGACATTGATTATATGGATGCAAGAAAGGTAAGGAGTATACCATGCCTGAAACACACATAGCTAATTCTGAAAGACTTTCACTCTCGATCCTAAGCGCTTTCCATTAGATATGATGCAAGACATCAATCACTATCTTCACAATCACGACCAAAAACAAATTCTCATGGTCGATCCCGCAGTTGCATATAAAAATAACCCTGCTTACGATCGTGGAGCTGTCGATGATGTTTTCCTCAAGCGAGGTAATGGATCTTTCTGGCTTGGCGTCGTATGGCCTGGAGTAACTGTATTCCCAGATTGGTTTTCCAAAAATGTCGTGAGCTGGTGGAACAATGAGTTTTCTACATTCTTCGATCCAGCGACTGGCGTTGATGTTGATGGACTATGGATCGATATGAATGAACCATCAAATTTTCCATGTTACTTCCCATGCGATAATCCATATGCATCAGCAGTAGGATTTCCGCCTGATCCACCTGCAGTCAGAACACCACCTCGTGCATTACCTGGGTTCCCCTGCGCATTCCAGCCTTCTGGTACAACCAATTGCACAGATGCAAGCAGCAGACGATCAATTACTAGCAGAGATCCCAAGATTGTCTTGCCGACTCAAGTAAATCCCGCAAAACGAGCATTAGGGGCACAGCAAGGTTTGCCCGGACGCGATTTACTTTACCCCGGGTACGCAATCCATAATGCTGCGGCGTATCTCCCTTCCTGGAACGCCGCTAAAGGAGGAATTTCCAACCAAACAATCAATACAGATGTAATCCACGAGAATGGTCTCACTATGTACGACACCCATAATCTTTACGGGACCATGATGTCCACCGCTTCCTATGACGCAATGGCAAACCGCCGGCCGGAAGATCGTCCTTTGATCATTACACGCAGCACATTCGCCGGTGCGGGTACCAAAGTAGGTCATTGGCTTGGAGACAATTTCAGTGACTGGCTCCACTACCGTATGTCCATCCGTGGCATGTTAGCTTTTGCATCTATATATCAAATTCCCATGGTTGGCGCCGATGTATGCGGATTCGCGGAAGACACTAACGAGGAACTATGTGCTCGCTGGGCTATGCTCGGTGCTTTTGCCCCATTCTATCGTGATCACAACAGTTATCCCCCAGTGATTAGCCAGGAATTCTATCTCTGGCCTGCCGTCACCGAAGCAGCTAAAAAGGCGATCGATATACGGTATCGATTGTTAGATTACATATACACAGCTTTTTATCGACAATCCGTTGATGGAACACCACTCATCAATCCTATGTTTTACATTTACCCATCCGATCCCGCCACCTTTGGATTGGAAACACAGTATTTCTATGGGCCGGGAATTCTCGTTAGTCCAGTCATGGAAGGTAATTCTACGACTGTGGATTTGTATCTTCCGAAGGATATATACTATGATTTCTACACGCATGCTCAAGTGACTGGCCATGCAAACACAATTCAAATTACCGATCAAAATATCACAGATATACCCCTTCATTATCGCGGTGGAGTCATCGTTCCTCAACGTATCGAAAGCGGAATGACGACCACAGAAGTTAGGAAGCAAAACTTTGAGATTATTGTTCCAGTTGGTGATGATGGAACAGCAAAAGGAGAGTTATATCTAGATGATGGAGTAAGTATTGTGCAACAAGGATATTCATTAATTGAATTCTACTGGGATGGCAAAACTTTTGATGTATCCGGGCACTTCGGATATGATGCTGGGGTAAGTATTGAGAGGGTAGTGTTCTTAGGCTTGACCAGTAGCACTGGAAAGCAATATAGCACAAATGCGAATACGCAGGTTAGTGCTCAAGGCGATATAGTTGTGAAGGTTGCAAAGGAATTAAGTGGGGGATTTTCAATCGCAGTTTAAGGTTAAAGAAGGGAATACGAGGGTCTTGGTGATGTTTAGTGATGAGAATGGCGAACGGCGGTACATAACAGCTTGTTGTTGCAACTAATTTCAATGAAATTGAGTTTTGGATATCCCTGGTGAATTTTCATTTATCACACTGTATGACAGGATAGAAAGTTCTTTGTGTACATCGTCCACGTCTCACCAGATAGTCAAGTATTACTTCAAGAGTCTGTTACCGGAGTTTACCGAGATCTTAGTCGTTGTCAGGGCGTTGTTTGCACTCCCCAGATAGTCGGAAGATAGATTAATGTTACATTCTGAACTTCAAAATTGCCGTGGGATTGCAAAGAGTCGCTGACGACGTGAGTCATCGTCAGTTTGAACAGGCAAAACGAAGGATAACTGAACCTGAATATGTGGTATTCCTGACTTGTGGGATATATGAATCATGGCACCTCATTATTGCTTCGTTTATTTATTTAGGGCTATAAATAATCCGGTTGAACCTCATACATTCTCATCAATCACATCAACATTGCCATACACCGTATATCCCATCAATCATCGATATCTACCTCTAAGACAAGAACCAAATTTAGAATGTCAGACCAGCCTATGTGCTTCATCTGCGAAAGGATGATGTCTAGGCCGAGCTCAGCGCAACGAGTGAGTATTCTATTGACCTCGCTCAGCTCATACTAACGCAACTCGCAGGTCATCCTCTCACATCCAGATGAATTGCAACACTGTTTGCTCTGCAATCGAATATTCTGTGCAACACACAAAGCGGTTGAAAACAACACTATTTGCGAGATCAACCATCAGAGTTATTTTCGCAATCACCCGCAATTGCATGGTACGGGGACAATTTTTCGAAACATGGAACATCGAAACATAGAGATGGATCCGTCCAATGCTGGGTTGGATCGGGCAAAGAAAGTGATGATGGAGAGAGAAGCAATTAAACAAAGAGTAGAGGAAGAAAAAGGAGGATCGAAGAAGCGGCTAAGAGAGAAGGGACAAGCGAGGAATTTGCAAACCATGAGTAAACTTGGAAGTGAAGGAAGGCTCTCAGGGCACTACTGTCTCAGATGCAACTTGCAATTAGGCGGATCTTGATTTCTGGGTGTAGATACTTAGCTAAGCGCGGCTCCAGTTGAGGAATTTGGGGAAGCTGAAGTCAGCAGCGATCGTGGACAGGTCTTTGCTCAATATTGAATAAGTACATACTCTGCGAATATAGCTTCATATATCATCAGTAGCTAGGTTCACAAAATTCAAGTGCAATCGAGGGATCTGATACATTGATAATATACCATTGTTGAACAAGGTATTTAGCTTCGCTACTCTTCGAAGCGAAAGAATTTCTCTCATCCATCTCCTAACCATTCATGAACTGTTAACTTTTAAGATCTTCACAACCTATGAGGTTTCTCGTCTATATTCTACGGAGAGATGCTCCACATATTGTGCACAGCGATCTCTCTGGTTTCAAGCGACCTCTTCGCAAACAGATATTCCAAAAATCTATTTCCACTACATCAGCAGGTCATCATATAACCACACAAGATAAGACGGCACTTACTCCCACCTTGCAGCAAAGTGCAAGTGCTTCTTCACCGTTGCAAAACTTTTTGCATTCGTCATCAGTGGTTAAAACTGCATTTCCGGACAGATTTATACGATTCTTAGTTATCTAAATCAGCATCAATAGCAAAAATGGGGTTACCAAAGTACTATTCTCCCTGGAACAAATTCGACCTCGATTTCAGGTTCTAAATCGTCCAAAGCCTGGAGCAGTAACTTTCAGTTTTTGAAAGAGCCGTCTGGAATGGCGGTGGAACATCAAGCCACCCTACTAATATTTACCTTTTGAGAAATTATTCCGAGTTATGGCCAATTAATTGAAATATAATAATTAAACTTTCAAGTCTCTGTAAATCCAAAATTAGGTTCAAGCATAATCTGTAGAGTATTAGTATTACATAGAATTTTTTCTTTTTTCTTTTTTTCCTTTCAAATCTTGACTCCTCAATACTCAAATCTCATAGAACATGAATTGGAAAAAGCGGAAGTTTTCTGGTCGGGCAAAATTCCAGCGCTATTTCAGAAACCCCCTTTTGGAGACAACCTTCATCCTGTGTGTCCCAACCAATTATAACGTTAATTTTGCAACTTATAGTCTTTCAACAATTAAAAAGTATATGCATAAAGAAAACGATCGACCGTTTCTATCTGAGATGTGCTGTGGCGTATAGCAAACAGCTGGCAATGGAGTTCGGGGTACTTTAAAATATCCATGTACGAGACAATTAGTCCACCGCAATTACACGTTGTTGGGACAAAATGGCTTACATTTACAAAGCTTGAAAGACAAGGCAATATCATTTCATCACTCTTGCGAGACTGATACCAATCGTCTCTATCTTTGACGTCATGTTTGAAGTCCTTCGGAATGAAGTTGATCGGTTCGGCATCACTTAGGGCTAAGGGCAATCTAAAATTCTTAAATGATTTGATAAACTCAGTAATCGCTTCCAATATATATCCAAGCTGCTAGGCGACAAAGAAACTTGAGAGCATGGCAGCGCTAAATCAACAACAAAAGCGAAGACAGAATTTCGCGAGCTTGTATAACATCGACAGGAAAATTTCAATCTATAGCGGTTTTCGGTGAGCAGAGAAGAGCAGAGCAGAGCAGGACTGATACAGTATTCCACGAAGATCGCAGAAGCCAGAAACACTGCCAGAACTTAACGTCGGACTGCCCATTGACCTCAAGTGGACGTTATGTTCGTACTGATAAACACAACTTGTACAGCGGCAAAACTTCTTACTGTCAGTTGAAGTGCATATGTGAAGTCAGAAGACATACGCTGAAGTTGCGGAGAAAACCTCAACCAATCTTCCATCCGTCATGAACCATAGACACACGGAAAATATTGTGGTGAAGATTCCAACGAGTGCTAAACGTTTCACCATCGAAGCGACTAGATACAGTACTACGATTGTCATCACAGGAAGTATCGATGCCATAATGACACCAAAGAATGACACAATACGAAAGATTACAGTATCGCAGTAGTCAACTATATTCGACGCATAGTCTGTCCTCTCGATATCTGGTTTCTGCAAACTGAGTTTTAGAAAAAGCCAATGGTTCATATTTGGGGAGTGGAAATCACCTTGTAAAATCTTCCTACAGAGTAATGGTATATGGGTGTGATTGTATTGGCCCATAATTCGAAGAATATGTTCTCGGGTACTTTTTCCTGAATGGCAACCAGATCCTTTCCATCAGCCCAAATATTCCGGTCTCTTCCAATCAGAAAAACACCACCCAAGGAAGGACGTTTCATCCATTCCTGGAATTTAGCCAAGTGCTTTGGATGCGGTGATGAACTTCTTCGAGATCTGAGTCCAGAGGAATACGGATTCATCTAGTATCAGGTTGTGGTCAGTTCGTGGGCTCAAACTCGTGCAGTACACACATACTGTATTCTCTCAATTTCTCCCGGATCTTTAGTACTAATTTCCATTGCTCTTCCGACCCATCTACTTCATCGGCAGTACTTAATTCAAACCAGTCCCTACCCCAGCATCTGGTGATCTATCATTGGCATTTTCTAACTCTTTTAGGTCTATTTGGAGTCCAAAAATCTCGGCTTGGAGGTAAATAATGTTTTGAATGTTCAATTCTGAGAATCGTGATACAATTGCAGATTCGGGATATTTGCTCATAAAACTTGCTATTTTGTTATATCCTCTCATAATTGCTGGTTTATTGTAGTTGAAGCAGTTCGGGATGTCTGCGTAGCACTGAGCCTGATCAGCAGCTGACTACTCCAGCCACAATCAGAGTTGCAGCCGCACTATCGCATTTGTATCTCTGAAATTAACAACAACAGACCTAGATTCTCAACAACTCTCTGAAATCAACAACAGACTTAGATCGCCAACAATGTTTGAAAGTTTAACGGAGACGGCTTTGACCACCATCCCAGGAGAAAGGACGTTTGAGGAGGTAAAGGTGCGTCTTTTCGAGAGAGCTAGCCCATCAGCGGCCCTTGAAGTTGACGACACCAGACTTGGGTCGTCAATAATGGTTGGAAGTTCAATGGAGACGGTTTCGACCATTATCCCGGGAAGATCGCCGACTGTGGATCACATCAAGTTGTTTCACTGCAATCTTCTTAAACAAAAGCTTCTTCATAATGATGATGCTTGGCAAACACATTCAATTCCGTTTTACCGGGGTGTAAAGATAATATGGGAAGAAAACTGCACTTCACTTTGCGATGTAAAGTCTCGCAAACATCGTCGCTATCGAAAGAGTAAGGACGCATATGGCAGTAAGGATGGCAAATTTGAAGGAGAGGTATGAGAACTGTCCTCTCGAATTCTGTCTAGACCTTATCTGGTGTTAACTTTCTTCAGAAGCCCTTTGAACGCGAATTCTCCTTTCGAACTTCCGTAGGTCAGGCCATAATGCCAGGTTTATGCCGCCTCGATTCGGGGTCCGACATACCACTTGTAGTTTCGAGAAGATGGGTGAAAGAGACTGGTAAAGAAGCCGAGATATCAACCGACTTTAAAAGTCCATCCTCATATAGTCTCAGCGGACATGTGATGGAATTCACCGGCATTATTCGAAACCTTGTGTTTAACCCTAAAGGCTCTTCAACAACATATCGCAGAGACTTCTTGGTTTGTGATCAACTGGATTCTTTTGTGGATTTCATCATTGGTGCAAAGTTCATCATGGAGGAATGGCAGGTCTTGTTTGGGAACATGAAGAGACGGATTGCCGGGTGGTTCAGTCACAAGAAAGAAACGCCCCTAGAACAAGAGGAGGCTCAACTCCTTAAAGACAACCAGGAAAAAGAAGCGCAAGAAGCTGAACTTCGTCGTCAGGACAAGAAAGATGCTCAGCGCAAGAAAGAGAAAGATGCCCGCCAGAAACAGCAAGAGGCTGATAAGTCTCCTGTTGGCGAATAAGACAATAATAAGAATGGATTGAACCGAGAAACTGAGTCGCAATAGATCCTCGTTGCCATGACCTATCTCCCTGCTCTACAGCTGACAGCTTGTCCGTAGATCGGCGAAAAGAGGTGTTCCGCGTCTCTCCATTCGCCTGGCAACGAGTGTTTAGTATCACCACCAGATTCTTGGGTGTCCATTCTATGCGTTTACATCCTTTATTTTTCTGTTTTGCTTTTGGGAAATCCTGTTGACGGGATGAGGAAGGCGGGAGGAGCTTGGATGGTATTCACAGACGACGCTTATAGACTACTATTATTCATACTACTTGACGAAAATGTATCCATGAGGTGATCTTTTGAGGTACACTTGTAACTTTTTGGTCAAAATCTGTAATTTCTGTAAGTTGATGATGCACATGAAGATACATGCAATGAATTAAAACCGGCATGTTTCGTTTTCTTGTGCATCCTAGTGATCCAAACTTTGTGTCACATGACCCTAAAATAAAGACGCGACATGCACGTTCAAACTACGCGTCTCACCAGCTTCTCTTTGAGTATAATTCAACAACCACAAATTCGAATATGGAGTCCAGCGACCCAACAATAATTGATCTTAAATCTTCATTCCTACGAGCACAAATCTTCGCACTCTCTCAACCTCTTCAACCATCTCAAGAATGGCAAGATTCGATATCGGAGGAAGAGAATACTTTACGACAACGCGCAATTGATGAAGCATTATTCAAGCTCAATACTATCCTGAAACAACATAACAAGATCAGCTACCCTCCGCAGGCACAGCGACATGTTGCTGAACAGATCGATCAATTATACTGGGCTGCAGGGGAGAGAGATGTTAATGTGAATGGAGAGGAGTGGAGCGAAAAGGGCGCTGACTATCGTGAGTTCCATCAATCATATCAATCAAGGCGTAGTAGACTTATGCTAATCAATATCTCAATCGACAGGCTTGTCATCTAACATTGAAAAATTACCAGAGGAGTGGAGCGAAGAAGCAGAAACGAAAGCACCTAAGCAAGCTGCGAAATACAAAGAGCTTCAAAATAAACTTTCGGGACTAAATGAGAAGCGAAAAGCCGCAAAGGAGAAACTTGAACAATGTAAAGCTGCCAAGAAATTACTAGAACCTTTTGATCAAGCGGATAAGAATATACAAGAAAATATTGTTACCAAGAACGGGGAAATCGAGAAAGAATTAGAGAGGATGAGGATGTTGATGTTGAGAGTTGAAAGGGGTATCGTAGGGCTAGAGGGGAAAGATAGGGAGGATCATATGGATGTTGACTTGGAAGAGGATGATAGGGAGAAGCTTAGGTTCTTAGGAATTACATAACACGATTGGCTTTATTCGATAGAGGACGAGGAAGAGACAGTCTTTGTTAGGTGAGTTTGTTGTAAAGAATTCTTTATCTTCCTGTCACTTATTAGCAATCCAGACAACAAAGCCGTCAAACATGATCGATCCGGCACTTCGCTTTAATTAGCTTCGAGTGTATATTGAACACACTTCAACTTCGCCCAGTACACTTAATCTTGTTTCATCATACCGAAATTTACACAAAATGAGTCTGTATCATATCAGCCTTCCATGTACCGACTTGAAAGCATCAGAAGAGTTCTACGCAACCGTATTAGAGCCTTTAGGCTATAAAACGTACCTTCAAACTCGTAACAAGACTTTCTTTAGACCAAGCTTGTCGTTTCACCCTGAAATTTTCTTGAGACGTGATAGACCCTATGGGCCAATTGGAGGTACTCGTATCACCATTCATGCATCATCCAGATCACAAGTCGATAGATTTTATGTTCTCGGACTGTACGTGTTTCCATCATTTTTCAACAATTACTAATAAGACACTAACTCCATCTGCAGAGCCAAATCTAACAACATCCAAAGCGGAGAGATTATCGATTATCGACATGCCTATGCAGCTTCTATCGTCGACTTTGACGGCAATGTCATTGAAGCAATTTACCTAAAATCACGGGTGCCCAAGGTCATCACCCCATTCCCAATGACCCCGGCAGCGATTTTTGGCGCGCTTTATCTGACAGTTGCTTCTTCTATCTTCAGGGTACTTGGAGGGTGGTACTATTTTATCTTCAACACAATAGGGATATTGATGATTGCAGATCTTGTTTATGTCGAGCTTGATCCGGAGAGGTCAACACAGAGATTAGAAGATTCTGGACTGCTGAGCCTCGAGAAACGAGACAAAACGTCGAGGGCCAGGCTAGCATATAGGGATATGGATCAAACTTTAGGATAGTTGTACAGAGATTTGGAGATTTTGGCTCGTTAAACATCGACTAATATCAAGTGGTTCAACGCACTTCCATGTCTAATTGTGCGTGGTTGACAAAGTGTATGATTTTCTTACAGTCATAATGCCCTTCAATCATCTAGTGAAGCTTCAGTTCAAGTACCAAATCTACGTTGGCCTCTACATTTTCCATTGAAGTCTGAATATAGAAATGTTATGTTAGCTAAATCTTGGCACTCGCATATCACGGCATCCAAGATTTGATTTGCGCGCGCTAGAAACGCCATCGACGGGTAATACCCGTCTGGTATCACACTACTACTAGTTTCCCCAGTGGATCCCATGATGTGTGATATTGACATAAGCAATCCATGATGTCATGCATTTCTACTAAACCAGCTTGTCAACGATATAGCTCATTCATGGAAGCTTTTGGGGGGAGGAGGGAGTTTGCGTCGTACTCTAACAAAATTCCATCAGAATTAATTCATCATACTCAATTACGAGAAGTAAAATGCCATTTCCCTACAAAACTGTAAGCCTACTCAATCGTCCATCGTCAATTTCGTCTTTGCTGAGATAACAAACCAGGTACTGGTGGTTGGCGCCACCTCAGGTATTGGGCTTGCCCTCACTGAGAAAATGCTTTCCGAAGGCGTTACCAAAATCATAGCTTTGGGCCGTCGTCAAGATAAACTGGATGACTTACAGAAAAAACATGGAGATTCGAAAGTTTCAACCGTGAAATTTGATATTACGAATCTTGAGGGTATTCCCAAGATGGTTGAGGGGTATGTTGACCATATATTTCGATCAATTGCCACTAAACGAATACTGATGGATCAAACTTCACAGAGTCCTCAAATCCCACCCCTCCCTCGACTGCGCATTCCTCAATAGTGGAATACAACGATCTCTCGATTTCACCCAACCCTCATCCATAGATCTCGATCTAATTTCTACAGAATTCACGACTAATTATCTCTCCTACGTTCATCTTACTAAAGCACTTCTTCCACATCTACAGAATAGAGTCAAGGGTGGCGAAAACGCGGGATTGATATTCACGACTAGTGGATTGGCTTTAGTACCCATTGTATGATGTGGAAATTATTGTGCAAGTAAAGCTGCTATGCATCAACTAATTCTCGTTATGCGGGAACAGTTGAGAGATGTGGGTCAGAGCGAAAGTGGAAATACTGCGGAGGAACAGACTTCGGGGGAGAATAGAAAGAGTAAGGGTGTACAGGTTATTGAAATCTATCCGCCGGCTGTTCAGACGGAGCTACATGATGAGAAACATCAGCCGGATATTAAAGATGGCAGGAATATGGGAATGCCGTTGGATGAGTTTACGGAAGAAGCGTGGAGAGGATTGGAGAGGGGCGATGAAGATATTCCTGTGGGGACGACGTGGAAGGGATTTGGGTATGAGGAGGTGGAGATGAGGAGGAAGAAATTGTTCGGCGAAATGATGGAAAAGATGAAAGGGAACTAAGGTTGTGTCAAAGATGGGAGGGAAGCTAAAGATACGTTTCGGGACAGGCATGGGTGAACTGTATATTGAATATTGTGAATGGTTCAAATGGGAAAAGCAATGTGCTTAGACTATATAAAGCTGTAGTCGCCTCTGAAAAGTAGCTATACTCAAGCTCGACATGATAGATGTATCATGCAACTGGGAATCAAGTCGTCCGTCGAATATTTACAGTCCTTCGCGTTCATATGCCTCGTCTCTTAGTACTCAAGATAATACGAATATCCGACATTTCTCCCAAGCGAGACGCCCTCTCATCCATGTGCTTCGATAGGTATACAATCGATATTCACTTGCGCAAATACTGTTCGATGCCTGACTATATAAACACCATGATTTCTTCAAGTCATCACCTCTCCATTACCAAAAGAAACAGCGGACCACTACTTCGAAGGTTAGTAATTCCATTGGTCTGTCATACAAAATGTAGCATCAACTCTTGACACCGCAATACAAGCCCATCATTCTGTTAATTTGTCGTGGGCCAAATATCCTATTATTTCAAATGACAATTGAAGTTTTCGACAGTGATGAAGATTAGACATTTCGAGTGCATTTAGATGGTAATGTTCAATGACAGTGTCTAGATTACTACAATGCAAAGAAATGGGATATATACGCCAGCCTCAGTCTTCGTAATCTACTGAACGAATCCTGTGTTATTGTTTTTATTCTTCTGGATCTTTGATCGGGGCTTTGCACTCCTGAAATGCCTTCACGGCAGGTCAAACCGAGTCAGTATGGATAAAACTCACAACAGAACGGCGCCTTTATATTTATCCACGCAAAGCACAAATGGATTGTGACCATCATTCATCATACCAACATCAAACTCAAATTCTAGACCTATTTCGGAGCCTGATTAGTGAATCCTAATCTAGCCATCCTCGGAATATTCAGTCGTCCTGTATTAAACACATCAAATGGGTTCGTACACATCAAAATTTATGTGGCACTCAAGATATTCTCCAGCAATCTTAGGAACTATTGCTCGGAGCTAGTTCGTAACTGAATGGTATGATCCTATTGCTTGCCATATAATTACACGACAAAGATACGGTTCGTCTGTGTGCCCTGCATGTTTCGAAGGATCCGCTGTCATTATCATTGAGATCTATCCAATGGATACTCTTCTGACAGCAGGGGCGTGTAAGAGTGGAAGTGACAGTGAATGCTGTCAATACACTGATCATTCCACGATATGTTCGCGGAGTTGAATATGACTCCCCCTACGTTGGAACTATACACGTCTCCCGAAGCTTCAGCTTGAGGGTTCTTTAGGAGTGAGCTGTCTTTCTGGCGAATGCGGATGTTGGCTTCCGCAGCTTATTTGGTTCCTGGAAGTTAACTTTTTCACTACTTGGTACCAATCTATGGATACCTCTGAAATGGGCACACAAATCAAAAATTCCCAGAATTCGCTCACCGCCTTTAATTTTGAGAGACATAGGTATTTCCGATATAGAAGATTGATTGCTTCATCACTCGAATAAACAGTGGACGAAGTATAAAATGGGATTGAAATCTCATCCGCATGCATCCATGGCTTCGTTGAGTGAAGACATCGGTAGCATGATAAAATTTCACCCCCATATAAACTCTCGGTCTGCGTGAACAAGATGTTTTGCAAGTCTTGCAAGTCTTGCAAAACTTGTATTGAGTGTTTGAGACACATGATAATTCTCTAGATTATTATGAAGCGACGAACAGTTCGTGATTTGTGCAGTCGAAACAGGCTACAATCCATCGTAAGGTCATCCATTACACCAATGTCAAAAGTGTACGAAAGTGCGCCCCACGCAAAATTCACCCACTATCCACCCACTCCTCACTTCCCAACCTCATCGTCGCCTAACACTCGCCCCACAAAAACTCAATCCAAACCTCTCACAACCAACTATTTCAAAAATGATATCTTCGAAATAGAAAATAAGCAACAAAGACAAAAAGAGCAAAATTTCAACACGTCTTGCGACGCTGTAAATCCCAATCAACTTCGTACTATAGAATGACTGTACCAAGCTGTCCCCTATTTGGCCCGATTGAGAGGGCCCCGATTACTATGGCATGGGTGGAGGCGTTACGTAGACCACTGTACCACGGGGATATGTTTGGTGAGGTATGTGAAGACTTTGGGGGATATATAGGAGAGCCTGTCTGATGAGTTAGGGAATGGGAAACTGGTTATGGGAATTGGGATAAAGGATATGTGATGCGATTTGGGAACTCCGGGATAGAATAACTAAGTTCCATGTCTTTTTTCCTGTTTCTTGATGATAACTTCAACATTCGCGATTGAAGCTCTTATTGAATTGTTCTTGGTTGGTGTTGTATCGTGTATGTCGCGAACTATCTGGCGGTCATGGGCAGCAGAATTCTTCCGACGATGTTTACAGGATGCCTTCAATCCATGTCTTATGAAATATTGATACTGACATTTTTATGGTAAGATCGTCGTAAGTATTAACTGCGGTAAAATGAGGAGGAAAAAACTACACTTGAAGATATCTTTTTAATCGCAATGAAAACAAACTTGCTTTCCACAATCTCCTTTGTGCCATGCCGGCTTGAGTGTTCATTGAATCGCCAAACATACATATGTGTGATTAGACAGTCTAATCTATTTGCGCTTTAAATTTAGGTGTGTGTTGTTCATGGAGTAATTGAGTTTTACCTTTGGTCTAGGTCAGACTTAAACACAGAGTCCACTGCCGCCTTTGTAAGAGAGATCGAAATTCATGTTCAACTGACCGCATGAGATACCAAAAAATTACTTTGATGGATCGGGATCTTTGCAACTTGCTGCCACAAGGCCAATTAATGTGCTACATGCTAATGTCAAAATCGTGCCGATTAGGTCCTCCTGGTTCAATGATTTCGGTAACGGGAGATGCCTACTCTCGAGATATGGGATCGCTGCCGAATGATATCAAGCCCCGCTTGGGGAGTAAATACAAACACCCAGAAACCTCTGGTCAACGGGCTATGAAGAAATTAATATCGATTTGAGGATCAATGCTAAAGTATAGCAGAACCATAGGATCACTTGACTAAACTCTTTTCGCGAATTGCTTTTTTGGATCTTGGATAGACTTTATGTTCGCTCCACGCAAGGTACGAAGAACCTTAGAACTCACACTTTTAGTATTATTGCGTCGAGTGGATACAAAAGTACTCATAATATAGATCTAATAGATCCCGAACGTGGAAGTGGCTATTTGCTCGTGGTCCACGCTCCTGTAGCATAAGATGAGGAAGTGGCATGTGGAAAGACGTGATTTTATGATATTAAAACCAGTGCGAATCTGGAAACAAATACTTAGTCAATCACTTATTAATTAGTGTAACTCGCGTCATCGTAGTATAGAATTGACTTTATTGAATCACAATTACTCAATTACGCAGATTCATCCTCATACGTTGGGAAGCTTGGCCTTGGGACTTAGGTGTCGGGCTGAGCTGCTGTAATCTAGAAAGCCACATTGTATACTCCACATGGATCAATAGACATGAAAAGAAATTACAGTTGGCAGCAAGAGATATCTAAAGTAGAAACCACGAGATATATTCACAAGATTTCGAACATTAGCGCCCACAGAAGATAATGCGCACGGCTAGGGCAAGAAAGAGACCGCGAGGATAACACTGCATTATTGAACTTCATATGGATGTTGATTCTGACGCCATATCGTTTGAGCTTAATGGCGATAAAATCTATCATATGGAAGACGAAGGGGTGGCGGGGAAGGCGAAAGCGTTAAGAAGGGGGTGTCTTCGAAGATAGGGGGTTCATATGACATCATTGTCGTCTAGGGAGGGGTAGTTGAAACGGAGAAGGGTTGATTGAAAGGTTCAAAGAAAAATCATTATCATCTGAAGCCCTGAATCAAAGATCAAACTTTTGCTATATAATGTGAACGTGTTGATACTTCATCTGAGAACCCCTTATTTCACCTGTCTAACTTTAGACAGAAGTTTATTCTCCAGCTGTGTTAGATACTTTAGAACAACTGATGCATGCAGCCTTTCAATAAACTCATAACAGAATCTGTATTCATGTATAAGACCCATTTGATATAAAGATTCATGTTAATCAATCATCTTTGATAGAAACTACTCATTGTTCATTGATGTCTCACGCTTTCTAGCTCACTGAGCCGATATTTGGTAAGACTATTCTCACTTTGACAGTCTTCCCACCTGTAATATTGAAAGTACATTTCGAAATCAGATAAGAACATGTCCAGTGAATAACAATCAAAATTTAACTTAATCATGCTTTCATCATATCTTCATTTTCCCTCATTCCTCCTTCTAACAAAGTTCTTCCAATTTTCTTCCCCATCGACTCGTGATCTGGAACAACATTCCCCGACGCTCGGATCACCCAAATCAATAAACCATGTCTCCAACTCCATCAATCAAGAGCTTACAGCTTGCTCCCCAGCCCACCAAATACGATCCCATTGTATTACCCAATTCCGAGTTACTTACTGGCGCCGTCGAATATCCCACTCGAAAATCAAGCCTTGCCAATCTACCTCCTGATAAGAAACCTACCACCATGACTTCCAGACTCGTCCTCGTAATTGGCGATTTGCATATCCCAGATCGAGCTATTGATGTTCCTCAGAAGGTATGATTTCTTTTGCGCTTCCTGCACCTGATTCTCTTGATTGCTGATCTTTAAATTACAGTTCAAGAAGCTTCTCACCCCGGGAAAAATTGGCCAGACTCTCTGTCTCGGAAACCTCACCGATCGTCAAACCTACGACTATCTCCGCTCAATAACCCCCGATCTGAAGATCGTTCGCGGCCGCTACGATACCGACGCTACCTCTCTTCCACTCTCCCAAGTCGTTACACATGGCTCTCTTCGCATTGGCTTCGTTGAAGGCTTTACCATTGTTGCGCCCAACGAGGTTGATTTATTGACTGCCGAAGCCAATAAGTTGGACGTTGATGTATTGTGCTGGGGAGGAACTCACAGGTTTGATGCCTTCGAACTTGACAATAAGTTCTTTATCAATCCCGGAAGTGCGACTGGTGCGATGACTACGGGCTGGATGGAGCCGGGTGAGGAGATTGTTCCTAGTTTCTGTTTGATGGATGTAAGTTCTCTATTCTTGCGCACTTTGCTTGAGCTACAATTTATTCGCCCATTCCCCCTCCTCCCTCAAACACCCAGCTAACTTTCCCCCTTCCTCTAGGTCCAAGGTCTCGGTCTCACCCTCTACGTCTACCAACTGCGCACCAGCGAAAAAGGCGAAGAATCCGTCTCCGTCGAGAAGATCTCTTACACCAAGGTTCTCCCTCCCACCACCGCCGCCTCCAGTTCCACATAATGATACCCCATTTCTCCACCACATTTCCATTTAAAGAAGTGCTTTTCCTTCTGCTTTCCCCTGCGGTCGCCAGTTACAAAAAAGTCCTTTGGCATTTACGGTGTTTGGGAATCTTGATCTTTTGCGGGATGGGGGTACAATTGATATGATATGACATGATATGATGGCATAACGATAGACTATGACTGCTGGAGAGAGAGATACATGCACATAATACCAGAGAGCTAGACTTTTCTTCCTCCTATTTCAAGAAAAGTCTTGCCATATTCATCCACGGAGGTGAACGAATGGACGCCTACTGGATACCAAACAAATAGGATTGCGTACGATACCACCTAATGATACATAACATACAATGAAAATCACATTTGTAGCGCAAGCTACTCATTTGCGAATCATTGCAATGCAGAAATTGAGAATTGAAGAACAATGTTCGTGATTCGACGATAAAAGAGAGATTTCATTGATATCATATTCCGCTTCATAAAACTGAGAGAATCGAAAAAAACTAGAAAACTAAAACTACTTTTGCGCCATTCATCAAGACCAAAGAAGATATGCGCATAGCATATTAGAACCGCTGTAAGCTCATTAATCATCCAATCCAATCCCATTACTCCCGATTTTAATCCAATCTATCACAACCGATTTGATCCAATTCAATTGAACTCAACGCAGAAGAAATTAAGAATATTCTATAGCCCAAACTTGACTTGTAAGACACCACTCATCATAACATCATACTCCTCCTCCTCGAACTTATCCTGTCACTCCTATTCGCATTCGCTGCGGCAGCTCCCGCCATACTCGTGCTACTGACACTTTTCCTCAAGGATTTATCCGAGGAATCCGTGGTATCCCTCTCCGATTCGTGACCTTGAGCCGACGCGCTTCTAGCTATTGTTGAAGAGGGTAATGCCGATTGTCTTCTTCTTGAACCTGATTGTGATGATCCCGTTGATGCCGAAAATTTTCTCGCTGGTTCGAAGTCCTGATCTCCTACTGGAATAGTGGAAGCTCTTCTAGAAAAACGTGATGATGCTCTATCACTTTTCTCTTCTTTTATGACTTTGGGTTCTTCAGAATCGCGTTGGGGGGAACCTTGAAATTCATATATATCCATATCTTCAAGAGCTACTTTTATATCGTCGCCTTTAGCCGACTGTTCCTTTGATTTCGCTTTTATTTTCCTCGACTCTGCTAACAGCTCCGCGACTGATTTTGATCCTGATGCTGAAGATCCCGACTCTGTGAGATATAAAATTGACTCGCGACGTCTTCGGTGATCTGTGATGCTGCTTGGTAACATATCAGGAAGTGGTGCAGAAGCTTTGCTAGTTAGTGGACTGTGATCTGCGTTTGATGCGGTTGATAGTTGTTTCCAGGAATCTTCCGATTCGGGTTCTGCTTTGATTTTGCTTATCGTCGTCGGACCAGCTTCCTCATCTACTCTAATGGCACGAACTTTGCCATCGGCTGTGACGGCGTTCACAAATTCCTTTCCGGGTCGGCGCATTTTGTCTCGAAGATTGGGTTCCGCATAACTTATCGAGCTTCGAGCTCGTCGACTTGGTCGTTGACCTTCAGCAGATTCCCTCATCTCTGAAGGCGGTGGAGTATCACGAGATTCCACTCGAATGTTGGTTGACGGATGCGATGAAAGAGGCGAAAAAATATCGACAGGTGCAGGCGTCTCTGGTTCCGCCTGCATATTGAAGACCTGCAGTGGAGCTTGCATGGTTTGTTGAATAGGTTCGATATTTTCCATCTTCTTCTCTTCGCTCGACATCTCCTTCGATAGGCTTTCCTTGAACAGATTCAACTTGCCTGGCTTGATCCCATCGTGATTGGAATTCCTGCTGCTGGCTCCTTTCTTAGGGGAATTATTCACACTTTTGGCTGCCAGAACCTTTCTGGTGCTAGGAGCTAAAGCCGGCTTGTCTTTCGACAATCCTTTAGAGCTCATAACATCCTTCAATGGCTTTGTATTCTCTTTGGCTGACGAGACTGCCGATTTTGTCTTCGCTCGTTCCTCGGTAGATACACGTGTGAATTGGAAATCGTCGATATCATTAACGTTTGTCGACTCCAGTTCCTCGTCTTCTCTTGCACTAAGCTTCCTCTTTGCACCTGATTTGAGTGTTCCCGTATTCTCTCGTTTTGCCGGAAGTTCCAATCGGCTGTTCCTCCTAATATCAGAAGCCACCATACTATCCTTGCGTTTCTTCCTCTGCTCGAGATTCGTTGATGTTATTGGATCCAGACAAGGCTCATCTTCCCTCTCATAGGCTAATTTTCCTGCCAAATCAATCTTTACAGGATCTTCGTCGACAAATTGTGATACTGGTGGCGGCCCGATATCAGGTGAATCTTCGTTCTCTGCTACCACTTCAGCTAACATATTTTCGATTTCCTGATGTCTATGAATTGTTAGCGTGCAAACTTCAATATATCCAATATTGCGCAACATACTCTAAAGTTTTCCTGGGATAATATTTGTTTTCCAAAATGGGGGGTAATTTGCCATCCGGGCTACCGATGTCTTCACTCGATGAAGCCATCTTTTTCCTTGGTGGCATTTTGCGCTCCGGGCTTGTACCATCCTCGTTCAATGGATCCAGATTATCCCACTTGTTTTCCTTGGGGCTACGAGGAGGATTCGAACCCGCTCTCAACCCTCCAAATTGCCTTGGAACATGTGGTGATCTCTTTCTTTCTGGAGATTCTTCTCCCAAACCACTTATCAGAGCTCCAATCTCCAGCAATCTCTCTTCGAGTTGTGATTTGACAACACTGACTCTATCTGCAGCTCTTCGAGCCTTTCCATTATCGATCTCACTTCGAAGGCGTAAATTCTCCTCCCGGAGTTCTAGATTTTCGGCAAGAAGTTTCGATGTTTCATTTTCAAGGCTTCGGATTCGAACAGCTTGGGAGGAATTGACGGATGCAATATCGCGATTCTGACGTTTGTACTTGCGCTTGACTATGATTGCATCAGAAAGGCGCCTCTCCATTTTTTGCCAATTGTCAGGAAATCATTGTTTGGGAACTCACGAGATTCAATACTCTCCAACGAAGCTGCAGGCTCATTTAAGCGGGCCATGTGAGCTGGCAATGCATGCGGAATGAAATATGATTAGTAGTACAGTATGAGAAAAAGACGTGAGAAGTTTGAGGATTATTTCGATAATTCTTGGAAGCTACGACGAAGGATTTGTCGAAATAACGGTGATTTCTCGTGATTTCTGGTGATTCTTAGAGTGTTTGTGTACAGTGAAAAATTAGGGTGAATTGATTTGTTTACATCGAACTTGAATTGGTTAGATTGGGGAGCATTGACTCTGCTATCATAAAAGTGGATCAATTTCTCAAATTTGATTGGTTGTAAAAAGATCGCTATCAGTCCCGCCTTGAGTTGTCCACGGATGGAGATTTAATTCATATCAAATTCAATTATCAAGCGTTCTATAATATAAGTCTCCATCTCTTTGCATTGGAGATCCAATATTACAACACTCGGTCTGTAAAGCAAAGATCACAATAATGTCATACTCATCTCGACCCCTCGGTTCGCATCTGCGACAGCAGTCCATGGGTGGTAGTCTGGGTTCATCTTCTGGTCAATCCCCCGTCTTACAAGCGCGCATCAATGAGAAAAGGGCAGAGTTAGAAAATCTAAAGCAACTGCGAGATTTGAGCGCAGGATTGGCTGGACAGATGCAAATGTTGGAAGAGAAACTCTCGACTCTTTCAGATGGAACAGAAGCAGTCGCAACAGTGTTGGGCAACTGGCACAATGTTCTGCAAGCTATTAGCATGGCATCCAGTGAGATATGATTTACTCCTCTCTTTGCCGCGATTTTCTAACTATCAACAGTGAAAATACCGAAACCCAAAGAATCAAACGATGGAGAAGAGGAATTGGAAAAGAGAACGGGACCTGAAATACCATTACCTCAAACTCTAGTCCGAATACCTACAGAGCACGCGCCAATGCTACAACCATCCAAAAATGAAGAATCGAATGAATGAAGAGTACACGCTAAGTCGCTGGGAGACTAGAAGAGAATATACATGCATTTATGACGAGTTTGGTGCATTAAACGGCGCAACAGGCAGATATGGGGTTGTGAGTTTTGATACCAAAATCGGTCTGGTGATGGATCGTGTCCATGTGGGAATGGCTGGTAAAAAGCAGCTGGACTTTTGATGATGACATGATTGACGACATATTAGCAGAGATTGATCGAAAAAGAAAAATGTCGGAAAAGTCATGCAATCTAAACAAATACATGGTGTTGTGGCCTGCATAAGTAGGTAAGATGTGAAACCCAATGACGGAAAGGTCGATGGAAAGGAAGGTTACATTACATCACAGTGAGTAGGAGTTGAATACTTCATCGAAGGAAACAAACTCATCGCCGAAAGTCTTTTGCGTACCTACCAAGGTATTGACGGACAATGAATGAATTTGTCAAGAGCTATTCACCATTTTCATCCCCAAAATAGCTTTAATCAATCATCGCTCACGATTTCACAGTCGCGCCTTTCTTTTTCAGCTGCCGGTTGCTATAGTGATGATGTAAGCTCAAACAAATGAGGGGAAAGGAAGGAAGCTACACTTTCGTAGCGAGCTACTCAAACGAATATTCTCATGATCGATTGAATTTCATTGACTTCACAATTCACATAATTGATAAGAAGAAAGCTCTGATTTTTGGAAAAGAAGATTCATCAAACTTGGTACTACATTTCTATTGACTTTACGAATACGGAATACGATTGTCACTCAAAAATAGAACGCAATTTCCACCCATCCTTGCAAAATCGATTGCTTCTCAATACTCAGATCACATCTAATTTCCGAAACACTATTCGACAAAAGATCGACTGTTTCTAGACTATTTATGACTTTTGACAGTCAAGATGTCTCGAGTAACACGATCAACCACGATCAATATTGTGGAAGATAATACAGCATCCATTGCTGCCCAAATCCCTCTTCCATTGACACCTGCTTCAAAAGTATTGGCTACTTCAACTGTACACGAACTGAATAGCATGGCAGCTCATGATAGCTCAGAAACGGATCTCGCACAACATATGAAAAATCTCAAAGCTGCATATCGAAGTGCTCTCGGTATCACAAAAAAAGGCAAAAAGTACAACAAGAATAAGAACAAGGGAAAGCAAGACTTTTTGACAGACCTAGAGCATACCAAGATTACTGTCCCTGAGGTCGAGCACATCGAGGTTACTACTGTTAATCCAACGTCTGTTCAAGCTACTCCAAACACAGAAACTGTCCCAAGAATTGCTGCAGGCCCACCTGGTGCTCGCTCTACAGACATTGTCTCTAATTTTGAGCTTCCAAGGACGCAAACTGGTCGGCCAAAATCCATTCAACCACCTTACATCATGGGACAGCCTATCTTACCTCACCTTCCACAATTGGGACGAACCACTCGAGGTCAAATTGCAAGACAACAAGCAGGTCAGTATGATAAAGGTGTTTCATTCATTAGAGCGGCCGATACTGGAGATGTCTTCTGGAAACCACCTCAAACTTCTAGTTGTGGTTCATCTCTTTTCGCTGGTTCCCACTTTCCTATGCAGACTGGACCTTTCATTCCATTGAGACTTGACCATAACACTAATCCCCCGGACTATTTAGCAAGGAAGAATAATGACAACATAGAAACAAAGGATGTCGAGTCTTTAACATCAGAAAAACTTCGATACACCCCAAAAAAGAATGATCCTCCAGCTGCTTCTGGCACCTTGCCCTTCACAAAGCAAATCACAACACTCGAGGAGATTGAAAGAGCTTACAAGGCTTCGGAGGTAACATCTTCTGTTCGCCAACGCTCATCTTCCGCCGAAATTGAAGAGGATTCATTCATCGATATAATCATAAATCGATCGCCAGCAAAGCCTGTGTCTCGCATAGAAGACTCTTTGGAAGAGCTCGACAATCTGGAAGATGCCATAGATGCGCTCGATGAAGCTACCACCGTTGAACAATTTGTTGCTACCTCACCCAAGACGGTCAATATCTCAACTGAAGCTTCCTCTGACAGCAATTCGAGAAGACCACCCCAACGAGGACTTGTTGAGGAGCTCCCCGCTGCTGGACTACGTGTTCGCGTACATGATAGTCTAGCTCAAGCAACTTCACAAAGACCCAAATCTACCTACGCAACAATGCGTGTCAAACGTACCACAGCCACCGAACCAACCCTCAAAAAGGCTAAATCTATGTCCTTCGAAAATTTAAGACCTGTTGTCAGTCCGGAAAAGCCAACAATGACATCTCCAAGTAAAGTTCCACGTCCAACTAGTCTCCTTCCTCCAAAATCACCAACGAAATCTACAAAGCCATCCACTAAGCCAGTGTTCGAGCTTCCTGGTGACGCTGTCGCTAAACGATTAAAGGAACAGAGAGAAGCTCGTATTGCGCAACGAGAATCATCCGAAATGACAGTCGTTAGAACTACAACTACACCAGGAAGAATCAAATCCACGAAGCCCCCCACCAAATCTTCTCAATTCGAACTCCCTGGCGAAGCATACTCAAGACGCAAGCGAGAAGCACTTGAGGCAAAACTCAAAGCCCAAGAAGAAGAAGATCGCAAAAGACGTGAATTCAAAGCCAGACCCATAGGTAAAACCGTTGCTTCCCGTACACTTCCCCGCGATGCAGCTGCTAGTCGCGCACGCCAAAGTAAAACGGGAACAACTGGTGACAGTACTGATAGTGGTGGTCTCACAATCGGCAAACGTGGGAGCTTAGTTGGAGGTCATCGTCCTTCAATTCTTGACATGCAAAAAGTAAATGTTATTGGCTCATCACCCCGTACTAAGGCTCTTCCTGCTCCTTTGAATCGCAAAGCGTCGCAACGTCCACAACATCCGAGAATGGCAATGCAGAGAACGGTATCAGATTCGGATCATGAATTGCAGAGACAGAGAGCCAAGGAACTTTATAATAAAGATGCAATGTATACAGCAGATATTGAAAGAGAGAGAAAGGAACGGGAGATGGCAGCTATCAGGGCAAGGGAAGAGGCGGCAGAGAAGGGAAGGGCGGCTAGTAGGGAGTGGGCGGAAAGACAGAAGGCCAAAGCAATGGGTGAGGTGCTTACTAGTCCAAAGTCTTCTACTTTCTTTTGAGTGAAGGTTGATCAAATTGTTTGTGGTGTTTTCGGTGTTTTAATTTGGCTTTAAACTGTCTGGAATCAGTATGCTCGGCTTAGGATGCTTACATGGATATATGAGCCTACGCGTTAGGCACCCGTATACGTTATTGTCAATTTCTTCGTGTCGGACTTGGCTTTTGAAGTCTGATATTATACGTTCTTTTCAGTTTAATATCTTAGGGGGGTTGTATTGTTCGGAACGGGTGGACAGCACGCTTCTGGATCTTGTTTTAAGTCAAGGAGTTTAAAATATATGGTTATGCTCACGGTATGGTGTACAGCACATACATATATTCCCGGGGAGTAGGGGGTGTCCTAATATATGAATTTACAAGGAAGGGGGAGGGCCGGGAGGTTTGATTTAGCGGATTGGTGGGAATGTGGTGGACTTGGTTGAGTATTATACCTTGGGGGAGAATGAATCGGGAGTTTGTATAGGTTATTGGAATGGATTGGTCTGTACAGGAGTATCTCGAGACTGTAATTTTCAGCTCGAAAAGTAAGGATGGAGATGTATGCGAGATGAATCGATTGCTCGTCTTTGTTGGGATGGGGCTGGGGACTACATGATTATTGGTGGGCGGTTCAGTGTATTTTGTATTGATAAGTAATCATATGAATTATTAAAATGAGGAATAGTTGCTATTCTCTAGTTTTCACATTTCATATGGAAGTCAAGTTTGTGTGTGATTGTGTACAGGAGAGTGTAAGTCTTCACGTTCACACTGGTAGTTCATACAGTATACCTCTTCACGGAGAGATTACGTTGCTCACCAGTAGTGAGTGAGTGGTTGCTTGCACTGTTCGAATGAATTGGTTCTACAAAATCAAAAAGATCATCGACAAATATTTTCATTCTCCTCATCATCATTTCCTATTCTTGTTCTTGTTATCACTCTCCGTATCCTTGGGTCTTACAACCGTCCAAAAGACTTCAGTGAAACCTGGTGAGGTTATCATTGCATGTTTTGTTGATGTCGGATATATATCCTCCCATTAAGCTTCTCACACATCGAATTCTAATCCTAATCTCAATCTTAAGCTTAGTAGACTATCAAATAATCAGCCGATTCTGATTTCTCCGACCTTTAATCAGCCCCGGCATCATTTGTTTGTGAATGAGCCATGGGTATTTGGTACATGGATGGATATATGAGAAATTAATATGGGTTTCAGGGAGGGGAATTTGTTTAATAGATAGGTTGTGAGCATTTTTTTTTGAGGGGGGGGGGGTACACTATGAAGGGGATGTAGCTGTATTTAAAGGGGATCTTGTGCGGGTTGGGAAGTTGGGGGGGTATGGATGGTTGGTTGGATGAATGGATGATCTTGTAGTTTGTTAGGTGAACGTGAGTGAAATTGGGGGATAAAATGGATTGTGTGCGTATGCATCTAAGCTTGACGGCAATTTGAACTTTGCGAGGGGTTTTGAGGATATTGTGGAGGGCAGATTTGAGGACATAGGATTTATTGATAGCAGGTAGAGGAAGAAAGGACGTCTGTGATTTTTTTTGGTATTCTTGATGAAAGAGGTATATGATATGAAGAAGGGGATGAGGTTTGTGCGTCTATCTTGAACCTTCGCGATACTCGAGACTAATCCTGGGATATAGATTGCTGCTTCAGGATTTTATGGTATAAAAAGATTTTTGAGGTCAGTGACACAAAAACTAACTTGGATAGTGCAATAGAGATGGAAAACGGAAGGGAAACTGATTCGTGGCGGAGGGGTATTTGGGGCTTTCTGTCGATCATCTTGCATAGGGATTTCGTGGTGATTTTGAGTATTCGGGCAGTGGTGTGATAGGTAACTTTTGCGAAGACGCGTGGGTTGTGGAAGTGGTGATGTTGAAAGTTGATGATGGTGGAGGAGAGAAGGAGAGTAAGAATGATTTGATGATAATAGGGACAATAAGTAGAAATAAGTGACAGTGAAAGAATATACCTTGAGCCGGTGACCTTTGACGAGAATAACCTGTGATGAAAGACTAAGTCATAATCACCGAATACTTACGTATTTCCAAATGATTGGCAACCTTTAAGCCGGGCCTACCATCTAAGTTCTAATCAAATATCTTGCTATGTAAGATCTGCAAGCTGCTTAATTCTTGTCCTCCTTGGGGCTGTTATTCGTATTATAGATATTATTCCTAAGTCAGCGGCACGTCGATTTACATACTGCGCCTGTTCTGCCCAAGATTATCTTCTATTTTTTGAAAGCTGGACTCAAGACGATGCTTTTGGTGCCATATAACTACTGCGGTGGTGAATATTGGTCTATTCTATGTGCCTATTGGGAAAACATGCGTGGGAGCTAAGCTTGTCAAAGCACTCATTAGTCGAATCCCTACTTCAGTCTCTCTAATATCAATAGGCAATAGGTATATAAAGTCCTCCTCCTGGACCAACCCCGAGACATTTAGAGTACGCACTGACAATCGGTCAGATTGCAGGGGAAATAGACAGAGGTAGGTCAAAAAGTTTGGTAACCTCGACTTGGGTGTTCTAGAAGAGCAAGAGAAGCTAGCTAAAGATATTGTTTGATTTTGATACTAATCGTAGACAGCATGTGTGGATAGCAACATTATTAGGTGCAGCTATGACAATGACAATCATTCTATAATTGATTTGGCAATGAAATGATTGAAGTAGACCGAAGCTTTTTCACTTAGATATTTTGCCCTCATACTTGACACTTCAATATATCGGCTTTTGACTATGAACATGGGAGGCTTTTCAGTTAGTGGGCCGCAAGCCTTGACAGCTATCAACATGAAGGTCCTTCTAGTAAACGAAACTAGATACTTCATCGAAACCATCTATAAAAGATTCATTAAACCTACTGGTCTCATGTTCTTATACCCAATAAATAACCATAAGGGTGAATAGAGCTAGGAGGATTCCACCCCGTTTGAGATCAAGGCTGCATATGATACGAGCCTTGACAGATATGCGTTAGCATTCCTTGGGTCTTGGGTTTTGGGTATAGCCTGAGGTGAGTTCTGTATTTGACAGCAAAAGCTTGAGGATAGGATGATGAGTGAATCAACGATGATGATTAATAATTAGAAATGACAATGAAGCATATCTAAGAATGCAAAAATGGTCAACACATCAAAGATAGAGGCTGATTATAGAAGATATCCGTTATATCACATTTATCTTCGAAGAAACATCAGAGTGACATAATGCTCTCCCACACTCACCCACGAGCTGCGGCAGTGGATAGAAGAACTTATTCGGAGTACATATAGCGTCCGTCGAAATATTCGATAACCTGGTTCCATTGTTCAGATAGCTTTCTTGGCCATTAACTTTTGAGGCCACAGTACTTCCACTAGAAAGTATTTTGGGTCTGTAAGAGTGTAGTCACTGACTTGCACGTATGAACAAGACTTTTTGTATTGGAGGAGTAAGGAAGAGGTGAAGATAAAACAACAACAACAACAACAGCAGTTTACTACTTTATGAGGCGACAACTAGCTAAGAGAAAATCGGCAACTAAACAACGGGAATGGGATGGCGAAGACATTTTTGTGTCTTGTCACAAGACTTGATTCAATACATTGTATAAATATAAAATAGGAGAACGTACTCTTACATTACAATATTTCTGATCAACTGTGATGGTTGGAAAATTCTTGAGAACAATACCAACATAGACCACTACTACTTCAGATCTAAGGGACTTGTTCGAAACTTGGCCAATTCAGAATTTGCACAATCTCACTTCCGTACACGATCATTTCAATATCCATGCTGCCGCATTACTGCATATCGTGATCCTTCATGGTCATTTCTCATGGCCAACGATCCAAAATCATGGCACCACTTCAGGCCGACTAACATGAGCCGTCTCAATTTTATCACACCACCGAAAATCCTCCCAGGCCGGAAAGTATCAACAACCGTCATTAGCGCTTATAAATCCCTCAATTTCTCTCTTCCGGCCGCGACCCGTCTCTCACCGCGTCACTCATCCTCATCGGGGAAACTTATAAATTATCCTCCGATCAAATGGCTCAAGTCCACCATTCTGACCCGGCGGATGTATCCCGTTTCTTCTAACCCCTAGCGATATAGTGCGGGGTACCATCCACCCCATGAACGTACGACATTTGTACGAGTGACATACTTTACCGCTGTTAAGCCCAGAGACCCGATTACCCCATCACTCGGTCGAGATCTAGGCCGATTGTACATGATCCTCGCGTTCTTACAACTGCAGTACTCTTGAAATTTATGCATCAACAATTAATTTCCCGTGATACCTGCTTCTGATCTGCTCATTGTTGCTTTCTTACTCCTTGGGACGTAGTCTTGGGACAAGTATCAAAGCGTCTCACTGCGCTGGCGTCGAAAAAGCAAAGGGGGACCCCCACGCTCCATCTCCACGTGTGGAGTTCTTAGACACGGCATTTTACCTGGACTTAAGTGCAGCATAAAGCAGCAATGTCTTCATATACATCACGAGAACAACAGATGCTGCACGCAGCAGATGCAAAGTAGGCGTTGTAAAATGTTCCCTTACATATCTCCAGTATATGCCCGCTTATTAGGAAAAGGAGAAAAAAGAAAAACCAGACGGTCTTCAGATCTTGGTTGGATAGACTGAGTACCCACATACGTATACATAAAAAGAAGAAACAAGAACTCAGTAGTAACACTCCATCTCGTGATCTCCGCATGATATCTTCATCTCATCGGTCACAATTGACGCCAAGATCCTCTTGTATCCCGTACAAATGTATGTAGGGACGAAACTAGAAAACTCAATTCTTATTTCATTAATAAAAGACGGACAAAAAGTAATCCTGTACTAATAATAATGCATATTTCCGTGCCCCACAATTCTTGATGCTAAGGGGTAAGAAGGAAAGCCACTGCACGTGAAATAGAGGTACAACAAGCTGTCGTATCACTGGACCAACAGAACAAGCAAGTAAATATCTAACCAAATCTTTCTCCTTGCGTCGGCCAGCAACGGCTTTCGGTAATAGATCGGTGTTGGAGTTGCAGATGAAACAGTGCTTAGTTTTTTTGACATATGCAGGTTCCCGAGGGGACGCTAAGGAATGTATGGACTGTACCGCAGTAAGATGGGCTTTGTACTTAAGTTTGTACTAGAGTTGTAGGCTTTTTCGGGGCGTGGTGTTGTAACACATGAGTGAGCAAGATATTGATCATAAAGTGTAACTACAAAAGCAAACATGGAGAGATTGATGCAGAAGTGCAGAACTTAGTTGTGGAACTTCGGAGAAGAGGGAAGGAGAAGGCTGGTATTGGAATTGTAAATGTGGAATTCGGCGGGAAGTTACTAGACTAGATATTTTGACACTTCAACAGGAAATTGGTACGTGTGTGTTTGACCTTACCACCGGTCCTGCAGCTACAAAGGTCTCAGTCTCAAAGAACAAATAGAACTTTCCACGACATATGAAACCATACAAGCCAAAGAACTCGGTGACCGGAAAGCTCTTTCATCTTGCAGCTTTCGTTCTCGTACCAATGACCTGGTGAATGATAGAGGTATTCATGTACCAACAACCCGGATTATCTAAGGTACAAACTGCTGGTCATATCATGTGGTGGGTATAAGGTATGGACCGAAGATCGCGAACCTCAACAACACGATTCATACCCAAATCGGATACACTTTCCTCTCTATTTGTAATTTCGTACATATAGAGACGTGCATGCTACTGAGACTCGAAGCTATGACCCCACTTGAAGCTTGAATTATCGTGAACCATTTCAGTCATATCTCAAATTCCTTTTTCCGTACCTGACCAAGTGACAACCACTAACATTAAACATTGAGGAAAAAATAAGCAAACATAAAAGAAATAAACGTGATGAGCATTTAACTCGATTTGGAAATTTGAAATATCGCTCCGATCCATCAACATCAGCCTCATCTTTTTCCAAATTGAGGTTTTGCGGCGTCATCCAGAACATTCTCGCTTCCGCCTCACATGTACCCCTTCATTACAGTCGGAGGAAAAAAATTATCCACCGATGTGAAAAAGTCAAAACTTAACAGTCTCAAACCATAATGTAGGTTTGAACAAAAGTAACAATAAACATCTCCATCCGACCGAATACAGTCAGATCAGTGAAAACTCTTCAAAGGATTCCCGAGCAAATGGTAACGAGAGAAAAATTCTCCCTACATGAATCCTCGAGAGTTCAGCTCAGCCCAACCAACATGAATACACGAGCCACGACACCACCACGCAATCGTAGGAAGTATGCCACTTTAATCAAACATCATCAATGCAAGCAAAACAATCCATAATTAACCTTACGGAACCCGATATTGTAGATCCAGACTCCATAATAGCCCAAGTTCAAACCCAAGACCATAATGCACACACAACGCCGAATCCACGGCAATGAAACGGAATAAATGAACGACAACAAGTCTCCCACCCATGTAACCACGGAAAAACATCACCGAGTTCGGAAATCCACAATTGAATCGTTGTCCCGTTCTCAAACAAAACAAACTCGGTGTCTAGATTCTTACTCGGTATCAATTCGTGGGTCTGCATTGTACAATTTGTACAAAATCACCACAAGTAAGTATATCGAGATTCTAGACTCTCATAAAGCCCAAACACCTCCAGAGAACTCCACGTGTATCCAGAAGTTTCAAACGATTGGATTCATCGCCGATACCGTACATCGCAGAATGGGAATTCTCCACTCGCCCTCCACTCATCGAAACACATGTCATAGAACTGGACCCGCCCGATTTCAGACCCGGCCGGGAGCTACAATGGAAGCCGGAACCTCACTAACCCTAAATCCTTGTGTAGGATGAGGTGAGCAAGTGGATGTTGTACCTGACAGATGGAAGCGTGGTGAAGCGCTAGCCAAGGACGAGATCCGTCTTGATGTGTGTTATATTTATGGAGTCAGAAAATTATGTAACTTATGTTATTTTATGGAGCAGGGAAGCATTGGGTCACCAACTGCTATATATGAATGGTTCTAGATGTGGATATTGCTCTTCTTGGTATAGTGACGGTGGAGTCTGAAGTGTTGTCAATTTAAGTAATTATGAAAATAGAAATAGAATAAAATATTGAATTAAGATATATGGAAAATTATTTGAACTGTGCCTCCTTCATGTTGCGTAGTAGTTCGGCGCGTAGGTAGGTTATAGGGCTCACGGTTCGGTCCCCATTGATCTACTTCAAAGCCTCTACTATTAAGAAAAAATCCCGAAAACAGACTGGCCGGGCGGGTAGATAATCTCTTTTTCTCTACCGTTTCCATAGAAGGAATTAAATGTCTACAACCGATATTTTTTGATTGGTTATTTTTACCTTCGTGTTTGAGATCACCAACATTAAATCCTCAGACGAACCAACACCCCTCTCATCTCACCTGACAAGGCAAGGGAGTTCATCTCCCAAAACATCTCGTACCTGGAACTACTCGGACGAAAAATGAGAGGAATAACGGCATTCCCGCTTCCTCACGACGATCATTGCGCAATTCTTCCTTACATTTTTTCCTACAATTTTTCTCTCAAGCATCTTTCCTTCCCCTTTCAAGTCTCTCCTTATCGAAAGTCATTTTTCGGTGAAAACTTCTGGAAAATCTTAATTGTGTTTCATCCCCTCTTGGTCACTCCTTGTAGATTTCTCATAAGACCGCGATCATCTAACCTTTGCTGTGACTAAAAATTTAGGTCCCGCCCTCGAGGCCGCTGTAACGGACGGTTTCTACAGTGGAGTGAATTCTGGGGATCAACGGTCAAAGCAAGCAAAGCAAGTTAGCAAACAAGGTACAAGCGGTAAGGCAGAGCTCCGGGCAGCGCCGGAGTCAGAGAATCTCAATGGGTGGTACCGATGGAGCAAATATGCTGTTCAGTGGAGATTCCGCGGGTATGGATTGGGGTTTCCGCAATGTTTGTTTTTTGCTTCGTAGATACTGTGATGTTTCGGTTTCGGGGCGGTGGGGTTGAATGGAAGAAACTTAGAATCATCATGCTTCATGCTTAGGGAGGTATCTAGAAGCTAGCGGGGCTCTGGGGGTGGAATGTAATCTGAAAGAATGAGGGATAAAATTTTGCATATTCAATTCCCTCATCAATCGCCCTACAAGCACGAATAATGCCTCAATTTCCAACAATCCTACTCCCCGTATGCTGTGTGCTATTACCCCAATCCAACTGTTCATCATCACCACATTCATTCAAACCCCTCGCACGTGTCTCCGTTCCCAGATTCCCAAGGCTCTAGCACAGATCCCATTACCTAACAAGAATTCCCCCAGCGGAGACCTCACTTCATGCATTCAAGACAGCTCATCCATGAATTCTTCACTAATAGAGTAAATACATGATCCAACCTTACATGAGAATCGCATCATCATCCATTTAGCTCTCCCCACACAATGTTAGACTCCATCCATGATTCCCAGAAGATCTCGAGGAACAGAACACGTGCAAGCCCAAAGAATCCACAAATATCTCTCTAAATTGTAGCCTAATGTCTAAGCATTCCCAAAGTCCGTCCCAACTAACAGTCGACGTTGAACTATCCCATCTTTCCGGTATCTTTCTGCTTCTACAACACCTCGAAACACTCGAAGAAGTGATGTACAGTATAATATCTCGTGTAGAATCCAACAAAAAAAATCTTCCAAACTCTATCTGAATCTAGATTCAAGAACTAGACGCGACATTAGAGTTCAAGTCCGTTGTCGATTCCAAATCGTCTTGGCCAAAAGTCTAACTCTCGATCGAATCAAATCAATTCCCAATACGCCCCGAACCGCTCACTCGAGTAATTTTTTTAGATCAGGGTCTAAACAATAGAAATCAATCACTTCTATCACGGATATCTACAATATCAAAATCTATCTCCATCTTACACAAGAAATCTAATGCGTGAAATCCTCCCACTCTAGAAATCTGTAAAGCATATGGGTCAGTTTGCCGCCAGGTATTTCGTGAGTAAAATTGCGAAAGAACTATACATAGAAAATTCTCCGATTTCCCTTCCCACTAACCCTGTGCAAAGTTCATCAGCTTTCCTCACTCAATCCAGAGTCGTTTCCTTCTACTACTACCTAGTGAACAACCAACAAGGTGCAAACATAAATTCTTACTTTATTGCTGACCTAATTTCACTTACGAATATTCATCATTTAAGATTTAAGCGCTCACATCATTGCTGTTTTTTTGGGCTTCGCCGCAAACTAGCTGCCAAGGTACTTGTTACACTAGATTTCTTGTTTGTTTGAAGGAAGGAGTGGTGGCCGCCATAATGTACCGATCGACGAACATCATTTGCTTGTCTTCTAATTAGTGAATTAGTGGGAGCGCGAGGGGTACCATACTACGTGGGAAAAAATCGTACTCCATTGTCGGTGTTGTAGGATGAGGAAAGTCATTGGGTCAAAGCTATGGAAGAGAAAATAGTCAAGGAAAATTTACAATTCTCACATGTATTGTATCACAAAACAAGCAATGAGGAGAGATAAAGTTTGGTGTCAAATCCGTCATCTTGTGAACGGACTGAAGAATCTTTAATATTCTTTTTCTTTACTATCATGCTAATAACACAAGCCATTTCACTTCATTCTTAAGAAGTAATGACAAGACCAGAGTGATCCATCCATTCATACCGTGTGGTATATTCTCCTCCCAATCCAAACTATCGCTAACAAGAGATGAATTTGCTGATCAAGCGAGAAACAATCGAGAAAAAAAGGCGCCCCTTCACCATAAAGTGAATCATTCCTTCCTTTCCAACAAATGAAATTGAATTGCTCCAACGCTGCCTATCCCATTGCTCCCATGCTTTCCCATAGTCTGAAATGACATCTTATATCCGTCCCGTGCCTTCCTTATGCCCATGATGTATTAGGAGAAAAAAAAAGTGTAGTGCCGATATGATAAAAAGAATGCGAGACTCCGCTCCTCGCTATTCTGAATGCTCCGATGCAAATGATGAACAAAGACTGGACCCAAAGAAAATTTTTTAAATGCCGAAGATTGATAAGAGATGTGAATTGTGTGAATGTATGATGTGATCCGAATGCCCCAAATGATAACACTTTTGTACAACAACCGATTTTAGATCGTATATTGTGAGAAAACGCCGACTCCGTTGTAAGGATTTTAGAGATGAGATATGGGTATTTATATCATGATGAGAGAAAATTTGTGCGGTCTGAAATAACGCCAATAAATGCCAGAAGTTGAGATGATATTGTAGTAAAGTTTAGGAGGTAATCGTTTAATGGCTACCGGATTGTCGTCTGTTGTTGCGAGATTGATCGAATGAGCTAGCATATGCCCTCAATGCCCGTTTTGATTCCGCCGATAACTGTGCTGGTTCTGACGAGGTCGAGGAAGTGCTTTGCATGGAGAAAAGACTAGATTGCGAGCTCGAAGGAGTCAAGGTAGACTTCGCAGCTGGAGATGATCTCGAAGGTTGGTAGAAGGATGCAGTACTAGAGGGGGTTGTACCGTATGGTTGTGCATTGCTGAAGTTGTATGCTGGCTCCATGTAGAAACCATTCGACTTTGTGGGCCAAGCAGCTCCATGAAGTGACGATGGTGAGGAGGGTGCTGAGCTGTCGCTGGAGGAAGCCTTTTCGTATTCTGCCAAACGGCAAGCTTCTGAACAGTAAACACTGCCATCTGTTTGCCTGTCACAGGCGAGGCAGAAATCTGGAGACCATTCCATATCGAAAGACATTTTGTATATTGATTGCTTGATAGAACTAGAGTATGTAGAAGGAATTGGGAATGGTTGATGAGGATCGAATTAATTGAGGAAGTAAAATTTCCAAAATTCGAAGGATGAGTCTTCCTTTATGGATCTTTTCGTAGTAAGGAATAATGCTGTGTTGTCTGATTTTATGTCGTAGACAAAAGCTCGGTCAAGTATGCTATGGTGTGACTCGACGAAAGGCTCCACTCGGTACTAAGTGGAGGAGATCTTGTGCGATGAAGACTACTGCCGTAATTTCTAAAGTGGATGAGGTGATTTATGAATAAATAATAGTTGACGAATATGAGTTATTGTATGGTATCATTCCCTTATTTCACTCAATTGTCTTGCTTGTTTAGAAAAGTAATGTTTTGAAAGTCCTTGAAGTTCTGATATTGGTCAAAAATATGAGGGCGGAGGTCGAAGTATATACAGATTTGAGTAGCGAGTTGGGGTTGACTGGGAGTTGGCCTGTCTGGGTCCTGCAGATAGAATGCCTGTCTTGTGCAGATGGCTTTTTTTTTTCGCTTTTTTGGCCACTTCCCTTAGAATGGTAAAGCGCAGAGATCAATTGCAATTTGGGGTAGAGGGCAGTGAAAATAGGCTGCTAGACGCTAGCCTAATGGTAGTCATGCGAAAATCAGTATCGTTACTAAGGAAAAGGTGTGTGTGCGCTTCACAATTACTGATTGGGTGTACAGACATGTATCAAAAGGGCAAGACTTATCGGAGGCCTGCGGGAATTTTGATTTTTTTCTCTCTTTCTCTTCTGATATGGTGTGTTCAAGTGGTGTGAGTGGGTGATTTTGGTGGTGTTATCATGAGTACAAAGATAATCAGACTAATTACCGATTAGCGTATAGTTGTTCATCATGCCACTTTCTGCTGACCCCTTTTGGTTAAAGTTAATCCTCAAATATGTACATATGCACTGTAACTATAGCAGCAATCAAGATATGGCTCACTCACAAAATGGCACAATTAATCCTTGAATATTTATTAGAAAGCTAAATACTAGCCCTGATGACTTTTAGCTATACCATTTGAACTTATGACTGGTAGCAGCTGCATAGAAGTTCCCCACCTTTTGAGCAATCTTGGCTTTATACCATCCATGTTCATGGCCGCTCTTCAGTCTTGAAGCAAAATACTTCAACTAAAACAGCGACGTGGGATGGTGTTTGACTAGGCAAGACAAGTGGTTAGTGGTACACAGGGTCCAAGTTATCCTTCTGGCTCTAGTAGAGTCCGCATTTGTGTCCCTGCAGTGTGTAGGGTTACTCGTAAATTTTTCTAGCAAGGCTTTAATGCTGGGGTATCGATTGGAATGAGAATAAAAAGAATAGTGTGAGTGGAGAATTGGTTTTCGAAAAGAATCGCGCACGAAGAGTTGAACTATGGCGTATGTTTTCTCAAACCCGTACATCCATAAAAGGAGTGTTTATGAAAACTTGCACAGGGTTCATTTCAAGTGTTCAAAGTATTGTTGCTCCATAAAATAGGCTCATGATGGGATAATTTTGTATTCGAACACCAGAAATATCGTCATTTTTAGAACCCAAAGATACCTAAATCAAGTCTAGCTCCCGATTTATCCCCAATTGAACCAGGTACAGGGCACATAATTAACTTGTCAAATCTCAATAAGTAACCCAATTCAAGGCCTTGGTAACGAGTGAAGAAATGGAAATAATCAAAGATCCAAGGCAGGATCGTGAAAGGAAATTAATCATCGCGAACTTCGCGCGAAAGAATTAGATTCAGGAGGGGAAATGACTGATATTGGTATAGTACTAGTGAGAGTGACTGTTGAAGCAATAGTTCACTTATCCAAGTAAGCAGAAGGCCTTACAGCCAAGACATCGCGAAATGGGAAGCGAGAGGAAATAAAACAAAAACGCCATGATCAATCACCTGAGCTGGGCGACGATTAAATCATCATTCTCAAGCTAATTTCATGTGATTGGTTACTGGCCGTGGCTTTGTCCGCTCTGTCCGCTCTGATGGAGAAATTGATAAAATGATGTGCGCTGAACAAAATGATGATGACGACTTCGGTTAATGAAGGAGTCATGAATGAATGGCCTCATCTGCCTATCCTGTTGAAATGGTTACAGCGGCAATAAAAATGTAAATGGTTCATCATACCCAACCTTAAAATCTTTTCGGAACATCAACACTGTCCTTCATCCAAAATTCTATACGGTACGTTGATGGTCATTGTCATAAAGTGATGTGCATTCTATTCTCCTTTTGGTCGCTTCTGCAGCAACGAACACCAAATATCCAGTGGATCCTTGAGATTTCCCCTCATTTCATGATAATTAGATTGGGACAGCGAAGAACCTCGAGTGTCCCAAACTATTGACTTCCCGCTTGGCACCACCCGTTTTCTATTATAGCCGTATCTCCAAGAAACCCGCCAAAAAGAAAGATCGGCATTATCTCTCCATCACCACATTAGGTCACAGTAGAATGGTTTGAACCATGTTACACCACAAGGTAAGCTGGGTTGGTAGGTACTAAGATACTCTCCGAAAGCTGTGGATAGTAATTGTTATAGCATCTATATGCTCATGTACAATCGGATGTGACTTTTGATATTGGGACTATAGCCGTTGCCTTCGTCATCTCCAATGACAACAATAAACCGGAAAGCCACGGCTTCACGGAAGCTCCTCGACGAGAAGCCTTCAAACACGACATTACAAGTTTGCAACATGTTTTACGAATGAGCTTTACGGAGTACGTCACGGAATCTGGGCTGCTTCAAAATATCCGGGACAAGATTCCAAGAGCCACAGCCTCATGGGCCAAGATCTAGGGTCTAATTTCCATGACCGTGTTAGTACGTATTTCTCCAGACTGGAGAGTCATTAGCCACGAAACGTGCTCCAAGGCTAGGTCTTCTGTATGGTCTTTTTAGCTCCTCGGCGCTTCAATATACCTGAATAGCTTTTATATGAAATAGATTGTGAATTATGTTAGTAAAGTCAAGTAATAGATAGGTATGATAACAGTTAAGACGCTTGATGAGCCAGCTAGAAACCTTCTGAGACGGAGCCTTGTAAATTTTATTGTTTTATTGAGTGACAATTGATTGACAATTGGTTGATCTGTTCGCTTACATCTAGTTAATGCCTCAATCTCCCTGTTCTTGGATACCTATTCACGAAAGGTTTAATAAATACAGAGTATAAACATTTTCATGGTCTTGAATTCGCTTTCTCGCTCCCAGGACTCTTCCCGAACAAAGCGGCGTTGTAGATATTATCCACTCTAAACATGGGAAGCATTGTCCACTATCTGACCCTAAATAAAAATAGGTTTCAGTGATATCAACTACGGGAATCACGAAAACGGAGAAAAGTTGCGGAGATTATCCCAATTTCACTTCTTCGAACCGTGGTTCAATCATTTGATATCTGAGCTTCATTGATCCAATCAACTTCTCTTATCTTATAGCATTAGAACTACGAATGCATGAAAAGTACAAAACGCTCACAAGCTTGATATGAAGACCAAACCCAGAGATTGTGAGAGGCGGCTGCTTGCTACGCCTTCTGCGCCCCTGGGTTGCAACGTCGTTGAATCATGTCGCTGGTGCTTTCACGACAGTAATTCGTGGGGTTGTGGTTGTACATGGCTTGTATCCGTCTTGTATTCAACGTCACCAAGTCATGTTATTAACCTCCTGCCACTATGAAGCATTACATACTTCGGGGTACAGCGACAACCAATTTGACGGTATGCACTTTCGACTGCAGTCTTACATAGGCAAACTGGCCATTATGACAATGTTCTGGTATGTAATTACAACATGCCATCTTCTATGAAGCAACGTACTGCATCTCTGGTACTTACCAAGAGACTGCAGACCCATGGAAGTACTATGACCCCATGTACAAGATCCTTATGCAAAACAATCTATCCCCCACAAACCAGCCGTCTCTTGAGAGAAATTAAATCTTTTCCACCCAACAATATGGCAATGCTCATCGATCTTTTTGGTCTAGTCTCTCATGAGGCTGAAGAGAGCGACCTCGAAATTCATTTACGGTAGCCAATCTGCTCTCCGATACTTTATTTGAAGCGGGTATACAGAGTAAATGTGGTTACAAGATTTCGAACTAAACAAAAGGAATCCCATGCTAGTTGGTGATCACACTAAGGGCTGAGAAGTGAGTGGGGGTTCACAAGACAGCACTATCTCTAACCGACGACATAAGACGGCTTCGTGGACTCTTCATCGGACGGCTTTGGAGAGCTTCGGAATTCTAATGATGGAAAAGTCTCAGCCCTAGTCGGTCGTACCGATGCCGTCTCTTACCAAGGAGCTGACTTTCAGCTCGTATCACCGTTATCACGAGAATTTACGTACTGTAGACTGGAATGTCATGTGGATCACTCATCAACTACTATTCATCGAAATAGCTTGATAGTCATCATAAGCACAACGTGAAATTTTACCAAAATGATGCTATCCTAATATTCTTCGACTATTTTTCAATATCCGCACATAAACTCTCCTTTCCTTATCTTTTTCTTATTCAACATTCCACACATCCTGCGCGATAATCATCAATATCAGATTGCCTCGTCCCTTCAATTCCAAGACAGGGGGCGGACTAAAGGAACTATAATTCCACATAAACCATGCCTCTTTAGTTATCTCGCATACCAACTCCGCATCATCAGTAATTGAGCTAGACCATTTCCGATTTATTGCGGTTAATGCGCCATAGTTGCAAAATTCTTCAATCCTGTCACACCTTCAAAGCCTCCTGAACGTCTCATGTGTAAATTCACTAGATTGAGTTTCCTTGATTACTCGAATGAGTTTCAAAGGTATCTATCTAACCCATCACTTGAATACACCAAATCATAGAAAGCTAGATCTATGAACACATGGCTCGTAGCAATGCCTCTCCACTTGCTGAAGGTGCCCATCTCGTTTAACTAATCCGGCCATGGATTGTCTTTATATCGTTCTATTCGTACTAGTCTGAGCGTTTTTGGACATTAGTAGCAGCTGCTCTTCCAAATTCGTTTTTACAACCGTTCATTCAAATCTTTACTTTTTTCCCCCACACCCACAATCTAATTGACAGGGGATGACGATCGAATGCTAATGCAAGCACACAGACTAAAAAATGACTAGACCCCCATCGCTAATCTGATAGAATTTACCGACGATTGCGATTCGTTGTATCGCGGACCTACTGCATCACTTTCTGTATTACTATTGGCTATAACTAGGATAACGCATATATACCCTGCGCTTCTACCTGTATCAACAAGGGATAGGCAGCCCTCCCACGGTATTCTATTCTTTTGACTCTCCGTTCCGACTTCCTATCTCCCTGAAGTATGCACAACTCCACACTTAACATGAAGTCGTCGTCGCCCCATCACATGCTGACATACAATGGCTTCAATAGCGTTGCGGGGTCACCTTTCTTATTGGTTTACTTACTAAGAGATGACCTTCATCGGTGCGAAATCTTGCCGTTGAATTGCACTCAAAGTCTCAGACATCCTTTATTCTTTCCATCTCCATCGGTCGGCTAATATGCAGCCGTATCCATGTTTGATACACATTGTTGCATCGAACGATCCTGATCGAGAATACACAACCTTTTGGGGCCTCAGAGTTTCATTCATTTTGGAAATCGGCAGTTTAAATCCCGATGGATGATCTATTCAAGAATCACCAGCCCCCTGGTACTATTCCGGCATAGAATCATCTCTAATTGACCTTTCACATATTCCTATAATACACAGCGGCATGAGAAACACCAGTTGTAATCAAAATTAAGCATCAGTTTGAATACATCTTCATGGCGATCTCCGATCTCGAGTTGTCTGCACCTAAGAGGTGCAAATTTTGTACTGTTCATTTCATAGTAGAGGAACAAGGTCTTGATGAACGGGAGAGGGCGATTTGTTGAAAGTTTACCTGCAGGAAGTTCAGGAACCAAATTACATCTAGGCAGTTAGACCAGGATTCTTCAAGATTCTGATGCATTTGCATCATCTTGAGTTGCTTTGGATCCTTGCTGGCGTTTCTTAAACTTCGCAATGATTTTCAAGCTTAGATCCTGCAGCATTGTCCAATGATTCTTTTCGGTGAGCCTACGTAGGCATTATTGGTGACGACACTATAGGCCTCCAGAGTAAGCAACATTTTTCAATTTTTATGAATGAATCATGACGCCCACTATGCAGGTGAAGACGAATGTCGAATAAAGGCATGCCTTGAACTGTTTCCCCGCATTTCAACCCCAACTTGCGTGTCACACATAGCGCTTTGCTCGTATAAAATAGAATGACAATCATAAACATGGATGAGAGTTAGCGCTCAAGATTTCATTGGTCAGTATATTCTATCAAAGCAAGGCTCTGGCACAGCAGATTTTATTGACACATGCATTGATGTTATCATCCGCTGCTTTGAAGATGTGGTTTTTGTGGTTGCCCCCAATTAGCCAGCTATTCCATACTGAAACGCAGCTCAGTTTACCAGGTATGTTTAAGCGGCAGGTAGGCACACTCATTCGGTTGTCTTCCGTGAAAGGATCAATAGTGTCAAGATAGTAGCAATGAATTTAGATTAATTTTGCGAATTGACTTGACGATAGCCTAATTCTATAAAACAAGGCTTTTCATGGATTGACGCAGACAAAAAAGAAAATAGGAGAAACATGGTTGCTAATTGGTGTGGGTGCAGGCTACTAGTGTACAACCGTTGCCAATGGTATCATAGTTGCTAGATGTTATCAAATCGCACATGAACTACTTACTATATTTCCCTTCATCCATCAATATCATTCATGCATTTCAGCAAGGGTATCAAATATTCTCACTGGATAATTCCAATCTAGTGAGGCCTTCAAGGTGCTACTGCGGCCAGAATGAACTAGGATGTCTGTCGATGGATGAATCAATAGGCATATTTAGAGTACATACAATGCCAAATTGGTAAAATCGTGCATAGAGGGTGGGATTGCATGAGGTGGCGACTTCTCAAAGTTTGAAAATCTGCCACCCTTTAATTACACCACAGGCCAGTGGCTTTCTTCTGTCTGAAGTTCGGATAAGCAAAGTATTTCGAAACCGCCCACAGCTTTCCCGCCACATACTTGCTTCGTCTCGTCCCGTTGACGATCGCAATGAATATGGACGGACAAGAGAATGAACAGTGCTAAGGGGCGCGTCGACTTGCTTGGATATAAAGCAAATCAAGCTTAACTCAACACCTGGACGCGAAATGTTCGTGGAGATAATCATCCGAGGCAAAGAAGTCTTTGCATTTTCGTTGCTACTACGTTGCACCACAGCCTGCATTTCAAGGTTTGTTTCATGGATGGTGCTCGAGAATATTCCATCTATCTGTCTTTCCTGGCTGGCTTGTATAGCCTATGCTGCCCATACTGGGGACTATGCTGTGTTCATCTATCAAAATCTTTCCTGATCAAGGTTGAGACCATGGCTGAGGTCAATGCTACCAGAAAGGCTTGGGTAAATTCTCACCGGTAGCTAGTGGCCCAGCACGATATACAACATTTGCATACGAATCGGGGACACTCCAAGTAACCCCTATATCGCCTTCAAGAACTCCGCGCCCTGCAGACTATACATCCGGGGAGCCGGAGCAGCTCATGGGTGGTACATGGATGCTGTAATTTCAAGAGTACGTTATCAAAGGTCAGTTCTAGGCTTCAGACGATAAGGGATCGAATTAGGGCACTATGCGTGGTGTTGTAGTTGACTTATCTTGATTTCAAAGCATCTGGAAGTTGAGAATAAACCATACATACTTACCTGCTTGTTTGTGTTACGGCAGGATGGTGATGAGTGTTTGGATAATAAGAGATGCGTAAGGGCTGAGATGATACGCTACAAAACCTGTGGTAACACCCTCTTATTTTATTTGATGCTTTGCATTAGCTCCATATCTCGGTCCCGACATGGAGGATGGATGGATATAATGATAAAAGTGTGGCGAGAAATGTCTTCGGCTGTAACCGAATCTGTTTAATTTATCACGACATCATCATCAATTTATCTGTGTCTTGCATAGTTAGCAATCTTGGTTAAATTCCTCCGAAAAGACGCATGTATCGTGGGTATCTTTTGGTGGAGGACAGTTGAGAAGTATGATTATCTAGGGTCGAGATATGTCATATAGCACAGCACTGGCATGGTGATCTGTTGAACTACATAGCGATGCACATAGCCAAATCATAGATTTCATGCTCGATTTTGCTAATGCGTTGATCAAATCTCTTTTTCCTCTCACATGAGATTATCGTTGCAGTGATTTTGAACGCCGTTTTGGGATACCCCTTTCCCAAAGGCACAGGAGATGCATATTCTCATAATATCTCATCTCGACCTACAGAACTCAAAATCATAAACTGTAAGCTATCTAACAAATCCGCTAATACTACTTTTTTACACACGTGGCAATCCATTTCTCCTCGCCCATGCCTATTTTCTTTGTTTGTGTAACGCATGGTTGCACAGTTATCTTTAATCCATAATCCTACAAGTATCCACCAACTCGTTGGTGACCCTCCGCATTCTAGCACATATTTCCATCATATATCAATATTCTCCTCATATTTTCCCTTGTATATTACTTGAAAGTTTGTGCAGAAAGTAACCTAATGTCGCTTACCTTCATTTCCCATCTCGTATGTTTGAGCGAAGCTAGGTATTTATACAAAAACTATAAGAAAACAAGCGGAGCGGGTCGATGATTAGGGGATTTGATCTAAGGGTGGTAATGGGTCCGGGACGGTATCTGGAGCACACGTGTTGATATTGTAGAAGACATGGGTGCCGAACGAGAAACGGCATGAATACATTAGGGCAGCGGGCCCAATTAAGACACAATCATACATATGGATATCTTGTAGTAGTACAAGTTTCATATGTATATATAGATTGACGGAGTATTACACTTAGGCATCTTTGGATCTGTATACAGCACGTGTTCGGCATGTTGAGAAGGGCGGGGTATAGAATATGAGATTAGTCTTAGACATTTACCGTGTGCTAGAAATTCATATGTACTTCGACAAGTTCGATGCTTTCTACTTGGCATGGGAGGTATCTCTACGCGTATAAATATTCGGCAACGGTATACCGAAAAGTAGGGATTCTTAGACATTTCCGCGTCTCATATGTGCATTTTGACATTTGCAGTTGAAATCGGCATGGCGACTGTTGTGAAAACAAGTTTTGCGATCGATGGCGATGGCGATTACGATGAGAGTCATTTATTTCTCGTGTTAGCAGATTCGTGCCGTTACAATTTACTAGGTAGCTTCCCGTGAATGGGTGTGCTGCGGTGATCACGAGATTGATGCTCCACTCTACCTTCAAATACCGCTCGTCCCGTATCCCATCTTCGGATATTTCTTCATATCTGGGAACTTGTCATCACACACACCTTTCTCCTTATCTTTCGCAGTAGTAGCGAAGCTTCTACGTCACCAGGGAGAGTACCTTATCGCGCGATCCATCTCATTTATCTAGAGTGGGTAGCCTCTCATACATTCATGGATATTTCCCCGAGACATCAAAAGGTTGATACCCGGTCTTGGTAAAGCAAGACATACATCGCTAGCTTGAAGGAGTAGGGTAGTAGTACTACAGTATGAAATCAGTCGAAGAAACATGGATTCTAATTTTATTATTATTTAACATCTCGGGACTTGATCCTCCCCCACTTTTGTCGTTTCGGCACTTGAAAACTAGATGGAAAAATGAAGTTTGATCATATCGCATGCTCCCTTTTTCACTCACAACTCAACTCTGGTCATTTACTTGGGTCGTATTGGTTCGCAAATTGGCCGCGTGATTGATACCTACTTGACAGTAGGTAGGTATTCATGATTGCGATTTGTCATATTTAGCTTCAGCCACAGAGTTGTGGCTGTACTCGAAGGTGATGAGATCCATTGAGAATGAAAGAACAAATGGAAGAATCATAAAGGAGATGGAGATGGGTTTGTTGCATGTCTGAATTTCGACGGGCTTGAAATTGGTGAGACCAGATGAGTGTGAATATTAGTTTGGGTGGAGGTCAGATGACAGGCATTGTTATATGGAAGTTAGGTATTGGGGTGGACAACTTGACTTGGAAATTTAGAAAGCTATTGATTTAGCATGCGCCGCCAATGCACCCTTAGCCAATAGCTAGGTTCTGCTAATCTTGATCAACTTCCTAGGATGAATTCGCGGCGAATGCCTAGATTGTTTTTGTCATCTGCTCTTTGCATCATTGCTACCGGTTTTCGCTGACACTTTAATTTCGTGTTATTTAATCTTGTTTCACAACTATATCTAATTTCTGTGCTAGTGTTACACATATCTTCAAGAAATCATCGTGAAAATAGATTGAAAGTTCATGCGCCACTGACTTGACATGAGCTCCTATTGTCTCTCTATTTTATATCTTCTAGGCTCTATATTGGCATTGACAGAACTAACGGGTAAGTAAGGCCATCATATACATCCCCATCTCATGCGGAGTGATAACTATGTACTCGAACTCTTGGATGCGCACACGGTATCCCCCAAAGTTATGGCTTTTGAGCCTAATACTCTGTGTTCACTGGTATTATCGCAGGTCATTTTCACTGGCACCTCCCATTTACGCGATGCTCGAGTCAACGAATCTCTGACATCATAAAGACTCACTGTTCCTTTAGTGTCCTTCTCATGGGTATTGATTGCAAACTTCAACTTTGAAGTAACGCTCTCTGCAGAATCAGCTTGCTGAAAGATATCCCAAACATCTGAAAAGATAAGCTGCCAACATCCGCTGACATACAGCCTTGGGCACGTTTTCCAACAACTGCACACTTTTCAAATCATCTCATCATAGCTGGACTCTGCGATCGACCTCTTTATTGCTATTGTGCCCCAATCGGGGGCTGTTTTCTCGTATTTTACTTGTTGCTAGTAGTCATCGATATCACTACTTGATAATCTTTCGTTGGAAGTAAATGTACTTCCTTGTGGGTTCGTGTTTCGTCCACCACATTGGACTACACTCCCCTCGACTTAAACCGTATACCAAGCAGCTGATTGTTTGAAAGGCTGTTTGTTAATTTTCCCTCATTCGAGATGAGACCTACGAATGCCATCTCAAGCAAGGAGCTCCCGGAGCTGTCCAGAAATTCTTTGATAAGCAATTATACTTTAAAAGCTTTCTTCCAGTGTATGTGCATTAAAAGTGGATTTTGTGATGCATTGGAGGTATTTGTTTTCGTCGGGCAGGTTCACGCTATTCACATGGCCAAAGTATAGAATTTCGGAGGCAACACTGTGAAAGATTTCCTCAAAATGAGTTTGTAAGTAATAATTTATATTTGTTGAGGCCGAGTAGGTTCATTGCAATGGACAGGCTTAGATGGATAGAACTTCCCGACTAGACGAACGGATTCTCACATCATTTGAGTTTTTCAATTCCAGTCTCACAAAAGCTTTAAAGTCATCAATAATTGTCGGGATATCGATCATGTGATCAAAGAGGACACTGTATTAGCTAGCGTGGCGCTAGCACTTCACTATATTAAATACTAGCTTCCCATAGATAATAATGATCAAGAACGAATACAACCATAATAAACTAAAGTACTTACACTTATCAACCAAGTTGATACCAACAATAATATACACTGATCTGAATGTTCTTCGTTTGACATACAATTCGTTTTCTGGATAGATACCATCCAATCATATCAAGATAAATATAGATATGGCTGCTATGCATAGCCACAACGCCAAGGAATCCTTTCTCGTTACCTAGCTGGGCTTACATTTCAGCCCCAGTCTAATTTACACTCCCCTCATCACCATTAACTTGTGGATCGAGCCTGATTCAAAATTCAACCTCTTTTGTTTCCCGTCTTTTCTTATTCTTGCGCTGATCCAACTTTCCACCTCTCCGCTCTTCGTTCCGCTCCGCTTGCTCACTTCGCCTAAACTATTCCCTGTATAGTGCAATCCCGCCCCACTCAGTGTCTCTAGGCCAATGAGCTGCAATATGAATCCCTCTGTTCTCGTCACTCTCTGGTTCATACAGCTCCCCCTGGGAGCCTACACTACCTATATCGACATCAGCTATTTCTTAGCCCTTTCGTTACGCCAACATGTAATGCCACTGCCTTTGTATGTTTCATTTTGTCTCCAAATACATATTTATCAAGTCCCATGGTGATAATATGTTCTAATTCTCACCTCACTTATTCCAGTTTTTTTCAGTCTATGGTCTCCCTCAATTGTACCACCTACACACTCCCACCTCAATCCCTTAGTCTCTCTATTCACCGCCATCTTCCTCACGTTTCCCACTGATAATTCTTTTAGTGGTTCCCGCATAGTCCCTGTCACGTCTCTCATTGGCTTTATTCTCCTCGTCTGCGAACCGTATTTCCACTTCATATCCGTCAACCGCCTGAGGCCTTCTTACTATTCCCTATCCAATTTCTTCCGAGTCATTCATGTGACTTTTCATTTATCAGTTATTATTGGCACTTTACGAAGCGATCGAAGGTACCGTTATGCATACTTTGCATGGGCACGACTGATAATTTTGCTGTATGTATTCATCTTGCTAAATGGTCCCACAAACAAATATGATAATCGCCCCCCTCCCGTCCCTCTAATTATCATGCCATATCAGAATGCTGATATATATGTATAAAAGATTTTCATACTGCACAGCATTAGCGTACGGCTCATGGACCTGGTATCTGCTGTGGCGAAATCGTCGTGATAGCAATGACAACGTTAACGAGGATGACGATGAGAGTTATATTGAACCCGGAATGAATCTTGTACCGCGCAAGATTCTCAGTCCATCTAATCTCACCTCCCGGAACAATTTTATTATTAAAACAATGCTTTGGATTCATGCGCCGCTTCACGTGATATCAAATGATCCTAGCTCCAACTTCGAGGAAAGAAGGGTCTGGGGGAAGTTGGCGGTGATAGTCGTTTGGGGATCGAAAGTTCTTGGAGTTGGTTATATGCTTTTAAAAAGTCTCATCGGGACGCCCGCCCTTCTATCCCTAGTGCGTATACCCAGTCTCCGTTCTTTTGCTAGAAGTCAGACTGTGTGAGTGAGTCTGCCAAGCTAACTGATCTCAAAGATCCCTTTACACCCACGATTTCCTGGCGAACCCTCAATTCAAATCACACAAAACGCCCGCAGTAAATGGATCTACAACAGACCAAAACTAGGACGCCATGACCAAATAAAAGCACCTTTGCAAGGCCGACAGCCTTTTCTTGCTTCATTACGAGAACGCCCATTACCTACAGATATCACCCACTTTGACGAAGAAGCTAATCACTCTACCGATATCATGAGTCTTCACAGCATCGCTGATTACAGCGAAGTTCCCACCCATCATCCATCTACATCGCTCAACACAAGCGACGTTCCGGACCGACAACTCGGCCCCTCTTACCTCTGTTTCTTGGACCCTTCCTCATCTACCGGCTACACCACTCGTCACGTCTCTACTTGGGCTCAATCACATGGAAACAGTTACCCTAATTACATTTTCATATCTTATACCCGCCTTCAATTCTATACCATCATTTCTGGAGACCCCAGCTTGCCATCTTCTATTAATGCTCAGCGACAGGCTGCCGCGGAGCAGGACATGGGAATGCTTATCCAGTTCGCGATACGTGCTACAAATACCGCAGGTATTGATGCTTTTTGGATAGATTATGAGTGTATACGTCCCGAAGAAGATGAAGATCCGGACAGAAGTATAGGAGAAGTATATCGAATATGTGATATCGTACGGGCATGTCACTCAATGGCTATAGTTGTTGGACCACGATTTAACTTTACCAATTACACCCATGATGCTATGGAGGGGGATTCAGACGATCTTTCAAATACAAAAACACAATGGCTACGAGACTGGGGAAGTCGTCTCTGGACTGTTCCCGAAGCTCTCCTGTGTCCAGGCGAACACCGCATTTCGATTTACACACCTGGTACTGCTGAGCCCGAGTTAGTCGCAAAACGGAATCTTCCAGGTCGTGTTTGGGATGATGCCATTGCCTTACGCCAGTTGATTGATCACTATGAATCTTCAATTCATCTCACGAAGTTGGAGTTGATTTCCATTGCCCTTGAATGTCTCAAGCGGCGCCAAACGGAGAAACGCATGGCCGGCGACGTAGCATATGCTCTACAGGGATTACTTCGTCAACGTCCTCGAGTTCTTCAATCTGATAGTGATTTCCAGGCTTTTGCAAGACTTTCTCTTGCCAACGATAGTGATATGCTTCTTGAACGACTTCTCTGCCTCAAATTGAAGGATAATCGGGCACCATGGCATGAGATGCAAGATGTTTGGGGAGCAAAATTATGGGATATCACGCCGATTTGTCAGATTTCTGAAGTGGTGGAGAATAATACTGTGATATTAGGGGATGCGAAAGGTGCGATGGTTAATTGGGAGTTTCTTGAAGCAATTGATTATGAGGCTACACGTCCACAGAGATTTGGTTGGGGACTGCTGAGAATCTGTTCGTATTTCAGTATGGTATTTATGGTTTCTGTGGTGGTGATGTCTCCTCTCTGGTCTCAAAGATCTGGCAGAAGGTTCGATACATTTTTCTCGAACTTCTGGAAGGTAGCTTTGGGTGTGTTCGTGGCGAATGCCATTATAGTACCGTGGGTAGTCCGATACCTTTACAAAAGTCCTGAAGTCCATCAAGCGCAGGCTAGACTGTATGGCGTAGCTGGGCGTCCAAATTTGGGGAGGGTGGAAGAGCTGATGTTTGGATCTGATCAAGGTCGCTTACAGTGGATGGAAGGAGGGGATAGTGTGACTGATCATCCCGATGGTGACGAATATAGCTATGAAAGCGGACTGAGATTGTTCACACTTATAGATACATGCACACTATCAGCGTTTCAATTCGAAGCCGAGCTTCCGCCATCAGTAGTATTGGCAGGTGCGCGCGCTCGTGGACTAGTACGGATGCTTTTGTGTTCTTATGATGCAAACACGGCGACATTGTATAAAGAGGCGGTTGTGCGGATGGAAACTGTCGTACTTGACCGGATGCCAAAGTTAAATCGGGTGCGGTTTGCTTTGAAGCCGACGAGGGATGATGTGATAGCAGATAGTAGATAATACAGACGCAAAAAGCCGGCTTCTTCACTTTGTCTTGCCTAGATTTGTCTGGAAATAAAGATCTGTGTAGCACTAGTTGAATATAAATGATACTCTTGCTTTCGCGAAATACATAATGTTTGACAAACGATTGTTATCATATATAGCAGTCCAACAAAACTCTGGCACTTGTACTAAATATTGGGAACATTAAAGCTGTTGTAGTAGACCTTCCACTCCCCCCAAAAGAAGGGACATAATCCACTGCTATAACCTGAAGCAAAACAACAATGATGGTCGGAACTCGGGAGCCAAAGGAACTATGTTAATGAATAGGACAACTCGACCTCAGACAATCGACATTTTGAGGCTGCTGAATCTAGTGAAGTGCCACTTTTTGTTATTCGAATATAGAGCAATCATTTCAATCTGTATGGTGGAATACTAGGATTGTCGACCGAGTACTTCATGGCCCCGTATTTCGAGTCAGTACAAAGGAAATTTTATCGAGGGCAATAAAGGCTCTTTGTTGTATTTATTACCTTTGTTATGATTGACGCGTACCCGCATTGCATACCCATGTTATACGGACTTCCTTTGTGTTTGAGTTTTCAACTGAGCGGTCTTGGACTTTTTTGGTAGTATATATTAGTGAAACGTGCCCTCAAATTCCATAATAAATGGTCTATGTTCGCTCCTTTAGCTCAGTGGTAGAGCGGAAGATTGCAGTTTCGTACAAATATCTTCAGGTCAATCGTTCGAACCGGTTAGGGAGCTTCAATTGCTCCAATGTGGCATGGCCAACTTTTTTACCATCGAGTATGGTTTTTTTGCCAACACTCTTCTTTTTTATTTTTTAAAAAAAGATCCTGTTCTCATCGTTCTGTACCGATACTTGCTGAATGATTCACGAAGCTTAGTCAGTCAGGTGGACACAGCCTTCGGAAGTTCGGAATAGTGTTAGCCTCGAGCCTCTTAGCTAAACACGTGGAGATCCGGAGATAATCATCTGATAAGTGGAAGCGAGATAACCCCTTCATCTCTCCACTCTCACCGCATCACCAAGCAAAATTCACATCAACAAAGAACATCAAACGTGATTCTTATCCTCGTACCAAGTAGAGTTTCTAGATGCTTAAACACATCTAGTAATCACAGTAATAAGGTCAGACTCTCGGCTTGAAGTTCGCCGTGCGACCGCTGGTGGGTATTGGCATTGATGGTAGGAAAGATGGTTGTTTAACCACACCATCGGAGCAATATCTTCTTCCGGAAGGCCCTTCTTCAAAGCCAAGGATTACACCGCGGCATCCTACAGCTCTAATATACGGAGAGATGCCGGTACTCTACAAGATACAAGCTCACAGGCTTTGTTCCCCTCTTGTCCATCTAAACTATACTCGATCTAATCACGAACTCCTTACATTTTTTCACGTGCGTATGGAAAAATAATTGCTTGGCCTCACAGAAGGTGAAAAGTGACAGGTACCGTGCGTGGGTCACATTCTTGTAATCTCCGCAATTTCACTTCACAAGGTACCAAGTCGACCCCGCTTTTTTGAGGTGAGGTGAATGGACAATTGCGTTTCTCTTCTGTGAGTTTGTGTATATAATGGTTTGATTAACCCGGCGATAGGAGGTTACAGAAGCTCTTCTCGCTGTCGCTTTCTAGGTCTCCAAATCAATCTTTGAAACTGTACACTCTTCAGTTCTGCACCGAGCCATCAATAATGCGTTTCGCAGCTGCATCTTTAGCATTGCTTCCAGCTGTTGCCCAGGCAGTTAACATTGTTTCTGCAAACGATGATGGCTGGGCCGAGATCAATATCAGAACTCTGTACAATTCTCTGACCAGTGCGGGACATGATGTTCTCGTTTCTGCCCCTGCAGAGAACAAGAGTGGTGCAGGTATGAAGTATGGCCTCCTTCAGCATTCTAAGGAACAAATCTAATTATTACGAAAAGGTTCTCTAACTGGTACACCTACTGTCCTCACTGAGGCATGCGAATTTAATTCCTGTCCAAGCGGGAGTCCAGCAGTAGGCTATAATAGCTCAGCTCCTCAATTCAACTACGTCAACTCTTACCCTGCGACTGCAATGGAGTATGGCATCGAAACGTTGGCTCCAGGATACTTTGGAGGTGCCCCTGACCTTGCAGTTACTGGACCAAACGTCGGAGGTATGTATTTAGTTGCAATGGAGGTTGATAAAATGAAGACTAATGACTGATAGTCAATACTGGTGTTATATCTTTCGTCTCTGGTACTGTTGGAGCAGCGATTGAGGCCGTAGGGCTCGGTGTACCAGCAATTGCTTTCAGTGGAGCCGAAGGATCCGCAACCGCCTGGAATGTTGCAGCACCCGCCTATGCCACTATCTATGGCGAATTAGGTGCAATAGTAGTCGATGCCATCGTTGCTTCCGGTACCCCATATCTCCCAGACGAAACGTTCTTAAACATCAACTTCCCTGAAACTGCCGATTGTACATCGGCGTCTGACTTCAGCTTCGTTCTTTCCAGAATTTACACTGCAGTTCCATTGGTTAGTGGTACTGATGTCGTAACTTGCAACAATGGAGGTAGACTCCCTACTGAGACCAAAGTTGTTGGAACCGATGGATGCTATGTCAGTATCAGTCTTGGTGGAACAAACAAGAGGGATAGTAGTGCTGCCAACCAAGCAGTAGTCTTGAGCAAGCTCTCTAGTATTCTTACATGCTTACCTTGATTGAGAGGGACATTAGCCCAACATCATGGGCGGGGAATTCGAGAAGACATTTCATCTGGATTCATCAAAATAGATATCCAAATTCAAAGTCATACCGAATCAAACTCCCGTTTTGTAAGCTGTACCGGGCGCGAAAGTGAATACCCTGTTAGTGGACGTGAAATATTTCAAAGAGAATGGTACCTGATCATTTGCAACTGTTGTGTCCAATCTGTACCACTCATGATCCACGTTAGACCACTGACTCTTCGTCGAAGCTAGAAGGTCTCTCCATAAACCTGTGCACGCAAAAATTGGCAAGAAATGCGTAATGATCAAAGTTCTCAGTACAGTGAAATACAATTCACAAGTCGCACCCTAGTAATAAGATGGAATTTTTGCAGGCCGGATAGTGTTGGTAGCCGTACCTATTCTTCTATCCTCGGTTATAAAATTCGAACGATGCTGAGCTTTCATCCTAACCATAGTATGGAGGACTTTGCAGGATGTAATCCTGGAGTCTTCGTTGGCTAACATGTTGGTTAAAATATCTTAGTACTTTGGCTTGTCACTGTACGGAGGTTTGTGGAGATCGCAATATATAAACCGCGACTTCGTTGGAAGGCCAAACTGCAGGTCGTTCAAAATGGATACCAAAGACGATGGACAATTGTAGATGAGAGGTTGACTGATTAGTTAATTTTGTATGTGATATCGTTTGATCTATACACCACTGTCTCTGCGTGGGCACGCACATTCCATGTTTCAAAATGGTAAAAAGAATGGTCGTGCATTTCGAACGAGATCACACAAAAGACCAGGTACGACATATGAGAATTGGTCAGGTCACGTGTTAAGTTAATATTATCTTATCTAATCATCATGTGGGCCAGTGTAGGTTACAACTTCAATCACAAACAATCAAACTGTAGGCCACTTGACTTGCAGATTTTGAACCTGATAACTTTGAATTCTGTCCGTAGATGGACTATCTGTTCGATTCCACTTCAAATTTTCTGATCTCCCCCTCGAACGTCTCGCATGGATCACGCCAAAAGAATCGACCTTGCCTGTGTTGAATGCCGACGAAGGAAGCGCAAATGCGACGGGAGAAAACCACAATGTTCTTCATGCCAGGCTCAAGAAAGAGAGTGTGTTTACGAGAATGAGCGAAGCAATCGAAAGTGAGAATGAACTTTGATCTCTACTTTCTAGTACTGTCAAAGTAGAGTTAGAGCTTGCTAATCTATTTCCGCTCAGACGCAAGAGAGACCCAGAAGAGGTTGAACAACTCGAAGAACAAATTGAGATCCTTCTACAAAGGGTAAAAGAATTAGAGAATGAAGCTTCTTCTGGTAACTCTACGCGCAATGCTACTCTAGCATCAACATCTTCGCCCACAAGGCCAGGGATGGATGGGCTTTCTGGAGCTCCTTCTAACCAAGAAACACGATCGGCTTCTGCAGTCGACGAGGTAGGAAATTTGATGTGGAAGCTTAAGATAGATAGCAACGGAGACACTTCATTTATTGGCCCGTCGTCTAACCTCCAGTTTATATCTGCTGCTCAAGAATCCAGAAGTGACAGCCAGCTTCAAAGCAATCCGAGAATCACGGCATCTGATATGCCTTCGTTAGACCAGTGTCTTGCGGATAAGGCGTTGCAACAGGAGCTCTTTGATGTCTTTAACTCTGTTGTGAACCCAAACAATCAATTTATTGATCCGTTTTTTCTCAACAACTTCGATGTTCTTTCTACTGGAGCTGACTTGGATGAGATATTGCTACGAACTGCAATGTTTGCTCTTGCAGCTTGTTTTTCCGCGAGAGAAAATGCTACTCATATCGGCGATATGTTTTACAAGAGTGCTGAGAATATTGTCCAGCAGTGTTGTCGAATCTGCCCATCGCTTGTTACCGTTCGGGCGTTGGCAATGCTGTGCTGGCGGGATCTCACCTTAGACAATGAAAATACGGCCTGGATGTATAATTGTTAGTCTCATTGAAAGACCTAAGAGCATTGATCATTAACCAGTATCTTCTCTTAATAGGTATGGGCGCAGCTCTAACAACACAACTTGGCTTGCATGTGGTGAATCTGCAGAATATCGCAGGTATCTCACCTGAAAGCAAAGACTCGCGTATCCGAACATTCTGGCTTTGGTTTCGGATCGACCGGTAAGCTTGGCAAATATATTTATGGATATCGACTAATTTTCAAAGAATTGCTACATTCAGCTTAGGAAGACAATGCTGTATACCATGGACTCGTGTCAGAACTCCATGGTTAGAGAGTATTCTGACATCATCAGCGACGCTCCCAGAGCTCGTTTTCAATTACGAGTGTCAGCTTCTTTTTTTATTCGACAAATATATGGATCAAATGTATGGTCAGCTAGGTATAGCATCCAATTTTCATTGCTAATAGCTTTAGTTACTCATTCCAGTTTCATGAATTGGACAGCCAAAGCCGCAATAAACTTTTATTCGATGCCCGCGAAGCCTTATGTACCTTCTATAATGAAATGAATAGACAGCTATCGAGCGAACGGAACGGACAGTCTAGCACCACTATCAGTCTCCGAATGACATATCACATGTGCCTCATATTGGTGCAGCGACCCCTATTGCGCGAAGACTCCAATGGTGCTCTTTACCGCATGGCTGTGCAATCATCAAACTCTTCAGCTGTCGCTATCACGAATTTGCTCCGAGACTATCGAAAAGCCGGATGTCTCCGAACCGCTCCTTTTGTCGTAGTACACCATGTTCTTACCGCAGCCATTATGCATCTGCTTAGTGTAACCTCCTCGAATGGTACTTTGCGTAAGCGATCAATTACTCGATTCCGAGAGTGTATAGAAGCGCTAGGAGAAATGAAGTATGCTTGGAAGCGATTGCGAAAGGCCATCGCGTTGCTTCAAGAACTTGCGCATAGATGGTCTGTAGTATTTGCATTGCCAATGCGACTAAGCTATCCTCTGCCCGCGCACTCCCAAAATGATATTTCAAGCGAGCATAAAGATCAATCATCGATGGAATACCAAATCACAGCCTCTTCGGAAACACACAACAAAGACGACAATTTTGCAAATTCCTACTCGGCCGACAAGCTCGAAAATCTTCCTTTGAAGGACGATCTTCCTGAAACAGAAATTAAGCAAGGTAGAGGTTTCGCAAATTCTGACTTCACGCTGGGAATTTATGAAATGGGCGACCCGTTTCAGTTAAACGATATGAATTGGTTATTTCCTCCTTTAGATCAACCTTAAACAACTATTTCCCTATCTTTACGAGTATATACCTCGCTCTTCTCCAACACGAATACCTCATTTAGGCCCAGAGAAAGTCAACGCAGTTGTTGTATCCGCCCATGATCGTATCCTCTTTCCAAATATATACATTGGGACTGTCGTCAGCATGATACCTAAAGTCAACGCCGTAAAAGTTGAGAAAAATACAAGAGGGCCGGCTGTAGTATAATAATCGTTAAATGCGAACGTGAGACCGAAAGCAAAGGCGCTTTTAATAATCTAAAATAAATGTTAGACAATTGCTTCCTCATCTTGTCTTCAAAGAAACGATAGCTTACCATAGCAAGACCAAAGGCTTCACCGGATCGCTGACCGCATACATCGTTGGTGTATGCAACAACGCCGGTGCACCCAGCACCAACCGCAAAATTTAAAATCGCCATAAAAACACCGCACGTAACTGGCGAGAGGCCTTTATCAATGGCAGCTGCAAGACCAAATCCACCAACAGCCATGGTAATAAATGCCGGTATAATGATAAGAAGACGAAACTCTGGCTCATACATACCACGATTGCGTAGTGCCAGATATCCGACTATCTTGTCGCAAGCCCACCCCGCTGTGAGTGTTCCTATTGTGGATCCAATCAAAGGTGCGATTCCTGCAAGGTTTCCGACTGCGGTTGTGCTCATGCTATATGGTTCTGCTCCAAAGATTTGAGAGACCACAGTGCCGATTAGAATGATCCATGTAAAAACCACCGACCACATTAGACATCCCCAAAGGACTGCTGGGTGTGCTAAGAGAATAATTGGATCTACACAAAGCTTGAAGACACGACTTTGGTCGCGAAACTTTACAGCGCCAAACCCAAAATGATATTTCCAACTGGATACTTGAGAATACCTCTCAACATCTAAGCTTTTGACCTCATGATTTGGTGAGCTTATGATCGATGCTGGTTGTTCTGATTTGTCTTTTGTTGGAGTTGAGCTATCACCGGAGATATCGACTTCAACGGAGTTATCTAAGGCTACATTGCGGTAGAAAGTCGTCTCGGGGAAGCAGACGAGGGTTGCTGCCAGAATCACAACTCAAAGAATTGCTAGAAGCCAGAAGCTCCAGTGCCAGGACAGATTGGAGATGACATATCCACTCACAATCGGTGTGAGATTGTTTGAAATCATGACGCTGAAATTCCAAAGTCCAATACGTCTCCCTCGCTCGTGCACAAAGAATACATCCGTGATTGAAGCGGTACCTGCCATCGCAAAAAAGTCGCCCATTCCAAGACCTAAGGTGATAAGTCAATAGTGCTCAAATTGTTCCAGAAAGATCTTTACTAGAACTCACCTTGTATTGCGCGCGCCGCCAATAGGGAATTGTATGAACTTGCTGCGCCAGCCCAGCAACATCCAGCCACAATAATAGTCGTCGTTACAAGATACACCATTCGCTTTCCGTATACTTCGGCTATACAGGGACAAAGGTATGCGCTCACACCAAGAGTCATGATCAAGCTCCCATTCAGAAGAGCCATATCAGTCAATTGCACATCGAGCAATATGGCGACCGTAGTAAAGCCAGGCACAAGAACTGGCCCTAATGACCCGGCTGCACATGCCCCGAAGACAATAGTCCCGAAGAGGAGTTCTTTCTTATATCGAGGCCATTTCGATGGATCTAATGGCGAGTCGGATGGCTTGGGGACAAGGATGAGTCGCGTCTCGATTCCGTCTGGGTCTGATGCACTGCGCAAATTCTCTAGGAGATTCGTTCCAGATGGGATTGTGCTTGACACTGGCTCCAGAATTCCGAAAGCCATTTCGATTTTACTTTGAAGAATAGATGTGGCGATTTGCTCACTAAGGAAGCTGTTTCGATTTTCTTCTAAATATGAAGATAATGAAAAAGACTGGATACATGTTTCTAGAGCAAACCATTGCGGCTTCTTATATCTTAAATCCATTTCAGTCTATCTAGACTTTTGGTATCTAATACATGCCATTAATTTCATCTTATCAAGTGGCTTGATTGATGTGATCTTAGTCTTATCAGACAATCAGGCGGCTCAAACATGCCGCCGTGATAGCTTCATGTCACGGCCTTATCCGAGGTTCAGCCGATCTACAACTAACCAACCAACTCATCAGAGTCACCAGTAAGTAACCATGAGGTAATATCTTCATATCTTTTACAATTCAGCATTTGCCCCCGAGAAAAGATAAATAGCGAACTATTCGTCTTTCCTGAAAAGTTTTGTATTCACAGAAATAACACAACTTTGCGGAACAATTCAGCTAAAATTCAGCAAAAATGACCCAAACACCGATACCACCCAGATATGTACGAGTCGCAGTGACACAATTTGAACCTGTTTGGCTCGACTTGCAAAAGACAGTTGATAAAACATGTCTTCTTATCAAAGAAGCGTCTGTAAATGGGGCACAGCTGGTATCATTCCCAGAATGCTGGCTCCCAGGGTATCCATCATGGATATGGTAGCAGTTCCTTCACTCATAGATTCTTAGTTCTCGCTAACGATGAATACTTCTTCAAGGACTCAAAGTGTTGATTTTGATCTCTCTACTACCTATATCAAGAACTCATTACGCATCGATTCACCCGAGATGGGTCGCATATGTGCAGCAGCGAAAGAAGGCAATATATCAGTCGTGTTAGGTTTTAGCGAGAATTGGAATCACTCTCTTTACATTTCTCAAGCAATAATCGATCATGAAGGCATCATACAAGTGAAACGTCGAAAGCTTAAGGCTACACATATGGAGAGAACTGTATTTGGCGAGGCATCGGGATCATCGTTGACGAACGTAGTTGATCTCGCTGGCATTGGACGAGTGGGAGCTTTAGCTTGCTGGGAACATGCACTTCCTCTACTCAAATACCACAGTTATAGCCAGCGCGAAAGTATTCACGTCTCCCAGTGGCCACCAATATGGGAACATAGTGGAGGGCCTGATCTTTGGTCCATGTCCAGAGACGGTATGTGTTTATATTACCATTTGGAGATGATTAAGTTAATGGAGTTTCTTTAGGAAGCCGAACTCTTTCGCAGGCATATGCCATAGAATCACAATCATTCGTCTTGCATACTACAGCAGTGCTAAGTCAGGACGGAATCGATAGAATGGATACTAGTAATGGTCTTGTTATGAACATGCCTGGTGGAGGCACTTCTGCCATTTTCGGCCCAGATGGACGAAAATTGTCCGAAGATTTGTCAGATACAGTTGAGGGTTTCTTATATGCAGACCTCGATCTAGATGAAATTTTGAAATCGAGGAGTTTCTTGGATGTTTGTGGTCATTATAGTCGACCTGATTTGCTGACTATAAGTGTTAACGACATAGAAAGGGTTTTGGCGGACAGTGCGTAAATTTAGTTGATAGACGATGGATAATACTTCATTTCATTTTCCTTCTAAGCTATCTCTGAAAAAAACATAAGTGCCTTCCTACGAACTTCGGTGTACCCAATTTCACAACCTCAGATTCGCATTATTGTCTCAATCGACAAGAAACATGCCACCTCGTACAAGTTTTTCAATCACGAAGTCAGTTTGGTCGCTACCGGCAGCCGCGGACAGATATTTCGTGCATCGTGTCTGATTGATTGATTGATTGATTTCATTTACGTCCACGTTCAGTCTAAGACTATACAGGACGGCTAGGCCTCTAGAGGCTCTAGCGGATAACTTTTTATTCTACAAAAATGAATATATACGATTTAGAGAAGTGAAAACAAATACTGGGGAACAGTGCCCGCTCATTATATGCATTGCATATAATAAGAAAATTGTGAAAATCAAGAAATTGTAAGGAAATCAAAGCCCTCTCTTATTTCCCTAATTACTTCTTCTTCATTCTCTTCTCCTCTCTCCTCTTCTATTACTATTTCTTCCTCTATCTCGTCTTATATAAGAGCCCTGACCAGATGCCATACTCTTATGGCGATTTTGGTAATATTGATGAATTTAATAGCTAATTCAATACCTACTTTTGTATAGAGTAGGAACTATATAATAATCTTAGATAATGATATATTCTTGAATATTTCTTTTCTCTCTGCTTTGTATATAGGATAATTAATAAGAAGGTGTTGTGGAGCCTCAATATTACCATATATATATTTGTTATTAGAGAGTTTGAATCGATGTAAATAAGATTTGATATATCCATGATCTAATTTGAGTTGAAAATATGTATTAGTAGTGTTTCGCTTGATTTCGCTTAATAGCTTGATTTTCGATTCTATTTTCTATAAAAATAGCTTTGAATAGGTTAAAGGGGATTGATTTGATTTGAGTTTGTATTGATTGAGAGTAGAAAGCCATTAATCTGAATCGTACTCTTTAATCATTATACCTAAAAATCCAAAACTTGTTTTGTTTGAAATAGAATATATTGTAATTGCTTCCTTTACTAGTTTATCTATTAGCTCATTTCCTTTTACTAAAGTATGTCCTGAAATTCAATTTAGAGATACTTTAGCTCCTTTTGCTTTGATGATTTCCGCTGCTTTGATTACTCGAATCTGATAAACCTGTCCAGGGTAATCTAATAGTGTTTTTAAGTAATATAGACCAACTTGATTGTCTGAATATATCTTAAATTTGTTGCTAATACAAACAATTATGCTAGTATATTCAATAGCTCTAGTAACCCTGTAAAGCTTTTCATTATATATTAGTTAATTGCTACCAATATTCAATTGTTATTCAACTATTCGAAACAAAATAAATGAAGCTTTTCAAAAGACTGGAATTAAAGGATCAGTTATTGCAGCAGCTACTTTATCCTTCAATAACAATATCATTATTACAATAAATAATCCTTTTACATTACAATTCTTAATAGAAAAAAACAGTTATATTATGACTTTTTATAGTCAATAGACAACGATATCAACAAACAAGGGACGATTCACATATACTCCTTATTTATTTCCCCTGCCCCGGCAGGCTTAATCCTATCAAACCTTGTAACCACAGGAGGCTCCCATCATACCGATAGCGATGCACGCCCCTAGCACACCGAGTGGTTCCTCAACCCAAAGGACGCTCTCCTTCCAAATAGTCACTAACACCTCAGGGACTGGTATACAGCCCCCACCAATTATAAGATCGCCTACAGGCTTTGCCCTTAATGCAATCAAGAAACAATTCAAAAGGATCAATAAGATAGAGGAAAAGAGATGGAAAATAATTGAAGCATTTGCGGTGCTAATAGATAAGCTTGCATAAGGATTCCAAAACCAACAACACAAACTCGCCGCAAAGTTTAAGAATACAATTATTTCTGTTTTGCTAGGAGTAACAGAGACTACCCTTAATCAAGAGAGAAAGTCTACAACGGAGTAATTACAGTTAAAAAACAATATACAAAAACCTATACTAATGTACTGAAAACTTAAATAAGGCCTGAGGTAGCAAGCCCCACTACAGGCTTCACTAATATAATACACTCTGCTTTTAGTGGAAGTACAAATACTAATCGCTTGGGAGCATACAGACTCAAAAGGGAGAATGATCGGATCGAAAAAACGATCCTTATAATAACTGGCGGGGAAGCTTTGTTTTCAGAAACTAGCCTATTCCTATTAAGACTCAGAATAAAAGAGGCAATTGCTAGGATTACATTAATAGAGATTCCCTTTCTTTAGAGAAACAATACAAACTGGACATTAAGGTGCAACTTTAGTGCTAGTCAAAAGGAGATTATGAAAACAGAAAATGTTGAGCGAGTACTTAAAACCCTTTATGTAACAAGTATATGTAGATTAGAAAAATGGTTTATGTATATAGTCCCACAAGTACTATACGATTTCTATCATATCGAAAGTGCTCCTGCTCCTATACCTACTGAGCTTATCAAGAAGGAGATCACAACTCAAACCGGTAAGCAGTCAATCAATTATAGATTGGCATATAACAGGGTTAACCCGATTACTAAAAGAGCCACCTGAATTATTGACTTCAATACTGCAGTACTGCGGTTTCGATTATTCAATAACAGCTCCTATTCGGTTCTCCTAGATAAACCCGGGAAATTCAATTTTATAGTATTAGTTGTCTAGAATATTGTAACCCCTTTACCTATAATAGAACCTTAAGATGCTCGATATGCGGTAAACTAAATATTGAGTATAAGAATGCATTTGTATATCAGTAATATACTAAAGCAGCTCAATGCACTAATTGTCATGGGCCCTTCTGCACTGACCATTCCAATTGCCCAGCTGCTCCTAGAGTCTACGCTAAACAACGGATTGTTCTAACCGTAAAGGAACTAGCCACAGTCAGAACTGTTGATAGAAAAGACTATGAGATACTACATAGAGCAGATATAGACAAAACGGATCACACCCCTGAACTACCTTTACCTTCTAGAGTAACAATCGTAGAAACCCCGATCACTTTGGGGGCGAGAATTATAGCATATAAGAATAAATACCTTAGCAAACATCCGTGTAGGTTTAGTACAAGTCTGCCGATCACACTAATTATGTTATGCACACACCCAGCTTGTAGCCAAAGCCAGCGGAATCTCAATATAAAAGTCTTAGCAGAAAAAGCCTTTACTCTAATAGATCTGGAGATGAACAATATAGAGACCTTTATAACGGTAGATATTGTATCTAGATCCTCTTTATAAATAGCATAATCAACAAGTACACTCAGAGAAACAAAAATCTCACTATTGCTTAGGTGAATGTAGATTGGGGATACGCGAATCATATTATACTATTATAGCTAATAGCTAAAGCTCAGCTGGATATAATCTGTTTACAGGAGCCAAGATTATACTAAAATTTAACTATATAAAATCACAATACATACAATCAATATCAGCTGATCGATAACTAGAATCTCTAAGGAAACTTGGAGGAAAACAAATAAGGCCCTCGGGTTATAATATATATACAAAAAGATATGCACTTGAAAATAGAGCAAATGGGTTGACTCGAAAATAGAGATCTACTTTAAATACGAGTCAATGGATACTCGATCCTGAATATCTATAGAGCTTTGTGTATTTTAGATATTATTAATTATATTATACACTTGATTTCAAATAAATATACAATTATAGAAAAAGACTTTAATGCAAAGCATAAGCTATAAGAACCAGGGGTAATTATAGTTAATCAAGGGGTGCAGCTTGCAATATAGATAAACAAATAGGGTATAGAGTTTATAGATACTTTAGGTATACCCATCTATACAAAAGGGTATATACTAGATCTAACCTTCTCCAATATACTATTCGCTTATACAAAGGTGCTGGAAGAACTTCACTGTGGATCTGATCATATTACTCAGATTATTAATCTAGCAAACTGCGGAACAACAGAGTGGGATTAGTACCATTACCAGATAAAGGAAACGGATCTGCCGAGATTGGATAAACTAATGGCCAATCAGCTAACCCACCTCAATAATATAGATATCCAGACTATAACCAAGATCGAAACCTATATTAATAAGCTTACAAAAGCATTAGACAAGTCAATTCAAGTGGTTAGCAAAATCAATCAAAAAGTAGGGAAAGCCTTGCTATAGTAAACGGATGAATGCAAAGAAGCTTATCAAGCATATATAAAAGTACAAAGAGGAATAAACTTGAAAAGGAAAACTTATACTATATACTTTTTATAAAAAGTAGTGTAACAAGCCAAGAGATCCTATTAGGCTATATGTCTAAATGGGGTTAAGGACAATAAAGAACTTTATCGAATTATGGAATAGTATAAGTTGATCCCCGAAAGTAATGCGAAATCCCTCTCCCTAATAATCAGTGAGCAGGAGATCTGCGATACAAGAGAGAAAGCGGACACTCTATTTATAGCGGTTTTGAATCGATTCAAAGCAAACGATGATCTTTCAAATATCCATTACACAATTAAACACACAAAGGGACTCTCTCCTAGAAAAGAATAATCTCGACTAAAGAGGTAGAAAAGCATGTTATAAAAGCCTTGTGTATTGTATCAGAAGTGGATCGAGCTATTGTACATTTCCTTAAGGTATGCTAGTTAAGCGTCAAGTCACTGATCCGGGAGATATTTGTATTATGCCTAGCTTTAAACTATTATCCAAAAGGATAAAAGCTAGTGAAGGTAGTAATGATTTTCAAGGTAGGTAAGAAAAACAAAATGTCACTGCGATTATAACAACCAATAGCTCTGATCTCCTGTATCAGAAAGGGTTTCGAATAATATATAGCTAGTCAAATATTTTGAATAGCTTTGAGATATAAAATAATTAGTCTATAATATTGTAAAGCGCTTCCTAAAAGATTAGAAATAGATCTAGTAGCTGTCTTTATTTACAATACGGAGCTTGTATTAGCAACTAATAATATAGTTTTAATTATTATTATGAATATACAGGGAGCTTTTGATGCTCTCTTGAAACATCGACTTTTGAGCCGAATAATCAAACAAGAATGGTCAACTTTGTTGCTCAAATTGATAGATTTATTCCTTACAATAGAAAAGTCAGAATGAAACTCGAAGATATTACAACTGAGGAATATCTAGTGGTATACAGTATCCCTTAGGGATTCCTATTATCACCTATACTCTATATACTCTATTTTGCTAAGCTTCTTAATTGAGATACAAAATTCCGTTTCGGCTATATAGATAATATTACAATCTACTACTTTTTCAAGCATTTCTTTATAAATACTAGAATCCTGTAACAATAAGTATAATAGATTATTAGATAGGATAAAGAGAATAGAATCCTATTTGCTTTTGAGAAATTCGAATTACTTTATATTATCAGATAATATAATATTACTAATCCATTATTGATAGTAAATCCAGATCTAATAATTACTCTAATACTGATTGCAACGAATGGAAATGCTTAGCCTACTTTGAAATGGTTGGGTATCTTCTTCGATCGCCAGCTCTCGTTCTTATAATATATCAAAATATGTATAGCGAAAGTTATGAAAGTAGTTTTGCATATCAGATTGATCGCCTGTATTATATATGAGCTGTTAGCTTCCTCTTTAAGAAAAGCAATGATTACCTACATTCTCCTAGTAACACTATTCGGCACGGAAGTATGATATGCTGATAAATATAAGCTTAGTTTAGGCCAAAGCGATTCAAGTATAAATGCAGGTATAAAAGGTTATCTCTATTACATCAATAAAATAATTAATATTGCTATAAGAGGAGCAATCCTAGTATACAAGATTATATCGATTATAGTTTTTATTAAAGAAGCAGGTCTGTTATTGGGGATAGTCGTGCTAGAATATATCAAGCTGTAATTTGTATTTTGTTTAAAAATGATTGATAATCAATATTTGTTAATAAATTATTTAAAGTTAGTAATACAAAAATACAAATGAGGAGCAGGTATAGTAAGAGGATCTTTTATAAGAATCCAATAGTTTAGTTGTTTTATTCTAGAGATACAATACTCGAAGCTATTCTGTTTACACTTTTCGAGTAATTGTAGAATGGATCCAATAAAAGGATTAATCAAAGAAGAAATAGCTTAAGCCTTTAAAAAGTAATGGCGACAATTCCTATTCGAAGATTATACGATCTTCTCTAACAAATCAGAATAAATTATTGATTGCAAATATTGTGTTGGCTATGGATATGCAATATATCGCAATGGCACTCAAATAGCCTCCGGATTTAAGCAGATCCAAAGCGACTCATATATATTCGATATAGAAGCGATAGGAGTATAATATGGATTAGAGTATTTAATCACTATACTTGAAGATCCCTTGAATAGTTGGATCTGGATATGTATTGATAGTATATCGGTTATTTGGGGTATATACAGAAACACACTGCCTACAACACAATGGGCCTTTCACAAGTATCACAAAGCAATAAAACAACTCAACATCAGGATAAAATGATCACCTGGACATATGGAAATCGAAGGCAATGAGGAAGCAGATCGCTTAGCAAACGCAGGCGCAATTAGGCTTATGGACCAGACAATCAATAAGTTATCAACAATCAGTGAAATCCAAACGATTATCTGTCAGAAGCATTTACACACAGAATCTATCTGATGGAAAGAGATGAACTCCTTTCTTTTCGTTAGTTACAAGGAATGGTCTCCTAGATACAATATAAAGGAACCAAAGGAACTAACTCTACCAAAAACAATCTTACATCGATTGATAGCTATAAAAACAGGCTACAGCGATTACGCTACTTACCATCAGCGATTTGGTTATCAAAATAACAAGCTGGATTACTCATACAGTAGTGTTAAGAAACTATATTACTTCTTTAAATGCACTATAAACAACCTAAAGTATTCAGACTGACCTTTTGCCTCTATAGAAATACAATCTAACAAGCAGGCGATTACATATATCAAGAAACTCTTACACACATCTAACAAGCTCACTCAGCTGATTACCGACTCAAAGTTCTACACTCAGATCTATCCTAACTATTAAAGAACCCTTAGAAAGCAACAATCTTTTCAACAAAGCTTACTGCCCATCTCTTATAAACTCATTATTCAACTAATCACTCGAATATACTACATTCTAAAAACCGCAAACCCAATATATAACACAAGAGCCCTGCTATTCGACTAAACAAATAGCAACCCACTCTTGCTTCTTCTCCTCTACCATAGAGATCAAAGCCCACAACAAGCCTATCCACCCGGGAATCAAGCTCTACCTCAACAACAACCCAGATCAGATATTCCCTTCTGAAAATAGAAGCGGATCACACCTACAGAAAAGCGAATAGCCCCTGGTATTGAAGTTAAATTGCTAAATTCAATCGCGACGATCACGCCGCTCAAATAGTTCCTTATCTTAGCACGTCTAAATACCCTTAGGGAGGTCCAAAACAGACGTTAATTAATATAAATAAATAAATAAAATAAATAAATTCAATTATTATTAATATGAAATTCGATTGTTTAATTGTATTACGATTATATCTACACCTATACCTATTCCTTTTTCAATAAAAAAGGTGTCAGTATAAATGTAGATAGTATCCTTATCTCTATAATTGAAAACGATATTATAAAGAATAACAATATCTTTTTTAATAAATTACTAATATTAACTCTAAAAGAAGTTTCCTTTTTCTATGGGGGGAAGTTGAAATGAATAATCTTTTCAAGTGAAATAGGATTGAGATCCTGATTTATTAATCCTCTAATTCTATCAAGTTGGATTGATTTATATCGTTTTCTTTAAGGAGTAAAGATTACTTCCAAATCGGTTTGATATTAAGCTGATATTTCTTTTTCGATATTGATTGAATGGTTTGGCGAGAATTTAGCTAAACAAAACGCGTATTACCTAACATTTGAATCTAATCGAATTTTTGAGGGCTTTAGGCCTGCTTCTATTTCCATTAAAAGGATTGGGGCTGTTTTAAAAACTTCTAATATTTTTCGAAAAGCTAGGTTTTGAAGCGATTATATTATATTCTTGAAATGAGTTTGATCTCTCCACCAAATCATTAATCCATAATCAGCTATACTAATTACACATACTATATATAATTATCTAAAAACTTTAGAATTAAGGCCCTTTTCGGTATTAACTAATCAAGCTATTTGATGGAAGGTACCTTTCGCTTGTATAATTCGAATATTAATATGTTAATCGAATTTGAGATTCGGATCGAACTATATTCCTAGCCATCTAATAAGAGATTGGAATACAATTATTTCCGAATTGGATAGCGTAATTAGATATTTTTTCGTCAATTTGAATAATGAAAAGTGTATTAGCTTTGTTTTTGCCAAATCGAATTGGATTGCATTTTTAGAACTAAGTTCATAGATTTGTTTTGTAACTTTCTCTAAGGTTTTGATATTCTTTTTCCATATAGATAAGTATGTGATTAAAGCAATATCATCTATATAGGAAAGAAACTTGATCGAATTGGGTAAAAAGAGCTCTCTGATATATATAAGGAAGAGAATTGGAGAAATCGGGCTGCCTTGTAGTATTCCGATCGAAATTGATTTGAAAGATTCGATTTGATTATTAAAAGATAGTTTCAATTATCTTTGTTGAAGAAATAAGGTTATCCAGACTATCAGATTTGTAAACAGTTTTAGCTTCTTACAAATATCTAATAGTTGATTTCTCGAAATGTAATTGAATACTCCCTTTATATCCATAAATAATATTGAGGTCTTTTTACTGGCTTACTTATTTCTTTCGATTTCTATAATCAGTAAAAGTGCAGCATTGATTACTGATTTCTTTTGACATCCTCCCATTTGACTTTTGTGAAGGAAATAGATTGTTTCCACTAAATATCCTAATTGTTGAACTAGAATCCTTTCGCTTATTTTACCCAGACAATTTAAGAGTGTAATTACTCTATATACTTTTAAAAGGAAATAATCTGGTTTGGAAGCTTTCTTCAGAATAGCTTCTATGACTTGTTTCCAACATTTCGAATAATATCCTAGATTAATAAGTTTATTAAAGAGAATAAAAAAGGTATGTGGGATTGCTTTATAAGCTTTTATAATGATCTCTTGAGTGATTCTATTTGGGCCAAGGGTTTTTCCTTGGATTTTAGCTGAACAGGTATTGCTTAATTCGATTTGAATAAGATTAGGCCATTCCCATTTCTTGAATTGTTTATACCCTTCCCATTGTGGTTTTGGGATAATAAAAGGGGATAGGAATAGAGTTGATCTGAAAGCAGAGCATTTTCTTTTGAAAAAGCTTTCTATTGCAATATCCAATATCCTTTAATCTTGAAAGTCTTTAGTATAGACTATTACTTTGAAAATTGTCTTTGTATCCTTCTTTTCTAAAAACTTATTCCAATAATCCTTTTTTATTGTTTTAATAGCTTGAAAGTATTTATTTCTAGTAATTCAATATTCTTCCTTAGAGCTATGATTCTCCAGATCTGATTCAATTCTTTGCTTTGCTTCTCTTAGCTCTTTTCAGAGATCTTTCAATTTAGGTGTTCATTATGGTTTGACCCTTTTGATTAAAACAATTTTGAATATACACCTTTCTATTGCTTTTTAAATAATCCTAATAAATTCGTTTATTACTTAATTTAAAGTTAGATAGTAATTATCTTTATTTTTCAAAAGATTTAAGGAATCCTCTTTGATTGGAAGGATTAATTCTAAATTCAACAGAATAGGGGAATATAAGGATTCCGATTTGAGTATTGATTCGAACTTTTCCCAATTCGCTAGCTTAGTATTGTATCTAGCTATCGATTTAGTATTAGAAGTACTTAGATCTTCTTTTCCTTTTAATTCGAATAGTATTCCTATATAATCAGATCCTGTATCTGAAAGCGTTTGCTAATTGTGAATTTGAGGAGAGATTCCTTCTAATATTAGTGTTAGATCAAAAACACTTGGATTAAGGAAATTAGTTTGATAGAAAGTGCTGATTCCAGGCTCATTTAAAAGAATAAGATTCTGATCTTCAAACTATTCAGCTAATTGATCAGCGTTTCCGCTTTTCTTCAAAAAAGGATCCTATTATGAGTGATGGGCATTAAAGTTATCTAAAAGGATGATTTCTTGTATGATAAATATATTATACAAGCACCTTTTGATTGTGAAACCTTTCTTTTTAACTTGATTAGCTTTGTTATATATATTAATGATTTGAAAGGTTTTGTTTTCATTTTGACAATTGAAAATCTGTATATCAGAATCTATTAGAAAATCGGAAGCTAGATTGATTATAGCTTGAAGAGTTTTTGATATATATAGTAGTATATGTGACTGGTAATTAGGATTGAGTCTTGATAATATTTGTATGAAATTGGAGTGTATAATAAATCTTGAATTTGAGTAATCGATTTTGTTTTTAATAATTCAAGGTTCTTGAATCATAATGAGGTTGATGTTAAGTTTTATTACAAGCTATAGAATGTTCTCTATAGCTTATAAATTCCGATTGAGATTTATTTGAAGGATTCGAATATTAGTATAATTTATTAATAAGTAGTATTCGATTTTTGTTGAATAGCCTGATAGGTTTCGCATGTTTTCGAATTTGCTGTATGATTCCCTTAGCAATTCGAGCATTTTACTTCTAAGTATTAATAGAACTTTCCTTTGATATTATATATCATATATAAGTATATTGATGTAATGTGCTTGCCTCCATATAATCTATAAAAAGGGTTTCTTCTATAATAAGCATTCTGATGCCCAAATCCTTAATATTTCTGATATTGTATAGTTGGTTTTGATTCGTAGAATTGTTTTATTTTTATACTACTTCCAGTAATATATAATCGCTTTCGAATAGCTAATTCTGCTTCTGATTTTGTAGCAAAAGCAATAACGATAGCACCCTCTCGTTAATGAGCTCTTCTGAAGGCGGGTGTAAGCCAAAAGGGGATTCCTATAAGCTTGAAGTCTGGATTGAAGATTTTGATTTTATGAGTATAAGATTCATTCCTTTTATATCTGAGAATTCTTTAATTGGGATTTTGTGAATAATGACTTTATACTATTTTTGATCCTTTTGGATTCTTTCGAATTTGATAATATTACTTCAAATCGCTTTTTTTTCTAATAAGAATTGTAATGTAAAGGGATTATTTGTTGTAATAATGATATTATTATTGAAGAATATAATTACTGCTATAATGACTGGCCTTTTGATTCCGATCTTTTGAAAGGCTTTATTTATTTTGTTTTGGATAATTAAAGGGAAAAAGGAGATAGGGTTTGGAAAACCTGGCTTGATTAAGATAATTTGTTTTTGGATGAGATTAGATTTCTTTTCTATATTAGTAGATGTAATGTTTTTCTCTTTGAGAACTAAATTTCATTCTTCTTTTTTTGAAATATTAGTATATATTGGTTTCAATATAGTGGTAGTAGTAGTAGTGGGCGAAAAAGGTTTAACTAATGCTTTTGCTTGTGATTCGATTTTGTGTGTAGCGGTTTCCAAATGGGTGATTGAGAGGTAATGATATTCGAAGCTGTAGTAAGCTTCCCCTTTTTAGTATATTTTCTAAAGATCTTTAGGAGATCTAAGAGCTTGGATTGTTTTTTGTGTAATTGGGAGAAAGAAGAAGCTAGCACTATAAGGTCTTTAGCTTTCAAAATAGCTTCCTTGGGTGTATTTGGATTGTTTTGGATTCTAGATTGTTTGTTCTGATTGCTAAGGGGTATTGTAGAGCCCTGTTTCTTATTCTGATTGAATATATAGATAGTATTGGTTGTATTTTGAGTAATAAAGGGGTTACTAAATAGATTGAATTCTTCAAATCTTTTTTAGAACTGGCTAGCTGGTTGGTTGATAGGATAGAGCTAGAGATTTCGAATTGAGGGTTTTCAAAAAGCGGGGGAGGGCTTAAAGGTATTGGGGTATCTAAAACAATAATAGGATAAGTATTTAGTATAATAAAGGCTTCAGAAGGAGTCTTTATTATAATCGTATTCCTAAATATTGATGGATTGTTAAGAGAGCTTATATTGAGGATCTTATTCTTATTCTGGTAATTCGGAATGAGAAAATTTTATGCGAATTTTTGTGTATATTTTGTGTTCGGAGTGTCAACAATAGTAGTATAATAATTACTGGTCAGAATCACTGGGGGGCAATTGCAATCAATTTGGTTTAATAACTATGATCTAAATCGATCGCGAACGGGTCGTATTTCGAAGAAAAAGTTTCCTTCGAAATTTGTTGTGGCTAAAGACTAACATGTCGTGCATCGTGTCATTTTGGACAACTATTATCGTTTCACTAGCTCTGATTTTCATTTATCACTAGAATTGAAAATCTGTATCAATAACTCTTTCAATCACTTATGCTCTGGCTGATTCTATAACCACACAGTATTTGTCACTACAATTCCAATCATTCTTCAATCATGATAGAATCCGAGCCTCTGAATAATCTATCTCGTATCTTTCTCAAACCAACTACACATATGGAGTAAATAAGCCTATCAAAACGATACCCCGAGATAGAGCAGTGAGTTGCTAGATGTTAATACATGGCCGATCGAAGGAGTGGGGTTTGCAGTAATCGCACTTGTTTTTCGTTATCCAGGCGGCTCCAACTTGCCGCCTCCAAAGGCTAACTTTAAGCGAAAAAGGGGACGCTTAGGTGTGCATGATCTACGAATATCAAACTAAACTAATGAAGTGTTCGTAAGTTGATGGAGATAAAGATAAGGAGTCATAAGCACCGCTAATGAATAAGATTGCAATCTAGCAAGGATTATTCCAATTTATTTCAAAATTTAGTATATAATTGAACATTATGCTAATATGTCCACTCCTTTATCAATGTGGAAGTACTTTCATCCCGAATAATTATGTATTGATTCCCCGATTCAGCACAAAATCATCTCGTCTAGTAGATCCGAGAGGGAATCAATTATCCGTAATGTCTAGCTTAGATTCTCACCAGATCATTCAACGTTGCCGTATAGATTAATAAACGCGGAAGGGAGTATTATCGCTTACAATATTAAGAGCTAGTCACTCACTCTACTTTCATCCTTTCATCCTCGCTAAGACATTTAATCATCTTGTCTGACATCTACGGATAACATTGTTTATATCCGATGTCTAATCTGGTCTCTCAGACTATGCCTATTTATATCATCTTTCATATCGTCTCGGGAGTCTTGGAAATTTTGAGCTTTTTCATGAGGATTTCAAAGTGCTTCGTGAATATAATAAGCCATTTGGAATTGTTTATGCATACAGGCCTCAAAAGCCAAAAACCACTAGACAAAGCAGACAAAAGCTAATCTTGGGTCATTCGAGATATGCCATTTATTCATTTGGACCGAATAAAGCCTATATTCCTCGTGTCTGGAACTTTTTGGTGTATTTTGGTGTTCTTAAAGCCCAGTGCCACAGGCCTCAAGCACCAAAATTCCTGTCTCGTGGACTTTCTATGCACGTTTTGATTCATTTTGGCTCGTTCGAGGTTATAATACCATTCTTGGGTGTTCTTCAGCCCATATAAAGGTCATGATTGCACTTAAATACACGATGAAGTATTCAGAGATTCTTTCCGAGGATGTCCAGGGTATTTCCGACTCATTTTGACTAGATAATACCTGGAAGGTTATTCTTCAGTATCACCTGGGCATACAGTGTATTCTTACCTAGGGTCATCAAAGTTTAGAAGTGAATTGTTAAGTGACTCAAAATTCCTAATGATTCGAAAAGCACCTTGAGCTTGCATGTGAATCACCCTGATAATTCAGTGACTGTGTCGCATTTCGAAATTGTTTTGACTCGAAATATCTGTTATGACTGTTTACGGCCACAAGTCACTCATATACATCGATATGAGTGTGAAACCACCACATCTTGAGGTTTGATTACTCTAAAAGTCAACAAACGATGATTAATCGCCCTGAATCACACACATTTTGTATTTTAGGTATGAATGTACTTAAATTCGAGGACTTTTGACTCGAAATGGAACGGAATGACACAGATATGATAGTGAATAGATAGTTCTGCGCCGTTTTAAGGTATTTTTGACTCGAAATGTCAATGAAATGACGCAGGAATACCTTGAGAGTACCTTGAATGACACAGAATAGATAAAAGTCTTTATGAATGTGTATGACTTCGAGGCAATTTTGGACTCGAATGACATGTTTCCTAGCGTCATTTCCAGTGTTCAATTGTGCTTATATACGATCGGTTCTGCTCCTTCTGTAGCTCTTCTTTTCTCGTCGACAATAAGCTGTACCAAAACACTTACCACATTTCTCAAGCATACCACACAAGATCTTTACAAGAACACGCCTGCCTCTTACTACAAAAGTCCTATGTAAGACAGCATCAGTGGCATACAACTACACCATAGATTGAGAGCTCTACCTCTACATAGCAGCCCCTTCGTTGCCTGTTTTTATGAGCATTCTAGTGCGTTTCACCCTTCATTCGAGCTCCTGAAATCACTGTTTATTTTTTTTCTTGATCGAATGCAGGCTTCGGTAAGTCACACTACCTATAATGTATGAGTTTGAAACCTAAATGATGGCAGCAACTTAGCATCAGACGTCGCATGCCCCTGATATCTGATCGATATTTATACATTCAAGGTATTTGACATGTTCTAATCTCAACCATGTATCAATGGTAGCTGACAAATATCAATAGCATGTCGAGTTATGATCAATCTCCTTTTCGCATTGGTGATTATACATTCGAAGGCATCGAATATCCACATTATCAAGATATAAACGGATGTCAGTATATCATAAGAAATGGCCAAGCGTTTGTTACCGCGGAACCTCAAGAAGTCAGCCACTATGAATCTCAGACCCAAGCTTCTTTCGTCCGTAACGTCGCACCAAGCTGGAGCCCAAGTCCCAAAGGTAAAGAGCCAGCATCTAGTGATACTTTCGCTACGGAGCAAGGAAGCCAGTCCTACAGCTCAGGAGCCGGCTACAACTCCGCTCCAGCTTATAGCCCTACATACTGTACGACGGGTGGACTAAGCACGACGCCAACTTATATGGGTGCAGCTCCTACATTCGACAACCTTCCACCGACTTCTCAATCAAATAATCCTTATCTTGTCACAGAATCATTCTATAATTCGGATGGAAAACCACCAGGCTACAATCCTCCCGCAGCCAATGCAGATTTCGCCTCAGACTATACTTCTACTTCTACAAAATGCAGTTATCTACTACCGGTGCCTGCCCCCCATTCATATTATGCCTCTCCAGATGCAGACAAGAGGCCAGACATGATACGGTGTAATGCCCCTTGCAAAAGAACAAAGCTCATATGTAGTTACCACGAGGGAAAATATCAGTACGGTTACGAATGTATATCAAAGATCTATCAGCGGGATGCTCTTGGGCAATACATAAAAGGCCTTGACGGATTGCCAGCGGCCGTCCAAGTCGAATACTCCAATGGAAGAATAGGAGATCAGATTTGCCAAAATCCAGCGGTTAGTCAAAAGTTCTTCTGCCATGAATGCCGCCCAATGTGGTTGCCATGCTATTATGGATTGACACATGATCGTACGTGGGGATGCAAGGATTCTGCGCAGCCAGAGTTTCCATGGGATAAAAATGTCAGCTGCATCCAGCACTTTGAAATCACGAGCTTTTTACCTTACAAGAATGAACTACCGCCAAACACATTTGGAAATCCAGAAGATCATGAGAAGTCGGTCAAAAATCCCGCTCCATCGGGTCCTTCTAGAAGCTCGGGTAAATCGGGACGCTCGAGAGGGAGCTACAACACTGAAACACGTTCTTATCCTCAAAGAGAGAATGCGGTGAATAGGGACGGTGTCCCCCTAGAGAGTCCAAGACAAGATTCCCATAGATTACGACAACAGACGCGTCAAAGAGAAGCAGAGATAAATCGCGAAGCGGATGAAAATGAAGCCAGGGAGAATGAACGGCGAGACAAGGATACGAAAGCGGAGCAGGAAAACTTGAGAAGGCATACTCAAGCGTTTGAGAGCATTTGGAAGCCAGAACGAAAAAGAAGATCACACAAATAGTACACTCGCCAGTTGAAATTAGTCCGTTGCTTTACTAAATACAAAAAAAATCGTTGCTTTTTATATCTCTTCCCCTCTTTGAATAACACTCCAGTATACCCGTCACCCCCAAAAACCACTTCTTTCTTTCAGACTCGCCTTATGACCCCCCTTTCAAACCCCATTCTTCTCAGTAAACCCACCCACCAGAATCTTCACCTTAAACACCAGTGCTTGATTATCAAGATTATATCCACTCCCATCACTGTACGCGAACTTTCCTCCCTCCAAATACCCATCTTGCGTGATAAAATCGTTATCACTCAGACTGAAAATATACTATATCAATCCTTCATTAGCAAATATCCCTATCTCCCTTTCCCCAAGGAACAAAACTTACCCATTCCCCATCCGCACCCTCCTTCCCATCAACAGGCACCACAGCAATACTCTCCCACTTCTCATTCAACAATCCTTTATCCGTTTTCCCACCATTATGTACTCCAAATCTCTTCAACTCATCATTATCATTAACATCCAACCACGCACAATAGGTTGCCGTTTTAATTCCGCTCCCTAGAACCCCCGTCGAGCTCGCAATCGCACAACTAGTACAATCGTATTTCGCCCCCTTAATATTCGTCGCGTTGCTAATATCGAAAATGTCTATCTGTCTATAAATACTCTCCGTGCTATCCTGTCCATTTCCTGACCCCGAATCTCTCGCCAGAACCAAGAATTGTCCATTAGGTAACGCATGAATTTCAGACTGCGCAGCTACTTTTGGGTTTTTACTAGCTTTAGCTGTTGGGTCTGTCCATAAAGGAAGAGGGACCACATATTCACTCAAATACAATGGGTTTCCCGGGTCTGAGATATCGTATGAGAGGAAACGGCTATAGCGTTCCGTTTGAGATTTCAAACCGCCTTCCTGATTATTTGCTGCTTGGAGAAGTGTGTAGAGAGTTTTTCCATCGGCAGATATACTGAGACCCTCGAATCCATGGTTATTATCTCTACCAGTAGGATTATCGGCAGGTGAGACGTCATCGCCAGAACCTTGGTCGGGATAATGGTAGGGAGAGTCAGCGGAGAAAGATTCGCTGCCATTACGCATGGGAATGAAGGCATCTGGTGGTCGTATGGCGGATGTCATTGTGCCGGTAGAGTTAAAGTGGTAAATATAGGGACCCTAGTGGATAGTTAGACAAGGTGAAACATTAGGAGACAGGGGAAACATACATATTCATCACTAACCCACCACCCTCCAGCTCCATCCAACACCAATCCCTCAGCATCAACCGATACCCTCCTCCCTCCCGTCCCGTTTCCTCCGAATCCATCACCCGTATACGTCGCCACGGGCAAATCTGGAAACCCCGCATAACTCAAATGACCCGATCCATCCGCGTCCAGCCCTGTCGTTGGCGTCCCATCCGGTCCAGAAAACAGAACCGTGTCAGTATATTTGAACCACAAATTATTTCCTGAAGGGCTTTTCACTGTCGCATTAGCCGCTGGAGTGAAAACGATGTCGAATTTATGAACCCGGGTTTGAAAGTTTAGGGTGCCTTCTGTATTCCTGTTATGTCTGTTAGAACTCTCAATCAACCTGCTTCCCCAAATACCTCAAGTAACTCAGCCGTAACTCCAGGAACGATAGATAAGTGGTAGATTAAGGGGGAAAAGGGAACTGAAATGCAACGAAACCATCCCCTATCAGGCAAGGCCCACAAAACCCCCGTATAACTACCATTCTCTAACTTCTCCCAACTCTTTGTGTCAATCGCGATCGCACTCCCAATCCCGCCAATTGTGTCCCCGAATTTATCACGTGCAGTACCTGGAATATATCCATAGCCTCCTAGTGCCTGATACGTATATGTGTTTCCATTACATATAGTTTGATTAACGTATGAATTGCTTTGAGCTGCTGCCAGCCCAAAGAGAGGGGTCACTACGAGGAACTTTCTTAAAGACATCACTAGAAATCTTATCAACAGTACCAATGCCAACAAGAAAAGAAGTAAAGATACACAGGAACATTGTAAAGATCGCGGGGTAACATGGAGAACATATATTCCTTGCTCCGGGTGAAGCGGGTGCCAATATACACGAAATAAATTGACGATCAAAGGATCCGTATTGCCACCGGAAAACCGACCAATGAATGATGCAACGTGCCTGAAGTTGAAGATGCGGAAGCTTCTTAGCTTTCTTACCCCAGGTACAATTTTCCAGATGGTTGCACTGAAGGATGAACTAATGACGAAGATTATGCAAGAAGGGAAGGTCACCATGACTTGTGGTTAAATACATGCACGTTGTAGCGTTGAGAGTCTTGATTGGCCAGCTTACTCTGACTGGGATATTTGCCATGGAGTAACCTGTGCAATGCATATCAGTATGAAAAATACCTACCAAGTACTTTATGAAGAATTGTCACATTAAAAAATTCATAATTCCTTGATGCCATATTTGTGATATCTGAAAATGCTTCTGCATTTCTTTCATATGACGTATCTCATTCCCATTTCATTTCGCTCAATGCCTTAAAAATTGCTCAAACTTCCTCCACCAACTGACACATGCAGAATGTGCCTCCTAAATTCAAAGGTATCGAGAAATGAAAAATTGCTTCGCAAATGCCTATTGTGTATCGTCTCACGATGTTCATCGGAGAATTGAATCTAAACAGAAAATTACTTTTTTAGATAACAATATCATTCTGATCCTTCGTAGTAACTCCACGTAGGTAGCGAAATTGCTCCTAAGTATGTGATATCATTGGGCGAAAAAGTAAAAGGGAAAAATCATTATCCAGATCGGACACCAGTTTGTCCTGCTAGATGTATATGGAAGTTGTTTAGAGATCATAAACATCCCAACCATCAAGTTTATTGGCATTGTAGTTGATTCGGCGTTTTTGATCTGAGGGTGGGTTTTCGGGTCGTGCAAAGTCGATCCGTAGCTCCTCGTCAAGTCACAACTCATCTTCATCGTCGAGTTCCGCAGGCTTAATGAGTCCTCCGACCTTGGACAGACGTTCGCGTTCTGCGGCCTTGGCATCTCTTTCGGCTGTCTCTTTCTCCTCAGCGTATAGCTCGGTGTTGTCCCCAGCAAACTCCTTCAACGAGATTAAGAAATCCCGTAAGTTAAGTCTGAATCGATCTGCAGAATGATTCAGAGTGAAGAGACCCTCAACGAAGGCTTGGATTTGAGGTCTAAAATGGATTAGTAAGGTATACTGATAGAGATAAGGGCAATGACTTACGCTTGAAGGTTAGGGAAGGCATTCTGCAACAAACTAGCCACGAAGTTTGTAAGGAAATCCTTGTTGCTTGTGTTTGGTGGCGCTTGGTCCTGGACATAGATAGGCATTTGAATCTTTGGCGCGGTACCGTCAGCTGGGTGAACAAAGTAAAACATTCTTGCCAACAAAGTTGCTTGTGACTTGAATCCAGCTTTGTGATCGGTATCGGTGAGTACAAAGAATACATCCTGGAGGATTGGGACGAAGAATTGCTGGAAGAAAGCACTAGACGTGGCAGGGTCCGTTTCTGCAATGTTGGTGATCAACTCCAAACACATGTTGAGACCGGCATGTTCAACCTCTCTATTGTCGTGCTTACTAGCCCACATGCAAGAATCGATGACAAACTTGAATTGTCTGTTATCGAGTTTGAGGAGAGCTGGGAAGCAGTGAAGGTTGATTGCTCGGAGAAGGCTGAAAAATTCTACACGATGTTCTGGGAATTCCGAGAAATCCTTGTTGATCATTTCCAGAGTGCATTCGAACACATTTGACATAATGTTTGGCACTTGATCTTCCATGAGGCCCTATATTAGATGTTAGTAAGTGCTGGATGCATCTCCAAGATAAGGAGGCTAAGATAAGAAAGGGTATGCACCACTGAATATTTCGAGCGATATGGGGTCCAACGTACAGAAAGTTTGGTTATGATAACAGACATGACCTTGAGAACTTCGGCATCACGTGCACCTGGAACATTACGGTTGTAATCAATCAGGACCGCTTCAAGAAGGTTTGGAACAATGTTGGTTCGAACCATCTCAAGATCATCGGATTTCTCAACGAACGTTTCAATGAGCTTGAGAATCTCCTTCTTGATAGTTCTTAGACCTCGAACTCTGGGCATCTTGGTGGCAATTTCACCTATTCATAATTAGTGTCAAGAATCGTAAACACGTTATGAGAGAACAACTTACCCTCACTTGCAACGGCTTCAGAAATCATTGTGCTAGTAGCCTTGTACATGGACAACATATCCAGGTAAATGCGTCCAATTTGAGGATAGAAGTAGCTTCCGATGGAGGAACAAGCAGACACGTTAGTCTTCATGACATTGCCAATGACCTTGATGGTGTCTGCGTCTTGAAGAATTTGGGGGTTAGTGTTTGCTTGGGCAATGATGGCATCCCAAGCAGCGTTTGGATATGACATCAACTCAGCAATGAGTCTTTCTTGTGAATTCTTCTGTGGTTGAGCTGCAATCATGTAACCACATGCCTCGTAGAAAGTGTGTACTTGCTGTGGGGATAGATCACAAGTAATCTTACGCATAGTTCTGACGATTTCCTCGATAAATGGCTCAGACTCGCCAGGTTGTAAAGCAACAAAATGACGTTTGCACTGTCTGGCAATCTTGATGAAAGTATCACACGCCATGTCTTGAACACCCTCGTGGGACTCGTGCATGAACTCGAATAATTTGTTGACGACGGTCTTCAGGAACTTCCAGTGAGCCTTCAAGAAACGTGGATATTGACCAACAATATACATAATGTTACTAGCAACCACGGCTTTGTTGTCCTTTCCTCGTTTCATCTCAGTCAACCCGAGCAAATCCTTGATGACAGTGACCAAGAAACGTTTCTCAGTCTCTTCGTTCATTGCAAGGGAGATGGAACCGATAGCCCAGCACAATGTGTTACAATTGGCCCATGACCATTCGGTACCATCGACTTGTCGAGATAGCTTCTCAGTCATGATGTTCTCGGTGTCGACTACATCCAAATGGGTAAGATAAACCAAGCACTCTCTGGTTGTCTTGTACAACTGAATGGTGTCGCTCTCCTTGACGAATTCACGAACAATCTCTCCCTCATCGTTCTCAACAATCAAAACTTCCTCTGGTCTGACCATCTTTTCAATCATGACCACTCGCAAGTTCGAAAGTACTTCGTTGTACTTGTGCTTTCTGAGAGGATAGTTGGCGAGCAGACTTGGGTTGGGAGCACCGGGACTCGAAATGCCGCCGACGCCCATTCCGACGAGAGGGTTGACGTCTCCAATGGGTAGCGACTGTTGTTCATCGTACAATTCCTGGACCAGTCTAGTCCAGTATTCTAAGCAAATCTTGAAGATCTCTCGGTCCTCGATTTGAGAAATTCGAATAAGGTAGAAGTGGCCGTGTGTGAGGAAATCACGGTTCGGTAGGTTCTCAATGAGCTATTGGAATAATTAGAATGCATCGAGGAAGACTAAACGAGTAACAGAAAACTTACAGTAAGATGGGAAGAGAAAAAGTTACACAAGAAAAGGGCCAAATTCTGGATAAACTCTTGGTCCTTGGAGTTACTCGAATTGTAAGTACTCTTGAGGTCGAGAGTCAAAGGAATAATCTTGGAAATTGTGGTCAAAACTTCGGTGAACATTTGAACCAATTTCTCGTCGTAGTTGTTCCCAGTACCAGTTTGGAGTCCTCCAATCTCTGTCAAGCACTTTAATGTGACATTTCTGAATTCGGGCATCTCCAAAAATCGTTCTCTAAGAGTATCGATAACGGTCGTCTCAAAGATATAACCAAGCGGAATCCAGTTGAAGAATCGAAGAAGAGTCTCGAGGGTAGCCTTAATCAAACTTTCTTGAGTGGCGCTGTTCAAGACTTCGTTACAAAGTTGGAAGATGGAGGAAAACTCTGCACACATCGTCGTCTTCAAGTTCTTCGTCTTTGCGGAAGTCATCTGGTCCGCCGAGTAATCGAAAACTTCCTCCGATAACAATCTCAAAATCGACATATTATTCTCGCATATCGATAAACTTGTGTGGCAGGAGGATATGATCTCGTTGATGAAAGTAGGCCAGTTGTGAGGCCATTCTTGCTTCAAGATGGAAACGAGGACGAGATTCAACTTGTTCAAGAGGACTCTTTGGGACCTCAGAGACTCTTCCGATCCGGAACACTGTATGATGAAACCAACGACGAAATTCCGAATACCTAGAACAAGTCATTATAGCGTTCTTCGTTAAGGAGAGTAACAGAATCTATTTACCTTGGCACTGCTCTCTGGGCAGAACCTTCCACCTTGTCATGATAACATGATCTAATACTTGCAAACCCAAATCTGATAATTTGTCAGCGAAACAGCATAGAGAGGGCGTTAAGGAACCTTGACCGACATTTGGCTTGCGGATATGTAGACTCTTGTAATATCTTATCAACTAATAACCACGCATCTGGATCCTCCTTGAACTATATAGTATATCAGTATCGATGGCGATATGGAACGAGAAAGATTTTCGGCGCATGAAGAGGTCGTACCTGGTTCATTGCAGCCTGAGCGGCTTTTTGCTACGGAACAAACGCGTCAGTAAAGATGTTCCGGTATGAATAGATTCATTTGGGTATATGATATATACTCACAGCCTCACCGCGACCTTCATAGAAAGTCTTGACGGTCGCGTCAAGCTCTTCAATGGTGACAGCCATCTTTGCAGCTTGATTTAGGTATAGTACCCTATCCTGCTCTCAATAGATAAGCAATATGCTTTAATATCCTTTTGTGCAGCTTGCGCTGTTACAAGAAACTTTATTAAACGAAGTTGATGGTATGGTTGAAGAAGTTGTTCGAAAATGTCAAGTTGAAGATTGTTGGACCCAGCCGCATGTTCAAAGTGCTTTGTGCCCCACTAAGAGGAGGGATTCTCTCAGCGGGCCTTGAATACCGATCGGTAAACCAGTAGGTCAGGTGATCACACCTAAATTATCACTCTCGGAAGATTTATCCGTAAGTGAATTCCTCTGATGTGATTTATAATTCGAAGCTTGTTCAAGGGTATTCGATCAAATTACACTCAATTTCTGGCCTTGTTTTAATACGATACCTATACCGCAGTTCTTTCCCTTGTTGGAAACAGATTGATCCACCGTGGATTACGATTATTTTATAAGCAACTAACCTTACAGTAGAGTCATGGATGAGAAAACTGCATATACTCATCATACCCCTCGATTCTCTAAGCGTGGTGAGCGAGGGAGCTGTACAAAATCAATTCTCTTCCATTCTCTGTCTTTGGTGGTTAATATTCTATATTTAGTTTACCCACTCTTCCATTCTCCTGCATAAGCTCAGCACGATCCTCAAGTCTGTACATCGATGGCGAATGAGAAGCTTGATCGATGTGCCCCTCGATCCTCTCCGTCCTGGGGCTACATCTATCATTCTGCTCCTTGGCCCTCTTGTCCTGAGACTAAATATACCTCTTAATATGCCCATCTACTGTTTGTATCAATACTTCACCTCATCATCTCATATATACTCAGTAGTATATACTCGCGTACTCCTCATTCTCTATACAGTACCAGTCATTGCCAAGTTCTATGTCATATATCTCATTTCGCTCACAGCTATACATACCTGCATCATGATAACATTCATTAAATTAAGTGATCCAACATTATGAATTTGATATCATATTTAGGCATAGATTACCAGATCTTCCAAGAAGCTTCTTCCCCAAACACATTCATCAATCGAAATTCGATACATCACATTCTTGCCTATAAGTCCCGATATCTACCTATCTATTGAATGCAGGATCTTGTGGAAAGCTAAGGCTTCCGTACAATCTTCCGTGTTCCTTCTACCGAGTTGTATCTAAATTTCCGAACCAATGAGTTTGCGTTTGTTACACATGAATGTACTGTCCAATAGGGTGTCGAGGCAAGATGGTTTGTTTGTACGACCATGGAGCCTGGGGGCCTTGTAGTCTTTTCTTGCAGTTGCTTTGCCTTTCAGGTTGAATTTGGGAATAACCAGTACTATATCAATCCAATGTCAGAGCAGAGTATCAACAGCATTGCTTTACGAGTAGTGGGCCATAAGAGATGAAGATATGTCAACCACACACAAAACAAATTTGTATGCCTAGCAAACAACAAAAATTTGACAAATGCAATTATGAAAGGAAAATAAAGACAACATTGCAGCTCTAAGTTCATGGCTGTTATAACTCTTTCAATGAGATATATATCTCCAATGACCAAAAGTTATAGCAGAATCCAATCCCAGATAAATGCAGACCCAAGTGCCAAATAGTAAACAGTATATCTATATGACAACACCCAAGCCTTTTCAGCTCATTAGAGGTAAATTCTCCAAGACAAGACCAATTTATACCTATGAGGCCCAAGACTAGACAAATCTAGAAACATAGGTAATGTCAGCGGGATGTTCAAAAACGCAGTGACTTGAGGACAATTAATTGAGAACATGCATGGATATAATTTTCAACAAAAATCAATCCTCCACTTCAACACCCCAAATCCACCACCCAGCTTCTTACCAATAAAATAAAAAACAAAACAAACACAAACTTCCATACACAAATCCTTCTCTCCCAAGACTTTCCACTCACTTGTATATTGATAGGTATCTCCTCTCCTCCCTTCTCATCTTCTCCCACTCATACATCTAAAAATCACATATACCTGCCCCTCAGAACTACACTTACACATACAATTCCACATACAATTCCACATCTTCCATACACATTACACATTACATATTACATATTACATATTACATATTACATATTACATATTACATATTACATATTACATATTACATATTACATATTACATATTACATATTACATATTACATATTACATATTACATATTACATATTACATAGATACATAAATCCCCAGAAACACATCCCCTTCTCTCAGATTTCTCTAACTAAAAAGAAGTACCTATATAAGATTAAATTCGAGAAACCGGATAATTTCCACGTCTACATACTCTACCTTCCCAGTCTCTAGAATCTCCGTTTTCTAATAGGGAATTTATAGAATATATCTACCTATCTACTAGGTAAGTAGGTAGATATATCAAGAATACATACATACTTCGTACACAAACCCTTGAATGTATTTCCCAACCAAAGCAATCACTACCGGAGTACATATGCACTCTGAACTTATCATTTCTACCGTATCCCCATTCTTCCACTCACACATCTCCCACCCACACATTCTGAATCAATCCACGAAGACACTTTTTCCTGCTCCTCCCTTTTCTCTGCTTCAATCTCTTGATCCCTAGTAGAAAATCAATATTATGTATTTTCTATGCCTTTATCCTCATCCCCTCCATCCCCTCTCTCCATCCCCTCTCTCCATCCCCTCTCTCCATCCCCTCTCTCCATCCCCTCTCTCCATCCCCTCTCTCCATCCCCTCTCTCCATCCCCTCTCTCCATCCCCTCTCTCCATCCCCATCCATTCATCCATTTCCATTTCCATTTCCATTTCCATTTCCATTTCCATTTCCATTTCCATTTCCATTTCCATTTCCATTTCCATTTCCATTTCCATTTCCATTTCCATTTCCATTTCCATTTCCATTTCCATTTCCATTTCCATTTCCATTTCCATTTCCATTTCCATTTCCATTTCCATTTCCATTTCCATTTCCATTTCCATTTCCATTTCCATTTCCATTTCCATTTCCAACAAACAAACACTCACAACTTAACACAACCCAACCCAATATCACAACACCCTCCTCACAACATCCTCCCTCCAAAGAAACAAAGAAACACATAAAGAAGAGAGAGGAAGAAAGAGAAAGAAAGAGATAAAATCAATACTCAAATTGCGTTTATAATACCTACATACCTACATACCTACACATACACAATAACTCCCAATCCCCCCCCCCTCTTCCCCACAAAAAAGTCAACACTACCCTTCCATCCCACATCTTCTATTTCTGAACAGGTAATACTGACCTATCTATCTATTTATCTAATCAATACCTACCTAAAACATCCATCTCTCACCTCATCAACACATGCAAAAGTTCAAAGGTACGTGTGTATGAAGTTCCTTCGTTTATTCATTCATTTATGTACCTAGTATTTATATGCATTCATCCATGTTCATCCATTCATTTTACATAACCACCTAGACAATGATTTTTGATCTCTCCAACCTATCTGCATATTCCCATCCCCACCTAAGAGAGATTTTGAGTTCCCCTAAACGATTCCAAATATATCCACGATGATTTTCGAACAATGCTGATCTTTGCCCATAAGTAAATAGAAATTACACATCACTTCGTCTCATTCCGTTCAGCACTGCTCTCACCCTTTGCATGTTTTCAATTAACGCAACTAAGCCTTTTCATACCCTGCCTCCTTCAATCCAGTACCAAGTGCCTCGATGGCCTTCTCTACATCCCCTCTGCCCTCATTCATAACACTAACTCCCATATGTCCCACCCTAATGTACTTTGTCGCAATCTCTTTATGTAAGCCTCCTGCAAAAATGACTCCCTTCTTCACCAAATTTGGCAATAGCTCCGGAGCTTTAACACCTTCTGGGAGATAAATAGCTGTCATACCATTTGCCTGATCGGCAGGATTAGGTGCCAATTGTTTGAGCCCTAGATCCGCGACTGCCTTTTTGATTTTTTGTGATGTAGCTTTGTGTTTAGCGAAACGTTCAGAGAGAGGAATAGAGAGAATTTGAGTGAGAGAAGTGTGTAAAGCGTGGACTAGTTGAGGAGATGGAGTGGCGAAGTAGGATGGCTTTTTCGCTTCGTAGTTTTGCATTACTATTTTCCATTAGCATCTCATCGTATACACCAAAGATGCAAATGTCAAACTTACTTGGCAACCAATTCTTGAACGAAGCAAAATATGATCCTGGAGGAGTCTTTCTAGCCTTGAATGTCTCAATCGCTCTACCACTATAGTATGAAATTGAAAGACCAGCTGGACAACCAATCGCCTTCTGACTCGCCGTAATGACAGCATCCAAACCCCAACTATCAAATTCAATCTCCTCACATCCCACACTACAAACACCATCTACCACAACCAACGTCTCAGGAGAAACTCGATGAACAAGCTCACTCAATTTCTTCAACTCACTCAAAACTCCCGTCGAAGTATCCACATGAGTGACCGTGATCAACTTATATTTCTTCTCCTTCAATGCCTTTTCAATCTCATCCAATTGAGGTCTTTCCCCAATCTTCGCCTTCAATTGTGTGGGTTTGACTCCATAAGTTTCAAAACAATCCGCGAACGAATCTGCAAAATAGCCAGTATGGAGAACCAAGACCTCATCACCTGGTTCTGCCAAATTTGCAGCCACGAGATCCCATCCAAGAGTACCGGAACCAGAAATGACGAGGGGTTGGGAAGAGGGATCGGTAGATTGGAAGAGCTTGCGCAGCATAGAGAGAGTTTCGCCGAAGACTGCTACAAATGGAGCGCTGACGTGACTTTCACTATTTTATTTGAGGATTTGTTAGTGATATATTCTATTTTAAGGCTCAAATCAATTTGGTGGTAATGATAGGTAAATACATACCTATAATGGCTCATAGACTGCAAGACAGCATCATCAAACTCGATTGGGCCCGGAATGAGCAAAGTAGGGTGAGCTTGTTGAGTCGACATTTTGATATTATTTTCTTGAACTTGCGTAGAATTACTGAAGCTTCTCGATGGTGTTGTAGATACCGAATTGGTAGAGCTGTCAAGTAAATTGGGATTTATCTGTCGTGCAATAGCAGACAGTCTAGCTTGAGGAGCCACGATTTGAGGAATGGCGGGGTAAAACACCCGTCTGAAAGCCAGCTTGAAAATAGTTCCGTTCCGTTATTATCCGATTGGACCAATAATTGAAGCTCTATTAGACAAGAATGAGTGGTCTTGGTAAGAAAATGCTTATGTTTGGGTGCTACAATCACTCGGAGTAATGGCAATGAGGAATGACTTTGGGATTTATTTACCAAAAGAGGCGGTGATGACCGTCAATTGTTGCATAAATACTAACAGCTCGTTTCATAACTTCATAAACTTTATAAAAACGCATAACCTTCCCACCTATTTTACTCCGAGGTCGGGGGTTTCTTCGGGGACTTCCTATAATAGCTTCATAACCTCAAAATATGTATTACCATCAAACAACAAGAGAAGAGCATTCTATTTGATATCACTTTCCCTTCCAATCCAAAAGTACCTATCCATTGCTATCTATGCGTGCTGTGTAGCTTGTGATATATGGATAACACACGATGAACTCCTTCCAATGCTTTTTTTCTTTTCACCATACCACATACACTACCATGCTATACTAATCGTAACATTCCTTCCTTCTCCCTTCCCATTCCATTTCATTCATATCCTTTTCTTCCACTGTACCACTTTCATGTACCACTTTTCTTCATACATAATTACAGTAGAGTGAGATTCCCCAAACATATGTACCATACCCATATATACACTTCATTCCTTCAAATCATGCCCTTTCTCAATCATCTCTACTTCTTCCTCGTCTGAAAGACCTTCTTAACCTTCGTCCTAAGAGGTTTCGCCGGTTGAGCCGCATGTTTCACCGCCGCGATCTTCTTTGCTTCCTTAGTCGTTCTCTTCCCGATATCCCATCCCCAACCCCTCAGCGTCCTCACAACCTTCGGGGTCACCGCCGCCGTCAACGGCACTCTAATAAAAATAAACGATTTATGGATCGCGTAAGCGAGAGCCAGTTGAGTACCTAAACTAGCATCCCTTTTATTGCGCTCTTCTGCTTCTTCTACACCCCATCCTGCCATTTCTACTCCGTCGCCCAGCTTGCCGGATCCGGTAACATCGTGTGAGGCTTTTTGCATGGCGACACGCCATTCGTGGAAAGTGGTTTTGATGGATTCGGGGATTATGGATTTGATGGAGGAGGTTATTGTGTGTTCCCATTCACCTATGGTAGTGTGTTAGCCGGCCACTTGGACTGGGCTTTGGATAAAAATAAGACAGAAGATAGACCTTCGTCTGAACTATTCATTCATGGGATATAGAATAAAACTCCCGCGCATATGCAATTCCCAATATAACCACCCAACTCAATTCGAAAGAAAAAAAGAGACATCTCACTTACCAATTCTATCCGTTCCCAGCGTCCTGACTAACAAATAGCAAAATGGAAAATCCGCCGCAGATAAAAAGATATAGACTCCCACCACACTCCACCCATATTCTCTACTCAATTTCTTCATTCTCCCTGATAGACTGGTATCATCCCCCAAATTTTCAGGCTTTGCTTCTCCATTCCTCCTCGGTCTTGAATTGTGAAAGTATCTATTTGTTCTTGTGCGAAGACGTTGGAATAATGTTTCCGAAGACGGTCTCGGATTCGAGGAAAATGTAAAATTGGTAGTTTGCGAACGGGATTTTGAGCGGAGAGAATTTATAGGAGTAGAGGTTAATGTAGTTATAGGTCGTTGTGGCAGGTTGCGCAGAATAGCTGATCTTGTAGATGTCGTATTTTGAATCGTAGTCCGAGAAGCTGTGATGAACTGGCGCATTCCCCCAGCCCTCAGTCCTGATATCGTTGCGCGGAACATACTTGCGCTTGGTGATTTCTCCTACCGCAATATGAATCGGATGATATGTTGTTTTTTCTTTCACCCTCCTGTAACTACCATCTAAATTCCAAAGTCGTACTCAATCGCGTTCGTTCTTCCTCTTCAAATATCCTCGCAATCTCGAAATGAGGGGTCCCAACAACCGGATTCGTTTACTATGTCCGGAAAATCCGCTCGCAAGTGCTGATTCCTGTATAATTGACTTCGTAATAAGCTGACAGGTCAATTAATAATCTCAGACTCTCATTCCTTCCTGCAGTTCAGTAATTCATCGCAATGTTTCGATTAACATGCGCTCTTAAAATCGTGGTTCATTCAATCCGTCGCTATATTCCACTAAAGTTTTGATGAGGGACTAGCCTACCAAAATTTGAGACGGCAAATTCCTTCCACGTTTTTGACAAGGGAAGCTCCCGAATGAGCGCATGATGATGTAAAAGAATTACACATTACGGTGTTCTGAGAGTACTAGTTATGCAAACAAGCGGCTCAATTCTGTCTCTTATGAAATTTGTAAGTCTTACATAATGACTTACGAAATTATATTCGTCCCGACGTCTTTTACTAGATGAGCATTTCATACCAAGGGTTGTGAATACCTTGTATGTATCTTGTCTTTAACTAAAGAAGTAGCAAACGCCGCGCCGGCTTACCACATATTCATGGTTGGTAGTCGGGAGATGTGAAGACAGAATGTCTAGATTATTTCATGCTAGGTAATTCACATATTCGAGCGCAGCGAGCCATGGGGTTTTGGGGGCCTGCCCCCATATTGATTTCCAAAGAGAGGAACGGCAATTGGCAATAGGGGAGCCGAAGTGGTAAGGAAAGTGTGTTGATAGTACAGTGCTTATTGAAGCACTCCTACCCCCGCAACGTCAGCAAACAGCAACGAAGTCTCGACATTTTTATGCTCTGATCGTCGAAGTGAGAAAACCGGGGTAAGTTGGAGAATGCTGAGTTTGATCTCATGATTAAATATACTTTGTCTATCGAACAGAAGAGGAAGTTGATCATAGAAGGTGATGTTTCAGTAGTAAGAAATAGAAAATTTATCACTGGGAGATGGAAAATTCACCGAAGAGCATATTTGGAGACTAAAGTTTTAAAGGTAATCAAATCAATTCGATTACAATGGTTTAAACAGTCGATATGGACAATAGAAGCTATATTTACAAAAAAAACCTGAACACTGAGCGCAATCTCCTCCAACACCGCCCCCTTTCCCCTTCTATATTGTTTGAACAAACCCTTTGCAGGGCTTATTCATCAGGGTGTTAAGATACTTAACACTTGACACCAGATGGGACACCAGCGCACTTGGAGGAGGTCTTACCACCGGTAACATTGACATCCCAGGTCCATCCAGAGCACTTGGCGCAAAGAACGTAGACGTTGGTAGCACTGGAAGAGACGGTACCCTTGACGTTGGAGAAAGTGACATTAGTGATGGGGACACCGGCAGTTGGCTTGCCGGTTGGGGAACCGTTCTGGTAATCTTGTTGAACAACAACACCGTAGGATGTAATGCCGGAGAGGGTGATGTCCTTGTAGGTAACGCCGGAGACTGATCCAGTGGCACCAGAAACGGTCTTGATGCGGACACCGTTGGCAGAGTTCTTAACAGTGGAGGATTCAATGATGATATCGGAGACAGTGTTGTCGGAACGTCCACCGACAGATCCGATGGAGAGACCGTGACCACCGGAACAGGTTCCACCGGTGAAGGTGATACCAGTACCGGAGTTGATAGCGAGACAGTCATCTTGGTTTTGAACGTTGGCACCGGAGATGGTGATGTCGCTGGAGGAGCCAACATCGAAAGCATCGGTGTTGTGTCCGAGGGAGGTACCGGCAGAGTTGTCAATGTTGATGTTGGAGAGAGTAAGACCGGAAGCACCGTTGATGGAGAAGACTTGAACTGGGGAGTTCAAGATGTTGATACCATCAATGACGGATTTACCCTTCAAGGAGTGGGCGTAGAAGAACTTTGGCTTGGTCTTTCCACCGTTGGTTCCCTTACCATCCCAGTACTTGGCTCCTTGTCCATCGAGCTTGCTGCCAGCGGCACCCTTGACAGTAATGTCAGTTCCGGAGACAGAGAAGAGAGGACCGGACCATTCTTCGTAACCGAAGGTGGTGGTACCCTCGAAGATGACCTGGGTACCCGAGTTGAGACCAGTCAAGTCAAGAGTAGTACCGGATGGGACAGAGAGGGCGCTGAGGACGATGGTGGCGCAGGAAGCCTTGGACTTGGAGGCGGCGGCTGCACCAGCAGCTCCGGAGAAGGTACAGGCGGCGGCACGGTTCTCGATAGCAGCGAGAGCATCAGCTGGGTTTGGGGCTGCGGTTGGTGCTGGTGCTGGAGCAGCAGCGACGATTGCGCCCAGCGCAAGGAGGCTCGAGGCCATGGAGAGAATTTGAACCATATTGGCTAGTAGTGTAAAAGAATGTAAGTTTAAAGAGTGAATGTACTAGACAGTATGGAAAAGAATGTAAGTGATGATGAGATGAGGAATGAAAAGAAGGCGTTTGAAGCTTCCTTATATATGTGAATACATGATGATTGAAATTCGGAGAAGCATCAAAGAAGTGGAACCCGGTTGAATCCCGCCGTCGGATGTTGATGCGAGATGTCAACGGCGGTAAACCTAACCCGCGGCGAGCCAAAGTATCTATCATGCTATGGTACGTTTTTGGTCAAGGTCCGCATTCTGATTACAGCAATCCTTGGAACATCATCAAGCACAAGCTTTCAAAAAAGGAGAGATTGCCCGTGGAGTAGCAAATCTCACCACTTTCTCATTGAATGGCACACACAGCAAGGGGGAACGAAAGGCTTGGAACATGAAACGAAGCAAAAGAAGCTTTCAACAAGCATAAGAAGCAATCTTGGCTAGACCCTCCTGTATATTAAAATATCATCCCGAAGTAATTTCGAAGTTCCGTTACTCCATAATTACTTGTCAAGGTGATGAGATTGAAGCTCTTCTAGACTACTACCAGAGTACAATACCTCAATTGGTGTGACTAATAAACAACTAACCCAAAAAGTGATGCGGCGAAGTTGTTGGATGTTTTGAGTTGATGAAATGTCAATAAATGACAGGATGCGCTAGAAATTTGATGGAAGTGTAGAAGGATATGATTGGTGTGGTTAGGAACCCCTGAGATTCTAATTGGTGGTTTTGCGAGGTAGTACCATTCAGTACGGAGCATCGTAGGGATTAATGCTTTTGGAATTGGAAATCTGATAATTGAAAGAAGGTGGATCACCAGCTCGCATTACAGGAGATAAAATGACTACCAAGGTGGCTTTTTTTTCATCCCACAAAGTTCTTCCGTCCAATGATTGAGATGAAAGTGGACAGGTGCATGAACCCACGTTTCATCATCACAGGGAATCATTCTTTTTTGTTGGTACATCAGCCACACTTTCCATACTAATCGTACCCGGTGGACCTTTCGGACTTTGCTAACCATCTTCACTAAGATTAAGGTACGATAACCGATCGGAAGTGCAACATTCTGAACTTAAAGGCCTGGTTAATGAGAAGTTCAGGTTAATTCTTCATCTTACTCGAGGATACGCAAACACGTGAGCTACACGGCGGGAAAACAACTAGGTGACTAGGTTCAACGGTCGTTAGAATTGTGATTAGAATGTCACTCATCGTATCTGATACGGCCCGCGGGTGATAAAATGTAAAATTAATATGTACTTTATCTATACCAAAGTTTAAACATTCCGTGATATACTTTCTAAACTCTCAGTGGTGCACAATCTAACCCTCCGGCTCCAGCTCCATATTCTGAAATGATATCGCAACAGTAAACCTTACCCCCATCTTCAAGACATCAGGGGACTCCCCGATGCTATTGACCTGTCATTGCGAGCCTGGTCTGGTCTGTTCTGTTCTGTACGCTCCACGTTGGACGTCATACAAAAAAACAGAAAGATATATCTACACAGAACAACACTTACGTTTCTCTGCGTCTACATGCAGTACCAAGATCTCCCCGACGCTGCCGGCAGGCGAATAAAGATTCTCGGCGTTGCTTGTTTACCGCCTCCAAGTGATCCCAATTCATATAAATCGACTTGGCTCCCCAATACCCCTATTGGCATCGCATAAGCTTTTGCTAAGTTGTTGCGAGCAACAAGAGATTAATCTATACATGCAAGAATACCCATTGAATAATATATTAAAACTCCGCAATAGTCCGCACGTGTCCCGCAACGGCATTATAACATGATTGAACAAATCAGATTGTAAATCATTTCGGATTTCGCAAGGTGCATCACGCCCTCTCGGCAAATAGACAGAAAGTGGTGCGAGAGTGGATTTGTTGGGGGAACATGGAACGACTAGAAATTTCTTGGAAACTTGGTTCATCAATTCGCAGGAAAAATTAATTTCATGCTCTTCTGATTACGATTTTCAATCTGTATATCGGTATTGTTCTTTATTATCCCTCTCGTAATCATCAAAAGATCGAATGATGTCTCAATGTATAAAATAGGAGTTTGTCATTGGTGGCCTTATATATCATTCCACATGATTCATCGTCCATTTAAAGTGTTTACATTCTATTTTACTTTTTTAAAAGTCTAGAATGCGCCGAATGGTCTGTCCGTGCATCTACTCAATCTCTCACTCCCTTGCAATTGAATTCAGGTCAGGGGGAGTACGACTCGTCTAGACTTTACTTGTAAGGGTTCTGGAACCTACTTACCGCACCCCTGTGACAAATGCAACAAAATCCCTGCAAAATTCATATTTTTCTATATAAACTAAAATACTATATAATTAATTCAGTTATCGATATTAAATTACAAAAACTTAATGATGAGTAATCTGAATCATAATATATATATAAAAATTTCTACCTTATTTTTAAATATTTTTGTTAAAAAGTTATATAAGCTTTTAATCAAAAAATTCAGAATTTTTGACTTGTAACGCTTTTCCTATATAAAATAAGCAAATTTTTCGAACTTTTTTGAATTTTCAACTTTAACCCTTCAAAAATACTATTATAAAAATATTCAAAAATAAATAATATATTTTTTCGAATACTTTCAACAATTCTAAATCTTTTTATAATATAATTCTTAATTTTATCTTTTATTATAATAAATAAACTAGGATATGAAAAGATGAATAATCTTGTAATTTAGCCGGAAAAGCGTTACATGTGCGCTGAGCAGGGGCCAGAACTCTTATTTCCATTGGCGAGAGGCGTTTCATGTTTCTACAATTTTGGTGAAGAAGGGCTTTCATGACGGATAGCTTGTTTCGTAGATCAGATGATCAAGCAGCCAAGTAGCAAAACTTTACTTGAACCATTGTTTGTGTTTATCTGATAAAAATATCCAGAAATAACTTGACGAGCAAACCAGATGTGACGAATTGACTAGATTTGCTAACGTCATGTTTTATGTCCAAAATGTATTTCATCAACATGAGCTCCCTTCTGCTAGTTGTGTATGGATGGAATAAGCACAAGCTTTCTGGCTGAACATACTAATGTAAATCTGGCGAGTTGCCTTGTATAAAAGCGGTTATTCAGACCTCATTGAGCGATCCCATTTCATATATGCAGAGTAGCATTAGGGTATTTATGCGTGCAAGTGTGGGGTTAGTAGCTCCTGACATCTATAGGCGAAACATTATTCACGGAATCCTATTCAAAAGTTGTCTATCAGGAATTTTCCATGTTTCTCTACCCTCAGCGTTTAATTCGGATTCTTCCACGAAGTGTTTCTTTTCTCTAATGCTTACGCACGCATGATGTGATTGCCCTATGTTAAATAGTCTGGCTTTGCCGTCGAAAATCAATACATTCCAACCCACTCTATTCAATCATTCATCCGTATCTTCGTTCTAACTTTAATTGCCAAGATGCGTGTCCTTCTTACCCTCAGTTCTTTCATTGCTGCTGTGCTGGCCACTGCTCGTACAACACCCCCCTCGGGTGCTATCACGGCTGGGTCCGGAGGAACCTACTCTACCGTAAGTTGCTTAGAATGTATCCACAAGAATCCGCTTTTACTAACCAAGCAAATAGTTCCAAAAAGCCGTTAATGCTCTTAGCAAGACCACAACCTCCGCCCAAGTCATTTTCCTCTACTCCGGAACTTACTCGGAACAAGTGACCATTCCCGCCTTAAAGGGAAAGCTCACCGTCTACGGATACACCAAGGACACTTCCAGCTACTCAAACAATGTTGTCAACATCGTACACAGCTCTTCCCTCTTGAGTGGAGCTGCCAATGATGAAGAAACCGGAACCGTCATTAACTTGTCGGAGAACACCGCTTTCTACAACATCAACATCAAGAATACCTATGGAAAGGGTTCGCAAGCCATTGCTTTGGCCGCCTACAACACCGAACAAGGATACTATGGTGTTGGTCTTTACGGATACCAAGATACCCTCTTGACACAAACCGGTAACCAAGTTTACGCCAAGTGCTACATTGAGGGAGCCGTTGATTGGATCTTTGGCCAACACTCCGTCACTTGGATTGATGGCTCTACCATTGCTGCTTCTGCTGGCGGTGGATGTATTACTGCTAACGGACGCGCAACTTCTTCTGACCCATCTTTCTACGTTATCAACAAGTGCACTGTTACTACCAGTTCCTCCTCGACTGCTGGTTCGGGAACTGTTTATCTCGGTCGTCCATGGACTGAGTATGCTCGTGTTGCTTACCAAGAAACTTCCCTCGGCAGCATTATTCAGAAAGCCGGATGGTCCCAATGGTCTACCAGCGATCCAAGAACTGGTGCTGTTCTCTTTGAGGAGTATGACAACTCTGGGCCCGGTGCTTCAGGTACTCGTGCTAGCTTTTCAAAGAAGTACAGTACTGCCTACACCATCGCTGGTGTTTTAGGAAGCTCCTACTCCAAATGGGTTGACACCTCTTACCTTTCTTAAAGGGGGTATCGGTATGACTCGTAAAAGTAGTAATTGGGGATGGGGAATGAGGGATGTGGTTATCTTCTGATGAGGTATTTTCAATTGTATATAGCTATTTGAAGCTTACATCGCTTTATGTGCATAAATATTATGGCTTTTTTGCTGCATCGAAATCTTGTTATTCGTCGTGTTTCGTATTGTGAATATGTGATAAACTGCAATTCAGTTTTCGTTTTCGAATATCCAAAGCATGCCTATCGTTAGTAAATTGTGATCTCGTACAACACCGTGTGCATTTCCATAGTTTCACCTCCATGAATTCCAGACCTCAATCACCTTCTTTCCACTCAATATCATTCCAGTCATTCCTTTTCTTCAGAATTATCTCATGTATTCTTGTTAAACCAACCAAATCTTTATTCCCATCATAGTCATGATTGAAGCTCTTCCCAGCAACCTCGTGGTATTCTCACCCGTCCATCTCATCATCATCATAATCTGAACAGCGCAAGTTTCGAACTTGAATGAAGATAACTACAAAAAAGAATATATAAGATTTCTATCGCCATTCTCACTTCCATTCTCATTCTCATTCTCACATAAAAATTATTGCCCTTAATCATTCTAATATTCCAAATGCACTCAGAATCTTTATTCGTAGTTTGGGGAAGCAGTATGAATAATTTATAATAAAAAAATATGAAAGAACAGTATTTTGCTTTGAGAAAGTTTCTATATATTCGGCTGATCATTTGCTCAAGAGCTGATTAATAACCTTCTCTGATGCTCTTGAATAGATGGGTTTATTTGACAAGTGACAGACAGCTCTGACTTGATATTGTGTTGAAAAATAGTTGAGGGATATCATGTATCTATTTCTGTATCATCTTACGGTGAATCTACTAGTCCTAGTACTAAGAAAATCTCAAATCAGCTAACTCCTCACTATTGACTTCTAATCCTCTCCTCGTCTACTTTTCTATAGATCTACAGTCAAGTAAAACCTTCCTCGTATCAATTTGCAGAAATCCTATATGTAGTACTCCCATAAATCCATCTTCTAAGAATCACTATAATCTCTGAGAAGAAAACGTTTAATCAAAGCAACTTTTCAACTCAGTACTGTTTCTCAAATTCTCTACTCGAGATCAAAAATTCAAAATATAAGTCATACTGATCAAATCCATCTTTCAAGTTCTTGGAGCTAAACATATATATAGTGTACGCTATATAGAGATATTGTTTCTTCTATATATCTTTATATATATAACATATCTTAAAACTAACTCTCTTCTTATTTTACATTCCTAAGTTGAGTAACTTGAGTTCGTTAAATCAAAACATACTATAAAGAAAAGCTGATTATCTATTACTGAATCACATTACTCTATCAAAAACACACAAGTACATATACTTTCTCTTTGAAACTCATACCCATCATTTCGAGGCGAGCCAGCTCTCTAGTGTTTCGGAGCGCTTAATATTAGTATTATATATAGTCCTGATAAAGGGAAATAAGAATAAACAAAGAGTTTCTTTTGCTGGATTATCTTTTGAATAACTCCAATATCGCTAAATTAGATATCTAATAAAATTTTGATATCAAAAACTGAAAATAAAGCTTATTCTTTTTTTAATTCTTTATACAATTGAACTAATACAAAATATTATATTATATCCAGATCATATAATCACATACAAATTGAATTCCTGAATATAAAAAATATAATCAATATACACTATACACTATACAAAAATTCCATAAAATCCAACGTATAAGTTTCTTTCGCTACACTCCGAAACAAAATGTTCCCTGTTTTTCATCTCTCTCTCACATCTCCTCCCCCCTATTATCCATTCGATTTTTCTTAACCCCCCGAAACCAAACTCCCACCCAGCTCCAAAGTCTCCTCCCTCTTAAAACCCCTTTTCATGAACTAACAAACATCACAAAAAAATATCAAGACCTCTCCAAAGTCAAAACCACTCGAAAGCTTCCACATCTATAACTAGTATCTGCCTACATCCATACAAATCAAAACTTGAAGCCTTCATTCAAATCTCAAAGTCCATACACTTGTGCATTGAGTGAACAAATCATATCTTCGTGATATATGTATTATATCGAATTGTTAGATTTGTTTACATCGAATCATGTCCTATCATATTATGTAGAATTTGAGTTTGAGTTCTTTGAAATCTATTCTTATATCTATCTCTATATACTCTCTATATACTATGTGTTTAATATCTAACTGAATGTATTTCTATTTTTTTTCACCCATCCATTCATCCACTTGCCCCCATCCCATCCCATCTGATCCCATCTGATCCCATCTTCTCTTGTTATACATACAAACAATACGACCCAAATTCCACTCACCCTTCATATTCATACACCTTCTATACCTTTTATCTTCCCTCCTTCATCAAGAAGTATTCACATGTAAATCATAATAGAACAAACTCTCGCCTAAACATATACATATACAAATACAATCTCTCTGTCTTCTCTTCTTTATTCCCTCCTCATAATTACATTTCCTCTCATTAATATTCTATCCTCATTCTTGATCCTGATCTCTCAATTCTCGATTTTGAAATTCCTTCTTTATCGTTTTATTATATCACATCATCCCCCCCCCCCCAACCATATCATCCCCATCCCATCTCTAACCCTCAACCCCCCCATCTCGATTCTCGATTCCCAAACACTCAACTCCCCAACTCTCCAACTCCCCTTCATCCCGCTCCCCCCACGAAAAAACATCAGAATTCAAATTTCATCGAAACCTCACAAACCATCATACCCAGGTCTCAGAAATCTACCAATTCTGCTCAAACCATCCTCCAAACCATTCTACAAACTCATTCATTATCCTCCTTATTCCTCATTCCTTCCTTGTTCTCTCCTCAAATCTCCTTTCCTCCTCAAACCTCCTCTCTCACTTACATCTTCCCATTCATATCTTCAACATATAATATAATATAATACATGTATCTATTTCCTATCATCACCCTCACTCACACTCTCCCTCTCATTCACTCACCCTCACTCACTCACCCTCACTCACTCACAACCACAACCACAACCACAACCACAACCACAACCACAACCACAATCCCCAACAAATCATAATTCTCATATCCACTCCCTCCATCCTCTACTTCAACCCCAATCTTAATACAACATCGCTCAATACAATATCGCCCATTATAACACAACACAATATAACACAACACAATACAATACAATACAGGGATGCGAAGACTCAACACCTGTACGCGGTGCATCCTACGAACCTCCAGCTCTCTCTTGAGAGTCTGCAGAGCTAAGATTGAGTCGCAGATGGAATTGGAAGAATTGGAAGGAGAGAGGTTCAGAGATATAGCGAAGGATTATATTACGATTTTACGACAGCAATATCTACGAAGAGTTGAATACCAGTTTTAGACGCGGATACGAAGGTTACGGAAGTTCTGGTTAGATTCAACATTTATTATCGATTATTATTTCAAATACAGAAATATGATACGCAGTAGGTCTCTTCTTTTAGAAGAGTCTTTTCGATATAGAGCTTGCCGCCGCTCTACTCGTATTACAACCCTTTTTTATACCCTTTGGCTTTCAGCCACTCGAATATTACGACGATACAATACAGAGAATGCCATCGCTTTCAAATTAATACTATGCTCTGGGTATTGATACAATACAATGTTTTTCTTTTAATTTTCGAATTTTCGAATTTTCCGAATTGATTTGTGTATAGGCAATAGGGCTTAGGATTCAGCTCTGCTCTACTATTTTCAACAGTTTCGATTATACACATTTAATAAGAGCTGAAGGATATCAAGTTTATGAAGATATACAAGGGGCTAGTTTAAAAGAAATAAAGATAGAGAAAAATGGTGTCTTTTTCTGCTATCTCATTAGCAAGAGGACCTTTTATTATATTGAAAGCAACTCGGAAGGGGATAATTTTGTCTTTTATAGAAAAGGAGGGATAGCAAATTGGATTTAGGATTTTAAAAAGAGAAATTGGATATTGGGATGCTTTAATTGAATTAAAAATAGGGGAAAAGTGAGAAAGAAAGTGTCTCAAAGGATAAAGACTATTTAATCTCTATTTACACTCCAAATAGAGATCGGGCATAGCACCCCAGCATTCGTTTTTACTCCCCCAAATTGAATATATCTACTATAGATATCCACTAGCAGTTGTTAGGTTCTTAAAGCCTAGCCGTCCTAAATAGTCTTGGACTGAGAAAAGGACGTTAATTAAATCAATCAATCAACAATACAATACAACACAAACACCCCAAAACTCATAAACAACTATCAGAGATCTATCATTATTTGAAACTCATTAATGCTAACACTAACATTAACACTAAAATTAACACTAACAATAACATTAACACTAACAATAACACTAACATTAACACTAACATTAACACTATCAACTATTACACTACCAACTACTATACTACCATCTACTATACTACCAACTACTATACTACCAACCATTACACTACCAACTACTACTACTACCACACAATCTAAACCCCACCACTCTACTCAAGTAATATATACAAACACCATAATACAACCCCACTTTCTTTCAAAAAGGTCATCGTTAATTAGGTATCTATTATTCATCGCTTAACTCTCAAACTCCTGGATATCGCTTATTTCCTTTTCCTTTTCCTTTCCTTTTCATTCCCATTCAATCCTTATATCCACTGTAAATATTTACTTTTTCTTCATCCCATCCCCATGCAATTATCTAATATTGGTATCTTTATCTTCCATCTTCCATCTTTCATCTCCTCATGAAATCATAATCCATTCACCTACACCCCGCCCCTCTCTTCAAATTAAACTCTAGCCTCCTCTCCCTTCTCCTTTCCATTAACATCTCTATCGATTTCTCCATTCCCATTCGTACTCGTACTCCCTCCTTCCTCCTCATCCCTCGGAGCCTGCTGCGTGGGATAAATCGGCGCAAACTTACTCTTCGCCCTGAGCTTCTCTCCATACATATAAAAGCACACTGGAATCGGCACCAACACAAGTGCTACACAACCCAACAGTGTTCCCGCCCAATTGACTCCCATTGCCTTGAACATATATTGTGAAAACAACGGGAATCCCGCTCCTGCCAACGATCTCAACAATGTATTTGCCGCAATAGCCGATGCTGCAAACATAAGGTATGCATCCACAAGATAATTCAAACTTTGCAAAAAGATTGCCAAAAGTCCAAATCCTGTAAGTAAACCCGAAAGAGTGGGAACGATCCAATGAATATCAGCTCTATACCCCGACCAACCGAACCAAAATAGTCCTGCTGCGAAACTCACTCCTCCAATAATCACCGGTGGAAGACGCCATTCAGGAACCGGAATACCGTTGTTTGCTGCTAATTTACGATTGTAAGATGGTTGAGTAAGAACGATGTAGATACCTGCGATTAACATTCCAACGATCATACCGAAATATGGGAGGCCGCCTACGCCACCTGTGAAACCGTGGATTTGTTGGAAGACGATTGGATAAGCTGTAAGGAAGAGGTATAGAAGACCGTAGATGAAAGCCATATAAATAGATAGAAAAAGAACGATAGGTTCTGATGCCAAAAGTCTAAGAGGACGAGAGAAATTCTTGGTGACCAATTCACGGAAATCAATCTCGATTTCTTCTTGTTTGGCGTGAATACCCCAATTTTTGGTTCTTCTTCTGAGCTCGGCTGCTTTTTCGATCAGGATGACTGGTGGGTAGGTTTCCGAAAGGAAGAAGAGATCTAGGATGAATGCTGCAAAACCCATTATAGCAACCAACCATTCAGTCCAACGCCAGCCGAGATGAGATTCAACGATGAATCCACCAATGAAAGGTGCTAGAAGAGGTCCAGTGAAAACTGTCATCGAAAATACGGTAATAGCAAGGCCTCTCGTTTTATTATCGAACATGTCCGAGAAAACAGCTGCAACAACTGCTAGAGGAGCTGCACCAAACATACCTATTCATCCAATGATTAGCTTTTGTCTATGCCAAATCTCGAAGCGAGAAAATAATGGTATACATACCTCCCCAAAATCTACAAATCAAAACTGTTTGTAAATCCTTCGCCGCCGCGACTGCAACCTGAAAGATCGAAAATCCAAACATAGAGAGAACAATCGGTAATCTTCTTCCCTTCAATTCCGACAAAGGAGCCCATAATATTGGTCCAAAAGCGAATCCTAAAACATAGAACGAGAGTCCTAACAATCCTACTTCCGTGGAAACATTGTATTCCGCTGCTACAACTCTGGTTGCTGTTGAGAAAATACTCGATGTAAATGATGACACTAATGTTGTATAAGCCAACATTACTGCTGTAATAACCCTATTTCGATCGATTAGCTTCACTTCGATTCGAGTAGTAGGAAAACTATTGGGAACTCACTTCTTCTTCATCGGCCAATTGACAGCATGAAGCGGATCATCTGGTCCATCAAATTCTACTACATATTCTTCTTGAGCCGGTAGCAATGGAGGATACTCCTTTCCTAGACCCATCAACGGTAATGGTTTCTCCTTCGTACTGAATATCCTGGTAAGTCTACTACTCCTTCCCGTCGCAGTTCTTCCTACCGTCCCCGTATGCTGCGAACGCGCAGTTTGAATGCGAGATATAACAGTTGGATGCCGTTCTAAATCAGCTTGTGTGGGAGCTCGAGAAACTGTAGGACGAATTGAGGCATCGGAAGAAGTGGTCGAGATGGAGGATGCAGTGGGTATACGTTCTATTTCGTGGGAAGGATGGCGGGGTAGAGGAGAATGGATGGGAGATTCGACGGAATAACGTTCTGGAGAGGCATCACGCTCGGCGCGTACTATTTCTCGATCTGCCTCATTCATGGCTGCGATTGTGATGTTGTGGTTGTTCTCAATTGATTATTGTAGTTGTGTTTATACTCGTCCGAGTAGTTATCGATGTATAGGTATGGAGAGATAAGCTTATCAGACTTGGACTCGTCTAGACCTTGTTCTTTGACAATGACAATGATGATGAGGATTTAATTAATTGTATGTTATGTATGAATGATGAATGAAAAAAATAAAACCTCAAAACTAAAAAAACAAAGGGATCATAAGATATTTATTCTATTTACTCAAATCTAAAAAACTTTTTACACGGGACATAAAATCTTCACTGCCGAAGCATAAAACCGGTTATATGACAAGATATCCATCTTAGCTGAGCTTGGTAAGGGGAAATAAGAAGATTAGTAGAACCTTCTTTTCCAAAAAAGTTCCCACCCCGATCTACCTAGGTAAAGTTCTAAACTCCATCTCCATACTCCGTAACACGACTATGGACGAACTCCATAGTCGGGCAAATTGGGAGAGTGATACCGATCTTAATTTTATGCCGTTGAATGTTAGATCCACTCATACGGGCGCACCAGCGGATTAGATTATAGTAAGTACCTATCAATTTTGACATCAATTCAATAATTCGATAATTTGACAGTTTGACAATTTGTCAGCCATCTAGACGTTCCAACTAATCGAACTATTCAATCTGTAGCTAGACTAATAAACCCTTAAATTCATTTCGATTTTGATCTCCTATGGAAGATTTTAGATATCAGATTTTATACATCAGCTAATACTCGTAGACAGATGAAAACTACACAAGTTGATACTCGCAATCTCTGATTGCAATTTTATTCAACCCTCGAATCTCTCATCATCATCATCCAATCTTCATTCATAATCATACCATTTCTCATTCATCTTTCCTCCTTTTCGCTCTCATCTAGTAAGCCTTCTATGTAGATGTATATCCATGTAGATGTATATTTACATCTACATTACATCTACATCTTCTCTCACCGAACTCACACATCACCATCACATCTAACCCCTAACATACGATTACCACACGTCCAGACTCCCTCGAGCTTAACACCGGTCCGCAACCCACATTGTCCGCTCCGACTCCACGTCGAGTCATCGAGTATCACAAACACACAAACCAAACTCAAAAACTCAAAAACTCAAACTCAGCCCCAACCCAACCCAACCCCTACCTCAGCTTACGTCCTTACCGTCCTCCACCAAACTTCGTACCATCCATCCTCCGCCCAGTCGGCTATCGGCATCTACACCTCCAAGTCACCCTAAACCCATGAGCCGATCACTAACAAACAAATAATAAACACACCGCAATAAACCCCTTCCAAACCCCCATGTAATGTAGCGGGCCCTCCGTATTTGCAAAAAGTTATGCAAGAACCCTTGTCACCCATGCATCAAATTCGAATTCCGAGTATAGTACCTAGGTAATCACCCTCAGGTTCGCTTTGTAAGACGACATACTCCGCACCAAAATACCAAAATGCCGAAATGCGTAAAAAGGAAAAAGAAAAATGACATAAGAGGCGTTGTAACCTTAATTCGCATGCTAAAATTTCCTCGTAATACCTATCCATACCCATACCCACAAACTCAAACTCAATATACTTATCTAGTATCTATCAATATCTTCAAAGTATTTTATCTCCAGTTTAAAATACTACAAATCCTATAACATATCTATGCACCTACCCAGACCCCCAATCTCGAACCTTCGATCCCATCCCATTCGCTCTCCAAGCGCTCGCTCGCTCCCTTTCCTCCCCCTTCCTCCCACTCCCACTCCCACATCCGAATCCAAATCCAAACCCAAAACTTACCGCTTACCCACGGTTACAATCGGCAACCCATTCCATTCATTCCATCCATTCCATCCATTCCTCTACTCACCCGAGCCCCTTCAATAAACAACAAATAACGAACAAGAATCGCTATAGCTACCACTTCGCTCCCCATGTAAAATTTCAATCCCAGGAAGAAAAAAAAGTGAAAAGATGAGATGAGAGATAAGAGAAAAGTTTTCTTTTCATTCTATTCTATTCTCTTTTTTTCACATTTCATTTCTACTCGATATCAATATTACTATTACTATTACTATCAACCCCCTTTCTATAATCGAAATAAGAGACAGATAGAATACAAATACTATCTATTAGAACTTCAATAATATAAATCTCTTTCCAATATATACAATATTATACTAAATATACATATATAGATCCAAATAACAATGTAAAGAAAACTCAAGTTTCATATAAACAAAATTATTCATTCATTCATTTATTCATTAATCAAAAAATCCCTCAAAAAGCTAATTACTAGATACTCACTCAATTTCTATCTTTTATTTCAATTATCTACCTATACAAAGTCCCCTTTTATCAAAATATAAACTTCAATTCAATCTAATCTAATCCCAAAGATGAAAAATAAATTTATTATAAACTTATTATAAAATGTATGAAAATTTAAAATGAAAATTGAGAGAGAGGGAGAGAGAGATCTATCTATCTAAGTTCGCTCGCTACCTTCTCTCTCTTATTTACTCTCACCTCTTTCAAAAAGAAAATCCAAATCCAAATCCAAATCCAAATCCAAAAATCAAAATCAAAATACAAACAAGAAAAGAGTAAAAATCAACAAAAAGAAAAAGAAAAAAGAGTCATTACTTATTCACCTAAATTACCCCCTTCTTCTCTCTCCCTACTCTGTCTACTTTCTTCTCTCTCCCCTCTTCATCTCGCTTCCCTCCCCTCTCTCCCCTCAAAACAAAACTCAATTTTAACCCATCAAAAATAAATCCAATATTAAAGTAAAAATCAGTAGAAAGGGATAAAATAATGTTTATTTATCCACTCAAATTCGCTTACTATTCCCCCCCCCCCTTTTCCCTTTTCTTCTCTTTTTATCTCCTCCTCTTCTCCTCACCCCCTTTCTCTTTCCCCTTTTTTATCACCCTCTTTCCTTTCCCTTTCCCCTCGCTTCCCTCCTCACCCCCTTTCTTCCTCTCTTCCTCTCCCCTCTCCCTCCTTCTTTATATCAAACAAGGAAATCGATCTATTACGAGGTATAGTAGATAGTAGAGAAGGCGAGTTTACAATCTCCTAAAATGGAGAATGGAGAGTGGAGAGTGGAGAGTGGAGAATGGAGAATGGAGAATGGAGAGGGGATTGAGGAGTAGGCATAGGAGTATATTATATTATACTATCCCATCCATCCCATCCCATCCCATCCCATCATAACAACACACAACCACAAGCACACCATAACCACAATCACCAATCCAAATAATTTAACACCAAGGTATATTTTAAAATTTCTCTCATCTACAATGATAACTTGGTACTTCATACCTAGTATTGGGCTCCACTACACTCCGCTCCACTAAAATACACATACTATCTACCATTCCTTGTATTGCATTGGTATCATATCATGCCACTGTATTTCCCATCATTTCCTTTCCAATGTCTTTCTACTTCCCTCCTCTCCCTTCATACACCTTCATTCACACTTCATCCACAATCATGTAATGTCAATCCATCAACTACCCTCCCAGGCCTCAAATCAAATGCCAAGTTTAAACAACGCCCCTATAACAACATGCCATGGAATCTTCCATATATCGACATGGCACGCTTTCATCGCCACGCGAAAATCACAAGAAACGCTCATGTCAATAACCATGCAACCACATCAATGAAACAAACATGCCCAATTCCTAACAACTCCTTGCTTGAATATAATAACAAACACCAGATGCGCCTTCCATGTCAAATTAACATGGTATAATCGTGTAAAGGTTGAAATCAAAGTTCGACATTACATTTCCTGTATCGCTCCTTCAAGACATGATAGTGAAAATTTTCAAAAATTGTCATCATGCTTCGGAAATGCAACTCGCATTCCCCATCGTGATATCATATCTTTTCATGTCTCCAAATCAGAATGTTCGTCTACATTCTCCTCGACCATTTCATCTGCCTCTGCTACCTCTTCCACAGCAGGATCATTAACTTCCTCAAAATCTGCATCTGCTTGCGTCATTCCATTTTGACGTTCCCAAACTTCTCTTCTGATTCGTTCATCTTTTGCAACTCTTTGCCTTTCGACCTCCTCGAAGCCTCCAGACTTCTTCAATTTTCCTGATTCAACAAAAGAGGTCAATTCTTTCTGCAGAACATTGCCTCGGCGACCCTCAAGTTCCTTTTGTCGAAGTTTTTCGGCACGCTCAATGGCTTCAAGACGATTCTCGTGATTTGGTTGCAAGGCACGAACTTCATCAAGAACACCTTCTTTTGCCGCGGCAGGATCAATTGGATCAATACGGTTGAGTTTGGAAAGACTTCGACCGGTACCGATATGACTTGGGGATCCATCCTTCAATTGTTCTTTAGTAGCTTGTTCAACGAGTGCAAAGGTTTGTGCGGCCTTCTCCAAATCATCTTGAAGATCTGCTGCAAGGTCTTCTTGCATTGTAATCTCTTCACGATCATTGCAAACTGTCTCCAATTCCTTCTCCCAGATCTTTGTCCAGATTGGTCTCTCACGTTTCAAGAAGTCTTGCATCCTCTTCAACTCCATTGTCGCTTGAGAAATATCCTTGGCAACAGTCTCCAATTGCTTGGGAAGAGGTCGTACACCACGTTGTACAACATCCTTTCGTAGATCTTCAACAATATCTTGAAGATCATCCACTTGTGCAACCAATTTATCGGAATCTTCGCTGAGGTTCTTCTTTCCACCATTGACATAAGAACGTCCAGAATCACCATTGATATCTGGAATAACAGCTTTAACGGCAACACTTTTGACGGAGCTAGCCTTTGTGCGAATCAAAGCCATGGAACTTTGAATGTCAGATTGGAAGCTAGAGTAAGTTTGCCTGAGTACTGCAAGATCGCGACGAAGGCTTTGGATTTCAGTAAGTTGAGCTTGACCATTGGCTTTCGATGGGCTGGAATTAATGCCATTGGTGATACGTCCAGTGTCGATCATTGAAAGTCTTGCAGAACTAGGTGGCGCAGATGCGATTCGAGCCATCTCCTTTGCAGCATCCTGTTGGCGATCCGAGACTCTTTGAATTGTAACTTGTTGATCATCCACTGCTGTTTTGACACTCTCGACCATTTTCTTCAATCCTCCTAGACTATCATCAATATGTCGCTTCACTTCATCTAGAACTTCAACATTTAGTACAAGTACAGAACGATCTTTGATATCTTGAAGATCTTCCAATTCGTGACGAACTCCAGATACTGGATCTTGGATATAAATCTCGGGTAGATCAACACCATTGTTGTGGGTATTCCAGGCAAACTTTTCGATGAACGCCAACTGTAGTCTTGCCATAGATAAGTCCTTGTATCCATCAGCAAGGACAAACTTCTTAACCTTGGTCTTATATTGTAAGAAAATTGTGATCTCTTTATCAGGTGGAGGTGGAGATTCTTCGGGTGTAAATTGTCTAGCTTGGCTACCATAAGAAGGACTTTCTCTTTTCGAAGGGGATCGCTTGTGTTGGGGGGCTTGAGGAGGTTCAGAAGTAGCCTTTTCTTCATCTTGATCTTGATTATCAAAGTTTGGAAGAACATCAGGGGGTGGTCCATTGAGAGTTGCACTCGGTCCATCATAATCATTAATAGACTGTCTGAACTTGTCTTCTGGGGTCTTGACTATAGGACTGTCATTCGAGGGTGGTTCTTCTGGCTGCTGAATTAATGACTCTTGACTATCTTCGGCAATCACACTTGGCTTTCGAACTGGGGATGTCTCATTCTGAATCAGACGAGAATTTGTTCGACCGAGACGTTGGTCACGATTTTGAACAGCTCTCAGCGACTCCCTGGCATCATTGCGTCCTCTGTTTGGTATTGGCGAGTTTTGTGGAACAGGCATCATTGGAACTCCATTGGGAGATGCACCAACAAGTTTTGAGATTTGATAAGCAGAATAACGTCTGGAAGCTCTTCTTTCCAAATCCCCCCCTTTTTGTAAAGCTACCAATGCAGCATTTGTCTTTGGTGGCGGCGGAGGTGGTGGAAAATTATCCACATTCAAAAAACCAGGATCATTTGGACGTGGCATTGGTATAGAGACTTCATCTCCCGGATAAGGTGGAACAACAGGAATGCTCTGCATTGTTTGGCTTGACAGTGTAGATTGATCTGAAGATACTGAACCTCGAGATGAGTCTCTGGGTGGTCCAGCCGCTCTTCTGCTTGATGATCCTGTAGCCGAAGAAGTCCTCGGAGGTATGTTAGAGTCGGTGGTAGATTGTCCTTTGCTTCCCCTATCATTTGCCACACCCGACTCCCCTTGAAAATTATTTTCCAGCCCTTGATTCAGCAATGTAGTCAACCCAGTACTATTACTCGCAATGCTACTGAGGCTCCCATTTCTCGGTATGGTTTCTCCATTTTGTGATGCGCTATCTCGCCCTTGTTTTTGCCGCAGTTTTTGTTGCTTCCGCTTTAAACCATGCAGGAGAGTAATGATTATATCTCTAATTCGAGGCAGGTATTTCTCCAAGCTCTCGACACTTGCTTCTTGACTGAGCGTTGATTCGAGTATATGTCGGAGCAACTCTGGTACATTCCCCAAATCCGAAGTATCAACATTTATTGCTGTAAATGCCCTACACGCAATATTGAACTCATATCCCAAGCGCACATAAACATCCGAAACTTGTGCGTCTGTCGCTTGATGTCGAGACCATTGTGTGAGGGTTTCGAGAAGTTGTTTCGTGGCGACCAGAAGATGTGTTACGCTCTTTTCGATCTGAGATAATGGTGGGGGGTTTTGACCACTTTGACTACTGCTGCTTGTCGGAGGTTGACCACCCTATTCCAAAATCAACACATTAGCATGCATTCTCATGGACGAGATCATTGTCGCCAAGGCGAATCAATTACATCAAGGGGAACCAATCACTTACATTTTGTCTTCTTCCGGAGTGATTGCTTTGAACAGACTTGGTCGAAGCCGTTGAATTCCTTGGCTGGGGACCCAAACTTGGAGATATAGCCCTGGCGGATATGGTCGGAGGGGGACCAGGGGAATCCGATGCTGGAGATCGTCTTTGAACGGGTCGTTGAGGTGCTTGCATTTCTGCGACCGATCTAATTATTGATATCCTATGGGAAGTCGAAAGGAGGATTCCGCAAAGAGTCAGCGCGCCATGCACCAAAGTATCCTATGATAACCCGAGTTATTTGGCAAATCAATGCAATTCGATGCGCTCCGATGATGAGAGGGTTAGGAAAGAAATTTGCGGCAAATGAATGTGAATCCTTCGTGGTTGTCGTAAAAGTTGTTCAAGTAGATGGGTATCAATTCGAATGGATTTAATTCAATTCAATCAATCTACACGGCAGGTGAGTGCCTCATGCAAGTGTGCCAGATCACGCTAGTTTAGCCGAAAAGGTTTACTCAGGTGGTGAAACCTTTCTGACTGGGGAACGTTTATAAGAGGGTAGGTCCGAGCTTTTGGAGAGATTTACAGTGGAATCACATGTTTAAGGGTAGATTGAGGGAGAGGAGAGGGTGAATGAATAACGTGAGTGCAGTGGGACTAGGACAAAAGGAGATTAGTGAGATAGGCAGGTCATGAAGTAAAAATAAAATATTACTCGTACTAGGGAGGTAGTGCAGTGCGTTGATATTAACTTTGATCACTTTGATGGATTAGGTAAGATGCGAAAGATGCACGACTGGAGTTGTCTAATGTAGAACAACTTCGAACCACTTGACGGTACTTGTCGTTCACAGACACTTGGGCATTCAGACATCAAATTAATCATTTTAAATAAGTCCAGTTTGGATTTCCATTTTCAGACATCCAAATGACAAGGACTATCCCTGCCGTTCCAATTTTGGGTTCATTCTGCTCCCGTACGAAAGCATTTTATATTAACAGACCAACCTCTTTATTTTAACAACAACCTTGGAATGGTGAGATGGGTGAAGGTAATCTCACGAAGAAAGTCTTTTCTGACAAATGCAGGCGTCCTTCATATACTTCAGATATAGACGAAGCACTAGAAGAGAGTTAGAAGAGAGTTAGAACGCAAGTCAGAGTTATACATACCTAGTATCCCTAGTAGCTTCTAGAAGTCAAACAAGGCGAAACAAGCTCTTAAAGGGGACCGCGATCACATTACTTGGTCTCAATGTGGATGAAAGAAGTAGAGCTACACCAGCATTTTAGGTTATCCTCGAGCCCAATTGACATTAGAGAGATCCATCGGCCTCGTTAAAGTTTCTTGCTGTATGAACCCTCCATCAACCATGACAACTTCAAATTACTTCTCGAAATCAACCATCAAGAGAAAGCATTCCAGACTCGAGTCTACTGTTTGAAGCTTATCAAGCACCGGTACTTTACTGCTTATTATATCATACTAAACACGTATAATCTAGAGCGATACCCACAACCAAGGTATCAGGTATATCACAGGTGTCAGATGGCACTGCGCTCGAGGTACAACTCGGGTATTTTCATACCGCGCGGCAGTGACCAATATTCAACAAATTCAATCCCGTCCAGGCCGCATTCCGAGGCCGTGGGGGCATGCAAGCCTTTTTCCTTTTCCTCTGATTGGCTGTTATCTCGACCCCCGTGCAGATGAAGATATCCGAGAGAAAGGAAAGGTACAGCAGACAAACATACATCAGAATGACCTAGGAATCCTCAACAATTTTGTAAAGGATTTGTTGATCGTGAAGAATGAAGGAGTTGGATGAAAACAAAAGCTTTCTCTATCTACGAGATACTCGACGATGTCCTCACCCCTAGATCATCACATACGTCACGTATTTCCATTCTTTCCATACGAGGTACCTAGCTACCTACGCGACGTCATCCATGATATTTGTAACGTGGCCGAGTACAAACGCGAGAGGATATAAGTTATAAGATGCCAGAAAAAGTCCGGTCGTACTTGAATCTTCCATGCAAGTGTCCAATCCATGTAGGGATTCGAAGCTCAGGCCTGTGTTACCAGACATTTAAATATGCCTAGTACCTTATGAAAGCGCTCGGGACCTTGAAGAAGAGGATTGAAAAGCATCTTAAGATTTGGATCGTCTGGGCTAGGTAAGATCAGGCCATTTCGTAATGGAGGAAGCGCTTTCGGATCTTTGTTTTCTAGAAGAATGAGAATCCTGTGATTGATTACCTGGTAATTGCCTAGGTAACCAGGCTATTGTCTATGGTTTGAGTTGGATTTATCATTGTACTAGTAGAGTATCTGATGAATGTATATATTGAAGCGTGATATTTTAGACCATTCTAGGTAGGAACTCAATACTTCATTATTCATAGAAATGTATAGGAATGTCTATATAATGCCTGACTACCTACTATGTAAATCCCCTTGAAATAAATATAGAACATCTGTAGTCTATCATCCATCATCCATCATCCATCATTCATCAGCCATCATCACCTACCTATGCAAGTAAGCCTGCGCACCAAGGAAGATTATTGTGCAATTGTTACCGCACGCACATCTCTCATACCAAGGTCAAAGGATGCCCCGGTGTTCGTATATGTGACCCGAGCGACCCAAATGGACCTTTCTCTCCCCCTTGTTGAATGAAAATATTGGAATCGCATCTTTGCATTTACGATCCTCAGCCTATCTGAGAAGCCTTTACGAGTATCTCTGTGTGGTTTTCACCATCTAGGTACTCTCCATCATGCATTATTTCTTTTTTCCTTTTCATCTGAAGAATGAAAATAAATGAAAATAAAACCAAGCCCCTTTTTCCCGACAGTCCATCCTCCCGAATTCCACACTTCTTTTATTACTGACTGTACGATATCTGATTTCCCCAGTTACGATGTGACTAAACGTTTCATTATGTGGTTATGATGATGATGATATCTACCATTGAGGCACATTTGCATCCCATCAAACCCCCATTCGGATTAATGCTCCCGTCTATCGACACTAGGATATGAACTCTACCGGATCCCCGAGATATTAATAACATGGAAAGGGAAGAAGGCTGGACGGTTGACTGTTCGATTGATTTGGGGTCGTGGTCCAGCGAAGTTCCTTGTAGTATGGTCATCGTGTCGGAGAGAATCGTGGAGTAGAGACAAGAGCTCTTGGATGGATAGGTCCCCCAGTAGCTAATAAATCAATAACCGTGGATTCTGCCTCGAGGGAAGGAAAAAGAGTGGATGGGGCTGGGATGGTGTTGACCTCGAGCTTTTAATACGGTGGTCGATTGGGGCGTGGTGGACTGGTACGGCTGTCAGATTAATCATATCAGTCATATCAGTCATATCATATCATATCATGGATTAATCAATCTTCACTTATTGTCACCCTTTGCAAACTTCATCCTCGATGTTGAAACTTTCACTTCTTTTTCTTTTGGACTTCTCTTCCTGGGTAGTTTACTAGGTACCTTTTTCTTCCTATCCTACTTCTTCTCCTCCTGGCTATATTTAGTAGTCTCTCCAATAAGGAAATACTTTATGAATGATAAAAGTTCGATTAATTGCTAGTACCGTCAACAAAGATTCGATATATCAAGAAACGTCACCCAAGTCATCCATCCATTGATCCATCCATCCCATCCACCGTACAATCAAATATCTCTACGAACACTGAAGCAAACCTCCCTTGGGTCAACAGACAATAGGAAAGAAATCGAAACAATTACTTCTTTCTCTCTTTACTAATCCGTTTATTTATCTCGAGATAGAAATCTTACCTAATTCTTGATTGCAACTACATTCTTCTCCTACCGTAGAACTAGGTACTTGCTGCGTATTCTAGACTTAATATGATGAGTCTACGAGTATTTAGAAATACATTCGACTTATTGTCTTTTGAATCTACCTACTACCTCCCTACCTACACACCCGTTGCTTGATAAAACCAAGCCAAAATACCCCATTCGCTTGAGGACATCATTTATTCATCACCCAACTTTCACTACCTAGTAACCACAACTTAACTACTTACACTCCCTCTCCTCCACCCGAACCACCCCCTTCAGAAATTCTGATGGACATTTCCCCTCTTCTGAAGGATCCAGAATAACCATAACCACCACCACCACCAATTCCCCCTCCCAACACTCATAACTTTCAATGATTGTTTGATCTGTTACGATATACTGTAACCATCTTCACTCGTCACGAAAGGGAGAGCAGTGGAGGTCTTTTTGATTTTTTCATTCGATTCATCTTCTTCTCTTCTCATAATTCTTTTTCCTATCCGAGGTGAGACAAGATGGTTCTTTAAATTCTACACATACATACACACACGCACACACTTATCAAAAGTTATGATTAATATTATGATTATTATACACTTTTACAACAACCCCAGCCTTTCTTTTTGACACGATTGATTAAGCTTGGAGCTTTCGCAATCAACTCAAACAACCACATCACAATTTCACTTCTTTAGTTACGGCAATTGTGCATGACATTGCATGTATGCTAACCACATTCCTTTTCCATTAGAATTTTATCTTTCGACTTGGGACCAGTTCCAGATTGAACCCCAGATTATTCGCGAATCCTCCAGCCTTGACACCACGCACACATATTGGGCGCGATTTGAGAAGATCAAAGGAAGGGTGTGTTTTGGAGATTTCCATTTGTGTGGTATGTATTGCGGCTTTTCCCTCCATCTCTCTTCCCCAGCTCTGATGACTCTCTCACTCCCTCTGTCATCGATTGCATTGCATGCATAGTTGATGAAGTGCTTTGCGCATTTCTTGTGCGTTGTGTAACCCAAAGCCGAATCACACTCACCTTACCTACTTACTTCCCTACTTCCCTACCTACCTACCTACCTGCAACATTCACCTTCAAATCTTGTGATTCACATGGATTGGGTTACTAATTTATTTCCTCTCCAGATATCTCTTCGAATAGATCATACACGTACCACGACAAAATTCAAGAGAATCGACTTACATCGGACCATCAGTTGTTGAATATGGTACAACAAGGAAAAAAGGGCAACGACCTTCCCAACGGCGGCACAAAGTACAGAGAACAATCAGGAAACATGACGTCGCAAAGAAAAGATATGGGAGACGCTCGAGGAAATGGTAATGGAAAGGTTGATGGCAGGTCGCAAAATGGTTGGTCCTTTCTACATTGTGTCAATGACATCACAAATGCTAACCTTGCTCAGGTAACTCGAGCTTTTTCCGTACAGACACTGCGATTTCGGGCAACCGAAACCAAGGAGAGCGTGTATTACAAAGATGGGTTCCTGACAAGCCCGCCGATAATGATGGTGGCTTGGAATCAGGTCGAGGAGGAAGAGTAGCTCCTTGGGACCAATTCGCAGAGAATGAGCGACGATTTGGCTTGAAGACAGACTACGATGAGAACATCTACACAACCCAGATCAACACAAGCCATCCGCAATATTCGCAGCGAGTCGCCGAGGCAGATCGAAAGGCTAGAGAAATTGAACGCAGCACGGCAATGAACTCTCATGTTGCAGAAGAACGTATTGCGGACCACACTGGACCAAATGAGAATGGACTTGATGAAGAAGACAAGTGAGTTTCGTGGATTCTATCCCTTGCATATAATTGCTAACATATGGGCAGATACAGTGGCGTTCGCAGACAACAGGATTTCCCACCCCTCACCGCATCAAAGGGTGCATATCAACCACCTGGAAAGCGTGCTCCAGTTGACCGCGCACCCGCAGCTGCTCCCGTTGTTGCTCCCGTTGTTGCTCCCGTTGTTGCTCCCGTTGTTGCTCCCGTTGTTACTCCCGTTGTTGCTCCCGTTGCTGCGCCAGTTCCTGCCCCAGTCACTGCCCCAGTTGCTGCTCCGGCAGATCGTACTCTTGTCGACTCAGCCATCATGTTTGCAGGAGCTAAGGCCGATAAACCCGCCGATAAACCCGCCGACAAGGCAAAACCAGCTACAGCCGCGAAGTCAACAAAGCCAGAGGTCGCAACTCCACCTGCTACCACTGATTCAAGTACCACTCCCACTCCAGAGGTCAAAAAGACTGTGGCTCCTTCTGCAAGCCGCACAATTCCTCCACCAGTCAAACATCTGGGTGGGCCAAATGCTACTGCAACTGTTGAGGCTGATGTTTCCAAGGCTTTCAAGACCTTTGCTGCAACTCAAAGAAACAATGTTTCACAAATTCGCGCCAACAAGATCAAGAATGATAAGCAAATCAAATTAAATGACCTCAAGAGATTTGCCAATGATTTCAAGTTGCATACTCCAGTTCCATCGGATCTTGTCCCTATCATTGCTAAGGATCCAGCAAAGCAAAAGGCGATCCAAGAGAAAGCACAACGCAATGCTGAAGAAGCAAAGCTCAATCCTACTGACTCGGCAAAGCCAATTACCCCAGGGGCAGACGGAGTTTCTGCACAACGTTCCGCTACTACAACCTCTACTCATACTATATCGCCACCGCCCGTTACATCTGGTCGCCAAAACGTTAATCGTGGACCTTATCCTCAAGGCACCCACAGTTTCACACAAAATTCTCGCAGTGACAGACCTGTTCAAGCACAGCAGACCATGCCCCGAAGTGGCACCGCCGGACACTTGGCCCAGCGATTGAGAAATATCGAACAAAATAGACCAGCTCAAGTTCCATCCAATGTCATGCCAGCCCATGAAGCCAGACTTCCTCCTACTGGTCCTTCGAACGCTGCCGATTCAAATTTCTCCCGTCGTTCGAGTGGCGTGGCGAGTGCGCAAGGTGGCCCAAGATTGAATGCTAGCGTCAGCGAATTCCGGCCCAATGCATTCGCAAAAGACTTTAGTCCCGCTGGTCCAAGCAGTGGCTCAAGTCCTCGTTCAGCAGCCAATGCTCCAGAGGCTTCAACAGCACCAGTCGCACGTTCCTTGATTCGCCGTAAGCCAATGGCTAAGAGCGCTCGTCCTTCACTCCAAGGCAAATATGATGCAATGGAGCTCATCAAGACTCTTAAGCCAGGAGAGGGGAAGAATTGGCTAGCCAATGGTGGTTTGAAGCCAGCTTATGACACTCATTTGCTCTGGAAACTCACTGCTGGTGATGCACCAACGGAGTCTTATATACAAGTCTTTGAAAAGGCACCATTCCCTACTACTACACCCGTTGTATCGGAGCCTCACCCACCACAAGCAGCTCCACAAGTACCACACCAACATCAATTGCCATTCCATCTTCAATCTGGCGTTCACAACATCAATGCTAGACAATCCCCGCGTCAACCACCTATCAACATGCATGGAGCTCAGATGGGTCATCCTGCCCCAACATTCAATGCTGATGAATTGCGTATGATGCCATCGCATTCTGCACAATCCTTTTCATCACCAAGAATGCAACAGCTTCCAATGGCAGCCTTCCATTCTCCCATGGGGGGAAATGCTCAATTGGCTTACAACCCACAGATGGTCTCTTACCCTGGTGCACCTCAAATGCCACCATTCAGATCCCTTTCGCAAACTCATCAATTTATGCCACAACAAGGTCATATGGGTCAACCAATTATGATGGCTAACCCTGCAGGTGGATTCATTCCTCCACAAACAATGGGACCTGGTCCACAAATGATGTATCCACCCGCACAAGGTCAATTCATGCCACCAAATAATGGACATCCTCCAGCCATGCCAAATGGCGGTTATCCAAGTCCGGGCCGAGGTGCTCCAATGATGATGAATCAAGGTTCTCAACAAGGTCACCCACAACCTATGTATGGTATGAGCCCAGTCCCTCAATATGGAACACCCGTTTTCCCGCAACCAATCCCAAATCAAAGTAAGTTGAGAAGTTCAAGAAATTTTGCAATAGATTCTAATGTACCAATAGTGCCAATGCGAGGTGGTGCTTATGGAGCACCGAACCAATACGCTACAAGCCCTCAGAATATTCAAGGCGGTCCAAGAAATCAGTATAACCCAGATTTCAATGGCAACAAACAAAATTTCCGACACAACCAACACCCACATGGCCCACCCAACAACCAAGTCCCTACCGGCCCTCAAGCTCAAACTAATCCTGGGGCTGATGAGAGTAAATGAGCGAAGATGCTCTGACTTTGGAAAATATATTCATCACGTCGATGCTTTAGCATCATGCATTTTGACAATATGGAGGAGAACAGCATCAAGTCTATGATCTTTATTTGTCGCATCTTTATAGTGATTGCATCAGTATAGTTCATTAGACCTTATTTGGATCATTGGCATCAATAATCCAAAGATCAGGGCAGTTGGATCCATCCCACCGGTTTGATCTCAAATCAATGGTGGTATTCATTGGTACAAAGTTATTTTTTTTGCTTAGCTGTGTAGTATGGAGAATTATATACTGCCTTTGAGATGTATATCTGATGATTGTATCAGAAGATTTGACCAAATTGATGGATTCGACTGCTATTAAGTTTATTGGACAACTCACAATCCAACTGTACAGTGGGGTGGAAGGAAGGGAACCATCTGCATGGAATGTTTTTATCTTCAAAGAAATAATCATTCATTAAGCATTTGGTGAGCTGGCCAGAATAGCAGATGCGATGCGGGATTCCATCTTATGAGAGATGGCTTGATGAAAATGTATACATGGAGATATGATGGAAGGAATGAATGAATTATAAAGAATTTTTTTTTGCTGATGGGGTAGTGGATTATACTTTTCTACTGCCATTGTGGTTATGTATCTTACATAGCTTTAGATTTATATGCATAAACACCATTCCATCACCATTTTTTAGTTTTTGATATGATGTGAGGCGATGTACTGAGTTCAATAATCTTTATTTTGGATTTATTTAATCATGATCTTAATTAGTGACTCCTCAGATAAAGCACGCACTCCCTTAACCTGAGTTGCTAAATAATGATATATATACGAAACTCGAATGGTTCATAACATATAAATAAATGAGTAAATAAATAAGTAAACAAAATAATCATCAGCTTCCAAATCATTAGTTTTCGGATCATTAACTTCTAAATCATTCTTCTGCCTCATTCTTCCGCCTCAACCACCATCTTTAACTTCAAACTCCCGACTCGGAATCAGAATCAGAATTAATAGGGGGATCGAGACCCGCCGCTTCTTCGCTCGGTAGTTGACGCGGAAACCAGCCGTAGGTGGGGAGGGAGATGTGGTGGGTGTTTACTATTTTGGAGGGGGGGGGGGGGTGGGGTTAGTTAGTTGGATGAGGATATGGGGAGAAAGGAGGGAAATAAATACATACGAGAACCAACCGTTACTTCGATACCTTCGCTACGTAAAATGGCGGCTTGGGTTTGTGCGCCCGAGGGGTGGGATCTTTTGGGGAGGGGGGTTAGTTTGATTTTGGGGGATGGGGGGGGTTTGGAGGGAGAGGGAGGGGGTTGGAAGGAGGAGGGATATGAGGGGTATGAGGGGTATGAGGGGTATGAGGGGTATGAGGGGTATGAGGGGTATGAGGGGTATGAGGGGTATGAGGGGTATGAGGGGTATGAGGGGTATGAGGGAGATGGGGGAGATGGGGGAGATGGGGGAGATGGGGGAGATGGGGAGATGGGGGAGATGGGGGGAGATGGGGAGAGGGGAGAGGATAACAAGAAAAGGGAATAGTTTGAATAAAATATTTGAGAAAATAGTTTGAGAATGTAGTTTGAGAAAATAGTGAATAATAATGATGCATGATGATGTATAATGATGAGGGAGAGGCGAGGAAAAGAGAAAAGAGAAAGAGATAAAATACATACCGTGGACTTATCTCCCCTTTTGCATTAATCACTCGTTGCCAGGGTACATTTCCGTTGTGGAAGAGGTGAGAAGTGGATGTAGAGGGAGAGGTAGAGGGGGGTGTGGTGGAGGAGGGGGCGCTGGGAAGATGCTTAAGACAAATTCCTACTTGGCGGGGGCGGTTGGCTGGATGGGGGAGAGGGGATTAGTTGTTTGTATGTATGTATGTGTGTGTGTGTGTGTCTATGGGGTTTGGGAAAGTGTGAAAGGAAAAGGGAGGAAGAGGAGGATAAAAACAAAGATCAAAAAGAAAACTCACGCGTCCCAATCAACCACGCAATATGTCCATATGTCGTTACTTTTCCAAACGGAATTTCTTGGATGGCGCTGTAGACGGAGTGGTAGAAGGTGGTTGCTTCGTCGGTGCGGGGCATAGTTGGGGTTAGGTGAATGGTTGTTGTGTTGTGTTGTGTTGTGTTGTGTTGTTTCTCTGTATCTGAGATTTTTATAAGAGGGAGGAGGGAGGAGGGGTTTTGAATTGTGGGTGTGTGGATATGAAATCAGTCTTTTAATTAATATGTGATTATTGAAATGAAGGGTTTGTGTTATTAGGGTTATTGATATAAAGTATAGAGTATAAAAAATAAAGTATAAAGTTTGAAGTATATAGGGCGCAGGGCACAGCTAACCGGGAGGAAGGGAGGGGAGGGAGGAAGCGGGAATTAATGAGTAGACGAATTGATGAATAGATATATTTGAGAATAAGAATACTATCTAGTAATAATCTCTTGCTATTTGAGAGGAATAGAGTTTATAGTTTATAGATTGTAATTATGATTTGGTTTTGGAGTTTAGAGTTTAATTCTTTTTGATTTTTATATAGATGTATTATACTACTATAATATAGACCTCTTTTCAAAGACGAATTCTTTAATTTCAGAATTTTTGAAATTGCTAGCCGAGCAAAAATTGATTGAAAATATCAAGAATATCTCAGTGAAAAGTAGAGCATGTATTCTATCTCTTCTCAAAAGTACTCTCAATACTTTTTAAAAGACCTCTTCTTATATTTTAAAAGAGATACTTATTTATATCTAAATTCTAATTCTAATTCTAATAACGGAGAAGGTTTAGTTTATATATGCCTCAGGCATTTTTACCTTTGCTTACAAATGCGGGTAAACTCATGACAACATTAAGGGAAAGCAAATGCGGGGTTACTTAAGGTTACTCGTATATTTTTAGATTTAACAACAAACTAATCACAATACAACACGACATCATTCAACTATCCATGGATCAACTAACAAGTATTCATACACACAAATTTGCAAGTTTTCTCCTGGAAAACATCTCTCGCGATCACCTATTATGTTTCTCCCAGAATGGATGTTCCATCGTGCTCATTATGTGAACGTCTAACTCTGCCATATCTGGAACCCTGCGAACCTTCTATCCTTCAAAATTTTCGTGAGAAGTTCTTCCCTGAACCATGCGCAACGTGCGACGCTGAAGAAGACCAGACTCTTCAGATTTGTGAAGTTTGCAGGCATCTTCGTCTACAACATTTGGTTTCTTGTAGTCAATCTTGGTTTGCGAGCGAACATCGCAGTCAATTCACCAAAGCTCTAGAGTACATTCAGCATGCAGGGAAGAAATTATATGGACATTGGTTAGGGAGCGATGATAGGGGTCGATTCCCCGAAACCACAGATAATATTCAACAGGTGGTGAGGAAATTGCATGAGGAACGACGGTCATCGAATATCGCGATCGGAATCGAATTAGGCACGTTTAATGAACTGAAAGGTCGGTCAAGCTGTAAGCTTTGCTCTGAAATTATGGAATTATTTGTTTTTCGATGGAAAAATAAAAAATTTACCGAGGATTTCTTAGACAAGTACGTTGTCACCACCACCAAAATTTCACGGAGAAAGGAACTTTCTATCCATGTGAAGCTTAAAGAAGGCAACCGGGTCCAGATCTACTCGACGATCAAATTCACGTCATCCCAATTGTCCCATGCAAGGCAAACAGATCCTGTCAGATCTATGTCTCGGGAGCCGATTAATTGGGATCAAATCGAGGGGTGGATTCAAACAGACGAATGCAGATTTAACCCCAAACCTGAACGCTCCCTAGTTCTTCCGAAACAGTTTCGTGTTATAGATGTCGAAAGAGACAAGGTGATTTTAGCACCTGATCACTGTGAATTTGTCGCGCTAAGTTATGTATGGGGTGAGACAACCAGCGACCTGATGCTGTGTACCAGCAACGTTCAGCAGCTTGCCAAAAAAATTTCTATCTCTAGAATGGATATTCCAGCAACTATCACAGATGACATGATAGCCTGTGCAATGATTGGCAAAAGATACCTTTAGGTCGATCGCCTCTGTATTGTGCAGGATGATAGTGATGACATTAAACTAGCTCAGATAGAGAGAATGGGTGATATCTACTCATCTGCATTCTTGACCATAGTAGGGGCGTGTGGGACCGACGCAAGAAGTGGCCTAGCAGGGATTGATGGCAAGCCCCGGACCAGAGCACCCTGGATCATCTCTTTGAACAAAATGATTTTAGTAGAAGATGTGGATCATCCATTCTATATACAGTCAGAGGCAATTCCAAAATAGCACACCAGAGGGTGGACTTTCCAGGAGCTTGTTCTCAGCTCTAGATTGCTTATATTCACAGACTTCGGAATATGTTACATGTGCAACCCAAAAGACAAACCCAAATATGGATGTCGGGGTGCCTTTGGATTTCCACCTAACGATTTTATGAGTCTGCAAAGACACGACTTTGAAGCCCGCAATATCTGCCGCTTGATAGAGAAATATTCAGAACGTCACTTGACCTGTGATGCAGATAGAATTCGAGCGTTCTCAGGAATTTTCAATCATCTTGGAATTCTGCATCAATCATGAATGCCTTGGAATGAATTCGATGACAATATCCTTTGGCGGCCGTGTTTGTGGAAGCAAACTAGTCGAACTCACAATTCTAGTGAAGCTGCATTATTCCCAACTTGGTCATGGAGTTCAGTCGCCGGACCTGTTAAATTTGAAATATATATCTACAATGTGCCGGTGACAACTTGGGCTCATTTCTCACCGGAAGAGGACAATTTTGACGTGTTGATTCCACCTAAAATGAAACGCTACGGATTGCATCAATTAGCTCATACAGAAAGATTCTTTGATCTTGAGCACTGGATCGATCTTCGTGATTGTAAGTGCAAAGGCTTGAATCAGGAATGCTGCGAAGACTGCTGCCTTGATAGTCACACTCGTGTACAAATGAACATGCAGAGAAGAACATCGACTTTTCTCAAAAAATTCTCCGATGAAGATACCAATGCAGCTCTTATACCTGGACGTTTGTTGCTATTAACCCAAACTGCTAGGTTACGTCTAGAATATTATGGCACACTTTCTGGCGAGCCTGAATCACCAACTGAGTTTTCTCTATGGAATGAAGATGAAAAATGGACTGGGATAATTCAGCTATTGGAATATGATGCGGAACTGGTCATGCAGATGTGTAAAGGTGGCAACAAGGCTTTCTTTGACTTTGCTGCTATTTCCATTTCCTATATATGGGATGGTTCGAGCCCGCTTTACAGATTTCTTGACAATACACAAGTGAGTAAGTATTTGTATCAAGCGCCTTTTACCCGAGAAGATGAAGTAAAGTTGTTTTCCGAGTCGAAGGAGAAATTCTTCCAAGAGATGAGATACAAAGGCTATTATAAACCACTTTGCGATCGATTAGTTGACGAACTACCGGTTTTGAATGTGATGCTACTACGTTGGCGTGGAAAGGTAGCTCAGAGAGTTGGTCTTGGGCAAGTTTGGGTAAAAAGATGGACTCAATCAAACCCGAAAATTAGTCCTATAGTTTTAGGATAAGATGTTCTCGAATATAATAGATTTTATTGACTAGTGAGAAGTTCGAGTGATTAGAGTAGACGCGATATTTCTTCTATTATTTGAAGGAGTATGAATTGAGATTAAATCTAATTTAGAATATATAATGGAATTCTCGTAGATATAAGAGAAATAATTATAATTAGGAGTAAGTATATAAGCTATATCTAAAGAGAAATAGAAGCGAGTATATATAGATAGCTATCTACTTAGAGTATTTTGACATTTTCTAAATTCCTAAGATTTTATAAGATAGTAACTATATATATCTAGATACTTTATATTCTAAGTTATAAAATTACAATAATAAAATGAGTTTCTCTCTTTGAATAATCATCTAGTTGATACATGAATAATCTCTACTTGTGACGATCCTGTCATATTAGTGGATCGGCTAGGTCCTTACATGATCCACAATCCTGTATATTACCACTTCCTTCCGAAGAGCTCTTCTAGCTCTTCACCTTAATATTCTAAATGATACAATCGTCACATTATACTAAGGTCATATAAATTTTTTAAGCTCTTGATTACTCCTGCAAAGCTTTCTATCGCTAGCCCGCTCGTCGAATGCTTACTACCTTCTACATCTACTTCCCCGATACAATTATTTGTATAATCTTTAATCAAGATCTCTCCCTAACTCCACTTTTGCAAATCTTATTCACCGACAAACTGATATTTTATTATTATATCATTTAGAATCTCCTTACTCTATCAATAATAGATTCGAAAATCCTGAACCTAACACACAAACTACAGGAATTGATCAATTCGAAACATCAATACACTCGCACAATTGATACCACAACAAAACAGCTTATTCAATTAATCTGCTAGACCAATCCATATTCCATTAACACTTTCACCACTCTATCAATATTATCAACAAGAAATGTATTTCAAGCGGATCTCCTTTCTTTCACTCATTTTATCTTTCAACAACTCTCGAAACCTTTTTTTATTAATTTCAAAACCTTTCTCGCAAAAGTAATAAAATTGCAAAACATATACTTCCATAAAGCGATTAATAATACTATGAATTATATTATAAGCAATATTGGAATTAGTATTAGAACTATAAATTAGATATTAATAATAATAAAGAATATAGATTATAATATAATTAGATTAAAAAACCATATTTAGAATACTATTAATATACTTGAGGGTAAGCTTTTCAGAAGGAGGGGGTAGTATAACGATCCTATCATATTAATAGATTGGCTAGATCCTCACATAATCTATAATCCTATATATTACCACTTCCTTCCAAAGAGCTCTTCTAGCTCTTCACCTTAGTATTCTAAATGATGCAATCGTTACATTACTATTCTCTATAAAGAAGCTAAAGAAATATCGTTATAAAAAGTATAAGTATATTCGAGCAATCTTATATATTAAAAGTTTAGATTTGAAGAACGTTTATATAATAATATAGTAAATACTTTATTAATACTAGAAGTATCTATTTAAGTAAAATATAATCCACCCCGCCTCAATATAACTGAAAGTAAACAACTTGTTCATTTACTATCTCGATATAATTATACTTATAAAGGGTTTAACTCATTTCTGAAGAGTAGAAATTGTTTAATGTTTACTAGAGTAATACATTAAGTTTCATATGTCGTGTGTTTGTGTTTGTTACTTGATCTTAGGTAGGTATTCATAAGTTCGCATCCCAGCCACCGGAGATTTTTGACAGGTACCTAGTAGATACCTAGTGAATCAATCCCGTTTTAATTCTTGGTTTCCCAGCCTCGTTTGTTGCGCGCTTTAAGGAAAGTTTACTTTCTTTTCTATTTCCACTACTACTACATACTCATTACCTGCATAATCTTTAAATGAAGCTTCTTTTCCATTTGTCAATTTAATTTGTTGCGAATTTGTATGCATCACTGAATTACCTTTGATCTACCCGATAGCTCTTAAGCTCTCGAAAGCTGATCCTAGTACTGATATCGATTAGGTACATAGTCTCCACTCTGCTATCAATTTTAAATCGGGAGCTGGCTGGATAAGCCATTCTCGAAATGCGTCTCTCGGCGAAAATTTTAGGTCTCCCGACTTCGATTTTGATATTGTTGATTTCGCAGACACATTCGGTACAGGCGGTTGATATTGATAATAATCGATTACTGGCTCTGTGGCCTCGCGATTGGATACATGTTAAAGACTGGGTTTATGGATCTGCGAGGAGGGAAAGAGATGAGGGATTGGAGGGGAGTGATGTAGTGGTTGCGAAAAGTCCAGTTGGGATACTGAAGATGAGTGAGGATGAAGGAGAAAAATTCTATATGGAATACTGGAGATTTGGAAATGAGGATACGCACATGAGTTTGGATGGAGAGGATAAGTTTCTGAGGGAGAGGGATTTGAAGGAGGAGGCTAGATCACTTGCGAATTCATCGATTCCTATTCTTTTTCGAGCGCCATTTGCCTTACATACGGAAAATCATTCAGGATTCTTGGATTATGAAGAAATTCGAGCTCGTAAAAAGGATTCGGCTGCCGCGTTGGCTATACTGGAGAGAAGAGATTTTAAATGTCCTACGGGAACATCGAATTGTTCATCAATCGGATATCCAAATAGTTGTTGCGCAACTGATGAAACATGCTTTCAAATCACAGATACTGGATTGGGACCTGTAGGATGTTGTCCTAGTGGAGGAAATTGCGGAGGAACGATTACGAATTGCGCTTCGCCAAATACACCTTGTGCGGCCGATGTAGGAGGAGGTTGTTGTATACCAAATTATGTATGCGCTTCAATTGGATGTGTGATCAATCCATCACTTGTGGTGGTTGTTACTACAACCAAAACTTTTACTGTTGTTTCGTCGACTCCAACGACTACGATTCAAATTACTACGATTACTAGTACAAAATCTTCAAGCGTATCTAGTACTGTCTCTCAAAGTTCGACTCCGATTAGTACAACTACATCTGCTTCGGGAGTCGTCCCTGTTCGTCCTACAGGTGATTATTCAACTACTACTACAACTACCTCTTCAACAATCACTCAAGATACATGTCCCACGGGATTTTATGCCTGCTCAGCACATTATCAAGGAGGATGTTGTAGAACGGGTAGAAATTGCGATACGACATCCTGTCCCGCAACATCATCAACGACAATAGTGAGTAGTGGAATTACAGTAGCGGTTCCGGTTGGATCGGCAGCATCGATCACTTCGGCAACAGGAGCGTGTGCAACGGGTTGGACGAGTTGCGCGGCGAGCTTGGGCGGTGATTGTTGTCCTAGTGGGTGGGCTTGTGGAACGGCTAGTTGTGAGAGTGTGAGTGTGCAGGCGACGGCTACGACTACGGAGGTGCTTCAGAAGGAGGTGCCGGGGAAGGGGGGAAGAGTTAGGGGGTCGAGAGGAGGAGTTCTAGGTTTGGGGGTGCTGGTTTGGTGGCTGGTTTTGTGAGGGAGGGATGTTGATTGAGGATGGATTTATGAGCTATGAATGATGATGATGACGATGGGTTATGAGCAATGAATATATGGAGCTTTATACTTATTCGAAGGGAGGTATAATATTGGTTTGTATACTGAAATACAATCTAGGCGTGCCCTGGCCCTCATCAATTGGTGAGCATATTACAACTGGTAATATCACGTGACCACGAAACCGAGCTCTCGAAGCCAGCTTTGCGGTAATCGACTTGTTTATAGTGGACTTGTCGATTTGTAGAGTATGAAAGTCTATATGAAGAATCGGGGCTCTATTACAATGTAGAACTTTGTGCGTAAGATCAATCTTTACTTTTATAGTATAGTTACGAGAATAGCAAACCTATTGATATTATACTACCTTATCAACCACCTACTTGGAGTTTAGTCTAAACTACCTCGAGATCAAAGCTCTCACTACTTCCATACAACCAAAAAGGCTGTCTGCGTAACAGAACAATCACGTATGTGTATTTCCAAGGCGGGGATATTCCTGCTTCGTGCGGTTGCCGCGTTGGAGAATCTTCGCAGGTTACGTACGCCTCTTATGTACCCGGCATCGATCAAATACGGTAGATCTCTACGACTGGAGGAAAGGCTGGAGGAAGGGTATAGAGGAGAAGGAGAACATGGCGGGTTATGGTTATGTAAAGGCCTTGGTACCTCAAGCTATAATGTCCGATGCCATAATGTCCGATCCCGAATGGAACGATACATCCGCACTCTTCTGGACTAATTACTACATATACGTATACCTTTACTGTATGAATTATATCGACCAAAAGCTTAATTCCACGTTCCCATATGAAAGTGATACGAATCATGCGGGGGGGGGGGTTTCCACAAGGGGGTTAATTTAATATTGTTCATATCTTCACCTCATCATGCACTGTTAATCAACTACAACTCTTTTCACCATATATTGAGACTTATTTCTCCCACCCAACCAGAATAGGTACATCAACCTAAATATGTCGACGCCAAGTAAATCGAGCCCTCTTTTGACTCTTCTAATTTGCAAAGCCTTGTCTGCATACGCCGATGGCTGCGTAATACCGGTAGGAACGTTTCTTGGCTGTCTATGAACAGTTTTTACCTACCAGGAGAGAACTCCAGGGCAACAACATTTGCATTATATAAGGAAGGCGATGCATGTTCTATCGATGTTAACTTCAGGACAGCTAACTACAGCTGAGTCTTTCCTTCCCGCTTGCATCTTCTACTTGCCTTCACTGTTCATTCTTGTCTACTTCTTTGAATCCGTCAAATCAACAAAAGGCTCTTACAATGCTTTTTCGGAATTTCTCTCTTGCTTTGTGCACCCTAGTGCAATCACTTCCCTCAAAGTCGCACGCAGTTAGGCAAGTCGACGATAGTACTACTAAATCGATGGCCATTGTCGACGCTGCCAACACTCTCCTAGGCCTTCTCACCGCGGAGCAGAATGCATCACTGGTGTACCCTTACGAAGCAGCCGGGAACGCAACCCCCGTTTACTTCGGATCGGCGACCACCGGCGGCATTGCCGGTGAGCAGTTCGGTCAGTCGGTGTGGACCAACTACCCCGTCGGCATCGTTGATCGCGTTGGTTTGGCCCGTGACAACTTCACGGACACGCAAGAGGAAGCGGTTCTGAACCTGCTACGCGTCATGTTTAGTGAAGATGGTTACAACAAGGTTCAGGAGATCATGAACGCCGACCAAGTCGAGGAGGACCGTGGTGTGGACTATGAAGCTGGGTTGGGAAGTTACACGCTAGGCTTTTTCGGGGAGCCTAGTTTGACGTCTCTTTGGATGATTCAGTTCGGCGGACATCATCTTGGGATCAACATGGCCATGTATGGCAGTAAGGCCGTCATCGCTCCACTGTTGACCGGCTGCTTGCCAGCCATCAACAACGTCACCAACCGCGTGCTGGCGGCAGAGAATGACATCGCATTTTCTCTGGTCGGGTCTCTTGACGACAGCCTCTTCGCACAAGCCAACATCACTCATGATGTGAGCACCCTCACTCTTGGACCTGGTCACGATGGCGAAGAGTACATCACAGAAGGTGTCAGTGTGAGCCTTTTCACCGAAGCCCAGCAAGCATTGGTTGTCGACCTCGTGTCTGAATGCGCTGGCCTTCTCAACCCAGTCCACTACGCGCCCCGCTTGGTTGAGATCAAAGCTGGTCTGAACGAAACTTACTTTGCGTGGAGCGGTCCCACCACAAAGGAGGATAACCAGAACGGCGAGTCCTATTTCCGCATCAACGGCCCAAATCTTTGGGTGGAATAGTAAGTAACATTTTACTCTCATCCTTTTCTCTGATTTCAAGTATATGAGAATATTCTCTTGGAGATTTCTCAAATCATCACTTCGTGGTCTAGTGTAGGAAGCTAACATTCAGCAGCGCACCACAGACCAATGATGAATACGGGGATTTGAGGCTTCATGCACATACCATTTATCGAGATCAGTTGAAGGGTTATGGACGCACACTAGAAGAATAAGCGATTGTTTATAGGACTTATCATTAAGTTCATGAATAAGTACTAATTGTCTAACTCTTATTCTAACTATTACTCTAAGATTTTTCTTAGTCTTTTAAGCTAGAAATTAGATATAGTAATTTGTATTTATTTGAGTCTTAATAAGACGATATCTATATTATTGAAAGAGGTTTTTTTATCTTTCTTATTTCGATTAAAGATTATTAGTAGGGGTATAGACTTACGGAATAGCTTATAAGTAAATAAAGTATAATTTTATATCAAAAGATAACTATAAATTTTATTTTTTAAATTTAAATTTTAAGTATTTTAGTTTGTTTTTAATATATTATATTTATTTTAATACTTCATAATATCTAATATGATAGTGAATTTTATTGATATGAAATTATTCTTTCTTTTTGAAGGTTTTGTAAGTTAGTAAGATCATATGTAGCTGGAGTACTAAATCACGACGCCACAGCAGCGCAGCCTCAGCCTCAGCCTCAGCCTCGGATATTTTTGTACGGGGAGGGGTTGATAATGAATAATTTATGCGACTGGTTGATTTACATGACATGACATGATGATGACAGAAGTCTCAAGAGGATACAGATAAGTTTAAATTTTGAGTTTGAGATTTAGAGATTTAGAGATTTGCATACGTGGGGCTGAAGATTAGGATTAAAATTAGAATTCTTTTGAGTTAAACTAGGATACTTTTTGCTTTTTCACTTACTTTGGGGATTTGAAAGGTGGTTTAATGTGTTGAGCTGATAGAGGGATAAAAGGATTAAGAAGGAGAAGAATAGAAATAAGGAAAAGGCAACGAGAGAGAAGAAAATAACGTAAGGAACGAAAAGGAAAGAAGTTCAGGGAAGAATCAGATTACTTCGATTACCTACTTCGAGGACTTGAACTCGTCGCATATCTTTCGAAACCGAATCTCGAAGACAAGGACAAAGACGAAGTCGAAGAAAAGAGTGAAAGAATTATACAAAGTAGAGAGATTTGTGTCGCGGACTTTGAAGAAGGCTTGTGAGCGATTTGGAAGAAATTGGGCGACATTGTACGTTTGTGTCTGCGATTGCGTCTACGCGGTTCTGAGACTCTAGTTTCTGCGACGAAGATTTATTGGGTGAGAGATACGGCGGAGGGTGTGATTTGGTGGGATTACGATACGATACGCCACGATACGACACGACACGGTACTATATCATAGGATAGGAAGACGAGGACGTGATTCTAAATCAAAGACTTCGGGATAAGGGAGATTATCGAATACCAGCAGACAGCATCAGATTCTTGAGAATCTGGAGAACCCTTGGACTTTCGAAGAGAAAAGAATTGCGAGAATTCGTGAGTGGGTTTATTACGATACCTATTTATCGTGAGAAGTGGTAGTAAAGACAAATAAGGAATAAGAGGAAGGAGAAAAAAGAAGATATCTGCGAGTAACCTACATTCAAACCACTCTCTGCACCATCATCGAATTAAATTTACCTACCTACATACCTACTCTATCCCGATATCCAGCCTCTCACGCATACGAAGTTTCTTCCAAATAATTCATCGACCCCGCCATAACAATGGCTTCAACTTCTACCCCTCCAGTAGGCCGAACACAAACCCGGATTCAAGGACAAGCACAAACGGCTCCACAGAACCGCGGAAGTTTAACAATCACGCAATCACAATCGAATACAAATACACCGGTTTTACGTTTAAGAGGTGCGCCAAATACAGAAAGTGAAAGTAGTGCGGATGGAGAAACGGGTTTAGGAAGAGGTAGGAGGATTCAGTGGGCGGAAGATGTGGTGGATAATGAAGGGTTGGGGAGGAAGAAGAGTAAAGGTATTTTGCTTCATTTTTCTATTCTTTGGAGTCTTTCGGATTTGTGATTTGAGGCTCTTGCTTCAAGGACGAAAGGGACGAGGTGGAATCTACATGGTTGATATCTTTACTTGGAATGTGTGAACTAACGAGAATTCAATAGTTTGCTGCATATACCACGCTCCTCGAGCTATCGATGAATCCTCGGATGAAAGTTCGAGTGATAGTGACGATAGTAGTAGTGATGATGATGATGGGAGTGCGAAACCTTCTGGAGGTAGAGGAAAAGGTGATGGACATGATCATGATCACGATCATCAACATGGAGATGGATGTGGACATGGGAAAGGAAAGGGAAAGGGCAAAGAAAGAAAAAGAAGTCCGAATGCTTATGAGAGGCAGCCGAATTATAAAGGGAAGGGAAAGGGATGATTGTGAATGGGCTGGGAAGGGAAGGGGGGTTGGGATGAGGAAATGGCAGTTTATTGAAGTCATGATCTGATGTGGTATCACTTGAGAATGGCATTTTCCTTCAATAGAATATGGGTTTTGGAGTTTTTATTTGCCTACTTACATAGTATGCATTGGGGTTCAATGTTCATATGTTTAGATGTTTAAGTGCATGGATCTTGGACTAGGGTATAGAGAGGAATACAGAAATGATAGATCTGGAAAGAACAGAACAGATGAAGAAATAAAGAAATGAGTCTATGTGTATACTGATACTTGGGCAAAGTCCCAGTGTGAGTTGATGTGACGGATCGATGAGTGTCTAGGAATGCGAGCTTTATATCATCTAGGTGGGTAAGGAGATATTAGATAATATGAGGTTTGGGAACAAGAGAAAAGGGAAAAGGAAAAGGAAAATGAAAATGAAAATGAAAAGGGGATGGGGGAAGATGAGTACATAGATATGTATGGATATAATTTCGAGGAGCAGAGAAATGGGTGTAGAAAGAATAGAATATGGTGTTTTATGTGAGGTGGATGTGAATTTTGAAGTGATTAGAGCGTGAGTAGGCGAGGGGGCTTGAATGAGGAGGTGACGAGAGGTCGTGGGTTGTGGATGATTTGTTTAGGGGTGATGAGAGTGGAGGGGTGGAGGGGAAGCGAAAGTTTGGGAAGGAGGAAGGGGAGGGATTAGATTAGTATTTGTATTCATATCTGTATTGGGCTGAATTTAATCATTATCTTGAGGATTTTTTGGATGAGAAAATTGGGTGAGGTTTGTGCAGCTACCTTTTTTCTATAGGAATGAAATATGGAGAATGCGTAGTCTCTCTTATGGATAGCTATATGTATTGAGTGGATTGTAAAATTGTGTTTGTAAATGGAGATATAGATGTTATTTGTTCACAAAATATGAAGACTTTGGAGGAGGGGAGGGGAAACAGGTCGAGAAGAGTCTACCTACCTACCTAGTACTCATGATTCGGATTGTGCTAATTGATCTATAGGTACATTGATTGACACATGGTCATATGATTCGTCCTCTTGACTTTTGAATCCCTCTGATTATGTTATATATACATTGTCACATTGTCTTATACTATCTATCACATACTGGGTATATCTCTGTTTCTTCTTCCACTGCTTGAGATCATCATCATTATATTTTCCATTTTTCCCACTCATAGTACTAACTTTAAATATATCTACAAATATTGACAGCTTTTCCATCAAATATGAATCCGAATTAGTGTAGGGGTTAACATAACTCGCTTTCATTATCACATGATACGATACCGAGTAGCCCCGGGTTCGATTCCCGGATTCGGAAGATATGTATTTTGCTCTTTTGATTCCAGTTATCTACTGGAAGCTATGTTTTTGTCCGGGGTAAAGAAGGGAGGAATCTGGGCTGAGTGGTGTTGTTTTTGAGGTGAAAGCGAGAGGGGAAGTTTTGGAGCGGGGTATGAGTGATGGGTGGGTCGGTGGATTTTGTTTTGTGCTTGGATGGCTTGAAGTTGTGGTGAGTGAGTGAGTGATCCACTGTTTGGTGGGAGGGGAGGATATGGATGGAGTAAGGTTACAGATGCACTGGTATTGGTTGTTTGTATATGTGTAATTCTTAAAATTGAAGATCGCGACGACTGGGAAGATGCAGAGAAGGAGAAAAAGGTATCGAGGTTCTCTCTACAGAAGAAAGGAGCGTAGATAGAGCGGTAGCCAATTGGATAGTTTCAGGTCGTTGTAAGCCCCTTCGAGTTCGCGATCGTTACATAGGTATATAAAGATACAATCGAATGTTGACCTTTCCCGTATTTTGATTTTTTTTAAGTTTGACTTCGAATTACATATATTCAGATATTCTTTATTTTCTAGTTGAGTTTAGCGCCTTCTGGGTTATCCAATATCACCTGCGTAATCAATCAAGCAATCAAAAGCCAACCACTCCCCTCTTCGTCCCCAAATGAATTAACCAATCCCTCAGATATTATAATCATTATGTCCAACTCGTCATTTACATCAAATCTCGTGCTCCTTGTCCCTGAGCTTCCCACTGCTATCGTCTCTTACCTCCCTAATCCGGATCTCAAGAGCCTTCGTCTGACGTGCAAGGCTCTGGGCGAGAAAGTTCCTCTCCATTTCGAAAGGGTTTTCTTGTCTGCCAATCCGCGAAACATTGAAATTGCAAGAGCAATTGCTGATAACGAAAAGTTTCGCAAAGGGGTCAAAGAGATCATATGGGATGATGCTCTACTTGCCCACGATATAGTGAGGCCCAATGAAGCAATTCATATGCTAGCAGAGTCCTCCTCGGGCGGAAGATGACCCTACTACCTGGTTTATACGAGCTTGCAAGGACAACATTAGGAATTCAAGTGATAAATTAAGAAATTTCAAAAGAGTCAAGAGACAGGCCAAAGACACGATAGTTTTTGCCATTTTCTGAATCATGGAGTTACTACGAGACGCTTCTAGAGCAGCAGGAAGAAGTGCTAAGATCTGGGGCTGATTTTAATGCATTGACGTATGTGTTGGAGCGCTTTCAATCACTACGAAGAATTACTATTACGCCCGCCGCTCATGGTAGTTTGGATCGACCGCTTTACGAAACGCCCATGATAAAATCTTTTCCAAAAGGTTTCAACTATCCAATCCCATGCGACTGGCCATCTTCTGGACCATTTGGACTTCATGCCTTGCCTCCATGGGCTGCTAAGAAACGGTGGCGAGGGTTTTGTGTTATCACCAACATACTTGCAGGATGGAATGACCACCATATCCTAGAGCTAATCATCGATGTTAGAGAACTCGAAACAGGAATGAGTTGTCGTGTCTATGATGAACCATGTGAGGAGTATGATAATCTTGTTCATCTACTTCAACAGCCAGGCTTCTGCCGCATATATCTCGCCCTACTTGCTGGTGGACAGGATTATGTTGACGACTGGTTCAGTTTCCGCAGTGGTCACTTGAAAAAAATATTCGAGGCAGCGCCTGACTTAGAGCATTTAGACTACAAATAATTGCTGATTAAAATCAAATTTATCCCGATTTCGAGCAAAATTGCATTCCACTTCAACCCGTCTTCCCTCTTGATCGATGGCAGAAGCTCAAATATTTCGGTCTATCAAATTTCATCGTAGATGGGCCTGATTTACTATCCTTGCTCGGTGCGCTTCCGACAATACTACGATTTGTCGATTAAGTTTTTTTTGGAAATCGTCGGTGATCGTGGAAACTACCGCGATGTTCTTTGTGATATACGCGATACTCTCGATTGGCATGACCGAGCTGCCAACGCAAGACCTAGGGTTATAGTCCATGTCTACGGATCAAGCATGCGATACACTCCAATGCGGTACCAATGTGTAGATGACCAAGCGAACGGGTTCATCTACGGCAACAAACAGAACCCATTTGGCGCCAGGTCAAACGGCAATGCACTGACACACAAGATGGGCATTGAGCGATCTCAATTCGGGTGTTTCGGGCGTTGTTACTCGGGATGAGGGTTTTGGAGCATGAAATAATGACTCAGGACTATTCAACATAGCCACGCGAAGACCGAAGGGGGTTTGAAATCGTCATTTTCATGAACAAATGATGAAACTACGTACAGGAAGACTACGGGGTGAGCTATCTTATATAGGCATGGTCTGATCTTAGACCCGGCGAGCAGAGCATACAAAGTTCTGGCGAAGATTCACTCACTAGCATGTTGAAGTGAGGCCTGAATTCCATGATATAAGCTGTGCTTAGGTTAGATTATTTACCGATACAGTGGTCAAACATGCACCACCACTTTTAGGGCATAAAGCGAGCAATTGCCAATAGTGGTAGAATTGGTTAGTCCAGTGATAGTGCTCTTAGGCTTGAGAAGCTATGGAAGTACGTCCGGAATCGAAGCTTGGACGACCTCGATAAAAAGTAAGATAGAAGAGATGATGCCCCTTTTCTCGATATCAACAGGTAGTAATGAAAAATTTAGTGAAAAGGTGACGGAGCTCTACCTTCTTTTCGGACGAGGGGCAGCATATAGACCCCTCCATGAACGACCATGCTTTTTACATTTGATTTAATGCGTCACTCGTTTTTGAGTAACACCTAGCATTTAAAATTGCTGAAAAGTACAAGGAACCACAAGTATGGCACTGGTATGACAAACTCGCTCTGGGAAACTGTCATGATTATTGCATGGGATTATGACGGATAATCTTCGAATATATTTCCCGTCGATAACAACTATAGAAGAAATACGAGATACTATCTCAGGGTTTAGATATACAAGAGCAAAGAGTCTATAAATCTCACCAAGAACCCTTCTGACTACTACTGACCCTGGCTTTGCCCGAGATGGTTTTACCTCAATGCGAGTAAATCGACGCGACTCCAGCGACTCCGTAGATGGCCAAGATCCCCCATTACATTACCCTAAATCGCCAAAATTTCTGGCTGAGTCTTCACGATACTGCTTGTTGGGGATGAAATGCAAAGCATGAGATCCAATCTTTTGCATCCTGATTTGATAGCACCTATAGTTTGTATATCTCTAGCAAAATCATTCCGGGCATAGCACATGCCGAAATTAAATCTTTTGTGTTTTTGACATCAATCACGTTGTAGAACCCGGAAGAATCCCTGAAGCTATTCCGCTTCTTTGAAATAGGTATTTAGTGACTAACGTATACTAATTGAGACTCACCTCAGCCTGGACCATCTCCGTAAGTCGGCGAATCCGGTAGCGATCAAGATATCGAAATCCAATATTGCTAGTGGTGGGTATTTAGTGATTAGAGAGAATCGAAAGGGTAAGTGCGGCTGGTGTTGAAAAGTCTACCGCTTGAAATGGAATTCCAATGTTCGAGTGGGATATGGTTGCGAAGCTGATAATCAGGCTTACCCAATAGCACTCAAAGATTCTTATGGTCAGATTGTGGAGTATATTTTACACTTTCTAATATTTGCTAGTGTGCACTAGCACCAACCCCTGTTTTATAACAGATATAACTTTTTGATAATCTGCTACGAAATAATCAGTCATTACCTGGACTTGAGATTTGGGTAATGTGTTTTCTTGTTTTTGATGAGATGTATCGTTGAGATTTCGATTTATGTCTGTATGTACCTAGGTAGGTATGATTCGAATTGAGCGAGAAGGATAATATGGAAGATAAAGAATGTTGATTTGAGCTTCGATCGGTTGGCTTTTGGGGGAGGTATGAGGATTTGTCGTTTCCAACTTCCTGATGTACTCACGAATAACTTCACGCCACCAACGGGTTCTAACAGTATTTTATATACCTAGATACTTGGCTACATACTCTACTGTTGGTACTGTTGGTATTACTTATTTACTTACCTACTTACTCACCAACACATTAGCGACCCAATCATACCCGTTTGTGTTTCTCGTTATACTCGGATTGTATTTATCCAACAGTTGGTAAGATGTGGATTACTTGAGGATGAAGTGCTGTGTTGTGTTATGTTATATTGTGTTATGTATGTGTGAATGAATGATTGGATGGATCGATAGTTGTAAGATATCTCCCTAGTATTCATATCAAAATATAAGAGTTTTCTCTCATCGCCTTTTCCATTCCTCTTTATTATCTCTTTCTTAACTCTCAAGTCTCAAGTAGATAATCTATATACCAAGCTCCCACCTCAACCCTCAACCTTCACTATCCCATTCCCACCACCCTCGCTTCTCCCTCTCACCCCTCTCCCCTTCCAACCATGCCCCGCCCCCCTCCACCCCCGTCTTCTTCCTCGTCCCCGGAGCCTCCCAATCCCCCGCCCACTACGGCCTCCTCATGCACCTCCTCCTCACTCGCGGCCACCCCGTCTACTCCGCCATTATCCCTAGTACCGGCCCCGGAAATGCAAAGAATGTAACCGCGCAGGTGGATGCAGAGTATGTGCGTGAACATATGTTGCTGCCGATTTTGGATACGGAGGGGCATGATGTCGTGATGGTTATGCATTCTTACAGGTGTGTTTTCGTTTTCGTTTTCGTTATGTTTTTTTTTCTTTTGGCAGTTGGGGGAGGAAGGAGATGAAGAGAAGATTCAGAAGAGAGAGAAAGTAATAGAAATTGTAGACCACAGGGTAAGAAAAACCGAAAAAAGCTAACACAAACCCACCATAAAAGCGGTATCCCTGGCAGCGCCGCCGCCTACGGACTAGGCAAAAAAGATCGCGAAGCAGCGGGCAAGAAAACATCTGTTTTGGGACAGATATATATCGCATCGTTATTGGTGAAAGGAGGTGATGGAGGGAATATTGTTTGATGCGTTGGGAGGATCACTTCCGCCGCATATTACGCCTGATGTGAGTTTTTTGCTGGTTTTTCCTCTCGATTGTTTTGGATTCTTAGATGTTCTTGAGGATTTCTCTTTGGTTGTTTGAGTATCGGGTGGGATGGAGAAGTGAAGAAGCGTCTTCTCATTTTCACAACTACTTAGTAGTAGATGAAAGAATCATTTTCGCGCTTGGTGGAAACACTGTCCCCAACTGTATCCCTAGAATCTAATTTCCAATAATCCATCCCCTCCCTCGACATCTATCTCCCCCTAATACCCCCACCAAAAACCCTCCGGCATACTCACCTGCGCCGACCCCAGCCCTCCCCTCTACTCCGACGTCACACCCCTCCTCTTCCAAACGCCATCGTAAACTCCACTCTCTGTCCCAGCTACGCCTCCTGGCACTCACCCTGTCCACGCGCCTCCTGGATCAAGAATCTTTCAAAGGAAAAATTGCATTTATTCGAACTCTCAATGATACCGGGATCCCGTTGCTGTTTCAGGATATGTTTATGCAAAGTACCAGGGAAGAGTGGATCGTGAGGGATATGGATACGGGACATAGTCCGCAGCTTGTGCAGCCGGAACGCGTTTGTGATGTTTTGATTGAGTTGGCGAGGGGGTTTGGAGGGGTATGAAGGGTGAGTTGAGAGAGGAATGAAGAGGCTGTGGGGTTGGATTGTTTGATCATTGGCTCTTCTCTGTCGAAGTGAATATCAAGATGGAAAAAATCCTTGATCTTTCCTCTGCCTTGTTGAATGGATCATGATGAATTAAGATGAGTAAGAAATCTTTCATGGTAATTTGTTTGTAGACCCTCACTATTCAACTATCTATTAGACATGGAAACAAAAAGAAGAGTCAAATTCTGTCGCTTTCTTCCCTGTGAATCTTGGTGGAATCTTAATGAGTTATCAAAATCTAATTGTTGTATAGTATAATCTCTACGTGAACCCTTTTCCCTCATCACTTCTATCAAACGCAGCTTAAACATCGAAGAAGTTTCTCCTTCCTCTCCTACTTATCCTGGTCGAGCCATGGTCTTAATTTTGATAAGTTGATGGGATCTGTAACATTGAAAGGAGGAGAAAAGAGAAGAAGTGATTGTTGAGGAGTAAATACCATGAATGAAATAAATAAATATGAATATCTCAAAATGAAAAGACCCAAGCAGATTGACTCCACAAGACCCTCAAAATTCCAATCGATAAATTTCGATACAAAACTGTATTTTCTTCCAGAATGTTCCGTCATTCTGTGAGTCTACATACTCACTAATAGACTCTCACAAAAGGAACGCCCGACAGAACGAGGGCTTTATGGATTGTAAGACTGCAGATAGGAGCTTCGAACTCCACTTCAAAATCCAATTCATACTTATTGGTAACGTACTTCAGCGGATTACTCCATAAGATTCCTCAACTTGACTTAATACTCTTACTCGTTAACTCCCAGTGACTCATCGAGAATCGTTACTCTGTAGTAGTGTTGAGGAGAATTCGAGTGGTTTTACTTGCTTAAGGTGATTTGAGGAGTTAGAATGAGTTTGATCATGGTCCAGTAATAGACTGGGATGTTCGCTATTCTGTAACTCTTTTGAGGTGTATTTGCGTTGTTGATTGATTTGATTTTAATGAAGCAGAGGAGGTAGTGAAAACTATGAGACGGTTTGAGAATCGTTTAAGTAGATCGCGTTTAATAATTCAAGCTCTCATATTAATTTCGAGCCTCTCCTCAATTAATGGCAGCCTCGATTTCGAAGTTGGGAGTTATTTAGGACAACTTGTATATCCTGGGTGTAGATTCGAAATTGATTCTCTCTACAGAAAAATCTTCTATTTCTCTACAAGATTCCAATCTCGGCCTCATTACAAACATTCAAGAAAACATCGTCCATGGATGGCTCTAAAATAGTATAATCCCTCAACACCTTCGACACATTTCTCGTATCATGCCCAACCATCGTCCTCTCAATCCCAGCCAACCCCTCCTTATCCACCATCAAAGTCTCCATACTCAGCATAATCCTCCCAATTATCTTCCTCTCATACGGCAGCTCAAACTCCACTTCGCCAAACGCACACTTTAGATTCCGCACCTGCGTCCCAAACATGCCCCTAAGCGCCGTCTCCAATTCCGTCTCCCTCCCCACCTCATAAGACGCCCGCACGCGATAAAACCCTCCAAACCGCGATCGCAACTGCGACGTCGTGCCCGAAGCCAACATTTTCTTGTCGACAATGGCCACTTTCGTCGCCAGTGCTTCCGTCTCCTCCATACTATGCGTGGTAATCAGGATCGCGCGACCGTTACTCAGCGAACGCAAGATCTTCCACAAAACGCGTTTGGCACCGGCATCTTGCCCAGTCGACGGCTCGTCCAGCAGCAGCAGTCGCGGATTCCCGAGGATGGCGATCGCGACCATAACTTTCCTTCTGGTGCCGCCCGATAGCTTGGTAATGAGGCGGTCGGCGAAGGTTTCTATGCAGAATGCGCGCATCACGCCGTCGACATTCCCCTTGACGTCCCGCAGACCTTTGATACTCGCGTAGAAGCTTAGTGTTTGGCGTACGGTGAGCTCGTCAATTGCGTCATCTTGAGGGCAAACACCAGTGTGAATTCGTGCTTGTTGAGGCGAAGCGAGGACACTGATCCCATCTATAGTTATGTTGCCATGATCAGGAGTGATGAGACCACGGATCATGTTGATGGTTGTTGTTTTTCCGGCACCGTTGGCACCGAGAAGTGCTAGTGTTTCATTCGTGGAGATGGTGAGAGATATTTCTTGTACTGCTAGTAGCGACTTGAAAAATTTGGTTATCTTGGAGACAACGAGGACAAGTACATTGTTCTTTCCTTTGAGAGTCTTGAGGGGGATATCATCATCGTGCTCTGCTGTGGGTTCAAAGTTCGGAGACTCTCTTCCCTCGATACCAAAGTCTAATTGTGCTGGAGTCGCTGGCATCTTTCTCTTTGGGAGAAGCTTGAAAAACCATGCTGAGCTTCCAGTTTCAATATACGTAAGCACAAAACTACAGAACATGATCTGTAGAACTAGATTCATGTAGACACCACCATAAAGTTGAAATGCTATGGGATGCAGATCATACCACCCTGTCTCGCCGCAGGTGATGCCGAAGTTATCGGTTGCTATGAAGAAAGTTCGGAGTAGGTTTGCTGCTGGCGAGGTGAGACCAAGTACGCCTTGAATATCGAGGGCTATGTCGAATGCGTTCACAGGGTCCTTGGAATCATTGACGTAATACTTCTTTGCGTTAGAATCATTCAGAATCAAGAGGGGGACACTTACTGCGATGAGATAAACGATCATTAGCACGATGTGCACGCCAACTGCAGCTGCAAACGCAGCTCTTCGGAGGAATAAAGAGCAGAGATAAAGCCCTAGGTAAGTCGCAATACAGAATAGCAGTATTGCAAAGAGGATGAATGTTGATTCATACCAGATGCGGCTATTCCCGCCCGAAAATATAATTGCCCATGTTACGACAGACGTGATGATTCCAATGTGTATATCGAAGATCAGGTAGGCTGTCCACAGTGCTGCAGACTATTTCTATGTTAGACAAAAGCACACTATCTTCAAGCCGTTGGAGAAACTTACCGAGACTGAATTTGAATACTGCAAGGCTCTGACATTATTGATCCTCTCAAATACCGGATATATGATGCTTACACTTGTGCTACATATGAACCCAAGTGTTATGAACACCAAGATAGGAATTGACAATGGGTCGGGCTCAAACTTGACGTGTCGGAATTTGCGGTACGTGGTCTTGACCTTCCTTGCCGTTCCAGTTTGTGTCGAGGAGTTCGCAAGTCGATTTGTGATGATGTTCATACCCGCCATGGAGAATTCTGGATACATTCGATGAACGAGCGTGACATTGGCCGAGTCAACAAAAACACCAAATGCTGGCTCACCGTGGTGATCTTTGATGATGGAAATCATTTCTGTAAGTGAAGATGCATTGCCACGAGTAGCTAGAGCCTTCTGTTCTCCAGTAACACCCTCTTTTTCAAGAGTGAGTGACCCAAAATATCGTTCCATGTTCTCGACATAAAGTATATTTTGAGCTTCGCCATCAAAAGCAGCCGGTGGTCCAGCAATGCTAGAAATTGCATAGTGTGCAAGGTCCTCAGCACTGTAGAAATCAGGGGTATCCAAAGGACCGAGAACATCGTAAGTATCATAACCCTCTCCCAAAGATATGGACTCTGCTATGCTTGCATTTCGCATGGTAACATCTATTCTATGTGTACAAATATCAAAGCTCTCGAATTTGGAGATCGAGCTGGCTAGTGCAGCGGTAATGACGAGTGGGATTACGAGAGCGATGCCATAACTCATCCAGCTGTGCCGTGCTAGAAGGTATTGTTTCTTCAGGATGACTAGAATCTTGAATGTGGTTAGTACGATAGTCAGGCCGACGAATTTGCAACCTACTTGGTGAGATAGCTTGGTTTGCGTCCCAACTTCAAGGGTTACTCCCTCCACACTTCCTGGGTTCAGTTCTTCGAGCTCAGTCTCCTGTCTAGATATCTGATCACCAAGTGCTACATCTCCGTTACCATTACCATTGATCAGCGATGAATTGGTGACGTTCAAAAAGACTTGCTCCAGCGTCGGGAAGGTAGCTGAGTATAAACCACCTGATAGCTCTTCCAATTCGAGAATCTTCTTTGTTGCTTCAGTAGAAGTCTTCATGTTCCACGTAGGCATTTTGTATTCATCATTTTCGTCATCTTCTTCGTAGCCTTCGTCATCTTCTGTCGCAATCTGGCGGATCTCGAGGTCCAGTCCGTGTTTTGCTTTCAGTGAAGTGGGGGTGCCGGTACACACAAGTCCTCCTTTGTAGATGATTGAAATATTGTCCGCGAGAATGTCGGCCTGAGAAGACTTAGCATTGTAAGTAGAATCGAGATCTAGACTTATTCCTTACCTCATCAAGGAAATGCGTAGTTATCAAGACGGTACGGCGCGAGTGACAATTTGAGATAATGTTCCAGATATTGCGTCTTGAGAGAGGATCCTGAAACCTGTTAGCAGTGGTCGAGACTTTGGATTAGCTGTAGCTACCAAGCCACTGGAAGCCTCATCGATGAAACACATTGTGGAACCTCCCACAAATGCGATGGCAAGCTGCAGTTTCCTTTGCTGGCCTCCAGATAATGTCTCCACAGCTTGGTTAGATTTTGTCAAGATATCGCACTCCGCAAGCACATCATCTTCGCCTCCAACCACATTTGCTCCAGTTTTAATCTTTCTCCAAATTCTGACGTGTTCGGCAACTGTCAGTCTCTCCCAGAAAACCTACAAATATTAGCTCGGTACATAACTGGAAGGAGTGATTTTTACATTATGCTGGGGGCAGACGCCAAAAAACGTGGCATTCTGATTGATCTCCAGTCGAGAACTTTTGTCCGCTGATATAATGCCCGCGATACATTTCAGCGTCGTCGTTTTACCTCCCCCATTTGGCCCGAGCAGGAAGTTAACTGAACCTGTCTTTAATTCAAGATTCAAACTGTTAACAGCAAGATGGCTGCTTCCCACAGTGCTCCATGGCCAGTACCATCGACGGCTTGCTTCAAAAGTCTTCGAAAGTTCGGTGCAACGTACTGCAACGTCGCTAGACGAATCAATCTCATCGTAGGTTCTTTTCACACTCCATTTGTAGTGGTCGACTGCAAAGCACGCAGCGGTATAAATCACAATTTGGGCACAGAAGAATATGATATACAGGTAGCCGGTGACTTGCGGAGTGAAATGTTGAGTATCAGAGGTGGCAGTGATGGACACCGTGGACTTCAAGAGCGAAAAGCTGGCGAGTTGCGCCTCGGCCCGCGCAATGTCGCCGATGAGAGTTGAGTAGGCGAATGGAGGAAATAAGACACTTAGTATTGAGATCGTGGTATGAGGTGGGTTATCACCGAAAGCGAACGCTACAGTGCCGAAGGCCAGCGTGAATGTGAGAATGGAAGTATAAAGTCCTGCTAGCTGGGCTTTCCTGAAAAATGAGGATAAGAACAGTGACCACTGCAATAGTATTAGCAAAGATTATGGAGCTGAAGCTGGAACTGAAAATATGAGTCTTAACGACTGCATTTGAAAGAAGCAGATCTTGAATTACGTCCCTCAAGTCTGGATTCCTGAAGGATTTTGATGTGATGACAGGAAATATTTGCTTACCACAGTGAGAGATGTCCCAGCTATTAGTGTGAGGAACAGGAGGAGGACATCCGAGCAACGCGTGAAGAGAAGCTGGGTCATGAGAATAGAGCAAACGAACCATCCCGGTGAGTAAATTGCAACAAAAGAAGCAATGGTGGAGAAAATTCGAGGTGTTTTCGTGCATGTTTGTGCATCTAGAAGTTCGGTAATTCCCAATTCTCTTTCCGATGCCACAAAGAGACTGGCATGGTAGACAACACCAATCAAAGCGAGGAGAAATGCCGGAGCGACGAAGTAGTAAATTACCACAAACCAAGATGCGGAATCAAGTGGTGAGCTTGAATCCTTTGCTTGGTCCCCAAAATATCCAGACCAGGGAAGTTCCGATGGCGGAGTCGTTTTACTGAAGCTCCCAATGCTAGAATCAATAGCCCACTGCAGTGGTAGGAGGCGGTCGTTGCTCAAGGATTCATGCTTTGCAAAGTCGGTACTCGATAGGCTTGTAGCGCTGTCGGTGGCGATGATATAATCAACATTGGTAGCATTGATTGAGGTGAAGATGACAGCAGCGAAGCAGTTGGACATGCCAGTCCGTGATTGTAGACAAGTGTAATACAAGTCATCCACATCGTCAATAGCAACCCACTTGTCCAAACTGAGGCCTTTGTACCGCAGTCTCTATGATCGAATTGAGTTCCGTTCCATTGAATCCATTCCGGCAAAGAACAAGTTTCTTGAGGGGAACCCCATCCAGCGCTTCTTTCAGACTTTTAATCTGCTGTGAAGAGTCGGCAATTCCACCTTCGGTCGGCGTGGATGAAATATTGGTGAGTTTTCCACCGGAACAGAATAATGCAGTGAAGACTATTGGCAGGATCAATGCGCGAAAGAGAGTTGCCCATGGTGATCTGAGAAAACAGGAGGAAGTTTTTCTCGATCAGTGCTAAAGTCTGACGCCTGACACGTTCACGCCATTGTGTGGTGGGAAGAGAAATGTCATTTTCTCTAGACAAGCGAATGTAGTATGGGGAAGAACGCACATGTACCAGATCATCTTATGTATGAGGACTACATTGTTTAGGTTAATCCCCACTCCCCCCCAATGAGACGCACGTGCCAGTAATGAAACAGAGTTGCACAAATTGCAATTTGCACAGCCATTATTCAACTTAAAGGTGAAGAAACTCAATTTTGTGGTGAAATGATTAACGTGGAAGAGAATGAGCCATCGCGGGCATAGAATAAGGTAATGAAAGTATGATTCTCGGTATCCCTCCCGTATTGGGTGGGGCGGGAAGTAAGCAAGAGCCAAGACCCTAGCGTTGCAAAACTTTATGGAGCGCATGCAAAGATCCCCTTGAGGATGATAAGTGACAGTCTGCCAAGAAACCTCCAATAGTTAATTGGGACAACATGCTTGATTTTAAGCTTCAAATTTACAGGCTTGGCATCCGATGATCTATTTCGGGACTCATAGTGTGAGGACTCCACCGGACGGAAAAATTCTCCGGTGGAAAACCGTAATGCTCTATAGATGACCCCGTAAAAGCATTATGGGCAGTGCTAAGACAAGCGAAAAGTTCCCCTATTCGAGTATGATCACCCTCAAAGATATTCGAAAGTTTGACCGCTCGTTACTGGTCTGTTATTGTACCGAAGTCACATTCCTGACCACATCTGTGGCTTCATGAATCACGAAAGGTCCAAAAATCCACCTCATGGACGTTGGTATATTGGAAGACCCATAGCAATATTTGTCTCCCGCGGTTCTATTACTCGCCCCACGAAGAGTACTCCATCCTGTCCCACCCGTGGGCCGAAGATAAGACGACGTAAACCTCAGCGATCTATTGTAACCTCGCGAGGGCAGCAAAGAACCCAGGATTTGCCAAATGTGAAAACACTTACACTCAAGCATGGAGTGATTGATATTCACATGTCTGGATTAACACTTGCTGAATCTCAAAGTAGACCAGCACGAACTCACCGAGGCAATCAATTCGATTTACATATGGCATGATTCAGAGGCTAATATGCCATGCTTTCTTGTCGATTTCCCTGGAGATGGTTCAAGATTGGTCGGAACCCGCACACGCAAGGTCATTGCTGCTGGGTATGTGTACTAGTGTTGTTATTAGTATACGCTAGTATTACTGCGGCTGATATAGGGAGTGTAATACGTACACTAGTGCGTATATTAGCCACTGATATTTACATCCCGTACGTATTATAGGAAAGTGTATATACTGGGGATATACTGAAACGCAGGAAGTTACATATTTCTAATCGAATGTTACATATTTCGACGAATTACTCTCATGCCCCTTAGATTCTATAATTAAAGAAGAATAGATTCTAGCTACTTTAAGCTAAATTCCATACGAGGGGGGTAGAATCTAAGAGATATAAGAGTAAATCACCTCTCAATTTTAGGGTACAAGAGTAACTAAATCACTTTTGAAAAGCACGAGAGTAATTTGTCGTATATATTTTGAATGAGTTCAAGTCTAATCAGAAAAGAGACTATTCAAAATTCATAAATTCAAAGTACAAATATGTAACTTCCCGTATTTCAGTATATTACTAGTGATATTCGATATTATCAAAATATAGGATTCTTTCAGCATACATACCTAGTATTGTAGTACTTTTATGGCAAATTAATCGAAGCGAGTGTTCTCTTAATCGAAAATCCGTCCAAACCTAATTGTAGGAGAAATCTATTATAGCTGTATCTTTTTTATATACCTTTCTGAGTATTTAATATTTTGGCTGCCTTAAAGTAAGGTAAAATACCTTATAAAAATATGAAGAAGAAAGGAAGTAAATTTCCGCTTTAAGAGGACAATAAATATTTCGGATAGGTAGTAGTTAAGGTAATGACTTAACTAGCTTGAAATTCCGTAGTCGAGACTGAGAGGTCGATCGATCACATTGGGTCTGAAAAAACCCTGCGTAAAACCCGTAATGCTGCGGTTTATACTATGCAATCTTTTAATGATTTGACTTTATATCGTGGCGATACAACTTATTCGAAAAAGGTAAACAAGCTTAGCTCTAAAAGAATACCAAGAAACTATTCTACAATGACAGTGAAAGAAGGTTGTAAAATCACAAGCCTAGGCTAAGTCTTATTTTAGTTCAATAACTAAGACAGAATTCGACTTAAATGTATCAAAAAGTAGTAACAATTTTATATTAATGAATATTTTATTAGTAATAATATCTACTTTTCAATATCTTACTGGAATAAACCAAGCCCAATATATTCTCAATAAACTATATAGATGAGCGAATAGAGATGTTACTTTGGCTTAAGTAAATATTTTGTATCCCTAGATACAATTTTTGTTTTATAAACTACCTGGCTGGGTTTTCTGAAGTCGAATCAGAAGCAAATATCTATCAAACCTAACTGTTGAAGTAGACATACGGTATGGCCGTCATACTAAAACTCTTTAATAAACAACTATTAAGAGTTGTTGTGAGTGTAAAGAGATAATAAGTCTCTTTACCAATGGAAAGGAGGTGTACATAATTCACTAATAATTACGAAAATATCTCCATATACATCCATATGTACCACTTTAGCACGGGCGTGATTGAAACACGGAAAATACTAATCACAACACTAATATGTACTTCGATTTACATAGCACCGAATCATTTTCATTGCTTTTGCCTTGGACGATCCCAGAAAACCTCGTGAATCCATTCCCATCCCATCCCATCCCGTCAAATCTATCTCTCATTCTCATGAAACCAGGAACCAGCCAGTGCCCAAGCAATCGGTAAAGACCATAATCTCAGCTATGAGCATCCTCTCGCCAAGTTCCAGAATCCCCCAGATATGAGAAGATTCACGTATGTCCTTGCAACTACCCACAAGCATATCAAAAATATCAGCAGAAATGTTAAGATCTTACCATGCACAGACAGCCGTGAGATTTCAAGAAAACATCATTACTCATCAGTAGATCATCACGCCCAATCAAGACCAAGTTCCAATCCAAACAGAGCGTCAAGAATCCCGCCATGGAGAGAAGATCCACAACTGGCCTCACATAAGAGAGTCGACGAATGAAATCACAAAACCACGCAATCCACGCGCGTCCTCGAGGTCTCTAGACGATAGTGTTAACCAGCAATATCTCATGCCTCAGCAAACCAATTCCGACATCTACTCAGACATCACGATTCTTTCAGGCACACCGGTGGGTGCATGGATTGACGGGACACTTCCCACCCATCGAAATTTTATAACAAATTCATTCTTCGATTGCTTGATATCAGAATCTATAATTTCATTCTCTCATCTCAAATACACAATCGTAACGATTCCCAAACTATGCAAGTTGATATATCAAGAGGTATTCGCAAGTCCATTTTTGCAGTGTGCCGTTAGTCCGTACACCCACTGGTGGCACAACCTAAGCTCATCATAAAAAAGTACAAACCCATCCTATCCACCATCCAAAGCCTCCCGACCAAGAACCAAGAACCAAGACCCAAGACCCCCCAAAAGAAAAGCTGCAAAGCCATTATAAATCAACCCAGCCAATGACCCGCGCAGAAAGAACCAAAAAAAAAAAACACACCAAACGAATCCGAGTAGGTAGCATCAGCTACTCAACTCAACTCAACTCAACTCAACTCAAAGATAATAACCCCCATACCAAGATCCCGCTCGAAACGCCGCGAAAAAACTGAAGAAATCTACAAACGACTTAATTTCGTACACCTTCTACTAAACTCCCCCATGCGCTATTCTCGCACAAGGAACCAGGGCGAACGCGATAGATATAATAAAGAGTGATGAGATCCAAGCCAAGTTTCTTCACGAGAATAGAGCTTTTATATCGAACGCGGGTATCAAGTAAATCGGATGGTTCTGAACATGAAGTGAGTTGACATTTGTGCCGTTAAGTAACAATTCACAGTGTTGGAATGTTATAATGTGGGAGCCAGCGCCTACTACTACCCTCGCCAAATTTGGTTTATGATAATCCTGGTTTCGAATATACAAGGTTTCAGTAGAATAAAAGAAAAGTCCCTTTAAACACTCTTTCTTTCCTTTCTAAAATAAATTATGACCTGTCATCACCATCCAACTGTTAGAATCATATTCGGTCATAATGAACACCTTTTTAGGGCTTGCAAGTCACAGTTCATAATAGTCTAACCGCACGGTATTATAACTCTGTAATCTATCTCCGCTTGTGCATTATACACTGTATGCTGGTGGCGTTTAGATTATGACAGCAGAATACTGAGTGAGCTCGTTGCAACATTTAGATTGATGGACCAATAGATGATCTATCGAGAACGTTTCTCCTCCTCAGTTTGTAAGCTTACATACATACTTATGTATTGTATTTTGGGAATCAATATCGTTGTATCAAGAAAATCTTCAAAGAGTGTTTTCGAATTTTAGTTGGTTGAGACCTTGTGATTGATCGTAACATGAAAATACGAGATAAGTTGAAAAAAAAAAAACATCATGAATGAAATAATAAACCCAACTTTAAACTAGACGAAGTTGTGATCTTTCAAACGAAAAAGAAGACACCTTTGGAGAGATTTGAAATATTCCCAATTAGCCCACTGCAAAGTCAATCAGGGCAGAAGTAAAGAAACGAGAGAGAAAATCAAATAAGACTGAACACTAATTCGAGTCATATTAACATTCAATGAAAATAAACCAGTCTCCTTTTCATATAAAGATAAAATGAAGATGAAATGACGCTCCGCTGGCCCTCCGGGGGCCACTGCCGTGGAGGCAGACTATATACAAATTGATCGAAAAGAAAAGAGAAGATAAGAGAGCATCTTACTCTATCCACCCGATCTTCATTCTACCATCTGATTAATTTCTCAATTTTGCTATCTCTCCTATATCAAAAAAGAAGAAGCAACAATCTCGAAGAAGCAACCATCTCAAAGAAACCACCTCTCCCACTCACATTGCTCTCCGCAGTGCTACCTTTCTTTCAGCCAAAAACTCATCATAAAATCAGCGTACTTGATTGTCCCCAAAATCGACACCACTCTGTAGTCAGATAATATCGGTATCGATCTTGCTGTACAATCGTTCTCTTTAATGTCCAACTCGGATCTCTTGAGTGAGGAGAAGAAGAAGAAGAAGAAGAAGAAGAAGAAGAAGAAGAAGAAGAAAACGAACAAAACAAAAAATTCAACCACTACATCTTCAAACCCCGAGAAACCACCCTTCGCTCCCAACCACGCGAGATAGACTGTAGAATAGACTATATACAAACCGATCACAAAAAAAAAACACACCCAGTATCCCCATCATCCATCCAATCCAAATCCACAACAAAACCCACATCTATCTATCTACACAAAGTACAAGAACCCATTTCATCCCTCCGCATCCCAAACCCCTCCCTCCCCTAAAATCACAAATCACAACACGCATTCCCATCCCTCTTATCACATGACACTTCATTTTCATCCTCCTCGTTCCCACACATCCGCACCTAAATAACCGCCGGCCATCCAATCCATCCATCCATCCATCACAACCCAGCATTCCCATCCCTCCCAAATCCCTCACATCTGCGGATATCCCTCCCGCATCACCACATCACCACAGGATTTCGCATCGCGAATTAGATTTGAAACCTTGTTTATTTTGGTTTGACTTTTAGATAGATAGAAATCCTCACCTACCTACTACCTACTCAACATATCTACTTAGGTATGAGAAGAGTATACAAGTAATTACTAATTACAACCCCCAAAAAACCAAAAAAGATGAAAAGAAGTAAAACTTAAAAGAATAGAACAGAAAGAAGAAAGAAGACGATTTCTTCGATCACTTGATTTAAGGGTGGTTTGTACCTAGATAGTAGGTTGTTGAATGGATGAATGGATGAATGGATGAGCGGATAGTACTTTGGTCATCTGAAGGATAGGAGTTTCTTGATTGATTGATTGATTGATTTATCGGGTTGAATATCAGATCACATCGAATCAAATCGAATCGGATTGAATATCAGATTAAATCAAATCGAATCAGATCAAATATGCTATACCATACCATACCATACTCTACTCTACTCTCTACTCATAACACAGAAACAATATAACCTTAACAAACACAATATAAAGATCGGAGTATCTTACCTAATTCTTAAGACCATATCACCATATCACCATATGCATGCGTATGCGCTTTGAAGAAAAAAAGAAGGGTTTGAAGGTTTGAGAGTTGTTTGATCGACGACTATCGTAATTTGGGGGTGACTCTTGGGGTGACTCTTGGGGATGATGATTTGTCATGTGATGGTGTATTTATTGGTGGGGAGGAGGGAGGGAGTAAATAAGAGTGTGATTATAGATATGATTGATTTTGTATATTATTATATTATATTATATTTGCATATCTAGATAGATAGATAGAATCTATAAATAAAAGATTAAGAATTTATATATCTATTTATTTATCTATCTATCTATCCATCTATAATAGATAGCGAATATTTATTCATAAGAACTCGACTCGAATCGATTATAAAATCATTTACAAATTGCTTATAAGCTTCCGGAACTACCGGTACTGGTACTAGACTGGACTGGTATGAGAATTGAATAGATAAGATAGGATAGGATAGGTAGAGTACCTATGGTATTTAGTGTGAGATAATAACATCTCAAGGAGGCTGTGCTGCGAGCGAATATTAGTTCTAGGAGTAATTTGAGTTATTTTATTTTCTTTGTTTGTGCGTTTGTACTTGTGGATTTGATGGATAGATATGTACGGAGTACTTGGTATGCACATTCTTAGATATCTTGATAAGTTGGTGGGTAGATTGATGGTAAGGTTTGAGTGAGGGGATTGAGGAACTGCCGATGGATTTGGGTGTGGGAATTATCGTAGAGGTAGAAATGGATTGGAACGGGAGATGGTTATTGCTTTGGATAGGTATTTTTGGATGTGTTGGAGAGAGCTGGAGCTGGAATGACTGGGTATAATTATATTGTAATCAAGTTAATAGGTTTGATGTGTTTTGTCTGCATAGATAGTATAGAGATGATAAAATAACTTTTAGAAGAGGATTTAAAATCATTTTTTGGATACCTACTACCTACCTACCTTCCTACGATATCTGAAAACCAGAGTTTGTAATCAATACTCTACTCTATCAACATATCAAGGTATGCATCTAGCTGAGATAATTATAGACCAACCGGCCAGGCGTTTGGTTGGCGAGGTTGGTTGGTCTAGAAACCGGAACGGAACTGTACGGAGTACACGGATGTCATGATGCATGAGGCGTTGCATACGGATGGAGACCTCTGTCATGTACCTATGTATGGTGATGTGATTATTAGTTTTTGATGGCTTGTGGCAAGTGATGATGTTGTGAGGGTTTGCTGCTGAGGAATGGAATGTCTATTTGAGAGGTTGGAGTGTGATCAGTTGGAGTGAGATGGAGTGAGATGGAGTGAGATGGGAGATCAGATGATGTTGATATGATATTGAAGGGAGAGACTTGATGTTTGGATGGATTGTATTTGAGATTTAGTATTTAGCTCATAAGTAGGTATGAATGGAAATCTAGAAACAATGCCAAGATGAACGGAGGGGTGTTTACTCGTAGGGAGATTTAATTAATGAGATTTGATAGGATTGGAAGAATACGAGAAGGATAATTACCTAAGTAAGTATCGGAGGGGTAATAAGTACCAGTTATTGGATGAAATGAAATCCAATGAAATGGGATAAATTATAATAAATATGGATGGGTTCATTTGATTCATTTGAGGTGATTTTGATTTCAGCTACTTCCTTCCCTAGTGGCCACATATATATATCTAAGACATATGGATCGATACGCATCTGAAATCAATATCACTCTTCAGCTGTTTGCAGTCGGGAGTATTTTGTTACATATTCCATATCTGACGGATGAGGAGTTAGAGAATTGAATCCTGGGTAGATAGATAGGTACCTAGTAGGTATTACTATTCCATCCATAGGAGAAGCAAAACTCTAACAAGTCATCCACGTAATCATTGAATCAGACTTTCATTCCCCATCCCATCACATCAACAAAGAATCTTTCGCAACAATTTCAATTTCTGTTTCAATTTCTCCCATTCACTATCTATCTAAGCTCTTGATCTTTGATACAGATACTCCATATGTTTGTTACCCAAGAAGGACCCAAATTTCCAATCCATTTTTCCTTCTCCGTTCTTTTCGGAGAGATCTCCATGCGCCCAGAGTTTCGTTGAATCTTGCATATCTTTGCCCCTGTTTTTGGGGGGGTGATTTTATACATTACTAGGTACCTTCTGCGAGAGCCCTGTTGATGTTAACCCCTGGAATCTGGGTTTTTTTTGGGATTGTGAGAAAAGATCCCCATATTCCGTGAGGGAGATTGGGTCTAGACAAGGGGAGATGGTGAGTGAGTTATTACATAAGGGAGAAGAGAGGGAGAGGGATGAGAGACAGAGGGAAAGGATGTGAGAAGGTCGTAGCTAATTGTACGGCAAATGGAAGATGGGAAAATGGGAAAAGAGATTCCTTTTTATACTCTTTGTCTTTCTGCAAAGGGATTCGTATTAAATTATATCTTTTTTTGGTATTGCTACAAAATATACATGATGGGTATATTCGGTGGATGTAATAGATGTAATACATACATACGGTAGATGCAATCCTTTCCCATCCGATGCATCCTTCATAACTCCAATCAACCCGGTATATGAATTCCAAAGTTCCAACACACAGGTATACACGCAATATACGACAACAGCGTACGATACCTCTCATCTCATCCCAATCTTATAATATCAACTCAGCCACCTCTGATTAATCACTCTCATCACTTTAATTTCGGAAAGAGTGAAGGAGGAGAGGAGAGGAGAGAACGAAGGAGAGAGAGAATGATACGGAATTCACGGGTTGGGAAAGTTTTCATTAACTGGCATTGAATTGGTAGTCAGTTTATTAGATCAAACTGGAAACTGGAATGGATGGATGGATGGATGGATGAAAGATTGAAAGATTGAATGAATGATTGAATAACAGGAATGATTGAATGAATAACAGGAATGATTGACCACTAAATAATAATTGATTCTTATTCCTATTCTTATTCACAATACCGATACTCATAGTCATACTATCATCCTCATCCTCATCCATTCGTACCTACTCGTACTCGTACAAATCTACCTATTTTGCTATTCTGTTGATTATATCCAATACGAGGTTTCTCTACATTACCTACATTGCCTGCATTGCCTCTGTACATTACTTTGACATTATGACTACGATACCTGGTACACATTTTCCAAGCTCAACGGCCTAGTAACTCAATCCATTGATTGGGTATCAGACCCTTCATTCCTCCCTTTAATAACAATGCTTACTCGTCACCACCTGGGCGTCTCTTACATATTACAAATTACCACTCAAAACGAGAGAAGAGAGAAGAGAGAAGAGAGAAGAGAGAAGAGAGAAGAGAGAAGAGAGAAGAGAGAAGAGAGAAGAGAGAGAGAGAGAAGAGAGAGAAGAAGAGGGAAGAGAGGAAAGAAAAAAAAAAACATTACAGTTCGACCATTCACTTAATTCATACCTCACCTCATCCTCATACCTAAAACCTTACTAATAAACCTGGAAACTTTATTATCTTTCACTTCACTCATTCACTACCGTATTCTTACTATTCTTACTATTCTTATTTTTATCTTACCTCACTCACTACACGACACCTATTTACTACTATCACCTTACCTCTCACTACCTACCTACTACCAAAATACTACGCCTCCACCACCACCTCCATCCTCCTCCGCCTCTCCTCCATTTCATTTTCCTCTTTTTTTAACCTTTTCATCAACCTCCACCACCCACCACTACTACCACCCACTCCTCAAAATTACCTCCTACATCTCACCAAATCGACGACCACCAACAGACCCAGGTCATCAACCTAGTCGTCGACCTCCTTTCGTTATTTTCTCTCTTCTTCCGACAATCTCCTCGTCGTCATTTCCATCTCTTTTCGCAGAGATACATTTTCCCTCGTTTATCAACAAAAAAAATCCCTCGTGAGCTGGATCTACGAAATTACTTACGGTCGCTAATCATTCCAAGTCTGTCAATGATTCAATAATAGAATCTTTGTCGGCCTTTTTGGAGTTTGGAAGAAAGAAACAGTGACGAAACCATTCCTCATTCACCCATTACGATATTTACCAACACGATCAATCAATTGAATTATCCCATCGAAAGAAGGTCATATACAAAGGGGTTGCGATCAAGGGAAACATTGAACCAAGGAAACACACAATTCATCACTCAGTACAAGGCTTCCTCTCTGCACAATAAAAAGGCTTCGGGTGTTACGGACTTCATTCTTCTTACATTAAAGCCTTCATAGGCTCCGTTTAATATTGCGATCTTTCAATATGCGACCGACATTCTCATCATCACCATGGGTCTTGCTGACTTCATTTCTTACTCTCTTATCGGTCGCATCAGCATCCACTCGATTAATTGAATCCAAGTCCTTGAACGCGTGTCAGGACAACTCGAGTTTCACGGCAACACTGTTCGACGTCATCTTCACACCTGATAATTTAACCTTCACATTCGACGTAGTTGGTGTTTCTTCGATTCAAGGAAATGTTACTTTCGATGTTGAAGTCACGGCTTATGGTTATCCCATTTTAAATAGGGTCATCGATCCATGTACTGCTGGAATCTCTGGTCTCTGCCCAATGAGTACCGGTCAAATCGATATTAAATCTAACCTTGTGGTCCCTCAATCTACCGTTGATAGTATTCCATCAATCGCATACGGAGTACCGGATTTGGATGCTAATGTTAAAGTTATTATCAATGGTACAGCGAACCCAGACGTTAGTCTGGCATGTGTCGAAGCCCAATTATCAAACGGACAAACCGTCGATCAAAAGGGTGTAGGATGGGCAACTGCTGTTATCGCTGGATTGGCTTTGGTCGCTTCTGCTGTAACATCTGGATTGGGTCATTCAAATACTGCTGCTCATGTAGCATCCAACGCCTTGTCACTCTTTGGATACTTCCAAGCCCAAGCTATGATCGGACTCACTGCGGTTCCTCTTCCACCTATTGTTCAATCGTGGACTCAAAACTTTGATTGGACTATGGGTATAATCGAGGTTGATTTCATGCAAAGCATTGCAACTTGGTATCAAAAGTCGACTGGTGGAACTCCAGCCACACTCTTGAACACTTTAACCACCACCTCCGTTCAAGTCGAGAAACGTTCTATGGGAAAGAGATCAGTCGAACACACCATCAAACTTCTTACTCGAGCACACGAAATCTTGACGAAACGAGCCGATACCACTACAACAACTGGTTCGTATCTCGTCAAAGGTATTAAGAGAGTAGCATTCCGTGCCGGTATCGAATCGACCAATTTATTCTTGACTGGTCTTGCTTTCTTCTGTATTTTCATTGTTTTCACCATTTTATTTGTTGCATTGTTCAAGGGATTCTGTGAACTTGCGGTTAGAATGAAGTGGATGAAGTCTGATAAGTTCCTAGATTTCCGTAATGGATGGTTTACTGTTCTCAAGGGTATCATGTTCCGCATGGTTCTTATCGGATACCCTCAGATGACTATTTTATGTCTTTGGGAATTCACCCAAAATGATTCGCCCGCAGAGATCGTTTTGGCCATTTTCTTCTTCTTTGGTATGACAGGTACTCTCGCTTGGGCAGCTATGAAAGTTGTTCGAATCGCCAAAAGATCGGTTTTGATGCACAAGAATCCAGCTTACATTCTCTACTCTGATCCTTCGGCTCTCAACAAATGGGGTTTCCTTTACGTCCAATTCAGAGCAACGGCTTACTATTTCATCCTCCCCACATTGATTTACATTTTGATCAAGGGAATGTTCATCGCATTTGGACAAAACGCATCTACCGTCCAAGCTATTGCTCTTCTTTTGATCGAAGCAGCGGCTTTAATTGGAGCTAGCGTCATTCGACCATGGATGGACAGAAGTACCAATTCTTTCAACATCGCCATTTGTGCTATCAACTTCTTAAACACTATTTTCCTTTTGGTTTTCACGGATATTTTCAATCAACCAGGTATCGTCACTGGTGTTATGGGGGTTGTCTTCTTCATCATCAACGCAGTCTTTTCCTTGGTTCTTCTCATTCTTGTTTTACTTGCTACGATCTACGCCTTTGTTCGCAAGAACCCAGACAGTCGTTACTTGCCAATGACTGACGATCGTGCATCATTCATTAAGTCAAACACTGGCTTGACTACCGAGTTGGATGCTTTGGGAGCTACTGCTAGAGGCGATAAAGCTGGGTACAAACACAACCTCGATTTAGATGATGACAACGATTCATGGTCCTCGGATTCCATGAGAAACCCAGCAAACACGCCACTTCCACCTTCTTCAGCCGGTACAGGAGCATATAGAGATACGAACCCATCTGTTAGAGAAGCACCTAACTCACCTATCGATCCTTCGGTTCCTCTTTTCCCAGCAACTGGCTCGCGTGGTCCACCACCAAATTATCAAGATGGACGACCAAACAGCAATGCTCCTTTGATGTATGGAAATGATAGATCGAACAACGCATCGCCAGCTCCATATAGAGATAACCAATCGACATCTAATTTGTCGACGGGATATAGATCACAAAATAGTGGTAGTCCTGCACCAGGGGGGTTCAGACCACAGAATCAGAACCAGAGCAATGCTAGGTAAGAGTTTTATGATGAATTCAAGATATGGACATAAGCTAATCAATACAACAGTCCTTGGCAACGTGGAGCAGGTTATGATCATTAATGAAGGGGCTTCATAAAAAGGCGTTGAGAATTGAAATATATTGGCTGATAGATGGTAGTTGGGGGAACGTGTTTACACGTAAAACAAACACCATCAAAGAGGAAATCTTATGGGGTTGGAAGGTGTTATTTTGTAATTCTCTTGTTCGATTCGTTTTTTTTTTTTTTTTGCATTAGGATCATAAAGTCTTAAGTGACATAGTACTCTTTTCAAGAGTGGATTTTCTTTATCTTTGCTTTGCTTTTTGGTTCAGTCTTGCAATTGGGCTTTTTCTTGTGTTGGGAATGGGACTCGGAGGGAGGTTATTGAATTGGTCTGTTTCATTTGTGCTTGTTGGATGGTGAGGAAGAGGTGATATGGTGGATGAATGGTGAATATGGGAGAGATGTCGATAGAGGTGTGGATTGAAGTGGTGGATATATGTGAAGGGATAGATGGATTTGAAGGAGGGGATTAAGTAAAGGAATAGAGCGGAGGCTGGGGAGGAGGTGAGAGAGAAGAGGGGGGGGATAGGTGGGTGAATGAATAGGTGATGAGTGGATTCGAGATAGGAGGGAGAAGAAACAAACTTGTATAAAAGAATCAAATACACAATACACACACAATTACAACCAACGATCAACTGCAAGAAGTATGAGAATAAGAATGAGGATGAGAACATGAATAATTTGATCTGAATGATCTTCTGTTCTTAATTTTGTGAAAGGGGAAGGGCTGCGGAAGGGGTCATGGATCTATAGAGGAGAAGAGACAAGGGAAATATGAGGATAGGAAAATATGATGTCTCGATTTGTATTTGTAATGTGAATTGGAACGTTAGTATCTCAGGGACATGCTTCGAGCATGTCTAGAAGGTCGAATCCTAGACTCACGTGACTCACTCAAAATCTCACATTAACTGTGGATTAAACTTCGACCAATGGATAAGCCCCAATGCAAATTCTTATCTCAACTTCTTAGCGTATAAAAATAATTTTCAATCGCTTTCGTCAAGTTTGACTTCGCATCCATATCAATCTTACTGCACGAAATCACTATCGACATTCAAAATGGGCTCCACGACCGATTATCAAAGCGATGTAGAGGTGGAGGTGGACGAGAATAAGCACTTGACTTTACCAAATGTCGGAGATGCGTCGTCGGTCGAAAAGTTCTCAGAACTTAACCTTTCTGATAAAACCATGAAGGCCCTCGTCGAAGACATGAAATTTGAGACGATGACCGAAATTCAACGAAGAGGTATTCCACCACTATTGGCAGGAAGAGATGTGCTCGGTGCTGCAAAGACGGGTTCGGGAAAAACATTGTCGTTCTTGATTCCTGCGGTTGAGATGTTACACTCTTTGCGATTCAAACCAAGAAATGGTACCGGTGTTATCGTCGTCTCACCTACGAGAGAATTGGCATTGCAAATCTTTGGAGTCGCGAGGGAAATCATGGCTCACCATTCGCAAACTTATGGTATTGTTATGGGTGGCGCAAATCGAAGAGCAGAGGCGGAGAAATTGGCAAAGGGAGTCAATCTTTTGATTGCTACACCAGGACGACTTCTCGATCATTTACAAAATACGCAAGGATTTGTTTTCAAGAACTTGAAGGCATTGGTTATCGATGAGGCAGACAGAATTTTGGAAGCTGGTTTCGAAGATGAGATGAAGCAAATCGTCAAGGTTTTACCAAAGGATGATCGTCAAACCATGCTCTTTTCCGCAACACAAACTACCAAAGTCGAAGATCTCGCGCGAATTTCCCTTCGTCCAGGACCTCTCTACATCAATGTCGATAACAAGAAGGAACACAGTACAGTTGAGGGTCTCGAACAAGGTTACGTCGTATGCGATTCCGATAAACGATTCCTCTTACTCTTCTCTTTCCTCAAGCGCAACCTGAAGAAGAAGATCATTGTCTTTTTCTCCAGTTGCGCTTGTGTTAAATATCATGCCGAACTTCTCAATTATATCGATTTACCAGTTCTCGACTTGCATGGCAAACAGAAGCAACAAAAACGTACAAATACCTTTTTTGAATTCTGCAATGCTAAACAAGGTACACTTATCTGCACAGATGTTGCAGCTAGAGGTCTTGATGTAAGTTTTCTTGCCCGATTTATTTCGACCGACAAAGCTAATATTTTCTCAATAGATCCCTGATGTAGACTGGGTAATTCAATTCGATCCTCCCGATGACCCAACAGACTATATTCACCGTGTCGGTCGAACTGCTAGAGGTAGCAACGGAAAGGGACGTTCCCTTCTCTTCCTTCAACCATCCGAAGTCGGTTTCCTTACTCATCTCAAGACTGCCCGTATTCCCGTTGTCGAATTCGAATTCCCAGCATCAAAAATCGTCAACATCCAAAGTCAACTCTCGAAATTAATCGCACAAAACTACTATTTAAATAAGAGCGCCAAGGAAGGTTACAAGAGTTATCTTCAAGCCTACGCAAGTCACTCCCTCCGCAGTGTTTTTGATGTTGGAAAGTTGGATTTGATCAAGGTCGCTAAGAGTTTTGGATTCGATGCTCCTCCAAGAGTCGACATAAATATCTCGGCTGGAATGAAGGATACCGCGCAGAAGAAGAGACCTTATGGAAGTCAACCTAAACAAGGAGGTACATATAAGAAGAGGAAGTTTTAGGTGGTAGGGTATCGAGAAGCTGGATGCATTATTTTATCGTAGGCAAGGTGTTACTTGGGTGGGAAAATTATGTGGGCTTTGATTGTTTTGTTTGGGCTTTAAGGAGGGGTTTATATCGAATAATTCTTGATACAATTTTTTTTTACTCTGGTGATTTGGATTTTTTGGGTGTGTGATTTTGATTGTGAGGATTGTGAAATTGTAAAAATTGTAAATTGATTCCTAGTAAATGGGATTTAAGAATATATATATCTATATACGAGTAGATGTGGTCATCAGAAAGCAAGTGAGTGAGCAAGCAAGCAAGCATAAATGCTTTCCCGGCTATGTATCTGGTAATCCAATCTCCAATCCCGTATTTTTCCGTAGCAAGGTTGAGGTTGAGGTTGAGGGAACATGGATAGCCGAGTTGTGGGGGGTACATTAGAGAGGTATGGATGGATGGATTTGTTTGTTTGTGTTACTTTGATTGTGTAACTTTGATTGAATTGATTGATTGAAGAGTTCGATACTCGACATCTTTTATGATAGGTTACGATACGATATATTGCGATACGATATATTGCGATACGATACAATACGATACTTAAAAATAATTGATATATTGATCGGCTATCTATCTACCTATTTATCTAGCTAGCTGGCTGGCTAGCTGATTGATCGATAGATATTGTATCATCATCTTCATTTTTACTCTTTATCTTCACCACTACCCTTGTCTCTTCTTTCTATTTTCTACTTTCTACTTTCCATTCCCACATTCCATTCCCCTCCCTCCCCCCCCTCCCAATAAAATCAATCCACCTTAATCCCAAACAAAAATGACAAGCACAAGCACAAGGTTAATTGGAACGCGATGCAAGCTCCCGATTGCGATGAGATCGCTAGGGCGAGGGGGAAATGGGGTGAGAAGTGGTTGGGTGAGGAGTGGGGGTATGAGAGGGTTTTCAATGGGCAAGAGGTGCGAGACAGATGGGGTTTATAGGGAGTTGACGGCGATGAGGACGAGGGTGCCGTTTATTGAGGCGTGGAGGAGGGAGGAGGGGAAGAGGAAGAGGGGAGAGGAGGTGGGGGTGGGGAAGGAGGGGGGGAAGGTAAAAGGGGGTGAGGGAGAGGAATTGCAAATGAAGAGGATGGGGGATAGTTTTCATAGGGTGGTGAGTCTTTTTTTTTTTTTTTTTTTTTTTTGGCTGTTGTGTATGAGGTTTTGGGATATTGGGACATTGGGGGAGGGGTGGGAGGTGAGTGGAGAGTGGAGTGGAGAGTGGGGGATTGTGTGGTAGGGAGATGGGATGAGATGAGATGGGATGAGATGAGAGATGGAATTGAGTTTGGAAAAGGGGGAAATGAAGAGGGGGAGAAGAGGAGATGGTGCGAGGTCATGTGAGATTTGATGTTTGATATCTGATATCTGATATGATGGAAGGAGGTTGATGGTCTTGGGTTGTTGAGGATTTTATTTTCTTCACGACAAGAAATTATGGAGGAGAGGGGGTAGGGAGAGGGTTAATTGAATGCTAATAATGTGGTTTTGTAGATTTTACCATTGGCGAGCGATCCTTGGCTTTTGGATAATTATATCACGGCGAGTGGACATATTAGATTGGGAGCTATTTTTATGGTGAGTTTTTTCTTCTTGTTTTTTGTTTGTTGGGATGGGATGGGAGGGAAGAGGGAGGAGGGTTAAGAAGAGTCTTACAAAAAGTTTGTGAGAACTCATAAAGAGCAAGGAGATGAGATGCGTGATAGGAAAGGAGAAAAAATATACCTACCAACACCCACACCAGGATCTCGATGCCCTCGCCGGAGTAATCTCCTACAAACACACCGGCGATCGCGTCATGACCGTCACCGCGGCCGTCGACCGCATCACGCTCTCTCGACCCCTCCTCGAAATCTGCGATCTCGAATTATCCGGCCAAGTGACCTTTGCCACCGGGCGCTCCAGCATGGAAGTCTCGCTACAAGTATGCAAAGTTCCGTCTGCGGGACAGGAAAATCAACCGAGGAGGAAAGAAGATGTTTTCATGGAATGTGCCTTCACGATGGTGTCGCTAGATCCGGTGACAAAGAAGGCGGTGAGGATTGCGGGGGTGAGGCCCGAGGGGGAAGTGGAGGAAGGTTGGTTTGAGAGGGGGAGGAAGAGTTATGAGAAGAAGAAGAGGGAGTTGGGGAGGGGGTTGAGGAGTATGGAGCCGGATGATGAGGAGAGTGATTTGATTCATAGGTTGTGGTTGAAGACGTTGGATTATCATGGTATGTTGGATTTGTGTCTTCTCTCTTTCTTTTCTTTTCTTTTCGTTTCATTCATTTCATTTCTCTTTCTTTTTCCATTTGTGTTGAAGAATTTTGCTTGAATTCGAGTAGGTTGGGGGGGGGGGGGGGGGAATGAAGATGGAAGATCTGTGGTTGCGTGATATTCATTTTGATGGATTGTTATGAAAGAACAAGGAGGGAAAGTTCCTTTGATCTTCTTATACTTTGATTAAATTACCCCAGCCATTTTCCACCAACCCTTTCATCCTCTACCCCGCTCGTCATCAACTTCAACTTCTACCTCTTTTACTCCCCCACCACACCAACCCACTAACCTCCCTAGACCCCAACACCCCCTCCCTCCTTCCCAAAACCTGCACCCGCATGTCCAACTCCACCATCCAATCCGTCCAAATCATGCAACCCCAATACCGCAACCGCCACAACTTCATGATCTTCGGCGGTTTCCTCCTCAAATCCACCTTCGAACTCGCTTTCACCTGCGCATCGGCTATATCGCATTCGCGTCCTATTTTCCTGGGTCTGGATCCGAGTACTTTTGAGAATCCCGTGCCAGTAGGTAGTGTGCTGTATGTGAGTGCTACGCTGGCATATGGGGATCGGCCGCTTGTGAGGGGAGAGGGAGATGCGGAGACGGAGACGGAGAGGGAGATGGAGAGTAATGATGGAGAGGGAGGGAAAGCGAAAGGAAAGAAAACCAGGGTGCAGATCAGAGTAGATACGAAGGTTAAAAATGTAGAACATGGAGAAACGAAACCGACGGGACAGTTTAATTATACGTTTGAGGTGGAGGGGGAGGTGCAGGTTTTGCCGGAGAGTTATAGGGAGTTTATGGTTTATTTGGATGCGAGGAGGAGGAGTAGGGGGAGGGTGGAAGAGAGGGGGATTGTAAGGGAGGGAATGCGGGGGAGGGAATTGATGGACTGGGGGCTGGGGGAGATGGGGGGTTGAAGGTTTTGTGAGGGTTGAGAGGGAGGGGAGGAGGGGGGGGGAAGGGGGGGAGATCATGTTGGTGATGGCAATTTGTGGGAAGGGAAGGATGTGATTTTTCTTATTTTTATGAATAATATAATGTAAAGATCAATGTAAATTGAGAAGACAGTTTGTGTTTGTGATATGATTAATAGATGGAATGAATAAATGAAGGAGTGAAATTACTATAAGAAGACCGAGCATGAAATTTTTCATGAAGAATAATAGAGATGGAATAATATAAAGAGAGTAAAAGTATTAGAATCTAGATCGAATCGATATGGGGAATTTATAAGGTTATGATTCAGAGAGATATTGTAAAAGAGGGAAAGGTGATAGGGTTATAGAGTAGTTCTTTGTATATATTGTAGATGTGTTATTGTAGATGTAGTGTTTTCGGTGGAGGAGAGGGATGAGAGGATAAGATCGTGTTTTATAATATAGGGGGATGTTGAGTTGGTAGGAATTGATTGCTTTTTCTGATATTATATGAAGGGGACCTATAGTCACATGACCAGCACGTACTATTCGCGCATACTATATAAAGTTTCATACTTAACTCAAATAGTAATTCTTTTGTTTAATTACGACTACCCCGATCTCAATCTACTACTTGTCGCTCTCAATATGAACCCTTCCACGTGACTCCCGAAAGCATATCGTAACACTGCCTTGGACGACCAAAATCAACCTGCCAAATCATAAAAGCTGCATGGTGTATAACTCTGATTCAAATGAAGAACACCAATGCCTATGCGGTGTGGCCCTAGCCGGATTTTGAAGGTTCCACAAAGTCTTTCACATCCAAAGAGTACTTGTTGTTCTCGTCCATTTGCAGCCGTCCAGTCACCTGTAGCGACAATCCCTCTGGATGAGAGACTACTGTCTGGTATAGCCGGGTATATGCGCTGGCTTCTTCCTTGGTAAGTGGCTTGGGCACCTTCGCCACGTTATCCCATTCGAGCTTGCTACCTGCTAGGAACTGATTAAGAACCACTTCAGATCTTGTCGATGTACCGGCTAGTGTTAGTTTCGTGCCGTTCTTGGTAACCTTAACTACACCAGTGAGCGTCATCTCAATACCGCGCATATTGTACGTGCCACCGTCGACCTCGAAGAGCTCCTTCTTCCACACTTTGATATCGGGCAGAATGTCGTCGTGAAGGTAAACAAAGGCAACGGAGATGGTTGCATTGGGTCTTGGAAGGACGGTCTTGATATCATTGATGTTGTTCAGGGCTTCATAAGCTCCGCCCCAGCAAGCACCGAGACCGTAGGGACACGTGGGCGTAAGACCAACAATGACAGGTGGCCCCTCCTGTTCTGAGACGACCTTCTGATTGCGCATCTCAAGGGACACGCCGATGTTTCTCTCCAAAACTGCATTTTGTGTCGATACCCCAGGGGGCAGTTGTGGTTGTACAGGTATCTCAACGTCCGGTCTGAGCAGCATGATAGGCGCCACTGCTGGTACGCCTTCCTTGCTCACAAGGAAGAGCATGTAATGACCTGGTGGAGCCAAATGGTGATTCTTTGGCGCTTCTATAGTGACTTCTGTCCCACTGGTTTTAAATCTCAAGAATTGGAACGATTGGTTCATGTTGTGTGAATGAGTGACAGATCCAAGCCGTGTCCAGCTCACCTTGCCAATCACATCGTGTTCACCGACTGTGACTTTGAATTGCTGGCCATATTCGATAACCTCTGGCGGTTTACTGACGGTGGGTCGTTCGCCTTTGAACAAATAAGGTGGGCTGAATATCTGGCCGGTGATTAGAGTGTGTTTAGGCTCGTTGGGTCTCTTTTGATTGTCCGGATCGTATTCCCCACCACCAGCTGAAAGAACTCTGCCATCGGGTAATAGTAGTGCGGTGTGGTGGTAGCAGCGATCATCGTCCTCCGGGGCCATCGTAGACCATTCTGTAGTAGTAGGATCCCACAGCTCAGGCTCATGTACGGGCTGACCCGTAGACAAATCATTGAAGCCTAACCCTTTGGTTCCTCCAGTCACAAGCACAGTGCCATCGGGCAACGTGGTAGCAAAGGAATGTCGGCGCCCGTGGCCAATTTCAGTCGTATATTCCCAGCGTGGTTTTGGGTCGTTCAGATCAATGATCTCTGCAGCATTGGTGGGAGGAACATTATCACCACCTCCACCACCAACGTAGAGAATCTTGCCACTATCATACATAGCTGAAGCGGCGTACTCGCGCTGACCTGCATTGCGGAATGGCGAATCGGCATCGCTCGACCATTCACCATGGCCACCATGAGCATTCAAATCCAGAAAACGAGAGCTTCTCAATGGGCCCGCCATGAATATTCTTCCGTCTGGAACGTGGTAAAGCCGTGGGTAAAGAGCGAAGATATCAACCAGAGGCGTTTGGACTATGCCCCATGTACTGGAATGTGAGTCCCAAATCTGGGGGACCAGGTTGATCACAGGGTTTGTGACATCTTGTGAGCTGCCTGACACAACGAGGCCTCTCCCATCAGACAGAGTTATAGCAGAAGGATACCAGCGACCTGCAGCCATCATAGGCATTACCGTCCACCTATCTTGGAAGGGATCGTAAACACAAGCTTGGTCTTCCCCGAAGCCATCCAGGACATGTCCACCAAAAATGATCAAGGTACCGTCTGGCTGGAACGTGTGCCCGGAACAGAAGAGATTCACAGAAAGCTCGTCTTCGTTCATCGGATCCTCAGCGGTGCGTTTACTCTCTAGGGTGTCGACATCCAAGATGTAGACGTGGGTTTTGTGCTCATTGAGGGTCCAATAATCCATGCTGTGCACAGCAGAGCGTCGACCCCAATAGAGTACCTTGCCAGTCGGTAGTAGGTGAAGGTGAATAGCGCAATTTCCAAGCTGGAATTTTGGAGCCCATTCTCCGTGGACGGTTTTGTCGCCCATGTTTGCTTCGAAGGTTGAGGGCCCGGGTGTGTGAGAAGGCTGTATTGACGGCACTCAAGTAGTGAGTATGGCAAAATGACTAGGAGCTTGACTTGAGGAGCTCGTAAGAATCTGCGGCGTAAAGAAGAGGAGATGGTCTGTATGATAAATGAAATTTTATGTCCCTTTTCACGACTTCGTCTCGTACATCTCGGCGCTTCTCTTTCAGCTTCTACCAGTCTCCCTCCGCAGTAGAGAACGGCCCGGATCGAATGCGGGGAGCGGATTGGATCAAGTGTGCAGTGAAGATTGGCTCGGATCGAGTGACCCAATTGCTTTTTTGATACAGCCGTTGAGACACCCTAGGTTGGTTAAATTGTGAAGCGGGGAAGCGTTGTGATGGCGCTGCAGATTGCACTTTACTGTATGCACGCTTTTTTGCCGTGAGCCAGTTTCTCATAGACGCTTTGGTTCATTTTCGCTTTAACTGAGTCGTGGAAGCACATGTTGCATCACATATGCAATGCAAAAGGACTTTTTGGTATAAACTCATAATTGTAAATATGATCAAAATAAAGCACATGAAAAAGGCGTAACAAGTATAAGCCAATAAGATCATTTATGATTAGAGTAGTTGTTGTCAACGTTCCTTTGCTACCACGTGGCGCGATGGCACTGTAACCCTACACTTGGCTTCAGGTCAGCCGAGACTTCTCTTGCATGCTGTGTTCTTCAGCTTGTCTCTTGTGTAGGGCTGTGGTAGGATAACCACTAATTCCAAGCTTGTACGGGTACCGTGTATTGTAATGATTGATGATCTGGCTTACCCCGCAGTTGATAACAATTAGATACTATGATTAGTATGAGATCTAGATTTCTAGATCTGAGGCTATTCGTAGTTTACTTCGCGGGAGGGTCCGACGACCCCTAGCTTAGATTTAGATCCCCTTTTACGGAGCTCTATTTCCGATTATTGCCACAATATTGAGGAAGGAAACCAGCTGCTTTCCTATATTCTAGTTCTTCAGATGAATCTAAATCAATACATTTTTACCTCATAGTCTCACAATTAGTAAAACGTTTATTGGGTGAAACGCTCTAGCATTGTAGGGCCAAGGTCAAACACATCATCAAGTATTACCATGTACCCCACGTTTATAGAGATAAGTAACATTTAATTTATATTATCTGACCATTAACCCCGCTTTCGCGGCTTACGAGCTGGTTGAAAGGTACCACGTTTTAATCTTTGGAGAACTGAAAATCGCGGATAGGAAGGTTGGCGCGCAAATGGTGAGCTGGGCCTTCAGCTTGATGCACAAAATTTCGATAGTTTTATGCAGTCGGAGAAATTTAATCTATATAGGGTTCTACAGTTTGATGCACAATATTTCAATAGGTTTATACAATTGGACAATTATATTGATGAAGAGGGGTCTTCAGCTAAATGCACAACATTTCGATAGCTTCATGCAACCGGATAAATACAATTGATGAAGAGGGGGCCTTCAGCTTGATCCACGACGTTACAACAGCTTTATGCAACCGGATAGACATGATCGACGTAGGGGATTTCAGCTTGATATACAATATTTCAATAGCTTTATATGATAGGACAAATATGATTGATATGACAGATAGGAGAAAGGGTTCTGCTATTGACTTATGCACAGGATCGAGGCTGAGGTATCTGCATGGCATCTCAGCTTCATGTACATACAACTCATCAATTCGGAATTTTAAGATTGGATAGTCAAGTCAGTACCTAAGGCTAGGCTGCTCACCTACCTACCGGGTGGGTTGGGGCACCCATTGAGTGGTCACGGGCCCTCTTGGGGTATGTGGGGTAGGTTGAAGAGATGTAATTAGCCACCCATAGGTACCGATTGAGCAGCCGAGTCCCGTTCCGATAGGGGGGAGCGGAGTCAGTATATATATACTAATACTAGGCTTGATTATTTGCTCCTTCTCAAGATCGACCATATACCTTTTTGTTCCCTCTTCAACTTTGGTATCAAATTCTCTGGCATAACACCCAAAATGAACGGGGATACCAATTATCTCAATGTTCCGACCTCGTTCAAGTTAACGCAAGTTGATGGGCTCACCTCTCCAAAACCCAACATCGAGCCCGATGTGAACAAGGGCCCTGCATCATTCATACCGATCAGTGATGGAGCTGACCAGGACTATGATCCAGTCCCTGGAGAACTTAATATCCTTGCGAAGCTCACTGGAGATTTCCACGGTGCTGGGTTGAACATGATCTTCCGCCCATCCTGGGGAAACAACAGAAGGAATAACGTTCTGGAGTACAACGTGACCGAAGAGGACACACAATTCTTGGCGGACATTGGCGACATATTCAACCGAGGCTTGGGCAGGCAACGAGACGTCATTTTGAAGGGTGTCCCATACATGCAGACGATCAAGGACATGCTCAATCCCAAAACAGGACAGGCTGATCGGGAGGAAGGAATTCCAATTCACTTCGAGTCAGGCATGTTTCTCAGGACCCCACCGACTGAGATCAGGCCTGAGGTCCTTCGAGGTACTATCTCACGCCTAGCATCTATACCACACGGAACTGCCATCAACTGCCAAGGCTTCGAACCAGACATGAATAGTCCTATACATGGTAACCCGGATATCAGACCAATCTCAGTCTTACCATTCCCCATGGGTATGCAGGGCGATGTCAACACCTTCGCAGACTTTTTCCCTCAGCTGAATTTCCAGAGGAAGTATGAGCTGCGGATTCCGCAAGAGATCAGGGACGGCGACGTACTCAATACATCTCTCATGCTAGATCCAAATCAGATGCTAAGAGAATTCAACGAAAACAGCACGAAGAAAAATATCCGAGAACACCTTTTCTTCTCAATCCATTCCGACCCTGTAATTTCTAAGATTCCCGGCGGTGGCACAGCAAACATCGCTTTCCTGCAAGGTTCCGGTATTCGTGATGGCCGCCAAAACCCAGGCCCTAATGCCCATGGCGTCAATGTCGGATGTGATTATTGGATTTCAACCGTTGAATACGATGTTCTGCTGCCGGAAGGTGATTTTTCTGGGGACAAGAAAGAGACGAGAGTTGTGGAGTCTGAAGCACGGAAAGAGGAGAAAGCAGCTGGAAAGATAGTGGTTTCTCCTTCTTTCGAATTGAAGCTGGACATGGTGATACCACCAAACACGATTGTGAAGCTCGACGCTACCCAGATTCAATACTCCCAGAACGTCACGTTGGACTTTGATGAGATGGGCTGGCCACACATCTCAGTGGCCACGTTGTCGCCAAAGCATCCAGTGCCAATTGAGGCGTCTCAGATTGTCTTCTGAAGTAGCATATAGTAGAATGAGTTTTGTTGAAGTCCTTTTTCAAATGTGCTTTATTTTCATCTCCTCTACTTGTGAAGAGTGGTAAGTCCAAATCATGTTACGCAAGAGGGTTGAATTAAAAACTATGAATGAGAAGGTGGCTTTATATACTCGAAGCCGTTATGTGATATTGTAAACAAAGTACAGCATATGACTGCCTTCTATTCCCCTCTAGACACTATGGATAGCTTAGGGTAATTGAGCTAATTATAAATTAATACCAAATATTCGGTTTCGTGCTACTTGATAATTGCGACAGCGAAGGTGCGTAGCATCATGTAGCCTATATTTAAGCTCGGCTTTAGCGAGCAGCTCCCCAATGGCGCCCCACCAACTTCTGTCCGGTGTGTTCCGGCGCTCGAACCTTTCTCACAACCCCAGTAGCAAGCAGCAGCTTTCCGCCTTCTTCCCTTTCGATTAAATCAAATCCTCGATTTATACCGAGCGTTGTACCTCACGATGTTATCGCTCAACCCAGACAACACTAACACGTCAACGACCATTTCACTATCCAATCTGTGCTCGCATGTTAAATGTATCCCATCCACCTTTCCCCCTAATAATCCTGCCAATTTCCCCGCCACGGCTCACTCTCCGCCTTCTTATTCTGCCCATGCAAATACCTCGCACTCAACTCCTCTTCATCAACTCCACAATGCATTTCCCCATCCCTACCCTTAAACCAGCCCAAGCCATATTTCTTCCCGATCCCCACCAATCGCTCTTCCATTTCGCGGTTGTTGAGTTTCTCGGTGCCCACAAAATCATACAGCATATTGGATTGATAGATAAACGCCAGAATCGACGCGATGGAACTGGGTTGGCGGGGGAGAAAAGGATGGCGTCGACGTGTGTAGGAAAGGATGGAGATGCAGATTAGGAAGACGAGGATGGAGAGCGCGAGGAAGAAAGAGGCCCAGAAGGAGGCGAAGGTTTCTTCGCCGGCGTCGACGCCGCTGGAGGGGGTATTGGGAGAGGAGGAGCGAGATGTGAAATCATTTCCGGTGACGGTGCTGAAACTGGTGACGCAGACGGTGAGGATTTCGGCGAGGACAGAACCGAGACCTACGACGGCAACGAGGTAGTGGCCGTTGAGGAAAGCGCGGATGGGAAGCCAGCCAAAGGCCATGGCGGTGTAGTCGAGGGTGAGGGCGGTGGGGGAGGCGTGGCGTAGAGAGAGGATGTAGAAGGGTTCGATCATGCGGATGGCGGTTTCGAGACTGCCCCAGCAGAGTTTGATGGAGACGGCGCCGAGGGTGAGGAGCCAGGGGGCTTTGTCGGTGATGGTGTTGGCGGGGGTGAAGAGGATGATGGGGATAAGGATGGTAAAGAGGAACATGGAGATTATGAATGGGATGCCGGCGATGAGACGCAGAAATAGTGGATGCGGATTTTGAGAAACGTGGGAGTGGGCATCGTATTTATCTTTATCTGCTTGGGTGAGAATTTGGTCTGATGGGGCGAGAGAAGAATTGCGTAGGGTGTAGTGATGTGCTTTTAGTTTCTGATGAATCATATCCGGAGTCGCGGTGTCCATGTCTTTGAAATCCATCAGGATATGCGAGCGATTTGCCATGGCAGCGATTCCAGCTACTCCTTTGACATCGGCCACGAGACCCGAGGGGCGGCGCTCCAGCTGCCAGAGTAGGATACACCCAAAGATAGCACAGAGCCATAACGATAGACTGAGTAAGCGAGACCAGGGACCACTAATCACGATTCCTTTTAGTACCGTTGGATCTGCTCTTCGGATTTCTCGACTGGGGATTAATATCACGCTTGCAGATTGCAGCGTGGGAACCAGAGACACGGCTAATAAAGTCGCGATGGACGAGACAGCCACAGCGTAATGTTTAAACTGTAATGCACGAAAAGGACGCAAGACGTTAAAAAAGGTGATATAATCCACGTTAATTGATTCCGCGGCCAACGCACCGCCTTCTCTGGAAAGCTGATAATAGGCTTCTAGACGCTTGACTTCGAAATCGGTGATTTGCCATAAAACGCCAAAGATAACGGCGACGAGAGTAGGCAGATATTTGAAACAAAAATAATCCCATGTCTTCATCGCAGATGCGGATGTGAAGGAATAGAGAGGACTTTTGCGCGATTTTTGATAGAGATATTCTTCTGCGGCACCGAGGATCACGGAGATGATGATGAGTGCGGTGAGGTAGGGGGCGCGCATGGAAAAAGGCTTCCAGTTTGCTTGGGGGTAGAATACTTCCACGTTGGAACTTTTGAATGTGGCGTTTTTATTGATGGTTGAGGGCAGAGAATCCATACTCTTGAAATCGAAATTCGATTCGTGCATTCCGGTGTGCCCAGCAAAGGAACTTATATCAACGGGTACATCGATGGGTTCTTGCACGATGACTTCGATTACCTCGCCGCGTCTGTTGGCTTCGTTCTGAGCGAGATCTTTGAGTGTGGGTGCTCGAGTGAGACCATTCCGTAGAGTTAGACGACGGGAGAGACGAGAAGCTGCGTTGCTGGATTGAGAACTCTCTGCAATTAAATCGTGGCTGGTAATCGTACTATCTGGAGTAAAACCAGCGCCCAATCCGCCGGTAAGTATCCCCGCTGCTTCTTGTCGATTGATCTGCTCGCGCATTGCAGGGGTTAATGAGGAGTTGTGGATGGGTTCGTGGAACATGGAGAGATCGAAAGGAATGGCCATGGGAGATACCATGGGCGCATCTTCAGATTCGGTTTCTGCGCTGGCGGTTTTGTCGATGGTTTTCCCTTGGTATGCCATTGGCATAGCGGCACTAAGGAGATTGAGATCGAATTCTTCTTCTGGTATAGACGCATCTCGAGAATGGCTGAGGAGTGATTTTCCTTGGGAAAATCTCTTGGGGGCGAGTTTTCCCTTCGTGGTGTCTTTGCTGGAATCTGCATCTGTTTTTGTGGTTGATGGATTATACGAACTAGCACGTTTCGAGAAAAGTTTGAAAGATTTCTGAGTTGGAGATGCAAGTCCCGCTTTGAAAGTTTCTGGTAAGAATAGTGATCTTCGATTGTGTTTTGATGATGTATCCATTGGACCCGATGGTGTCAATATATGCGCAGATAAGGGCACATGACTGATATCAATCTCATCACTCTCATTAGATAGAAAAGGAGCTTCTGATGTAGGTGAAAGTTTTGATGCTAATGAAGATCGATTTCTATTATGATGCTGGGTGCCTGTTTTCGGAGGGCGCTGATTTCCAATTGAGGTGATATGATGTGTTGAGTTCGATTTTGAGGAGGGTGATGTAGATTGATGGGATTGAGGGATCTCCCCGGATTCATGTTCTGCCATGACCCAATTCTTTAATTATTTCAAACTTCTATGTATATCGAATATCAAGCTCGAGGGACAAGGCTGCGAGAAAGTTAGAACCAACGCTTTCTTTCATATATACAGAGTGAATATACCTGGAAGAATAATAAAGCGGGTCTAAAGGCACTCGCCCTCGGTAATTGGATATTTCAACACCCTTTGGTGGAAGCCTAAAAGCTTTAAAACGATCGTGGTAGAGTACCAAACTCTAATTGTACGAATGCGAAAGATGTAACGTTTTTTTCGAATGTATGTTTTGGTTGGCTTTCCTGTGGGCGGCACAGCCTTTTCGTACCTCGCGATAAGCTCCCCAGCTTCTGATATGTATGTGAATGGGCTGTGCTGCACGGGACTTTTGCTGAAGTTTGTATATGTAAATGTAAGATGTAAGATGTACAAGATATGAAGATAAGATATACAAACCATTCACGACACCAACAGAGAAAACAGAGAAAGTGAAGTTAGAAGAAGATACCTATTCATAGGTACAAACAAACATTGCTATCGCCAACCGGAGCTAAGAATCCTGGTCGAAAGTCATCACTTCCTTCCCTCCCTCCCAACGTTGTATCACGACCCGTCCCTCCAGACGAACCGGACCTTTCATCTGAAAGTATCCCAAAAGCTGGGGCTGGATTGCCAAGAGCGCTTTAGAACCTAGACGCCCCCAATAAAAGACGTGAAGGATACCACATAGCACCAATCACCTCTTCTCATTTTCGCCACATCTAATCTCAAAATAGATCGGATTAGGAAAGGTGGAAGCGAATCGAATGTGTATGCACAGAAATAACTTCTGGATAAGCGCGTACTGAATCTCTGATCATATATACCCTTGTAGGTTGGTGAGCGTTTCAGATATCGCGAATAGATTGATGTGATTGGGGGTTGGAATTGGAGTTGGGAAAGAGAAGGTGTGTATTTCTGGTACAGAAGAATGCCATGGAATTTGAGGCACTCAAAGAGAATCCAAATAGTAAAATATCAAAGTCATGTTCTTTGAAGCTTAGTTTTGACGTATGCAATAGTTCGTTGATAGGGCTGAAATCCACCAAAAGGTGTCGATTCAGTCCTCGTGGCATGTTTCGCCAATGTACACTGTACAAGAGTGGGTTGAGACATTCATCGTAAACAACACCAATGATATTGAATTGAAAAAAATGTGATAGACATAATCTTGAAACGTGATTGATAGGAGAAACCAAGAGGATCTAGAATCATTCTCAGAGAAAGGGAAAAATAATCTGTCATACTTATGTACAGCCATTTTTCAATCGTTCTCCAATATAGGTGTGCGTTTGAGTACTCTCAACATTCCTGATGGTGACGGGCAAAAATCCCAAGTGTCCGCCCGCCTTCAAAATTCTTCATGAATACCACTTGCGGTAATATCATCAAATTTCCTTCTTAAGAAATGTTCCTGTCTCTACGACTTCGCCGCATCATTTCTGCTTGCCTTGATCATAAATACTTCATGAAGCTCCATCTTGTTGTGGTGATTGATTATATTGGAGAGTAAAAATTTCTTTTGTTGTCTACCTAGGTAGATTTTGTACTCAGATTGCAAAACTAACTATCGTCTGAACTACGAGTGTACAAAGACTAGTTAGCTATACCGAGATACCTAGCCAATGAATGATGTGTACTGGTTCGAATAAATTTAATTCATCCATTCTTTTTGTGTCGCATTATTGATTGCTTAATTTCTCTTTTCTAGATTTCTCTAGCTCTTCCATGAACCGCGAGATCGATTACTTCTGACTGAATACACACAGGCATTGTCAGACAATGTCAAACATCACAGCAGCTTGTTCGAAGACGATCACAAAAGACATCAGAAAGAAAGATTAACAACCAATGCCGATATTCAATTTATATAGGTATCTAGGTCTATGTATATTCTCAAGCTACGTGGATACAATTTATTAAGTAAAATCCGTTAACCCAGGCACCAAAGCTAATCAAAAACTAATCCGACCCATCCAAAAAACCAAATGAACAATTAAAATAAAATTAAAGGTAAGAAATTAGAAGAATTAAACAAACAATCCCTCTTCAACCAAACTTCCCACATCTCCTCCCGCTGCTCTGATAGCTTTCAGCGCCGCCTGCGATAATTTTCTTCTCTTCTCCATTGCTTCTTTCTCTCGTCTCGCTTTCGTCTTACTTGATCCACTGGGTGCTACTCCAGTCAATATCTTGCGACTATCATCTGGCGTATAATTAACAAAATCCACCATGCCGCGTCCCGAAGTAGGTGTTCGCGGAGATGTATTTCTGTTCTTTGATTTCCGTTGTTTTCGCACGTGGAACGTAGGTGAGGATTTGGGAGAGGGCGATTCGGACCCGCTGGATCCGGTGCGAGTTTTGCGGGGTCGCGGATTGGAGTAATGATGGGAATGGGAGTGTTGATGCGACTTGCGGGATGAGGGGGAGTGATGGGAGTAGTGTGAATGCGAGTGTGTTCGAGATGCTCCATTGTGAGTGTGATATGGTGTGTGAGGTTGGGGTCCTCCTCCATTGGTACTGGTGTTGAAGTATCCTTGCTGAAGCATAGGGGAAGATTCTACGACGAATGATTGTTGGGGCATACTTTCTGGCATGGATATCATTAATCCTTGCGCCATGTTCATTTCATTGCTATTATATGAAAGTTCATTTTGCAAATGGAAAGCAAGGTTTTTGGTTGCCCTTTGAGAATTTCGGTGAAGCGTATTCGGTGAAGGTTGTGCCATTGGTGTTGTTGCCGCGTGGTTCCACCAGAGAGAGTTTCCGTCAGCTTCTACTTCAACGGGGTACCCAGATGAGGCTCCAATTGAGCTGAAATTTGACCCTGGTACATGTGACCATGAGGCTGATACTTGTTGAGATTTTGGAGTTATAGGATACATTGATCCATTTGACGACGATTGATGATATCTCATTTCTGGTGTATTTTTATTGTCCAGGTTGGGTGTTGAGAGTGGTGTGTTGTAATCCGTAGGTATGGATGGGAATTGTAAGTCTTGCGGCATACCGGTCCATGAATCTTCAGAAACATTTGTTTTCTGAATTTTCTTCAACGATGAGGTATTTTTAGAAGCATTGGACATTCTAGCCGATTGTGGAGGTGACATTGGGGATTGATGTTGAGGATTGAAACCAAATTTCGAAGAATCCAAAGTCAATTTTCTCCTCATTGTTTCCCGACTCATTTTTCCAAGACTCGATGAGCCTCGTGGCATATTTGAAGAATTTTTATGCGATTTTCGGATAGGACTTCGGAGAGATTTCTCAGATTTTGTGCTCACTTTCTTCAAGGTGTTGGCAAGTGCTTCAACACGACTCTTCTTTCTAGTTGAAGCAGCGGGTGCTGGTGTTGTTGGAAGAGATGGGTGAGACCATGCTTCTATTTGAGGTGGTTGCAAAGAGATATCTTCAAGGCTGAGAAGATCAGAGTCAGATATTGCGGCTCTGCCAGAAAGTTCTGCATAGAAAAGATTATCTTGTGTGCCGTCTGGTGAGGCTGAGACTTGGGCGAAAACCCATGGATCGCCTTGCCAATTGGCTTCAATGTCCAGGGCATCAGCATCGTGTAAAGATCCTAGTAGTGTCTCTGAATCTTGATCTTTGCTATCTGATGAGTCTTCTGAAGATTTCGGCTGGGGAAGGTCATCATCAGCATCATTGGACGGACTGAATGTAATAAATTCGTCGAAAAACGCGTTGTCTAATTCGTCAAAGTTATTTGTGAATAATTCCGATGACTTTCCAACATTCGGAGGAGGAGACATGTTGGGCTTGGTGTGAAGAGGCTGAGTGGTAAGGTATGAACGTGCCTGAGTATACAGGTAAAGTTAGAAAAAGTACAAGTATGATAGGCTAGAGGGAGAAGCAGAATATGCAAGTCAAATGCCAGATGTACGATGATGTAGGTGATGAAGCAATCAAGACAAAAATGTCCAGGAGGGGATATTTATGAACAGGTCAGGTGTCTACCAGCCTTCTTCATTATATTATACGCTGTGCTCATTGGAATGAAGTATATTTGCGTGACATACACGTGATTGTGCACTCTGCACCGTCCTTAAACATCGTCTCGAATTCCCCGGGATGGCAATACGTGCCGATACTAGCCATTTCATGCCGTTCTGTGCATGTGTTTGCCGATGCGGAGCTATCTCGTTGGGCGTGGGAATGCAGTACATTCTTGGAGATGGATAGGCGAAAAATCCTCGCCTCGGTTTTGGATAGAAGTGAAAGTGATGCAAACGTTTAAGAAATTAAATATAGACGGAAAAGAGCTTGCAAAAGTAATTGGAGAAACCACAGCATAATATAGCTACCCCCCCATAGCTCTATGAAAAGTTTTTCTCTTTGATCGACTCGAGTTCCTTTGCGAAGATGGAGCTGTCAAGTTCCTCAAAGAAACCCATATGGCTTGAGGGGATTCTCTCAAAGAATAAAGAGATGAGAACCTGTAAGATACACAATTTTGCGTCGGCTACAAACACATTGTGACCGAGGAATGTATGGCGTCGATCAATTCCTTGATAATTGGTTAATAAGCTTTTTGGAAATATTTCTTTGTGGCAGACTTGAGGGGGGGTGTTTCATTTTACATTCCAGAGCAATTTTCGCGAATTCTTCAAGATGGCGCGATGAACTTTTTGCGGTTTTTTTTTGCATTTTCATTTCCAGCCTTTGGGGTTTTTGTAAGTTTGGTTGCAGAATTTGAAGAAACTGAGGAAATTGAGGGAGGGAAGAGGTAGTTATAAGAAGGGTTGATGTAAAAATAGAGAGGAATTTATCATGACATCTATCTGCATGATATTTGAGCTCCACTTACATTTCATTCTTCGGGAGTTTCATATCTTATTGTACCTGCATATGCATATGCAAGTCTGACTTCCCACGTACCCCTCACCACTTACCCCTCAATAACCCACATACATACATACACACTATCCCAATTCCCACATGAGCGCTCCGCAAGGGCAAATCGAGCTCTCACACGCCTTCGAAAGACTTCTCGAAGAACGTCTGGAAGCCGAACGTCTTCGTCGCGATCTAATTTTCTACTGGCACACTCTCATTCTCGAGTGCAAAAAGCGCGGGAAAGAAATCGAGCGGACTTTTTACCAGGCAGATAATTGTGGTGAAACGCCTTTTTCAAGCGAAGAAAACTATTGTACCGGGAACTGGAACGCCTGATACGTTGACTGACGTATCTGGATTGGAGAGATTGCCGAGTCCGTTGAGTCCGGTGGTTAGCGCTAGGAAAACGAACTTGAGGGCGGAATTTGGGACAGAGAGAATTTCGAGGAGACTGGAGGGTTTGTTGAAGAAGTATCAGGGGGTTATTGGTGTGAACTTCTTGAAAGGAAAAGAATAAGCATAAGAAAGGAATAGAGGGAATGAGTAGAGAAGGTTTTTGTTGGCAATCGGTCTCTTCTTGTTATACGTTGGGTGCTGGAAGAGGGCGAAGCGAAGCGGAATTATTGAGAAGTGAAAAAGAGCTGTTGAGGAAAAGTAAGGAATTTGTTGTGAGAAAGTGGAGGGGCAGGGAAAAAGTTCTAAAGTTGGTTTTCAGAAGGGGTGTTTGATTCGATTTTGAGAGAAGCGGATATCTCTTTGCTTGGAAATCTTTGGCTTGCAATCGTTTCGTTACCCAATTAGCTTTTTACGAGCGCTCTCTATCATACCGGATTACTACCCTCGCTACAATATATTCTCATAAGCTGCCTACTCACAATTTCCCGCATCACCAATCATCATACACAAAGACAAAATCACAATGTCTAATATGCTTTCACTCCCCAGAGAAAGTATCACCCTAATTTTGCACACCATCATTCGTTATCCGGCACAGATACGAACATGGCTATTCGTCCAATGCACACTCTTGAGTCTTGGGCTAGGAGATTTTGCTGAAGCACAGGCTGGAGCTGGTATGTAATAGTTGTGAAAGGTCAGACTTAGGTTCGTGTTTACGACTTGCATTGTCGGCAACGAAAGGAAAAGGGGGTCGGTTCTAGGGCTTGGGTGATTTTGCCGAGGCGGGGGCTAATCTTTGTATTGTTGGATGAGAGTCGTAATATGTAATTGAGGGATTCAAGAATGTATCTAGATGGTTTAGACGAAGATTAGATAAGAGTTCAGATATAAGATGAATGTGGTTATCAGCGTTATAGATTAATATGGTTGGTGGGCTGAGGTATTTTGAGATCAGAATATATGATGAATATGGAATATGGAATATGTTAATGATAATTGCCATACCGTACTTTGCCAACTAATATCATACATGAATGGTATCCCTAATCACAGTGAACAGACCAATAGAAAGTCATCTTCCTAGGTGGTTACAATCCTTTGACCCCCATTTCATGATCGCTTCTGATCAGTCTGAAAGATAGGTGGCATGAAAGCCATTCCCTTACCAGATACACTACTAGAACCCAATTCCACATCATGCACGCCTCCCGCCGATCTCGAGATAACATGTTTCCTCAACATAGCCAAAATCTCACTATTTTGCCATCTTCTTGGTACCGGTCTATAAGCAGGCTTAAAAGTTCCAATCGTTTGTGCCCATTCTCCACTTCTGGGAGCACCGTTTCTCCATGCATCTGTCTCTAATTCAGGACCGGTTTGTTTCCCAGGATCCGTGCCTTGTGCTACTGGTGATTTCTTTTGATCGGTACCCATAGCATTGATTGTAGCTCCTTCGGCTCCAAGGCCAGCTCCTTCAGCTGTTTCACGAGATGTTGGGGAGGGTTCTTGGGTAACCCAGTAATAGATATCCCAATCATTTTCGTCGAGAAATTGATCATATTGTACCATTTGTGCAGCGGTCATGTTAGGAAGGTGAGCATCGGCAAAGGTGGACATTAGCAGATCGGATTCGAGAGTTCCTCGTTTGCGCGATTGATCTATGAGAGATTCTGTTAGCAGAGTTCTGAATCTTATAGGAAGATAGGATCAAGGTAGATTTTGTGGCGAAATGTCGAAAAACATACACAATAATCGCGCTCTCATCTTCTCCTCATGCTCTCCATCCCTTCTCAATGGCTCAACTCTGAACTGTGCTCCCTCCATTTCTCCAACAGCCATCTCTCTGTTAACACCACTTCCATGGCCATCTTGAGTGCCACCAGTCATCCTCTCCGTGTTCTCTGGTACACTATCCTTTGGAGTGAAATTCCTATCCACACTCGTTATGAACTCTGGTGGAACCTTTCCCGCACCTGCACTAGGCATTTCGTTTACAATAGTAGAATTGGTGTTCGTCATATGTGGATTTAATGGCTTTTCCATTTGATGTTTGCGATATTCTTCAGTACCATCATGCTCTTTTGCGTTGCCGGGATTGGCATTTGCAAATCGGAAAGTTGTACTGGAAAATGGTCGAGAAGTATTAAGCATTGAGGCACGGAAAGCCCGACGGGCAATACGTAAAGATGTCATTTTAATATGAATTGATATGTAAATAAATTGATCTCGAGGCTCGTGAAGCAATTGGAAAAATCTCAAGCTGGGGAGGATATCATGCACGGCGTGGGGAAGTAAATATGGACGTCATGGACTTTTGACATGCGGCCGCATCATGTGACATGCCGAGGTCAGAGCTTCAGGTGCGATTCTTTCCGACTGGCAATTCCAATTCCAATTTCGAATTCCCAATTCATAATGAACTGAAGAAACCAATTGATACAGTGACATTGTAATGATCCCGGGCATTGCTAGTCCTATAATGATAATATGACCAAGTGGAAAATATCGTCGCTGACTCTGCAGTTTGGACCAGCAGATGTTATATAGGTTATGAGGTTTTAGCATTTGAAAACAATTCAATTCGTCGAAACAAATTCAACATTTCAATTGATTTGAAGTTTGTATTCAATTGATTTGAAGCACGTGGATGAGGAATTAATTAAGACTACTTTAAGACCACAAGGGCTAGTTTCAGTTACAAAATCTTGAGCTTTAAAATTCGAAGCAGGGAGGAATATCAAGTGGTTTCCCATATTTGCCCTCAACCCCCTCGCTCTTACCCTCACAGTATGGGGGAGCCATGCAGTGGCCTTCAAAAGCAGGGAAATTTGAACTTGCCCATCAAAGAATGCTTAACCGCGTACCCTATCTTCATTGGTATATGATCATATTGTCTCTTGCCTAGACTATTTCCCTGATGGTGCTTTGGAGCTCAAGTGAATCATACAAGTAGTTTAGAGGAACAAAATTCTGATTGTTCACTACATTGGATATAACTGCGAAATCAACTCACGCAAATCTTTGTATTGTTTTTGAGAATTTGTTACTTTTGAAGCATCACGAGCTCAAGATCTGGTCGAGATATAGATCATCTTGTTACTTTGTTGTTGTGAACAATTGGAAACTGCATTTTGAGAGTACCGGCTCGCTTATGACTCCCGATTTTTGACCAAAACCCTTTTGATTGTATTAATCAATATTTACAATGTGTCTTCCGCCTAGATTCACTGCTGTAATTAAAGAAAGAGCAGGCGTTATGTGCCCCCGTAGTAATAATGGTGGCGATGAGAGGAAGCGACGAGTTGTGCTTAATTTTATTACTTCCACAAGAAGTTGACTGGTGAGGAATTCCAATGATCTTTATTCCTACATCATTCTTAACTATCTTGCTTCCCTTGATTTCCCACTTCAGACCTCGCTGAAATACTTGGTGTCTTTAACTATATCTCAAAAATCATCAATATACATGTAAGCTTTACATCCGTAACATCAACCCCTTCCTGATATTGAATACTGAACTTCTAGTCATAAACATGTGTCGACTCATCAAACCCATCACATACTACTATGACGACGACCAAGCATTCCCACCACACATCTACCTCAACCCAGATCCAGAGCAATGGGAAGGATGTTTAAATCATCACAATGTAGACCTTCGCGGAAAAGTATTCTCAGCACCAGAGAGAACATGTTACGATGCACCCGATCAAGCACCACTCGCGAAATCAATATGTCCCGATTGCTATTCTAAATGGGGAGCTGAGCGTACCGCCATCATAAATGCGCATGTGAAGGCTATTCTCCAACGCATGGATGAACTCTGTGGGCTTTTCAACAACCCCAGCAAACTCAGGGCGGAAATGCGTTCTTCGTGTCACTTGGTTTTCGACTTTGCGATGCATATAGAGATGCCCGCGCCTGATGAAAAGTATACTCAGTATCTGTCGCCTCCAAAAGGCACCGGGAAGGATAACACATCCAGTAGTACTAAGTACTTTGATCAGCTCCTCCAAGTGGATATCCCGCAGTGGCGGAAATTGGCGGATATTATAAGACGTGGAAATAGCGAGGTGAAAGATGAATCGTTGGCAGAGATATTTGGCCAGCTTGCTCGTTGTCAGATTGAGTATTGCGTGCTGCATACGTTGAGAGGATGATGCTCATAGATAGATACATGAAATTTGAGATAGAGCATGGTTGGTGGTGGAACATCGTGTGATACTTGAAGACATTCTTGTTATCCAGCGCTTTGGGGGTTACATTATTCTGGGGTTTTATCACTTGGTCGACGGCTTGGATTGTTATTATAATTCAACCTTAGCATTCACACCATGACGTTTGAGATTCCATTTCTACTTCCCGTGATCTAATCTTCGTATTTTCATTCTACTCTGACTCAATACTGAAAGTCACATGTAGTAAGTACATGTGGTGAAAGTTCGGGTGAGTCGAAACTACGATATGAGTCTTGTAGCTCGCTCCTAGAGATTCATCGATATGAATCATGTTTCTCCGATGACTGGCGAGGATATTGGCTTCCATACCCAATACCCAGAATTTCCTCTCTCAATTTGCTTTTTTTTGTTCTTCAATACAACCAAACACCTGCTCAATATCAACACTAAAATCTTCAATAATTCGATAATTGAAAATCAAACATAATACAACAATTCAAGACAAAGTCACTTTACTGTCAGACCTCAGAGATAGTTCTTCTAATACAGGTAATATGAATATTCTGTTTTACAGAATTGAATCGTCGCTGACTTTTTCTCAAGAGGAATCTTACAACTGCAATTATGTGTATAGCCGCCAACGCCGCTAGATACTACTGCGATAATGATAGGGTTCATCACAGATATCAGCCCAATCAATGGTGGCACGCATGTGATCAGCATCCGAATCCGGCACTTCGAAACTCACGCTACCTAGAAACACCACAGGAACCGCCATGTCCTGTTACTCAAAACCCCCCTTTGCCAGATGATGTTTGTCCCAAACACCGGCTGGATTACGGTGATCTACGAGCCAACAAAATACAGAGCCACATTACCGAACTACTCGCACTGGTGCTTGAAGCTGGCAATAACCGTTGTCTCGCTACGGGAGCCCCGAACATAAGAGAGCACATTTTCTTCGACGTCGAACGATATTCCGACTATCTCCAACCGACACCGCGGCCAGGCGATCAATACAGAAACTATGGAGACCATCCCAGTCATCCGCCACGTCCATGGCGTTTGAATCCGGAACAAGATCGCTTGTACAATTATTCACCCACTCTTAGGAGACTGGAAAGAAGTTGGATCCGGGACGACATTGAGTCCGAGTACAACAAACCTCATCCTAATAGGGATAAGATGACCTGCCTTGTATTTCAACTTTTTCGTGCAAAGATTGAATATCAAGAGGCGTGGGCGACGTTGAATGATCCTCGTCTTCCATAACTTTAGCTGCAACCCAGCAGCTATATGAAGAGTTAGAGTCAACTCATTAGTAATGACTCAGTGTACAATAGATTAAGCTATTAAAGCTACCTATGCATGGTTTTGGACAGTAGATAGAAAATAAATTTACTCATCCACAAAACTTTATTCCAACTTCCCATGCACTTGGATGAGTCGAAACTACGATATGACTCCTGTAGCTTGCTCCTAGAAGGATTCATCCTAATGAATCATATCTCTTCAATGACTAATAAAAACATTGGCTTCTTTACCTAATACCTAGAAGCTCCTTTCTTAATCAACTTTTTCTGTTTTTCAATACAACTAAACGCTTACTCAGATATCAACATTAAAATTCTCAATAATTCAACGATCGAAAATAAAACATACAATACTCGAAGTTTATCTCGCTCTCATTGCAACTCATACTCCATTTCACCAATACAGACGACAATACAGTTTTACTTAAGGATTCATCACTGGCCCTTTCTCAAGAACATCTTACCAGTACAATCATGTGCATTGCCGCAAACACCACGAGATTCGTCTGTGATGACAATATTGATTCTACTTGGCATAGATACGCCCATATCCAGGAATGGACAGGATGCCTTAATCATCCTGACAGAAGACTCCACGGCAGAAAATTCAAAGAAGATAAACATCTCAAGCCTTGCTCTGATACACCCCCAGTTCCCATCGCAACAAGCCTTTGTCCCGACTGTGCTGCCTCTCACAGCAAGTATCATCAAGAAGTTATCCTGTCCCATATTTCACGCATAATGTACAGAACTGCAGAAGTCAAGGACTATCTATGCAATTTTGAAGATCTCCATTATGAGGTCGAGGGGTTGTACCGCCTTCTCAAGAGGTGTGACTTTTATACATATTTGGAGCCCGCTCGGCTCGGAGAGCAATATAGGAACGGCGCAATACCTGCGAGAGATCCGAATTATAAATTATTCGCATCATTTTTTTCACGCAAGAGCACCCAATACTCAGCTCAACTAAGCAATGTGTACTTAAAGGAGCTGTTCCGCGAAGCAGAGCACCAGGAATACAGGGGTAGTCCTGTTTGATCGCATGAATTCGATGAGAAAGTTGTTTTGTCAGATAATCGGGGTAGTAATTGAGATCTCTCGTTTGCAAGGTGAAAGTCTTCGAGCGGAAGATGAGGAGGATCGTGCTGAGAAAGAGAGACTTCAGCGTATTGAGGCAGCAAAAAACCCAGAGCAAAGACGCGAGGATGATGCGAACCGTGAATGGCTAGCTAGAAAGGACGAAGAAGCTTCTCGTCCAAGGCAAATGACACAGTATTCTACGCAGAATTTGTACGCTCGACAGGCGGGAGGTCCATCGAGCGCTCATCGATCTCAAACTCGACATCTCCAACGCTATCGGGAAAGTTAGAGTCAACTCATTAGTGATGACTCAGTGTACAATACATTAAGCTATTAAAGCTATGCATGGCTTTGGATGGTAGACAGAAAATAAATTTACTCATCCGCAAAACTTTATTCCAATTTGCCATATATTATTCTAGAAAGGATTCATCGTTATGAATCCTACTTCTGCAATGACTGGTAAAGATATTACTCAATACCTAATACCCAGAGAATTCCCCATGGATTTGTTTTTTATCCTTCTTCCATACAACCAAACACTTGCTCATATATCAATACAAAACTTTTTAATAACATCGAAAACCAAACATAATACGATAGTTCAAATCAAAGTCTATTTACTATCAGATCTCAAAGATAGTTCTTCCAGTACAGGTAATGTTTTTGTTCCATCTAAGAGAACCATCGATAGAAAAACCCCAAGACTTACTTTACTTATAGGAACAATCATGTGCCATACCTCCCGCACCATCAAATTCCTATGTGATTTCGAAGATCACGCTCGTCCCGGCAAAACGCATGTCTATTCCAAGACACATCATCTCGCCCAGGAATGGCAAGGATGTGACAAGAACCCCGATCCAAATCTCCGCCACATAAGCTTCTTTGAGACCGAGACACGAAGGCCTTGTAAGAACAGTGTAAGGGTTTTGGCTTCCAAAATTTGCCCTGAGTGCAGTGCCAAATACGGGAAATCCACCATCGACCGAATAACCTCCCACGCGAGAACCATAATCTACCTCTTGGAAAAAGCTGGCGGTATCGATACCGAAATTACTGGCCCGGAGCTAATAAAATGGGAGTTGTTTTCCGACGTCGAAAAATACCACAGTTACCTGAGCGATGTCGCCCACACCCACACATACGATCAGAAACATCCAGACCATCCACCAGATCCGGAGAATGATAAAGCGAGCGAGCGAGAATGTTGGAATAAGCTCATAGTATTGAAGAACAAAATACTCAGTGAAATTTATATTCAGGAGAGGAAGCCTGGTGGCGGCGATAGAAGAATCATAAGAGAACTTTTTTATCAGCGGGTCAGGGCAAGGATTGAGCAACATAGAATCTACATACGATGGTCAATAAAAACCCAGGACAGAGCTAAAAATTGGCCCCGGCAATCTAAAAGTTGGCCCCGGAAATTTAACTTATGCGAGCTCAACTGATTATAGCAACTCAGTGTACAATAGATTAAGCTGCAACAGCTCCGCATGGTTTTGGATGGCAGGTAGAAAATAAATTCCCACATCCGCAAAATATTGTTCCAACTTCCCATACACTCACTATTGTGAGACTGTGGAAAACACACATCTGTGATACATCACAACATTTCCTAATGACTTGTGAGAATAGAAATCCCTTACTACTCTCTCTTTCCAAGTTTGAAGATTCCGTACACTATACGGATAGTAAAGCGAGGTAAACCTAAAATCTCCCCTCCATCTACCTCTCTCATCAACCAAGAACTCAGCCCTTCGGTTTTCTTTCCCAGTTCATGGGTTTTGTGGATGACTCGATATTTCCACTTCTCATTTCCATTTCCATTCTTATCCATGATCCATTCAAGAATACACTTCTCGATGCCTACTTCCCCTCTCCTGATATTTTCTTCTTATCAAATCCCTAAAAATCAAAATCAAACATGACTTAGTAGAATTCCACACCTCAATTCTCACATCTTCCTACCTCAACCATCAGATCAATACTCCGTTGATGGCAATTTTCGCTCCGCACATGAGAGAAGATTTATATATCTTCCATCAAAAACCCAATTTCTTCAAAAACTTCCATTTTCCCCATCCCAGAGAAAAACAGAAACCTCTCCACACCCAACAAACCATCTATCTATCTTCCTTTCCTATCCCAGAAAAGGGTGCCAGAGAAAGCATAATCTATATACCTCAAGACACAAAAAATCTATACATAAGTTCGAAAATTTGAAAGTTTAGAAACAAGAAACCAATAGGAAGAGATCTTAAAAGACGGAATATTTTTTCAAGTGTACTATGCGCCATCTGTTATTTCACACCTTGTGAAATCTACACACGGGACAGTGAGAGAAAAATCAACGTAGGAATACAAGTCGGGATGGGATGTAAGGGATTGGATATCGTGAGGGATGATGAGAATACAACGTAGGTATATCAAGAATTTATGTGTGGGAGTTTGAAAACATGGTAAAGTAGATGAGATAGAAAAGAAGCGAGAAAGAGGGAGAGAGAGTTACTTTCTCGATTTTTTGATGATTCTGATGGAGTTTGAATTTGAGAATACAGGGGATTTATAATTGTCAAATCTGCACGCTGTTTGATAGTCGCTAAATCCTCTCCTCAGTAGTCCTCGTCGCCACCCCTAAGGCTTATTCTCCTATCGTTTCCTGGTTACCTACTCGATAAAAGGTGTCTCGTGTACTTTCTCCCCACTGCTCCTTCTCCATTCCCAATTTCGGCTCCGACACACCATCTGCTATGAGTCCATCATATATTAACATCCAACGCAAGTCTCCATGCCCGTTTCTCTGCCCAATGTAAAATTTCTGAAGGTGATACCGATGCACGTCTGAGTCGAACCCAATTCTCAATAAGCGGCCTTTCTTCCGTTGCTAGATCCCGGTGATCTGCATACTCAATTACGAGTCGGAACTGAAAATTGGCAAGAGCTTAAAATCCGTTCAAACTCGAGAATTTCATCATGTATACGTTCTCACCGAAATAAAAGAATACCGAGTACGTTGCTGTAGACGAAAAGGCATGGATGATCGGAAAGCGTTTGGTAAGGGACTTTGGCCATGGCCGACAGGCGGAGGGAACAAATGCGAGCAAGGGAAGGATTTTGAAAGGTTCCCATGATGTTCGATAGATTGGCGAAGCTGATATTCCGAGGAAGTGTTGTCGAGTAGAATACCGCGACAAAGATTTGATCAGAACAGCTGAGCCTTGGCGTGGATCTGACTTGCTGAAAGTATTGCGCGAGAGTTGCAAAATGAAAACCTGTGAGCAGTTAGCCAGAGTCGCAGTTTTCATTAGTCCAGTGAACATACGGTCAAAAGAAGCTCTCAATAGAGACGCAAAAAGCTGGCATCACTGTCCTCCGACCGCTGGTACATCCTGATATGCTTTTATTGAAAACTGAAGCTATCTAAAAGATAGTAATTTGACAGCCTCCAAAGACGTCAAATTAATTCATCCCGCAGCTACACAACCATGCATACGAGGATAAACCTTTTAACGTCGCTGCTCAGGACTAGCCTTGAAAATGCATTTGAAGAATTTAAGTGATTATCACAAGAAACTCCATGGCAATATCTGAGGCGAGCCGTTTTATATCATGCCCAGGATAAGAAAAGAATTGGTTACCACGAACCGCGTCGACACAAATAAACTTGTGAAGAACATGGGTGAAGCCCTCCGAGGCCTCCCTCCGCCCCAGATGCAATGAAGCCAGTCGAGAGCAGGGGTTAGGAAAGAGGTTTATCTCGAAAGGTGAGGCATCGAAAGTAATCATTCATAGATACCAAGCGATTGGATCGAATGGAATAAATGGAATGAAACTTTGAAGTCGGTGTGAGTTACTTGCGGGTTGGATTTGCTTGTCGCTACGCTTTGCTAGAGTTTGACTCTCTGCAGCTGATTGATTCTTAGAACAATGATGAAAATTGGGGCCAAATGATATAAATATCAACGGCCCCGCGCGGTGATATAGTATTGTACCAATCTGCGAAAAGAATATGGCAAGTTTCTGTGAACGATCATGTTAGTTTCCATTCATAGATAAAGCTCCAAAGCACAAACAACATAGTTCCTTTCAGCTATCTCGAGATCACTCCGATCTTGAGATGGGAAATAATGTGAAGACCGTGGTTCAATAACTCCCATCAAGATACCAATCTTTATGCTATGAAAAGTACGATGGATATGGATATCTCAATTCGATGTACGGAGCAAAGAATCATGCAACATAGACTGACTATCAAGTGAAATGGGAGAATGGGAATGGGTATGGGAATAGAATACTCACAATACCTGTTGTTGTGTCGAAGAAAGAAAGAAATCACGACCACGCTGACCGTCGTGCTTATGAGATGAAGAAAAAAGATCGCTAGTATCGAGAAATTTGGTTTCATGCTTTTTTGACATAGAGCTCGTAGCTCAGCAAAGGTGAGCTTCGAGAATAATCACGTGACACAAGCCTGAATTTACTTTTTTCACTTTTTGAACCCTTTTACCATTGGAAATATCATGCATAGACTATTGGAATAAGACCATGTATTCTTTATTATTGCTTCAAAGTCTTAAAATCGAGTATGAATGGAGATACCTATTTACAATTACAGATATCCAAATCACGAGTGTGAATTTGGTCTTCTTGTGCTTTGAAACTTATTGTCCTCCCATGTACCAACGAGCGGAACGATTTCTTCTTGAAATTTGACAGGATCAATCAATGGTTACAAGGTGAACCAGAAATTTAAGAAATGAGCAATTGGCCAGATCACTTGCAAACCAGCACCATCCCATCACACTTTCTCCAACTCATGGAAATGATCAATGTCAATAATGACAACACTGTCTATAATTTCCTGACGTCAATTGCTCTTCCATGTTTTTATATCAGAGGATCTTTAAGGACAAGGAAATCTAAAGACCCAGGTCCTAGAAATCTCGTGGTTTCTCCTCATATGTTCTCCTCGCCCCTTGCTTATTATTTTACCATCTTGGAAAAACAACGGGGAAATCGAATGAAAATTATACACGATTTTCGTCACTGGTAGGGATAGTATTTGGTTAATTTCCGATTTATTGACGAATCATATTGTGGATTTTCGGATCTTATAAATCATGAAAATCGTTGGAATGGAAGGTCTCAAGGAAGACATGGAAGAAGGTATGGATTGACGAATCAAGTTTCATTTCTAAATGAGATATTCTGAATTGGAATTGAATGTTGTGAAGTTGCGAAAAAAATATTGTTGTGTGCAAATGTTTTTTTGTGAGGGGTCAATCAAGGGGTTAGGGGGATTGTGATGAACCCGTTCAACCTGCAGTTTTGAAGATGCAAGTTTTGTGATACAGCACAGTAACGGCGATCATCAAATCCGGAGGAGTTTGACCGCATTTGGGTTATGTGAAGATGCATTAGGAAGGAGAGACCCGAGTGATGTTACAATCCGGAAAGGTCCTTGGAAAGTGGAAGAGAAGGATTGAGCGTCGATAGAAACGTCTTGATACATTCTTTGCCAAAGGATGAAGGCTCGCGAATCGTGAATTGCCATGAATTATTTTAGTTCAACGAACTGCACTGGTGAGGTAGGCGCAATACGATTGAGGCTTGAGGAAAAAACAATCATTTGACCGACGCCGTCACGATGCAGCCGTTTATTAATATGCTGAGATTTCTTACTTACATAGAGACACAGCCACCAATGAAACGGTCATTTTCGTACTTTGTACATTCGTATTTTCGACGATGTCATCACTTCTGATTCGTGGGGATATCACGATTGACACTGCATGCTTAGAGAGACAACTAATGTTTGTCCTTCTGAAAGCCTTTTTTTGTCACCTAGGCGCAATTGCAGGCGATATTATACAAGAATAGACCCTGAAGTTGGGGAAGTTGAGATGATTTGGTAGACGGGAATTTTTGAATCTTAGCTTGGAGACTATCGATGTTAGTTTTTTAAGATACCGTCTGATCGACATCGTATCTCATTTCCATGAGAAATACTAAGAGACATGGCGAACAAGGCATTTGCAACACAACAATAAAAGATGCAAAATTGTTAAACTGGAAATATAGACTTTTAGGGAAATTTTAGACTTCAGGAGTATATTTAGAGTTATTATAGAAATAGTCACGAGTGATGATAGTATTAGGAAAACATCAACTCAAATGTCAAAAATGTTCCGAATCGTGATGATAAGATGGTCATCGATGAAATCATAAAGATGATATGAAGAGATATAGTTTTGCAAAAGGGTATTTACATTGACTACCTAGGTAGGTAGTTACATAGTAGTTACAATTTAGAGCAGGAACAAACTCATTCCTATCTACCTAGGACCTACCCGTAAAACTTTCAATGGCTCACAGATACCGCATAAGCTTCCTCTCTTCCGATTCCAACCTTGTTCCGAGGTTTATATCGACCAAACAAATTCATCCATTCATCACAATGTATTTGTTTTGATTGATTCTCACAGTACGTACGAACAACATCAATTCTTCTCAGCGAATCCCTCGATGGAAACACAAGACACATTCCTCTACAATCAACAGACGAAGACGACGACGACGGCAATAACAGCAACCAAGACAACAACAACTACTACTACCTAAGCACTCTACTCTTATCGACATAATCAATCAATCAATCAAATCAAATCAAATCAATCAACCAACCCACGAGCGAGTCCTCAATCTTCCCCCCCAAATTCCGATATCACGGTCATAGCCATCCCATCCCGCTGCCAGCTAAGAAAATCTAATTTCGTAGCACGTTGGCTCGGGCTGAGAAAGAGACCTTGAACCCTGGCAAGGAAAAAGTAAAAACGACAGAGTTACAGAGTACATACTAGGAGTCTTAGAACCTCATCAGTGGTTCGTGAAGACTGAGTGAGTGGAGTTTGAATTTTGAGAGAAGTTAGAAGAAGAAGAAAAGGGAAAGAGAAGAGAAAAATCTTTGTCTGAGGGTGTCACTCGTTGTCTCACATAACCAAACCGGCACAAAATATTGGAAATTATACGTCAAGACCGTACTCGTACATAATCGAAAATCCCCAAGGAGGTGCCGACCGAAAGCGATTCATTCGATCGAAAACGATTTACTCTCATTCATTTTTCTTCTCGCGTTTCCATTCTCCCTCTCTCTGCCTCTCTCTCTTCCTGCGACGGTCACTGCCACTGCCACTGCCATCCACTACTGAACGCCTCCAGCTCCATTTCCACTTTCAACCACACATTCATTTTCCGTTGCCTATCTAGGTATCTGGTATCTCGTATTTCATTCGTCTAAAACGATAAAACCACCAAAAAAACATAATAACCTACCGATTTCAACCATTTCCAAATTACCCCTTCGTTCATTACCTAGGTATTCACAAAACTAAACAAACCTCTTCTTGTCGGTCCAAAGTCTTAGATCTTAAACTTAAACGCCTTAATAATCGAAATTTGGAAGACGCATTCGATTGCAGTCTTCTCTTATTAACTCTTTCTTCTACTCTATACATACAACTTTTAACCACCATTTATTTCCCAACATCTGCGACGTGTCGAAACCCTCTCACCCCCCGGAAGGAAAAAATAATAATCAAAGCGTTCGTAATCATTGTACGAGAACCACTCAAGTACACTACACCAGAACCGATAGCCCGACTTGACCCCCAATTCGATCTTCGTCCGGTCATTTCGAAGCACCTCTCGTTTGTGCTTGAATACGTTGAATACCTTCTTCAACCAATTCGAAACTGCATCGCATTGTAATTCTCCACAGCTACAACAACACATACAGTTGGTGGTTAACATTGTTCAAGAAAGGGAAAGATTGGCTGAGGGTAAGATATGTCCAAGATATTATATCAATTACACCATCTCTACATTTTGCCTAAATGTTCAATGGAGAGTGGCTGAATGCAATTGGAGATTGGTGACTAATAATATGGCTACATCTAGGAAGCCCAGAAAATTCGTCGTCAGACAATTCACGATGTCTTCTAACTCTACAAGTATGGCAACCAGTGCGCGTGCAGCTACTTCTTCTGAAGTCCCTTCGGCGACTTCAGAGTCTTTGATATCCACCTCATCCACCGTTGCTCCTTCATCGAGTGCAATTGCTAACACAACTCCATCGACTACAGTCACGAGTGCTGATCCTGCAACTACTCCCCCTACAGTATTACCCACTACACAATCTTCAACAGAGACAACTCCGACGCCAACAACTCCGACGCCAACAACTCCGACGCCAACAACTCCGACGCCAACAACTCCAGCGCCGACAACTCCAGTGACAGTCGCAACAACTCCCACAACTTCCGCTGTTGTTACTCAACCTACAACAACTCAACAAGCCGCTACAACTCCCGCGACAACTGCCGACCCTACACCATCATCTTCAGTTGTCGTATCTGTCGTTACTGTAACTCCAACGGATGGCATATCGTCTGGACAAGTCACAACCGAATACATCACATCTACTCAGGCCGTCACATCTAGGGCATCTTCCACATCGTCGACTTCATCTTCTGCAACAGCTTCCGGAACAGCCGGCCTTAGCAATGCAGGATCGAGTAATTCGGGTAGTAAAGGTATTTCAAGTGGAGGAACAATTGCCATCGCAGTAGTTGTACCTATCGTCGCAGTTGCTGCTTTGATTGCTGCTGGATTATTCTTCTGGAGAAGACGCAAGCAACGTAAGGATGCCGAAGAAATGAGACGAAAGGAAGTGGAGGAATATGGATACAACCCCAACAATGATCCAACTATTCCAGCCGTAGGATCAGGTGGAAGTGATGGGCCATTCGAAATGCGCGAAGAAGAAGGGTCTGGATATCGTGGATGGGGAACTACAGCCGTAGCATCGTCAGGAAGAAAAGCCTCAACAACATTATCTGGTGGTCAATCAGCAGGTGGAATTGGTATGGCTTATTCGGATGGATCGCCGACTCATGCACTTTCCGATACTCGATCTGACAATCCTTTAGTTGATCACCATGAAGAAGAAGGTATGGGCGTTATGGGACCAGCTACAGCGGGAAATCGTGATATAAATCGTGGACCATCGAATGCTTCTTCCTCGTACAGTGCAGCTGGCCGATCAGATGGATCAGGTGAAGCTGGATATAATGGAGGTGGACAATATTATGATCAATACGGAGGCGCCGGTGGAAACCCATACACTGATGCAACACCATATGGAAGTCCACAAAATCGAGCTGAAGCTGCGGGTCAACCAATTATACGTGATGTATCAGCGAGAAGAAACACACGAATCGAAAATCCATCACATTACCCAGGTCAACAAAGTGCAGGTATTTCACAAAACTTTTAATTCGGATAGGATGCGGTTTAAGTTGTTACGATCTTTTTCATCCATCTATGCTATGCACACACCCACGTTCTCATCAAAAGTTTCATTTCGGTAGCCGCGCTCCTTTTCTTAATATGTGGTGGGAATGAATGGAAAGGGAATTTGAGGGGCACAGCTTTGTAGTCATATTATATCACAAATACCATTATGGGGGAGTGGAATGGCGTTTTTTCTTTCTTTTCTGAGTCCTGATGAATGGCTTCTTTTCTCTCCTTTTTTTCTTTCTTTCTTTCTTTGGAGGCCAGCTAGCCTACGACAAACTAGTCTGAAGTGTCGTGGCTTTCTTCTGTTTGATATTGTGGTGGCTTGATGAATGAGTGGGAGGAGGTGAGAGAGCAGTGTTCTATGAGAGTACCTAGCGCGCTGGAGACGAGGGGGGAAAACTAGAGAGACTGCGGGGTGAAGGATTGTGGAGCGCGCGGAGGGGCTCCTGGCATTAGTGTTGGCGAGGATGATGATGATGATGGTGTGTTTGTTGTAGTAGGAAATACAAACAGCGAACAATGGGTGGAAGACATCTACCTAGCGCAAGAATACCTAGTGGAGAGTGGCATATACAAAATGAAATAATACATTTTGAACCAGCAATGATTGATTTTAATTTTGTGACGTGATATGACTGACTTGTGCACGCGTGGGTTGCGTGTATGTGTCTACGAGATCTGGCTAGCAGTAGAAAGGGTGATGGATGAGATTTTAGATGGGAGGGTGTGAAATGTAGATGGATGGATGGGTAGTAGGGGGTTACGAGAGCTTTAAGGTTGGTGTTGTAGGAAAGGGGGAAGGGGGGGAGTAGGTTTGAGGAGAAGGAGATTTGGAAAGATGGTGATGAGAGAGATTGAGATTGAGATTTGATATTGATATTGAGATTTGAATTATATGAAGTTGGTTTATTGGGGATATGGGATATGGGATATGGGTATTAGGAGGGGGATGGATATTAGGAGGGGGTGGAAATTAAGAGGGGTGTTTGGAGGAGGATGGGTGATCGGTGATGGGGGGTGAGTGATGGGTGATGGGTGATGATATGATAGATGAGGTAGTGGGGTGTGGGAAAGAGGGGGTGAGGTGATGAGGTAAAGAGATGGTGAGGAGAGGGGTGAAGAGGGGGTAAAGAGGAAAATGGCGAAATGAAGGGGTAGAGAGGCAGAGAGGCAGAGAGGCAGAGAGGTAGAGAGGTAGAGAAATAGAGATTGGAAGGTGGAAAGGTGGAGTGGTGGAGTGGTGGATTTGTAGATGAGTGGGAGTATGGATTTGAGTATGAGTATGAGTGTTAGATCAGTGTGTAGATATATTGATTGATTGATATATAAAGCTAGGAATGTAAAAATGTAGATACCTACGAGGGCGTGTTTTTGACGAGGACTCGAATAAAATTTAAGCAAATTTCGTCACCAAAAATTATACTTTATTCTCTATTTTTATAAATATGAAATAATTCGAATAATTTTTCTACAAAACTTTAAAATATAGAATATATATCAAGATTTGATAAATAAATAATTTGATATTAATTTTGATAAAATATCAATTGAAAAATCTTATATAGAATTTCAATTCTTGAAATAAACAATTTTTTTTGTAACAATTTTAAATTTTAATAATTCTTTATAGATCTTGAGTAAGTTGAAAGATAATATAACGTGGTTTATCAGCATGTGGGCCATATCATCATGTGGGCCATTTGAAAATACACCAAAATTAGGGCTTTTTTCATATTCTTTATAAAATAACTAATCATTATTTTGAGGGAAAAAAAGATCATTAAATAATAATAAGAAATTAGCTTTCTATAAATAAATCTTTTTAATGAATATTCTTATTAGATTTTGGAAAAAGTCAGAATTGTCACGATTTTCGTTACAAAAAAACTATTTTAATAATAACTCTTATATTAATTTGAATTTTCGAAAACTAATTAGAAATCTTTAATACTTTTATAATCAAATATCATATATTAAATTTTTGAGAGATTATATTTATAAATAAAGAAGGTGCACGGTTACACACAGACGAATTTTGTATGTATTTTGAGGTGGCCCATATGATGATATGGCCCATATGCTGATAAACCACGTTATTTAAATTTATTTATATGTAAAATTTCAAATATATAATATCACGGAGGTAATAGCTATATCTAATGGTCACTTTGATTAGGAGATAGGTATATAGAGTGATAATAAACTAGATTGACTTGAGGTGTGATTATAAGGATTATACCTGGTTTATATATTCTGATCAAGCGATAGAGTTGCCTAATTAGGTATATAGGGTATACAAATAAACTGAGTGAAATAGTTTTAGTAATTATAGGAATGAGTACTCCGGAGGAGTACTAGGATTAGTATCGTAGTGTTATATCATACGGTGAATTCCGTGACATATAATAATATTAATTAAATTTAATATTGAATTCTAAAGTAAATAACTTTTGGTGTAAAAAGTGCTTGCACATGGATCTGGGCCCTCATCAAAAACACACCCTCGTAGGAACCAATACAGGTGTGGAAATAAATGCAAATGTAGAAATAGATGTAAGGGAGGTGGGAAGATGCTAGGTGTCTAGAATTTTGGTACTGGATTGTATTGGAGTGATTGATTGGGTTGTGAATGTTGAGGGTATGGATGGGAAGTTGAGGTTTGAGAATTGAGGAGTGAGGATCTGGTGGATTGAGAATGAGAATCGTGCTGTGTTGATTTGAAGTTGTTAGATTGGTGGTGAGGGGATGGGTGGTTAGATATGGGATATGGGATATAGGATGAAATAAGAGTACGACGGCTTGAGATGAAGAGGAGTGCCAAGAAGTATGATGCTAGATAGAAAGTTAGATACGTAGATGCAGAGAGAATCATAGCTCAGTCTCCGAATTGCGAGGGTTTCGGTATCTGTAGATTTGCTGGGTGGTTGGTTGCTAGATGGCCTTGGTTTCTTGGTAAGAGGAGGGGAGAGGAGAGGAGGGGATGGAAGAGAGGGGAGGTATGATGTAGAGAGTAGAAACGAATCTTGGTATTGTGTACTGTGCTTGTGTAAATAAATTCGAGGATTTCGCAAGAGGATAGAGATACCTAGGATCCAGAGTCTGGATTCAGTTGCCCTTGATGAATCTTGATGAATCTTGTCTGGAGCATGAAAAAGTGTTACTCGGTGTGGATAAAAGATCCCGAGGTGGGGAGATGGATTGATGCCGATGAGCTCCGACCTCATTCTCAAGCTTCTGGATACCTATGAAGTATGTAAAGTCTTGTCAAGTCTTGTCTACTCCTGGAGAGTGGAAGATTATGCTATCTGATAATTCATCATCTTGTCTATCCAGCACAATCTCGCCGTATGAGTCAAAATACACTCGCTTCCGTCGCTTTTGTATCGTAATACCTGTTAAGGAAATCCAATGGAATAATGGCATAGAATCGATGATGAAATATTTCTAACAGGTGGATATAGTTTTACCTGTTCTGTAACTTGCCCCTCATTTACCTTGCCTTACTCAGTAGCTACCACAGTATCCGAAAGAAGTCCGATATAGCATACCGGACAAACACCTTACAAACAGCTCCATTCAACCTTAAAGCTTAACAAAAGATCGTTTACTTACCCCTCATTTGTGACCAACGCCTATTTACTTGGTTTGCCTTCTTCTCGATCAAAACGAAACATACGAAATACACGACGCATTTTGTGCACCTTGAGAGCTTTTGGATACCTTGAGAGCTTTAATTTACACAACAGAATCGACGAATTAAAAGAATAGAATAAGACAACATGCCTGCGGATACTGTTGGAAAGGTATGTTTTGTTTTCTGTTTGCTTGTCTGCACGGTTTGGTGGGGGGACGGGAGATGGTCAGAGAGGGTTATTTGTGGTTGATTGATGGCTTGATCGATTGATGCATACTATTCTCGCGGACTCGTGGAAAGGGAGATTCATGGTGTTACAATATAGTACATGTGCTAATTCGTGAATCATATTAGACTATTACCTGCAAGGTTAGCTGCCATTTTATATACCCCTCTACACATACACAACCCGGAGATATATACTATTCCTGCTGCAGATGCACTCAGAGTATCATCTGCTGCATTGGCAGATTCTGCAGAATGGCGCGGGTGAAAGTCTGCGAGGTTTTTAACTCGATCTCAGCATTGAGGGAGAAGATAGAAACAATGCACGAGAAAGGAAGTAGGGAAAGAGGAAAGAAACAAAGCTAATAGAGAAATTAATAGGCGGCAGTTGCTTGGGAAGCAGCTCAAGAACTCAGTATTGAGGATATTGAGGTTGCCCCTCCTAAGGCGAATGAAGTGAGAATTGAAATTTATTATACGGGAGTTTGTCATACTGGTAGGTTGTTTTTTAACTTTTTGTTCACTTTTTGCCGATTCGGGAAGGAGGGCTGGTGGGACGATGGGTATGGAGGGGTGAGTTGGGCAGTGCGGGAGACGGGATAGACGGGGAATGAGGATGAAGATATCCTGTCGAATGGGTGAGGAGGATGTTATAGAAAGAGGATTGGGATGGGGACGGTGCCGGGCGCTGGGTCATCATGAGATTGTACGAATCGTAAAAAAAGAGATGCTAATGGCCGATAGATGCATACACACTTTCCGGCAAAGACCCCGAGGGAGCCTTCCCAATTGTTCTCGGACACGAGGGTGCTGGTATTGTGGAATCTGTCGGTGAAGGTGTAACATCTGTTAAACCAGGAGATTACGTTGTCGCTTTATAGTATGTATTCAAAAAGCATCTGTTTCATGTACCGCTAACATCTCTCCAGTACCCCAGAATGTAAAGAATGTAAATTCTGCAAATCTGGTAAAACCAACCTTTGCGGAAAAATCCGTGCAACTCAAGGAAAGGGTGTCATGCCAGATGGTACATCCCGTTTCAAGTGCAAGGGTAAAGATCTCCTCCACTTTATGGGAACATCTACTTTCTCTCAATATACCGTCGTTGCCGATATTTCCGTTGTCGCTATCACCCCAGATGCTCCTATGGACCGCACTTGTCTACTTGGTTGCGGTATTACTACCGGTTACGGAGCTGCTGTCGAAACCGCCAAAGTCGAAGAAGGATCTACTGTCGCTATCTTCGGTGCCGGTTGTGTTGGTCTCAGTGTAATTCAAGGAGCTGTTCAAAGAAAGGCTTCAAAGATCATCGTAGTTGATGTAAACTCATCCAAGAAGGAATGGGCTGATAAATTCGGTGCCACCGATTTCGTTAACCCAACTGAATTGAAGGGCCAAAGTATTCAAGAGAAATTGATCGAAATGACCGATGGTGGTTGTGATTACACTTTTGATTGCACTGGAAATGTTGGTGTTATGAGAGCTGCTTTGGAAGCTTGTCATAAGGGTTGGGGTCAAAGTATTGTTATTGGTGTTGCTGCTGCTGGACAGGAGATTAGTACTAGACGTGAGTTATTCCCTTTTCTTGCTAGCAGCCGATATTCGTACAAGATACAAATTACTGACATCTCTAATAGCATTTCAACTTGTCACTGGACGTGTCTGGAAAGGTTGTGCATTCGGTGGTATCAAAGGTCGTTCCCAATTACCTCAATTGGTTGATGATTACATGCAAGGTAAATTGAAGGTTGATGAGTTCATTACTCACAGACAACCTTTGAAGGGAATCAACCAAGCATTTGATGATATGAAGAAGGGTGATTGTATTAGATGTGTGGTTAATATGAGAGAATGACTCCCGGGCACAGAGAAGGAAAATGAAAAGGCTAGGTTGTGAGATATGAGAGAAATGAAAATGTATATGAAAGGATCACTGAAGTTCAGGGTACGATTTTGTGATGTTGAGTTGTTCATTTGATTTTGTGGATATGTGGGTTTGCAAATGATGTTTTATTGGATTTGGATTTGAATTTGGATTGGGTATGCTTGATGTACTTACTTAGTTGATGATAGGATTATATTGTACATGGTGTGCGTATTTTGGGAAATCTCACAATTTGACATGTGATTCCGGGGGCTCTAATTTACTATATTTTAGGTCTCGGAATGAGATTCCCTTCTGTTTGATTCATCTATCTGTCCGTGGTGTTTGAAGTTCTGTGAAGGGGGGCGGGGGTGATGTGTTTGTAAGGGAAAAGTAATCCTCTACATTCACAGCAAGTACGAAGACATGGTTCTTCCATTATTTGATCATGAGTATCTATTTTACAGTAAAGCGGTATCCAGGATTCTGTGGAAGACTGCTAGTGCATTATTTACTTCCGAAGAGAATAATTCCAGAGAACTAATACGTTGAATCTCTTAAAAGCAATAGATATACCTACTTTTGGGATTTGTTTCACAAGAGACCTGGATCTATTTGTTTGAGGGAGATAAAAAGTCATGATTATTTTCATATTTGATTATGAGTATCTATTTTACAATATGGTATCCAAAAACCCATCTGGGAGAATGCTAGTGTATTATTTATCTCCAGGGTAAAAACAGCCTCGGGGAACTACCTATCTAGTGATATCAAATTCTCTGATAATACATAGTAAACCCTCATATTTCTTCGCCAGCTCTTTATCTGCGAGTTTCCTGACGAGGGAAAGGAAGGAAAATTAGCAGAGTTCATTCTTAACGGAAGTTATAGGAATCGTTTACTCACCCACGACGAGACTTCAACAGGTTCCGAAGCGGACCTTGGAGGTTGTTCGTAAGTCGCTATTGCTACATGTGTATCTGTACGCGCCGTCTCGGAACTAGATCGCGCACTGGGTTGTGAGTCGATGTATTTTCTTGGTGGGGGGCCCGATGGTTCGTCCTGCATGCGTCCTTCGGTGAATTTACTTGTGAGGGGTTTGGGTTTTGCGGTGTGGAGGGATGGGGTGGAGTGGGTGTCTTGGTGTGTGGATGGGGATGAGGATGGCATGTTGCGTAGGAGGTCGGGGTTTGAGGTGGCGAGGATGAGGTGTTGGGAGTCGGAGTGCTTCAAGTGGAGTGGATATTTGAGATCTTGAGAAGATGAATATCGATGATGTTTTTACAAATTCGTAAGTAGATAGACGACTGCAAGATTCGTTCTCGGATATCTTGTTTGATTCTTCTGATAGTTCAGGAAAGAATGAAAAGAAGAACATGGATGCATATGAGAGTAAGACGCAGAACCTATATGCTCATAGTCAGTTCCGAATGAGTGACTGTTTGTGAGTGTATAGCCATATTAGCAATAATACAATCACACGAATCTTGTGACTCCTGGAGTGAATGAGGACAAGTCATGACTGAGAAATGAATGTTTGGGGTATGTTTTTATGATATATTTTTTTCATTTCTTTCTTTTCTTCTTTCTTTTTGAGAATTAGACTAGACTGTATTGTATTGTTATACAATGATAGAGTTTGACTATGCGATATATACTATATGGAAAACTGTTTATGGAAATACAAAGATAAATTTGTTATGAGATCATATATAATGGTATGATTTGATATATTCCATATTGGGTTAGGATTATTAGAAGGGTTGCGTGATATTGATATTAATAGTTTCAATAGGACAGTTGATATGTGATTTTTAGAGGATTTGGAATTTATATACACTAGTGATTTATCATATGAAGAGTGATAAATTTGATGTTATTTATTCCTGATGTGTTGGTTTTTGTGAAGTTGGGCTGTGTAATGTTGTTTCTGGGAAATTTGTGTATAAGGAATTTGTGTATAAGAAATCTGTGTATAAGAAATCTGTGTATAAGAAATCTGTGTATAAGGAATCTGTGTATAAGAAATCTGTCTATAAGGAATCTGTCTATAATAACACCATATCCAATACCCCTCTTCCCTTATAAACATCCCTCATAAAACATCCCTCATAAAAGCCCCCACGTATCTACTCGGTACACTATATACAAAATACACCATACACATCATACACATAATCTACATAATCACACATCCACAACACGAACCATCTCCTACTTGCACTGGCGCTTTTTCCTGGAAAGAAGGAAGTTAGTAAATTAGAGATCTTTCTACATGTATGTATATCTATATGTATGTATATATATGGATATATGAGTAGGTAGTGGAAGAACTTACAGGTGGAGGAACAGGTAGACCAACAGGTCTACGCTTAATCTTATGTTTAACGGGTGGGTGCGGGCCCATAAATTCTCTTAGTGGTGGCTTGATGGGTCCATCGATGTCTACTTCGATGTACTTGCTGACACGTGCCTCCTTGCGAGGCATGGTGTGGTGTGGGAGGCTGGAGTTGTGGGTTGTGAGGTAAGAGGGGTAAGTTTTTGATGATGTGGTTTGATAAATATTGGCGGATGATTTGGGGTGCTTGAGTGAGGTGTCTGGAATTGAAAAGTGCGAAATGGTTTGATGTCTGTCAAGTTTAATGAGCTTGAATGAGCTTGAATGTACTGTTTAATCTGGGATGTAGTGTTCTGATTTGGGAAAGTTCTCTAAGCTTTGAGCTGTAAAATTATATATTCCTTATTACTCATGGGATATGATATGAGTCTGAGGTTTGGTGGTGCATAGTCATAGTTGGGGGTGATGGTTATGAGTCCTAGATTATTGCAGGTGGTGACTGATGGGGGTGACTGGGGAAGTGACTGGAGAAGTGACTGTTTAGGAAATGGTTTCGTGGTTTTCTACAAGAGCGGGAGGAGTTTTGGGTTGAAGGTTTTATTTTTCCTATAGAAGTTTATGGAGATAAAGCGAGTCCATCTCTCTATTGATTCTGGGACCTTTTGATCTAGTAGAGAAACGTATAGTGTACTCAGAAGGTATGCTAGCAATCTATTTTGCGCCACATTCGCAACATTCACTAGATTTCTGTTAGTCAGAGTCAGAACCGTCTTTGGCTTCTTTGCACACTTAAATTCTGGAAATATATCATCTCCTAAAGGGGGGCTTCGGGGCTTTCAATACGAATAGAGAATAGAGTTCTACTTTTGATTCTATACTTGAAACTTAATTCCACGGGCTGTATGGCGGGAAAAGATTTTCCATGATTTTTTATTAGATTAGGAAGATTTGAGCTTGAGATTCTCAGTCATGTCATCTCGTTATTCTTATTCACGGCTGGTGATAGGGCTGAAGGGGTAAGCAGGAGTGTCTGAAACGAGTTGCTTGAGACATACCTAAACCCCTGTCCAATCAGATTAAATTTATCATAAAGAGATCCATTAATTCTATGGAAATCTATCTAAACAACGATTGCTTATTGTACAGATCATTCATATCCAAAACACTGATGCTAAAGTCGAGTGACATTGGCGATTTCAATGTACCAACACTCCTCAAAGTGGAACATCAGATAATTCCATAAAGATTCCAAAGGTACCCACCCCCGCCAAATTCTACCCGCAAGATTGCTAATGAGAATGCAATATTGACTATGCTCAAAGAATCATAGTTTCCATGATGCTAGTTATATCTTCCACCAGCGACGTTTCTTCTCAGTCTCCTTTCCCTATCCGAAAAAGTCAGCATGCTTTAAATCTCATAACGAATTGAGGATAATACTTTACTTATTAAACAAGGTCGTAAAGGCGGACGCGGCTTGACTTTATCTGAAAGTGGCTGCGGTGATTTCGGAGGAGGCCTTCGTTTCTTGAGGGTGTTTGGGACTCCCGGCGAAGGTTTTTCTTGAAAGTGGACAATTCTTTGGGGTGGTTTGGGAGTGAGTGGTGTTGGGGGTCTGTGAGGTCTTGATGATGATGGTTGATGTGATGTCGGAAATCGTTCTAGGAATCCTGTTTCTAACCGGACGTTATTCTCAGACGGTCTGGGAGTATTTGGTGCTCGAGGCCTGTAAGGTCTTGTTGATGAATGTATAGGTATTGCTGCCGGTTGATGCGATGAGCGCGTTGTTGGGATTCGTCTTAGATATCTTGTTCCTGACTGACTGATGTTTTCTAATGGATTGGGAGTAATTGGTATTTTAGGTCTCTTAGATCTTGCTAATAATCGTTGGTGCTCTTCATATGCATCTCGGCGATCTTGCGCTCTAGACTGTGATATTCATTTTCTAACATTTCGAGGCTCCTGCCTTGTGCTTGGAATTGTTCAACTGGCGCATGTATCCTGCTGGATCCGGGTCTTGAATGAGAAGCTTCCGAAAATGGCATCGAGGATCTTCGTGATGGTTCATGACAGATTGAACCTACGACGGACTTATATCTTTGCACTTCGCTTGCTGTTACTGTTTGTGGCCGAGCATGCTTGGTTTCCTCTATACTTCGTTGTAACTTCTGATATTCTTTTGTTGGCCGGAAGTGATCAAATTCGGGGAATTCCTTCATATGCGCTTCGAAACTGATTGTTGATGGGGCTCTGGGTGGTCCTGATCGGAAAACTGTTTTGCGAGGAAGATGATTTTGCTCGCAAATGCGGCTTGGGGGGATTTGCTTGGAGTGGAATATGTGTTGTCTTGGTCGGAAAATATTGGGGCTCTTAACAATTCCCACTTTTATATTCTCGTCGAGCTTGTATTGATGTTTTTGCAATGGCCTTCTGGTATTTCAAATGCCTTTGCAAGAAATGGGTATCCGTAAGTCTTGCGCGTTTCTGGAGATAGATTATTATAGTAACCTGCTTGCTTCTTTGAAAATGTCAAGGCTGGTAGTGGCGGTGGCGGGTCTTGAGAATCTTTTGTTTTGAATACGACTGTCGAAGTTCTTGTGATAGCCTAATAGGATGAGGCTCCCTAATACTGGCCAGATCCGCTTGGGGAGACTCAAAGTATCCTCCATTTCCTATGAATATGAACCAGTCAGGTTCTTTCTCTGATAACCTAGAAGTCTGGGATCTTCCGTTCGTGAAGACTTCTTTCTCGGCTTGGTATGAAATCAGCAGCGACTTTATGTTTGCCAAGCTTCAATTTGCTTTTCCTGGTGCGTGTAGGAGTTTTCCGTTAGTGAAGGCTTTTTTCTCGGCTCTGGAATGAAATCAGCAGTGACTTTATATTGCCAAGCTTTAATATGCTTTCCCTGGGCGTGGAGGACTTTTCTGATAGCGCTCAGGTTGTAGAAAGCGTAGTTTGGAGCGTAGCCATGATTGTTTGACAGCCTTATCATTTGGAGCTGGCTTATTCGCCAGTTTGGACTTTTGGATTGGATTGGGCGGCATGGCGTGATACAGAAAAGTAGTGGGAAGGAGGGGCGAAAGATCAAGGGTATTACAAGTATGTGGATCTTGCGAAGTAAATGTAGTAAGATAGGTGTGTATGGAGATATCGATGTTGGTGTAAAATTTGATTATTTTTGAACTTGATTGTCGTATGAATTGTGGGAAAGTTCCCCAATCGATGGTGATGGAAACTATAAGTAGACTCCTAGGCAAGGACTATGAATAGTTGGATTTTCTTGGTGTGCAGTCACAAGAGACCCCATGAGGCTCAAAATAGAGTCGTTTATGACTCCTGAGATTATGGCCATGTGTAAAGTATCCTATGAGTGAACGGTCGAATAAACGAAGTGTGCTTGACATGATGTGCACATGAATCATGTATCGCATGGGCGTGGAATGTCATAAGTATTACAATTATGAGTCCTGGAGTACGTAGTCGGAGGAAATGACTCGGAAAAATGACTCGGACTGCTGGAATATGAGAAGGAATGAGTTATATAATGAAAGGATAGGATAATTGTGGCTTATAGTCCTCAAGTCTTAAACATAGTCACATCAATGCTTGAGAGCGTAATTCACATCCACAGTTTGGATTCAAGGAGATCAGTTTGAGTTTTTTGGTAGAAGAGGTTCCTAAAAAGATGTGAAAAGCAACGATTGTGTATTTTACAGTCAATCTATATCTTATATCCATGTTCTCAAATACCACACTATCAGAAAACCCTCACATTTTCCCATGAAAAGCCATATACTCAGAGAAAACACAGCATCGATACCACGCGCAAACGGCCATATGCGGAACTCCGCCTTCAGTCTACATTACCGAACAGCATCCGCTTTCTTTCTACCAAAAAGTTAGTGTACTTATTCTGTTTGAATAAAGAATTGATATATTACCTCTCCAGGATGTTCTCTAAGGACAGAATCTTGGAAACTCCCTCTAATCTGCATCTTTTCGAAGCTATCACCGTTTCGACCATATTTATGCTTTTTGACGGATGGTCTATTTTTTGCGATATTAGATGTTGTGGAGTTTGTGTGCTTGACTTTATTAGGACCTTCAAGTCTGGTGATGTCGGCGAGAGGATAGTCCAACGTCATAATTGCTCTTGGAGTTGGTGTGATTTCTGGATTTGAGAATTGGGGACTGGATCGTGGATTGGAAGATGAGGATTGGGCGATGACGATACGAAGTCTTGTGGTTTAATTGAAGTGCTTCAAGTAAGTAGATTGTGTGAGCCAGATATGTGAGAGGAATAACGCTGATCAATGTATGTAGGATTCGACCCAAAGTTATTCAGCATTCGAGTGTTTGTTTCGTTTTGGTTTCTTGAGCACATCTGCAGCAGAAGGAGAACTAGTTATCCTAGAATCGATATTCCAATGAGTCACATTAGGGTTTCCTGATATGAATCATAGATATAACTACTATTGTCGTTGTGAGTAATGGAAGAAATGACTGGAAGTAATGACTGTTCAGGATACTGCTTTTGCATGAGAGATGAAAGGGCAATAAAAGTCTTGAGAAGGCATGGAGGCTATCAATATCAATCAATAAGCAGTGAAACGGCCCCTTTGGACTTCTCCAATTTTTCTAAAGCAACGATTGTATACTATACAGTCTAAAAGTATCCAAAACACCAGTGATATCAAGACCTCGCCAGACAACCCCGCCAGAACCTTAATGAAATGCAGCAATGACCTATGCCATAAGACCATTTCCAGAACCCTACATCACTAAGCAGCACCCTCCTTCTTCACTGCTGGGCTTCTACCAAAACGATTAGTGTCATTCATATATGTACGAAAAGAATAAACAGCTTTCACTTTACCTTCTGAGGTGCCGGTTTAGAAACAGATGGCTTGCGTTGAGCCCATACTGGCGGTCCCAAATCGCTTCTCGCAGCTGCTCGATGGTCTCGACCACTATGATGCGATTTCTCCCACAAATTAGGCGTCTCACCCATGGGGTTTGTCCATATGTCGAAATAAGACTGACTGTTGGAGACGGCGGTGCTCGCTTTGATACTTGTCGTTGTTGTTGTTCTTGCTGTTTTTGTACGTGGTAATATTCATGAGCACTAGGAAAAATATCTCCGACAAACTGAGACCTATAACTGGTTGGGTTGATAGGAGATGGTGAGGTCTTCTGGTGTGAGGGGAACCAAGATTCCTCGTGGCACTGAGGGAAAGAAAAGTCAGGGTTTCGTTCTTCTGGCTTTAAGGCACATTGAGTGTCCCGGACACCCCTGACTTGTGAAGATCTCATTTTCTTTAGATTTGAGACTTCGTGGATTGGATATCAAGAATCAGAAGTGAGGACTATTAGATCTATGATAATAAAATGGTGTGAGTTCTGGTGCTTAATTTGAATTACTTTGAGTAACTTTGCGTGGAAGTTGGTAATCGTATGTGTGCTTGATGAATTTGAATGTTTTGCTGTGGAAGTGTGCTTCTTGATTCGTTCCCAAGGAGATGGAAATATATTTATATACACTCCATCAATGCGGCTATGAATCAAATTAGTTACGGTTATGATATCCACAGTCATACAAACAAATCCTCAAGACATTGCAGTCATGCAAAGAAGACTGGGGGAAATGACCAGTTCGTTTGTTCATCCCATGCACAGTTTGGAGCCGTAGCAAACCAGTCACAATTTGTAATAAATGGTACGAGACTACGAGTCCATTCATGCTATAAAGATCGTGGACTCAGCTAAACTCCCGAAGAGAAAAGGAAGCGGTTATTGTCAAGAATTACAGAAGAATCAGCAACTTCACCGATATCAATACTGTCATCTCATGGAGATATACTCCCGAAACATTGATATATATCATCAACGTCATGCCCAAAATGCCACATTTACCAGTACATGTGTCGTACCACTTGAGCCACGCCTTTCATCGCCGCAGAACAACCCTTTCTTTCAAGAAAGAACTAGATTTTTTCTCACACTTACCAAGACAAAAGTAGAAGGAAAATAAATGAAAATTTCCTCATTTTTCTACTCAAAAGAACGGTGGCAATTCTCGTCCGTGACCGCCCGTAATTCAGTAAAGACGGTCTGTCCTCGTTTTAAACTAATCTTGTTCCTTTTGAGAAATCAGGGATTTGTCGCATGGGATCATCTTGTGAGGGTGGCATGATAGATAAATGTTGGGTTGAATCCTGATGAGAGAGTAAAGGCGATGAGGCGGGTAATGCAGAAGATTCAGATGTCGTTGATAACCCGATTTGACATGTGCAAAAGAATGACTGTCGATAAGCATCTGCAGGCAAGTCAACATGTGGTTTTGAAATTCGAACAGTGCGCTTTGAAATTGAACTTTGCATTCTCGAGTGATTTAAATGCTAATACCAAAATATATATGCTACTTGTGGCAATTGAATGGGTCATATCGATGTTCGTGGGAGAGTTAAAGGGAACGAGTGAAGCAACGAGTGAACCTCAAAAATCAGCTGTCATTAGGAGTCACAATATAGGATGAGGGGATACATAGCCTTCATAGTTAGCTCCTGTCGAGTTGATGATAATATAAGAAATTCGCGAAAACTATGCTATGAGAAGAGCGTGCCTTCCGAATTTCTTGATCTTCCGCCCAAATTTCTGCTTTTAAAATACATATATTAAAAAGTGCCTCATAAATTCTCTTCCGCAGTCCGCGCCGGGGTATCTATTTGTAGTTCACTTTTACCTCCTTCTTATACGCCGACTCTGCCCATTAAACCGTTTTGCATTGAATTATTGTCCCTTCTCGCAACAAATACCATATTCTGATTTCGTCAAGCTCCGCATTCCACGACTCCGACTAGAAGTACCAATTTCCTTCCAAATCTGTGTTCAACAAACTGTCAAAAAACATCGTATTATCCACTTGTAAATTGGACCAATCATCTATTTGTTGTTCCGGCTCCAACGGTGGAAACTGACTACTCTTAAAGAAAACAATAGGTTGAGCAGCAGACCATGGGCAATTATGTGAATTGTCAAATTCATTCTGCGAGTCTCCCGGTGTCATATTTTGTATAAGAGACGGAGTCGTATTCAAAGATTGAGCATCGATAGAAGGAGTTGATTGGGTGATATTTGTAGCGGGTGTTGAGGATACAGGTGTGCGTGCTATTGAAATTGTGCCGAAATAAGGGATTGTGAGACGAAGATTTCCACTTGTGCTGGTTGATGCCAGAAGGGTTTTAATAACTTCGACACTTTGGGTGGCCATTACGTCATCTTCTGAAGCGCATTCGCCCATGACACCCAAGACGGTTTCAACAAGCTCCCTGTCAGTTCTTTTTTGGTTTTGGACTGCAATTGTGTCGCCGCCTACTGGAGGAATTTCCAGTATGCTCAAGAGAAGAGTTACGCTTGCCGTGAAAGCTCCAAAATCGACCACCTTGCAACAGAAAGATTTCGTACCTGAGCGTCTGATGGTGAGATAGCGAGATATGATTTCTCGAGATGATTTGAGACAAGTAAATTTACTATATTCGTAACGACGTTCGGTAGCAGCTCGAACCATAAATGGTAAGTGTAAGAATGATTCCAGTTGAAAGTAGTAGATTTGTGACATGATTCGATCAAATTTTGCGGCGGAGCTCGGATCTTTACTGACGGTCTCGATGTAACTTGGCACTTCCCACCAAGATGCAGGCATTCCCCTACCAATATTTTCGAGTTTCTCGTCAAGGTGTTGAGTACTGGCAAATGCATGAATATAGTCGGATTGATTTCTCTCGATAATTCCTCCAGCCAAATTTGTGAGTTTTCTGATGAATAGAACGTCATGGTCGATGTTAGGATTGCTAAAAGTTTCGTGAGATAAGATCACACTATCCTCCGCTCCAGCTGGCATGCCTAAGAGTAAACTCAAGTATCTATCTGCCTGCATCAAACTTCTCCAAAGGTTGACTCCTCCAGGTGGTAAAGGTGTAGTACTAAGCTCTTCGCGTTTATGTAGACCCATAAGCTGACCGATATTCATAGCTCGACGGAATGTAAGCCATGCGCGACGTAAATTCCCCGCATTCATGTGAAACAATCCTTGGAGTACTAGACATTCCAGTCCCTGAACAGAAGCTACAAGTTCGTCATCCGAAGTCACGAGCCCTGACACTGTCGATATGATCTTATCCACTCGAGCTTCGATACTAGTGGTAATTCCTAATAGGCTTGCGTCGTATCCATGAGGTACTTGCTGTAAGCATACAGCCATGTGAAGAAGTATTTGAGCTATCACTGCGGGACTTTCCTTTGCGATGCTGGGCACATTGAATGAATGATTCGGATTGAATGCTGATGGTTCTAGCATAATATGAGCTGAGTGGTTTGTCAAAGAATGCATTAACAACCAGCAATCAGAGAAAGAGCAAAGGATATTCGTAGCTTCCTGTGATGGAAGAAGCTCCATCAGAAAATCTTTGATCCTTTCAATCTTCGTTGGTATGCAACATTGCTTAGTTGTCTTTTCGCCACCTGGTTGAGATTTTGGGGTTGTAATCTCGGATTGACTTTCCTTTTCTCGGCGACCTAGCTTCAAAGGATGTGAGCAAATATATCATGTGGGATGTAGAACCACTCACAACAGGATTATCAAAAAGGGAAAGAATAGGTACAGTTGTAGCACTGTCATATCCATTTGAGGCGTTGTTTGCAAATGGTGCAAGAACATCACCAGTACCCATGCTTTCCGGAGTGTGAATCTTAGTCGCATTATCTTGCTCTTCATATTGTTCCATTTTAGACATCAATCTATTGAGAACAAGCTCTATACGACCGAGGCGTTCACCAAGCTGAGGACCACCTGAAGATTCATGTTCTTCGGGATATTCTTGACTTATACAAGTCGTTCCACGTGAGAGGCAACCAGAACAAACGCTGACGTTCTCAGAACTCAATTGGCACTTGACTTTCCTTCTTTTGCATTCCCAACAACTTTTAGTTCCTTTTCTAACGCGCTTCTTACGATGTTCATCTTCCGCTAGAGCTACTGAAGCTGGTCGAACAGACATTTTGGATAGTGCGTAGTGGAAAGTTCCAAGAAGCTTGAACGTCCCTCGAAGTTTGAATCTTGCAACGAGCACAGGGGTCGATAGCTGGTAGTGGAGAGGGATATTAAGCTATCTCCGAGTTGCTGGGGTAGGTGGATCTGTACTTTTGCGCTATCAACAGCAACTTTAAAAGTCTGTTTGATCGCCGCAATATAATAATATGATTTGTCTTCTGATGTATAATACGGAAAGAAGATGGGGCTTTTTGAACCCTGGGAGTCTGTCGAAAGTTTTTGAGGGGTTTACATAAAGCAGAGACGTTCAAGGCAATTCTCCCATGTTTCTACCGCCGCATTCCGCCGAACGAAAGTGTCACGTGACCCATCTTCTGACGCATCAAATTTTGGTCGCTCCGCAGCCAAGATCATTTCGTCCAATTATCAACCACCATTCAACAGCTGAACCGCAACGTGCTGACTTGCTCGAGCTTGCTTATATATCACGACATATTTTACATGCATTCCCCGATTAAGAATTTGTCGGCCGGTTGGAAGAGCCGACTATTCCGAAAGTCTGTATCTAGATTTGAAGATTTGATGATCAAACAACCCTCAGGCTTTGTCTTTTGGCGTACGAACTATCCCGTACAATACGTGAACGCTTCATCCCAACTCCTCGTTCACCGGTGTTTTTTGTCTCAGTTTTGTCTAAGAACCAATTGTTAGTGATGATCCCAGATTTGTCAGCAACCAATCATGGATAACACAAAACGTTCCGCACGAGGAGAGCGTGGAGAGCGAGTTAATGGTCAGATCAAACTCACGGGTACCAAACTCACCAGACGTCGTATACCCCTGTCATGTCAAGCTTGTAGGGTCAGAAAGTTAAAATGCAACAGAGAAAAACCATGCCAAAACTGTGTAGTAAGGGGAGATATAGCCATCACTACTTGCTCATATGCCGAGAAGAATGATGCTCGTTTACTGAGGCTCTATACTTTGCAACCAGAACAAGAAGATATGAGAGCACGAATCAATCGATTGGAGAGCTCAATTCTATCTGTAATTTCTAGGGAGAAAAAGAACAACATCTCTCCTCTCCCTCCAAGTCTCGGAGAAAATAATGATGATCATGCCGGTCAAGCAGGTGGCCAAAATCTTCTGTCGATACAAGGAGTACACATTGGGATTCGATTCTCCACGATGTGAGCAAGAAGATAATCTGACATAAATGCCTCCTTGCTGAAACTTCAAATAGCTCGGAGCAATGAAAGATGCATGGATTGATGAACACGATCAATTCGAGACACCATTGCCACCAGCAACAGCTTTATATCGACCAAGTCTATTAGGGAGTCTTACTGAACCACCTGACCGCGCAACGATACTTGCATCTTTACCTTCCAGGAAAGAGGCAGATAAGCTTATTGAACGATTCTTTGAAAGTTATAACCCTTCCATACCAGCATGTTGTAAGTGGCCACTGACCAGAACTATATCTATACCGGATGGGTGTATCAAGGAAGCTCACGAATAATAAAGATTTGTTACACAAACAACTTATATGAAGCAGGTGAATTTCCCCATAATATGTAAAGTCGCCAATAGTTTGGACAAATAGGTCTGATACAAAAGATTTCTTATCTTCGAATACGATTGCATGTTTCAAAGAGCATTTTGTCAGGGATGTCTCGTTAGAGGACTGAATTTCAGCAATTGGAACCTCGATTTCGTGAATTTCATCAGCTGACCTATCCCATAGATTAAAAGTTTCTGGGAAGTGCCTCAAAAGGCTCGAATCGTCTGGATTGGTCTATATTTCTCAACCATGTGTTTGGCCCTGCAATCCTATGCCCGTAATAATGACATACCTTCTGAATATCAAGATACATTAGCGACAGTCATAGACCTTTATCGTATCCGCACCGCCCAGTGTCTCATAACAGCTGATATCACAAGACTTGTCTACTTGATGATAGAAACCATGCTATGTTACGCTTTCATTGAGTATACATATGAACGAGATGGTGATATGGGTACTTTACTTTTATCCGGGAATATTATGCGTCTAGCCCTACAACAGGGATATCATCGTGATCCGGATCAGCATTCTGCTCTCAGTGTGTATGAGGGTGAAATGAGACGTCGCGTTTGGCTGATTGTTACACAGCATGAGTAGGTAACTTTTGTTTGGGGACTTTCCAATCACATAATACTTTGCTGGCCTGGTGGGCGGGAAGTACGAAAGGAATTTACGATGTGTTCCCGTTTTTGTCAATTCGAGCATTGGCAATCTTTCGTTACAACTTCTTTGAGTATAAACCTGAGGCTAGCTGAAGTTCTCAGGTGTATATGGTTCATACGATGATTGCCCACACTTAACACCGCATAATGCTAAAATTGAACCACAGGTTACTTTTCTCCGTTCAAATCGGACTTCCAAAATCCATCAAGCTCGCTGAGTGCGATACCAAAGAACCCCGCAACCTGCGCCTAGAAGAGCTTTCCGAAGACATGACCATTCTCCCCCCATCCCGGCCTGATGATGAAAGCACACACAATTGTTACCAACGCGTCCAATCTCGAAATACGCGTGCCTACGGCTATGTCATTGAATTTCTTCACACCGTCGAACCCCAACCATATACCGAAGTAATCAGACTGGACGAAATGCTCAAAAAAAATACCACGATCAGATTCCCTCGCATCTCCAACTTGGCACTCTTTCTCAAATGGCTCACGAGACCCCATCCAATATTGCCGAAAAATTCTTTCTTCAAAAGTTTTACTATAAAGCTACACTTCTTCTTCATCGCAAATATTGGAACGCTACACTACCTGGAAACCCAGACGAATTTCGATGGTTTTCAAGACGTATGTGTGTACTATCCTCCATGACTCTCCTAAACATCCAAGTCAGCATGCACGAAGCGAGTCAACCGGGTGGAATATTAAAGGACTTAAAATGGTGGCATTTTTCCATGACGAATCATGATTTTTTACTCGCGGCTATGATTATGTGTTTAGATTTGAATACGAATCAAAGAAACGGATCCACGGAGTGGGAGCATGAGTTATTGTGCTGTTGCTGAAAAGAAAAAATCAGAGGCGTTGATCAGGGCGAGAGACATTTGGAGGGAGGTTGAAGGGAAGTGTAAGGATGCTAAAAGGGCAGTGGATATTTTGGGAAGTTTGATCAAGAGATTGACGGTAAAGGTACAAAATAATGTTGTGTTGAATGTAAACCCGGAATGTGTCAAACAGCCTCCTATTGTTACGACTATCAACGAGGCGAATGCGGAAATGCTTGGTAATTCGGTACCAATGTATACAGATATCTCTGTGCCGATGATTTTCGCGAACCAGGACGATAGCTTCAATGATATAAGTATGATTCCAGAAAATATGTTCGATACAGGAGGGATTTTTGGAACCTTTGGGGAACAAGTCGATGTACCGGGAGATTTTGATTGGGTGAGCCATACCCGCTCCTAGCTCCTATATTCCTATTTCAGACATGGCTGACCAGAAACTTAGGATGCATGGGATCAAATTACTATAGGTCCGCATGCTTTAGGACAAGAAAGGGATTTGGAAATGCGCGAAAATTATTGGCTGTAATGATGGCATGCATATAATGGCTAGCTCCGCCGAATCAAAATAATCACAAATTCAAATGAATTTACTGGAAGTTTCTTTTTATATATGTTATCAATGTAGAATTTTCTTGGAACTTGCAACAGTTCTCCGTCTCCGTGCCTTTCATATAAGAACCATATGCTGAAATCGAATCCGCTCTTTTCTTTCTCTAATAACACACAAGATTCTGGATTGTGGCTTACAGGTGAGCGGAGTGATGGTGTGGGTTTCGATTAATTCTCTGGAGAGAGCAGGAGTATTGCTGCTTGATATGGATAAACGAGAGGGGGTAAATGAGCAAATATGGATGTCGGGTGATCTAAAAAAATTGGTAATGAGAGAGACTTATGACAATGAATATTATGAAAATGAAAATGCGCAATCAATTTGGAAGACGACAACAATTGAAGTCTTGGACGGTGAAATTAAGCATGATGCCAGTTTTTGACCGAGCATCAGGTTATCCAAATTTGTTCTCTCTCTGTTCAGTAGCCCTACTGATTCCAAAGCAAATGTGGTTTTCTCTCCTGCCGATTTTCCTTGTCAAGTTTCATTCGATAACGAAACAGTAAAAGTAAGAGGAGTCTTATATACTCATACGTTTTTCTCATTCTTTTCGCTTTTTGGATTTGGCTATGCGTACACAATACTTGCGCGGCAATCTGTAAAGTGCGTTAGCTAAGCTCCAATCAGATTCAACAAATCAAATATAACGATTACAGTTGTACTTCATAATTCTTCAAATCTCAGTCAGACGCGATTCTGCGGAACATGTATAAGAGACCCCAAGTATCTGAGAAATTCTATCACGGATTGCCATAGGAAACGAATCCGAGTGAGAAATTATGGTCGGTGGAAAACGTATCTAGTTCTGTGAACGTGTGGAAAAGCAACTTTGCTTGTGTGAGACCTAGAGCATAGGGCATAGATGTATTTGCAAGTGTCCGTTTACAGTATGACTGACACCGATGAAAAGCGTCATTGACGACGAGGCAAACGAAGCGATGAAGATCAATATGAGCGACCCGGAACTTTCGTCCTAACTATCGCATGTAATTTTCAAGGATTTTCGCATCTTTTGACTTTCGGAAATTGGGTTCAGGAACCTTGGGGTGGCAGCAGCAACAATCATCCGCGTGCTCTGATTAGGTTCTGACAGATGAGGGGTTTATGTAGTATGTACACATCATTTGACTTGTACAGCTTACAGATGCAGTGCTGATGATATAGGATCCACTCAAATGTTCTGGGGGACTCAAACACGAAGCTTTCCATCTCATTGTTCAGCTCCCCAGCTCTCAGTCATAACTTCGCTTGAAGTTTAAACATAGAGTTCCAAAACCCCGCGTCCTTTTCCTCACACAACAGGACTATCTAGAGACCATGTCAAAGCATAGGAAATTAAGAGCAACCATTGATCAGATTTCCATGAGAAACTTTTCCCTCTTTCACGATCGACATGACTCGATCACTTGGCTCTCTAGTCACTTTTGGCTTTACGTCGCTACTGAAAAGTTTACGGCAGTAAAGATCCAATAATGACAATCAATTCGAACATTTCGAAAGACAATATGATTCCACTGTTACTACCGTCTGCCAAATCCTTTCGATCTTTAACCTCCTATGAGTTGTCTTGAAATGTTACTATCCATCACATTACATGACCAACACTAGTCGAAATAACAGCTAATTACCTGCTGGATAGAGAAATTCTCAAGCAGCCACACTTTGTTTCAAAAAGCTTAAAATCCTACCATCGTGAAACTAAAACTTCTCTTAATGGTCTGCCAACGCCGTTGTAGACACTTTGCCACCAAAAGCCAGGCAAACAAACGGTTAATCGGATAAACGGCACGGGATTTACCCCATGACTACCGAAGAACGCCCTTTAGCTCGCCAAGCGCCGGAAGGATGATTACGCGCTTGTAAAGCGCATGGCAGTTATGACGATTGTGGACCCTTTCGATCCATTTCAACGGACTTCCTGCCTGCTTGGCGATACTTAGGGCGTGTATCACATCGCTTTTCAAATTCGCATCTGGATTAACTTTAGCAGATGGGAAAGGAAAAAAATCCGACTTACTTTCGAGTTGGCTTGACTTTGATAGATGGAACTGGTATGACTCTACCTTTGATGCAGATTGGAAGTCGAAGACGTTAACATTGAAGACAAAAATCACAACTAACTAACTAGTTTTGTGGGAAGCTGTGACATTATAGAGTTTAAGTATTGAGTAATCAAAGAATCGAAATGTTAAAAAGCGGGTTCGTGGGGACAGCACATTGAAAGTCCTAAAAAGGTCTGGATCACTCAATAGTGTTACAAATTTTCGATTTCAATTTGAATTGATCGAGTTTCGAGTTTTAGATAGTCCTATATCCGAGCAAGCCTGCTCTGATATGTATCTTCGGAGTCCGCAAAAGTTTCCGGACGGTGACACGATCATAAGTGAGTCGTGGGTGACGATGGGATTGATGTGTATATAAGAACAACATGTAATCCATCAACTATCTTAATCGCATCATCAGATTCTCTACAGACAAAGCGATTTCCACCACCTCAAAACTCCTTTCAAAATTCATCGCAATCATGACCGGTATGAGAGTTGCTCAATTGTTGGAGCAAGGAAAGCCTTTGAAAGTCACGACCATTGAGAAGCCAACTCCAGGACCAAAAGATGTTCTCGTCAAAGTCGAGGCCGCTTGTCTTGTTCCAAACAGTGCCAATGTCATAACAAAAGGTCCAGGCCTTTATTTTACCTTGCCGGAGTTACCAAGTGTTTTCGGTTTGGATGCTGCCGGTGTTATTGAAGCTGTGGGAGAAAATGTTGTTGGGCTAAAGGTCGGGGATCGAGTTTATGTCGACCCGTACATAAGTTGTGGCTCCTGCAAACCATGTCGAAAGGGTAAGTCGGGCGGAATACCGAGCATCTTTGTGTTTTCTGCTAACGAATAGCAGGGAGGAAGGATTTATGTGTCTCGGCATGCCTACGTGCGTACTTCGGAAGTGCAACCCCAGAAGGAAAGGTAGTTCTTAACCAGTATCCCATTGGTTCACTTTCACAATACTTGTTATCACCTGATGCCAATATTGCCGTGATCCCTCCCTCGATCGACATCAACACCGCAGCTCGATTTGGCTACATCGGTACTTCGTACGCAGGTCTGAAGAAATGTGGAATGGGACCTGGAAAGACACTTGTAATCAACGGTGTGACAGGTACTTTAGGATATGCCGCCGTAGCGATTGCTCTTGGTTTTGGTTGTACAAAGATTCTGGGCATCGGACGCAATAAAGAACGTCTCGCTGAGATCGAAGGAATGGCTACGGAGGGACGTATTGCTGTCCGTTTCACTGAAGATGAGGGAGATCTCATCCAATGGATTAAGGAACAAACGAATGGATCAGGTCCCGATGGTCTTTATGATTGTCTTGGTAATGGTGGTGATGTAGACGGTACCGCTAAACTGATCAGCGCTATGAAGCGTGGTGGAAGAGTAGCATTGGCTGCTGGTGGAGTACCTGGTGATATCACTCACACTTACGCCGAACTCATGATGCAGGACGTTAGTGTTAACGGGACACTGTGGTTTACCAGCGAGGAGATAGATGAGTGCATCGAGTTGATTGGAGCGGGAGTCATTGACTTCTCATTCCTCAAACACAAATTCTTCTCATTGGATGAGGTCAATGATGCGTTCAAGACTGTAGGAGACCGTCCTGGTGGAGCTTTGAATGTTATTGTACAGCCACAGGCATAGAACCAACTTCATAGAAGAACGGTTTAGATAGAAAATGATACAACGCACTTATATCTCCTTTAACATTCATCCTGATTTCACAAAACTGTGTCTGTCAGAACTAAACCTCTTAGTGGTGCTTAGTCAAAACATAAAATCAACCCCATCACTACGCACATTAGCCTCCCACTTTAACTCACGAAAAATACCTCATGGAAAATTGTCTTTGTGCCGTTCAATTTTGAGATAAATTTTCAGCACAACGGTGTGGGAAAACCCCATTTCCGATTAGTTAACCTACAGAGACGATGCTGTTCACAATAAAAACCTTGCCCATTCATCCATTACCATTATAAATTGTCAGTTTCATCTGCACTAACCTGAACCTTTCCCAAGTAGAAACTACAATGAAACCATTACCATTGCTTACAAACCTCTCTCTATCTAGGATATTATCTTCAATTGCGTTTTGTTCTTCAATCTAGGTCGATCACTTGGAATATCAGCAAGTTACGTTCGGCTTTATAGTTAAGCATTAGTAATGTCTTAGCTGTTTCAATTCGTGGCTTGAAGTTGTTTTTATCTTGGCTATGTCTATAGAGAGAAAGCGGCGAAGGACCGGCTCCTCGAATTTCTTTTATACATATCTGTAGAGAAGATGAGTGCGTTGTATTGGTTTGCGAAGGATACGGATGACACAGTACATACGATAGTAGATCCTAAATATCAATATTGTATTCTATTTAAAGAGCTAGCTATCATATACAAGTAATAGGCCTTAAAATAAGGGTTACCGAAAGAGCTAGTCTCTTTCACATTCGCTTAGGTTTAGTACATGGACATTGAATTGAAGTCATTTACCTACGTTCATACAGTGTGTGCCAGACTCCGTGCGCTTCTTAAAGACGTGTAGTGAAACTTTTATATATGTTCGTAAGAGAAGTTGACTGATATGTGGTGACCGTAAACATATCAATGAACTTTTAATAATACCTTTGCTAGAATACCTGAGACCGAAGACCGCAGAGATGAACAAAATGTGTGTGAGCCGGCTGGGCGTAGTCATTGAAATATTCTCTTGACTGAACATCTGGCTTGAATGGAGCTCATTGTTATTCAACGCTACGAGAGTCTTGTTGGTGAACCAAGTTTGCAAAATCATACAATTATACGGCAATTCTCTATCCCGAGGTCGCTCGTGAACATACATAATAGGTCAGAAAATTCTCACAGAACCGAAAATGATTCATTGTCTCACTAGTGTCAATCTTCACGATCGCCGCATTAATACAAGTTGTTATTTATATAAACTTGTGTAAAGTTCCCCTTGCAAACAAAACAATCACATCAACGTCATGGGATCCCCCGACATCAACGCTGCGATGAATGCTCCAAGCGTTCCAGTCCTTTCGACCTTCCCCAAATTTCCCCTCTTCCCTAAGGAAATTCAACTTAAGATATGGTTCCATGCCCTTCCAGACGGACGAATGTTTTATGTAGGTATATACGGAGTATTTCCGCCTCCACGGCCTCATGCACTGTATGATGTGAGTCCAGAGTCTCGCGGAGTGTTTCTCAAACATTCCAAAAGACTCCCTACTCATACCGCGGGTTGTGTTTACGCCAAATGGAGTAAAGATCCTATCTTTTACAGTCCATTAAGAGATACAATCGTTTGTGAATCCGATATGCCACGCACGTGCTGCTCGATGGCTCCAGAAAAAGACTTCTCTCCCAAGACCTGGATTGTTGTGACGAGAGGAAAAGGTTTTTCGCCGAACTTCGTCACGTAGGCGTTCTAGCGGATTGCCAACAGTACGCTATCCCAGCTGGAGATTGTCGTTTCGATACTATTGATCGTGATTTGATGTTGAGCGATGGCAACATGTCTTTCTACGCACAACTCTTGACAGATTGTCCAATGCTTAAGTCTTTCAGTTTTGTGATTGGATCCAACGCCGTCCAAAAAAAGGTCAGAGAAATTCCAGGAATGCGATCTGCAAAGGCGAATTACTGGAAAGAGACAATATTGGAGGAATTCTATCAAGAAAAAATGGAAGAGATACGAAACGTTGTTGAAAAGTGGAAACAATTGCATCCTGAAGCAATCGTTCCTCAAATTGAGATAGTTTACGCTGCAACGGACGCATTTTCAGGATCAATATCAAAATGAGATAATGGGAATATGATTGTTCTTCAAGGATACTATTACCAGAGATTATCAGGTTGTATCAATAAGGTGTTGGGACGAATTTGGGACTGGGAGGGAAAACAATTATGGTGATGGTGTTTTCGCATGCGAGTGATAGGTCTCTTGGGAAATTGTGGATATCAATTCAGGAAGCTATAATAAGAAAAGCAAAATACACGCATTCTCTTTCTAGAAATCCGTAGTGAAACTTATGAAAATCCTGTGACTGTCCAGATATTCAGATGACCTTTTGACAAGTGAGTGATTCAACAATCGATCTCTATAGTCAAGTGTATTACTTTAAGACCTCTAAACTTTCACTCCTCATATATTCCGTCGAGTTAACTAAACCTTGGCTAATCAACATTACACATGACCTTCCGACGAACAAATCTGACTACCTACACAAGCCTTTACCAATTACCAGCCGTACAAAAGACTTTCTTACACTTAGCATTGATCTACATCTCAAAACTCCAAGAGAATCAACATGCTAATCTCACATTAAACCTACCGCGGAGTTTACGCATGTGAAATATGAATCCAGCCCATGGCTGTCGATTTTATCAATTGTGAACAGGAAAGGAAGCCGGGCAGTTGATCCTCGATTCTGCTCTCCTGATATTTTCGAGATCAGGACGGGTGTTTACTCTTAACCTTTAGGGCATGTCAGGTATAGGAAGGATATGACATTAATAAGGAGAGTTCAGCCAGTGGTTTATTCCGGAACATGAATTTTTCTTTTTACAGAGATATCACTTATACACTGTACCTACTTATCGGCCATTCACAATATGGCCAACCACCTTAGGCGTGGTTAGCAGAATTTATCGATATAGCCGACAAGTACGATACCTATACTTTTATATTTTCACTCGTGTAATTATCTTGATATCTTTCTCCGAGTGAAACTTAGTCTCCTCATCCTCGAAGGCTGTGTGGTTTAGAAGTAAAAGGGTCATACATGATATAAAAGGATGAAAGATAGTATCCCTCAATTAGACGATATTTCAACCTACCGCATGCATTCACCGCCATCAAATATCAATATTCTTCATTTCAACTCAAAAACATCAGATAACAATTTCGGTATAATACTAACACTCAGATTGTGACAAATCTTATAGAAATGACAGTACTCGCAACTTCCTCAACCATATAAAAAGGTCTACCCTCCAATCAAAGTTCGGAATATAGCAAATCTTCATTTTCTATCTCTTTTTTCGACTCCTACTGAAGCCAAAATTCACGGATTTGACTGCAAATAACGAAAGTTGCGGTGTTTTATATACCTAGGTACTTATCCTTTTTTTTCTCCCATTTCATAAAACTTGTATATGTATGGGTATCTGACAAATTTCTAGCGCTGAAATGTAGTTTACATTCCCGATAACTGAGTGAATCAAACTCTCATAGTCCCGCTTCATCTATGCGTTTCCCTCGAAATTTGGAAATCCTACTGCCTATAAAACCTACCAATCTTCCCAGAACTCAATCTCAAACTCAAATCCTAAACAAGATCGAAGGGTAGAGGAAGCCCCAGAGCTCCCAGCCCAGATCGCGATGATACAAAACTTATAATACACATCTCCAAAAAACGACCCGAGTTAATAAATCTAGAAATCAAAGATGAGAAAGGATGAGCAATGGTGAGATGAAATGCTAGTGACGTGACAATAACAACAACATTCGACAACGGGACTGCTATTCCAAGCAGCGAGCAAGTAAATGCATGTAACATAATAACAAATTCCTCTCGCCTATTTCAACACTCCCATCACTATTTATTTATTCATCACTCTATACCTAGCTTAACACTCCCCAAACCCTCCTATCTAAATAGGTACCCAGCATTAAATTCCCATTAAATTCCCATTCCTCTCCCCTCCCTCCACTCACAATTTCCACCCACAATTTTCAACACTGAACTATCAGATATCTACCAGATACCTATCCATCACGACTCGTAGTCATCATAGAACACTATTAAAGCAATATAGGTAGGTACAGAGAAAACAAACTCACAAGGAGAAGAGAATATGAGTTACATGGATATCTAATATCCTCGCTTCTTCTCCCTTCTCCCTTCTCCCTTCTCCCTTCTCCTCATTTCTCATTTCTCCTTACATCTTATCCAAGATCTCATCCCAGATCTCCGGAAAAAAAAATTTACTTTTTTTTAATACATCCAGACATTCATCTTCCCATCTTCCCATCTTCCCATCTTCCCATCTTCCCATCTTCCCATCTTCCCATCTTCCCATCTTCCCATCTTCCCATCTTCCCATCTTCCCATCTTCCATCTTCCATCTTCCCATCTTCCCATCTTCCATCTTCCCATCTTCCCATCTTCCCATCTTCCCATCTTCCCATCTTCCCACTCCTCATTCTCCAACCTCCAAACACTACAGATTTCCTTTCCTTTTCTTTCCTCATCTCATTTCGAATCCAAATTCACCAGACTACTTACTATATATAATCTAAACAAATTACATCAAAAATTAATTAAACACACAAACACACATATAAATACATACACCATAAATATTATCCTCTCCTCTTCTCTCCTCTCCTCTCCTCTCCCCTCCCCTCCCCATTTCCACAATATCCACAATCTCCACGTCCATGAAATTTTCCTTCTTTGAAAGTCAGATTCAGATTCAGATTCCCAGAGATTCGTAAACTTCTCTTCTCTTTATAGAAAGTATATATACATACATATATTCATACAAACCAATCAACCAACAAATAATAAATAAACAGACAAACAAACAAATAAACAGACCCATCCATCCATCCTCCCAACACCCCATAAAAAACCCCTCCCCTCCCTTCCCTCTCCTACTATCCACCACCATCTCAGAAAAAATCATATTATAACATACACACATACATACCTAATACATCGAAAACCCTCCATTTAATACCCCCTCATTCAGACCCCCTCATACACACAAAACTAACATCACCATACCACCACACTACTATACTACAAGCCTTACCCTTTCATCTCAACTAGTGATAATTACACCAGTTAATATAATATATACAATCTAATAGAACGATAATACAAACCTAATAATAAAAAATACAAAATACCTATACATATACATAGATATAGATATAAAAAGCAACAAGATCCGACAATGAAATCAAAAAGCTCACTTGGTATCCCCCTCTCACCCCCCTCTCACCTCCCTCTCACCTCCCCATCAATATCCACCATCACCTAATCAAAACCTCCCAATCCCCATTCCATCCATTATCTGCATCCGCCTTCCTCCACCCATCTCCAACTCAAAACCATCACTCCAAATAATCTCTTATACCCCAAAAGATCATTCAAAACTTACAAAAATCTCAAACTACACAAACCCATATATATAATTCATTAAATACCTATCGAAACGCATTTTAAAACACACCACAAGAAATCCTCCCAACCAACCAATCAACCAATTAATTAATCATTTACAATCCCTCTAATAATCTCTCAGATCCCGTTTAAAATTCCGCATTCTTTCTATATAAACCTCCTTCCTTTTCCTCCTTCTCAGATCCTTTACTGTAGATGCTAATTAACAATTTTTCTTTCAATATCAAGGAGTTTATGTTAATTAGGTATATATCTTTTTAAACCTTTTCCCCTCATTTCCATTTCCATTTCCCATCTTCATTTTCCAATTGCCCCCATACGCATACACTTCCTCCATATCCATTCACTCCTCCTCCTCACATCCTCAAATCATCATACCAAAATAACCATCGTAAACCAACAACACCACTACCAATACCAGCATAGTCCTACCAATACTAATACAATCCCCCTTCCAATCCCCCTTCCAATATCCAACATCCAACCACATCCCTTAACGAACAATCCAAAAATCATTATCATCTCCCATCTCGCATCTCGCATCTCGCACCTCCCAAAAACGAAAATCAAAAAACGATATCCTCAAATATAATCCCACAAAAAGCTAATTATAATTCCCCATCCATCAATCCCCACCAAATCTCCCTCTTTCTCTCCCTCTTTTTTACGTCCCCTCTTCCACCCCTCCCTCCATCCATTTAATCTCTCTATCCTCAAAACTCAATTCCCTTCACTCTCAATGCTCACATCATCACTCCCACTCCATCTACTCACACCAAACCAAACCAAACCACTCAATGCTCAAACCCGCTCATCTCCCCCTATACTAACTCCTTCCTCTTATACCAACATCCCCTCTCTTTCCCCTCCCCTCATAACCCCCTCACCAATCTCACCAATCTTCTCCTCCCAAAAAGCAAAACAAACTCTACTAAAAATCTATCTCTTTATTTATCTATCTTATCATCCTTTACTTTTTATTCTTTATTCTTTATTCCCTACTCCCTACTCCCTACTCCCTACTCTCTACTCCCTACTCCCTACTCCCTACTCCCTACTCTCTACTCCCTACTCCCTACTCCCTACTCCCTACTCCCTACTCCCTACTCCCTACTTTCTATTACTTATTCTCTACTTTTTACTCTTTTCTTTTTCTTTAAAGAAAAAATAAATAATTAAATAAAGAAAGAAAAAGAAAAGAAAGAAAAGAAAGAAAAGAAAAGAAAAGAAAAGAAAAGAAAGAAAAGAAAAGAAGAAGAAAAAGAAAAAGAAGAAGAAAAAGAAGAAAAAAGAAGAAGAAAAAGAAGAAGAGAAGAAGAAGAAAGAAGAAAAAGAAGAAGAAAAAGAGGGGGTAATTAGATAAAAGAAGAGAGAAAAGTAAGAACTGTATTTATTCTATTATATGAAGTAAAATGGAGGAGTACACAAGAAAAGGAGGAAGAGTTAATGAAAATCTATTTGAGATAGATACTTGAGATAGAGGCTGTAGCGGACTTTACCCCTTGTTTACCTAGGTATTATTCGTCATACCATTCATTCATCCATTCACCCCGCACTCACTCATATTACACTCTCCTCACTTGCATCACATCTACAACCTACAACCAACAACCAACAACCAAATCATCACAAAACATACAAAGCGATGACCGGAAAGATAATCTTAAAAAGAATGGTATTTCATATTGCTACAAATATATCCTCACTTAAACCCATCTCCCCTATCCTGTCTCATTCACCCCACTTATTCGCACATTTCAAGAATTTCCCTATTCTTTCCATCACAACCCACAATCCGTGTCCCCCATATTCCAGCCTGGTATTTCCTCCAAATCTGATCAACAGGTTCATATTCTTATATCCCCCAAACTCGAAAAAAAAAAAAAAAAAAGAAAAGTAACCCAGGCATATAATCATATCACAATTTCCATTTAACCATTCCATCCCCAGTATCAGAATAAAGAGCAAAAAAGTCCAAACATATATCCCCAATCCATTGCATTCCCCTCAGACCCATCGAAAATCCCTCCCTTTCATTCGGAAAAGCATCCAGGTTTCACTCTTATTCCACAACTTGGGACTTGTGACAAACTTGTGACAATAAACTGATGAATGACAAAGTCAAACAATTCCAAAGTATTGAAAATACAAGAAAATTTCCCTGGATGCAATTCACGAAGAAGTCAGAACCCCCCAAAACGAAAGAAAATGAAAATGGAATTGTTATATCGAATGAAGGATAACCTTGAGACTGAAAGCTCAAAAAGTTCCTCCAAAATTAATTAAGAAGTTTGTTTCTCGAAAAGTATTCATCATCTTCGTCAAAAAACTAGCAATTGCAAGCAAGAAAACCCCGATTCCTGCATCGAAATATGCACAATGTCGAATGCAATATCAAATTGTTCTTTTTGTTCGACAAGTTAAAGTAGAGATCGGATAATCAATAAATGGGATCTACCCATCAAGTGATTTACTCAAAACATCTTAAAAGATGGAGCTTTTGCGTTTCTCAGCGCTAGTGAGAACAAGCATTGGTGCTTTCTTTTGAATAGCAGCTACTTCAGGCTTCTTTCCAGCATTCTTAAAGACGGCAGCAAAGCTACCACCAATTTGTTCATCACCAGAAACACTCTCAGCAGTGAATGATTCAACTGACATGACTGACTTGATTTCAAGAGAGTTTTGTCTTGAAGTAGGGCGGTTAGAACCAATGGCACCATGTTGAGATGTACGAGAGCTTGGTGGACTTGGACGACCTGAAAGACTTCCACTTCCACTACGGCCAGAATCCGAATCATTATCGTCAGCTGAGAATGACATCTCACCATCTTCAGATACAGGTGACATGCTACCTGATGCACTACCTGGTGCCCTTCGACGTTCCAATCCAGCACGGACAAGATTGTGAACAGCACTTCGACGAGTTCGAGTAGCAAAGTTCTTGGAACCCTCAAACTTGGCAGTTGGCTTAGATTTCAATTCTTCAATGGGTGGTGGACCACGTGGTTGTCTGACTGGATGTTCACCAGCCCGTCCTGCACCTGGACCAAATCCGGTTTGGGTTGGAGTACCTGGGAAAGTAGATTTTGGTAATCCAGCCGTTTTTGGACCATCCAAAGAAACCTCACCAGACATAGACATAGCCATAGACTTTGAGCTACGATGTCCTCTACGGAAAGCACCAGCAGATGGTGGAGGCAAAGGAGCATGGTCTTGTGGTGGCGATGCAGATTTCTTTGGTGGACTGATTGACCTTGTGAAAGATGGTGCGTCGGATTGTGGTGGTGGAGACACTTGGAATCTTGGTGTGCCAGGTTGTTGTGGTGGAGAATAGCTCACCCTTTGTTCAATTGGTGACTCGACATATTGTTGACTGTTATCCATGAAATAGGTTTGTTGTCCAGTCATGGGGTTGTAGTACGAGTAAACACCAGGTTGGGCTCCGGGAACAGGTGTGATGATTGGTTGCATGTTTTGCTTCATTTGCTGTTGTTGATACATTCCCATGTTTTGTGGGGTGATTGGGGGAGTTGCGTATTGTCCATTCAAACTCATTTGTTGAGCGGCAGCTTGAACGTTCATCAATTGTTGCTGAAGACGTTGTTGTTGTTCTGCGAGATACAAATTGGTAGCAACAAGCTGAGCATACAAATTTGGATCCATTCCTTCATGTCCATCATCAAGTCGAATCTCGGGAGTGGAAAGAACTTGTTCGGGAACAGAGTACATCTGTTGATGATTCATTTGATGGTTTTGTTGATTGAATGGAGCATATCCTGAAGTCTTTGGTCCATTATCGGCATATCTGCTCGAGTTCATTCCATTGTTACCGGTGTTGTGTTGAACTTGGGTTGGTGGAGCAGTTGATGGAAAGTTGGCAGAAGTAGCAGATTTTGGTGCAGTTCTCAAACCTGCGAGTAAATGAGAACGAGATGTTCTTGGAGTTGGTGCACCGTTGTCTTGAGAATCGAGAGTCTTGCCAGTGGGTTCAAATGAAAGACGTTTGATGTTGGAACCATTAGCAGCTCTTCTAGCAGCGAAACCAGTAACTGGCATACCCAAGCCATTGCTGGAAGGGAAGTTGTTGTAAGACATCTGAGCAAGACCGCCTGCGTCCATTTTGATGTTTTTTTGTACAATTGAAGGGTGATATTGTAAGTTTGGGTGTGAAGGTAGGAATCGTTCGATTCGTAGAATGATGAAGGATCAATTATCGAAGAGAGTGTATTGGTGTCGATGAACTGATCGTGTAAGGATTGATTGTCAGGTCGACCTGAGTGAGCAAGGGACGGGAATTGTATTAGATAAATTAAGATGATTCGAAACAAGATATTATCGAATGCGTATTGTACGTAAAGTCGAAGGAGTTTCGATGTAATTATATTGTTTTGCTTTGTAAAATGTAATTCTGTAAGAAGAAGCTCGAATGTTGTGTGGTGAGATGAGGTGGTGGTGTAAAAGATAGGCAAGCCTTTTCTTTTCACACAAGCAACAAACAAATCGTCGTAATGAGAGATGAAATGTGTGCGAGAGAATGAAGGTTAATGGAAACGATTCTTGTCGAAGATGTAAAGGAATTTTGATAGTTGAAGAGATAACTTTTTGATGGGTGAATCCAAGAAAAGAATTGATGAATCTTCAATGTGAACAAAAAAGACCCCCCGAAAAATCCGAACAAATGGATGTAAGTGTGTATTTTCTCGGTCGCGGACTGATAAAAATGGCCTGGCCTTGTCAAACTTGAGTTTTTAATTCTTTTCTTCTTCTTCTTCTTCTTCTTCTTCTGGTATCGATGACGATGATGAGTTGATTTCGCTTTGGATGGGAATATTACAGAGTGTGGGGATTGAATGTGTTGTATGTAGTATCTCTATTTGATGGAAAGATGTGAAGAAGGAAGTGATATCTCAAAGTCAAGTCAAAAGACGAAGATGACGACGACGACCACGAGCACGACAACAAAAAGCTTTGATTGAGAAGGAAGTCTCGAATGAGAAGAAAATAAAAAGGAAGTAAGGGTTTTTTTCTCAATGTGAAAGGATTGTCGAAGGACTTTAAATTCTTTTTGGGGGGAGGAAAGAAAGAAAATAGGAAGAATAAAATTGAAATTGAAATTGATGCGTTTTTGTGCGTGTGTGTGTGTGGGTGTGGGTGAGTGAATAAGAAGAGTGAAGAGTGTGGAGAAATAAGAGAAGGTCTGGGTGGATGATGAGTGGAAATGGTGAAGTTGAGTGGATGAGGAATCACTCGAGTTTAAGTGTGAATGGTCGAGTGAAGGTAGGTGCGTACAGTAGCGGATTATTGTGGTCGTGGTTGCTGCTTGATGTATGTATGTAAGTGAAGTATAATAATACTACTAGGGGGTACCTAGGTCAAGGGTAATATCGAGGGCGAGAAGAGAGAAGAGAGAAGAGAGAAGAGCGAAATAAGAAGAGGAAAGTCAGAAAAGTCTCAATGCCAAGTGTATGCGTGTATAAAGTACAGTGCGTATTTTGGACTGGAAAGACCCAAGAAGTATACTTTTATGGAGAATGAGGGAAAAGATGAACCAATCGAATCCCATTCTCCATTCAAAATAATGCCTTGAATAAATTGAATTTCAATCAAGAAAAAAAGGGCTCGATCAATCAATAATAAAGAAGGGCCCGGAATGATCCTTTTTTAGTCTAGATATGGTATATGTATGGTATATGTATGGTATGGTGTATGGTGTGTAGTATCTTGATCAATGTAAACGCGTCAAGAAGGCAGGCAAATGCAAGTACCGTAGACAAAAGAGGTGAGTGGAATGGAACGAACGAGGGGGGAAAAAGAAAAGTGTATCTAGCTAGTATTGAATATCAATAACGAGCTGAGTAACGAACTAATCAAGAAAGGAAGAAAGAGATCCTGGTTAACTTTGATATTTGATTGTTCTTCTTTATGTATCTACCTAGGTATGTATCTATGTATTGATCCATCTACCCATCGAGAGGCAATAACACAACGATGAAAAGTATCTCAAGATTCCCATCCCAGAGTCAAAGATCCCCAATACCCAAATCCAGGAAAGGAATGAGATTGTCCTCTTTCGCCCGGAGCCATGAATGAGATCGTCTCCATTGAGCGAATGAGATTAACGAATTAGTCCTCTCACGTCGAAGGCAAAAAAGAGGCGTTCCAACTTCCAATGAGCGACACGAGAGAGTGACTAGGGAGGTTTCCCTATTTTCTTAAGCTTGCATCTCCATCGACCTAGGGACACATCCTAATGAACGCTCGACAGGTCCCCCTTCACCAAAGTTAAAGAAGGTGGTGTAACAGGGTCGACAGACTCTGCTTACATCTGGATTCTTGATCGTTATTTTTTTCTCTTCCATCCACTCTTCCTCATTGGGTCACTCACGCTATCCAGCATATCCGAAAGTAGCGAAAAAGTCTTTGCTCGAGAGTGAGCATGGATGATCTCTTAGTAGGTTTGATCAACAAAGATCCCTTGTCATACCTAGGGATTATTCAAAGGGACCACGGTGATTTTTAATTTAAAAAAAGAGCTGATGTGGGGGAATCTTCCGTGTACTCTTTGTCGCAGATTTTGTTAGTGTCAGCGATGAAAGTCTTATCAATCTCTTGTCCGTCTCTCTTTAATGGAGGTGGTGTGGGATAGATGGCATATGGAGGGTGGGAAGAAACGTGGAATTCGGAGATTCTATTTGGTGAAGAACGATGCAAAGGGCGGTGTGGTGGGAAGTAAGGGAAAAGTTACTCGACATTTGAACATCGAAATCGAAATCAAAATCAAAATCAAAATCAAAATCAAAATCAAAATCAAAATCAACATCGAGTCTCGAAGGTTTGATTGGCATGAATATCGATGTTCGATGAGCGAGGGAGGGAAAAGCCTCGTTGAGCTAACTTTAGCTAACAAAATTAGCTGTATGTACGAAGTAATGGTCGTTTTCTAGACATCTAATTTAAACAAGCTAGATACCAAAGGGGAATCATCAAGATCCTTTTTTGTTGACATGATCATCTAAGATACCTGGTGCCACGAAAACCATATTGACAGGTTCCACTTCGATTAATTGGTTACAATAGTTTCTCGCGAGCGAGTTGATTTTTCACAGTTCTGGAGCCAACTTTTCAAGACGAAGACCAGAGGAGAAACGCGAGCCCCAGCCAGCCGAAGATACCGTGAAGAAGTGGTTCAATAGTGCACAGAACCGCGTACGAGAAGTGACTAAGGATGACTCGAAAGAGTGCCGCACGTACGGGTACAACGGGTACGAAGTCGATGATTTAAAAAGGGTAGTAAAGTTTCACGGGGGGAAGGGAAAATCCTTCGAGCCCTTCGACCGTTTGGCGGGACCGATCAAGTGGAATCAAGGGGACGAAGCCTATTGCATAAATTTCAAATGGCTGCTTGAACTTGTGATGAACCTAAATCTCAACGATTTCGAGCCACGGAACGCTCTCAAACACGAGCTTCCCCTAACTAAATTATCACTTCCACCAAGACTTGACCTAGAACGCTCAATATCTCATATCACCTAATCATTCATCTATGTATATACTCTGTATATAAAACATCCATATAAAATATATAAATCAACACCATAACTTCACGTCTCCACTCCAGTACACCCAAGACGCGTACATATCGCGTGGCTAAGTCTCCCACCCATAAATCTCATCAATTTTCGAACCGGTACCTCCACCTCGATTCCCAACTAGGAGTTTTTCGCTACAAAAGATACTGTTCGGAGTACATACTGTTCGGAGTACTGTGCCACAATCTTGCTTAAAGGTGGATCCACACACATCTTCGGAGTCACACTTTTGCACTCTTTCCCGGTTGTGAGGGGACACGCAAAGGCCTGGATTGATTGATACCTTGAACCGAAGAGGATCCTCCTTCGTCCACGGCATTACTGAGCCCAAGGTCTCACTCACCACCAGTACACGATATTGACGATGCGAATGTACTCCGTATCAGCTCCATCCCATCTCATCACTCTCATCAATATCGCTCTCTCATTACGATGCGCACGATGATGAGCATCCATATCTTGCACGCCTCTCCGGATTATCCATCACGGAGCCGAGAAGTGAGCAGTGCTTGAGAATGTATAGTGCAACGTCTTGCTCGTCGTGAAAATCCAATCTATCTAAGGAAAATAAGGACAGTGAATGGAGTCGCTACCGATGCAAGCTTGTCATCATGCCTAAAGAGTACTCTGTCTGGCGAGCCTGAGCTGATCCCTTCTCCACATTCATAATGTACTTCGTACACGAAGCATCGCGACGACGCACGGGATCAACGATTTGAGAGTGCTTGTTTCAAAACATCTAATCTCATCCATGTGTTTTTACACAAGTTACATATCTAGGTAGGGAGATATGTGTTTAGTGATGTTCTAATCAATGCTTTCTCATACATTGTAAGATACATTGTAGAGTCTTACATCTTGGTAACCATCTTGGTAATAAATAACCTTGTTCTGGATAAATTCAACATTTCTGTCGGTAGGAAATTATTCGAATTAAGGTTATCATTCTTCCTTGAGAATTACCACTCCCTCCCGGTGTCCCCTTTTTCATCACACCCTCAATTATATACTCCGTATTGTCTCTAGGATACCTATTCGTGATATTCTTCGCATGACATTTTCTCATTCGCAAACAGCGCCAAGTTCAAGCAGCCACCAGTGATCAGTAACCACAATATCTACTTCCCAGACACCAATTACAGCATCCAATCCATCCTCGGGCTGTTCACTTTATTGTTTATTCATCCATGCAGAACAATGAAGAAACTGATCAGTTCATTGGATATCGCGCTCCCTCAGGGCTGAAGCATTCTCACCAATCCCAATCGTTCACATTTTATGCACATGCATCTCGCCATCTTCCATGGCATTTGACATACCTACCCAGGTTACCTAAGCTCAAGCTATTTATGTCCACGAACAATCTTCCTCACTAGATACCTATTTACCTACCTACCTCTGCCGTGAATCCTCCGAAATATGCAAGTAAGTAAGTAAGTTCATCGCTTCCCGCGCACCGATCGATGTACAGTATACTCAACCTCGTATTTGTCGATCCCTCCCTCCCTTCCACATCACTCATCGCCTCTCCTACATCCCCTCTTCCTCCCGCGTCTACACCCAAAGTATCCCATCAAATCATCCCATTGCTTCCTTCCTCACAACCTCACAAGTGCATCAAAAAGCGCGAGGCCAATGCATCTCATCAGGGGTCGCACCACACCACACCATCTCCTCTTCCGCATCAATTCTCCCGCGAACATCAATGCTTCTCCGCCAATCAATCTCGCTGACTGGTTTTTCTTCGTCCTTTCCTCATGCATTTACCCATCCACCAGCGCTTAGAGCCTCCAATCCGTGATGGGAAATGCGACGTGGGTATCACGCTTTGGGTGGGTACTTATTCAGTATTTATTTTACATGTATAGTTATTGAGCTCGTTGTGATGAACTACGAGACTACTTACTGTGTACTTTATTGATTATTGGATGGTCGCATGTAGGTCGTTTGGATTTCTTTCGGTAGGTAGGTAGGTACCTTGTGTATATCGTATCGTATGATTAACTACACTATCTACCCCAAAGAAATTCTCCATCTTCTTGTTCGTAGATAGAGAATACCAAAACCTTCACCAAAGTACCTACTCAATACACAAGTAAGTAAATCCCCCAAACCAATCGTTTAATTTCCTCTTCGAGCCCCAAGCACCAGCTTTTCATAATTTCACGCCTGCCCCGAGTACCTTTCTCCTCCCAACCAACTCCAACTCCTGAATACTAACTAACAGACCAACTGACTAATCCACAGATCAAATACTGCCCAGACTCATAAATGCGAGACCCTGATCTTCTCCGTCTCAGACAGAATGACAGCTATCTACACTTCCCTCGCCCGTACCTCTGGTTCCCTGCCAAGAAGACTGGATATCCAGGATAATTGTAAGGTCTTATGTTATGAGTGTTTATTTATATCTTATAAGTGTTGTTGTATGATTTGTATTTATATATATAGTCATAGTAATAGTAATAGTAGGTATGGAATAGAATGAAATAGGATGAAATGGGATTTGACACATATACTAGCCACTCCGTAGAGATTGAAGAGAAACAGAAAGAGAAACAGAAATCGAGCAGGTAATCAAATACACGATACTTGTGATGGGAATGAATACGTATGTATGTATGTAGTTATGACGACGAGAAACTTGGGTCTTTGGACTTGTGGGTGTGCACGTGGAAGGGTTGCTATAAATAGATGGGTTATATTCATGTTATATTGTATGCTATGGAATTGTTGATCTTTTTCTTTCCTGTACTGTAATGAGTTTGTATATTATATTATCATCTATCTTTCGAAACGTTTCGAATCTTGGGAAAGATAATATAATAAACTATACTAAACTGAACTCGAATCAAATAAAATACTAAATCGCAATCGAAATCGAAATCGAAATCCGAAATCTACAGATAGGAAAATCCAAGATCCCATCAGCATCATATCACATCACACACATTCAAACCCCCTCCCCTCCCCCCCCCTCAAAAAAATCTAAAACACGCGCATCAATCTTCAGATTAATCCGAAGCAACTTGATTTCTAAAGATATCACCCCTTTCCCCTGTTATTCATCCGTGCATAGATAGTGTGAGCAAGATAAATAGTAAACATGGTACCAATCTCGACAGGTATAATCGCATACCGTCGGAGAAATGCGAAACACGCGGACGATTTATCTTCGCTTCGCATGAATGATTTGATGAATTGTGTGAATGGGAACGAGGCGATGTTTGAAGCGGATATTACTCTTTTGAGTACTGTGTGCTAGAGGAGGAGACACAGCCTTATCCGCATTTTGGACGGGGTCTAGGCTGGAGGTGATGGGAAGCGTTATGTGTCCTTCCTTTCTTTCTCTCTTTCGATTCGATTCGAAGCGAAGCGGTGGGGTGGGTGTTGTAGCTTGCGAGTCTAGGGAGTTTCATGAGAGAGGGTTTGAGGGGTTTTGACTTGCTTGCTTTGAGTTTACTTGAGTTTACTTTACTTGACGTTACTTGACTGCTTGACTTGACTTGACTTGACTTGACTTGACAGGTGGTGTGAGAAGTTTGGATGAAATGTTCCAGAATACTCTACACATTCTACACATTCTACTTCGTACGCAGTCTACGATCGCGAAACCCCAAACGAGGTTTGTGAAAAGGGCAAGGATTAGCTGGGTCTTATATTTATCGTAAATCAAAAAATGTAGTATACGAACTGATAACGTCGATCTGGCATTATCGATATGAGGATCTGCGGTTCTGGGACGAGGGACGAGGGAGGCTCGGAGGGAAGGGATTCTTTCGAGAAGATATCATTTGGAAGCGAGCATTTGGCGTGGGAAATTGGGATGTGCGGGTGGGGGAATTGGGAATTGGTGGGTGGCTGGTTGGTTGGTGGGAGTTTATTATATTGAGGATTTATAGGTTTTTAGGTTTTTGGGTATTCGGGTATTTAGATAAATAGGATATGTAAAAGTTGCTGATGTCATATTTATCATATTGATCGTGAGAGAGTGATTTTTCATATAAAAGTTTAAAAATAATTGAATTGCGAAATGAAGAGAAGCTTAGGTACCTAGTTGGTCCTCTTTTTTCTTTAGGGGTTCATAATCATTACAGTATTATCGTGAAATGAGAATTCTTGGTAGATGATTTTATTTATTTTATTTTATTTCATGGGTGGCTTGGAGCAGATCTTCATTTGATATGGTTATTTATAGACAGAGGGGTTTTGATAATTATGATTATGATCATGATGATGTAGTGGTGACGGTGGGTCGATCTGTCAGGAAAATAGGGTTCCCGAGAACTTTTTCGAAGTTTGGAAGTTCGTGGGATCGAAGGAGAGTGTTGAGATGGTAATTTTAATGTGGTTCGATGGCATCGATTAGTTCGTTCGTGGGAGATTCGGTGGGCGGCGAGATATGACTGCGGATTTTGGATCGTGGCGTGACAAGTAACATGTATTGTCCACGCATGTTGATGACAAATTATCCATCTCGCAGGAGAGACTTGTGAATCATCTCTGCGGATTCCAGATCGTCGTTATCAGATATTTCTCAATGGGTCTTGAGATGTCTTACTAAATCGTGTACGTAGACTGTGGACGGGCATTTCTTCTACATAACATGCTAACATCTCCATGGGATTCCGAGCACAGTATTCCAAATATCTCGCGCTGGGGACGTGGTTCAGCAAATGTCGTCGCAAAATCAGGATTGAAAGTGGAAAAAGCAAGTGCTGCCTTATTAAAGTCCATGGAGTATCTTTGATGAGTCTGGTCTATGAATTATGGTATTACACGAACTTTTTTCATCCTATCACTCTAAACTATGGAATGTCGCCACCATTTCTTACTGTCATCTTTTCGTGCATACAATTGCCAATTCGAAGTCGAATAAATATCAGTAATGCAGAATATATTAACCTTCTGCTATCCCTCCAGCGGAATTGGTAGCGACGTTACGATGCTGGCTTCCCGGCATTTTGTGCATGATTGGTAATTATTTGGGTACGATGTCAGAGTGAAAGGATGGCTGCGGATTTTATACCTGAGACTTGACTCAGAGGGAGTGAATCGAAGAATAATGAGGTAGGAAGAGTGTGCTTCGTGCTCTGGAATTGGCAAGGCGGACTACTATTATTCCTCAGTCTGGATCTCCGCATATATTGTGTCCTTGGGGGTGTATATAAATCGCTCCCATCACACTTTATGCTCAAAAATCACATAGATACAAAGAGACTCCTATCACAGACTGGCAGCAGGCGACACCGAGCACCACCTGTATACATGGTTAGCAGCAATAAATACTACGAGTCGATCAGAATCTATTTCACATTTATCGCAGGATGATTTCACAGTATTATTTATTCTTCCGATGGGGATTGCGTAATGTTGTCGTTCTCAGGCCGTGATTACGTTACACTTATATGTTCCTCTATTAAATGAATAGAAACTGTTATTTCTATTGCTATTGTCATTTGCATTACCAAGTGATTTGCAGCTATATACACCCCTCTTTCCATTGCTAGTGTCTGATAGTTGAACTTTGCCTACATCATTACTTCCACCCTTCCTCGAGTTCTATGCTTGAAATGAAGAATTCGTTTCTTCCTCTCTATTTCTTCCTAGCGAAGCCATGTTCTATATACACCTGTATGTTTTGATAAGATAATTTCTAGCCTCATAGATGGGTTTTATAGAGAGTTTGCCAACTGATTCGAAGCCTCCCCCTCTGTTCTCAAAGCAGCTCATCTCAACTCTTTAAGTTCCTTCCTCTGTACTTCAGACCCCGCAAATTTGTTGCATCTCCACAGGAATGACTCGAAGTCTCGAAGTGGGGATATAAAACCACTGATGCAGCCGTGAGAAGAGTAGACACAGAGTATGTATAGACACGACACTTGACAAGAACTAGGTTGCGGAAATTGATGGGTGTTTCTTTATCACCTCACGATCAGGACCATGAGGTTGAGGGGTTTTACTTTTTGTCATGTTGAGCAGCTGGGTTTGAGTACAAACCGAAGTTGGCGATTTCAATATTCTTAGTACTGTGAGTACTGTCGATATTATTGTTGGCATTCTCGATATCGTCACTATTGGTTTTGGTATTGTTTCCTATCATTATCATTCTAGTTTTCCGTCATCGCATAATCCGAAGATTTCTATTCCTAAACCTCAAAATAGTTCCTCTAGAGAAAGACGTGCAAGTAAACAGTCAGCACTATTGAAGTATCTATCGAGCAAAGCCAGCTACCCATCAGCTTATCCCGTTCATCTTTTTCGGCTCTTGAGGAGCTACGATATGAGGTTCAATAATCTTAAATACTTGATCCTGATGTAGTAAATGATTGGGCACAAAGAATAGAAGAGGTTATCTACATTCTACTTGTATCTACATTCACGAGTAGCGGGGATGGGGAATCTTGACCATGAATTCACATACATTCTTCTCTTCAACGAGGAGAAAAAAATGGGGCATGGTGTATATAAGTCTCAACAGCACGCCTACGCTACGAAAAGTACACATGGAGAAAGCATCACATCTGAGACTGTTAAGGACACAGATTTACTCGGCACCTTTGCCCCAGACCTAAAACTAGAAAAACATTAACTCATATTCCCCTCGCACCAACCGTCAAACATAGCTGTATCATTCCATAATCACATCCATCCTCCTCATCGTCATTTCCACCAAATACTTGCTATCGTCACTTTAATTTTGTTTTCATTTACACTACGTCAAAAGTGAGATAAAATTAGGTACACACGCATGCATGGCCTCGAACGAATACGCATATGCACTTCCTCAGTTTAAAGTACTCGATCATACACATGCCCTGGATCTCTTGCACTTTTTTGATTCGGGATATACTTGCTAAGACAAACCCGACATTTTCAGTCTTAAATAGATAGTAGAGTTTGAAAATGCTGAAAGAGGAGCTGCTAAGTGGAGCGTTGAAAGAGGAACAATAATTGAGTAGTGTTATGTTACATACCCAAAATATAACAGCTAATTCGTTCATTTTACTGCTGGTCTTGCTACTGTAGTTATCTTCTCGTTAGCTTGAAGTTGTGTGGTGGGTGGTGAGTGGTGGGTGTATAAATCTACTCACATCCGAATTTAATTTACAACTCTATAACATTCTTGCGCAACAAGAAGACATCGACGATGGTCCAGTTGATTTTTGTGAATGATGGATGATGGATGGATTTCTTGTCGTAGGACTTAAGTTGACTTCCTGTATGCAGATATGTATATAAGATATTAATCATTGGTGGTGGATGTATTTACTCTTGTTTTTAATTGTTTATCGTCGTTACTTTCCAGTTGTTATCATTTTTCCATTTAGTGCTTCAAATTTCAAGAGAGAAAGGGGAATATAGAAGTGAAATCAGCGGGACCTGGTTGAAAAATCCAATACTTTGATTTCTGAGCGGATTATGTTGTGGTAAGAGGGAATGGAATGGATCGACATCTTTCCTATGTGAAAAACTAATTGGTTGTATATGTTGTACATACTGGGAAGTCTTCAAGTATCTGGGACTTTTATAGTTGGGTTTGATGTTGTGTGAGGGAAGTTGTTGTATGGGTTGATACTCAGGGGGGGGGGGGGGGGGGGAGTGGAATGAGGTATATCAAGCCAAGAACAGGCATTTCTTTATCATAATACAGGAAATACCCTATTCCCACGATCAGTTTAGGATTGGATTGTGTGTTCTCTGTTTTGGTTAGAGTCTTAAGTATTCAGGCTGTTGCGAGTACTTATGAATTTTCTAAACTCGGGGACTTGGGGAACAAGCGAAGATTTATTGGGTGAGGATTGTCGTTCTCATTGGCATTCTTCCATTTAATTAAATTTTTCGAGGGCTCTGATGCGTTTGTCCGTTTTTTTGCCATTTCTGAACTTGATTTCACTGTCGTCTTGATGAGATGTTGATTTCGGCAAGTTAGCTGAATAGGAATTTTGATACAAAATGATGCCAGTACGGAGTGTTATAGAACAGACCCACGGATATAGACAGTAGGCTCTCAGACTTGACTCCATGATGGTGTAATATCCTAATTTCTTGATATTTTTGAATCAAAAAGGCTTGAATCTGGAGAGTTTATATACCATTATTGGGATACTGATTTGAATATTGATGGATGGGCCCTTGTGGGGTCAATGAGTCCCTCTATGAATATCCGAACATGCTATGCAGCTTTACCTTATTCATATATCCACACATTTTCACTTTTGCTCGCGTACCCCATAAACTCCCCATAGATAATTACAAAGTGGAATTCCTATGTACTATATATAAAGAGGTATCGAAGAGCACAAAGTCTTTATAGAAAAACAAAACAGTATCCATACTCGAGACATGTGGTAGACGCGGCATTGATCAATATCTACACAAAGCCTCCCATCATGACGCCAAGTTTCAAAATGTGTTTTAAACCGGAGAAGAGGGAATATATAGTCAGTATTGTTATCGACTGAAACTTCTCGTTGCCATTACGACAATTTCTGTCACCTGTAGATAGATTCTCAACTCTTGTTGAATACTTATTGAAGATAGTTTGAAACCCCAAAAACCAAGAATCATACCTAGAAGATTGACCACTTAGTCCCGAAGGTATTTTTATAGGCAGTCGGAACTCACTAACCGCACATGAATCATTTGCATATGGGCTAACATCTCTAGATACAGAGAAAAGGAAGAATCGTGGATCTTTAAATACCTTCTAAGTCCCGAAATTACCTCCACTTGAAAGATTTCACAAGTTGAAGGAACACCTCTAAGTTCGAGGAATCTGTGAAAATATCAGCGATACCGGAGACGGTGCTTGATTAATTATTATACGTAATATTTACCCTGAATGTTGGGAACTTGAGATATATAAATCACCACACTCGCGTCATCAAACCAAGAGAACTAAATACATCTTCAAGCATTATTGCAGTGAAAATGAGGTTTGTAGAATCCATGGGGCAAAGCAGTCTTCACATCGAATATCAAGAATACCCAAGTTTTACACTCCAAGATTGTCATCCGATATATCATAGATATCTATCCACCGACTCTTCCATTACTATTATATCAAAACCCCCGCTACCAGGAAATCTTCTCCGTTGTCGTTCGCAAAGGCCGTTGTTATCCATCATCCAATTCTCTCTCTTATGTCTCTCAATCTTATCCCCAGCCCTCAAGCTCTTCACAAAACTCCTCACGATCCTTACAAAAACCACCGTTCCCCCGAAAATTGGCGCTCACTTCTCAATGCCTACTACAGAATACGCACAAGGGACAACAACCCTGATATGGTATCATGATGCGCGAAGACTTCCATATTTGATTTCTATCATCAGAAAAGCTGTGTTTATATAGAGGTCCAAGATGAAAAGAATAACAGATCTCGCAGTGTCGAGACTTGTTGCAGTTCCTTTGTTCTACTTCTGTCTCTTCCTCGCTCGTCTCATCCCATGTCTTAGACGATGGAAACTCAAAAGAGTACTATATAGACCTCTACGAATCCTCTTCAAGAGACATCAATCTCTGACTAGCAAACATCAACGCCCATAGAAAGATGCGGTGAGAAATCTTGATCGAAGATTCTGGAAAGGTTTCGCAAAAATAAAGGGGTATCGTATCTCGGAGTGTACTAGAGCTTGGGGAAAACAACACTTGTTATTGTCATCAAATACAATTATTGCCGTATCTTCATACAAATGAACGCTAGCGGTAATCCAATTTCACTGCCATTTCTCTCTCATCAACCCCAATCTCTGAAGATATGTATAATCCCCCATTTTCCCTACTATCATTGTCATACACTAACCACCATTCTCCTCGATGCATTCCCTCAACTGCCAACTCGAATACTAGCCTCTAGCGCTCTAAACAAAACAAACCCACATATAGATCCATCTCTGCCATTATCTAAAAAAATTTGAACTCCTCAAAATCCGAAACTCGAAGGCTACTTATACACCGGAAATTGGAATTTCGCATTACACAATCACTTATTCATCTATTCTTGCTATTCTCTCATTCTTTTCCCTTTCCTTCTCCTCCCACAAAAATCCCTCCATCCATCCATCCATCCAATCTTCAACAGTCTACCGAAGAAGCGAGAAGGCGAGGCAGGAAGTATATAGCCCCCTCCCCCCCCCTCCCTCTCCATCTCTTCTTCCCATCCTCAAAATTCCCATTTATTTCAATAAACCATGTTATTAGGACTACCGAGAGAGAAGAAATAGGAACTCGTTCTAGAACGAAAAATCGACAAACTTCATCTGAATCATCTTCACAGCCCGGGACCAAAAGTCACGATGAGTATTTTTGATTTCTGATTTAGGACGGTGACGGTGACGGTGAGTTTTTTGCTGTGATCAGGTGTATACATGGGTACTAGATGTTGGTGATATTTATTTATATATTCTCGTCGCTTTCCCATTTGGTTGTCTATTGTTATTATTGTCGATCGATCTATCTGTATATTCTTACGGAGTTGTGCGGTTCTGGAAGACAGGACGTCTAGCTAGCGCTGGGGAAAAATTCTTAGGAGTGGAGAGTTGGGATTTAAGAGCTGAGAGAAAGGAATGTGCAGCTGCTCAGACATCCATAACATCGAATCTATGAGTTTGTAGTTGGCGATGGGTTGGAAGATTTTAGGTCAAATGGGCATATATATACACATCTCCTCGAACCTTTTTTCCCATGGCGAGATTACACGCGAAGCTTACCTATAGAGTGACGTTCAGGTCATATATGATTATCACATATTGAATTGCTAATACGTGTAATATAAATACGATGTATTGTAAACTAGTGGTATCTTAAAAAACTCAACGATTGTCTTTCTTTCTTCCAAATTTAAGACCAAAGAGAATTAACTTTCTGTCTGTCTGTTGATTGCCATTATCTGCACCCGCTATCTTCCGTTACAAATCGTCTGCCATCTTATTATCATCTTCCATCTCTCCTTTACCAGCCCTCATCAACAATCATCTTCCCAACCATGAAATTATCTCCCCCAAGCGAACCAAAGAAAAGAAACCTTTCAGAAACCCATTCACCGATTCCCAATTCTCTCACCTAGTAGACACCACCACCACCAACCTCCTTCACAACCCATTTAAACAAGTTCTTTCTTATGCCCACCCACATCAAGCCCACTACTAACACCTCTCGTGTCCAATTCCTGCTCGACCCAAACCTCATCTTCAAACTTATAAAGTTGAGGCTCCACCTCCCCCTTTCTCCTCAAAATCCACTTCCTAGCCCACCAAGGAAATTGCTGCTGAATTTGAAACTTCGCATGAGTTCTCGTCGGTACCGCAAACACATAATCTAATTCCTCCAACGTTCTCTGTTTAGTTTCCGGGAGGAAAAAGAAAATTAATGCGAATGCGACGAGATTGAGTCCGGCGTAGAAACCAAATACACCCTGGGGTTTCATAGCGGATAACATGCGAGGAAGTGTAAGAGAGAGTACCGAGGCCCAGAAATTGTTGGTTGCAACGGCCCAGGACATACCGATTTCACGATGGGATAAGGGGAAGACTTCGGCGGAATAGGTAAATGGGACGGGTCCTTCACCAGGGGAATAGGCAATATCGAAGAGGTAGATGAAGAAGGCCACCATGCCGATATGTGCTTTTGACGATTCGGGGATGAAGTAACAAAGACCTGCTGCGAGAAGAGTCCAGAACATTTGAGGGAATGTAAAGAGGAGAAGTGTGCGCCGACCGAAAGTATCGATTGTCCAGACAGCAGGCCACGCAAAGATAAAATTGATAAGACCGAAACCGAAAGAGGCAAGAAGTGCACCGATTGTCGTTGCGCCTGCGTTTTTGAAGATGGTGGAGGAGTAGAATGCAATGATGTTGACTAATTAATTAAATACGGGTTAGCGAGTCATCGCATAAGTTTTCCAGTTGAGGTAAAAGGGATAAGGAACAAAGACATACTTCCACACATCTGCTGCCCAATCATAACAATACCGCTCGCTTGTGTTGCTCTCCTCAATCTTGGCACCGTAAACAACTCAATAAACCTCGTAAACATATTTCCATTCTTCGCTAATCCACTCTGTTCCAACAAACGATCCTCATAATCCAATTGTGCCTGAATAGAATATAAATCTCTCGCAGCCTGCAATGGCGAGTTTCTCAAACGTAATAGCGATCGATATGCTTTCGGTACATTTCCTTTCTTCAACAACCATCTCGGCGATTCAGGACAGAAATATATTCCAATAACAAGAGGAATTGCAGGAACGAGCGCAGAACCAAATTGTAATCTCCATGCCAATGCGCCAGAATGCACAAACACGAGATTAGCACAGGTACCGAGAAAAATACCAGCAGCGGTCCACACTTGCCAGGACATGACGAGACCACCGCGAATACTAGTCGGAGAATTTTCGGCAGAGAAAACGGGAACGGTAACTTCTTTAAGACCCATTCCAATACCGAGGAGGACACGACAGGCCATTAGTTGGCCGTAGGTTTGGGAACAACCCATGCCGATTGGAGCGATGAGAGAGAAGATTGCTGCGACGAAGATGGTACCGCGACGGCCGATGTAGTGGTTTACGGGGTCGGAGATCCATGCGGTACTGTGGAGTAATCTATCAATTTTTGTCGGGGAGGAATGGGAAGTGAGAAGGTAAATGACAAGAGTCTAGATAATCGACTTGCAGAGTATAGGGCAAACTGCTTAGTTGCAGATACCGAACTGTAATTGCATCTAAGATGAAAGAGAAGTCTTAACAAAAAACTACTCACAAGAGACAGATAGCCATATAAGGCATTGCATTAATAGCACCAATAATCCACGCATTCTTATCGCAAGTACCTTGAGCTTCGCATATAGGTCCTGTATCTGGAATACCTAGAGCATCTCCAAAGGTAAGATTTGCGCCATTGGCACCTAATATCATTAGTCAAAATTTCTTGGAAATTTGCATATTCTTGAGTAATCTACCGGTTTGATCCCACTATGCGACGAGGTCAGTATTATTCTAGCAGGAGGATAATCCATAGGATGTAAAAACGAAGAAACTTAGGAAGATATTACTTACTCCTTGAATAGCAGCAGCAACGGAATTCAAAATAATAGTCATATAAAGTTGTTTAGGATGTTTCCAACGATGCGTAACTTCCTCCTCCAAAACTCTTCGATCCTCATCATCAAGTTCCGTAATCTTATCTGCATGATGAGGACTTTGCGCAACAAGTGCTCCTTTGATCAAGTTTGGGAGAATGTCAGTGAGATTGTGTTTATTTGCAAATGTTTCGACGTCGGCGAGGAGTTGATGTTTGGGGATACCGACGAGGGGATTTCGGATTCTGAGATGTGTTAGAGGAGAAGAAGAAAAACGGAGATGGGAATGGAGATGGAGAGAACATACTCGCCGGTGGTGTTGGCGGATAGTTGAGTGAGGTCGATTCCTCCTTTACGAGGAACCTCTTTTTCTTGTGCTCCAAGTTCATCTTTCTCGTAGGCGGGAGCTACCTCGCCAGTATTGCTGGAGATGTTTGTTGTTGCACTATCAACAGCCTTGTCAGCAATCATTAGAAAACCATTAGCTCACGAATAAAAGCTACCTTTGATCGTGCTTATGGTGAGGGCCCAAGTCATCGGCCATTTTGAATGTTAATCTCGAGTTTGGATACGTCAAAATAACTCTTTTCTCACAGCAGATCGATATGTTTATATGAACTTTGTAATCCCAATACCAAGACCGAGGACCGTTAATATCCAAACAAGAATACTGTCCAGTCAAGCCGGCGAGTGATCAACTTAATAATTTTCAAAAACGAAAGTGCGAGTGAATCAGACGAGAACACTAGATTTAAAGGATTCCTGGACGACAGACAGTGCATGCTGCATGAGCGTGCACAAGGCCCTACAGATGATTCACCATTCCCAATGAAACGTCGGTGATGCCGGCACCTACATGGAGTATCATACGCCTCAGATCTCCATAATCGTATATGAACCCTTCACAATGCATTTACAATTCACTCCAGAGCGCAAGCTACCCCGCATTCGAATCCCTGAAGCTGACGCTCCAATCCAGTCAAATCCTAGACCTCATTGTGTAACCCCAGAAACAGAGTATCCCTTGGCTTCAGTCAATATCTTCGTGCATGCATGATTATCATGTTTGTGGCGTGAATAGCTTCATCTGATTTGATAAGATTTTTTCGAAAATTGATAACGTGATCGTGTATCACCGGACTTTGTCGGTCGTATAAACATTCTGTGGTTACATGGCCAAGTTGCATTGATTAAGTGGCTTGCAAACTTTTGTAACGGATGTCAAAAAGGCTCAGAAAATGGCGTAAGAATGGTTACAACGAGAGCATCAGCACGTAAAAGATGGAGATCCTTTCTGAAAGAATATGTATATTGAAGTCATGAATAGAGAGATGATTTTTTCGTCGGTGAAGGAACCACAGCTTATGGTTACCTAGTACCAAGAAGATATTCCTACCTAATCATCTGCAAATAATTAGTGAGCAAAATTAAAGACATGACAAAATAACCAATCATAAGTATACCGTAATTTTCGTATGACCATAAATCGAACGATATGTAAGGAATCAGAAACCTTAAGAGATCTTTTGAAACAATGATTCAAATTTCAACTGCAACATCTGCAAGGCACCGGTTGAACTTTCCGAAGAGTGTGGCATCGCGCAATGAATGTCTCTATTGAGGTGAAAGACTCATTCCGACTAATAATGGGGGCAAGCCCCCATAGCACGCTACGCTCGAGATGTTAATAAAGATGTTGAAGATTGAAGGTATACATGGGGGGGTTTTTTTTTTCGAATAATCTGCCTCCACGGCAGTGGCCCCCGGAGGGCCAGCGGAGCGTCATTCAAGACCATGGCTATGAACAATGGTGGATATTTGATTCATTCATCTACCTAGGTAATTCATCCTTAAATCTAACGCACATCCTTGAAAATGTGTGAGAAAAGGGGGTTCGGGCTTTATCCACCGTCCTATTAAAGGGTTGTAGCGAAAGCCAGGATAAAGCGTCTTCTAATTCTTAATCTCACATCAATCCGAAAGGATCTACTCAATCTACCAACGCTCCGTTAAGAACAACTCTATGTGAGAACATGTTCCTGCAGTTCCTAACAAACTACGTCGTTGGAAAAGGCCAACAGTCTGTATTTTACTGTTCACAGACCCAATCTTGACGTGATGCCTCGTTCGTTCAGCACTTCGTATTGAAATTCCACAAGTATCTATTCAGACCTCTGCATCGACAGGCCACCCGAAATGGTCAAGTGACCAAAGGATCTGCTCTATGTAGTTAGTTCCTTTCCCCTAATCACAGAAAGAGGTGTACTTATCCCCTGCCCGGAGGGGTTGCCTCAATACTTTGGGCAGAAGTATGAGACAACCCAGGACTACCAACCATTAGGCCTGTCCTTGAACTCAATTCCCAAATGCCCTGACCCTCACCCACCAGAAAGTCCAAAATCATGTACAACCAAAAAGCTATCGAGTCAGGCCCATTAAAGAATCCGACAGAGCAATCAATGCTACCCATGATAGACAAGCACTAAGCTTTGACTCCAACACGAGATGGGTCCCATCATGGACACTGAAGTACTTTTCATCATCAAAATGAGTGATCTGAAACTATCCCAATTTGGTGCAACGACTTTAGGACAATCTATCATCACATTCCATCATTCGCGCTTTACAGCCAAATCATTCTAGAACCACCACCTTCATCAACCCATGTATAATTGAAACCCTTTATGAAGGGATCATCTCGATTCGAAATCGTTTTAGCGGCGAGCGACATAAACGATCAAGTACCTCAGCGTAATTCGAAAAACCTCTCTCTGTTTGAAAGGTATAGTCCACGAAGATAAGTTTTTGATTCCTCTGCAAGAAAGCAGGGCACAAACGGACAAAAGACATCAACAAAAGCCGTGATCATCTCTAACAGTTACGAAAGAGGAAAAGTGGTAACAAACATCCGAAAATGTTGTCCCAAAATACCGGCGTCTTCCATCACTCTAATGTATGTTGTAGAGGAGAAAGTTAATGCGGTGATCGTAGTTACATTCAGATGAATGACAAAGCCTATGGTCGATACCGCGGCAATGGTCTCGAGAAATGACTGCGTACATAAAATGTACGAAGCATTGAAATGAGAAAGGTTGGAGACAAGATTCACTCCCCGGAGGATGTAGAATACAATGGAAACGGAGTAGCTTCACCATTATCAAACCACGTTGACTCATCTCTTTAGATGTTCACAACAAAAATATCGAGAGGCATTGACTTTCCGGAGCATGGGAATACGATTTTCTTCAAATGATAAAGCATTCGAAGGACAATTCTTCTTGTAATCTCCATTCCCAAGACCACCCACAGCAGTGAGTTTTTGGTCAAGGGAATGTGTAGAGATATACAATCCGAACAGCCTGTATGTAATCTTCAATAAATATTCTGCTCGGTCTTTGCCCCTTGGATATCCTCATCATGTAATCTTCGAGAGTGTATAGAGAAAACGAGACGATTCGTAATAGCTTATATGAAGACCCTCATGATACCTTCTCGGAGAAGAACCAGTTCCATCTCAATTTGTATCTCCTTTCTCAAATCGACTTGCATTATCATCGAAGACAACCATATTGATCAAAGACGTCCAGCCGATTTCCCTGACGGAGCGTCCCTACGCGGGCTCTTACTAGAATAGCTCATAGCAGAAATCAGTTTTATCGTCTCTCGACATCTGGACTATTCATTCAACTTTTCGACCTTTTGTACATTCCTCAATCGCGTAACCTTTCGGCTTCACAATTCTGGTCCGAGACAAAATTTCTATTCAGAAGAACAAATCAAAGCCGCAAAGCTTTTGAACCGGCGGTATTCTTAGGGTTAAGTTCTGAATCGTATGATTCCTTTCGGAATATCGAGTCAGAGTCTGTAGGGTAGACGATATACTTGGTTTGTAAGGTGAGAGAGGGGTTTCGAATTCGTCGCCTTCAATCGAGGTATTTGGTGTCGTAAAGGTAAGCTCGTTGCTATATGATATTCGAATCGAGGTTGAAGCTCTTCGAGTGACAATTCAATGGGAGGAGGTAGGTGATGGGTAACTGGAGGTTTTTTTTGTGAGCAAAGAATTGCAAATGACAATATAAGAGGTGATGATGTTTTTCTTTGGTCATGACGATTGGAAGGGGAAGATGTATTTGCACGCGTTCGCGTAAGGCTGGATTTCGACGCGACACGCTAATTGATGGCCTAAAATTTTTACTTGTTAAGCTTCAAGCTTCATCCGCTTAGCCTTAGGCCTGAACATTACCAGTTAATAGGTAGATATTTGCCCATCAGTTGGAATTCTAGGAGTTATATTTATTGGGTATGTGAATTATAAATTCCCTTTCCTTGCATTGAGAACTTAGAACTTACTTTCCATTCATACTACAATAGCAATCATTTTGTACCTACTTTTCGCACCTGTTTTTCAATATCATTTATACTCACACAAAAGCTTGGAGTGAGCGAGAGAAAACACACGAGATTGCAGGTTGAAAGTTGTCAGCTCAATCTTATAGGCTCCGCAATGAATTCGAACGAGGAAAAATATCTACATTGATGTATGTAAATATGGGAGCTCGGTGGTCAAATCTTACTCAGTCTTATTAGAGTACGAAGCTCAGGCTCTTTTGAAGGAATTTGGGTGACGACGCAGCTTATTGAAAATGTCATTCAGGAATGGCTCCATAACCTTATATCCTTATGTGGAAATTTCTTCTCTCGAAGGGGCTACATAGGATGTACTAGGTAGACTCTTAGGGTATACTCTTTGTGCATACGCATGAACTTTTGAGATTTGTCGTTCTCATTTGAAGGGTACCAAAAAGTTATTGTCTTCTGTACCGGTGTTATATGAGATACTCGTACTCGATAAAAGAAACATGATCTAGAATACGAAGATATTATTATGGGGGTAAGCCCCCAAGCCCCCATGGCCATCTGGGTCTTTCCCACACAGCGAGACAGTTAAGTCAGCACATGCCATACAATATATAGTGGATAACCCCTAAACCTTATCACGACTACGCCACACAGGTGGTTACCGATGTTTCCAAATACGCATACAGTTCTGTTGTACGTCACCCACTCGGAACATTTGCTTCACATTACTTCAGAAACCAAAAGTTCTCTCCAGTCTGCACATCAAAATTGTGATCGATTTTAAGATTGAAGAATCAGCCCCAATCGGGGTTGTATGGAGATCTAGGCCGTGTATCACGACTTCCCGAAAAAATGAGGAACATCTTGAAACCGCCACGTTTTCAGGGTTCGTCCAATCCTGTGAAGAATCCTATTGTGACATCCCATTACCTTCAAAGTAAACCTAATCCGAACGATCCAATCCAAGACCTCACTATTAGTTTTCCATCTGAAGTGGAGCCTCGAAAATGTTAAAATATCCCAAGAATAGCTTGTTGCTGGCCGTGCGTCTGTTACAGCTTCGTCGAATATCCTTGTTTGAGCGTTGATAGAACGTTCCAAGATGGGCTCGTCTGAAAATCTTCATCAATGGCATACACGCGTTCTTCTTAGTTTGCTTACTTCTTAGATCAAGTTAGGTTATGATGACATGACGTGAAGATAAGGAGGAAGCTGATTGTAGGTTATCTCGAGGGGTTTTGTTCTTTTCTATTGCTGAATGTGATTTTCTACACAACTCTTCCACACACTCCTTTGAATTGCTTCATTTGCCTTTTACCATTCTTTTTCTTCATTCCTTTGACTTGATATTCTTGAAAAACTCCTATCCTTACCTCTTTACCATTTGATATGCAGGTCTTTTCTTTCTTTACAATATCTTTATAATATCACTTTTTTCACACCATCATCATCTACCTCTCATACCATATACCCATTAGCCACCGCCATGTTATTTAATCCACCCCGAAACTCACCTCGTATTCTCTCTCTGGCTCTACTCTCCACCTTATGCCTCTGTTTCCTATTCCAATGGCGTCGCGAACTCTCCTCCCCCAAAACATCCTGGAAACTTCTCCCTACGCCCCTATCTCCCGAATTCTCAGTCAAAGATCCAAAACCCCGCTTTGAATCTTTTCTCTCCAGACTTCTAGAACAAAAGCCATCAAATTCATCTCTAGAACTCCCAGACGGATACGTGCTAGTCCGTATCGAGGAGATTAATGAAGAATCAGAACGAATAGACCATCTCACCTTAAGCCAAGAAGATCTTGATATCTCCACAAAAGCCCACTCCAACGTCGTAGAACTCCTCCCTGAATACTCCGATCTAATTACCTACGCCCCCAAAACCAACGGACTCATAACCGTCGGCGGCGGTTCCTACACCCCCGCTCTCCTGGTCTCCATCCGCATGCTGCGAAAAACAAACTGTACCCTCCCAATCGAAGTATTCATCCCCACCCACGAAGACTATGACCCCTATTCCTGCAGCATTCTCGCCTCCCTAAACGCAAAATGTGTTTTCCTCCCCTCTTTCCAAAACGCCACTATCGACCGCTACCAATACAAATCTCTCGCTTTCCTCTTCTCCACCTTCGAATCCGTCCTCTTCCTCGACGCCGACAATTTCCCCCTCGTTGATCCCACTCCTTGGTTCTCTGCTCCTGTCTTCCAGGAAAAAGGTATGATCACCTGGCCAGATTTCTGGGCCAACACCGCTTCTCCTCTTTTCTATACCCTGGCAAACCAATCTATCCCGGCTATCCAATCCCAACACGCATCTTCCGAAGCAGGCTCAATCCTCATTTCCCGCAATCTCCATAACCAAACCTTACTCCTAGCCTTCTATTACAATCTCTTCGGACCGGGTTTCTACTATGAAATGTTAGCCCAAAAAGGAATAGGCGGAGAAGGAGATAAAGAAACCTGGGTAGCTGCCGCGAACGTGTTGAAGAAAGACTACTGGCAAGTTCGAGAAAGAAACCATGCTCTCGTGAGCGTAGAACAGGTCGAAAAAGAAGAGGAAGACGAAGAAGGAAATTGGCGAAAAACAGGAGAATGGGTGCGAGTTAGCGAAGAAAATTTAGACGAGGTGGTTGCGATGGTGCAGTTTGATTTTATCGCGGATTATGAAGCTTCGTTTCCTGCACCTCCATCTTCCTCTTCTTCTTCTGGTTGGAAACTCGATCTGAAAACTAAAAAAGATTCGAAAGACCCCGAAATGGAGATAAAAGATGTGGAAATCCCCACGTTGAGAAATAATGCAGATGCAAAAATTGTTTTCCTCCATGCAAATCGTATAAAGTTGCATCCGGCAGAAGTTCTCGAGCGATTAGATGATTTCCATGGGAGAGGAAGAATGTGGGGGGCGAAAGAGAAAACGATTCAGCGTTTTGGGAGGGATTTGGAAGCGGAGATTTGGGAAGAGGTGATTGAGGTGGCGTGTAGATTTGGGGATACTTTGTTGTTAGAGGGGGGAGACGGAGAGGGAGAGGGAGAGGAGGGAAGCAGGTTTCAAAGGAGAAGGTGTGCGAGGATTTGAGATGGTTTTGGTGGGGGATTTTGGGGGCCGAGGAGGTGGAGGAGAGGGTAAGGAGTGCAGGGGAGGAGGATAGGAGGGAGATGGTGAGGGGGAAGGGGGGAGAAGGAGAGGAGTGGAAACCGAGGGTGGGTCATGAGGATGGGGTTAAGAGGGCTGGATAGATTATATAAATCATTGAATGGATAAAGGTGTCAATAAGGTTGGGTTATTTTCACAGCATTAGGAGTTCAGGAACAAGGCGTCAAGGAAAGCACAAAGCACAGCATAGAAACAGTGATACCTTTTTTTTTTACAATAAATTTTTTTACTATGAGGGTTGCATTTCTGCACGTTTTCAAAGAACAGACCAAAGAAAAAAAGCAATTATCAACCATCAACTAATCTGACCACTCAGTTGTACCTATTGTACAAAAGCTGTTATTGTCCTGACATCAACTTGTAGGAATGATGTGCTCTTCGGGGATCCGACCAGACGAGAACCTAAAAACAACTAAAAAAAATATGTCTTCCCAGATGACAAATCTTGGTGCTTCAGCACAAAAAATTATGATGTTTCCCAGGAAGTATGCATGCAGCACCTGAAATAAAAAGCTCCTCAGAGATGAAGAGATGAAAATTGGGTTGAAGAAAAAGTTTCCCAGCAGAAGAGAAAGTTCTCCAAACAGAAGAAGATTCCCCCCTCCCCACCCAAAATAGCAACTTCCCCATGAGAAGTAGAAACGCCCACCAAAGAAGGCATCTCTGAAGAGAAAAGAAAAGATTCCCGAAAAAACTCGAAGCACTCCCAGGAAGAGAATACCAGTGTACAAAGATCCGTTGTTTGAGAATACAATGAGAAATCGTGGAATTATGAAGTCGACAAATCGTGAACCATAGAATCGTGAAACTGTATGTTTACACCACCATCGCCGGTGTTCGAAGTATAACGCCGTGTGCTGTGCGAAAGAACCCATGCGCCTGGTGTATAAAAATCGCCCATGATGTACAGACTATCGAATTCGAGGAGGGATTAAGCAAGTGCAGAAGAGCCGGAGCTGAGATCCACACCTATCTTAGCTCGTTTTGCAGGGGGTTGGTCCTCAATCTCTTCCTCGCCATCATCATCATCAACAGCAAGATTATCATCATCAGCACCGACGGAGTTGTTGTTATCCTATTCAGAAAAGTTAGTCTCAAACACCATAAATATTCATAAGGAATGAATTCTCCGACTTTACACAAAGGGCATGGAGAAGGAAGGAAAGATATTGACATACATTCGACAACGACATCAGCATAGTGATGAACGCATCAACATCCATCGTGTTGGGACTGAGTTCCTTGAGCTCCTTCACTTGCTTAGCGAGAGGATTCTCGCCCAAAACAACATCCGTGGTCGCCTTGGTAATGGCTCTTGATGTTTTTGCACCATACAGCCTTGACAGCTTTTCGATGTTGATGCGGCCGATGGTGGGGAGAGTTCCAGAAACAACGAATGTTCTGCCCTCCAAAAATTTGCCTGTATTGTTGAGAAGAGTCTTAATGTGTTGGGGAATCTCGGGTTCGGCTTTCTTCTGACTCTTCGTGGCGACTTTTCTGGCTGCTGGCTTGTTCTTGCTGGGTTTTGCTTGGCCTTCTTGATCATCATCGTCATCACTGTCAGTGATTACGACTGCCTTTGAAGCTGCTCTTGATCTGATGGGGCGTGGCTTTGTCAGCTTTGGAACATCATCATCCTCAATCTCGTCATCTTGAGCCTGGGTTTTCTTGGCTACCGCTCTCCGCTTTGCAGCTGGCTTCTTGACCGCGACGACTTGAGACTTTCCTTGATTTGATGGGTCGTTAGGAGCTTCAAGTTCATCATCGTCGTTATCAGTTTCAGAATCAATCACAACAACCTTAGCCACCTTGGTTTTCTTAGCTCTGGGTTTTTGCACCTTTCTAGGAGCCGCAACGGGCCCCTGGATATTCTCGTCGTTGTTAGGCACTTCAGGATCAACCTCGATAGTGTCAGTAGCCTTTGTCTTTCTCGCTCTTGGCTTTGTTACCTTAGAAGGAGCTTGACCTGGGGCCTGGACGGTTTCATCATCACCAATGGCTTCGGAATCGACCTCAACAGCCTTGGCCACCGCCTTTCCCTTCCATGCTCTAGCTTTTACTGCCTTTTTAGGAACCTCAACTGCTCCCGCAACGACGACGACATCATCTTCATTGGCTTCAGAATCAACCTCACCAGCCTTGGCCGCGCTTCCATCCTTTGCTCTTGGCTTTGCTACTTCGACAGGAGCCTGAGCTGGAGCTTCTGTATTTTCAATCTCCTGGATGTCTGAGAGAATGTCTTCTATTTTTGGCAAAGCCTTTCTTCTCGGCTTCCTCTTCTTCTTAGTATGATTCAAATTAAGAAATGACTCGTCTTCCCTATCAGCCCAATCCGCTGGAGCAGCTTCAACAGCCTTGGGTTCAGACTCAGGTAAATCATCCAAGGGATTCTTTTCGAGAAGTAACCTAGCTTGTTGCAAATTCGAGGCTCTCGTGTCTTCAGTGACGGTGGTGTATCCACCGCGGAAGAGGAGGCACATAATTTGGAGATAACCGCTGTAAGACAACTTAAGCTCTGCACATCGCAACTGTGCTATTTCTAGAGTGGCATAAGCAATTGAATCGACACCAACAAGTGATTCATTGAGAATAACCCAAACCAGAGAATTCTCTTTTGCGGACCCAGCCCAAGGTTTACCAAGCTTCGTTGAGTCATCAGTTGCTGTCTTGATGACATCATCCGTTTGCAACTTCTGATTCTTCATGGGTACGTTAGATTGCTGGAACTCATCTTGTAGAGTGGAGAAATCTGCTCCACGGTCTGGGCTTTGTTGTGCCGGTGCATCGAAAAATAGGTCATCCGTTGATTGGTCCGATTCTTGACCTGTGCCTTGCATCAAGATTTTTGCTTGAGTTGATGTGGGCTGGTGGGTTGTTGATCTCTGATTTTGTTGCATTGATGACTCGCCGTTTTGATCAACCGGATTTTGTTTTGCGGATCCATCGGTGTATTCAGCTATGTGGTCCTGCTTCGACGCCTCGGCAAGAGCTGCTTGTTCCTTACTCAACTGTTCCGATTTTCCAAATCGAACAGCTTGATGAGCTAACCAGTAATCATTGTGCTCTCTTTGATCTGATTTATTGAAAATTAGGCCGGAGTCACTGCCTTCATTTTCATCTTCCTTTGCTTTCGCGTCTCGATCAATTTGAACGCTCTCCTCCACTCTTTGTTTTTGCTGTCTTGCTTGTCTCAGTTCTTCCTGCAGTAATTCTTCTTTGTCTGCCTTTTTCTTCTGCGCTGCTGTCATCTTTGGCTTTGGTGCTGAAATTCCTGCTGGACCCGTTGCTGGCTTCGACATCTTGTCGGGAGCGTGATGCGACACTGGTGATATCTCTGGAATGGACGTGGCAAGCAGTGTCTCAAACGAAAGAAACCGAGATCTGTGATCTTGTAGAAACCACAAAGATAGTTTGGATATCAAGTCAAATGACTGAGTGAGCTTTTTGATATCTTACTTATCAAAATAGAGAAGCAAAAAACAAAACAGAAGAACCGTGGCGGGGAAGGAATGTAAAAGAGAGCGTAAAAGATTAAATGGCGAGAAACCAAAGATCTTCGTATCCTAAAATTTTAATACAGAAAAGAATGAAAGAAAGTCTAGAAACTTTTTTGACTCGTTGTCTTGATTGTTTGTTGAGGGTGGAGGAAGGTTGGTGGTCGGGGATTGAGAGTTGTTGTAGTGAGAATATTTTTGGGATTGAAATTGCAAGCGGCACAACGTCCATATCTCGGTGAGCGTTTGCCCTAATCTCTCAACAGAGCGATCTAATGGCATTATTACAATTTCGGGAGAAAGAAGGTCCGACTGTTAATCTCAATTTTCAAATCGTATTCACTGTTGAACCTTTTTGTGTGAATGGATGTTGTAGTCTGTGTCGTCTGAAGTATCGTGATCGGGAATGGGGAGATGATGTACCGAGGCTTTCAAGTCGAGTCCAAAATGACTTTAAAATATTAACTGCTCAAATTGACAATGGATACTTCGAGTTTTTGTTACAATCACCTGGGAGGTTTCAATGATCTCCTATGATAGTGTCGACTAACCGGAGTTTGCATATTTCGAACATCTATACTAAACAGCTGTCAAACAGTCTCGCGCTAGAGATCGGATGCTACAAATGAATGGAAAGGGGGCGATGAGTCAAGTACTAGATTGCTTTAACTCAAAGAATCAGTGATCCCATGTCTCTTCCACGTCTAAAAGAACAATTAATTCATCGACCAATAGGAGCTAGCATTGGCCTAGTCTACACACTACACAAGCGTCATCTAGACTTAAGTTTCAGATCTGTAGTATGGATTTGAGCTATCCTCTTAGCTATCCCCCCCCAAACTATCCTTCTAATGCATTCCTCATACCAATAGTTGAAGCAAGTGTTAACATTTTGACCTCTAGTGCATCAATCTTCACCGTAAATGAAAGTGTTGAGAGCAAGGAAAAGGAAAAGAAACAAAGCAAGTATAGCTACTTGACATGGTAGGACTAGCACAGAGACAACTATCAAGAACTAACAATCTCCTGTATGTCTCCCCGTTGCGCAGTCTCATCTCCTATCTCGTCAGCTATAACTTACCAACGCTTGCCCCAATGATTCAGACTGGAAGCAAAGCCATAGAACGAAATTGAAGAAGGGATTCTCACATCCGAGAAAGATATACGATTCCGGAAAGTCAGCTGAGATAACGAGCAATGTGAAGTCACTCACATGCGTCATGAAGATGCTGACAATGAGAGTCTTCAACGTGGAAAAGATTCTACTAGAAAAGCTTCAGTTCCCACGCCTGTTCAAACTTTAAAGATTTGGTAGTAAGATGAGGATTCTCATGACAACAATAAGAGCCTGAAATAGAACTTCTAGTGAAGCAAAAGCGGAAGAAGAGAGAACTCGCAGACGCAGAAACTTTTGTACAGGCGAAACACAAATCTAAGCTTGCTGCTCAGGTCTGGGGTAATTTCGAACCCTTTACTAATTTATCGCAATGGTTAAATCCAGAAGAGACGTGGTGTATCGTCAAATAGAATCTCGCATGACCTACAATAGGGTTGCAAGATTCTTTGACATTGAAATGAACTCAAATAGTTAATTTGTCACATGGCAACGTACGACACGAATACTATCACTTGTTCATTCATAAGTTACACGCACGACAGTACTGTCGATTGCTAGAAGAGTATGAGCCAGATAACTCTGACTATCTGGGCTGGTATTCGGAGAACCATCTTCCACCTTTTATACGGGCGGTCACAAAAAAGGATCTACAGCGTGCGAGACATTGGCCATTTGTCAAAGGCAGTAGACCGCACATAATGAGGGCTAGGGTGAAGCCAAGTTGGTATTGGCATTTCAAGTACATGGAATATGTCTAAACAGGCAATGAGGGTTGGTTTAGTGACCACGGGAGATGTACGATGTACCAAGGGGTCTATCCACAATGTTCGCATTATAGCTCAAGTCAAACTATATTTTTGACGCATAAGACTTTGCGTAGGAGTTATTCAGACATGTTCTCTAGGGATGCCATATACCATGAGTGATATCAGAGAAAAAGAAGCAATGCTTCACCACATTTCATCCCAGATTCAATCTACTACTCATTATTTCTCGTAAAAGCGAAAACCGAACAACGATCTTCGAATCTCCGTCGTTGAACTAGTGAAGAATTTGAGGATATGAATTTATCTGACTGGTGCTTTTCAATTGGATTATTCAAAGTGAATTTATGTTTTTTGGGCGGGATTTGATCTGGAAATTTGTTCGTGTGAATTTGATATTGTTTACCGAATTTGTCACTTTAACCTCTAGATTTTTTCTATTCACTGATAACATAACAAGCTGATACAGCGGCATCTAGAATTCCATATATTGGGTAGTAATTACAACTACAATAACAATTGTTCACGTGAGGTCCTCTTGCAATTCTTCATACTCTGCTCGCTCCCTCTCAACGAGCCGCTCACTAAGAATGCAGTTCTCGAAGGATTTCTAGCAAATCATATCAGCAATGAATTTTCAACGCTACTTCGAGTTACCCTTTACATAATCTCAAGAGACGGCCAGATGTACTACACTGCAGAGCACGATCTTATTCATAGACGCCACTATATACAGCGCACTGCCATTGAATTCCGACTCATGGAAGCACAACAATTTCTACAATGAATAGATTGCAAACGACGAAACGAAACTGTATCTCGCGCCAGACTTCGACGTTGCCAGGGAGTATCCACAGAATCGTAGGGTGACCAGACATCCATGGATAGCACCGATGAGATTCCCATCCAAACCATCTTTGATACTTTGGCACAGACAGTGATTCCCCAGCATTCATCTCACATCCAACAGCCTTGTAAGATTTCTAAATAGATAGCTGAGATGTGAGGGATATCAAAACGACTTTTTAAATCGAGGTATAGCAATGCTAAAATTGACTTGATTGCTCGTTGTTCGGCCTTGACTGATTTTTGGGAATACTTTTCCCCAATTACATGCCCAAGTCCCCACTCGATACCTCGCAGGACCAAAGACAAAAAGATCCTGCACTCGCGTGAATTACTCTTTAGCCTCAATTTTTGGTCGTGAATCTTCATCCACACATAAGGTCAAAGATTTTCTTCATTATCCACAATAAACTCGTACATTGAAAGGTTTCTGAGAGGCGTTTGATAAATATTATTCCTGCGGGCAATATTGATACCTATGATAAATTACATGGCGGCCAATTTACACTGACTCCATACCTCTATTCCATACATGAAATCTATTTCTCACTGAAATTGCATCGCATCAGAGCAGTAGTACGCCGCATCTTCCAACGCCAGAAACCCCATTTTTCCCTTACACATCTCTAGTATTACCATCACTTGTGCCCTTTGATTCCACCTCCTCAGACTTAGCATCCAAACTATTAAGCTCATCCTCCTGGTCATCAAGCTTATGATAACAAATCCAAAACACAATACCCGCTACGAAACTTCCACAAGCCAGTCCCACAAACATCCACAAAATCGTCGGATTACCCACCAACGGGACGAACGCCTGACAAATCGCGAATCCAAAAGCGTTAGTCAATAAGAACATAGCTTGAACGAAGGACTTCATGGACGCAGGTGCTTTAGTATATGCATACTCGAGACCGGTGACTGAGGCAAAGATTTCAGATATACCAATCAATACGTAAGCCGGGATTTGAATTGCAAAATGCACTTCGTTGGGTTGGATTGTTCCGTCTGGGAGAATAGCGGCAGGACATTCGAGAGGTTTGCCGTAACATGGGCCGGCTTTGTAGATGAGGTGCTGCACGATGGCCGCATACATCATGCTGAAACTAGCGACGATGAAACCGAATGTGATACGGGACATGGGTCGGAATTTGATGTGCCACTTGCGCAAGAGTGGGTAAACTAGACGATCCATTACTGGTACGAGGAGAATGATGGCAATGGGATCAAAGTTCTGGGAAAGATCGTTGGGAACACCGTGTGTATTCATTTCTCCGGCCTGAGAAACGAAGTTGCTGGAGAATTGAGCATAGACAACCCAGTAGATAGGGTAGAAGACAAAGACCCGACAAGCTATTAATGCACGCTTGACTTCATCAACGAACTGTTCATTCCATGGAGTAGTTTGTGGCAGATTGTTCGCTGCTCGGTAAGAAGGTTTTGCAGCGTTTAGATTTCGGTATTTGATCATTTGCCCGATGATCTTGAACGCATCGGTGATAACTGTTCCGTTGGGTGGGCGAACAACATATCGCTTCCTTCCCACAAGCAATGTGAGGAAACCAACCATGAAGACACACAAGCACATAAGGTACGCGGACCAAAACCCAACATCTCTTTCCATGTAAGGTGTTGCGAGAAGGGAAAGAGCTCCGATATTGATACACCAATAAAAGATCAAATAGATTCGTTGAATGGTAACGGTAGGATCAATAATGACACGTTCACCAGTTTCAAGAACTTTTATTGCCATACGTTTTCGGGTGTATTGATCGGCAATTAGAGGACTGACGTTGGATTTGATACCTCCGGTTCCAACACCAATGATAAGAATGGCTGCAATGTACCCTCCCAATCCAGCTCCGTTTCGAAGAGAAACTGGTAGAGATGTCAAGACAAGAACCAGTAGACCAACCATATAGACGACTGCAAAATAGCAAATGGCTTTGAATCGACCAAGGTACTGATCGGCAACGATGGCACCAAAGATTGGAGTGACTAGTAAGAATATGAGTAATTATACGGTGACAGTTAAGATGAGCATAACTTACAGTAACACCACATGGAGAAAAAGACTGTCAGAGCTGTTGCAGTTTGATGTCCGAGACCTATAAAGTTAATGAACGGGTCACAGGTCTGAGAGATTGAATTCTTACCGAGAGCACCACGACCCAAAGAACCATCCAGTGGACGTTGAACATAATTTTGGAATAGTCCCACACAACCATAGTATGAGAATCTCTCACACAGTTCCACGATAGCGACAAGCCAAGCGGACATGGGCAAACTATCACCAACTAAATTATTGTCAGCTTTTCAGTGACCTATAATGTGATGCGGTTATAATCCTACTTCGTCGAAGCGTATTTTTCTCATCGTCAGTGGGCTCTACTTCTTCGGCATCGGTCCCTTTTTCGAAACTATTTACTCTCGAATCTGCGGTTGGAGATATTCTCTCTTTGGCACTCTCCGAACGGGCTGGATTCGCAGCAATGGTATCGTCGCTCATTTTTGAACTAGTCGCACCCTGACTCTGCTTCTCCATTCTGGGAGGTGTATTAGCATTCAATCGCTCATAATTTGGCAAATGTGTTCTTACTGATTGCCCGAAATTTGGGATCGTTGTTCGTGAATTGAGATTGAAGCATAAGTGCGGGGATTAACAAGTTAAGTAGATTACTGACTAGTTTGTTGTTGATGTCATTGAGTCAGAACACATGCATCAGCTGTAAATGTTGGAGGAAAAAATAACCTTATAATTAGCATGCACGTTAGAGCTAAGCTTATGACATATGCAATCAGTATAAAAGCGAGGCCTGGAAGCTAGGACCGCTGTCAACGCTGGTTTGAGATATGATATACGAAGCCATCAATTGAGCTACCCTAACTAGTAACATATGAAGGCTAATGAGAATGCAAACTATGCAGGAACAGCCCAGTCCCAAGTTGACTCCTAATTTATGGGTAGCTTCAAATACAGGAAATTCCAATGAGACGCTTTTCAGCTCATTCATTAAGAATGGGAGGTAGGTAAACTCTGAGTATACCAAATAGCGAAGAAAGGATCTCGTTACAGAGATTTGATGTGGAAATAAACGCCGGAGCAAAATGAAACACAAAAAGAGAGAGTAGTAGCCTTTGGACTAGCCGAACTTCACCGAAACTCAATTACGTTCTACCGGATACGAAGATTATGCCGGTACGTCCGCCCTTATTCCCCATCGCTCCATTCCTGAATATCCCTTAGCATATCATCGTGTAAGTTCTAATCACACGTTGCTTTCACCGTAGCCTACTTAGCATGAAGACTAGTCTGTACCCCGCCAGTACTAGCTATATTTTAACAGATTCGTTCGCGGAGTGACTTTACCAAGGCAATGGTGATTATTGATTGAAGGATGCGAACCATTAGAAAGGCATGATCTTTATCTATACACTGTAGATCCGGTGGGGTAATGGGCTCGACGGGTTGTAAAAGATGTGCGCCATGATGAACACCGTTGTTTAGCCTTTGGACTAGTTCGGAGACATAATTGATACGAAGAGTGCAAATAATGAATAGGACATGCGATCTGCAACTCCAAGCCCAAGAACTTCATAAGTGAGGGACTGAGTGTTGAGTAGTGCAGATAAGGTTTTGATGCCAAGAATGACGATCATGGCAGAATTTGATTTGGGCAGCGGTGTAATGTGATGAAACTTTTCATCACCAACCAATAATTCCAGGAGATCTTCATACAAGTAAAACATCGTTCATAATTTGATCCATACATAGAATGAAAGAGACAAACCATCTCGTCGATGACCATGAACAACAAATTATTCAGCATTCTTGAAATGCTCGGATCCCCTTTTCAAAATGTTTGAAGAACAACAATACCTGCGAAAACCATTCGAGACTAATCTGAAGCATTTTGGTAGCTTGTGCAGATAAAGGAAATCAAGGAAACCGACAGTCGGCGAAGCTACAGTAGCCCTTATTTGATGCTAACACCAGAGTAATATCGAGGATCTGGAATCGGATTCCTGTACTCATGGTGGTGTAGGCGTATATGTTGCTGATATCTAATGTTAAGAGTTTGGGTTCATAGAAACAGCAGATGCAAGTGTTGGGTGCTTGCCCTGATAGTTGTACGCAACTGCATAAACCCAATGCCGCTTCGTACAGCCAGTTTAACACTGGCAGCCAGAGTGTCCCCAAAAAGACCTCGGACATAAAGAATTGGCGCAGGCCACCTTCCTCCCGGCATAAAATCGAATAACTGCTTTGCGTTTCCCAGAGTCAACAAAGTCAACCTTCAACAATCCTTGTTTTTGCTCAGGATCAAATACCACTCGTAGAACTATTGCGGACATGAGCCAAGTCTATGTATGATAGTTGACAAAGACGACCAGAAGATGTGATTTTCTGCATGGGTACGACAGGATCGATGTTCTCGCGTCGTTTGTTCGCAAAAAGTTTTATAACGACCTCATGTGGTCGCGAAGGGGGGAAGTAAGAACTAGTCGAGATGCTCATTTTGCTTCTTCCGATTCTTCGTCCTCTTGGAGAACATTTGAGATCGCTGTTTAACACTCAGTTATCGAACTAAATATAGAAAGAAACAAGAAGAGGCTGAGATCGATTCAAAGTCGTATCTGAATAATGAAAGTGGGTGGTAGAAACGAAAGAAAAATTGAAGACGAGACTGACTGATCGTACCTGCCACATTGAGTGAGCAAAATCAACAATGTTGCAACAAAATAGCTTACAAGACACAATCCCAACTCAGCAAACTTCAATTTTAGGATCACATCACCTCCAAAAAAATGGTATACCGTTCACGAGTTCCCGAGATGATTGATCTCCTGCGCCAGTATGGCCGAATTGATCTGGAGCCAAAGCTTCGAAGAGATCTCCAAGCATACTGGCCTGACATACGTGCCGCATTTTATAATTTATTGACTCTTGATCAGCAAAACGAATTGTTAGAGCGCTTTGTTTTCTCCTTAAACTGTAAGCCAATTATCTTTTCTTGCGATAACTACATGATTGGATCTAACTTTTCTCTGAGTTATTTGTGGTACCCCTTTCCCTGGGGACATGGATTTAGACCACTTGCCTATGCTTCCAGACCCTGCCGATGGGGGTTATCCAGCGCATTCACCCAATGACGACTTTATTTTATTTGGAATTCCTCCTTTGTCGATTTTTGCGAACCATTTTCGTGCGATGCAAGCCAGAGAAAGGCGTTTATATCAACGGGCAATGCAAGTTGTACCAACAATTCCTCAGTCACATATTCACGACAATTGTCGTAGAGCAGATGGTCCGAGGCTTGAAGCTGCTACTTTGAGATCTGCGATCTTACTTCCACAAACCGATGATAGTCGAGATCATGGTGGTCAAGATGCTCATGACCAATATGATGATAGTCAACAGGATCACGGTCAAGATGTTGATCGTCAAGATGACGATGGTTCCACCGCCCCAATACTGGCAGTAAATTCTGCACCGGAAGATGATGACATTTGTCCCATTTGTCGGGAAGAATATTCTGATGCCCAGCCTTCAGCCTCACTCATTCCGAACTGTGGGCATTTTTTCCATTTGGGTTGTATGGTGCAGTGGATTAACTCCGATCCTATCGATGGCCAATTGAGAGACAGGTGCATCTGCTGTCGTAGAAAATACACTGGAATTCTCTCTCAATTGTATGGCGAGGTGACTCCACCTCAAAATGGTGAAAACTTCTGGCGCAATGACAATGGACCATTGATAAGTGAAGTCTTTCCGAGACGAGTAATTCTGTCGCCTCGTTCCTCATCCGACGAATATCAATCATCGGAATCAACACTGGACGAGAATATTGTATATGGCACCACGGGTCTGGGCTGGTAATACACACCTATTGAGACTAATGATGGGGCAGCTAGCTATTTCGAGGTTCCTCCCGGACAAGGGGCTCGTAATGACCAGGCTGAGTCGCAGGAATAGCAGGAGAAGAGGTGAATTTCCAACTATCTGCATCTATTGATACCTGGAAAGTTGTAGCGAGCAAATGTTGATGTTCAAACCTGGTGCGCATAATACTATCCAGATGAGGGGGAATCGGTACGAAATCAGCGACTATCAAACATTCTATCTTGATAGCATTGGATAGCGAAGTTAAAAAAATTATTTCCAGCCTTCAAATCTTGCCTTCCATGATATCATCTCGAAGGTTTTCCCAATGTTTGCAAGTTATCGAATGCCAAAACTCTACGTACAGAGAAGTGTTCTTATACCCAAGCTTTTGCACTCCAATTACGACCAGTATACACTCTCCGTGTACAGTTAGTGCTGGAAACGAGCGGAACCCAGCCAGTTTGCCTAGCAGAAAATTAGAAACTCCACTATTAAAGCAAGTAATTTTGTGTAGTTTCCTCAACAGTGATTTTCAAATTCGAACTGCCATCTGAGCTAGGAGGGGCATATCTGTCAGGTATATTTGTTATACTGTCATCTTCAATAGTTCCATCATTTTATTGATTGCTATGGCTTTTCACCTGGTTTGAGCATGCCCAATTGATATATTTGGGCTTGTTTCGGCAATCAGAGCACTTATTTATGTTTGCCAGGCGCAATCTATCCTAAAATCGCTAGCAAGCGCCAAGTAGTTGTCAATCTTGCTATCGCACGACAGACAATTAATTGCCACATCGTTATTTGTCTCACGCCAATCATATTTGCGGCTTTGGCGATCAATCATACAGCGTTGCGTGATTTCTGTAAGAAGCACATATAAACGGTTTCTCAAGAAGGATTTAACTTGTATACTTCTGGTCATCGACTGGATGAAATGCCTTCATAAAAGAGTGCTCATCAAGACCTTACTCTCGCCGGAAGGATTCTCCTAGCTTGCAGTGAGTGAGTCAATTTTATCATTCTGGTGGGATTGATGAATTTTCTGAATTTCTCCGCATTATTTGTGAAACTGATTTACTATTCATAAAAAAGTTAGAGATGGGATAAGTTATTTGCCAAAAGGTTTCCGATACTTTAGCACTGTATTTTTATTCAGAAAATTGCAATGTTACTGCGAAGGCTCTTACTTACTTTTGTCAAGGTCCTGATCTTTCTAGTAATGCGCAATTTTCAAGAGTTTTCTATGACCTAGTGGTTTGCTGAATGTCTATCTAGATATAAGAATGATCTTCTCTGTCTGTACTGGGAGATTTTCTCTATTCATACCACTAACAAGCTTTGCCTCTCTGTCAAGGTCACCTGGGACATCAGAAGCTCTCTGTCAATGATTGAATTCAATGTACAAGTCTATTGCATGTATCTTATATACTAAAGTTTGAATATCATTGGTGGTTGAACTACCTAGGTAAACTACAATGCATCTTGAAATGAATGGGCATTCAATTCACAAAAATTCACCAATCGCTTCGTGTCCGAGGCTCATTCTTTGTAAGTTGGATAGTGATTAGTATATAAACGGGAGATTTATTGTGATTCTCTTGATTTTAACTGGACGAAAGGAGTTTAACTGAGTATATTTTGTCATAATAGATGTCATAATAGTCCGGAGTATATTCGGGCCCACAGCTGCTGTATCAGAGATTCAATTATTCTAAAAATCTTGTTTATTGCTGCAACAAACACAACTTTCAATCAGTTTTCTTTAGACCTCTTTTAATTTTATCGTACATTGAACTCAAACAATCGAATTCAGTCCACAATTAGCCATGAATAATCAAATCCAGCTCCGAAAAGATATCTACAAGAGAAGATATGAGAACGGCACGTGGATTTACAGCCTGGTCGACTATCCAAGAAAGCTTACAGTTAACGAGCGGTTAAGAATTACCCATAACATTCCGGCTATTCTTTCAGAATCCAGATATCACACGGCGGAAGAGCTAGAGAAAGCTGGCTACCACTTCATGAAGGGTGGCGAGAAGCACCAATTTGAAGCACTTCATAAAGATAAACCTCCCACCCGCTTTACAAGTCACCTCAGACTTAGCGAGATAGAGCTAGCGCAATGTGGTCTTCTGGAGGAACTTGGCAAGCTTCGTGAGATTGCTCTTCATTCAGACTTTCAGACTGGCTTGGCAGCGACGATGAAAAGAAAATATAGCTACTACCCAAATTGGAAGGGAATGCAATATGAAATTGGAGTCACTAAGCAACCAGGACACGGAGTCAAGAGACTTCAGCTGGCAGAGATTCTGCGTCGAGATACAGACGATTCGAAGAAGAATTTCTTTCATAGAGCTCGCAATTTAGGCCAGAAGTTGCTTGATATCTGGATCCCTGGGTACGAGAATACCAATTCTTTTCAAGATATTGAATGGCATCGAAATACAGCGATGACCTTCAGCGAAGATCCGAATACAACGCTCAACTCTATCCAGCTCAATTACACAAAGCAAGGAACAGTCATCACAGATGCTTTGAAGGGGAAGGCGCATCTACATTGCGATAAAGACGATCAACCAACCTCCTATTCCGTCGTGTTCTTCATGTCAAACTTCGACGATTGGTATTGCCCTGGTCATTTTATCAATACTACCTGGAGGACTATATTCCCTGCATCTCCTTTCCAAGTGTATATCTTTTCTGGAAGAACATGGCACTGTGGTACTGGCTCAGGATTCTATCCAGAGTGGGTAGGCCCAGGTCATCCACTACGATTACCAGCTCCATCGGTCCCGCTTCCTGAATTAAGTCCTCTTGCAGCCGGAAACAAGATGAGATGTAACATGGTAGTATATCCAACTCGCAGACTTCTAGTTCCTCAGTTCAAGGAATTGAACATCGAGATATGGCAACCACAGGCTCTTCACGTCTTCACCAACATTCGAACACATCAGGAATGGAAGTTGAGGCTTTTTATCAAGCAGGAAGTATTATTTAAGCTGATCGCATCGCTTGAAACTAAATTACTTCTACAAAAGCACTTCCCTGAATGGATCCGAAACTGGTGGTGGATGATGACTTTTGCTCCAGACATGTTCTGGCACGGTGTCGACGATCTTTCTCATGATGCAGAGGAGAGATCCTTAGCATACTTCAAGCAGTTGGAGGATGAAATCGACAAGAACGATACCAAAGAACCCCTTCCAACAAAAACCGGCAAGAACAAGAGAGTCTCGCGCACCGAAGAAGAGAAGGCTATCACACAAAAGTTCAGCGCATACTACGAAGATCTTGCAGACTGGGAAGCTTTGAGAACTACCAATCCCGATTGGTTTATTGGGCTATTCTGGTGGATCGACCCTGATACTGGAGAAAAGACATATCCTTCTCGCGATATGGCCATTAAGACAATCGCGTTGGTTACTACCGAGCCTTGTGAGCAGCTTACTGCCTTCGAGGAAGATATAGCACAGGCATATGATGGTTTTGGCGACTACAAAGGCGACACAGTTTTCACGGAACTAGATTCTCCTCGCGCGTTTGATCCAGCTGTAGACACTGTCCCTGCAAATCCTGGCTGGGTGCCCACCGATAATTGGCAGCCTGCTCCTTTTGCAGAGAAGACTGGGGAATGAGTTATTAAAGCGTAGATGACCTGTGTAGTAATATTGAGGAGGAAATGCCAACATAAAACTGGGTTTGTGCTCTAGATTACTATCGAGATATCGATCTTGTGATCATAAAGAGGCATTGTGTTAATTCCCTATACAAGTAATAGCTTTCCTTAGATACCATAATAATAATTAAGAACAATTGCAACCATATAGAGTACTTGGCACTTCACAACCAAGTTGATACCAACAATTACAGATTCTACGGATTATTTTGAGTTCTGCTCGAGAAATTGCTTATAAAATACCCACGATTAATGATTATTTGACTTATTGAACCTATTGAACCTTCGGTTTGTTGATTTCACGTTTTGTTGTTATAGCAGAATTAATCACATACAGACGGACATAAGAATTCCCTCCAAACGCATTTGAACTCCAGAAAAGCTCTTCGGTCAGCCAACACAGCCATGAATTATTTCCCAAATTACTCATATTCAGTTTCAACTGTGCCTAATTTAAGGGAACTATTACCACTTCTCGATCTAGCATCAGATAGAATGAAGGGGTAATGGAAGTCAAATCTAATGGGGTGAATCTATGGGAACTTGGATTCACAAGGTTTAAACACTCTTCTCGCACACTAGTCTGTGAGTAGTTCCGAGCAAGCTATTCCGTCTGTGATTCAATTACCTCATATGAAAAAGAGGCTACTGTATTGATATCTTCAAAGATATCATATTCAATCTTCAATTTCATTCGCCAGAAGTTCCTCGGCACACTGATGATCAATATTTAAGAGCTTCGATCGACCTCGAATTAATCCGAATTTTTCATACAGAACATAGCATCATGGAACAATCACGACCCTTCACTACTAGTTTCCGACGACGTCAAATACAATGGCTATGGATACTGGCTACACACAGTTGATGCGAAGTTGAGGAGCCCTAAACTAGCAAAATTGTCTTGCACAATGCCTCCAGAATTGGACATAGGTAGACAGCATACCGACAAGGAGCTTAGCGATATTGGCTACATTCGACTAGAGCCAGGTGTTTGTCATTTTGTAGCAGCTCCCAATGCTCCTGATGGCAAGCGATTCGACCACGCATACCTATCTGCAGCCGAGATTGAGAAGGCTGGTCTTCTCGACCGCCTAGTTAAAGTACGAGAAAAGATGCTGCATCGCGACTTTCAGCCGAAGTTACATACTACGATGAGGAAGGTACGGAGCCGTAAATTTATGGAAGATCGTGCAAAGATCTACAAGCTCGGAATCACTATACAAAAGCGTACAGGCCGACACAGTATCCAAAACGGAGTCATAATTCGAAACGATGTTGACAGAGACAATCGAGATTTGACAGTAGAGCTCACAAGCATCGCCAATGCCTTACTCGAGACCTACGCGCCTGGAATGAAAGATAAAATTTGAGCGAAACGTCGACTACAACGTCCTCCTCTCACGATTGGCGCTGACGAAAATAACACCATCACAAGTATACAGGTGAATTATCTCGAGATGGATGAAGGTATGGATGGACCTCGAAAATTTGGAAACGGCCACATCGACGAGCGAGATCATGCCAATATGTTTACTGTGCTCTTCTTCCTCGGAAACCCACCTCCTGATTACCACGTAGGAAATTTTGCACTGCTAGGGGAGAGAACTGTATGTCCAACTGCACCTTTGTCAGCTCTGGTGTTCTCTGGGAAAAGATGGCATGCTGGTATTGCTCCTAGACGCTACGATGCCGATACACCAGTATCACTACGCTACGTATCGCCAGTACCAATTCCGGAGTTGCCAACAGGAACTCCTCTCATGCGCTTGTCTGTCGTTGCTTATCCTAGTAAGAGGATGATTGATGTACACCCGCAAGAACTTGGATACGAACTCTTCACGTCTGCTGGCAGTGCCTGTTTTCAAAGTCAGAAAAAGTATCAAGAGTGGAGGATGTCCTATTACATTGCACATGAGTGGGCCATGGTAGCACTAGAGGCTTTGGAAGATCGTGAAAAATTGGGCGAGAAATCACAGAAGAGAAAGGGCGATGGAAGGGATCGGTATGTCCAGCTAGATACTACTGGTATCGTACGACATACACTACCATCATACTTTGTTGACAAGTTTCAATGGCGTGACGAACTAACCGGCCAAGTAATGTTCCCATCCACACAATTGGCAATCGACACAATTGCACAAATCAGAAAGCCTAATGAAGAATGGGACAATCTTTCTAAGGATATGGCACACGTTAGCCTTGGTGGAAAAGCACTTGGAAAGAGGAAGCCTTCAGAAAGGAAGATTCTAGAGGCTGAAACGTATGAAAGCTCTAAGAGACTCAAGTCAAACGAAAGCGCAAATGAAATGAATAGTACTGAGTACGAGCTGGAAGAAAGAGTTGGTATGGTCGAGGAGGAATTCCATCGATGGGAAGAACCCTTGATTGAGCAGGATTATGGTGATGATATGGACCACCGAGAGCCAGCTCGGGAGAGGCTTGCAAGTAGAGACTGGGAATCATTTGGGGCTCCGTGATGGATGGTTTTATTTTTCTAGAAAAAGCTGCTTCACTAAAGATTGTTTTAGTAGAGATTAAATGCGAAGATTATGTTCAACAGAGGCACGCAGAGAACACAATGTGCGATAATGAATATTCATGATACTTAGTTATAGTGACAGCGAGAGCTGCAGTAGTTGTAAACGGACACTCCACACATTTCTTGGAATCACTATTCCTCGACAAAAGCACTCAACTTCTTTTCATTATAACAGTCTTCCTCAATCAACTTCTCCCATTTCTACATCACATGAGCTAAAGAACAGCGAGCAAGGATTAGAAGCAACTCACCTCCCCAGTGATTTTCACCACAGTAGGCAATCTATCAATACCCCATGGCTCATCTCTCCAAAGACTTTTCTTTCCCGGTGATAAATCTCTCCATCTAAAAAGAAAGTTCCATTAGCTTCCCATTCTCACCACTTCATAGACACCAGTGAGCCCAGACTCTATTCGGGCCAAGCTTCCGGGTAACAGTAACATACTCAGCCTGGGATCCTACGTAGATAAGCTTAACCCTGTTCTCCTTTGCAGCTACATGAAGCTTCTCAGTCAAGGGACCTTCCGCGCTTCGGCAATCTCCACACCAAGATTCGTTTGTCTCAGGCTTGAGGGAGGCGAAAAAGATCACGTATTGTGGTTTGGTTGATCCACTGAGATCCTTTTGAAGGACTTCTGGAGAATCAGTGAAGATGGGGAATGAAAGAGGCATTTTCGTGAAACTGGATCGAGTTCTTGTAGATTTGATGATTTCGTTGGAGATGAGACGGAAAAATAAAAAAACAGATGTGGAGGAAGGTGGGGTAATTAGCCGAGGTACCGAGGCCGATAACGCGCATTTGGTACAAAACCCAAAAATAGATTTATGCCTAAGCTAAAACCTAATTTAGAATTTAGTGATGTATATTTAAAAATAAGAATTCTTTAATCCAGTATATAACCTTAAAGTAATTAATAAAATAAAAAGAAAAGAGATTTACTTATTAATTAGAATTCAAGAAATCAATTAATATAATTACTTTTAAATTATCTCAAAAATTGAAATTTATATTTAATTTAATAATATTTCAAAAATAAGAATTGAAATATTGAAATTAAATCTCTTTTTAGATTTATTAGAATATTCTTATATTGAATATAAATTTCAATCTTTAAAATAATTTAAAAGTAATTATATTATTATTATTATTATTATTATTATTATTAGTAATTTTCAACCAGGCCGTATAAGCAAGCCTCCCGGGGGGCATTACGGTTGGGCTAACTGCGGGATGATCTTCTAATTTACATGATCCTCCTTTTCTAAGGATGGGGTCTCAATACCCTCAGTAGCCTCCCAAGTGATGGCTAGTGTATTTGTACTTTTGTCTCCGATCCTCTGAGCGCCTCTATACACGCTTTCCGATCTCTTATCTAATATTTATTTGAAAGCTGTTTTATCCTGTAAGGGTAGCTTTTGTATACATTCTCTTGCAATATGATATGCTGCGTGCTTCAATTTTCCTCCATGTAGCTTTTCTAGATCTATCCCCTCCTACTCTCTGCTTATGTTCGCCTGGATCGATCGATCCCTTTCCTTCTCCCCTTCTAAGTAATTATATCAATCGATTCTTTGAATCATAATTAATAATTATATCTCTTTTCTTTTTATTTTATTAATTCCTTTAAGATTGTATACTGAATTAAAGAGTTTCTTTAATATTAATGATATTATTTAAAGTTTGATTAATTATCAGATCTAATATTTGAGGTATCTATATAAAACAGATTTCTAAGTAATTAGAATTGAATATAAATTTCGGCTTCTAGAATAATTTAAAAGTAATTATATTAATCGATTCCTTGAATTCTAATTAATAATTGTATTTCTTTTTTTTTTAATTCTTTAAAGTTGTATATTGAATTTTTTAATATTATAAAAACTATTTAGAACTATATTAATCATAAAATTTAAGCAAAATAAACTTAAGCTCGAGCTTTAGATAAGAATTCTTATTAAGCTTCTTTTGCTTATTCAGGAGTAGTCTATATACTATAAGAAAAACTATTTGAAAATAGATTTTAAATATTAATATACTTTTTATAGAAAATTTCGAAATGAATTTTAAAAACAAATAAATAAAACTAACCCTAAAAACTATTTAATAATTTTTTTTTTTTATAAAAAACCTCCAATAAGATTGGATTCTATATAATAGAATAAGATTTCTATAAACACACCATATAGATTCTAAAATTTCTTTTTTCATTAGACAGAAATCTATTTTTGGAGTTTGTGCCAAATACGCGTTATCGGCCTCGGTACGAGGTGTGCCCGATGTTTCGCGGAGGGGGACTACCACGCGTGCAAATGCTGCTGTTTCCAGAGTATGAATTGCATAACAACCGAAGCTGTTCAAGCTGGGACGTATCAAATCTGGGCAGTTAAAATCTTTTTGAAAAGAATTTTTGGAGAACAGATATCTTTTGTCTGCAGTCCTTCTCGTCTCTACCAACCACAATCGATTCCCCCGTCAGTCGGCGGTCACGTCCAGAGCTTGGCTTCTCTTGCTTCACCTGGTCTTCCACTCATAGTAGTAGCTTTCATCGTAGGAACCTGTTTTGGAAAGACGAAAATAAATATGGGTAAGCTTGGGAAAACCGAATATGTATCTCCTCGGCTGGAGAAAGAGTATTGAAGTCTGGTTGTTGGTAAGAGAATTGAAGTAAAGTGTCGGATACACGAAGACTCCGAAGAGATGATCATCATCTGCTCACGATTACTCAGTCAAGAGATCTTCAGTCCGGAGCAGGAGCATTGGTTTCAAGATGGTATTTTCTTTTGAGTTCTCTAGCTACAAAAGCCCACCATCCTAGGTTCTCTAATGTCCGACAAAGCTCTTCGACAATAAGGTCTCTTTGTAAATCCGCCGGCAAGGAGTCTAAATCTAAAGCTTCGGACAGTAATTCGACAGCTTTTCGGAATTTAGAGGATACATCCGTCACCATTGAGAGGCATTTCTGACTTCTTATCCATAATTCTGGATCTTTTTCCTTGGGGTAAAGTAAGATTCTCTTAAAGAGTAGTTCTGATCTATCTAAGTCGCCAAATTCCGAGAAAAAAGCAGCCAAATTATAACCAGTTTTTCTGTTTCTAAAAGTTCCAATAGCTTGTGACTCAGAGACAAATTCTTCACAATTAAAAAAACAAGATTCTGTGTGTGGCAGAATTTGTTTCATTCTGATAACCTGCCAATGAGCTAAGATACCATTGGATGATAATACATCAAAGTTTGAATTGATAAGTATATCCATAGCCTCCAATGCAAGATCTTGCCTTTCGGTTCGAGACTGACGATATAAAGCCCACTTTCGAGTCATAGGATGAAAAGAATATTTCACTCCTTGTGACGACACTGAATTCGATCGAAGCAAACTGAGATCTCGAAGCTCTGTAACCACTGCTAAAAAGGCAGAGCTGTTCCACTTGTGTGTCTCCTGGTCCTGGAACATATTGATCTATGATGGTCTCTCAGAGGTCATCTCAAAAACTGGCGGAAGATATACTCGCTTATGCGATTGCCATCAAAAAAGCGCTAACGAGAAGAAAGTGTCTCTTGGCCTCATTAATCTCTTTGGAACCAGATATACGATTATAGGACAGCTCCCATGTAGTGGAGACAGTGAGCGTTATTTCTTGATCGGGGGCCGGTGGGTCCAGTCTTTTGTAAGTCTTCAGGGGCAGAGACCATGCCATAATATTATTTTGTTGCTTATTGAAATGCTCAATAAATGGACTGAGGTCGATTCCTGTAGACTTGATGTATGCTCCAGCTTGATCCACCGCTAATGCCAAGCATGAAAGATGACAACATATCTTGCGGGCATCTTCAATGTTTTCATGCGTTCTCTCTTGATTCGTCCGGTGGAAAAGTAGATTCATAGCTTCTTCCTCGAGCAGATCGCCAATAGATATATAGTAGCCAAGATCATTGGCTGCTGGATGACGACCTGTTACGATGATGAGACCAAAATCGCTTTGTGGAAGATATTCCTTGATGTCATAATCTGCGGGATCATCGAAATTGTCAAAGACGAGAAGCCACAGCTCTTTCCACGTTTCAATCTGATTACGTACTAGGGCTGGAAAAGATTTTATATCAACTGCTTCCAGGGATTTCCTAATAATTGAGTCTGCAATTCTACTGAAGCTTTGTTCGACTGACGTCTTCGCAGTACCATCAACCCACAGCACAGCATTAAAACCGCCTTGCGATACTGCTTTCCGACAGTAATGTAATGCAAGTTGGGTTCCCCAGAACCTCCCATTCCTTGAAGAACTATAGTTTTCGATGATCGTTTTAGCAACACATCATTGAACATATAGTCAATTTCATGCATGCAAGATCTAGGCACGAAACCATGTCGATCAGCTTGGGAGCGTGGAAAGCAAATGTGTTGAGTGACTGAAGGTAATGTTATATGATTACCTAAATTCATTAGCATTAAGAATGACATCCCAAACCATAACAACTAACTACCAAGCTGATGTAATCGAATTCCCGGCTGAGTCTTGTGTGCCAACGCCGCCACAATGCCATCAATTTGACGACTGATGCCATCCTTCCGAAGGTATGCTCTCGTATGACTTGCGACTTGTCCAAGCTCTTCCAACTCTTCAAGACCAATGTCTCCTATATCTCTGCCAACGTTGATCCTGTGATAAACGCCAGGAATATTGCCATACTTCTTTTCCATCTCGGCAGCCTCTTTCTCTGTTGATGTTGCCATGCCTTTTAAGACGTCCGCAAGGCTCATAGGAGCCACTTTCTCCTTCAATGACTTTGGTCTTGTGAAGCCAAGAGCTTTGGGGATGCCAGCACCAATACTTAAAATGCAGGAAAACAGGCCTCGTTTGTGCGAATTCGGACTGAGCTTCTGATATCAGTTGTTTGATAGGGTTGTTGCAGCCAAGACCAGCGTCAACAAACTCTTTATCAATCCCATTCTCTTCAATGAAGATGCTTTGGAAGAAACGAGGGGCTGCACAAGTTGCTCGAGCTGCTTCCCAAATCTTGCAGTTGAGACTTCGATCTTTTGCCACTGACCATGTACGGAATTTGGTAGGGTCCCCTTCCATATGGCTTGAGTTGACAGCACACACGAAGCTATAGATGGCGAGAAAGTTAGCATTACAAAGAAAGTCTCGAGGGTGGCACATACGCTTTGCACGAGTGGCGACTCTCTTCTTCGTCCGCGAGCATCCTGTCGTCGCCATGGCCATGCCCATATTTAACTTCTAGCAAATTTTTGATTGCTCTCTCCATATTTGATGACTCAAATGAGTAACCGTGCCAACTTTTCGATCTTTTGTTTTTAAAAATTTCTTTCCCTAATGAAGCATAGCATCTGATTGCTTTTGCTGTTGAAAACCGAAGTCGTTCAAGTAGCAATACGATCAAACTAGAGTTGGTAAGAATCTATTCTAAGCTGGGAAGTCATGAAGAGTGAGACTTACCCTCCAGTATTTGTTCCACATATCATATCAAAATAATCCGCTGGTAGTAAATCGACCGGAGATTTGAGAGCGTATTTGAGACAGTTCATGATCTCGTCAAGAATGATCAGCTCGGATAGTCCTCGAATGCCCCCGCCATCTGTAATCATTCGTTAGTGATTGCCAGGAGCCTAGCTAAGTAATGTCCTTCTTACCAAGCGATAAAAGTCTCAAAGGTGGTGCAGTCATTGCATCCTGTTCGGAAACATAAGTCGACGATTCAAAGGAAGACATAGTCAATGATGTATATAGTCGTTATTCAAGATTAAGACAAAGAATGGAAAGAAGATGCTGAAATATAATGGTATAGAGACTTCAAACAGAGTAGAAAGAAAACGGTAAAACTCTCGATTGCAACCTCAGGTCTAGTGCGTGTTTGTTTGTATCTGCGCTATAGACAGCTTACTATTCAAAAGAGAAAAAGAAAAAAGGAAAGACTTGAGACACGATTCCCATTGTCCCGACGGCAAATTGATGGTATCAAATCAAACTTCTCAGAAAAGGCATTGCTTCCCAGAAATTCTGATATCATCACGGGTGGCTTCATCTCATCAAAAATAAATGGGGTATGCTGCATGCTCAACTGTTATAATTGTACTCAACGACAAATTTTGATTGAAAAAGTAAATTCAATGTCCATAGCCTCCCGTCGGTATGAAATTTTCACTGTTTGTTAAAAATTTCTTTGGGAAGAAAAAAGCATCTACAAACACAACTAGCTATATACAATTTCAGAGTCTACTATAATATCAGAAAACTCCTTATCCTTTCTACTCTCAAAAGAACAAAATGAAAATCAAATTTCAATCTTCACTAACTATCCTTTACCCTATACCCCCAACTTTTATTTACTTCTTTTTCTTTCTCTTTTTTGATTCCTAAGAAAATATATTGAATACCAAATCTTATTTTTTATACTCTTTATTTATCTCTTTTCTCTTTATATCTTTTATTACTTTTATTACTTTATTTATTTATTATTCATTATCTCGTTATTTATATCTATTTTATCTTCTTTACTCCTAAATCAATAAAAATAGATAAAAAGCTAATTCTTTATTATACTTATTATTCATTCTTTTATTTTTAGTATATAACAAACAATATCTATAGCCACTACCAAACTAATAATTATTATAGAATCTGTTTAATATCATATTGGAAAAAAGCAATTTTCCCGTATCTCCTGATTCTTACTATCACCAGACCCTCATCCCTCTATCACATCCTACTAGCACTAGCACTGCTACTCTCTCTTCATCACGCTCGCTTTCCACTCTCTCCTCTATCCCATTTACCACCCCTCTACCCTCATACACATCACCATCACCATCCACCCCACCACTATCAATCCCATAAGCGCCACCACCAATTCATCCCCAATCCCAGAATTCCATTCAACACAAAGCAATACACGGACTTCCGCATTAACGAATCCTTAATACCACTACTCTCCTCTCTATCCCATCCATTCCCTCCTAGCGAACTATTGCTACTACCACTGCTACCACCACCAGTCTATTGCAAAAGGACTGCACAAAAGCTCAACTTCATCACCATCACTACTACAACCCCCTTTACCCATTCCTTCCTTCCCCGGCGCACGACTACCACCATCTATCACCACAACCACTACCATTGCTACCGCAATTATCACTTTCCCCTGACCTAGTACAGCATCGTCATCTCCATCTCCCAAACCCCTCACAACCACTACATTCTCACAAATCTTCATCCCACTCCATCTCATCCACTGCATCCACCCTATCCCCTCTCCATCCCCCTCTCCATCCCCTACCATCCCCTCTCCATCCCCTCTCCATCCCCTCTCCATCCCCTCTCCATTCCCCTCTCCATCCCCTCTCCATCCCCCTCTCTTCCCCCTCTCCTCTCCCCTTGCCCCACATCTCAGCAAAACAAAAGAACAAAAACCAGCCCTCAAACAAGTACCTACTCAACCCAAAGAGGCCACTAAAAAAAGGCCCCACACAAGAACCCCAAAATCCCCCAGCGAACTTGAAACTCCGGTAGGATCCCATTTTGCATACCTCAGACGCAGACCGCGGACCTCAGACCGCAAACTCACCCCCAGCCCCCATACCCCCCGTCATCAAACGGATCAGCTACAGCTACTCCAAAACTTCAGCGACTTCAAACTTCCATCTACGTCAAGAACTACTGTCAAAACTATTTCAAATTACGGCAAACTACTCTCAAACTACTTCAAGGTACCTTACCAAATACAATATAACATACATAACATAACATAACATAACATAACATAACATAACATACATAACATAACATAACATACATAACATAACATATAACATAACATAACATAAAAATAACATAACATAACATAACATACAACATAACATAAACATAACATAACATAAACATAGCAAGAAATTATAAAAACATAATAAATATGATTTCAAATTTCAAATTTCAATCCGCTTGAACTGAGAATATATCATATTATATCATATTATATCATATCATATCATATCATCTCATACCATACCATACCATACCATACCATACCATACCATACCATACCATACCATACCATACCATACCATACCATACCATACCATACCATACCATACCATACCATTTACTATTTACCATTTACCATTTACCATTTACCTAACCTGACCTGACCTAACATCCATCCACAATCCAATATATGGATTTCAATCGATTACAAATCCAAATCCAAACTCAAATTTCAATTCAAATCCAAACTCAAATCCACACTCACACTCACAACTCACACTCACAACTCACAACTCATCACCACACCACACCCACTACCAAGAAACCCCCAATATATTACTCCCCAATAAATGAAATAACAACAAGTAAAACAGGGGTATCCATCCACTCAGAGGTCCAGAAATTCACACAGATATCTAGATGCAATTATATACCGCATCACTTCGACATCAACAATCTGCACTCAACACTCTGCACATACACAAATATAAAAAGACCGACAAAAAAATGGTAATGAAGAAGAAGGTATCCGAAACCTAAACCTGATTGATATCACAAGTCAACCTAAATAAGTAAAAGCTGAGCTGAAAACCATACCCCAAAATGATATTGCAATGCCCAAATACGCCAGCATGTTACCAATGCGTTCATATATCAAAATACCTCCACGGAATTTTTTATTTAGTTCTCCTCATTCACCGACATCCCTTTTCCCTTCCACGTCCCAAAAATTAGATAGCCATTTTATCCAAGATTTTCATCACTGCCTTGCCCTTATTCCCCCCATCATCCAGCTCCTCGATCAACTTTTTAACTCTCTCACTCAAGGTAACCAGAACCTTTCGACAATATTCGAAACTTCCCGTTTGTTCCATATAAGCCACTGCATATTTCTTAACCTGTTCATCATCGGGTTTCTGTTTCAGGATATTGAGCAGCACGAGATTATCGGGGGCGGCGCGAATGGAATGAATGATGGGGAATGAGAATTTGCCTTCTGTTAAATCTTCGCAGAGCCCCTTATTTTGCGAGTATTCGGGCGACGAAAGATTTTGATAGTCGTCGCGAATTTGGAAAATGATGCCGATGAGGTTGACTAATGGAACACAATCCCTAGGCAGGGGTCAGCATGTTTCTGTTGATCGGTGGGGGCGGGGTACCCTATCTACCTTGAGGTTTTGCTCTCAGCTTGCATGAGCTTGACAGCGAGTCTGAAGAGCCCACCGGTTTTATTGCCAACCATTTCCAAATAATCGTCTTCGGTGGGACAAGTTAGACTATCTCTCCAGAATAAATCCATACCCTGACCCCGATGAAGATTCAATAACTCTTCTGTATAAATCGTAATGGCTTGGGGATTGTTGAGTTTCTGGAGTTCTTGCAACGCGCAAAAGTATACATAATTTGCAGAATTGATCGTTTGCGCCGTGCCAAAAATACTGTGTGCGACAGGTAATCCGCGTCGCAGCAATGATGAATCTTCAACATCGTCGACGAGTAAGGATGCCGTGTGCAACATTCCCACGACTTTGGTAATGACCTCCAAACTCTCCGGTGGTACCTCCAGCCATTCATTGAATGCGGCGATCAATTGTTTCCTAATGTCCTTTCCTGGATGCGCCTCCAAATAATCGTATGGACCGAACAATATCTTTTCCTTCTCTGGAGCCCAAGAGCTCCTTCCATGAAATGCCATGTCGTTTTTTGTATATTTATTTGGATCTGGAGCTGAACCTCCCTGAATTGAAGGGTTCATGACTCCTGAGGATTGAGAAGATTGTGCGGTATGCATACTATTTCTCTGACTGATCCAATCGCCTTCAGGGACTGGACGCAGGACCGATTTCGAAGCGGGATGATTGATATTATTTTGACCGTTGGAGGAAGTTCGTGGAGGGATCGTGTTTGGAGAAGGAAAGTTTTCGGAAACCATAATGGAAGGACCTCTAGTTGGAAGAAGTCGCTGAAACATTTTGGGTCTTGTTTTATTTCACTCTTTTAGTTGATAGGCGGGGTGAACAAGAATGTGATAAATTGATGCGTAACCCTTGCATGGATTTCCGGCGATGAAGAAGGGGAATTTGTAATGAAGCTTGCTATTTCTGATTATTTGGATCCATTTACCAATACCGATGGAAATGTAGATAGATAGATGGATAGATAGCATGCGCGCGCCGTAAGTACAAGTAAGATAGATATATGTTGGCAGTCAGCAGAATGTAACGGTTACGGTTACTTTATAGTTTACTATTTGTTTATCGTTTACCCCAACTCCAGCTAAACATGATTAGTTTTGGTCGTGCAAAAGGCCGGGAGCTTGAGAATTTCTTCACGTGTTGAATGATAGACTTTCCGCAGATGTCTGTGAGAGTGAGTGTGGTGGTGATGGTTGCAGTGGTGGTGGTAGTAGTAATGGTAGTAGTGGCTGTGTGATATGTTCGTCTGATCGTGTGAGAATACAGATACCATGCATCGGTTCCAGGTACAAGTATATTGATGAACATGCCATATTGGAAGACATGAGGCTGAAGGTCGCTATTTTCTTCTTCCTCTCTTTATAAGAAGAAAAAGCTGTACGGACCTTGATACTTAGGTAGGTAAATATCGGGTATATATAGATATAGATATACATATATCTTGATAATAGATGCTGGGTAGCTACATAGTAGGTAGGGTATTAGGTAGATGTGAATATCCAGAGATCAAATAGTTTCATATAAATATACTGTTATTGCGTCATGTATATTTCAATATCATGATAATAATAAAAATAACAATAACAACAAAATAAAAAAAATAAACAAACTTCAATAGAAAAGAAAGGGAAATACCCACAGACAAACTCACTCGAACCACTGTCTGTCAATGCACTCTTCACTCCATATCAAGCAGCGAATACCGCAAGCTATCCTCGATCTCGCTACCTACTCCCCAGTATCTTCCCTGAAAGCCTTCCCGTCGCTTGGATTCGTTGCCCTGAGAACGATTATACCCCGAAACCATTATCCCAACGCTGCTTCTTGCAAAATTTCTAAAATAAGATAGATAGATAGATAACTACCTTCTTTCTTTCTTTCCCATACCTTCTCTTCATTTTCCTGTATTAACATATTCAAATCAATCCATATTTATTCCTTCTTTCCAATTATACAATTCAAATCATTCATTGCGATTTTGCGCAATCAATTAATCATTCAAGAATCAGATAACAAAAAATTCAATTCATTCACTCATTCATTCATTCATTCATACACGCCAACCAATCCACGCATCGAACACAAACACCAAAATTCAAACAATGGAAGCATTACTTTCTCTCTCTTTCGATAATATTTCTTCATATGATGCTTCCAAAATTCGCAAAGGTCTCCGACAGGTCGAAGGATTATTAGCACAAATTTGTCTATCCAATTCTCCAAGATCCAATGTCGATAAACGCCGTTCAGTGATTGACCCGGGAAAAGAACCTCCTCCACGAAAAGCTCTGAGTGAACTACCTAATGATGCCGCATTTCGAGAGTTCTTTCGATTACAGGAGGGTTTCGAATGGAATGTTGCTATGCGATTGGTTACTTGCTTGGATAGATTGATGGGAAAGACTAATGATGGCCAAAGTGATTTGTTAATAATTCAAACATTGGAATTGATCCAGGGGGTTCTCTTGTTACATCCTCCTTCCAGGAGTTTATTCTCCAGAGAACTATACATGAATGTATGTATCCATTCTATCAATCCCATTCTCACGCTTCCCGGAATGATATACATGATATGATACTAACATTCCACAGCATCTTCTCGATCTCCTCGAACCAGTCAATTGTCCCGCAATCCAATCTGCAACCCTTCTCACCCTCGTCTGTTCACTCATTGACACCCCCAAGAATACTCGCACATTCGAGACTCTCGATGGTCTCTTAACCATAACCTCCATTTTCAAATCCCGCGAAACAAGTCGCGATGTCAAGCTCAAACTCGTCGAATTCTTGTACTTCTACCTCATGCCCGAAACCCCATCACTACAATCATCAGGCTCATCAAACTCAATGGCACTAATGCAACGCAGTCCCAGCAAACTCCCCGTTGCAATCAATAATCGAGAAGAGTCGGGCAGAAGAAGAGCACAGAGCGAAAGCGAACATACCAAAACATTAGAGGAAAAACAAGAACTGCTCGGGAGATATCTCCATAATGTCGATGATTTGGTAGCCGATCTTCGAGAAAGTCATCCTTTTGGAGGAAGTATCGGGAGTTAATTTACGCGGTGCATGGAAGTTCTAAACGAGATATTGTGAAGGGGAAGGGGAATTGTTACAGATACTCACGCATGAAGATTTCTTTTGTACATTTGGACACGCATGTCACGCATTAATGGGAGTTATTGTTTGGTTAATCGAGATTGGGGCGTTGGAGGAATTCTATTTTATTTTATCTCATCTTGGATTCCGAGTTTCTTTTAGGAAATCCATTCGGGCGAGTCTAGAGTAGTTACATAGCAGTTGTCTAGTGCAAAGAAGAGAGTATAGATGACATGCAAGGAGATGTGTGCGTCGTCTTTGCATCTTCATGTTTACATTGATCGTATCAAGTTCTATCGAATACCATATCATTCTCCGTTCTATATCACATCACATCATGCCATGTCAATCTTTTCACAGTAATGTAAAATGTAAACGGTATTTCTCATTCCGAAATGTACCTATGTATGCACAGTGGAATTTGATTCTCCGAAGCTGGTGGTGGTGTCTTGGCCGCTGATTGATTGACTGAGGATGGGATGGATGTTGTGCATATTGCTTATGGTGGACTAGACTAGACTAGGAGACTGTGTAGGTTGGCGTGGTTGGAGAGGTTAGTTGGTAGTTGGTAGGTTGGTGGATGTATATACTAGGTACATACTAGATATGCTAGGTAGGGACATACATATGTATATATATATATATATATCTCTGCATTGGACTGGGTAGGTAGGTATACTAGGTTGATAGATGTGTAGATTGGTTGATTGGTTGATGTGTAGTGTAGGTTGATAGGTATTTACTTACATACTTACATACTTACTTGCATGTTTCGGTGCCGAGGATGGGATGCTGTGGGTGGGTGCAGGTGGGTTTATGGATGGATGGGAGATGGATAATAGGTAGGTACTTTTATATATATGTGTATATGCAGGTGTGATGTAGTATAATATGTTATGGTGTGGTATATCGAGGAATGATATTGAGAAAATTCACTGTCTGGTGGTGTACTGCATTTTGAGTTCGGGTTTGAGTCTTGGGTTTTGGGTTTATAAAAGTGATTTGGGAGGTGAGTTGATAGAGAGAGATGAGGGAGGGAGGGAGGGAATATATAATGATGATGTAGTGGAATAGGGGATTTATAATGATTGTTGATTGTTGATTCGTCAAGATAGTTAAGATTCTATCTAGGTAGATAGTAATTGAGGGTTCGAAGTTTGAATTTGTGGTTTTGCTTGAGAGGATAGGAGTAATGAATATCTAGATACTGTTAAATATTGACTAGTAGTTTCCTTCTTCGAAACTACTCGGTCTACTACGATATACTACTAGGATTTAAATATTTTGATTATCCAATCTTTATTTCTTTTTCACTTACTTATCCATACATTATCCAGTATCTTACTATTCTTCTACTCTGTGTAAAGTGTATCGTATCTCTCCCACAACCTCAAGGATGTCTCTCATCACACCATCCCAATAAACACCAAGACACCCACACCCAAAAATCTGACTCTCCACAAAGCAAACTCGCCCACTCACCCCAGAAGATATTGGTGATCCCATGTCCAGACCCCAGCTCCGATCCGTCAATCACGATTCTCGCTACACTCAGTATGCAAGTACATACATATCCCCAGCTGCACATCCCCGGTTCCCAAAATTATCAACGCCAATAATATCAAGCGATATCTACATATGGCTTACGGCTGACCTCAGCTTCTGCCTTCTAAATGTTAGGAGATGATTGAACCGGGACCGGGTAGAATGGATGTATCGAGATGTAAGCTCGAGGTAAGATACGATAAGACTGAATTTTCAATCGGAGAATTCGTTTGTTGGTTCGTTGATTTGATTTTGATGGGGGGGGGGGGGGGGGGATATCGCTCTTTTGCGGCTGTGGAATTTCTTTTCCTGCTACTTTCTTTCTTCGCTCTTTGCTTTTCTATATTCTTTTTTTTTTTCATCGGCGGTTCTTGCCCGAGGGGTTAAATTTCGTTATTATTACCCATTGCCATCAGTGTGCCACCAGTGGACGGAGACTTTTTACTTTTCCCCGCAATCGATTGAGGGCATGTTACATACCTATATATTTCTTGTATGCATATATCTCGGCATGGATCATTCTGTTTAAATCTCGCGATATAAACTAGTTTGAACTCTTCAAGATGCCGCTGTCGATATCGATATTTTCGCGGTCACCATGGCTGTTAGTATTCCTCGGATTGGGTTTCACGAATGTGGTACAAGTGCGGGGACAATTTGGAGCTGTGAGAATGGAAAATGAGGGGAATGTATTGAGTCCGAGATATTATATGGGATTGAATGAGGGGAGGTTGTTTGAGAGAGATAGTAAATGTCCAAGTGGATCTCATTCTTGTAATTATTCCCAATTCTTGATTTATCTTCCCATCCTGCATCCTTTATATCTTTCATAGCGCCGCAGATTTCAATTATATCATGCGAAAAACATCCACTGATTACAAGTTTTTTTCAAAGGTCTTGATATAGATGTAGCACAATGTTGTTTAAATACCGAATACTGCATCATATCCCCCTCCAAAGGTCCTGCTTGCTGCGCCATAGGCAGTAATTGCGATTCACCGTGTTCCTCCGCTTCCTTTCTCAGTAACAAAACCATCACTGTTTCCTCCACCACCACTGTAACAACAACATGTATTCCCCGCGCCTGTCCCTCTATCTCTAACTACCAATGCGCTAGTTCTCTCGGCGGAGGCTGTTGCAGCTATAACGCGCAATGCGTTTCCTCAGACGGCTCCAGTGGATGCGCCGTCACTATATTTCCTTCCTCAGCCCCCGCTCTCGTCTCCGTGATCCCATCCGGCTGCACAATCAACCAATTCGCCTGCGCTAGTTCCATGGGTGGCGGATGTTGCGATAATGGATTCGGCTGTGCGGTTCTCAGCGGTACAAATTACTGCGCTGCTACTACCGGCACCGGAACCGCTATACGTACAGGAAGCAATGGAATTCTGGCAACCGGAGTCTCAGACTCCAATACCACATCTGACAATCACGGTCTCTCCACCGGCGCCAAAGCCGGCATCGGCGTCGGAGTTGCGCTTCTCGTATTAGCATGCATAGGAGCTTGTATCTATTTCTTCACGATCCATCGTCGCCGAGCTCTCCAATCCAAATCCTCCTCTCATCCGGATATGGATATTCCATCCGCTACCATGTCTCAGATTTCCGGCTCTCGCTTCTCGCGTAAGTCGGAATCGAAAGCGGGATCGAAAATTTCGAAAAGACCAGGTGCGTCTCCGCATGGGAGACAGGAATCGGATTATTTTGGGACGACGGCGCCCAGTGGACCGTTTACGGAGAGCGCGGGGACAAGTCCCGGGTTTGGGAGTCAGAGGGGTGTGCCGGCGACTCCGCAGAGTCCGAATGATATTGCGGCGCCGGTGGAGATTGGGGAGAAGGAGAAGGGGGAGGAGAAAGAGGGGGATGGGGGGAGGAGTGGGAATGCGAGTGTGGCGACGACGCCTGGTGAGGGGTGGGAGTATGTCAAGGGAGGGAGGTTTCGGGAGGGAATTGCGGAGTTGGAATAAAGAGGAGGAAAGTTTCCTCGTTGAGGGTTCGGATGACGAAGTGCGAGATGCTATCTCGATATCACTTCTTTCCTCGTGTTTGGAAAATGATTTCGAGGATATGTTGGGTATTGCACATGTAAGGATCATGAGTATTATACGGTTACTAAAGATGTTTCTTATTAAAATACAATGCTAGGAAGATTGGGTTTTCGATATTTTCAGTCATATATCTGATTCCAGATTTAATCCTACTCACTCGCTTCTCACCTTCATCTCATTTCGTGAATACTGTTTGCTGACTACTCAGGTACTTCAATATGTGTAATTATTATTATTATTATTATTATTTTCTCAAACAGAGATTCATATCTCCCTTCCTCCCAATCTTAGATTTCCTATCTCAGATCTTAGGATGTCGGATTGTTACGAATTCGAAATTTTTTGGGGAATGTTAATTGTAAGAATTTAGGAGTGTTTTTGAAGGGATTTTGTGGAAGGGGACTTTCTGTGATTGTGGTTGTGATTGTGATTGTGATTGTGATTGGGGAAAGAGATGGATATGTATATGCATACTTTCTGAAGTTTCGGAGAGAGTTTGTGAGGTTTGAAGTGTGGAGGTGGGAGATGGGAGATGGAGAAAGGCAAGCAATCAATTTACCCGTCTAGTTATATATATTAGCGGGACGGTAGGATAAGCGATACATCATCCCTTCCTAGTCCCTTGGAAAGAATTTCCTGAAAGTCATGGGTCCTGATTTGTGTAAGTATGCAGGTCGATTTCAATACTACTTTGCTTTGTGAGTAGGTATGAGTATGTGGGAAGTGAATTGGTGTTGGGATGAAATTATAATACGGTATGTTGTTAGAGTGTGTAGAGATGATGTTATAACGTATTGATTATCTCAATTGACTTTATTCATGCTAATCCTACAAACAGGCTCGACAGGACAGAGAAGATGCAAAGCCGAAACCAAGGATTTTGCTCATTCTGCTACTTACAATTTATGCGATGATGACGAGTATCGCTTTAAATACCTACTGATCCTATCACAGCCACTTGACATCTCATCCCGTTCAAGTATTTGACCACTGTTTGAAACTCTTACCAATACTAATATAATACTACACTCAAATTCTGATGGAGTCAAAAACTTAATAAGATGACTTCAAATGACGCTCAAAAAACCAAACTTCAGAACCCAATTCGACGGTCTCGCTCATTGGATGTTTCGCCGCTATTACTGTATTACATGATATGGTGAGGCATGAAACTGTACCGCTTGGCGATAGTGGCTGTGAAGGCAATATTAAGCGGAATGCACTTGAGATTTCAAAAAGTTGCAAGCAAAGAACAATAAATGGGGGAAAGTAATTATATTATAAGGTACTACTATCCCGATTATCCTCCTCAATGCTATTTGCTACACCAAAAAACTTACACCGCACACCAGAACAGAAACAAAAACTTCGCTAACATCCATCAATAATCACTAGGTAGGTAGGTAAACAAAGACTTCCGTAGGGAAAGCCATGACACTTTTCCCTCTCGGTCGATTCCTCTAGGCCAAACCGAAGGAGGCAGGGCCGTTGTAGCTCTGGGTGCTACCAATGGAGTTTGGAACCATAACCAACTGGCTGTTGGGGAGCAAGTGGGAAGCAGTTGTGTTGCTAGCAGGAGAAACCGGTTGGGAAACGAAGAAGTTGAGACCGGCATCCTCGCGGGTAACCCAGAATCGGCGGGAGGAGTTGATGCAGGAGCCGCCCCATTGTGGGATGTCGGGGAGAGTTCCGTCGGTGTTCTCGGTGACGAGAGCGGTGCATTTGACACCGGTGCCTGGGGTCTCCATGGAGCCGCTTTGGATCACGGTGAAGGAGTAGCTGGTTGGGGGGTTAGTTTGAAGCTTGAGAAGAAGAGAAGAAGAGGAATCTTACAGGCAATGGGTGGCGTGTGGGATGCAGCTGGCGCTGAAGTCGGAGACATCGAAGACGTTGCTGCGCTTCTCGACGGCAGCAGCCGATGCAAGAGCAACGGTGATGGCGGAAATGATAGCGGATGAGAATTGCATATTTGCGGTTTGATGATTGATTTCTTGGTAGAAATTGAGTGAATTGGTTTAGATGTTGGTTATTGTGAGTGAAGATGATGAGATTGTTTGATTGAATGATGATTTACACAACAGGATACCTCTTTCTTATATATTCTTGCCATCGCTATACATTTCCTTTTTTAATGGAGTCTCCAGAGTGTATGATTAGATACGAGATGCACGATGTACAGAGTACACACAATGACGATCTGTGGAGCCGGCAATCCTCGCTCTCGTATTCAGTGGATGCTGTGGCTTCGCTGTAAGTGGGACGAGGCGAACGTCATTGTATTTAGGTTGCTTTTGTTTGCTTGTATGCATGACATTGTGTCCCTACATCACATCGTACGTTGGATAAAATTCTAAGCATATTTAGCATTAAAATTGAAATTGCTGGGGAGAAGAATTAATAGAGCCAAGTCATAGGTATCCTAATGACAAGTACCTAGGTACCACAAATTTACAATTAGATGTTAATAATTTTCTAATTTATTACACCGGTCACAAATGTCTAATTTTATCAGTGATGCATGCCAGAATAAAAATCACAACACCCTAAAATTTCCACAGAATCACTAGAATCTTCTATACAGATTCCAAAGTAAATCCTGCCGTAAGGTTATTCTTACGCTTAATTATCCCCGCAAATAGTATCAAGCATTCACGTACCGTCAGTACCGGACATATACCCGCTCGACCCGTTGCGAAACCCCCGAGATCTGCTCCCACTAGGTATTCAATACGAACCCCTATGAGGTAGGTAGCTCAAGGTAGACAGGTCAACGGAACAACGTATCCGAGTGTGTACCCGGTAGCCTCGATCGAATGACAAATTCTATGCGCACAAATAACGATGCATACTTTACGAGAAGATGGAAATGTACTACGGAGTTGTTAGGAGAATAAGTGACACAATTTACCTAAACAAATCGCACCAGCCGCACCGCATAGCCCCTTTTTGCCTTACTCACTCCACTCCCGTGTTTTTTGAGTGGGGTAAAACCCAGTTTGTGGAAAGTCTAATTGAACGATGCGTTATTCAACGTGCGTGCTTGGCAATTAGGGGTCAACTGGTCAAAAAGTGCTGCTGCTCCGTTATTCTTGCAATAATGATGTATGTACCTATTGTTGGCATATTTTTGTATCGCTTCGCTTGCAATCTTTCGACACTCGGCTGACCTTTGTTCGTACCTGTTTATGTAACTGGATTTTGTCTACGGTATGGATGGCCTAACGCTTTGATCGTTACCTGCTTTACTCAGGTCAATACGAGTGTTTGATCCATCGGCTGAGTTGTATTCTTCCACGTGTGGAATACTTTCTGAATTTGATGTGTCGACAGCACACCGCATTAAGCAATGCGGGATAAAGGGGTGAATAGAGTTGCTTGAAAAAATACTCACCGGTCGGTAAAATCTTCGTGTTGGTTTATGAGAAACCTATGTCTCCACGTTCATCTCAATTTTATTTCATTTCTCATTTGCCCGAGTTAAATACACAGTGGACAGGATCGTGATCAAAGTTTTGAAAGGCAGATCACACCGGTTTCCAGAACATTGAATGCCACGAAATGTCAGATTTCGTATTCCTCATCTCTGATTGTTTTGAACTAAAGATTATCAAGAGTAAAGAGTTATTTGCTACGAACTTAATCGCACATCGAGGTTTCGGTGTTCTATCAATATGATCGAAAAGTGTTGAGAGTATCCGTTGACCATGCAATCTTCCACAAATTCTAAGAACCATTATAACGAACGACTAAATTTCGGGCGTTCTCCAACTACCCAGGTCTGTTGGGTATCAATTAGATATTAGAGCTATAAAAGTACACCTTTGTGAGATTTGGACGAACTTTGTTTTCCCACGACCAAAGCCGACTATCGTGTTTGTGCAAACCAGCTCTTGAGGAGTAATCATCATCTAGTACTTTGAGTAAAATCCATCAAGTCATTACAATCAGCAGCACAGCAAAAGAAGAAGATAGGAATACTGATACAATATTTCATTCTTTTTTGGTTTCGATCACAATCTAACTTCTACCTCCTATTCTTACATCGTTTTAATCTGACGCGCATCTGCCTTCAGGAGGCAATAGTAGAAACAAAAGGTAATTCCAGCTGCCCCCATTCAATAATCAATTATACTGGATACAAAGAAGTACACCATTGACGCGCCCTCGCGGGTGCTGTCAGTTGTGGGATGGTTTGGCAAACTCAGGCTCCATCATCTCGGGACATTCTCTTTCTTTCCCCTTGGCGATTTCAGCCATCTCTTTAAACATCTCACCATTATGCTCCGGAATATGCGGCATGAAGTACTCGAATTGATACCTCTCATAACCTGGAATCGGGGCAAAGGAGTATTATGAACATAATCTTCTTCCGCAAGCTTAATAATCGCTGGGTATCAGCTCCCTGTTGATTGCCGTTGGGGGTGACCATCCTTCCCCCATAAAACCAGTCACCAAAGACGTGCCATTTTTCTCATGGAACTATAACGACCCAAGGTCCACAGGCTCTGGTGTCCTGTATCTGGTGGCGAGCTTTCTCCAAGGGTTCCCATGAGATATTACCGATATTCGAACATGAGAGAAACAATTGACACTACGCAGTTCGTCACTGAATGGCATCGCTTTTTGGCCAGCAGGCAAAGGACGCTGACAAATCTCAAGGGTTGCTTCATAGTCATTCTTGGCTCTTCCTTGAGGTGTTGGATGATTTGTCTCCAGATGCTCCCTCGAAGATAAAAAGCCATGCAAATAAACTCTTGGAGCGTTGGCGCAAAAGCCTGGAATGCGGTCCAATATTTGCTATTTTCCGAAAGGTGGCATTCTGAGAGAGAATGGGAATGGTAATTCGTCCGTATGGTTCAGCTCCGCCATGTTCATGTATCTGTAAGTCTTTCGACGGCCCGGTTGGGATAGTAAGGTCGACTGCAGAGATAAATGGGTGGATGTTTTGAAGACTGTTCTCATTTGCTTCCCAAAGACCACGAGGTATGTTACCGGAATGTATCAAAGCCACAAGCTGATTCATTGTTTGTGCGTCAAACATTTGGTCGCCAGAATGTTAGCATTAAAACACGAAAGAGATATCTGTGCATTCTAGAATTCAATTTGATAACAGGAGTAATTGGGTAGAAATACATACTTGAACAAAGTTCTCTTCAAAATCTATGCCGTATCGTTATTTTGATCCAACTAAAAGTTGATGATCTATGAGTTGAAGTCGAGCAAAATTTTTGTTATTGTTTATGTTCAGGTCTGGGAGTTCCTGGAAAAGCAAAATTCGATTTGTTACTCCTGTTTAAACCCATCTTCGTACTTTCCAGGTGCTTATTTAGTATCAAGGAAGAGGAATTGTGTGTCGTTACTTCGGCTTCGAGTTTATTTTCTTCATGGTTATACGTATATGTCACAAGTGGAAGGAACGAGATGGTCAATAGCCTTGCGCGTGAAAATATCTAGAAACGAAAAATAAGCTATAATAATTTGTCTCTTTCCCTCTCTGAATGTACGCTTGATTCTTGTGTATTGAAATTCGTTCGGATTTTATATTCAAACAAATGAACTTTGAAAAACGACTACAATTCTAAGACGCAACCGAGTAGTCACCACATTGAGCAGCTTATTTATAGCCCCCTGATTCCAGTTTTATTCCACAAGGCCTTTGAATCCTTTATCCAAAGAGCTTCTTGCAATCAAATACTATAAGACTATTCGGCCCCCTTCAATGTACTTTCTGGCAGTCCGACTAGACACTTTCTGATGAGGAGGCACTTACAAAAGAAAAGTTATCATCATTAATGCAAAAAGGACTGCCTACTTCCAGCATTTCTCCTCTCTTGACAAACTCCTTTGGCAAGAGCTTTCATGTTTATTTTTCTTGAGGCTCAATAGGGCCACTGCCATTCCCCCATCTACCCAATGCGAACTTCCATTGGAAAGGTTCCAGTGACGAAAGCCCTGAATGGGCTTGCAATTCACGAATAACTGTTTCATTCAGGATGATCAGACCACCTTTATAATGTTGTCATTCCCTTCTGTATTGACCACTTCACAGTCACCCCAAAAGGAGGGTTTGGTATTAGTAGTTCACTATACTTTCAATTAACGATCCTTCGGAACTTCAGTTCCAACTTGAAGAGAATAACAAATAGCCTTGTCTGTCTTTTTGAAATTCACAATTCAATTCACTGCAATCCTCAGATCGGAAACTCTAGACTGCCAAATTTGTCCCCATGATATTCTTCATTGGAACTCGCTCCCAGGTCGAATTGAAGCTCGCGCAGACAGCTAAACCATATCCACAAATTTTGCCTTCATCCCTGTACGATGCGCATTTGCACGTGCTCCTACTATTAGCGCAGTAGTTGAAGCACCTCGGCTATAAGTTATATAGAATCTTGGAAAACTTTGTATTAGATTATATTTGCAGACCATCTTTTGAATCTGTATATATTCAAAGAAAAAGAAGATGTAAGATCAATCTGGAGCATCTGGTCGTATCGCGTTCCGCCAGTGACTGATATGATTACTGGTCATTCACCTAGTCAATTCAAATCGTTGGTTCTGCTGAGTTGGCAAAGCCACTTCGATAGGCTGGCATGTTCTTCAAGGTTTGCAACGACACTCTCATACTCCCCTCGAATCGATGTATCTCATCTAGACTATCACATGCTGACTATAATATAAATTATAGTGGCATGCCCGTGGACGTCGTGGAAGTATTTCGGCAAGATGGGATCGCAAAATATGGCGATACTTGTTCGCTGATAAAAGTCAAATATCTACCAAGGAGCTTGTGTGACTGTCAAGTAATATATTCAAACAGTGACAAAGAAGTGGATTGCACTGTTCTTGCTTTATTATCGGATAAGTCATTGGAGAATGTGAACTGTGATATGAAGTTCATGGTGACAATCCAAGAAAGTGACAAGATCTTTATATTCCCGAACAAAATTATGGTCTCTAACCATTGTTTTCTCCATCAATTATTCTATCGGTCTATTTGCCTTTGCGAAATCAGGGATATGTATGATTGATCTGAAACGCAGTTTCGAAGGAGTAAAAAGAAAACCTTGGACTATATCATTTCCCTGGGATAAGAAGTTACTCGGCAAGGAATTCACCATCATCCCTAGAACGAACAATCTCTTATATGCTGCTGTTGTTTTAATTGTTTCGGTCTCTTATACCGCCAGAGACCACTATATCGGGACACCATTGACGAGTTCTTGGTACGTCGAGTACTCTATGCCAAGCGCTACAATCTTGAATGCTCTGGCTCCTGTTCTGGTCTAAGCTTTGTAACCAGGAATTTCATGGACATGATATCATTATCTTCGGATGTATTATCTTGCCTATACAGTATGTCCAACAGTCTGCCAGTACTCCGTTTGGATGGCGAGCTAAACGGATTGAATAAGATTCTATAGGATCATATAGATTGTTGGAAAGATTTCAATATAAACATTTCGGATTAGATAGTCTAATTTTGAAAGGTTCAGATTGTAGTCTGGACTTTTGGACTATATAAGCTTTATCACATCATACACAAATCTTCAAGATGTTTAGGAGTTTTAATAGCCAAGTTGGAAAGTTGAAGATTTGTATTATTATTGAAGCAAAATAAGATCACAAGATATCACACAATCTCACGTGAATGTGTATCCAGTCCAGAAATCCAGACGAGCTGTACTAGCAGTCTGGCTTGCTTAGTATTTGAAAATACAGATGAAATATTTGATATGTAATTGGTTTGAAGCTTGACTGCTTGATTCAAATCATCTAATCCGTCCTGCAGTCCGGACTATTGGACACACTGTGCCTACGTTCTGTCTTTACGCGTATTCTTCAGAATATCTACAATATTTACGTATCCAAATGCTTCTGCTCTTGATATTGGTGTTTGGTTATCCATATCTCGCGCATGTATATCAATTCCTTCAACAGCAGCGATCACGCGTACAATATCCTCGAGACCTAATGTTGCCGCCCACGAGAGTGGAGTGCGTCCATTTTTGTCTCTTCGATTTGCATCTACTTTCCCTGATGACAAGAGCACTTGAACGGTCCTTGGGTCGGATTTTTCCAGCGCCCATGCTAGTGGTATCCGCCCGTCAACATCTTCTGCATCGGCTCCAATGCCGTTACATTTGATGAGGTAATCGACAACCTCATAGTGCCCGCCACCTGCAGCCCATGATATCGCATTCCTCTGATCTTTATCCTTACAAGACATCTTTAGTTTTCTACTCTCGAGTAACAGTTTAATTACCTCTAGATGCCCAGCCGCAGCAGCCCACGATAAGGCATCTCGTCCAGAGAAATCTTGGTTCTGACAATACAGTTGATCTATCGTCAACAAATGTCTAACAATTTGGGTTTCACCACTTTCGGCCGCCCAAGAGAGTATGTTCCGCCCTTTTTTGTCAACATGATTAATGTTTGTGCCTGGGTTTTGTGAGAACAACTCCACGATATCCAAGTGCTTTCCGCCAACGGCCCAAAAGAATGGTGTCCAGTTGTTCACATCCTGAACGTCTAATTTTACGCGAGAATCTTTAAGCAATGTTTTGACGATATCAACATGGCCATTACTAGCCGCAAGTGACAATGAGTCTCATCCCCCAATGCCTTGTACATTTGTATCTATCTTATCAAGATTGAGAAGTAGTTTTACAACTTCCAGACATCCAAATCGAGCTGCGATGATCAGAGGATTTAGTGCTATTGAGACAGTCATGCCCTGCCAAATACGAGTTCTTAGAAAATCAATAATCTCGATGTTTCACTTTCTAGATGCTCAATACAAAGCAGTCTCTGTGATAGTCTGATCGTGCTTATAATTTCTTGCTAATGACGCACCCAGTATTTCGACGTGACCAAAGTAGCATGCGGCAATCAATGTATCAAAGTTGGAAGGGTACAAATAACCTGGTTCTGCGAAAAACCAAAAGTAACGAAACCAATTCTTAGGAAAATTCTGACTCATGTTCAGCAGACTGAAGGCAGACTTAGAAGCACTTGTCTTTGCTGATCCTGATCTCGAATAGTGTTCTGACCAATATCGAGAAGAGTAATCGAAAAGAGTATGAGCAGCAGCGATATCTTGGTATGTGTGATAGCTTGTGTGTTCAATTTCTTGGAGAGTGATATCTTCCTCGAGTTCGAATGCGTCCCAGAAAGCATCCTTGTCCTCAGATTGTACAATCTCAGGCAAGTGATTATCAGTCGCATACGCGAATTTATCGACAGCAAAATCCTCCAATAGAAGATATGACATCGTTGCTTCAGTCAATAAAAAGTTGGCTTTCTCGAATTCAACGCCGAACACTTGAGATACAGGATTATTCTTCCAAGTCCAAAGGTTTTGCAAGAATTCCTTGGCAGATTGGTGCACGAGGGATACTATATCATCAGATATTCGTACCAATGGACCTAGTATGCCCTGGATAGTTTCGCTAATATTTTGCTGGCACTCCTCCTCGACTTGCTCCATATTTCTATGGTGGGGCTGGATAGCCAGTAAGATTCGAAGTTCGTCTAGCGAAAGTGAGCGCATGCTACCAACAATAAAATGCAGTAGCTTATTTGCTATGTTCTGATAATCCGAGTGAATAGTCAGTAGAAAGCGCTCGTAAGTAGCTGTTAATCCCTTTGGGAGTTTGTTAATGATTCGCTGAAAGTCATTTTGGGAGGTAAGGTATGTTCTCTCTAGAATATGGAGAATTACAGTCACCCAGAGGAATGTTTGGTCGGCTCGCGAATATAAAGCATGTTCCAGAAACTCCCTTGTTTCAGGGCGGCACTGCGTCCTTCTTACTATGGCATCAAGTCTTGTCCGTATGACTAAATGAAGATCGCTTTCGTTGTTCGAGTTGAGGTTCTCAATTGATAGAGTGTGCTCGGTGCTTTCGCGCGCCAATGTATATTTTCGCCACAACAGAGGTCGGCTGGTGATTAGAAATCTTATACCATGTGTACCAGAAAGGTTTTTTTAGCCCACAAGTGATGCAATTGCTCTTAACAAGCGATCTCTTGTATTATCTTCGCATTCATCGATAGCATCAATAATGACGTTTAAATGGCCGACTTTTCGATCATTTGTTATAGCCGTAAATATTCTCCAGAGTTCGTTGAAGTTATCTGTCAAATGAGCTCCTTGCATATCATAAGCCGCCTTCACATGTTTTATCAAGACACGTCGTCGTACAATAATTTGATATATGAGGCTACGAATAATGGCTTTCGCATCTCTTTGCGCTTCAATTTTTTCATCACAGAAAAAGCAGCAAACAATCAACTTGGTACCCGTGGAAGAGATGCTGGATCCAAGATGTTCGAGTAAAAATGCTGACAAGATAGTCTTACCACTGCCCGAATGCCCACTAACCCACAAAATACATGCCTCTTTTTCTGTTGATAGCCAACGGACATATTGTGGATTAGTGAGCACCCATTCACAAGTGCCCTCGACGCGGCTAGGTAAGATAGACTGATACTCTAACATGTCTGGATTGTTGAATAAAGAGATACAAAGACGTTCTGTCTCGTTCAGTGCTTGCTCCTGTTAGCTCAAGTTTTCCTCCGTAGATCTAGAATGGCAGCACGTACAATAGACTAATGATGCAAAAGTCTTTTGACTTGGTGAATTTTCGGCGGCAATCCAGTGTTCTCATTATCCGTACTCCTTACGAGCGATTTTATCTTTATGAGTGATAAGGATCGTTGCAGTTCACCCACCACTTTCTGGTAACCATCCTCGGTCCTGTCAGCAAATCTGCACATAGACATATGATTCGCGTTGATAGTCTGAATTCGCTCACTTCCCGTAAGAATAGATGAGATATTTTCAACAACCTATGGAATGGAGATGATCAGTAAAAATGCAAGGAACGGCAGATTAGAGCTGACTTTATGATCAAATTTCCCATAATTCACTCCTGTCATTCCCTGTGCTCCTTGAAATGTGCAAACCTCAAAATGTCGATTCGGCCGGTCATATAAAGAAATGAACCCTTCATGGATGATTTCGAGGTCCGAACTGTTGATTTTAAGATTCCGGATGCTTTGATCGTTCGTACTAAAGCCCACAGCGGACACGATTCTGCGCACAACCTCGCCTAATTCACCCATCTGACTACCGCGGTGAGGGGTACCAAGAAAAGAAATTGCTATCGTAGAAAGATAGATATCATTCAAATTCTCATAGGGTTCAATCGCAGCGCGCCGTATCACCTAAACGGACGGTCAATAGCCTCGATTATGATAGCTTGTATGAGTGACGCGTAAGAAGAATTTGCTTACATCTTTCACGATAATTCCTTGTCATCGTCAGCAGAGTAATCGTGATGCAATCGGACAATCCACTCACCACCCATAGAATGTGCAATAAAGACAAGGGGACGTTCCTTTCTAAAGCAGTTTTGTTTAGTAACACGATGATATAGAGATATAAGAAACGTACACAATCCAGGCGCTTGTTGCTTAGTAAGTAAAGAAGATCCTTTGCATATGCGAACATGTTGTTCTTGTTTGTCGGACCTCTAAAGAACTTGGCAACGACAGAATCATAACCCCAAGTAAATATCCTCGTGTTATTGCAATTATTTGGCAAAAGATCCAAAGGCCAGTATACCTCTTTTTCAGTTGGGTTTGTCTGAGAAACTCTAGCTTGGGTTTGCCTCTAGAAAAATATATTTTTGAGACTTCGGCGAGATTCGTATTTAGTCGTGGCTTGTGAGGAAAAAGTCAGTATTCGGTATGTCTTTGCTCTGATGGTTTTTTGCGCACAGTATTTCTTTTTGTTGTCCAAGTTCTTCGAGGATGGCCTTGTAAGCCATGAACCTTTGAAAGACAATACTATGGTTAGCTAATATTAGTTGTGTTATGCCTGGCTTTTGGAGAGAGACTTATTACTCTGCGATACAGTCACTAGGCTCGTGAAGCACAGACAGCCCTATGTCGTGTATATCCATCGATGCGCCCTGTTATCTCGATCAATGTTCCGAAAACCACCGAAGCATATAAGATATTCCACAAACCATTATTCCTTAATGCTGTGAGTACGACAACGTTCACAATCTCGAGCGGAGTGTGGCACGACGATAGTATGTTTCGAATTGAATATGGCGATTGTGGTTTTTGCAACCGCAAGCAGTGATTATGTCAGCCAATCGATAGGCACCACCAGCACACCACTATCTATTGTCTTGCAAGGTGCTTGCACATTTCACCACTATTGCAGTTCGAAAAATGTTATTGGAGTCCATTGTCGGCGACATGGATTCACCAACGGAGGTAAGTTCTTATTACCGATATCATACCACCGTCGCGCCGACGTACATACAACATGAGAATTCGGTATTTTTACTCCTCTATGTCATTTTGACTCCACAATGCTGTTTTGTGGCATCTCTACTCTTCGGAAGAGTTTTTTCTTTCACGATGAAGCAGGTAAAAACCCGAGCGATTGGCTGGTAATGAGATAAAAGAGGAAGAATCCCTATCCGAGCACATCATCAATGAAGAAAGGAGTTCGAAAGAAGAACTCAAGAATATTTCAACTAGGCTTGCAGCTGAGAACAATTCTCGACCAGAGAAATCTGAGGAAAGCGATACGGTTCAGAAGAACGATATTCCTGACGAAAAAACAGTACTCGAACAGCAAGAAGTTCCATATACATCATTCTCCAAGTGGGAGAAAAGACATCTCATGTTGATCGCTACATTCGCCACTTTTTTCTCCCCTTTTACAACTCAAATCTATTTCCCGGCTATCAATACCATTGCTGAAGACTTACATGTCACCAGTAGTCAAGTAAATTTGAACAGTCACAACTTAATATGGTAAGTCTCGTCTTATCCTTGCTACATCATCTCACACAAAGCCATAGATTCTCCAAGCTATAGCTCCTGCTTTCATTGGTGGTTTCTCGGATCAGCGGTGTCGTCGCCCGGCTTACATTATCTGTTTCACGGTTTACATCATATCCAACATAGCTCTCGCTCTCCAAGACAACTATGTCGCTCTCCTTATTCTCCGTATGGTGCAATCAGCCGGTGGATCCGGCACTGTTGCTTTAGCAAATGCTGTAGTAGCCGACATTGCCACTTCCGCTGAAAAGAGGAATTTTTACGTTGGTTATGCATCTATGATGGCTGGATTTGCACCTGCAGTTGGTCCTATTCTTGGCGGTATCATAGCCCAATACACCAGCTGGAAGTGGATTTTCGGATTCCTAGCGATTTTCTCCATGGCCTTTTTCATTCCACTTCTTCTTTTCATGCCTGAGGACCTGCAGGGAAAATAGTAGGCGACGGATCAATACCACCACCCAAATGGAGTCGTTCATTCACCAACATCCGTAAAGAATATAAACTCTTAAAGCAGGGTATTACTCCCGATTACTCAAAACGCGATCAATTGGCCGCAGCCCGGAAATTACGCTTTCCAAATCCATTGGCGACTTTACGAATAGTATCAGAAAAAGAAGCCGCGCTTTTATTATTTTATGCCGGAATCGTCTATGCAGGTTTCTATGCCGTCATTTCAGGAATGCCTTCTCAATTCCACGATATATACGGCTATGACGATTTAAAAGTCGGTCTTATGTATCTTCCCATCAGTGGCGGATGTTTCCTCGCCGCTTTCACACAGGGTAAAATCATCGACTGGTCTTATTTCCGGGAAGCTCGTCGCTTAGGAATCACATTTGTGAAATCCAGACAACAGGATCTATCTCATTTTCCCATCGAAAAAGCACGATTGCAAGTAGGATTTCCCATGATTTTGCTTGCAAGTTTAAGTACTATCACCTATGGATGGATATTGCATTTGCGGGTAAATATTGCAGGACCTTGTGTGATTTTGGTAGTGCTAGGGTATACGTTGATTGCTAGTACGCAGGCTGTTAGTATTCTGATTGTGGATGTTAATCCTGAGGCTGCGGGGACGGCGACGGCAGCGTTTAATTTGGTGAGGTGTTTGTTGGGGGCAGGAAGCACGGCTTTGATTGTACCGATGGTGGATAAAATGGGGTTGGGGTGGACATATACTTTTATTGCGTTGTTGTATGTTGTTTTGAGTCCGATGTTGTTTGCGGTTATGAAATGGGGGCCGGGCTGGAGGAGAGAGAGAACGGAAAAACAAAGGATTGGGGAAGGGAGGAAAACAGACGAGGAAGATGTGAGTGATGGCCAGGATAAGAAAGACCTTGGTGATGGGTAAAAGAAGGCGAAATGTTGTATTGGTGGAGTTTAATCGACCTTCATACCCCGAGGAAGCTGAGCTGAAGAAGTAGAACGAACACAAATAGACCTTACCTTTTCAAGTAAACAGTACAAGTTAAGGATACCTGCACATAGCTTTTTGCTTTGTTTTGAGAATAAAATGTGTTTGGTGTATGAGAGCAACAATTCATCGGGACTTCCACTAACTGCAAGATGGCTCAAAAAATCGAGGAAAGCAACAAAAATTCCCCGAGAACGTAAACATTTTCTTCTTTCCTCGCCAACAATCAATCCTTGTTCCAATCATTCCGCGCTTTGAAGCTTCTCTAACCCCTCTCTCCTTCCAGTACTTTCTGGATCAAGATATGGTCTTTCACCTAGACTCACAGCCCGTTGGCCAAGCTCTCTCGCCCAGTCCCAGATTTATGTAATCAGAAGTGGCGACGTGATACTTTTTTCAAAAAACTCGTTAGCTTGCGGCTGCTATAAATTTGGGGGGTAGTAAGAATCGTACATTCGACCTGTTTATCCCAAATTGCCAAATCGTTGACATTCTCCCAACGATGTCTCACTTGAAGATCGTGGTTATCAACCACAAGTCTCAAAAACCACGTTAGCAATGCATCGCTTTCGATAGTTGTGAGTTCGTTGATATGGGAGACATGATGGCCAAGTGCAAAGATCGATTTCCACTTTATTTTCCTGTGTTAGCCTTCAGATCAAAGTTAGACAAATGGGATGCGTACACCTGTGACAGGATTTGTTCTAACAACCGGATGAACAGCTTCCAGCTTTTCTCCCACATTTTCTGGCGCACCTCTTTCTGCTGAATAAAGTTTAAATCCGTTCTTCTCTGCCGCTTTGTTAAATTCCGGTTGCGCATAGGTAGCTGTTAACGTCTCAAGAAACTTCTGTACAGGTTTCGAGATTCGATCGTAGACCTCATATCCAGAAGCCCAAAGTGTATCACCTCCAGTTTTTGGAAGTTCAGTCAGTCGAAGTAAGGCATAATCTGATGGAATAGGTTCGAATGTGATGTCGGAATGCCAGCCTTCTTTAGCACTTTGACGATGCTTGGCTTCAAAATTTCGGTCGTATATCTTTTGGCTTGGCAGATGAAATCACACTTATTTCATCATCTTTCCCGCCGTGCTCACGACCGGAGTTGGACACAGGATGAATGTGCTAGGATAGTGTTAGATGTTTAGATATCTCGAGCGAATGATACGAGGTTTACTTACTAACTTAGACGTTGAAGGCTTGCCCGAAAGCTCACCGAGACGTTGGACAAGTTCTTTTTGAAGGTCATTCGTTATATCGTCTTGCTTACGGAAGAACACAACGCCCCGCTGAGAGACTAAATGATAGGTAAGCAGTTGATATTGATAATCACAACGTGTGGGATTTTGAATTACTTGTAATAGCCAAATCTCGAAGCAAGTCATCTGAGCTGGGGGCATGAATCCATTCTGCGAGATTTACTCCAACATATTCACGGCCGATGATTGGAGTGACGTCGAAACTTTCGAATTTATCTAGAGTGCCACTGAGTTTCAATGGCTCTCGGTGTTGTTCTTGAGGTGTGCCACTGGGAGCTACTGCAGAAGGTGAAAGCTTCTCACTATTTGGTGCTTCCTGAGATTTCGTGCCATCATTATTAGTTTTATCTGATGATTGAGGTGCGATCTTTTCGCGAATGTTCTGAGTGGTTTCAGAGATAGCTTCGATCACTGAAGGGGACATTTTAGTTTGAGAATATGGAGACGTGACAGGTGCACTAGCTTGAATGAATCGAAGAATTGGTAAATGGTGCAAAATTAATGGATTTTATGAGAGCAAACTCCTATTGATATATGCGAATTTCTTGACTGCCAATCTGATTCCTGGGCTACATATGCGATGGCGACAAAGCTTTGGATATTGACATCATATCCTGAGACTATAGGTTGAACATTATACCAGAGCATTCTTGAGATTACCATGGTCCCGACTTCCTGGTATAGACTCAACACAGAACCCGATATGCCCGTGACACTAATCAGGACGGAAAGCCTATCGAGAACGAAGATATGAATATTGGAACAATGTTTCATCATATACTGGTCACTTGATTGGAAGATAAGATGATGGCAAGAAAATGACCAAAAAGAAACGGCACCTATCTAGCAAATCATACAATGATTTCCCGATGCATGGGAAATGATGACAATATCCTAGACTGTTGCGTGCGAGCGGGGTGAAAGAACTCATGTGAGCCACTCGAGCATCTCTCAAAAAGACATGCCACCGCTTCAAGTATCTTGTATATAGCACTAGTGCCTTACCATTAGAAACCTGAATATCGTTGAAAGACAAAAAAGACGCAAAACGCGATATAACGGCCGAGAATGGGCAAACGCGCGAACTATATTTTTGGTTTGGATCACGTGTGCACGTGCGTTTAATTTCCCATCGTCTTTCTTCGATATCGACACAGATTCTACAATTGTACCTTCCAAAGTCATCTTCGTCAATCTTGCGCAAATTCTGTGCCTTAATTATTGTCAGGAAGTTTGCTCCTGATATCGTCATTATGATATTGCGGGGTTCCAAGTTGATGACAAGAGACATCGATCAATTACGAACGTGACCTTTGCAGCCATGGCCAAGTCGCGATTTTTTGGAATATTGTAAGATCTTTCACATTTCATGATTTGGGAGGTAATATTCAGTGGTTTAGTTCTCTTTTGTCTTATGGAGCTTCCTTCATGCATCGATTTATATATTTCTTATTCGGCGAAAGTTTTGTCTCTCTATCGCATGGTTTTAGAAATAATTGCCTTTGAACAGCAATATAAGGTAGTTCAGATCATTCCGATGACCTTATTTTGCCCATAACTGACAGCACTCAAGGCAAAAGCTACCAATATCCATAGTAGCTTCTCAATTTCTCCCAATATTTCCACAACTTTTGGTTAGACAATAGTGATAATGGTGTTATCAAGGAAGCAATCGGCCTTCCGAGCCTGCAGTTACGCCGCAACTTTGTGGACTTTCGGTATGATCTTGGATTCGCTGTTCTCCGTCACAATTTGTTTTGTATTGTTGGATTCTTGTTGGCAGTTGTACTTGAGATATTGCGAGATTGGCTCAAATAAAATTCGCAATTTTTTGGATCGACCGGACTTCCCATAACTTCGGTCCTCCATTCATGAAGTGTTCCAACCACAAAATTTCGCCAACGAGTGGTTGCGGTATTGGTGGACTTCGTCATGAGTGAAATTGGTCGGCATGTGTAACAGCCATAGTAGTGCTATCAATTCCAACAAAGCAACCGTGTTTGATTGACTTTTGATTTGTTTATTGCCAACAATAACACAAATATTGGTATTCGCAAGCGCCTCCATAAAACTCTATCCTCGATTTTAGCTCTGGGAGAACGCACTACTACGTTGGTCGTCACTGCGTCTTCCTCTCAATTATCAGCAAGAGAAAAAAACCTAACAGACCATGGTTATGTTCGTGACCAAAAACATCGTGCCACTGTTCAATGTACTTTCAATCAGTTCATGGACTATTCAACTTTTGCAAAACAGTCGTTTCCCAGCTGCGATCTCGAAATTGGCAAAGCACAACAGGAATATACCAATTCTGGGTAAATCGGGTACCCCACTTCGGGCCACCCTCTTTTTGGGCCACCTTGAAAAAAAGCTCACTGCAAGAAGGGACCTCTCTTATTATTCGTTAATAACTTCATAACGCTTTGAATCAATTAATTTAAAATTTTGATATATTATTATTTACATTATATCTAAAAACATATACCAAAGTTGATATTAATCGGCTTTATGTGCAATAGTGAATAGGTTATTCAATCTGACAAGCCGCTTCGGATTATGGAATTCCAAGAGTTATTTTTCAAAACTGTATAATGGTTACCTATCTTATAAAAAGGTATGCAATATATGCAAAAGATAGTCTTGATGTAGAAGAAAGAAAAAGATTGGCAGATTGGATATTAGTTCAAGAGTCTTGGGTACTAGTCCTAACATATCGGTAATTCAGAAAATTGGAGAGCGTTTTTTTCGATATTAGAGGAGGTGATTTTACACTTGGGGAAATGATTAGGTTACGAACTTTCTTTAAAGGAATCTAGAGATTAGAATTAAAGACAAGTTAGAATCGATTCAGCATATATCAAAGGTGTTAAACTATCAATACTATTAGTCAATGGTTTCCCAACAGTTGGATTTTTGCTCTCAATTTTAATTATATTAAGTCCTCAATACTAGTATAATATAAATGAAGCAGGTATACCAAAAAGGCTAGAAACTAAATGGACTAGTTCTAGAAAGCTCAGAATGTTTGTTTTTATTTAGAAAAAGAAGCCTGGTTTCTAGAGCTTGGATATCATTTATAAAATGTAATCTCAACTGTGGGGAGAGCTTTTGATTCTCTCATTATATTGAAGGGAAAATCAGTATAAATAATAATGGTTTTCTGGTTGATTTAAAGCTTTTATAAAGGGTGGCTTTTCACTGCTACGATAATAGGTGGACTACGAATGATACTGCCCTAGAATGACTTAAAAAGGGTCGTTATACCTTAGACAAGCCCCCCCCTCACCGAATGAGCCAAGACTCTTTATATTGAATGGATATGGAACTATGAAACTATTGAATTTATATATAAATGCTTTAAGCATAATATACATCTCTGATTCCTTCCATTATATATATTATATATCCTACAGCCTCTTGATTTATCTGTATTCTTATCTCTCAAAAGAGTATAACAGACATTACCTCAATAAATTAATCTCTTTATCGGATTCCTGGAGTAGTTGGAAAACTAATTTCCTCATATACTATCAGAAGCACAACTGGATAGTTTAATAGAGCATAATATACTATCTGAATAGAAAGCTTCAGATTTATGATCTCTAAATCGCACTAAGTCTATTATGTTTAGATGTTGTTTAAGAATCGTAATAAGGAAATTACAAATCAGAATTTACATTCTGATACATAATCCTATGTATCAATAGAATAAAGACTTTGTAATTTCAATTTTTAAAATCTTTCGAAAAGTTAGTGATTTAAGATTACTATTTGTATATATTTTTTTGGACTAACGCGATTGATTTTCTACTTGTTGCTAGTTTTTTAGAAACATTTACTACGGGATTCGATATTAAGGATTATAAAATTCTGTAGTCTGAATATCAAATAAAGCAATTAGAATATCAATTGAAGCAAATCGTTTTTAAAAAGAAGTACAAGGTGAAAACTAATTCAAATTCGAAGTTTTCTAAGATTAAAGAGATTAGGGAGGTGTAAATTGTGGTGGGAGATTGTAAAATTGATATAGGAAATGCTAATGATAATGATGAAAGTGTAGCCTCAAGTATTTATTATGATGCCGAGTAGTTGTTGAATAAATGATGTTTTAAAACTATATAATATGAATTTTAAGGTGGCTCACAAAGAGGGGTGGCCTGAAAGTGGGGTACCCGACTTATCGAATATTCCGAAATAGTCGTCCTAGCGCCAAAGTGGATATGCTGACATTCTCGCCAACATGAAATGCTGACCGCGTTTGTCAACAGTGGGATTGTAATGCTCACTGAATTGCGCCTCAAATGTACAGGTAAGGCTAGCAGCAGCATCATATAAAAGCCGAGGTAATCAATTTACGTCAAAATTATATATTGGAGTCAATTCTTAGTCTCCTTTCTCAGTATAAAAAGCGTCTACTGCTTATCCCAAAAACGATTATCCATCAATAGCAATCAAGATGATCACAACAGAAATCGAAATCAATGCCTCACCAGAGACTGTCCGAAGAGTGGTAGGTGGATTTACCTCTGTTACAGACAAATATCGATTCTAATTCCCAGAAATCCAGCTCCTCGATTTTCCTAATATCAGTAAATGGCATACTGGATTTGTGAAGAGTATCACACCTTTAGACACCGAAGATCCCCTTGCCGTCGGCAAAAAACTTCATTGCGTTATGAAAGATTTCGAGTTTGATTCTATTATTACTGCAAGTACATCCAAATATCCAAATATCCATATTTTCTCTTCAATAGACCAATCAGAACAAGAACCTAGCCAAAATAAAAAAAACTGTATTGATATCTCGTCCCAGAATAGGAAAACTCCCCAAACAAATTTGCATGGCAAGGTCCACCTGTTATGACGGTCTCCGGTCTCCATTCTTTCCTTGTTGAACCGAGTAAGAGTAGTCCTGGAGGCACGATATTCACACAGATGGAAGAATACTCTGGAGGTATTTCGTTCTTGATGCAGCCTTGGCTTCTGGGAAAATCTATCAAGGGCCAATTTGAGGAACTTAATACGGATCTGAAGAAGAAGTGTGAGAGTCCTTGATGAAGTAGTTTTTAGAGAGCATGGGCCTAGGAAGGATGTTTAAGAGGAATACTTTTTTGTTTTTCCGGAAGGCGTTGTGGATCTGGGCAGTCTGGATGCCGTAATCAATTGTATTGTTAATCGACTTATACATGATTTCATGCTTTATACAAGTAACTAGCCAGACTTGGAGATCTATCGGAATCCGTGCAAAGCCGCCGAGTAAGAAGTATAGATGCCAAGTATTTCCAATCAAGAATCGCCAATGAAAAATAGCATACAGTAAATGAAAAGGGCTTCTTATGTTTCAGTCATTCGAGTTATTAAATTCATCGTTGTATTTGGATTCAAGCTATGGAGTCCATACAATTCCCTACTAGGGAAAAGCAAAATAAAGATCCTCCCAATAATTTTCCTTAAACCCTAAGCGTGGCCATAAGATTTGCAACTTCCTCATACCTCTGTGCAATCTCGTCCGCTAGTGAATAGAAATTCAAAGCTCAACGTCCAGGCTCGCATATGCAATCTAATATGCAATGCATCTCGAATCGAATCTATCCTAGCCACAAAGCCAACCATCTAAACCATCGTTCCCCGAAGAATGAACCAATCTAAGCAGAAGATGCAGCAGTGTTAACTCCCCTCTCCTTACAATACTTCTCGACTTCCTTCTCCAACTGCTCCTTCTGTCTGATGACTGCCTCCATAACATCCTTCACACGTTCTTTCTCCTCACCCATTCCCTCACCCTCATTACCAATTTCCTTCCAGATTCTGGTCATTTCACTCAACACTGCACCGAGTTGATTTGGCAACCAAGTAACAATTGGAGAACCACCTGTGGCAACTGGATGTGCGGTTTTCTTGAGAATGTATTCACGAGTGAAACACCAATGACGCCATCTGAAATCACGGACTTGGTCCATGCAGAGGAGATAGAGAGCAGTGGAGGTAGGGGAAGACAGAGCGAAGGATTTGAGATCAACAGCCAAGGAGGCGTTCTGAATGTGTTCGAGGAATTGACGGTGGTTTCCTGGACGGTAGGAACGGAAGTCCTTGAGGATTGAGGTCAAAGGAGTGGTTGGCATAGGAATGTTTAGGAGGTTATCCATGAGTGGAATCTGGATTTAGTTAGACTGATGACTTTATGTCGCAGATTTCAGCATAGAAAGGAAAGAAGGGAGAATATAACCATAGAATCATTAGCACCAGATTCACCACGGAAGCTCAAAGGTTCCTCAGAGACACCTTCGTAAATGACACCATGTGGAAACATAGATTGGCTGGTTATACCGAAAATGAATGTTCTGAAAGAGGTGTAATCACCAGGTTTCGATTTCTGCCACATGCCTCATGACGTGTCAATTTCAGTCGTCTAAGAGTCATGAATGCAAAATGGGGAAAAAAATAAGTAGGAAACATACCATCCATGACAGCGTTGACTTTAGTCATAGCGCCCAAAACCTTTCTCATACTTCCCTCGAATGAATCTCGATCATGTTTCTCAACAGCTTCCAAAGAACTGACAACACCATCAACCAATGGTCCAGAGTTAGACACCATATCTACATGGACGAGAACAAAGCCAGCTTCACTGGAAGTGTGATCAAGACCATGTTCAAAGGCACGGATGAGGCGGAAGTTATCGTATGTGTAGCCTTTAGCTGGATCCTCAAGGCGATAGTTGTAAAGAGCATAAGAGCCAGCATACTCCATAAATGGTTTGAAACCAGCACTATAGAAGAATCAGATTAGTGCTTGATAAGATGAGGTTGAAAGATAGATAGTTGTAAGTGAAGTCAAGGCAATGGTGATGGGTGATCATGAAGAGTGAAAACAAAAGTGAGAATATACCTACAGCTCAGCACACCTACTGATAGGCAAACTAATAACCCTAGGCAAAGTTTGTCTTCCCAATCCATACTCTTCACCTTTAAGGAATCTCTCATGACAAGGTTCCAAAAGGTACGCACTAGCTAAGAAGCTATAGTCACGATAGAGAGCATTCATAAGAGGTAAATTATCTTGATACTTATTGATAGCCTCAGTAAGATCTGGAAGCTCGTTGAGAACTGTCTCTCCAAGGGTGAAAGTGGCTAGGAGACCTGGCTTGCCATCAAGAGTCTTGATAGGCATGCGTTGAAGGATAGATTCTAGAGCATCGAATTCGGAGGGAAGAGCGATGATAGGTTCGGTACGTGGAAGGAACCTCTGGTTTGTTGATACCATGAAGGCTGGCAATGAGTTGTCTTCTGGCTTGTTATCCCTAAGGACCTCGAAGTGTGGGAGAGGGGTGGGAGTAATGGAACCCATGATGAAAATGAGATTAAAAGATGAATAAGAGGCTTGTGATGATGTAGAAATGGGTATAAATTAGTAGAAAAGGTGGTTTTGGAAGTTCTTGAAATTTTGTAGAAGTTGTTGTTGTTAAAAGACAAAGAAAAGTTCAACAAAAGTGCGAAATTTTTGTCCTTTTTATCTTGTTCTTCGTGGCCGGAATGCCTTCCGGCCACAGCAAGGACATGACCATCTCGATCTGCTAAATGGGTATTCGCAGTGGATTCATAGATAAGAGATCACTGATGAGTAGAAAGAAAGTATTCACTTGAATATCTCCATTTCCAAAAAGACATTAAAGAGTTATATATAGATTTTGAATCATTGACCAAAAATCAAAGGGGGAAATGAGGATATACCCGACACGTGTTTGTGCACCTTTAGATTCACCCCCAAAATTGTTTGATTTATTCTTTCATGGAACTGTCCATAAAAGCATTAATATGTTCAGTATGAACTCCCATATGAACTTTCATCCAAATCCATGCTTTGATCATAATAGCTTGTTCTGACATCAAGAAGTGTTAACATTGGTGATGGTCCATTCATTTCTTTGTACCACCACCAAATATCTTCGATGATAACCCCTTTATTATGATTGGTGAATTGGCCGGAAAATCGACCGCGGTGGAGAGTCAGCTAACGAAGATTTTATGAGATAACATTAACTAAATGATTGGTCAAATATTCTCTTGATAAAGCTAGACGTCTCACGAAATTAAGCCGGAACTTGATAGCAAGAATGGTCATGTGATTATCACATGCAATCATTAGTGGGGTGATTTGGAGTTTGGTTATCGTTTTCCAATTGAAGTCTCTTTAATCTGGAGGCTTAAGTCTATCAGTATGTGAGTGTTGAAAGCTTTGAGGCAAGAACAAATAGAGCAAATAAACACAAAGTAGATGGCTTCGTGGAGAATTTCACAAATCACATTCAAAAAAGGGTTTTCTTCGAAGTCATGCTGCACTGACGACGACGTGTGGTTGTTGCAAATCGGCTACTATCGGCGAGAAATACCTATTTCGATGGGCATTTCCCGTGACTATTGGGTATTTTCCTCGAACAATTCTGCAACAAAATATGAAGGAAATCCTTGGCATTTACGAAGCCAAGTGCTCATGAATCATAGTTCCGCACCGCTTATGCCATCCGAAAATATGCTAACTGTTTCCCCCTAATTATCGTCTCGAGTTCAAACAGAGTGCCTTCCTGTTGAAAGTTATGAAGACAAAAATGTTATTCGTGAAAAGCTATCAATTCGAGTTGCTAGTGCTCCTTGCGCTTGCCATTATTTGCTGTTGAATATGTGTGGAAGCCTTGAAGTTTGATATCCCTATTCGGAATAATAAATAAATGAAGATAGTGCTCCTGTACGCTTTTGTATTTTTGTATGTTCATGATGGGAAGTCGCCATCGAGCTATCGATTTTACAATCATGTCAAGTATTGATTGAGTGACGATACATAAACTATGAATCCAAAGTCTTTGTTGTGCCTGGTGGTTCTTTCCCATAGAGACATTAAGCACACCTCCTCTCCAGCTGCATTCTGTTATTTATTTTCCTACTCTCACTTGATTTCTTTTCACTCCATGTTTACGGAAATTCGAAAGCGACGCCATGTTCTCCCTTATGGTAGCCTATAGTCTCTTCAGCTACGCAGTAGTTACAAATGCCTACACAAAATTTGATACAACTTGTGCAATTCCAGCAAAATCAACTAATTATATTTCACCACCCAACAGCCGAGGAACTCTCAATATTCTCTGGACATGTCTGTTCACGATCATCATCTGTACATGGGCAATCCAACATCTCAATGTACCCCAACAACGAGCCAATCGAGATTATGGTCTAAAAGATGGTACAAAATGGAGAATCGGACGTTTCTTGACTAGTCTTAAATGGATGGTAGCAACGATCCTTGCTCCAGAGATCCTACTTGCCAAAGCTTGGAGCGATCTCGATGTCGCACGGAAACAGCTTGAAAAGTTTAAAGCTTGGGCTGCTGATGATGATGTCGAATGGACTTTAACTCATACTTTGTTCGCAAACATGGGTGGTTTTGTAATTCGAAGCTATCCACTATCAAGGGAAAATAACGATATCGAAGCCAAGCCCAGCGTTGCCCTTGACATCCTCGCCGGTCAGACACCACACCCACCTTCAACCGAAGTTTCTACTCCATTAATGGAATCATCTATAGGATGCATGTCTTTAGATGCAAATGACACCTCAATCCGAGTTAACGTTTCGGATCCGGGTGTTAGAACTGATGCCCCTATCGATTATCCCAATCCGTACCATCTTACCGCTCAGCAAATCCTCTCACTTCGACGATGCGAGCATATCCGACTTCCCAACATCACACTCGACGAAATCAATGACAAAAGCAAAAACGACACTTTTGTACGCATCATCGCAACCACCCAATTCTTCTGGATCGTCGCCCAGATCATCATTCGCGCAACCAAAGGTCTGGTAATCGCACAACTCGAGCTCGCTGTCATCGCCTTCTCCACCTGCGCACTCCTGATCTACATCCTCAACTGGAGCAAACCCAAAGGTGTTTCAATTCCCTTCACAATTCTGTCCTACGAAGGCCCCATCCCCACTCCCCTTCTCGAATTCATGAACAAAGATCTTGATCGTTCATCCATGCTTAACATAATCCTCAACAACCCCCCTGCATCCCTCACATCCGGCGCCCCAATTCCAAACGATACCATCTATCCCTCCTCAGACGAAGAAGATGCCTGGCTCATTGGTTTCGAATTCGGCAGTATAGTTTTCGGATGCATCCACGTCGCAGCATGGAACTTCACATTCCCAACCCATCTCGAACAGATTCTCTGGTGGTCCACCAGTATCTGGTGTACGGTGTTCGTGCTCATCTACACCCTGATTCCCTACTGCGGCATGATATGCTGTGGCGATTTTCGAAGAATTGCGACGCCTAGAAAATTGGCCTGGGGTGCTGCTCCCTTGTTCTTTTTATATGCACTGGCGAGATGTTTCTTGATGGTGGAAATTTTTAGGAGTTTGTGTTTTTTACCCCCGGATGCGTTTATTGCGACGGTGATGGAGAATGTTCCTTATTTTGGCTGATATGGATGGTCTGATCCGTGTGCTGGGTTGGTATGTATTGGGATTGAAGAGAATGTATGTAGTATCATGGTGTAATTGGTGTTCATGTGAGCTTATAGCATCAATATGAAAGCAATGCTTTGCTGTTTCTTAATATGATATTACTTCTTTATCAAATTTCTGCGAAGTAAAGTCGTAAATCGATAAGGTAGACTCCGTCAGGTACAAAAGTCCGCGGCAGCAGAGCTGTAGAAGGTGGACCTGGCTGTATAAGAAATGTCAATTCTTCATCGAATCGCCTGAATTTGTCTCTTGTACAGTAAACGAATGTGGAAAAATGAGTGACCTGCAGTGAGGGCGCTACTTCTTATGATGGACTACACTGTACGGAACTGAAGAGGATAAACTGCATATGAAGAGTTCACAAAATTGAGTTTCTGAAGATAGTTGCTTTGATTTCTCAATTATTGTATTCTGCGTCATAATCATTAAGCATGTTACTAATTATTCATGTCCCAAGGTTTCCCGATCCCTCCCCCGGTCCATTCTGCCGTTATTCGCCCATACCGTATGCCCTGAGGTTTATATCTTAACCTCAGCAGGAATGTTAACGCTCTCAAGCTTAAGTCCCTTTTTTAATTCACTCTTGCTTGGCATCTTTCCTCTTCTCATCAACTCTGACGCCTGTGTCATGATTGGATCATATTGCATGGTACCAACAGCAACGACAGTCTCCCCTTTACAATAATAAGCCACAAACTTTGCTTTCTCTGGCTCACCCTGCAATACTAGATCATCCCAACCATTGATAGTGTTACCACAATATCTGAGTTGTGAGCCGAGTGCTGACCAGAAAATTGGAACGAACGCTTTAGGCTTTGCGGAGGGGTTGTTGATATGTGTGGCAACACTTCTTCCTGAGTTTTGTGCCACATTCCAGTGCTCAATTCGGGCCAAACTTCCTTCGCCACCAGGACCATTATATGGATAAGCTGCGATATCACCAATAGCGTAAACGTCTTTTAGACCCGAAACGACGAAATTTTCATCAACTGCCAATGAGCCATCTTCACGGAGTTCAACTGATTTGTTGTCTTTCAGGTATTCCGTTGCAGGACTGATACCTGTTCCAAGAATCACCAAATCTGCTTCAAGGGTCGTACCGTCCTTCAATTGTACACCTCCAACTTTAGATGAATCTGACTTCGACGGTACAGCCTTTTCAACACCAGCTTCCATATGGAACTTAACTCCATTTCCTTCCAAAGCCTTTTGGAAAATTCTGCCGACTTCAGCACCCATGACCCTCTCAAGTGGTGCAGATTCCATGCCAACAACTGTAACATTATTGTCCTTAGCTGTAGCATTCGCAACCTCCATTCCGATAAATGAGCTTCCAATGATGACAATCTTTTTATTCTTCTCCCCGATAGCCGCCACGATACCCTTCACATGGTGAATATCACGGAGGAGAAAGATGTTGCCTAACTCTTTGAAACCAGGCAAAGGTAAACTCTTTGGAGATCCACCAGAAGCCAAAACCAACTTCGTATAAGGGAAACTAGAAATTGGGCATGTTAGTATCGTGAACAATTGAGTGCGTGTAGATCTCGTTCCATTATCTCGGATGAGAGTTGTAAGATTTACGACTCCAGATGCTGGGTCTTAAAAATCATGAGAATAGGTATACTTACGAGCTACCATTCTTCGTTGCCACCTTCTTTCCCGAGAAGTCAACACTAGTCACAGTATCATTGACAGTTGTGATCGATCCATCTTTGAACCAAGCTTCATCCCTCAAAGCAATTTTTGATGCATCATCAATGAGAGCTTTAGACAATTTTGTTCTATCGATTGGTAAGTATCCTTCGTTACCGATCATGGTAATTGATCCTTTAAACCCGGCTTCGCGAAGTGCTTCAAGTGTACTGAGAGCACCACTTCCACCACCAACAATTACTACCTTTTCTGACCCGATTCCTCCGGTAATTCTGATATTTGGTTTTCTGCGGCTACCCTTGATTGTCTCTTCTTCTCCTGTAACATATACCGAACCATTCTTTTCGGACAACTCGAACGAAGGGAGGGCATCAAGAGCAGGGGCATTTTCAATATCTCCATTGCTGGCATTGAAACAAGCTGTGAGTGGTAAGTTAGCATATCTCCCTTTACATCTCCGGGATCATGAATATATACCTCCGTGCCATGGGCATGTAATACGACCGTCTCCAGTCAAAACACCGTTGACCAATGGAGCACCATAATGTGTACACTTATTGCCTATAGCCGTAACTTTTCCACCAACATTGCACAATAGCACCTTTCCTCCTTCTACACCCTCTACTTCAATTTCTTTCTTCTCTCCAGGCTTCAGATCCAAGGAACTGAGATCCTTGAGCTTATATTCTTGTGCCATTGCTATTTGTGTGGTTGTGAATTGCTTTGCGAAGTTGCTATGCGGGACGTGGGGAACGAAAGAGCGGGGAATCAAGGCTTGTCGACTAAGATGTCTTAAGTTTTTGGGTACAAAGGATTTGAGAGAGTACATGAAAAGAGATGGCAGATAATTGAGATGAATGAGGAAGTACAAGAGAGGGAGATCACAGAGGTGGGGGGTTATCAATTTGTTTTGCACTTATAGCGTAATTATGGCTGCGGATGTTGTATGATGATGTCGTCGATTCTTCATTCTCGATCGATTGTATTGGAGGAGTAAACTGCATGGTAATTCAGAGCCTTTCATTGGACGAGAGAGAAGCTTGAGCTCTTTCCCGGAATGTCGTCACTACTTTTAGTGGGGTCGTTCGAGAAGCTTTCGGATTGTGCCGTTTCATTGGTGGAGTTATCGATAAACCCAGCACTAGTACAGTTTAAGGTTTAGTTTGCTTTTGGTCCCTCTGGATTCCAGATATAACTTGTTCGGAGGAGAACCCAGATTTTTATCATTGCCTTTAGGATAATGAACATAGGATCTATTGCTTTGTTGATAAATACTACTGTCTATCCAACTCGATTTTGATCTCATTGTTGTCTCTAGCCTGCCTGCTCAGTTTTGAGGGAGCTGTGAACTATGCCGACTTTCTAGGTGATACCGGGACATTTACCATCCATTGAAGGATTTCATAAATGATCTCTCCAACAGCAATACCAGTAGTCTCGGCTGAATTGTCATAAATTGGAGTGAATTCCACGACATCTGATCCCACAATCTTCAAACCTGCTTCTGATAGCCCACCAATGATTTGCAACAGCTGTGTTGTGCATGTTAGCCCATGTAAAGTTGTCTGCCGGGGTTGGAGAAATACCTCTCTTGTTGTCCATCCACCAGGTTCGATGGTTCCAGTTGCAGGTGCATAGGCTGGATCCAATACATCAATATCTACACTCAAATACACATACTCATCACCAACGCGTTCAACAATCTTTCGAACCACCTCTTTGATGCCAAGCTTATCAATTTCTCTTGCTCGAATATATGTAAACCCACATCGTAGATCGTTGTTCAAATCAAAATGTTGGTCTTGAAGCGGACATCGTGTTCCTAGATGCATATTGCTATGATTTGACAAAAGTCCTTCCTCGTGAGCAATGTGTAACATGGTTCCATGGTTGACATCGGTGTACTCTGATAGTCCACCACCGAGCTGTACCGGATCCCATGTATCAAGATGGGAGTCAAAGTGTAAAACAGCAACACGTCCCCATGTTGAGTGGAGAGCTCGGAGAATAGGTAACGCTGAACACAGTTCAATATCCAAAAGCATTCAAACCATCCATGGCCAAGGAGACTTACTAATGGTATGATCACCGCCTATGCTAATGGCTCGTATAGCCTTGCCATCGGTATCATTTTTTGGACTTCGCGAGTTGATTGATTTCATGCCATTCTCGAGTTGTTTCAAAGCCAAATGCTTATCAAATGGCGTATTTGAAATGTCTCCACAATCGACCACAGTGGCCCAGTCGCGGAAAGGATTCACATTATTTTCAATACTAATGATAGTCAGAGTTTTCGTCCTGATAGCCTATTTGAATGACCAAACTTGCCTCCACCCAAAACCCGGAGACATCCTTCTGGCCCCTTGCCGTGCAGCATTCGGACCAAATCTTGCACCGGGTCTATATGTGACTCCTAGATCAAATGGATGGCCTACAATTGCCACATCGAACGTTCCATCATTCTCGGCATCAAAACAGTCCACGGCAGGTAGATGGGCAAACGTTCCACCCGAGTTGGATATTACATCCTCTTCCTCAAAAGTCCGCCATTCAAATGTTGGTTTTAAGGCAACCGGTTCATCTAATTCTAGGTATCCATTTTCATGGGGGGCAAAAATAGATGAGGCGATGAAATTTTGATGTTGGTTGTTCGTAAGCTTTAGTGGTCGTTGATATGGCCCTGAAGGAGCAATTGTCGCGATTGCAGCGGGTAGAAATGTTAAAAATGGGATGAGAGAATGAAACATTGTGATAACTTAGGTAACTTCGACCTAATAGTTAGGAGAATCCTTCATTATGTATTCTTGTATCACTGCTTGTTATCGACATTGATATACATGTGTGATAAATATTATGTAGTAATCTTTGAAGATCCCGATGTCTTGGACAACTCATGGTTGATCTAGATTCTACATTTAGGAAGTCCATGCGAACCCCACTATTTGACTAACAAACGACTAGACCTTATCGTCAACCGTTCATCTGATGTACCTACATCATCAAAAGTATATCCTCTTATTCTATTTTGCCATAAGAGTCATACATTGTGGCAGTACTAGGCCATCAACTTCCATTTATCCAAATATTGGAATTCGTTTTAGGCCTCCGAATACTCGGTGAGGCAATGAGGCTTTGTGCTTACAATGATTAGTCTTGTGTCCAAGTAATCCTGGCCTTTTGCTCAACCTCGGACGAGTGCCGACATCAGCCACTCTTCACAGATTGGACATCTTATCACAATCATTGTATGCCCACCGATACACCATGCAATATATTCAGAGATGATTGGTATCATTGGGCTACGTAAAATTCAATCAGTCATTGTCGCGCTGTGAGACCCAGAGAATCCTCAGCCGCTGAACATGGGAGGTAAGCGCCAACAGCGGTTGGGCAGTTCGGATTCCAGGTGGGGTTGATGAGACTCTATAACATGATATAAGGAAGTTCTGCCTTTGACTCTGTTATTTTTCGATTTCTTTTTCATCGTCTCATCTCGTTGTTAAGATTTTGTAAATCGTTTTATCTTCATTATTCACTGTATCTTCAATCGAACGAGCCCCTGAATATCGAACGAGCCCATCAGTTGTATAAAAGTATCGTACAATCAGTAAGTAGTTGATCTTGGGAGCTTAAATATGTCTGTACCACCATCCCCAGGGCTGGGAAAGCTCAACAAGAGATTCAACAAGATGGCTTCACCTTTACCCCCTCCACCCCCTTCCTGTGGCTCTAGCGATGATGATTCTTCCGACGATGAGTCTCAAATGGTTCTCAAACAAGGACCAGGAGGAAATATCGTTTTCGTTCCAGCACCAGATGTGAAGAAGACCAAGCACATATCCCCTCAAGATGCCATAGACGAATTCTGGGCCAAATTTAAGAGCAAGACGCCAGGAAAAGGTACGTTGTGAAGCATCCACTCTCAAATCCCTAGCACACATACTGATTTGCGTTGTTAGCCTCTACTGTCTTGCCTAAGAACCTTTACACAACAAAAGCCGGTCAGAGGGCATCCAAACCAGTCACAAAAGGCAAAAATGCCGTTGCATCATATGAGGAAGCGGCAGCACTTTGCAAAGCAAAGGTTGCAAAGATTGTCAAAGAATGTCGTCGAGTAAACCAAAAGTATCGCGATCCACATTTCGATATCGAGTTTGATCTGAAATGGGGCAAAGGCGATTGCCTTCAAATGCTAGAGAACACGAGTGAAAGGTTAACACCTACATTCCGTCCTGGGTCTGTCAAAAGAGTCGGGGACATATTTGACAATCCTCAATTCTACGTCAACCAAGCAAGCGCAAATGATATCAGACAAGGCCGTGATGGTGATTGTTGGTTCATGGCAGCTCTCTGCACATTGGGAAATAAGCCTGGCTTGATTGAAAAAGTCTGTGTTGCCAGAGATGAGGAGATTGGTGTTTATGGCTTCGTTTTCCATCGTGATGGAGAGTGGAGATCAGAAATTATTGATGACAAACTTTATTTAACGAAACCTGATTACGATGAAAGTTGGATTGAACGTAATCTCATCGAAGATCGCCAGCGTATCAACTCCGAAGAGGATTACCGCAAGATTTATCAGAGCAACTCTGGTGCATTGTATTTCGCGCAGTGTGAAGATCCAAACGAAACTTGGTTGCCGTTGCTTGAGAAGGCATATGCAAAAGCTCATGGAGTAATTCAATCCATCAAGAATTTATAAATCGTACACTGACATGAAGTAGGATTACGCAGCTATAGAAGGAGGTCATACTGGTGAAGGACTCGAGGATCTTACTGGTGGTGTCACAACCGAAGTTTTCAGCACAGACATTCTCGATAAGGAATATTTCTGGAAAGAAGAATTGCTCAAGGTCAATAAAGACTTTCTTTTTGGTTGTGCTGCCGGTATCTTCTGGGGCCGTGGTAATAGAAAAGGTATCTATGAGGGTCATGCATATTCGATCCTACGAGCTGTGGAGATTGATGGCCAACGACTTGTTTTGTTGAGGAATCCCTGGGGCGAGGGTGAATGGAAGGGTGCATGGAGTAAGTTGAATTTCTCAGTCATGTAAATTATGTTTTTATTAACTTGTGATAGGTGATGGAAGCAAAGAATGGACACCAGAATGGATGAAAAAACTCGAGCATCGCTTCGGAGATGATGGTTCATTCTGGATGTCTTATGATGATCTTCTCAAAAAGTTTCAAACATTTGATCGTACAAGATTATTCACCGATGAATGGAAGGTTACTCAGTCATGGGCGTCTATGGAAGTTCCATGGACTGTCAATTATCATGATACAAAATTCTCTTTTACTCTCGATAACGCAGCGCCTGTCATGATTGTTCTCTCTCAACTCGATGGCCGCTACTTCTGTGGACTCGAAGGACAATACCGATTTGAATTGTCTTTCCGTATCCACAAAGCTGGCGAAGAAGATTACATAGTTCGAAGTCATGGTAACTACTGGATGCGTCGATCTGTTACCGCCGAGTTGGAACTTCCAGCCGGCGAATATGACGTCTTGATGAAAGTCAAAGCTTTCAAAGATGGTAGTTCTTTACCAGTCGAAGATGTTGTTCGCAACAATGCGAAAAAACGTCGTGATAAGCTTTCTCGAATTGGTCTATCTTACGATCTAGCTCATGCTAAGGGAGTTGTCAGAGAGACTCCCGAGGAAAAGAAAGCTAGAAAGGAAGCCGAGGAGAAGAGAAAGGAAAAGGCGAGAAAGGAAGTTAAGGAGCGATTGATGAAGGAAAAGAAGAAGAGGGTTCATAATGACAATAAAGAAAAGCGAAAACTTCAAGAAAAGAAAATTAAGCGTATGGCAAAAGCAAAGACTAAGAAAGCCAAGAAGGCAGCTAAAGAAGCAGCTTTAAAGGCTGTGGAGGAAGAGGCCAAAAAGGCAGCTGAAGATATTGCCAAGGTCATTGCAGAGCGAACTGCAAAGGATGCTAGTGATGAAGCTTCAAAGACCGACGATAAGGTTGTGGAGGTCAAATCCATCGAAATTGATGGCGAGAATATCTCTACTAATGATGTCTCATCTGATAAATCATCAGAGACTGAGAAGCCGGCGACAATATCTAAGCCCACGTCAGAGGCGCCTGGAAACTCAACATCCACGAGTGGATCAGCCAATACGTTGACGGGTACTAACTCAAGCGATGACAAAGTTATCCAAGTCAAGGCCATAAATGTTGATGTCAAATCAACTACAGTCACCCCACAATCAGTGCCTACTCTCACAAACCTATCAATTCCAATTCCACCCAAATCCCCCATCGTCGACGATGACGACTCTGATCTTGAATCCATTTGTTCCGACATCTCCGACATAACCGTCGGCGTTCTAGACGATGTTCTTGAAAAAGAAGCTAAAGCAACTCCTCCCCCTTCACCAACCAAAGGCGAGGATGATGTAGAAGATGAGTTCGAGAAGGATCCTTGGAATGCTGTTTTGGTAGTGGGCCTCAGAGTTTATAGTAAGGAGAGTGCTGTGACCGTACAGGTCAAGAGGGAGAGGAAATGGGAAGAACCACAGAAGAAAAAGAAGAAGAGAGATATTATGGGAGAAGAGATTAGTAGTGACGAGGAAGATGAAGAGGATTCAATGGAGATTGGAGAGAAGAAATTGGACGTGGATGATTCGGCGGCAGATGCGGCAGATCAGGCCGTGGAGGGGGCGGTGGATAGTCCGATTGTGGAGAAGGGAGATCCGATCGTTGAAGTGGGAAAAGGGAAGGGCAAGGAAGAGGAGAAGAAAGATGAAAGCGAAAAAATCGAAGAAACTCCGACCACTGAGCTAGAGAGTGACGAAACGAGGGGAAAAATCGAAGAAACTCCGACCACTGAAATAGAGAGTGACGAAACGAAATACGCAACTGCAGTCCAGGAAGTAGAAACCGAGACTGAGAAAATTGACGAAACCAAAGTCGAGGATTCTACTACTGGCTCTACCGTCAAAGTAGAAGTGGAAGTTGAGGTCGAAGTTGTTACCAAGGAAGAAAGTAAGAAAGAAGAAGTAGATCAGGAACAGGAAACTGTTAGTCAGGAGGATAGCGATGAGAGTTCCTCAGTCGTTATCGTTTAGATATTTTGGGGTTTCAGACGGGACGGAATAGGCTTGATGGTAAGCTTTTTGGTGGGAATTACTGGACAGGATTGGTTATTTACTTTTAATGATTCCCCTCTTTCTTATTGGTTTGCCGGTGTGTTTTTTGGGGTTTCTAGACGAGTTGATGGATAGTCTTACGAATAGGTATCAGGAATTGGCGGGTCCGTAACTCCTCTCTTTCGTATTGGTATTTTTGGGGCGGAGGAATGAAATGGATGACCCATTCACTAGATTGCTTGGTAGCTCGATAGTAGGTACTTGGTAGATAGATGTTCCGAATTCTAGGCGTTGATCTCATGAATTGGCGTATTTCTGATCTGGTTTGATGTGAGTTGATTTGATTTTTGCACTGTGAGTTCCCAATTCGTTGTGATATATCATTATCCTCGAATTTACATCTGACTCATAGAAGTCTTAACGCCTAATCTCGTCTTAGCATTTAAGTGTCTATGCCCATACCTAGCAATGAGAAGCCAACATGGACCCAGTATCTCTATGCAATACCAGCATCTATCCCTCACCAGCCCCTTAATCATTTTTGTCTCATCTCATGACTTCCACTTCCAATTCCAACAACGTGCTGCGCAGAATTGCCCCACGATCATCAAAGCGCCTTGGTATATCTTCAGAGCGTCGTTATTGGGTAGTCGAGAGTTTTCCATGCACATACAAGTACAATCGTGAGGGTTGTTGGTATAGTAAAAAACCAGAGGTTTGAGAATGTACCAGTTCCTGTATAGCAATATTTATTCAAAAAGATGTCGATTGTTAATGAAATAGCGATGATCAATGATACTGGCAGTATTAGGTGAAATTTTTGGAATAAGCTGAGCTCCTTTGGGATCACAGATAATAGCCTCTGAACCTGGGAATGTAGTAAAATTACACGGTCCTCTGTGATTCGTACACTTATGAGTTCCTATATATCATAGTAAGTATAAGCTGATTTCAATATCAGCTCGTATCACAACTCACCGGAATATCGGCCTTCTCTCGCTTTTTGGGATCCAGAATGATTGACTGCAGTGCGTAATAGATATCGATTGCCATATCTTCATCTCCAAGAAATCGTGTCCAGGAGTCCAAAGATTTTGCATACAATAATCTTCCCGCCCCAGCAAATTGCTTGGCTTTAGATCTTGCATCTTCCCTCGTTATGCGTGATTCCATAATTAAGAATCGCTCTATCCATGTGACTGCTTGTGCATGATCAGCATACCATGAAGGTATAGTATATATTGTTTTTGAAGATATTAGATATGAGAAAAAGTGTTGATACAGAATAAATCCCAGCAGTTCAAGAAAATTTCTCCTTCTGTTCGAAGTTTCGAATTCTTTTTTGATTGCAATCATTTCGTTGATATTTTGTGAATGTAATGTAAATGAAAGTATGTTAAAAATAAAGGAAGGTTCGATTGACATCTACAATCCCTAGGTAAAAACATCCATCACATCCTCTAAACCTTATTTCAACCTCTCCCGGATATATTCTTGATGGTTCATCACATAATCCTACACTAAGAGAAACTATCATGTAAAGAAACCCACTTCCTGTTTAGAAAAATTGGGGATGGGGAATTATTGCGGAGTTGGTTGTTGTTGAAGGGCGTGCCGCCTGCCGGGACCCACTAAATGCTGAGAATGACTAAGATGAGCTTTTGGGAAGAAGTTGCTTCTTTCTCTTGACTATGAGAGATCTTCTTGTTTGTTTTTATTCCTGTTGATAGTTTCTATGTTCTGAATATATGATTCTTCTGGGAACTCATGATTGATGATGTTTCAATTGAATTGATGATCTGAATTTGGAGTTGTGGATGTCGAAATGAAAGTTTCTGGAGAGTCACCAACACTTGACGGCTCACTCAGCACGATTATGCATAATTGAGGAATTGGACTGATTTTTCTCCAAAGCATAAGTATGTTTTCTGGTAAAATGGAAGAGGACTATTCTGACCTACACTTTTGAAGGTTGATATTATAATGTTGCTCCATGTTGAGTTGCTGCTGGTAAATTCTTCACGCATCTTGACGCGAGATCTTTCTCACACCCTTCTCTTACACCAAAGAAATCGATACCATCATTCATTTCTTCTCTAACATTTTGACAGAGAGGAATGATTGATGGATACAACGATGAAGGGAACTGGACTCTCAAAATACATTATCGGATCAGAAACGTTTTCCATTATCAAACCTCATCAATCATGCGCCACCACAGAACCGACATCTCACGCGTCACAGGTAATAGAAATCTGAATCTGAAAGTTTTCCTTAATTACCAGGATATCTTTAGGGTATGTAGCTAGACCTTAACGAATGAGATCCCAGCCCAAATGGGTATATGATCCATCAAACAAAGTACACGAAGTGTAAAGCAAACCACGTACGAATCCTCCTCTACGCAATCCAGAACCAGATCCTCTCCAACATGTTTCTTGGCACCAAATCTGGCCATTGGTCATCCTCTGCATCCAAGGCTGCCTTACCAGTGTAGATATCGGCATCAGCTGATGAGATCCACTTGGTGCGCTTGAAAACCTTCCAAAATCCGTAAAGCAAAAAGAAGATCGGAATTCCGATGTATGCGGTGAGGAAATCTATAAAAGTTAGGTTGAGTCTCACAAAGTTCAGTACAAATACTTACTGGTAACATTCCAGTGAGAGTGGTTCTTGCCAACAAAGACATCAAATCCATTGAAGAGAATGATCATGACGAAGAAACCCAAAGCGATCCAGGCCGTGTATGGCTGGAATTTACTCTTGAAGACAAGAGTGTTTCTATCGACACCTTGGGCTACCAAAGCGCTGTGGAATTTGATGTACGCGACGCAAATGGAGCACCAGGTGAAAAGGGAAGCAATGGTGGTCAAATTTTGGAACCACGTAAAAGCGGTTGAGGCGCCACCGGAACCGACTGACAAAAATGTGATAAGCGAGATTAAAGCTGTGCACAAAACAGCCCAGTATGGAACACCTGCCTTGCTGCATCGGAGAAGGAATTTTGGGGCTTGCTTGTTCTGGGCAAGGGCGAACAAGTAACGAGATCCGGTGTACAAAAAGGCATTGGCGGATGAAGTGGCGGAGGTTAAGATGACTGCATTGATAATCGATGGCAATGCTGGAATACCGGCGTTTTGGATACCAATAACCCATGGAGATCGAGCAGCACCTGCGGCACCTTCAACTTGAGCCTTGAGCAGATGTTCATCGCTGGAGGAAACAAGGACACCAATAGCCAATGAACCAAGGACATAAAAGAACAAAATTCTCCAGAAAACTCTGCGGACAGCCTTTGGAATATTCTTGCGTGGATTTTCGGCTTCACCAGCGGCTACAGCGACCATCTCAACACCACCATATGAGAAGGCGGCGTTAACGAGAGTTGAGAAGAGACCGAGGAATCGACCTGTGTCTCCAGTGGAGTCGTATTGCAACATGAATTGTCCGTGTTTCCAGTAACGGAAACCAAGACGATCATGCCTAGGGTTTCCTCCGAGGTCCACAATGAATGCCATGATCAAAAGCCCCACGATTGTAATAATTTTGATACTGGCGAAGACAAACTCGGCTTCTCCGTAGATGGACACAGCGAAGATGTTAAGGCAGATGACAAGAACGATAATTAAACTGATCCATGCGGCGACATTGATATGCACTGCTCCTGGCCAGTATTGAATGACGACTGCAGCAGCTGAGATTTCCGCACACAAGGTAATCGCGGCAGAATACCAGTTCTAATTGATCACCAAAGTCAGCATAAGCTCACGAAATCAGATCCCGAGTGTATGATCATAGACTTGTGTATTTCAACACTCCGCAGCAAGGTTCCATAACGACTTTACGAGAGTCAGTGAATCAACTTACATTCCATCCGACAGCAAATCCGAGCGCATCATCAACATAACGAGCAGCGAATTGTGGGATGGCTCCAGGTAGAGGTAACCATGTAGCCATCTCACCCAAGCACTGCATCATGGCAAAGATGGCAATACCAGTGATACTATAGCCCAAGAGCAACGAGAGAGGACCGGCTTGTGTAAGAGCACTTCCAATACCCAAGAAAAGACCAGTACCAATGGTACCACCAAGCGCAATAAATTGAATGTGTCTCGATTTCAGTCTACATGTAAAGTTACAGTTAGATTTCGTTGGTCATGAATTATTGGATTATACGTGAGCCTTACCCTCGAGAAACGTAACCATATTCTTCAGCAGTCTCAATGTTTCCATAGAGCTCACCAGCTTCTTGCAAGCCAGCAGATTTTGTTGCATGACCGGTAGACGGATCTACATATTGGGAACGAGCATGATTTCCGTGGTAGTCAGGCGACGAGGACTCGTCGACGTTGTAGTGTTCCTTCTCCATTGTTGTGGTTGAGAAAATGGATCGATATTGACGAGGAGGGAATAGGGAAGAAAAGAGGCAATCAAAAGAAGAGGGAGGTCGAGCAACTTTATACAAGCACAACGATCGAAGGTGAATGATACCCAAGAGACACGACTATTGAATTAATACTTGGGCGGTTCAACCTACCCTGCTGTACGAAAACGCCATTGCAAACCCTCTGCAGCTGCAAGTTGTTTCAATTTCCAGCTCCTCGGCCCATCAGATGTGATGGGAAAATTCAGAATGGATAATCAAACACGCAGATTGGTCAGGGTCGAAAGCGATAACCAGGATTTGGAAACGGGGGCACCGTCAACTATAATACACTCTTCGATTCGAATATGAATTAGTCGCTATTCATATTTTAAAATATTTGGATGGGAATCTTCCTTCGTTATCAGGGTGCATGGATTCGAGGATTCTTGCAGAAAGTCGCTAGGGTCAATGTGATTTACTGGCGCGGAATTTAATTCGTCGTAAACGACAAGGATTGTTTGAATACACCATTCAACACAATATCAGTAGGCTTGTTACGGCAGGTCGTACGAGCTGTATAGGTTGCAGAGCATTTGCTGATGCCTTGAATGGCCACCTGCAACGTTTGACTTAGCATACTGCTGCAGACGGGTTAAATAGGCATCTGTTAAGCCCAAGTTTTACTAATAAAGTTTTATATATGTGTGAGAGCGCCCAGGAACAACAAGACTGTAACGACAGCTAACTTGGCTTCCAATGCGAAGGAAGGACTTGATGACTCTCACTTTCTACGATGATAGGCTTCGTTCTAGGTCTAACTTGCATTTTCGGAGAGCCCGCCGATTGACCTGCCACTTTAGAGGAGCAGCCGAGATAATACTTCTCATATTCGATACAACCTGGGACGAAAATGCAAATGAAAGATTCAATATCCCCATTCATTAACCTTATTAAGTTTTTGAGATACGAGATTATATCTAACCAATTGTACATCCAAATACAAATGGCATTGTTAGGGATAGTTGATAAGCTGACTAGGGCGGATTTAACAACAACCATAACCGAGCCTGCAGGAGACTATATTGAGCTTAGTGTACTTTCATTAGCTCAAGGGTCCGATGCTTAGGTGGGCAATTTCAAGAGAATCTAATGAGACGGGAGCTTGCAGGCTTACTTCTTATGGTGTGCTGACAACTTAATCAAGCTTCAGCAAAGGTCTAGCTTTCGAAGAGTTGAAGTATACTTCGTACAGATCCTTCGGATCAATGGTTGATCACGTCAAAAAATAGCAGCTAGCGACACAAGACTTCTTATCGCAGAAACAACCCGATCAAATAGAAAGTCTAAGAGCACAAAATCTCCGTGTGACCACACGAAAGTCGTACTGTATGAGGAATTATTCCTAAATCGAGAAAGCCACAACCTTGGATTGAACGCAGGCCGGAGGCGATGCTTGTTTCACTACAGTGAGCAGATGGAGAGAACACGAGAGCTCTCTCCAGAGGGGGTAGAAGGGCCGTAGCAAGAGTCACTGTCAAACGTAACACTAAAAGGTGGTAACTATTGCAGATATTCCGCTGTTGTCTTTATCGAATGAAGTAAGCTTCTGGAATTCTGCATCGAAGGTCCTGTTTCCGTAGCGACATGTTCGAGCCTTGTCCAATGACTCCAGTCCGTGTGGATGCTGACAAGTTTACAGGGAACCCATGTCTTCCTCTCCGCATACCCCAACCTTGCCAAGATACGAATGATAAGGACCAGGCGAATGGCAAGATCACATCACCCTCCATTTCAATATGATCCGACAACTTTCTTGCATAAAAGTTCTGTCAACAAGCATTCAACAAGCATTTTGCCACGATATTCCATAGAAGCTAATGTGCTTCCACGGGAGAAGCATTAGAACTTCTAGAAAATGTCTCGAAAGGATCTTGTCGTGAATCAATACTAATAGTTGATTTTCGATATTTAGCACACACACGCGTTCAAGATTAGACCCGTAAAATAATCGCGAGGTTAGCTCTAGACTAACCAACCGTTAGATTCTCGGATTCATTGACCGACCGGGCATTTTCCTTATCTTCGAACACCTGGTCAAATTGAAGCTCACGTCGAAGAGTGGACAGACATTGACAATTCCTGCCGGGACATAATTCAAGGGTCAATTTTAGGGTGTGGCCCGATAAGGAAGGTCGAAATAATTGTGCTAACCATGTGTGGATCTGATACCATTCAATCATCCCTCCTTTTGATATCCTCATATTAGGTACATATGTTACGATTAATGGTGACAGAGTTTCTGTCGTACGAAAGATTCTTTACTACAGCCCGAAGCTTGAGGTATTTATGTACGTACGCTTCTTTCTCATCTCGTACCACAAATCATCATTTTCCACAAGTACATACTTCCTGCGCATTTCATGTAAGTGCATTCGATGCAATGTTGTCAATTGAGGTACGCAAGGAGAATCTAGATCATGTGAGGCGGGGAAGTCAAGCTGTTAATAGGCTATACTCTTCTTGAACGAGGGTCTTGGCCGAAGTAGAAACAAGCTTGCGCCGAGTGTATCCGCTTTTTTCCTCGGTTGACATCCCGTTTTCTACAAACTAGTCCATTCACGTGGTCAAGTCCCAAAGCTATTATTATGTATCGTTCTTGGAAGTCTAAGCGTAAAATTGAATACAGAAGAACTTGGTTATACCGGACTGAAATTTTCGACCAATCAAATCCGGTATATCTATGATTCCGGTATAAAAAATGGTGGTCCAAGCTCCCTAACCAAATTATATCCGATTTCAGCTCCAAACCCCGATATTTTCGAAAAATATCATGTGATGATAGCCAATCAAGCTTACTCATCCAAAATTCAGCTTATTCAGCCAAATCTACCACTAAAATTTATACCGGATTCGTGAAAAAAGTGTCCGGTATACCAGTTTGGCCTAAAAATCCGGTATTCTCATATAAAAAGTGGTCAAATCAGGAAATTATTCCGGTATATCCCAGTCCGGTATAGCCAAGTTTTTCTGTAGCTTCATTTTTCTCGAGTCGCGTGTTTTGGGGAAGGGAACATTTCGGTAATACTCATGAGCATAAGCCACTATCGGGCGCTGGACATGTCTCAGATTTAGGCGTGAGATGTCATCAAGTATCAAGTGGGGGGGGTGTTCATTGCTTTTAACGTGTTTTCGCCGCACGTACGCAAGCCTTAGGAGGGATAAGATGATAAGGGACGAACTTGATGATAAGTGACGAATTTTATCCTCATCTTGATTTGAGTGTTGAAGCTTATAAAATTACCTTAAATAAGACGGTGTGCGGTGTGATGAACTGTACTATCGATCAAGACACTCGGCGTGTTGTTTTATTTCAACCAATCTTGGCTTGTCCCTTTCTGTTGGTACGGCCTTCCTCATCTGATTTCGGATAGCTTTCAGGCTATGCGAGTAATGGTACATTGAAATTGATTCTGCCTTGGCAAATCCGTTATGAGGTTCTACACGGTCGTGGGATTTTACCGGGAAATCAATGGACAAGGTTCTAATCTCTGAGTGTTGTTGGTGTCTTGTCTCGAGATTCTCTGGTCAAAACATGATTCAAAGACGCAAGGCTAGACATTTGCTGTGTATTTGAATCACACTTGCAATACACTAGGCAGATGGGCAGATAGGTAGGCGGACCACGGGGTTGAATCCTTTCGTTTATGATAATGTCAGAATGAGGTGAGCAGTGAAGGGCGATAATCTACCAGCTCTGATATTGATTTGTTTCTGTGTCGCGGCGAAGCACTTATTGTTTGATGAAAGTTGAGTCATAGCGGTGAGATGTTTCCCGTTGTTATCTCTCTTCTGTCTTTTCGTTTTGGTTAGTTTATTTGATTTCTGTTGTAGCAAATCTAGATCTCGGTCTTGATCGGGGTGTATCGCAATGTCCGGCGATATTCATCTGTGAGGTTTTCAGAACCAATGAATCCGTTAGTGGAAAGTGGTTTTTTCTTTTTTGAGAGAGGCAAGAAGATGCTAGCATGAGGCAACTTTCCTCTCCTATCTTTGACAATCTGAGACCTTTATATTTTCGCCTTATGCGCCAAGATTCAATTGTACCTGCGTGCATAGCATCAACTTCAATTTCATCGCCCATTATGATTTACTACATGGCTCACTGAGCAGTATGAAACTCTGCCAGGCCAGATACTTATCGAGCCCGTTGATCTTCTCAGTATTCGTGCTTTTGGATGGACAAGTAACAACCCAGGAGTCAATTCAGATTCGCCCAGTTAGATAAAATAAGCTATTTGGAATTCAATTCTCCGGATGCTCAATTGTTAAGTTCTGTCTTGGAGCTATACCAATCCTAGAGTCTTGATGTCATCAACCAAGCCACGTTGTTGAATTTAATAAAAGATTCTCGTGATACCGGTTGATATGGCTAATTGTCTGATGAAACTATTACGGGGAGTAAGCATATCTAAATAGAGTATTGAAATCGTTCACACGATTAGCTCAATTTTAAACTGACGATGATCATGAAACTTGCGATGTCGTTCTTGGGATCCAGGCAGATTTTCAGATTGACGTGATTCAAATCACAATATGAGTGACGAGACCCGATCTTGAAAGTATCATCGTGAGAACTTCAAGAGTAAAACAAAGATATTTTGAGATCATCGTGTCAATATTTTAATTCAGGCTTCTCTTTTTGAGGTCGCAGGCCGCTACCCATTCGCCATACTATAATGCTAAAGTCAAAAGAGCCCTCATAACTTCGGTAACTGGGGGATGAAGTTGAACTGCTTTCAAATTAAGTTATGGATAGGTGAATTTCTCTTCCCCACACATGAAAAATCTATTGATGTTTAAATTAGCCATTGTATTCTGTAATGATCGATCTTCAACGCAATTCCAAGAATATTAACCACATGTTATACGTTAAAACGGAACCTGAGAAGAGCACAGAGGTACACTGCTATCCCATCTATTTTCTATCGCTGTAGAACTTGAGAAATTGATGTTTTACCATATCCTTGAAGAACATGATAAGATTTGGGTTCTTGAAGCTTCAGGTATAGCATAGAATTTCGATTTCGGTGGCTAATTCCTGTTAGGAAGATGCTTCATTTGAAGTCGTTTTTGCCGATGTCGACTTTTAAGCGCTTGAAGTATTTGGCGGAGTAGATTAGATTTGGGAAATCAATCTGGATTGGAGAATGGGAATTTGCAAGGTTCAGAAGATCTTAAGACTGGCAGGAAGGGATTTGGGGGGGGGGGGTGGGAATGTGTTATTGTTTAGAGAGAATGTCTATATCGTGGAGATGATTATGCTGGAATCGGGGGATGGGAGGGTAGAGTTGAAGTATGGAATATGGGATATGGCAAAAACAACAACTGAGAAATGAATGTTGAAAGAGGAGAGAAGGGTAATTCTGGAGAGGAGAGTGATTATACGAGTCAGATCATTCAAAGAGTGAATAGATAGTTGTAGACTATTGCCGCGATGAACTCTCGTCGCCAAGTTAAATAGTATATTGTAATCTTTCTGATTAACTAAGAGATGAATGCCGAAATGAGATAGCATGGAAGTCTTGGCAAGATGAGCAATGCTTTATGGTATGGGAAATGATTGTTAAAGAGCCCTCGCATGTGAGTGGTGTATGAGTAGTGCAGCGACAATCCTCCTTCCCTGCAGCTCTTGTGCTGCAGTATGGTATGTAAACTAAATAGAAAAACGATCTTAAATCCTTGGAATTAAAGCTAGGGGCTAGTCGAAAAGCTCAATGAATGTGTTAGTTTTGCTGCTGGGAGCTTTGTGTTCTGGTGACGTTATCGTTTGTCCATTGACTGACGATGTATACCATAATGCTGTTGATTCGTAGGGTAATTTGATGATTAGCTCCTCCCTATTCATCTTTATAAAACATCTTCTCTTCTCTTCATGGACTCGATATCAAAGATTGCGGTGTATTTGGAATCAAAGAGCTCTCTTGGACTAAAAAGGGAGTTCGAATACCAAAGAGCGAGAGACAGGGAGCGATTTGCCCAGGTGCAAATTTGACGTCAATGAATATTTGGTAGAGAATCAAATGGTTCTCGATTGAAGAAAGCATTTGGTGAGATAGATATTGGGATTTTATTGCGATGTGAGAGTAGGTACCTAGGTATATGGAATAGCCATTTCATCTTCATACATCGAGAATTTCATTGCTGTATTCGACCTCGAACGATGGAGCCTCGATTTTTCAACCGGTTCCGTGTGTCAAGTCTCATTTCTGGAATTGACTTGAAATAACGGAGCCTTAGGATTTGAGGTAATTCGAGCATGCCATAGTATTCGTCTGATATCCAACTATTCGATTCTTGTGATGTGAACCAATGGCCTCCTTTACTCCAAGTTCCTCAACATATCATGATCATACAAATCTCCACACGATGTAGCCGCATCCGAAGTAATAAACATCTCAATAATCAAAACTTCTCCTCAGTTTCTTTCCAGAGATAAACAATACACCAACATTTAACATCGCGATCCAGAAACTTCCGTCGTCGTCAAAAAAACGAATAGGTAAGCACCAACAGCACACACCAACACCCAAAAATTCGGAACCCGCCGAAAATCCCACTATACCCTATCCAGCCTAGCCTCTCCAAAAATGACCTGATACCACTCCCTCGTCACACCACCATCGTGCTATTGTCCAACTTTTCTTACAGTCTCTCGACCCGACATTCAATCCCGACATTTTCCTTTCCCATTCTTCCATTCTTCTACAATCGTATCATGTAATCAAACAAATCTTTGTAAGCCACACAATCTCATTGGATAATAATTTTCAAGCGCGGTAAGGAAAATTAAAGGAAGCGATTTCAAGCGAAGAGATCAGGAGATGTTATACACATGGTCTGCATGAATGGTAATTTCGGCATGATGTTTTTGCGGAATGGGATCATGATGGTTCGGTTTGGGATTGGGGGTTTGGAGGCTGTGGTTTGGCTGGAGAGGTCTTTCGGGTTGCGTAGGATGAGGTTATGTTGTCGTTGAGTGAATTGATGGATATCTTGTTGGTATATATATGCATCCTCGCTGTCGTGTTACTGTTCTTGCATATCATATTATACAATACAATCATACAGTGTATACAATATACCAATCACTTCACTCAATCATAACACACACATAAACATCACTCCTCAATCCAATCATATACCCTCACAAAAATCATCCATCCAACCAATCAACAGAAAAACACCCACAAAACAGTCATGTCCCCAATAATCCGACAAGTTGCTTCCCGCCGCACCTTTTCCATCCTCACCCGAGCCCGCCAAGTAGCACGTGGCTTCGAACCACATCCATTCGAACGCTATTCTATTTCTCAACAAGCCGCTAAAGCTGATTGGGGCAAATTGGTCAAGAGGACTGCCGGAAATGCTGTATTGTAAGTTCTTTCTTCTTTGCTTTCTTCAGGCTGGCTGCCTTTAGAACTATTTCGAACAAAAATTGTGGAATAGAGACTAATACAACATGTAGATATTTCCCCGGTTTTGCACTTGTACTCGGATGGCCATTGTTGGCTGAGAAGGCCCTGAGGAGAACCTGAGGTGGAGTAAGGGAGGTGGAAGAAGATACAGGATGGGCAGAAGAAATATATGCATGGAATGAATGGTGGGGTGGATGAGCTGTTTCTGGTGCATAGGTGATGGCGTTTTCGGATAAGCATTTGGGAGGCATTTTGAGATAGATGGTGGTCAGGCCATTTCCGGAGAGATCAATGAATAATACAAAATATAAACATACACAATAGTACGATTCCATAGTTTTGTGATATTGTGATATTGTAGAAACGAGGATGAGAGCTATACAACATGTGAATTAAGGACTGAAGTCTTGTAATTTGGAATATGGCCACTCAGCCCCAGACATACGAGCCCCTCTATTATGCGAGGATAGATTACACGATGTGAGCTACACACAAAAATTCAAATACAAGCTATGATACAACAACAAAATGATGTGGAAACAACTTCATCTCTTCTTCCGTTTTGACGTCTTCTCTAATTCTCCAGGAGCATTGGCGATGTCTGCTAGAACGGCATCCTCTTCTTCCTGCTTGACAATACCAGCCTCAGACTTTAATTGAGCTTTCTCTTCAGGATTCAGCGGTATGTCCTTGCTATCCTCTTCGGCCTTGATCGTTTCCGTTCGCTCAACCACATTACCCTCCTGATCTGTCTTGATTTTTTCCTCTTTGATCTTTCTTCCAATTGTAACTTTGCTTCTATCGGCTGCCTTACACAATCCATTCATTCCCAACTCACAGCTTCCACATTTCTTTCCAACTGGTAAACAGACAGTTTGTCCAAATCCAACTAGTAACCAATTGATCTCGTGCCATAGTTCCTTGGGCAACCAAGCTTGTAAAGCCAATCTTGTTTCCTCTGGTCCTTTAGTCGTGTGCCAACCCCACATATTCGTAATGCGATGAACATGTACATCGACACCGATTCCCTCCGTTCTACCCCAAGCACTACTCATACACAAATATGCCATCTTTGGACCAACTCCCGGCAAAGACATCAAGCCCTCAATAGTATCCGGTATATCGCCGTTCCATTGATCTCTAAGAATTTCCGCCGCAGCTTTGATATACTTCGTCTTATTATTATGAAATCCCACCACCCAAATCAACTCATTCAACAATTTCGGATCCACAGCCAATATGTTATCCAACGTCAACCCAATCGGCGCACCCTCCTTATGAGCAGGTAACTCCGTATAAAGACGATTCATCGCAACTGCATTGGTAGTATCCTTAGTCTGCGAAGACAACATCAAAGCAGTCAAGGTATGATATCTCTTCGTTTTCGGATCCACAGTCTCTTGTCCCAATTTATCACATCCCATCGTATCTACAGCTGCATTTTGCGCAACACCCAGTTTCCGCATCTCCATTACGATATCATAGACTTCGCGCCAATTATTGGGAGGCTGGATCTCTATCTCTCCGGTATCTTCATTCTTGACTTTACGCGCGGGTTTGCGTACTCGACTTGTTTTCGACGGAGGAGAAAACGCGACAGTGTTGTCGATTTCAGTCTTGATTGTAGTTTCGTTGAGTGATTGTTTCTTTATGGCAGTCTTTGGAGCAGAATTTCTCTTTCTTTTAAGACTCGATGATGAAGGAATGACATCTTCAATATCTGGGGTTGGCGATTTATCTTCATCCTCGATCGAAGCATTAAAGGCAAACCGAGACAGAGACCTTGTAGAACGTCGTGGTGAAGTAGACGTTGCGTTGATTATCTTCGCAGTATCTTTCGATATTCTCGAGGTTCGCATGATTGGAATGTGAAAGATGAAGACCAAATTTTGGCTTCAATCTGAGCCTGAATCTGGGTGGCCATTTTGTTATATCGTAGTACTTGATCTCCGGTAAGCTAGCACGAAAATGATGCGTCGGCTCGTGCTCAGGCGTGTTAATTGAAAAGATTTGCTTACATAATCATCTAATTTTGTCCACCATCCCACCAATGAAATCTCTCTAGTTGGAAATCCAGTGCAGGAACCACAACACTCGTAGAAGGAGATATAGGGTTGAATATACCTAAGTAAGGGAGTTAGATATGAAAGCTGAGAATATACTTACGTCAGGTATGATCAATCCTCATTTCCGTTAACATCACACTCCTCAATTTACTCACAAACCCGCTGGGAATGACACACAATATGTTGCTGTATCGGAGATGAATATCTTTCTACAGAGTTTATCGGATCTTGCCCTTTCATATTTCTTGGAAAAATATCGATATGTATTTGGAGAACTGTATTTCTTGTAATGTCTTGTTTGCCTGAGAGACTCTCGCACTTTCAAGTTATTGTCGCTCGTCATCTCCTGACAAGACGAGACTCTTCAAGAGTGGAGCAAGTGCTCATCATCTACTTGTCTTAATGACTATAGATTTTAGAGGTTCGTGTTGAAAGACATCATGTCTCTGTTTGCTGGGCATCAATATCATTGATTGAGCTGAGCTGCTTTCGTCCGGCCTACTGAACTGTGAATACTCAAGCGAGACCCCTAGTTTTCACTCTATCTTGGCATTACAGTTCGAAACCTGTACGCAATTTGCACACTTGAATATACATTGCGATCACTCCTCCTCAATTTTCTTAAAGATTTCGTGCCACTTTTACTTCTATGCTCCCAGATGCTTTTCGATAACTCACACGGCTTATTAGACAAAAGCACATCAAGGATTTACCAAGATTTATATTCTTGCCAGTCTAAAACACGTCAGTCCAATATCATGGGCTCACCATCGAGTCCCTCAATCAAGGTAAGTAAACAATGAAATAGTATTTCATTCGAATGTAAATCGTGGATATGTCATATCCAGACGTTGATTCCCAGACTAATCCCTCTCCTTCTAAGCTACGCGAGCAAAACCCCTCATCACCACCAAAAGTCTGTATAGTCGGCGCTGGACTCTCTGGACTTCGATGCGCCGATATACTACTCCAACATGGTTTCGACGTTACAATCCTTGAAGGTCGTGATCGAATCGGCGGCCGAGTTCATCAAATAAACTTACCATCCGGTCCATTGGTCGATCTAGGAGCAAATTGGCTTCACGGTAGCGACGATCAACCATTATTGGATATGGCCAAGAGTACCAATACCGAAGTACATACTTGGGCTGAAAAGGGAATTTGGTTTGGAGAGGATGGAACGCCTCTTGCTGATGGAGATGCAATGATGAATGAAGTGTGGGAAATTATTCACGGGGCGTTTAAGTATTCGGAGGAAAATTCGGAGAGTATTGATCCTGATAAGAGTCTTTATGATTTTATTGAAGAGAAACTTTTGGAAAAGTATCCCGATGATGCGGAGAAGAGAAGAGTGTCGATTCAATTTGCTGATATATGGGGAACTTTTGTCGGGAGTTCAGTGAAGAAGCAAAGTTTGAAATTCTTTTGGCTGGAAGAGTGTATTGACGGAGGTAAGTTAATTCTCCTGGTTCCAAATTGTCAAAGGTTATACATGCAACGCACAATATTCAATCGTTATGTCATTGTTTGAGTGGCTGAAAAAGATCTGAGTTTAAGTGGACTAATTCGTGGACTAGAGAATATTTTTGTCGCTGGAACATACAAAAAGATCCTCGCTCAGGTCGCCAAACCAGCTCTGGAAAGTGCAAAAATCAAATACCTAACAAGAGTTACTCGCGTGGAAACAAATCCAGAAAATGTCACCATATTCACAGATGACGGCAAAAGCTTAGAATTCGACGAAGTAGTCATGACCACACCACTCGGCTGGCTAAAGAAAAACAAGCAAGCATTCCACCCTGCGCTCCCCACCCGATTTCTCTCCGCCATCGACTCCCTCGGCTTTGGATGTCTCGAAAAAGTGTGTGCCCTCCTTTTCCCATTCCCCAACTCCCGTCTGACAATCCCACAGGTCTACATAACCTTTCCCCACGCGTTCTGGAGCAATCCCAAGCTCCCTCCCTCCTCCCAAACCTTTGACGGTTTCACCCAGTGGCTCGCTCCCACCTACACCACCACCACCAATCCTCACAAATGGCATCAAGAAATCGTACCTCTCTCTTCATTCACCCCCGAAAATGCACACCCCACCCTCCTCCTCTACATCTACGGCGAGCAATCTCAACTCTTCGCCCAAACCCTCTCTAGACTGCGCACTGCGGGCGAAAAAGACGCATTCCTGATTTCCTTTTTCAAACCCTATTATTCCCTGCTCCCTAACTATGAAGAGGGAAATGCAGATTGCACACCATTATCTTGTGTGGGTACCACGTGGATCAATGATGATCTGGCGGGAAATGGAAGTTATACGAATTTTCAAGTGGGGTTGAGAGAGGGGGATGCGGATGTGAAGGTTTTGAGAGAGGGGGTGCCGGAGAGGAGATTGTGGTTTGCGGGGGAGCATACGGCGCCTTTTATTGCGTTGGGGACGACGACGGGGGCTTATTGGAGTGGGGAGGCGGTTGGGGGAGGATGGTGGAGGTTTATGGGATGGGGGGAAAGGGAAAAGGGTGTTAAGAGAGGGGTTTGGGGATGTGAAGTGTGATGGGGCTTTTTAGATTGTGCTCTGCAGATAGATTTTTATAATTGTATTTGTATGTATAGATAATATTATGTATGGGTATAACGTATAATTGTTGTAGTTATAAAAATTTACCTTGGATAAATAAATCCATCCAGATCTTCCCTTTTCACCTTCTTACACTCCCCCCCATAACTCAATACTACCTAGGTATTCCACACAATAGCACATCTTCTCTCCCTCTCTCCCTCTCTTCCCACCCCCCCCTCCTCAAACCTCAAACCCCAATCCCAAAAATAAATAAATACATCATTCTCCATCTCCATCTCCAAACAATACTGCGATCGAAAAATGTGAGACTACATAATATCACGCCCCATAATCATGCATACTCTGTACATACTCTGTGCATACTCTGTACATACTTATGGAGTATATGCAGAAGGAAGCTGAAAAGTCTGCGCGTGGGTAGCGTGGTAGTGTGGTGAGGGGAATGGATGTGGGGATGTGTATGATGATATAGATAAATAAATAAATAATAAATAAATAAATAAATAAATAAATAAATAAATAAATAAATAAATAAATAAATAAATAAATAATAAATAAATAAATAAATAAATAAATAAATAAATAAATAAATAAATAAATAAATAAATAAATAAATAAATAAATAAATAAATACATAAATCAATAAATAAATAAATAAATAAATAAATAAATAAATAAATAAATAAATAATAATATAGAGGGTAAAAGGATAAGTAATATAAATACATCTAAATATATTCCCACTTTTAGTCCTTGAATTAATAGAATCATATTGCTGGTTGAAAAATTATATAGTAAACTCTAGATAATAGAAGTATTATAAAAGTTATATTTTATTTATAATTTATTCAAAATTGTTTTAAGTATGACTCTCTACAGGGAATAAGATGGGAAGCATAGGGTAGAAAGTGATGGCATTAGGAGGACCAGTGTGTTTTTTGTAAGTTCTACTACTTCTGAGGGGAAGAGCTCTGTATAGGACAGAGCTCTTACTAGTACTAGTTGGGGCTAGCTCCCCCTGCTCCACGATCACGTGAACCACACCTTTCAACAAAAATCACTAATTTCTTATTGAATATTAATTTGAAATTCTATCTAGAATCTATTTAGAATCTATCAGAAGTTTCAAATACTTTAAATATTAAAAAACTATTAGAATTAATAAAAAGTAAGTAAAAGCTTCAAAAATTGAATTTTAAAAGGAATAGCTCAATATCTATTCGAATCACTTAAAGCAATAGCAAAATCTATAAAAATAATAAGATTTTAGTAAAAGTGGGGTTTACATTGATTACTCTTCCAATCTTCGTATATGTATATATGTATGTATATATTCATATGAATATATGTATGAATATAAATAAACACCTCCTCAAAACTTTCAAAAGAACGGTGAGAGTCACGGGCTACCTAGATGGACTAGATGGAGATGGACTAGATGAGAGAGATGGACTAGATAAGTAGAGCAGAGCAGACCGCTGAATTGAATGGGATGGGATTTCTTGGTACGGATTTCTTGGTACGGGGTGCGTTGATTGGTACAGTAGTATGTAGATGATGATCATGATGATGATGAGATTTAATGATGTGAGTGAGTGTGAGTGAGGGAAATTTTTATTTGATTTGAGGGGGGTTCTTGGGAGGAGGGAGTGGGAGGTTGTGTATGGAGTATGTGTTTATGTGTATGTGGTGAGGTTATCTACGAGTAGGTAGGTAGGTATCTATAGGGTTATTTATATAATAATTTTATAAGTAATCTGTGATTGGATTTATTTTAATTATATTATCAATTCATTGCGATTGAATATCAAAGATTAAAAATTAATAGATAATAAATAATTGATAAGAAATTTTAACTTTCTCTTGACAGACTCGAGACAGACATCTATCTAGATTCTCCCATACACATCTTTCATATTCTTGTACCATCCCAATCCCCAAGTCCAATCCCCAAATCCAAGAATCATATTCATAATCGAGTCTCGACCGTGCGTTTCTCTCTCATCTACATACTAGGTAATTATAAGACACCATGTTCGCATCGTTTATCAAAGTTTAGGTTTAGGTTTGTACAGTTGTACAGGTGTACAGATGGACTGGGATGGGATGGATGATACAGTATACTTTGTAGTTACTGATATGAATAGTTACTGATGTGAAGTACATGAAGTACATTGTTGTTCAAATACTAGGTAGGTACGTTACCAGGAATGTTTCTGGATGTTTCTCTATTACTGTGGTTTGGGGGATGGTGTGATGGGAGGGGGTGTTTTGTATGTTGTGTAGATACATAGCTGGAGGTGTAGTACGGAGTATATTGTATTTGGCTTGAGTAGATGTATGCTATGAATTTGAAGGATTGAATTGGAATTGGAATGGAATCGGATTTCATCATCATAAGTTGAAGGGGTTCATCCAATAATTTGTTATTTGGTTGACTGAACAACATCGTATGTATTGATTGTATTGATTGTATTGATTGTATTACCTACTCCCATGTGATTTCGTGCTCGCTCCATCGAACTAGTGGACGGAAATGATGGGTGATAGTTGATAGCTGACTCGTAACGCGTGATCTTCATTCATGAGATGTGTGAGATGTCTGTAATGTCTCGGGTTTCTTATGATATACTAGGACATTAATCACAAACACCCAAGCTTTCCCAGCTCTTGCTCACTTCGAGAGAAAAGAGAGAAAAGGACGCTGGCTTGACCGACTTCTTCATCCCCCCCTTAATTTTTCTTTTTTTTCTTCACCCCAACCCCAAATTTGACGATATATTTTATTCTCTCTTAGTTACACAGCACCGAGTACAATGGACAAGCATCAAGTAGTACCTTACTAGCAATTCCAACAGGGAACAGCTGTTGAATGACGAACTTTGAATGGTTATTTTCAGGTATTTATTCCAGACTAAGGTATGTGAATGGATAAGAATGTACAAGAATGGATGTGAAATGTACATGAATGTAAATTAATGTATATTAATCATGTTAATCTCGACTTATGTATGCTAATCTACACCAATCTCATACCAAGAGGCCAATCAATCATCAACGGTACCTGATCAAAATGATTGGAACCTGGTGAACCCGGATGTGATCTCTACCAACCTACCACCCTACCAACCTACCAACCGTGTCTACCGTGTCGATTGTGTCTACCGTGCCTTTCCATGTGCATCCGACTGATGTCCCTGGGATAAAGATGCAGGTGAGTAATTCCCACATTACTGACAATACCATGCGACAGATGGTCCATATCTTCAAGAAAGTATCCAAATTACTTGGTAAACCAAATCAACGCAATCCAATCCAATCCAATCCAATCCCACCCAACCCAACCTCTTCTTCTTAACAATCACAAGATTCGCAACATTCACCATCATCTCTCTCTCCCTCGCTCTCTTGTTTCTACACCGTTGTCTACTTAGTATACTACTACCTGTCCTTCTCCTCTCCTTTCCTTCCTTTTCGTAAAACATTCACAAAATACATTCACAAAAACCCCCTCCCCCCTTCACCGGAAACTACCTATTCTAGATTATATAATGAATACAATGGAATAAATAAATCCGCGACCATGTTAGCAGGAGAGCACAACACTCCACCAAGGAAGCACAACTTCAAACTTTACGATTCAGAAGCCAAAGTTCAGCCAACAACCCTGAAACCCTGAAATCCCGAAATTCCTGTTCCTGTTCCTGTGTCTGTTCCTGTACCTGTTCCTGTACCTGTACCTGTACCTGTACCTACCAGGTACTCTTCTTCTTCAGCCCGCCAGAGAGACAACGCAGCCACTTTCTCTAGCTTCCCGAGGTCCCATCTAGTCTGCACACCAAGAAAAACGCCCGCATTATGGCACATTTATCAGATTTAATCGACCACATTCCAAGATCGGATGAACAAGAACGTAGCACACTGAAATGTTGTTGTGGTCGCAAAGACTGCGCATTTCTCCTTCATAATGGCGAGGTCTTGGACAAGTTGGAGGGAGATGTGACATTGGCGGCTCAAATGGGTCAGGTATGAATGATTTCTTTCCATCTGGTTTCTCATTTTCTGGTGTCAATGTTACTCTTGATCTTTCTACATTCCTCAACTCCATCTTTCTTACTTTTTTCCCTTCCCTTCCCTTCACATTGTCAGACCTCAGGGGAAATTAAAGGTAGCAGAGATTTTACTTGGGGGAAGTGGATACTGTGACCTTGCTTCTTGGATTGTTTACTTTTGGCCTCGATTTAAATTAATCTAATCTTCTTTCTTTGTTTACAACCCCGCGTTATCGCACGCGCTTATGTATAATTAAATGGATGCGAAGGAGTGGGGGCGCGGGAAATCAATCTTAGGAAGATGAATCAATCATTGACTTTTGCTCTGCAGGCTTTGTTAGAAAGGCATGAACATTATATGCTCGATGCGGAACGAGAACGAGCAAAGATGACGGCGAAGATCGAGCAGTTGGAAGTGGATAAGAAGGAACTGGAAATGAAGAATGAAAAGACGATTGAGGAGAACAAGGCACTGCTAGATCAACTCGAAGGGCTCAATGATAGTTATGAGGAATCCGAAATGCAGATCAAATTACTCGAGTCAACGTTACAGAGTACGCGTACCGAAATGAAACGTCTCGAAACTTTAGCTTCGAGAACATATCAACTAGAGAGAGATTTGGCAATCTTGGAGGAAGAACAGGAAACGTTACGAAAAACCATTATACATACGGCTGCAGAAGAACGCACGGCGATATTGAGATGGAAGAGAGCGGAACGAGGACTTTGTGATTTACAGGATCAGTTGGAGAGAATTGAACGAGAAGCACAAGAAGAGAGGGAACGACATGTGGAAATTCTGGGGCGTATGGAGAGGCAACGGACAGTCGAACGAGAATTGGATACGGCTGCCTGTCGTTTGAAGGGTGCTGCTGCCGCTACATCAGGCAGAGGCAAGCATGGTACCAGCGTTGTCTCGCATTTTGTGAAGGATATTCTACAAGATAATGCGAATTTACAGCTTGGAATAGTGGAGTTGAGAGAGATGCTGATGAATTCGAATGATGAAGTACAGACATTACGAGAACAATTATTGATGCATCAACCGATGTGTGCGGAGGATGTTGACAACGTAGCTCAGCAGCGGACATTAGGGGCTGAACTTGCGCCAAGCGAACAGGATTCCGAACCACGACCACAGGAACAACAACTTATTTCCCAAGCGCTTCACATACATCACCATTACCATATACCAAAGAGAGATGAAGCGCGTAAGCCAAAAAAGAAGCGAACTTCTTTGAGTTCTGGTATTTTTCCTCCACTCACTCGAAGTCCGCAATCTCCACGCATCTCTAGAGGCGCAGAGAATGCTATATTGGCTCAAACAGCAGTCACCGTCCCAAGTCCTATTAATACGAATCATCGATGGTCAGCTCAATCGAGTCAATTGTCAGAATTTGCTCCTTCATCTGTGCCATCATCTCCACAATCTATGTATCGAAGTAGTGCTCTATTCGATCGCAGTTTTGATATTGATTCATCGCGTCCGACATCGCCTACCTCAAGTATTGACCCATTGTCACCTCGAGTTCATCCTTCATATCACAGAAAGCGACCCTCTGAAGTCTCAACCCGAAGCTTTTCTGCTATTTCTAATTTTCAACCTCATAATATAATTCACGAAGAGGAGGATGACGATGATTCTCATGATATTGGAGGCCTACAATTTACTGGAGTTCCGTCTCTCACGGGCGATTCTACAAATCCTACTACTTCAGATGTTTCTGATAACACGATTGACGAGTGGATACCTCGTCAATTTGGTCCTAGGTTACATCGTTCTTCATCTCGTGAATCAATTGTTTCGATTTCAGGCATTGATATTCATACGTTAAAAACTCGACCGTCACAATTAAATATGACTTCGGTCGGATCATTAATAAGACCACAATCTAGACTTTCAACTCCAACAATGACGTACTCTACCGAAACTATTACTGGTGCGTCGATGATTACAGCTCGGCCAACTTTATCTCGAGCCGGTCATGATAGTACGAGTTATCTTCGTTCCAACATTGGACACTCACACTCACCGAGATCAACAAGCAATGATCAAAGTTCCATTCGATCCAGTTCATCTAACGAAGGCAATAACAGTAGTACTGGTCTAGGAAAGAAAGTCGGCGGATGGGTCTTTGGTCGTTGGGGAATGTCTCCTGCGAAATCAACAAATGATCTTAGAAGTTCCTCCAACGCTCATGTACCTGTTCCTCCACCGACTATCCGGGCTGTGAGCACACCATCTATTTCTATAACGCAAGAGCCTCTAAGAGCTATGTTGGGCAGAGCGGCGGGAATTAATCAGAAAGGACCCATTCCAGGGTTTAGACAAACAGAAAAAGCGCCTAGTAAGGTGGTGCCGGATTTGGTTGATAGAGATGCTTTGGCGGAGGTTTTGGAGGAATGATGATCATATCTAGGTATTGAGAGTCTTGGGTGGATAATAGAAGGAAAGATTGGAGTTCAATATGATAATATGGAATCGGAGTATGGATATGGATCGATCATCTTCAATATTTCGCTATGTGATGGGGAATTTCTTTTGTTAAGTTTCTTTGTTGAATTTGGAGACGGGATTTATGGGTATCATATTGTGGAGCGTATCTGTCAAGGTACGGGTAAAGACTTATATTGTACCATAAGGGTAGAAGAGCTATGGAAGAGTGAAGCCCTACTTATAGGAAGTAGGGCGCGCTAGTATGCTGTGCCTGAGGCACGAAGGCAACTACAGATCATGTAGTTGGCGCCGTGACAGTACCCCCCGCTCAAGGCGATCGGTCCACGATCGCAATACCAATTGACCTTTTAGAAAACAAAATAACACTAAAATACTCTAATTTCTACTATTGGATTAAAATGAACTTTCTTGGGAGTAGTAATCAATTGCCGGAGCTTTTTAGGTCTGCCTCGGCCTCGATTCGGGGGTGCGCTTAGTGTAAGTACTAGCGGGGGATCAGGAGTAGTAGATCTTTTGAAGCCTACCCAAGCGGGCGGTTCTGGCTTATCTGGATTTGCTAAATGGAAAGCGATGATCGTGTCTTCCTGGCCGCGAAGGTCTTCGGCGGGTTGCCAAGATGCTGGGTGATGTTTCCATTTGAACTTGGTAGTGAAATCCGTCCTCGTTATGGCAGTCAAGTAGTTTATCGAATTCCCACCGCTCGGTTTCCTCGTTCGTTTCGTCATCTCTTTCTAGGATACGGCCTTGGTTTCGGCGGGATTCGGTTTCGTTGATCGCTTCTTGACCGGCTAGTCCAGGTGAGCGGTGGAGTGGTCGGAGTAATGAGTTGTGGAATACTGGAAAGATCTTAAAACTAGTGGGGAGCTGGAGTAGACAGGCTCGTTTATAAACTTTTAGAATCTTATAGGGGCCATCCCATTTGTCATCACCTTTCTTCATCGGGCGATTGGTTTTCATATTCTTAGTACTAACCCATACTTTGTTACCTCTTTGTATAGAGGGGCGTCGGTGCGAGTCTTGTTAGCGTAATCTTCATATCTCTGAATGGATTGAGCGGCTAGGGCTTTCAATTTTGTTAGGATGATATCAAATCGGTCCGCAATCTCGTTGGCCTTTAGGAACTCGCGTTTGCGTTGATATGATAGGTTTGGGGGAACAGGTGAAGAGGGCTCAACGCCGAGGCGTGGGTGAAAACCGTAGTTAGCGAAGAATGGGGATACGCCGGTAGTCTCTGAGGTGGTATTATTAAGCGCAAACTCCGCGAGTGGGAGCCAATCGTACCAGTCATCTTGGTGGAAGTTCATAAAAGCCCGAAGATATTGTTCTACCATGGCATTGATCCTCTCTGTTTGTCCGTCGGACTCGGGGTGGAACGAGGAGGATCGTTTCAAAGTGATCGATAGACGCTCGGATAAGTGCTTCCAGAATTCTGATATAAATTGTGAACCTCTATCGGATACTATATTGTCAGGTGCACCGTGTAGGCAGTAGACTTTTTCGACGAACCGATCGGCGAGCTCCTCTGCGGACAGTCCTATAACCGGGATGAAATGACGCATTTTCGTTAGGCGGCAGACAACTGTGACGATATGTTGATGCTTTTGCCATAGCGTTCGCTGATTGGTAGCGGTGTAATGTAGTCAATGGAGATGTCGGACCAGGGGCGGAATGGTACTGGCAGGGGTTCTAGGAATCCGGGTGCGGCAAGACGGGAGGCTTTGGTTCGGAAGCAGAGTTGACAGGCTTGTACGTAAGTTTCGATTTCCCTCGACATATTGGGCCACCAGTATGTGCGGAGACGAGATCAATAGTTTTAACTCGACCGGGATGTCCTGCCGGACCAGTGGAGTGCGTTCGGTATATGATCTGGGTGCGAAGCTCAGCGGAGGGGGGAACAAAGAGGCGGTCGCGATAGAAAATTTTATTATTGATTAATCTACAGTCTTGAAGAGCGATTCGGAGGTCTTTTCGGATCGATAGCGGCCAATGGCGAGCAGTTGGGTTCTGAAGTGTTTTACGCATGGTAGTGACCAATTCGGATGATTCGTATGCTTTATCGATAAGATCGTCGATCGGCTTCTCAGTATCGGGGATGATCATACCCATAGGCGCCGCGGTGAGGTCGATGTCGTTATTTGTTTGTCGGATGAGGTCCTTGAATGCAGCGGTGTCGAATACTCTTTTCGGGAGGACTGTTTTGTAAGCGATTCTTGATTCGGTCGTCATTAGGGTCGGCGTGTACAGGGCGATCTTCTGCTTTCCTACTCAGTGCATCGGGGCGAACTGCTTTAAGACCCGGTCTGTATATGATACGAAAGTTGAAACCAGCCAGGAATTCAGCCCATCTAGCTTGTCTTTGATTCAACATCTTTGTCGATGTGAAGTACTCTAGATTCTTATGATCAGTAATGATCTCGAACGGCTCTTGAGTTCCATATAGTTCGGGTCTCCATTCTTCTAAGGACTTGATGATAGCTAGTAGTTCCTTATCATAGATCTCGTAGTTGCATTCGGCAGCGCTGTGTTTTGAGGAGAAGTATGCAACCGGGCGTAGTCGGCCCTCATCGTCATACTGAGAGAGTACTCCGCCCGCAGCCCAGTCGGAAGCATCTGTCTCGACAACTGTGCGGCGGTGGTGATCAAACATTGCAAGGACTGGAGCAGAGGCAAAGGCATGCTTCAGGTTTTCAAAGGCATTTCTCTTGATCAGCAGTCCAATTCCATATATTCTCTTTTTTCAACAAGCGGTTTAAAGATTCCGTGATTTTAGAAAAGTTGCGAATGAAGCGTCGGTAGAAGTTGGCGAACCCTAAGAAAGCGTTGGAGGTCTTTTAGCTTAGTTAACGACTTCCATTCGAGGATAGTCTTAACCTTGTCGGGGTCCATCTCGATACCACCAGGAGTAATGATCAGGCCGAGGTACTTCGTTCTCCTCGTTTCGAACTCGCATTTGTCAATGTCAATTTGTAATCCAGCGTCAATGAGTCTCTGCACGACTTCGCGAACTTGCTTTCGATGATCTGTAACATTCTCAGAGTAGATCAAGATATCGTCTAGGTACGCTGTACAATTCTTATCCAGGAGATCAAAAGAACATGATTGATATAGTTCTGAAACGAGGCAGGAGCATTGCAAAGGCCGAAAGGCATCACCAGGGATTCGAATAAGCCGAAACGAGTTGTAAAAGCGGTCTTCCATTCGTGACCTTCCGCGATCCGTAGTTTATTGAACGCGGCGATGATATCCAATTTGGTATAAACTTTAGCATAGCATAAGGCATCGAGGGTTTCTTTGATCAGTGGCAGCGGATAACGGTTCTTAATAGTAACATTGTTCAGTCCACGGTAGTCCTGGCAAATTCGAACGCCCCCCCCGGGCTTTGCAGCTAGGAGGAGTGGGGCGGCCGATCGGGAGCGGGATTCGCGGATGAATCTTTATTTAGGTTATCATCGGAGCCATTTGCGAACGACTTGGAGCTCGGCTGGGGACATTGGGCGACCTTTGTTGTACGGGGGCTCTTTGCCTGGCATGATCTCGATCTTGTGATCCCAAGAGCGTCGTGGCGGGAGCTCGTTGGCGAGGGAGGGTAAGAACCCAGCGAACAGATCGCGAAGCCAGGGTGGTAGCTTGCTCTGAATCTCTGTTGTAGATGGTACGGGTCGGTCGGTCTTTTCCATGAACTTCTTGATATCGCTTTCCATGATACTGGCGACGTAGTTGAATAGGATCGTTTGTTACTATACGGTGTAACTCGCAAGCTCTATCTAATTCATCCCAGGTTACTTTTGTGATATAAGCTTCCTGATCTTTACAGAATTGAACAAAGCTATTAGCTGTGAGGAACTTTATATCGTTCATTTTCTGTCGGATATTTCGTAAGGCGTCAGTCGGTTCCTCAGAGGGCTTCTGTAGCGATAGGGGGTTCAATGGGGGTAAAACGTTTTGGTTTCGTGGCGGTCTTTTGTGTATCCTAGAGCCTGCGATGATCCGCGCTGGGGCCGGTTTCAGGATCGGCCGGTTTGGTATCATCTTGGCGCGGGTCTCTGTTTTTCCGTTGATTCGGTGAGTGTAGCGGCGGTTTGAGTCGGGTGGCATTGGATCAGCAGGATCTATGTTGTAGAGGTTTCTATCAGTATTCTTCTCCACAGCTGGAGTCGGAGGATCGTATTCCAAAAGTATCGACTGGTCTTGGGGTGAGAAGGAGGGAGTCTGGAGACTTTCGTCGATGACTTCTTCGGCAAAGGCACGATATGGGGTTGAGGTAGATTTCTTCGAAGTAGACTTCAAAATAGACTTCCGAACGGGTGTACGTGGTATTGGATTGAGCGCTGTGTCTGCTGGGGTCGGCACATCGTTACGATCGGGGACGACAGTTGCAGCAGAGTTAACTGGGCAGCAATATCTGGAGCAGTACGTGGACGTGAACTTAAGAGTCATTGTTGCCCAATTAATGGTAGGGTTATGGCGCTGAAGCCATGGAAGACCGAGGATCATAGGGTCCGCGTCGGAAAGATTGGTAATATAGAATAAGCCAATTTCTTTATGATTGTTAATCCGTAGATCTAACAGTGCATACTGAGATAGGATATCAGAAGTCCTTCCGTCTGCAAGTAACAGGTTGCGGGTAGTAGGGAGGGGACGTGTAGGGATACCAAGCTTGGATATGAGGGTTCTATCTATAAACCCATATCCCGCGGCTCCACTATCTACTAAGCCAATGAGTGGGATGATCACGTTAGGCGCAAGGAAAATTTCCGTTGAGATTTTAAGAGATTTGCTATTCATTGTTCTAAGATACAAAGGATCCCTAGACATAACCGATCTCTTAATCCACAAAGGCAAACTTTCCACAACGAACCTCGATTCGCGACTATGAATCGAGGTTAGTCTTTTAACATGCTTGGCTGGGGAATTGAATTTCCGCTATCATCCGAATGTACGGAGCCTTCAACGAATCCGCCCAGATCTCTGCTGCTAGTGGGGACTGGAGAGGCGTATCGAAATGGTGCCGCGGCAGTCGGGAAACGATTAGCAGGCGGGAATGTATCTGGTAAGTAGGGCTATAAGCGTTGCGATAGGGTCCGGGGTTGTGATGGTGATCGGTAACGGGAAAACGTGGACATTCGGAGCGTGTTGGTTCGTAGCAGGGGGACGATCGGGGTATTGTATGGTTCCTGAGTTGGTATTATATTTTGCATCGTTGCATTGCTTTTCTTTGCAATTGAATTTGATATGATCGGGCTTTTTGCAATAAAGATAGAGGCCAAGATCTAGACATTGTTTTTTATTGTAACGTAATAAGGATCGCTGGCCTTGGCGAGCAGCATCTAGTTGTATAGGATCTCCAAAGAGATCAGGTGTAAATATTACAGTAGCGATAGTAGGCTTCTTTTCATTGGGTTTTTTCTGATCACTGAAGTTGGTGCCTTGATTCTTGCATTAGTTGTCAAGATGAATCTTCTCCTCTAAGTCATCGTAGATGCCTTGCCACCAGACTACCCACACATCGATATCAACGGCAGAAGGTTTATTGGAACGGTTAACTGAAGCATCAATTAGTTCTTGTGAGACTTTGAGTTTAAGATCAGCGACTTGTTGTTCGGCAGTCTTCTTGCATTTGATAGCAAGCTGCTTGAATTCGGTAATAAAGTTACCAAATGGGGTCTTCTTCATTTTACATTTATCGTAATCCATGGAAGCTTTGCGTGAGAGATCTAGAGTCTGGTATTGCTTGTTTAATTCACGCCAGATGCCTGCTACAGTGCGCCATCCAGAGGGCCAAAGGTCGGAATCATGCGCGTTGTCTGTGATTGTATCAAAGTGTATCTGATTGTTCGTATAAGCAGGGCCAGAAAGTAGGCTAGCAAGAAATGTGATTTTCTGAAACTCTGATTCATTTTCGTAATCCGCGGTCAAGCAGCGATTGACTGCGCTACGAAAAGTCGTGTACTGATCTTGGCGCTTTGCGATATCTTGCTCATCACCACTGAACTTTTCGGGGGCGGCGAGATACTTGCGACGAGGTGAAGCTTGCGAATTATTGCGAACAGCAATCTTCAATGTCTCAATTGTATCTTTCAATTCGACAATCTTTGATTGAGCATCGGTGGCTTGGGCCTGAGCAGCGGCAGCTTGGGCTTGTAATGAGCCTGCGATCGATTCGATCGATTCAAACACGGCTTGAGCGGCAGCGAAGTGTGCAGCGTTTGGATCATTGAATAGGTCTGTAAAGGGAGAGATATCGGCTTCGGCGGAGTTGAGAACGTGGTTCAAGAAAAGGAACTGCGGAGGTAAGCCAGATGCAGGTGCTTCTGGTACAGGTGCTTGTTCACCCATCTTCGGCACTTTTTGAGGCTCAAAACATCGGCGGCAGGGTGTACAATGGATCAATGGTGGGTGCGATCGGCGCGATCGGAACAAGACGTCGGTAGGGCTTTGGAAATAAAATAAGAAATCAAGCTGTGATCGCTTATTTGAAGATCATACAAACTGTCAAGGTTACGGTAAAGACTTATATTGTACCATAAGGGTAGAAGAGCTATGGAAGAGTTGAAGCCCTACTTATAGGAAGTAGGGCGCGCTATATGCTGTGCCTGAGGCACGAAGGCAACTACAGATCATGTAGTTGGCGCCGTGACAGTATCTTTTTCTTATATTCTTTTCTTTCTTATCTATATATAAATTGCAGTGCGTTTGGTGGGATTATTGGGTGGATTTTGGTTGGGATGGATTGGATTGGTTTGTATGGATACCCTATTTGCGCTTGTGGTGTAGATTTTTATGTTTCTTTTTCTTGTCTTTTTTTGGGGGGGGGGGGTTGTATGGATGGATGGGTGGATTTAGTAGTCGATTATATGTTATGAAATTGGATGAGATGAGATGTGTGATGGAGTAAGTAGTATTAGAGATTGGATCAGAGGGGTGGTGTGGTGTGGTTTGGTGTGGAATGGAATAGGCGGGAATAAGAAGAAAGAACGGGAATGGGAATAGGATTGAATAAATGGGATGGAATTAGAATATTGTACTGGTTGGTGATTTATTTATGGATGTGATGATGTTGGCTGTGATGTTGAATATTAGATTGTAGTAAGGTAATAAGTAGGTAGTAGAATAATAGGTAGGTAATTAGAATTAGGTGAAAATTTCATAATCTTTAAACCTATCTATCTAGGTATTCATATGGTTAGTTCGGTTGACTGTTTTTATGTTTGAATTTTGAATTTTGAATTTGAATTTGAATTTCTGGGTTTAGATTAGGGGTGAGTGAATAAGTAAGTGAATGAGTACACGTGAGTAGATGAATTCTTAGTTTACTATTTAGATAAACTTAGTCTTATATGAATTTAGTCTATTTATGGAGTGCTTTTGTTTCGAGGGGGAAGGGGGAGGGGGAGGGAAAGAAATATTATATTATTTATATTAAATAAAAAGAAATATCTAGGTATCTACCTACTTACTTATTTATAACAAAAACCAATAATAAATCACTCTTTCTATTAATTATAAATTAAAAAATCCAAAATTCATAGTTTATTATATACACTATAATGAGTATGATTATTATACTATTTAATTATTAACCACTATTCATCTATCTATCTATTCATCCATTCATCTATCTCTCTATCTCTCTATTCATCTACCCATCCGTCTCTACTTCCTTTCACACTCGCTTTTAACCCAAAAGTATTTTAAGCACTTGATCTTCATCTATCTATCTATCTTTCACCAAGTAAAAAAGTAGAAAGTAGAATAGAAATTCAGGTTTAATAATAACATTCATCTCAACGCTGTGATTTCATCTCCATCATCTCCATCATCTATCTTCTATCTTCTATTTCACACATCGTAACCTCACCATCCAAATCCAAGACCATCGCTCGTTTCGACTTCAACCAACCATTAAGATTCGTATCGATATCCAAACCCAACAATTGCTGCAGCGCTATTTGAACCTCCTCCACGACATCCGAGGATCGTCGAAAAAACCATTACCAATTACCCATCACCCATTCGCCGTCTATCATCTATCTTCCATCATCTATTACCCACCAACTACTTTCCATCTATCTATCTCCGGAACGATCCCCCAATCGACAATTTCGCAATCGGTATATCGTCCACGCCCGCTTCTCTCATCGTCTCCAGATCCTGCTGTTTCGTGTCGTTAGTTCGATACATCGCTACCCACAATCTCACTGTTGCACTCTGAGATAGCTTGCGAGAACTCACTGTCGTGTTTCCGGTTCCGTTTCCGGTTCCGGTTGCCTGAGATTGGTTTTGTGGTTCTGTCGTACTGTTGGATGTAGATGTGGATGTAGATGTGGATGTCGATGCAACCGAAGGTGACTCTACATTTACAGGTGTTGTGAATGTAGCAAGTGCATTTCTTCTGTGTTGATCTGTGGGATTCTCATAGCCTCTTGGTTGCACATTACCAGAACGTGTTGCAGCATTGTAACTCGAATTCATCGTCACGGCATTATCACTTTCTCGATTTTCATATTCCAGATCGCCTGTAGACATGACATTGGATAATGTGCTACGGCTACGCACATTTCTCCTCGCGGTAAAGGTATCCAGATTCATAGCTGGATCGGGTAGAGGTGGACCCATATCCACCGCCTCATCATCCGCATCTGCATCCTGATTACTTGCAGGCTCGATTGAACGTATCATGTTTCCAAATTCTCGAAGGGAAGGTGAGGCGGGACGACCCGATAGTGCGTCCATGGCATTTCTTCGAGAACTACGGTTCCTTCTGGTGATCCCCTGTATACGAGAGGAATTTGCCGGAATCCGGTGTCTTCGAGGTAGTCTGCTTGCTCGAATTCTACTGCTTGAATCGAGTCCGGTGAGTGCATGTACAACCTCAGATATCGTGGGGGGCTGAGTATCCATGGCATCATCAAATGAGAGGGTATCCATTCCTGGGATGGCGACTGCTTGTGTTTCCTCAGCTAACGTGGGGAGGCGAGAACTCATGGTAACATCATGTGATGAATTCATTCCATACCCCGTAGGGGATAAAGAATTGTTATCTAGAAGCTGTCGTCGTCTGCAAGAACTAGATGAAGCAGAGAAACCGGTAGAATAAACTGTAGTATTTGTTGCGCGATCAGATCGGGGTTCAACCAAATCGGGATTTTCAGCTCGCTCGATAGCTCTTCGCTGAAGAAATGATTGTATTGACGCTGGACAAATGGGTTTGGGTAATTTGAGGGGGTGTCATTCCTGCAGTATTGTATGTGGTGTTTTCGGGAACAGATTGCATGTCGGTATCTTCAGAAGGGCGGGGAATGTGAGAACCTGGAAACGAAGTACCATTGGAATCGGGAGAGGAGGTTGATGACATCTTGAAGGATATCGGATTGGTTGATTTGATTGAGATCAATTGTGGTTTGTGTAAAAATAAGGAAAGCTAGATTGAGTAGTAGCTTTGAGGACCGTCTTGGATCGAAGAACTTCGAGTTCGTGAGAAAATCGAATTGCAGAAAGAGTCTTGAATTCCTCGAAACTGAAGTAGAAGTAGAAGTTGAGATTATAATGAGGATGAAAAAGTGAATATACTCACTCGAATAGTGTTGAGGTGAAGTTAACACAAATTCTACACCTCAAAGTATCGCTGTACTTTTCATCCAATAGAAGACCACTTTTACCATACCACACAACCCCTTATTCCTTCGAAACGTGTTGCAAGAATGACAATCGTTGGAAAAGAAAATCTGTATTAGCTTTTGTCCAAAAATTGGAGAAATGAATGAACAGTGAGTAGTATAATGAGCCTATTATAATTATAAGCTGTCCGATCTGAAGTTTCCAGAAAATAAACGTTGGTAACAATGCTGATGAAAATATGCGTGTCGATTATTGACTTACAATTCTGTAAACATGGGCAGAAAAAACGGAAGAAATAAGATCACACTTGCTTCAGTCTTTCCTGCACGGTACAATTCCATCTTAGGAAACTGCAACTAAAATATATTGAATGAAGAAGTCGTTCCTGCTATCTCCACATAGGTACCAGTAACTATTTCCCACAACTTCCCTTCCCCAAGTCGTGAGTCAAATTCCAATATTTTAGAAAGCTCTAGACACGAATGAAAGATTATTTACTACATATTCATTTCAGTACTGAGATTGATAGCAACCTTAACAACACCAAGAGTTGATCAAAGCTAGAAACGTCACGATCCTAGATATGCAACAAACAGCCTGATTCAAACACGGAATTTTGTTGCACGTCTAATGCTAAGCCAGACACCCCTTTGCAAATCCCATTCTGTCCATCTAAATCTATACCAACGGTTTTGAAACTTGATAAAAATCTTCAGAAGAAGCAAAAATTTGATAATCTCCAAAGACTGACTTGATGACTCGTGTATTTGACGATGTATATGCAGATAAAATGAGAATTACGATTTCCAAATTTTTACCGGCAGAATAAGTCGAAGCTAGAGAAATAGGGGTATAATCTTGCTTTCGTTGCACATCTAATGATATCTTGACACTCGGTTTCGGAAAAGATGTTACTCCTCTTCGATTACATTTCTTGTCGTGAAAAATAAACAGATATATTTAAAAAAGGAAGGATTGTATTTCGTGAAGAAATCATAGAGATATAGCAAATCGTTGATTCTGTATCTCTTGTCGAAGTAAAACTTGTGAGTATTCTCACGTATCAACACCAAAGTTTGAGTTTGAGTAAGCGAGCGAGCGAGTAATGTTTCGTTGCACGTCTGATGACATCTAGCATTCTAGCTACTCGATTTTAAATGCTCACTAATATCTTCATATTCATCTCAAAGTGTATGGAAAACTTCAATCATATTTGAAAATAGTCAAAGCACAGTATAACCAAGTATCAAAGATGCTGATAGGGCGGTTACCTGCTGACAACTCCCCAAAGACGAAATCGATGTGAATCCAGAAACTAGCGCTGAAAACAAGCTTTTCGCTAGTCATTCTATGGCTTTGTTCCATATTTTGAGGCTCTTCAAGCATGATTCCATCAATTCCAACATCGCCCTATAGGCAATTCTAATCGTTACGAATCTTGAGGGATGGAATTCGAATTGACCAGAACATACTCTCGTAAATAATAGTACCATTACCTCAAGAATGAGAATAGTTTTAGCATTTCTAACTTGGTATACTGACTTTCTCTTGATTTTTAAAGCTTTTTATTGGACTTGTACACCGCAGTTTGGGTTTAATAGCAATTAATACTGGGTTATAAATGTTGAAGCTGCTGTAAGTTTGGTGAGAGAAGAGGGTCGATAGAGGGGAATAGGTTAAACAATTTTATTAATTCTTTCTACTTCTGCGGTACAGGTAGAAAAAAAGTAGGCTAGGAAGAATTGATGCAATACGAAGCAAGTAGATGCGCAAAACGGTGGTTTTCGAGATCGCATCAAGAACCAAACTCAAAAAACAATGACGAGAGCGACAATTAGAGACACAAATTATATCCATCTCCTCTGGGCCTTTGATAAACAGCTTCATAGCCAAGAATGATAAATCACAGAACTTTCCTCAAAAGTACTACCTCCATCAACCATTTACTCGCTCTCCTTAACAATCTGCTCCAACGTCTTCACATAGTCATGGACCTCTTGTGCCCCAGTCAAGGTTATATCTCTCCTCTTACCCTCAACACTAACAACCGGTACACTATCCACACCATTTCCCTCCGCCTCCCTAATCAAATTCTTCACATCCATCAACCCCTCATATTCATCCTCAATGATCTTCTCTGCTTCTCCCTCATCCACTCCCGCTTCCTTACAAGCCGCAAGTAATGTCTCCTTACTACTAGGATGCTTCTCTTCTTGGAAATACATTCGATACAACGCCATGACGATTTTATCCGCTGTCTCCGGCCCACCACCTTTCACATCTTCTTGTTGAAAGTGTTGAACAACTCGATGAGCATCAAGTGTATTGGCAACTGTACCACCGAATTTGTAATCTATACCTGCGGATTTTCCATATGCAGTCATCAACTTGATGTACATTTCCATCTTGTCCTCAGAATCTCCATAACGGGATTTGCGATACCAAGCATGTTTATCTTCGCCTTCTTTGCTGGCTCCGGGATATAATTGATATGGTGAAAACTTGATGGTGAAGTTAACTTTCGAAGCTGCATCTGTTGAACGGACGATACGGAGTGCTATAGCGATTGTTAGTAGATGGAGATGGGTGTATGGACCTGAGTGATTGTGAGGGCGGGGGAAAGGAGGAGACGACGTTGATCATCATCACGTGAGTGCTATCCTTTCCCAATCCATTTCCCATATTTTGGATATTTGGGTATCATTTCAACCGACTTCTAAGATGGAAGAAAAGCCCAATTCTTACCTTCATCCAATCTAATTAACGTTGCTGCAGTTAGTAATCCGTATTCTCAGACTTCCAATAATAGTCCCATGAATATTGAATATCCCTTACCTCTTCTTGGCAAGATAAGTCCTAATTGTGACCAACACGATCAGTCATACTCTTGATCTCGTATTCCATCAAACTGTGCTTGGATAATCACCCGCATATGCAATGTGCTGATGGTGAAAATGGCAATGAATCAAGAAAAAGGATAGAAAAGGAAGGAATGTAGAGGATTTACGGAGACGACTTACCACGGACAAATGGTATCAAAGGTAAATGTGATGGTAGAATCGTACATGGTGTTGGCGAGAGTCCTGAATACGAGGTCTGGGGATCTTTTTGGGGCGATGCTACCAAAGTATGTTTGTCGTTGGACCCGAGGCTGTTTTCTATGTGAGAATGGAAAGGTGGGATGTATTGATTCGAGATGCGAAGATTTGAAATGGAAGTAGTTGTTATATTTTGTGAAGAGGAAATGTTGGGAAAGTTCTTGAGTTGTAGATTATATAACGTGTATATAATTCATTGAAATGAAGGGGGCAATGTAGATTAGATGTTGATGTCGATGTCGATGTCGACTGTTTACTCACGCCATTCTCTCAGTCTACTTCAAGAACTACCCCCGCGATGAATAAGCGGATCAAAGTCTCGTGGCTAGCCAACATAGTTCAGTTCCAGCCACACCACGATCTTTCCTCATGTTTTACTACCTGTTGATTTTTCTTTCCTTTCCCTTCGCTCAACCGACCGACAATCTTTTTCTGAATACCATCACTACAGAATTCTCAGAATGCCAGATACTGAGCACTTCAAATGCAGTACAACCCTGCCAACAAATGGGTTATCAAAATGCCAAGGGATATTTCCATCTACTCATCGCTTGAATTGACCCGTATAATAAAGTCATCCGGTATGGAGTCGATTCAGCATCCAATAAATGGAATGATGATAAGTACGAGGCATTATCCTATACCAATGCCACTATTGATGAATCTTCGGCATAACTCGGAGTCTTTTCTCATCTTCCTTGTTCTTATTCAATCAATATAGACAAAATTGAATTCATGATACGAGAGGGCAAACCGGAGTCTTGCTAGAAATAGTCTCATATCTGAGATAAAAAAAGGTACAAAGGCACGAGGAACCTAGCCCTACAATCGGAAGTACCGAGTCTTGGGTGAGAGGCTTAGCTTTTGGAATCGTTGAGTCGTGAGATATCAGCATGTTTGATGACATCTGATTGACTATTTGCCCATCTCTTCTTTTCTTTGCTTACTTAACAAGATATTTCTTACTTTCCTGCCTTTTTGTTCTACTCAGAAAGACCCATGAAATCCCGCATCTTTCCTGCAGGGGATTAATGAACACGATAGAAAAACGCAGGAGCGCCTCGTCTCTTGGTCCCGCCTAAATACATGTATAGTAGGCGGAAAGCTACCGTATTTCCATATTGAGCAATATACACCTGCCAGTCAAGTTGACCAGCAGTTACTTCTTGCCTCCCACGCAATGTCCATATAAAATAAAATCCCCCTCTTTCCCCAAGGAATTCTTGTCTCCTCTTACATCAACGTACATATCACTTTCCGAAAGAGATATTAACATAACAAAGCGCATAGTCGCATCGAACCTTACTGTCTGTCGTTAATTTTCAAAGTAAACAAAAACATCAATCATCTACACAATCGTTTTGTCCCACACTCAACACTTACCACAATACCTAGTACTCTTGGAACTCAACTCCGATATCTAGTGGATGAAAGTTTTGGTTACAACGATAATCAATTCATAAAATACTGAATCAAAGATCAAAAACAATGAAGTCGATCGCTACTCTTAGTGCAGCGATTGCTGCTCTTGCTGGTATAAGCAGTGCCCAAGTTACCTAGTCAGTTACCCCTCCAGCCCTAGATCAATAGTACAGATCTTCTGTTCCTTCATCAGGTTCAACTGAATTAACATCACTACAGTGACTCGACTACTGGAACCTTCTCGTGCCCTATTGCCAATGGTGCTTACTGCGCAAGTTCATCTCTCGGTGGTCCTATTATCATTCGATGTACAAATGGCATTGGTCAACCAGGGAACTGTGATGATAACCTTGCCGGATACTTCCCTTATGGTGTGAACTATTCACCATGTTGGGAGACTAGTGAGAAGAGTGGTGATGCTGCTTGTTCTAAGAAGTATGTTATTATATCCCATCCTTTTATCTCATATTATAGCTTCCACTTCCACTCTCATCGATCATCCTTGAACTCTTTCATTTCATTTTATCTTTGACTATTGATCTTAAATATCACACAACTAACAACTCATAGCTGTATCGTCCAAGGTGCCTCTGGTAACTTCAACGGTACATTCACCCTTCCCAACTGCACACCCATTCCAAACCCCTCCGCTACCTCATCTCTCAACGGTTCAACAACTACAACATCGACCGGTACATCAACGATTATCGAAGGTTCAACAACCGAACTCATAACCTACACCACAACATTCTGTCCTACCTCTACCCCAGTAGTTCTTCCACCTGTCACATCACCCACTGTCCCAACTACAATCGTAATTCCCCCATTAATCACAGCCCCTACTATCTCTGCAACTCCCATTATCGACCCATCATCAGGTATTACCACTGTCATTTTCTCATCCGGTACCGCCGTCAGTACCGCTGTCGGAACTGGTGGCTCGGGCGGAGGTTCGGGTGGTGGATCAGGCGGTGGATCAGGTGGCGGATCTGGCGCTGGTAGCTCTGGAGTCCACAATGGTACAACTGGTGGATCAGGTGCCGGCGGAAGTGCGACTGCTACACCCGTTGGACCAACCAAGACTGCTACTGGAACTGGTGCACCTGAATATACAGGTGCTGCTAATATTCTCAGTGCAGGTGGTCTTGCAGCAGCGGGTGCTGTGCTTGCTTGGTTTCTTTAAGTGCTTTTATGTGGGAGGAAAGGGAATGAAATGTGGATGTGAAGGAGATGAGAGATGAATATATGATACACTCCTCATTCTTGACGATGGTATTTATGAAGATGATGGAGGACTTTTTGGCGATTTCTTACACAGTTTTGGAAGATGGTTTTGGACGACATACATACACACCTATGACGGATACGCATGATATATTATGACTTTACGAGTCGACGACCCTCCTTAATGATAATTTTTACGGATGACGAATTAATAGTGGATGTTTAATTTTTTGGCAGCAGCTTATGCGAGAATGAGAAGGTTTAACGATTTGAATGGGTATTCTCTTAATCCAAAGTGGAATGAGATTGGGGTGGGAGTAGGAGTAGGAGTAGGAGTATGAATGGATATGTGAATGTATGTCGTGGAAAGAAGTGAGATAGAAAGTGATTCGGGATTAAGGAGGCGGTATAGTTTATCAACTCAATGATATGATGTAACAATGAAAAGTGGATGAAATCTATCTATGCAGTGCGAGGACTAAAAAAGTAGTCATCGTCTATATTCCTTCAATTATGTGCTTCTGCTGCTTGTATGGATAGTGTATTAGGAGAGAATCTGTCTTGCTCATTGTGTGCTATTACTTGAGAGACGACAAGCACATAGAAGCTATACATTTTGCGTATAGTTGATGAATGGTAGGTATTTGAAATACCAATACCAATACCAATACCAATACACATACCAATACACATACACATATTTAAAGCTAGGTAGGTAACCTTGGAAGTTACATGGTATGATATACATGATGATAATAATAATATATATAATAATAATACATAACACAACGATCCATAGCAGGGACCATGTAATAGAACATAACAAAACACAATGATATCAAAACACAATAATATCCAAAAAATCTAGAGTTCCTTTAAGGTTAATCCGCCTATTCATTTGTCTATTCACCCATCCACCCATCCATCCATCCATCCATCCAATCAACAAACCAGCTAGCTACCCTGCAATTAACAATTTCAACTTCCACAAGTGTCAAGAGCATGGCTAGCTTATAATATAGTATAGTATAGCTAGTAGACCACCGATCCATTCATCTACCCATTCATCTACCCATTCATCTACCCACCTACAAGATCAACCCCCTCACCTCATCTATCAAGCTTGAAACTCCCCAACCACACCTACACCCATACCTACATCCACACCCACTCAACAGCCGGATCAACATAAACATCAAGGTCAAAATCATCATCATCACCATCACCATCAGAGAAAAAAAAGGTACAAAACATTAATATACATAATTTATTCATCTTATTCATCTCAATGCTATTCATCAATTCCCTATCATTCAATTCCAATCCGTACCCGCTTCCATCCTTTTACAATGTATTGTAATCACCACGACCAGAATCTCCATACAAACAAGCTCCTTCGTGCAAACAAGCTCCCCTACATGCAAACGAGCTTCCTCAAACAAGCTTCATCCTCCCCACAAATCTTTTTCACTCCTCCACCTCCCCCTTCCCCCTTCCCCCTTCCCCCTCCCCCCTCCAACCCATCTTTTCTTAATTGAAAAACTCCCAAACTCCCAGTAAATAATTTCGTGAATGAAAGACGTCAAATTAAATTATAGTAGTGTTTATATGCGTATCAATGAATGCGCGGTCCGCCCACAAAAAGGATACTCCAGATTGTTCTAGCTTACAGCCCTGCTGCCACAAGAACGCCTGATTAACTTTCAGTATATCAAATGAAAGGCTTCGGCTAGAGTTATACGATTCGCATTATGCTTTTAAACGAATGAGGTATGTATAGTTGTTTGCGCAGTGGGTATGCATCATGGAAAGACATGTGACAAGAAAAAAATAAGAAAAGAAAAATGCTCCGGCCGACCTCGCTGCTATGCAATAAAGGACAACTTCAAACGAAGGAAAGAGAATTGCAGTGAAGTAATAAAAACTCGTCTATTCGTATAATCCGCTCCTTATGTACCCAATGAGTGGTATGAATGATTTTTTCATTCTCAACACTTTTCGTTTCATACATTACATGTTCTATAATGCTCGCCGACTACTCATAGCTGCCGATGCCCCCGCTGATGCTAAATCCTGTTTCGAGCTGACACTTCGTGTGACTCGGGGCAAGCCGCTACTACCAGAAATTGCCACGGTTCCAGTACTTGTACGTTTCGGCCCAGGAGGTCCAGTCAATGTTGTGGCATTGGATTGTCTCCGAGGAGGAAGAGCTTTACTTGGACTTATCCCAGCTGCGGGTGGCCGAACAGATGAACCACTCTTGTAAGCAGGTGGTTCTGGAAGGGGTCTATTGGAAGCAGGTGCAGCGGTGGTATTGTGTCGCTTTATTGGCGAGTCGATTCGAGTATTGATACGGGGTGGAGCAGCTGCCTTTTGACCAGTGATAAATTCATGCCTAACAGCTTCATCAGGCTTCAGACGCTTTTCAGGATCCCACCTGAGACAACGTGCCAAGAAGTCAAGGAAAACTTCGTCATCGCACTTGATGGTTTGCTGAAGAGATCTCGAGGATGGTCGACGTCTGCGTCCCTTTGAAGATACCGTGAGGCGTGGTTTTCCGAGAGAATCAAAGAAAAGCTTTTTGCGAGTACTCTTTTCAATCAAATGCTTTTCCGGTGGACCAAACACTTCCATGATGCAGGCGAGTTGTTCCTGTTCGTTTTCACCAGGAAAGATGGGCACTCCAGTAAAAAGCTCCGCCAAGATACATCCAAGACTCCACATATCTATCGGCATACCATATGTCATACCAAGGATAACTTCAGGCGATCGATAAAATCGGGATTGGATATATGTGTATACCTTCTCGTTCTCGAAACAACTTGATCCAAAGTCAATAACCTTAATCTCCGAATGAAGGGGATGTGCAAGGAGAATATTTTCGGGTTTCAAATCGCAATGAATGACTTTCTTGGATTTCAAAAGCAACAAACTGCTAAGCATTTGCTTTGTAAATCGTCGAACGATCTTGAGCGAGAAACCCCTGAAAGAATGAGCTTTGATGAGCTCATAGAGATTCATATCTAAAAGTTCAGTAGAGATACAAAGATGACCACGGAAGTAGAAGCTTTGAACAAAGTTGACCATGCTGTGCTTGTTTTTGGGATCCTACAAATGTTAGCTGGTTACTGAGTGAAGTGATTGGAATTACATACCCATTCGCGCAACTTTTGGAGGATGTTAACCTCTACCAAAGCTTGCTGATGGAATCGCTTCTTGTTCCGGATGATCTTAATAGCCACTAATCCTCCAGTCTTGTGATCAATACATCTTACGACTTGACCAAAACTTCCCTTACCAAGAACATCGATGATTTCATAACGATATGAGAGATGATCTCCAGTGGCGATTTGATAATCCCCTCTTTCATCATCGTACCCGAAATTGGCGGCATCGGATTGAAGCTGACCAACATGTTTGGCTGCACTAGATGTCCCACAAAAGTAAATGTCCTTGTAATCGACAATTTCCCCTTTCTCGTAAATGTTGAGATGCGAGACAAGTTTGAGAGCCTGTTGAGGGTTCGCTCGATCCTTAGGAGTAGCACGTTTTCTTAGAGCATCTAATTGACGAGCTGCTGTCTCTGTTTCCTTTCGTTTATTGCCGAGCTTCTTCATCTCCTCTTCCGCCAGAAGATCATCCTTGTCCAATTCCGATGTCCAGTGATCTTGATGTCTAATACTAGTACTAGAGGCCTTTGGATTGAGCATTCTATGCATAACAGAAGACGTAGTTCGAGAAGTCGCGGTTGGGATATTTCTCTCAGAAGCCATGGAGTCAGTTGACGTCTCTTTCTTCGGACTGTTTCGATTCAAACCCCAGCTATCACTCTTTGTTCTGTCATGACCTGTAATCATATTAAGGCTCGAAACTGAGCTCTTCCTTCGACTAGAATTGAGATAAGTAGTAGTCGTGGTTGACTTGACCGAAGGACTAGGACTGGGAATTTCTTTGTTATTGCTACTCATATTGTTCATGGTAGAAGAAGCAGGCAATCTAGGCGGTGGCATATTATCATGTTTTGGCGGAGGAGGTGGTTGATTAACTTCTCTTCCGCCTGTTGCTTGAGCATTGCTTGCGGCGTTCTTCGATCCAGATCGCTTCCAACCAAGACTCAACTTTCTTCGCAACGAGGTTGTTGAAGATGGTGTTGGGGGTTCTTCCGGACTTGAGACTTCCGCAGGAGTATCTGTTTTAGCTAATCTATTCACCTTCAAGGCACGTGGCCCAGTCAACCTTGCCGGCTTGTTTTCAGTCGTCGAAGTGTCCATTGTAGTGAAATCGCCACTAGTTTTGGACCGAGGCATGAGATGCTGGCCAGCGTTGTTCTTGGGAAGAGATGAGGATAGATATGGGGAGGTTTCCCTAGGCGGTGGTGGACGGTTGTTAGCTATAGGTATGGGCTTCGTCCCACTGTTACTTCCAAATACTTGCGAAGATTCCGTAGGTCTATGATGGATAGAACTATTGCTCCGCATTTTAGGCATATGATGCTCCGATTTATCTTCGTTACGACGGGAAAAGAACGAGGTCTTGGAAGCTGTCATGGGTGAACTTGGGGTTTTTGTATTTGTCCGCTTAGGCGGAGGTGTAATGGCACCATTTGGTAAAGGCTCAGGATTGGATATGGCCGCAGCCTTTGCAGCCGTAGGAGCGCTTAATGGCAACAAATTCAAGGGTGGCAGACGAAGTGGTTGAAGGTTCTTTTTCTTGGGAGTCGCAGTATTTTGCTTTTGCTGTTCAAGATCTGAATTCGAGCTAGGTGGCGCATGCCTCGACCTCTTTGGCTCTCGTTCGATCTTGGTTGGTTCACGTGCAGAGTTCCTACCAGAAATGCTATTTGTTGAAGTACTGTTAATACTACTAGCATCAAACGGCATGCTTGATTTCCTCTTGGCGAAAAATGGAGTTTCGATAGGAGAATCTTTGGGGGATTCATACGCTTTGGGTATCGCAGGAACTGGCGGAACATCTTCCTCCTCATTATTACCAGCTGAGCTATGAACATTTCGTGACTTGGGTGTTGGTAACCTTGATGTCGTGGGGGCAAGTGATGACACTCGAGGCTGTAAGGAACCTGTAGTATTTCGAGACGTGTTACAGCTTGAACTCGACGCAGCTGAAATAGCAGAATTGTACTTACGGTTACTATCCGGAGTAGTTCGAGATGATGAAGGTGTGGGCACCTTTCGAGGTAACATTGAAGGGGACCTTGAAGACCCTCGAGGAGTAAATGCCGGATACGAGTCAGGCTGTGGAGTTGGCGGTGTACCTGGCGAAACAGTAGGATTTCCTTGGTGAGTCGATAATCGTTTGGCTCTTCGAGTATCTGTAGGGCTGATGGTTCTAGCCCCAAGTCCACTTGCATGGGAAGTACCTGGCAAGACTGACATCCGCTTCGAGGTTGATGATGGTGTGGTTGCAGGTATTCCTGTTCCGCTGGGCCTTCCGGGTGACTTTGCAGCAAGGGATGATGATCTACTGTGGTCTGGTGTGCCAGGCTGAATAGAAACTTGGGGTTGCCCTTTACTCGGAGGTTGCAATGATTTAGTTTTAGCTGCTCTCGAGGCAGTGGTACCTCTTGCTCCATCCATATAACTTGGAACTCCTGTACTATTCAATCTTGCAGATGCATTGGCAGCATCCGACAAAGATTGTAATGATGTACTTGGAGCAAGACTCGGACGTCGTCTTTGTGTGGCCCCTGCCTTGCTTGAGCTATCCGACTCAGCACCTCCTACAGATCTGCGCGGTATTCTAGCAGCAGGCGCATTGGAGGCAGCACTTCCAGATATCGGAGGATATTGATTTCGTCGAGTTCGAACGGCTAGAGGAGCAGATGGCGGGTCCATATTCCCCGATGCAGTTGAAGAAGCTGTTGAAGATATGCTACCTTGACGATTGCTCACACTCTGCCTACGTTGAAAAGAGGAGGTTCTCGCGGGTCGTGGTCCAGACACTCCACGCGCAGAACCTATTCCTCGCCCATTGTTCATAGATGCTTTAATTTCCCCCATTGAAGGCTTCTCTCTCGGCATTGAATCTCCCCCACCTGTTGCCGGATATTGTGCTGTGAGCTGTAGTTCATTGGAGATGCTAGTCTGCAGGTCGTCAAAATTGGGAGAAGGCAAAAAGTCGTAAGAAGCCGAATTATCGTCGTTGTGACCTCCAAATGTAAATAGGGTATGATTGTTTCGTTGTGGAGCATGCAGTGTCGGCTCTGTCCCAGCTATCAGACGCGAACCTCCTGTGCCTACACTGGGAGGATAATTCTCAGAAATCCTTCTGTTCAAAATATTAGTAAATATGAGCGCCTCGAATGGCTCCCCTCTTGAAGGTTGGGAATCTTACTGTCTTGTGGGTGAAAGGTCAGGTCGTGGACCTGAAGGAGCCCTCTGTTCCCGAATCATGAATAAGGAACTAAAGTCACTGGGGGAAGCCAGCGACAGAAATTAATCTCGAGTAAAGGATTTTGCTTTTCCTTGAGCTCAGTCCGTTTAAGGGCCGAGTTTGTCGATGGACTATCTCATTTCAAATGGCCGTCGTAGGGTATAATTAGTAGACAGGGAAGTCGTTGTAAATGGGAACCCAGTAAAATGGAGAGGAAAGCTATCGGTAACAGTGTCTCTCAAGAGTCAATATCTAATTTTTTTTCCTTCTCCACAGAAATAAAGCGCGTCAATTGATGGTATCCTCTTTTTGGATTCGAAGATTGGAAGATATCTCGAGGAATGGCTCGTGGATTGTGTTTAGTGGTGAAATGAAGGTAGCGGTGGATGTTGTATTGTATTTTTTTTTTATTGTATGGAGAGTCAGTCTCTCTGAGGCTGCAGATAGACTAATAGAAGTTGAACAATATTTTGGGGATGGATTGCAAGCCTGTACCTGTACGTTCCCGTTACTGGTTACTGGTACTGCGAATGGGATAAAAGCTTGATGTTTCCCGTACCTTTTCGAGAGTCGAGGTGGCTCAGGGAAGTCAGGGTGGTAAGGGTTGGGGGGTTTATGATCAAGGTCTTTGCCGTTGCCTATAGAAACAAAAAGTGGATCTAGATTCTGGATGGTGTGAGTGAGTGAGTGTGAGTGAGTGAGTGACTGAGGGACTGAGTGACTGACTGTACTTGGAGACTGGGGACTGGGCGACTAGATGACTGGATGACTGGAAGACTAGAAGACTGGAAGACTAGAAGACTGGAAGACTAGAAGACTGGAAGACTAGAAGACTGAGGTCCTTTTCTTTTGGTACCGTTATGTTTATGTACGAGCAGTATGTGAGAATGTGAGCAGTATGTAAGTACGTGAGCAGTATGTACGAGTAGTATGTACAGTATGTACTATGTACGCAGGAAGGGCACTCTCTTTTCTTTTGGCTAGATGTAACAAGATGACTTTTGAACCTATCAAAATTGGAATCGATGCAACAATAAAATCGCAAAATCATCAAAATCATCAAAATCCCATCAATGAGCCAATGAAACCACAGGACACCTGAGTAAGATGGAGTACACTTAAATATGTTGAGCCTATCAAAATTGGAAGAAATTTACAAACTCCATTCAATGAACCAAACTAATACAATGTAGTACAGTGTAATAAATAGAATGCTACCTAGGAGAGACCGCAGTAAGGACTGCAATGAATTCTGATCATCTCGGCGGTCAAGGTGGCTTGGAAGTTGTTATCTTTCTTATTCACTCTTGAGTCTTGATCCTGCTCCTGCTCCTCGAACAACGCCAACGCCTCCCTCACCCCTCACATCTTCTCCTCCTTGTAGCTATCTTGAGACCATCAATAAAGTTAATTCACAAATTCGACAGGACGACGAACTCTTTCCAGGAGACCCAAGCAATGCAATCACAACTTTATTACCACTGTCAATGCTTTCAATGCTTCCTCGCTATAGGGAAGGATTATTTGATAATGATATCGTGGATTGATGAGGACACCCATGTATGGATGGTAATCTGCATTTAGTATATACCGAGTATCCAATATTGATGGTCTGGTGGAGGAAGTTCCAGGTTGGAGAATGCTCGATATCGTGGTATGGTATGTCTAATAATTCACGATGACTATCGGGCGTAAAGGTATATTATGTGAATGATGGGATGTATGGAGTTCTCAATCTATCTGCTCCGTAGCATGCAAATTGGACTGGTAAGATTATGAGTGTAGGGTTTCTGAAGTCAGTGCTCGAGTACCCAGTATGCAAGTTGATACCCAGGCAAAAGTATCTCCCTACCTAGGTATAAATTCTATCTATATCTAGTATACAAATCGATATCGCAGGATTGCAAGTAAATAACAGACTTTCTCCTTCCAAGATACAAAGTTTAATCTCATCTGGATTTGTGCCGAGTGAGCCCTCTTCCTCTCCTCCCCTCTCTAACATTCCTATTCCTAATACATGCAATCTTATGGAGACTATGCTCCATGGAGGTTTCTGCCCTACTCGGCTTCAGATTTTTGTACACCATGGCAACACCATCCTCCACTAATGTATATCGCATGTAGGGAGTCTCTAGACATCAAATTCTGTGAGGTACAGATCCACCTAAAGCATAGAGAATGTACAACAATGCAAACAGGATGTCACACCCCTTTTTCCCAAGATGCTGTTTTCATCCATCAAAGCATCACCTGCTTCCGTCACCAAATACTAACAAGTAGGTAGGTAAGACCAAGCCAGTGGCCTTTCTTCTTGCTTGTTAGTTTGTGAGCCCCTGACACGTGCAGGCAATGTTTTGAGTAGGAAAAATATTCCGAATGATAAGAAGATTACCCAGTTAAAAGATTGATAAAGGCTAAAACCATGTTTCAACGACAAGAACTGAGTTGGGTTTGAAGCCGTGATATTTCTGTACGAAAGAGAGCATGGCACTGTACTCCTTCATGTATAATCTACAGCTGGAGCTTGAAAAAGGGGTCACACAACAGCATAAGCGGTATCGTCTAGCCGTTATTGTGATCATGGATTAACAGCGTTTTATACTTATTTATTGCCGTTTTCCTCCATCCCGAGATCATTTCTTATGATTTCTGGGGAATCTTCAATTGATTCCCGAATCCCAAAAGTACTGATCCCATATTCAAGACATGCCCAATAAACTTAAATCATAGCTCCTTGCGTGGATAAGAAGTCTATTACGACGGGACGGTAAGACGGAACGAAGGGAATTTATTTTTTTCGAATTAGTCGAAATTTAGTCAAGTCCGAAATCCAACCGCTTCAGCCCAATTGCGGGTGGTCGGTGGTCGGTGGTCGGCGGCAAAAACGTCATGCCTTCTCTTCCCGCAGGTAGGCTCGTAGGTTCATCGATCGCTAAGCGCGTCAACTTCAAACACCAAGATGTTTGAGCTTCGTAGACAAACATTAGAGAATTGGTCAAACCTCAACTTAATGTTCACAACTGGAATCACTTTTCAATTAATTTGAAGCATGTTACTCACTTACCACATGGGCTGGAACCTTATTATCCGTGAAGAAACGAAACACTGCGACTGAACGCTTTCTTCTATGAATAGATTACCCCCTCATAGATCTTTATAAGGATCGTTGGAATTCCAACTCAGACACAATCCCTCAATTTCCGCGAAGCAGCCTAATACTTCAAAAAGTCTCGGAAGATGGATGAGTTTACGGCAAATGCGTTTGTGAATCGTGATGATCCTATCCCGGTGATAAGATTCGATCACACAGACGACCTTAATGACGATGTGGAGGATGCAAACGGAGTGTCTAAGAAAGAAGGGACGCGAGAAAGACTAAGAAGACACAAATCGGAATTGAAGGAGAACTTCAAAAAGGCACAGAGTAAAGCTTCGGAAACTTCGGCAACTGTACAAGATAGATTACTTGAAAAGTACGTCGAAACTCTACATTGCGACGTTGGTCATCTTAGGACTCTACTGATTACAACAGATTATTACAACAGGTGATACCAGTGGAGGACCTTGGCGAAAATGGAAAAGATACGGCTACTACCCCTCCAAATTTTGTTGAGAGACCTGCTTTCAATATAACGACCATGTCGAACAATTTCAGAAGATTCAATGCGAGAATAGGAGTGGTTTTCGTCTTCCAAGCCAAAGTGATACGTCTACTAAGCTGGAAACAATGGTCGCATACTCTCTCATTTCTTGCAGTATATACTTTTGTCTGCCTAGATCCATATCTTCTTACCGTTCTTCCGTTGGCGGTTCTTCTCCTCGCAATCCTCATACCTTCATTCATTGCTCGTCACCCCGCGCCTCCTACAACTATAACTACGGACTCGTTCACATATTCCACAACAGGTCCGCCAATAGCTCCAGCGCCAGTTGTCAAACCCGTTAAAGAGCTTTCTAAAGATTTCTTCCGCAACATGCGCGACCTCCAAAACTGCATGGAAGATTTCTCTCGCCTCCACGATACAATAATTGCTCTAATATCTCCCTCCACAAATTTCTCTAACGAACCACTGTCATCTACTTTGTTTCTTTTCCTTGTAGTAACAGCAGCATTTATGTTCATCGCTTCTCATCTCATGCCATGGCGCTTTATCTTCCTCACAATAGGCTGGACCATTACATCTCTCGGCCATCCAACCATTCAACGCCAAATGATCACAACACATACGACAGTCGTACAACCGCGCGCCAAACCCCTCCAAACTAGCCTCGAAACCTTTATTTCTCATGACATCATCCTCGATTCCTCTCCCGAAACCCGCGAAGTAGAAATCTTCGAGCTCCAAAAACTTTCCCGTGCCGGCGAGTGGGAACATTTTGTATTCAGCAGCTCACCTTATGATCCAATGAGTAGTATGCGAATTGAAACTGGCCGGCCAATCGGATGTCGCTTTTTCGAGGATGTAAAAAGCCCGAGAGGTTGGGAATGGAGTGAAAAGAAATGGGCGTTGGATTTGTGGAGTAGAGAATGGGTTGAAGAAAGGATTATTACAGGTGTAGAGGTGGAAACAGAGGGTGAAAGATGGGTTTATGATATTAGGTACGAGGGACAAGAGGAGGATTCCGTGGGCGTCATGGATACGGGGAGTACTAGTAATCTAGGAAGTATGAGAGGGAAGAAAGGCGTTCCGATTAGTTGGGAGGAATCGAGTGAGGTTGACGGGGCTGGTAGGAGGGGAGAATGGAGGAGGAGAAGATGGGTTCGAATGGTTAAGAGAAGATGGGAAAATCATGAAGCGGAGGTCGAAGATGAGAAGAAATAGTCGATGTATGCTTGGATACCATGATTTTATGAAATCCCGGCGTGGATAAATGGATGGTGTTTTGGTAGTCTGTGATTTTTAGCGTACAAATTGGGGTATGGAGGGTTTGGGTAAGGGACTGGGAACGAGGCAATGGGACTGGGGATGAGGCATATATATACCATGGTGCAGGTTTCACCAACTTACGCTTGTTACTCTCTACACAACTGTAGACAGATTTTAGCGAACAGATTAACATAAACTATAAGAAAAACTGGCAATATCTATTCTCAAGTCAGGTTGAGTATTATATCACTATTGAATAAAAAGCTTTAAGAACGACATACTTTTTTTCCCTATCTGGTTATCGGTAATCTAATCATAACTATGCGCAAAACATCACCGTGATACCAACACTCTAGTAGTGTGTTGTATATAGTATACAGTATACAAGCATCCCCCCTTCTCCCTATTATCCCTTCGTTTCTTCATGTGTCGGATATAACCAACCCCCCCCCCCCCTCCAAATCAACAACCCCGCACTTCGCACGTCTATCTCATTCCTCACTCACACGTGCAAAACCCCCACTATATTCTTAAGCACTTCATACTGTGTCTGACGAAAATCATCCGTGATCAATAGATTCTGCGTCGCCTGGAAATTGAGCAGTTGTTTTTTCTGCGAGGTCCAGGGGGGCCAGGTGAGGAGTTGCGTTGTATTTGCGCTTGCAGTTGTATTTGTATTTGTGCTGGGGTAGGAATTATGATTTTCACTCGCGCTGCCATACCCATGATGATGTGGGCCACGGTTCGGATCGAGCGTGTGCAGGAAATTGAGGTAGTATTTCTGGATGGATTGTTGGGGGAACCCGAGGGATTGGCCGTAGACGACGGCGATGTCGCTTCCGTGGAAGGTGCCCAGAATGGGGGTGCCGTGGCCGTAGCTGGAGAGGTAGGAGTAGATGTTTACGTGTGGGTGGATGCGGGATGCGTAGGATAGGAAGAGGCGGCGGGAAAGGGTGAAGACGATGTCGCCGAGGAGGGCGGCGAGACGTTTGTATTGTGGGTAGATGTTCCAGTTTGGGCCGGTGTTGAAGGGGGAGCCGGCGGAGGGGTCGTCGGGGTAGGCGGCGACGAGGGAGGCGATTTTGGAAGGGGGGGCGGAGGGGAAGAAGATGGTTTGGAGGTAGTTGGTTAGGAGGGTGGTGGTGGTGAGGTTTGTTTGGGCGAGGGCGAAGTATGTTCCTTCGTCTTCTTGGTCGCCGATTATGAAGGGGACGGGGGCGAAGTGGCCGCGGGAAGCGAGGATTTCGGGGGAGGCGGGGAGAACGCCGTTTTTGTGGTCGGGGCGTGGGAGATAGGAGAGTGCGAGGGAAGTGTAGGATGTGTAGGAGGGGGGAGTTAGAGTTGCGGCGAGAAATGTTTTGTAAGGGAGGGCGCGGAGACATTTGAGTGTGTGGGTGGAATTTTGACAGCCGCCCGCGAGCACGACCTGGTCGTATACTGCTTGTGCGCGCGGACTATCGACTGTTTGGGCGGGAGTGATGGAGCCGGAATCCATGATTGCACCGCGGAATAGAGGCTTGTTTTTGTAATGGTATTGGCCGCCATAAAGAGCCATTTGATCAAATACTGAAATTGAACCTGCGGACTCCCCCCATATGATGACTTTATTAGGATCGCCTCCAAAAGAAGCGATATTGTCGGCGACCCATTGGAGACCTAATCTTTGATCCAACAAGCCGAGATTAGAAGACCCATCTTTGAGGATTTCGGAACCGGCTAGGAAACCAAAACCTCCTAGGCGATAATTTACTGCTACGTAGATGAAAGACTGGGAACTCGAAATGGAAGTTTGAAGAAGTTGTGTTGCGTCAAAAGATTGAGTGGAGCCGCCTGCAAAAGCGCCGCCGTATATCCAAAAGAGCACAGGGAGTTTAGAGTGTCTGGTGATGTTTGAGGGGCGTTGGATGTTGAGTGTTAGACAATCCTCGCCGACGGGACCGGAGACCGAACCTTGGGGACAAGCTGTGGGGACACTGGTTGCTTGGATAGTTCCCATGTGTTTGGTGATACTTTTGGGTGGTTTCAAGCGAAGAGATCCGGTGGGCGGCTGGGCATAGGGAATTCCCTTGAATGTGTCAATCCCTGATGTGCTAGACCCGATGATTTTGGCATGTGATATTTGAACTGTAGGTGCCAATTGGCGTCTCTCTGGAGCAGGCAGGGCCACAGTGAGAGAAATCAAGAGCCATGTGGTGATACCCTGGAGAAGCATATTGTTCAATTTCAAAGACAGACACTTCAGCTTGAAATATGATTCCCGCAACGATCAATGAATCATCTTGATAAGATCTTAGACAGAATCAGAACTATATACCTCATATTCTTCCAGTGAACGCGGGGAACATGTAAAGAAGCTATTGATGCGCCCCTCCAAAGCCATTACTCTGAATTCGGCCAATCCCCGGCTTGGTATGCATCGGAAACTGTTCCAATTTGAGAAAGATCTGAGATAGTGAATAACTTCATTGGGATTGCAGTTATACCCCTGGCTTTTATCCGGCATCTATTGCCACGACAATAAAACAGAAGTGCTAAATGCAGACTGCAAATTGTACGTATAATACATGTAAATAGGAATCACTAGATTTCAAATTCCAATAGTAGAGATGCGCATCAGATGCAATGATTTGATGGATACGATACTTGAGATATGATTGGTTGATCTGGTAGACAACCTGGTAGGTCAAGTGGTTCATCCGAGGTACTTCTTTCTTCTCCGCGTTCGTCACCTTCCTTGCTGCTGTTGTCTCGAAGAGGAAATTCTCATGATCAAGATTAGAACTCTCGATTTTGAGCTTTAGGTAAAATATCCCCCGCAAATTCTCATCGGGATTATACAGTGTTTGTAAATGGGGGACCAATCTTCTAAGCGATAAATACACATTCCACATACACTCTCCCTCCTCCTTCTGCAAGTGTTGATTAGAATAGAAAGGGAAGAAAGTTAGAACTTAACATCAGCCAGAAATGGACAAAGCATTTTTATAGACTTATCATGGTCTTTATCAACAGCAATGAATTAATTTGATATCTAATTCGTCGTTTCTCCGGTGAGCCTCTATGCGGTTTGAAAACATGCACATTTGTACAATTCTTCCTGGTGAGTATGTGTAAAACTTACGCAATGCTCTGTGGATATACGACGATGCCTGAGTACAGTTGAATTTGGTGTGGCTTTAGTTATTACTATCCCCCTCGTTGCAATATACTTATTTGAAGCCAGTGACGAGAGTACAAATTGATGAGAAGAATCATCGAATCCACACAAGTGAAGTGTACAATCCAAACATCCGAAAGCTTTGGATTGCAGTCCGGACACGCTAGTAATTCGAGAACGCTAATTGGTTAATTGAACCTCGGTATTTTGCCCCCGTTCCCCAGGTTTCGGTACATTCCCCACTGCCAATAGTAATCACGGCGCGTTCCAATGATTCCGAATCCCCAGGTTACGCTGACTCTGTCTGTATCTTTCTTTTCTTCTCCTTTCATGCTCTGATTCTCTCATTTATTGTCTTATCTCGCGCGGAAGTTATATACTATCATCCATTCACTTACCTCCTACACATTACAATGCCTCACCACACCCTCACGCGAGACGAAGTCTCCAAAAATAACACTGAGGAATCTCTCTGGTTTATAATCGACAGCAAGGTCTACGATGTCACTGAATTCGTCGATGCTCATCCAGGAGGAGAATCCGTCTTAAAACAAGTTGGCGGCACAGACGCAACCGAAGCATTCTATAACCTACATCGACAAGAAGTCCTACAAAAATACTCGAATTTATGTATTGGCACAATTGAAGGCGAAAAATCGCAAGTTATTGAACAGAATGTCGGAGATTTGAGTGTCGTGCCATATGGAGAACCTACATGGCTAACTCCACAATTTAAGAGTCCTTATTATAATGAAAGTCACAGGCGGTTGCAAAAGGCAATGAGAGTTTTCACGGATCAATATGTCACCCCCGTTGCTCAGGAGTGCGAAAAAACTGGGGCGCATATTCCACAACACTTGATTGATCGAATGTCGAAGATGGGGATCTTACATATGAGATTGGGCCCAGGGAAACACTTACATGGTGTTAACCTTATGGATGGCGCCGTGAAGGGGGAGGAGTTCGATTATTTTCATGACATGATCGTTGGACAGGAGATGGTTCGCGCTAATGCAAGAGGATTTCAAGATGGGAATATGGTTAGTTATAAATCCATGTTTTTATATAGAGCCTACTCTATATTTCAATGCATGTCTAACACTTAATCCCAGGCTGGTATGACTATTTCTCTAACGGCAGTTCTTCAATTTGCCAACGATGAGGCATGGAAGAACAAAATTGCCGCAGAGGTGTTTAGTGGGAAGAAGAAGATTTGCTTGGCCATCACCGAAGCGTTTGCTGGATCTGATGTCGCAGGTATTCGAACAACCGCAGAGAAAACCGAAGATGGCAAACACTATATCGTAAATGGTACTAAGAAATGGATCACCAACGGAGTCTTTTGCGATTACTTCGTCACTGGTGTTAAAACAGGTACTATTAAACATCACTTCTCATGTCTAATCACCTACTAACAAACTGTCTAGATAAGGGCCTGTCTGTTGTATTGATTGAAAGAGGCGAGGGTGTAGAGACAACACCAATAAAAACCTCCTACTCACCTACAGCTGGAACTGCCTACGTCACTTTCGATAACGTAAAGGTACCAGTTGAGAATCTCTTGGGAGTAGAGAACAAGGGTATCCACGTCATCCTTAGTAACTTCAACCATGAAAGATGGATGATGGCTAGTGGTGTCACTCGCATGATGCGACTAGCAACAGAGGAATGTATCAAATGGAGCAATCAAAGATTGGTGTTTGGCAAGAAATTGACTGATCAGCCAGTCATTCGACAAAAGTAAGTTTTGCTTCGTTAAGTGCAAATGAAACTCCCAACTGACCTTCCCAGGCTTGCTAAGATGATATCTCACTGTGAGGCAAACCAAGCATGGTTGGAGAATATCACATATCAGATGACTTTGATGCCATACAAACAACAAGCGACTCATCTCGCGGGCCCAATTGGTCTCCTTAAGATGTTCGCTACCCGTTCAGCTCATGAATGTGCAGATGAAGCTGTGCAGATTTTTGGTGGACGTGCGCTTACGCAGAGTGGGATGGGAAGAACCATTGAGATGTTCCATAGAACGTGAGTACCCATGCTATGAGAAGTTTTCACCGGAAATATCTTGCTAATATCTTATAGGTACAAATTCGATGCTATCTTGGGTGGAGCCGAGGAGGTATTGGGCGATTTGGGAGTAAGGCAGGCCCTCAAAAATATGCCAAAGAGTATGTTGTAGATGATCATTCGGACACAAGATCAGAAACCTCAGAAAAACGAAAGATGTACTCAATTTTAAGACTCAAAAAGTTCTTCAGCATTATCTCTCAACATTAGTTTCAATTACGTAGATTGATTCTATCAGACCCAATCAGATTCGGATTTCTAAATCTTAGTTTAGGCCTAAGTCAAATGCTCTACCCCGAGGGCCGAATCATACTTATTAATAAAACATTTACCTTACGCGTTATATTCTATGCATCTTCAATTATTTTGACGAGTAGATACAGTAAGTTTGTTGAGTCTCTAAAAACCTCTAATTTACAGCATTCAGCTCGGGCCAGTACGCAAAATAGTTTACGTGATTCTGTATTGAGGTCGTAGGCATATATACTGCTACCAATCAGAATAAGAATCAGTCGCCACGTCAGTCCCACACCTATATGGCTATGCATAGCCTTCAGCAAGCAATTGTAGTGGTGTTGGGTATCGCTACGTGTATTTATACATAAAAAAATGTATACAAATGTGCCGAAAGGAGGAACGAGGCAAATTGCAGAATGAAGCCTCACTTTCCAAAAAATCAAAGTCTGCCTCGAACGAGGCTTCTCAAACAAAGTACACGTCAGGATTGAGCCTCTACTATGTGCAAGCCTTTGACTTGTTGCCTCTCACTGTAAGTGCGGAATCATAAAACGATATTATTGAACCTCAACGTCGCAAACAGTGAAACTCGAAGCATCAATTATCGACATACGATATATCTCATACGAGTTTATATCACTCATTTGTTCCATTTCAGAAGCTCTTGCAATGGCTGCCAGTTCAATATACAGCGATTTGAACACCTCTCGACAGGAAATCAGGCTGCTCGAAATCATTGCTACTGATCCAAGCATCGTCTGCAGAACGAGAGTCGTCTCACTCCTGGAATCCCCTACCTTTGTTGCGCTTTCCTACCAATGGGGTAATCCAGCGATGACCGAAGAGATCACCGTCAACGACACAACACTGTTCGTTACCAAGAGCCTTGCAGACGCCCTCAAATATGTACCAATGCATTGGCAAGAAATGGAGAAGAGGTCGGAAGGCAGTATCAGGCTTCTTCTCTTATGGGCAGATGCAATCTGCATAAATCAACAAGATATTGAAGAAAAAAATCACCAAGTCCCTCTAATGAAGAAAATTTATTCGTCAGCAGAGCACACTTTTTGCTCATTGATGTCGGAGAAATCATCATTGATTGAAACAGCGATCGATACTATCAACACAATATGTGTTGGCGCACTCGAGAGTGGATTCAAAAAAGATATAGAACATCAAGATGTGAAGATAGATTGGATGCTCAATGACCTGGAGTTATTTGGGACCGACTCTAAATATGCACTTTTTCCAAAACGAAACGACGATTCGGGTTTAGACGAGTGGAGCGTTTGTAATGGCAACAAAGCTCGAACAGCCTTGCGAGAGTTCATGGATCTTCAATACTGGAGTCGTGCCTGGATATACCAAGAGCTTGTACTTTCAAAAGACCTAGTCTTCTTTCATACATCTGAGCGTACTTTCCTGTACGTACTCTACTTCGTAGCTCTCTGGGCAGGGTTCCTAAAGACGCAAACTAGACCACGAGATATCGACAGCTATCTATGGAAGACTATCATATATCTTTCTTCCTTCAACCCCTTAAAGAGGATCGAACAATCCCGATCATTGAATATCAGAAAGCAGACTTTAACCCCTCAGAATAGAGATTTATATCTTGCACTGTTACGATCGCAAGACTTAATAGGCGCCACATTAAAAGCGACAAACCCAAAGGACCACGTCTATGCCTTACAGGGACTTACAGGTTCAGATATCATACCAGATTATAGTTCTAATACATCTGTCGCTGACGTATATATCGAATTTTGCGTCAAACACGTTGAAGCTATACGACCTTTTAATCTTCCGCTTTTGTACTTCCTTCGCTGCGCTGGTTATGCGAATAAAGCTCCGGAAGGCCCTGAGCTGCCTTCCTGGGTACCGAATTTTCCCGGTTGTTCTACCAATGGAAATGCATATCAGCCTTCCTATCTGGTTTCCTCAACTGAGAAGCGCAATATGCACCGAAGTAATTTTAACAATAGGGCGAATGACATTTCAATCTGCAAACAAAGCCTGTTTGCTCCTGCACTAGTCATTGCAACGCTCGATGATACGAGTGATGTCCTCGGAGATGCCGAGTCATTGCCAGAATTTGCATCTTCCGTTTCCGAATTGTTAAACTATAAGCAGGCGTTCGGTGACCGACATCCTTTTCTTAAACTCACAAGTGCGCTCTGGGGTAGAATTATTGAAGAAGAAGTCTGGGAATCTCCCGAGGTTGTTCGGGTAATCCGAATCTTACAAACACTTTTTCCAGATCGTGACAAAATGTTTAGTCTCGATGTTTTGGACCGTGTTCATCTTGGGTGGAAATGGCTGGTGGAGTTGACTTGTTTCGATCGTGACTTAGTTCATACTATTTTGGATTTATTGGCCGAGGATACCGAGGCCATAGAAAAGCTCGAGCATCCGTATCCAAGTGTCATACAGTTTATCCGGAAACTACTGGATCATCGAAAGACGGGCCCGGGAAGTTATTGGGATGACTATCATTCTATGAGTGATGACCTGCATACCTTGGGAAAATCGGGCGATATCCGGGTTGCACGCACTGCAAGTGAGACCTCCATCGAGTTTAGCATCGTTCCGACTGCGGCATTGAAGGGTGATATTATAGTCTTTCTTGCGGGAAGTGAGGTACTTCACTTGGTTCGAAGGGTGGAAGACCACTATGTCTACATTGGCGAAGCTGGAGATATCGAAGCATTGGTAACTCCGATGCTAAATAAGGTCAGCGCTGGTGAGGAGGAATTTCAAATTATAGAAATTCGATAGTGAGCACTGGATGGATCTCAACAACGAGGGCACTTAATTCGTATCATTGGACGCCTACGATCGGCACCATCCAATGCTGAGTCGACGTACGCTGAGTCCGTGGCTTAGAGCATACAACTGTAGTGCCGTCAATTTCCATTTTCGAAACGGGTATACATCACTGTGATAAACTCAAACCATTGAGAACATGAATTTGATAGTGGAGGGAAGTTGTGGAAGAAGTTTGAATTCATGGCGTCTTTCGGCATATATTGGTTTTCGGCGGTGGAAGGGTTATGGAGAACGTGATACATATACACCCGGTTTCTTAACACATGTCGGAAATGTAGATTTTGACTCTCTTATTGATGTATAATTCAGTCTTGTTGTATAAGAAATTAAAAGACCCTCTCCAAAATAATACGATGATGTATCAAAGCCTACCTAGTATGGATACGGTCTGACAAAACCCAGGAAGACCCTCGACCTTTACTAATAAAGATTAATCGTGGATAGGGTCAACTTTAGAAACTCTTACCAAATGCTTATCGCTCTTATCGGAAGGACCCCCGCCATCCCCCATTCCTGCTTTGGTGCAACACCAACTACCTACCTATTCTGTAATCTTTAGCGATGATTCATTATACCAAAGTGATTTGAGATTGATATTCGAAGATTTGTTAGTGGAGTGAGGAGATAATTAGAAATTAGTTTGTGTCCACTCTTTGAGCCTTCAGATACTCAAATAGTTGTGTTAGCCACTTCCCAAGCTTACCTAGCTATTCTGCTTCTCCTGTCATCAAGCTCTTATATGTCAACAGTCCATCAATCAAGTCAAATTGCTCTACAATCATGTCTAATAGAGTCAGAGACCTCCCATGGCCATCCACAATACCAGACGATGAATATGCCGAAATAGCTGCTGGTCTTCCTGCAAAAGATGAACCGTTCATTAACAAGTACATTGGTGGAAGGGAAGCACTTATAGACCAGGAGAAACAGCAGCGCAGTGGTTCGTAACATCTCTTCATACTACAAATTCGTCACTTACTTATATTTTTGACAACAGACTATGCATTCAGATCCGCTCTCTCACCTCTTGCGCAAGAAGCCTGCAACATTGTCTCCCGAATCCGTCTCGAAGAACAAGCCTCTACGTGGACTTCGGAATTCGAGGACCATGTTGCGCAAGAAACGGGGAAGAATATATATCCAGGTATGATGTTCAGTCTGGCAAAGGAAAGGATGGAGAAGACGAAATTATGGCAGATTGTAAAAAAGATGCCCAAGGGCGCGCTTTTGCATGCGCATATGGATGCGATGGTTGATTATGATTTCTTGTTTGAAGAAATGCTGAAGACAGAGGGCATGTGCATTTTCTGTGATCGAGCTTTAGATTCGCCTGGAAGTAGGGAGGCGGGGCCCGTTAAGTTTAGGTTCAGGAAGAATGGAGATGGAGAAGGTGCAGAAATTTGGAAGGAGGGCTATAAACCATTTAGCTTTGTGCCCTTGAAGGATGCTGCGGAGGCTTTTCCTGAAGGTGGACGAGAGGGATTCTTACGTTGGCTTCGAAGTCGATGCACCATTACTGATACTGAATCTATCGAACATCATCACGGCGTTGATGCAGTCTGGAGGAAGTTCTCTTCGGTTTTTACGATTTTGAACACAGTCATCTTCTATGAGCCTATATTCAAGGCATTCATGAAGAGAATGATGCAGACTTTACTTGCTGATGGTGTCAAATGGGTGGATTTACGACTGGCTTTCACATTCTTTTATTACCGTGAAGGTCAAGAGATAGCAGATGATACATACAGCAACATGTTCAAAGTTTTCGGAGAGGAAATTGAGAAGTTCAAGGCATCAGAAGAGGGTAAGGGATTCTGGGGAGCAAGGATGATTTGGACTGGTCTTCGAGTTTTGGATACAAGAAAGATCGTAGAAGATATGGATGCTTGTTTAACAATCAAGATGACTTACCCGGATCTCATATCCGGATATGATCTTGTTGGCCAAGAAGATGCTGGAAGACCATTAAAAGATCTTCTGCCAGAGCTTTTCTGGTTCAAGAAGCAGTGTGCGCAAGAAGGAGTCGAAATCCCTTTCTTCTTTCATGCAGGAGAATGTCTTGGTGATGGTAGCGATACTGATCAGAATCTCTTCGATGCTGTTCTACTCGGAACTCGTCGCATTGGTCATGGATTTTCCTTATACAAGCATCCTTTATTGATTGATTTGGTCAAGGAAAAGAAAATTCTCGTAGAGAGTTGTCCAATTTCGAACGAGGTCCTTCGCCTCTGCGCTTCGATCATGTCACATCCTCTACCAGCGCTTCTCGCACGAGGAGTTTCCTGCTCTCTCTGTAACGATGACCCTTCGATTCTTGGTCAGGATGTTAATGGTATGACGCATGATTTCTGGCAAGCTCTGCAAGGCTGGGATAATCTTGGACTTGCTGGCCTAGGTTCACTGGCTGAAAACAGTGTAAGATGGGCAGCATTCGAGGATCAAAGCGCTGGCAAATGGTTAGAGGATGTTAAGGAAGCTTCGATGGGTAACGGTGTGAGAGCGAAGAGATTGCAAGAATGGAGCGTGGAGTGGGAACAATTTTGCTTGTGGATAGTAACGGAGTTTGGAGACGATGAAGATAGTGCGAGAAAAATCAGAGAAGATGGGGATGGTCCATTGGCTGCTCAGGATTAAATTGAGCATGTCCGATGATAAAAATTTTCTATTCGGAGTTGATGGGTTTTGCGTTAGGGAAGCATGTGCATTCAACACGGCGATTTAGGTCATGATTAGGGAGGGTCACGATTAGGGAGGGTCACGATACCCTCGACTGGAAGTCGATATTCAACATTACAATCATCTATATAGAAATCAGATAAAAACAGCACCTTTCGAAGCTTTTGTTATTTCAGCTAATGCCACGCAATCGTGTAGTTGTACGGAAGTTAAATAGCTCCAAGGTTCCAAGGTTTCCTCATCCATTATGGTCACGCACGAGGGTCATTATTGATTGTACGATTTATGGTTTACACTTTGAATAACAACAATTCTGGTGTGCGTTGTACATGTAGTCATTGTATATAAGTCTTGGAGTCTGTCTTGTATGGAATACTTTTCCTCCTCTCTCTTTTCTTCCACCTCTCTTTCAAAAGCTTCTTCTATTCAGACCCTCCTTCTAAACCTTCTTCCCAAACGTCAAAGGGCCCCAGATCATATCATATGATCATACATGGACACTAACGAAACACATAAGGTTAGCTTTATATATAAAACATGGGTATAGTTCTATATAAACCTAATACAGAACAAGAGTGCCCTTACAATATACAAAACCCAAAACCCTCTGCATGATGATTTTCTCGTAGGCTCTGAAACATAGAAGAAATACCTTGTAGAATCTCAATATGTGTAGAATATAACAATTGGTTCGACAAGAAAAACGAATCCAATCATTTAGCCAATGCTGTGTACTAATGTGACAGTAAGCCATACCCGCACGAGGAAATTTAAACAGTCTCTTATCGATAAGGACATCGCCCGAAAACAATCACTTGCCCTCCACATACATCCTAGTTATCTTCTACCTAAATCAACTTTCCACCTTTCCACCCATTACTGAACCATTCAAAAGTACCTACCATTAGGTACGGTAGGGAATCTTCATCAACAGTGGCAACGGTCTGTTGACCAACACATTCACTTATCATTATTGATATATTTGTACGGTAGCGACTTTAAAATCTGAGGGTACGGTCAAGTATGATTCCCATCTTGCCCCGGACAATATCAGTGCACAAGGTCGACGTCAGGAGCCGCCCTTCCTCTTCTTAAGATAAAACCATCCATCAAATACGCCGAAACTTCTGATTTTCTTTCTTATCGGTGTTCTTTAAGACACTATTGCTTAGAGGCGTTGATTTCTTTTAATAACTTTTAATACTCCCTTGCATAACGAAGTCGCAAGCAACAATGCCTTCTTATTTCCAATTTTCCTCGATGCCCAAACGATTACTCCAATATGCGCTTTCTAGTTTGGAAGTCTTTGAGACGGATGCATTGGATTTAGAAAATTTGGATATTGCGTGGGGGAAAAATAGCACGTTTGAATTTAAGGATGTTGGGTTGAGATTAAAGGTAACTGTTATATCATGATCTTGACGTCGAGGATGAGGATGTCATGCTGACATGCAAGGTGTAGAAACTCGAGACTTTACTACAACTTCCTTCCACGATCGCATTAAGTAAAGCGAAAGTTTTACTGCTGCGGATTACGATACCGGTCGATATATATAGCAGTCCGATATTGGTCGAAGTTGATGGAGTGGATGTGCAGTTGAGGGTTAGGGAGGAGAAGGGTGCATATAATTCACGGACGAACCATGACAGGTTAAGGAAGAGATCTTTATCGAGAAACCAGGACCTAGATCCCACACTTCCGACTGCAGAGGACATCGCGGCATCATTTCTACAAACGGAATCGAGAGAAGACAAGGAAGAGTTGGAAGCCGCAATTCTTGGGGAGACGCAGGATGCATCAGAGTCTGTTACATCTAATGAGGGAGGAGACTCACCTGTTGGAACTGGGACGGCTCTCTCCTTACCGGCATTCATGGCTAGATTTTTGCAGGGCATTGTGGACAGGCTACAAGTACGGGTGCATGGGATTACTTTCAATGTGGATCTCGATATTCCTGCAGAAGGGCCGACGCCAAACCGTACCACGGATCCAGTAACAGTTCAGTTGAAGATTGACGATGTCGATATCGAGGGAGTTACGCATGATATTGAGTCTACCCAGACGAGAGGGGGGAAGGACATAGCCTCGTTATTCAAGGAGGGAAAGAGACTGATCTGTCTCAGCAATATTCAAGGAGCACTTATCACAGAGGCAAATTTATTCCAGACTCTCTCTCGATCATCCTCCATTGTATCGCCAATACCTCCGCACTCTGACATAACCGAATCAAGGCGGGCTACAGAAAATAAGCGATCATCAGAAGAAACACAAACTATATCTGTGGAAAGTATGGGTGCATTCGATCGAGTTGCTTCCCCTAGTCCCCCCTCATCTCCTGCTTCGTCACTACGAGTCTCCGAATCTTCACTGCCAGAAATAAGACGTCCTTCACCGCCCTTAAGGCCCGTGAAAACCTCGCCAGTTGTTAAAGGCTCGACTGTTGCTAATGATAGTGGACGATTTGACGATGCATCAGAAGATGGACATTCCAGTCCTTCCGGCAGCGAGCATGGGGATATCGATAACAGCGAGATGGGAGATAGCTTGCTTCAAAGCTCAGCAATTCTTGATCAAGTTACCGACTCCCTACTTTTGGATCATCCTGAGGGAGATGATATGAGATCTTCATTATCGCAATCTGAGCATAGCACACATGGCGAAAATTCACGCGCTTCAACGCCAAGGGCCTCTGCTCATATTACCTCGCCCTCTAGCCAGACTCCAGAAGTCAATGCATTCCACAGCGTTAACAGAGCTCACAACATGTTACAATCTACCATGCTACCACCCAGAGCTCATACTAGATTTTCTGTGGAGCGAATATCTCATTCACAGCCGACACTTCCGTCCAATACTGCGCCAATTGATCGGACTTTTTTGGTTCAGCAGTCTGGGGTTCCGTCGGAAGATTCTATGAGTGAAAGTAGCAGCTCGACTTTCAACGAGGAGATTGGAGATGATCTTGCGCAGTCTCAATTATTCAGTCACGAAGAGGCTGAGAGCATGTACATGAGTGCGGTCTCATTTACTTCTGCTGCTCCAATCCCCGGTGGGTGGGCAGATTCAGGCACTGATAGCGAAGATGCAAGATCTCCACCACTTACTCCAAGAGACTACAGTCCACGAGTGGAAAAGCTCGACAATCTTGAACATGCTCGCCATTTTATTCCTTCGGATGGCACGTCAGATCTTGGGTTTCTTGAGCAATCCACGATCTTGCCCTCAGGCTCACAAAATGCTTTAAATAGAAGCACAGGTTCTATTCGCCCGGAAACTTCACGCCAGTCTCAGCTCTTACACAAAATTTCGAGCGATGTCTCAGTGAAGTCTACTGTTGCTTCTGGTGACTATAACCGAATGACGAAGCAGATCTTCAGTCTTGATCAAGTCGCTATCTATATTCCGGCGATGAATGATCCTTCTTCTGACCCTGTAGATGCAGCTGCTGAATCAGCACTATTCGGCAGCACTTTTGATGGCCACAGTGACTCACAATCAAACACAATGGATCTTCCTGGGGCATTTTCTACCCATCTACCCAAAGCCCAACACACACGGTCGTCGCCTAAACCAACAGCTAGAATTCCAGTACAGCCACCGCAGAAGCTTGAAGAGAACAAATCAATCGAGGTTGACGTAGGAAATCTACTGGCTCAATTCGATGTATCTGTGGGCAGACTTATATATAAGCTTGTTTGCCAGATTCAAGGGTCTATGAAAAAGAAGACACAAGCGACTACTGTGTCAAGTAAGCTTACGTCTAGCTCTCCTGAACCTCATCTCAGGGTTAGTGCTCAAACCATATCACTGAAGTTCTTGGAAAATCTCAAGGGTACTTTGGGTTCACGGATTGCAGAACCACAGACGAAGTCATCGGATTCGGATGTTCTTCTCAAGACCACAATCAAGGGGCTCAATGTCTCTAGAGATCCTTCGGGCAATACTACCAAGACTAGCATAACACTACAGAAGTTCATTTTTGGCTACGCCCAAGAAAACATAATTTCTTTTGACGCGGGTCTTCAAATGAGAGCTTCTACTCGTGATCTTGCTGCTTCTGCTGGCATCGACGTGTCTGCCAACATATACCAAAGTCATGACAGTACTCGATTTGAGGTCCATACGCTGCCCCTGCATGTGGCGGTTGACCTACAGCATCTTGATGAGACTTTTAGCTGGTTTGGTGGGTTGAGCAGCGTACTCAACCTTGGTAGCTCGATGGCGTCGAACTCGACAGTCACTTCCAGCCCAGTAATAAAGCCGAAGACGAAAGGCGTAAAATTCAATACGCCTATCGAACCTGATGATCAAACAGTGGCGGTGCAGAACAAGGCAGATGTTAGGATCGGCGGGTTGATTCTTGACTTGGTGGGCACTGAATGCAGCGTGGGAGTTGAAACTTCTGCTGTGAAGTTGATCAGTCGTGAGGAAGGAATCGGTATTGGTATTGATAAGATTAGATTGTCTGGGCCACATCTCAAGCATTCCGTTGACGATCCTGCCATTGCTATTGACGTTTCCACGACGCGCATTGAGTTCTTGAACTCACCCAAGGACAACGATATAGATCGATTGTTGGCATTAATCGCACCATCGAATTCAAAGTATGATCAAGATGATGATATCCTTCTTGATACTTTGCTTCGTCAAAGACAGCAAGGATCTGTACTCCGACTTACTGTGGATGATCTACAGGCCAAAATTGGCAGGTTGCACGAGTTGAGTTATCTTCCAGAATTGGGTGAAGAGGTCGCAAGACTATCCACAGTTACGAAGTATTTGCCTGACGATGATAGACCGGGTCTTTTGTCCTTAGTCAAGGTAAAGAAGCTCGGTGTCGACGTCGATGTCAACAATACTGTAGGTAGTCTTCAGCTCAAAGCTACTGATTTGGATATGGCGCAGATCCCTATACCATCACTAGTAGCGTTAAGTGTCGGCACGGTTTCTGCTTATCGAAACCATTCTGAGGAGCTGATCGGTGCGGGCACAGATCAAGTATTCAATAGGCCAGAATTACGAATTCCAAGCATTATGGCTCGATTGATTGGTGATGAGATGGAGCCTATTGTGAAAATCAAAATGTGGAATCTGAGAGTCGAATATCGCGTTCCTACACTCATGGTACTGCTCGGACTGGCGGATACTGCAACTGGGAATGAGATGTCAGCCAGCATTACAGCGTCAGTCGCTACATTGAGGGACTTAGCACAGCCACCAACTCCAAAGGGTAAGGAGAAAAGTGTTGAAAACCCCCCCGCGTCTAGTAGTCCAGCTAAGCCAATGGCCATTGATGTCGTTCTAAAAGACTGCGTCATGGGTCTCAATCCCTTGGGCTTGCCTTCGAAAATTCTCGCCGTATTGACCGAAGCACATGTGGTTGCAGTTTTACCAAAGAATCAGAACGCAAGTGTCACAGCTGAGTTAAGCAAGGCTTCTCTTATGGTCATTGACAATGTTGCTCATCTTGCAAGTAATGTGCAATCAGAACATAAAAGGAATTCCTTTAATGGTGGCAGTAATCAAGTGGCAGATCTCACTTCAGCGGGTTATGTGTCAATCAGCTATATTTCGTCTGCAAAAGCCACCGTTCTTCTTTCCGTTGACGATGATGGCCAGAATTGTCTTGATGTCGAATTGCGAGATGATCTCTTCGTACTTGAATCATGTGCCGACTCCACCCAAACATTGATCAGCGTGCTTGGTAAATTGGCTCCACCAGGAAAAGCACCGAGAAAGGAGGAGAACACCTATCAAACAAAGGTTGTTCCACTTAACAATCTTCTGGCCTCTGTATCAATAGATGCTTTTGGAACTCCTGAAGGTCAATACGAATTTAGCAATGATTTCACAGAGCTTGGGGACTTGGCTGAAGAAGGTGGAAGCGAACTCGGTTTCGATTCCGATTACTGCAAAGGTGGATCCGACGATGGGTATAAAGAAGCTGTCCTTGACGATTCAGAGGATTCATTAGCGTCTCTGAACCTCACCGCACGCGATACTCGGGATGGTGTTTTACTGGATAGCTTTGTGGAAGAGCCGGAAATTGATGACATAGCTCTATCGTTCCACGAGGATCATTTTGGGACAGGCACATCACTAGAGCAGTCCGCTCATAGGTGGAACTCGGCGAAGAATACCTATGATACATCCAACTACAGCAAGGTCAAGAAGAGCCCATTGAGGGTACGCGTACGAGATGTACATATCATCTGGAATCTGTTTGATGGCTATGATTGGCAAGATACTCGGGATACAATCTCCAAAGCTGTACAAGATATCGAATTCAAAGCCATTGAAAAGCGTGCTCGGAATGAAAGACGCTCAACTTGGGAGCAGGATATCGATGATGACGAAGATACTGAGCGTGGAACCTTCTTGCTCAACTCAATGTGGATCGACATTCCCAACAGTCGTGATCCCCGTGAACTCGCTGCAGCTATCAACCAACAGCTGAACGATAATGCTACCGAGACGGAGTCGATAGCAACCACGAGTTATACTGTCACTCCAAGCAGACAAGGGGGCGGGCGCGCAGCCAAGAAGCTTCGACTCAATCGAACTAAACATCATAAGATTGCATTCGAGTTGAAAGGAGTCTGTGTCGACCTTGTGACTTTCCCACCTTTCAGTGGTGAAACTCAGAGTTCCATTGATGTTCGTGTGCATGATCTCGAGGTGTTTGATAACATTCGTACCTCGACCTGGAGAAAATTTGCTACTTACATGCAAGATGCAGGCGAGAGAGAAAAGGGATCAAATATGGTTCACATCGAGATCATGAATGTGAAACCTGTTCCGACACTTGCTGCAACTGAGATGGTCATCAAAGTGACTATTCTTCCACTTCGTCTCCACGTTGATCAAGATGCTCTTGACTTCATCACCAGATTTTTCGAATTCAAGGTGGAATCGGATTTTGAACCTGAAGCTCCGGGCGAGAAACCATTTCTACAAAGAGTGGAAGTTAATTCCATTGATGTAAAATTGGATTTCAAGCCAAAACGTGTCGACTACTCTGGTCTTCGTTCCGGTCGCACGACGGAATTCATGAACTTCATGATCCTCGATGGAGCTGATCTGACTCTCAGACATTGTATCATTCACGGTTGTTCGGGGTTCGACAAGATGGGCCAAGTTCTCAATGACATTTGGACGCCAGATGTCAAAGAACATCAACTTCCCGGTATTTTGGCCGGATTGGCCCCAGTTCGTTCAATCGTCAACGTCGGAAGTGGCTTCAAAGATCTTGTGGTGGTACCCATGAACGAATACAAGAAGGATGGAAGAATCGTTCGGAACATCTCCAGAGGCGCCGCCATATTTGCCAAAACCACGGGTACTGAACTCGTCAAACTCGGTGCTAAAGTTGCCGTTGGTGTACAAACCGTTCTACAAGGGGCTGAGGGTCTTCTTGGGCCCCAAGATACCGCTCCATCCCACGGCAATTCCAGCGATGACGAAGATGAACGCAAGCAAATCTCGCTTTATGCCAATCAACCGGTTGGTGTAATGCAGGGCCTCAGGGGCGGGTACGCTAGTTTACAGCGAGATCTGATCATGGCTCGAGATGCAATTATCGCAGTTCCGGGAGAAGTTATGGAAGATGGTAATGCGAAGGGGGTCTTGAAGGCCGTAAGGAAACATGCTCCTACTGTGATATTGAGACCAGTGATTGGAGTGGCAAAGGGAGCTGGACAAGTGTTGATGGGGGCTACGAATACTTTGGACAAGAAAAATCTCGAGAGGGTTGATGCTGTAGGTTTTATTTCCATGTTTTATATTTCTGATGAAATGATTTACTAACTTGCCATTCAGAAATATAAAAAGCATTGAGCTTCTCCCCGTAGCCAACTCACTTTTCACAAAGACTGCGTGAAATAGGAGGAAACGCAGAATAAACAATCACAAATGTTAAGGAAGGGTTTGAAATTGATGTCATGGTATATTTGTTTGAATTGCGAGATTGCACAAGTGCAAGCATAGCGAAGGGGGTTTCTGTATGAGCATTGAGAATGGTGCATTTTCCTTTTCTTGATTACTGGTCATTCTTCCTTCTCCTATAGAGTTGGCGGATGAAGCCTGGAGTTGTTTCATGGTTCTGGGTTTGGGTTAGGAATTTTTATCTACGGATTGGGTGCTTGGGTCGGGTTGGGATGGATTATTTAGGATGGGATGGGATGGATCAGTATGCAGACTGGGAGTGTGATAGGATGCGATTGGGAATAACAAGATTATATTAGATTGGTTTTGATTTTGAATTTTGATGGAATTGGGGAGTGGGTGTAGGTGGAGAGGGGTTAGGGGATGAGATGAGATGGATGAGGAGGTATATGAATATATGGTACGTACATATACATAATTAGATTATTTGGAATGGATCGAGATGAAACCAGATAAGATGTATAGTTTGTGTATGAATGAGGAGTAGACTTGATATTGTGAATTTTGAAGAGATGAGTGGATGGATGGACTATAATGAGTGGTTGGCGGTGGGAGTGGTGGTGATGGTAGTTATTTCTTGTGAGTTCGCTGGGGGGGGGGGGGGGTGGTGAGGATTTGTTGGTTGGTTGGGTTAGATTAGATGGAGTGTGGGTTGGATGTAATATAGTTATAGGATTGGTTGGATTTAAGAGAGTTATCGGATTGGTTTGAGTATAGCGTAGTGTAGTATAGTGCATATAATATAATATCTATAAAAAGGGGAGAGAATGAATGAGAGAGAGAGGGAGGGAGGTGTCTCAAAACAGGATAGGATAAGATAGAATAGATAGACGAATAGTATTATAGGGATGGAATATACGTATTACATTATCTCACATTAATACTAAAAGTGTATCATCTACAACCTTAGGGGCTATTCAGAAGAGAAAGAGAGAAACCCAAGACCGGAATGGAATACTAGCGAACGAAGCTCTTCCATAATGTAATCTTACTGTATTGATTTCTTTGCGATATCAAGGACAAAGGAAAGGGAATGAATGATATTGGAAATGAATCGTATTGTGATTGAGGGTTTATTTAGTGTGGTTGCTATGTAAATGTTATGCTTTTAGTTGTGGGTGATTTATTGGAGGATTTATATGTCATTTGGGAGAGGTCAATTTTGGCCTGTTTTGTCTGCTCTGGGTAGGAGGGATATTGTGTAAGAGTTAAGATTGAGGAATAGGGGGATTTGAGTTGAGTCTGTGGTTTAGATTAGGAGATTGGAGAGTGTTTGGATGTAGGTGTTTGATCTTGGGATGTTATTCATGCTTTCATCGAGGCTTGTTTGTGTGTCCAGAGTAATAATAATCTTAGGTCATCAAGATTTTTCCGGGGAAGCTGGAGAAGAAGATAGCAAAACTCGCTTGTATTTGTCACTTTGTTGCATATCTGAAGGTCTTGGTATTAGCTCTCTACGTATCTGTTAAGCTAATGTATCTAGATGTAGATATTAGATTAGCGATTCGGGTTCTGGTTGACGATGCATGGTTCGAATAACTGTACAGATGTCGACGGATTCGAGGCGCATATTGCGGTTCTTCGGATACTATAGCGGTGCAGATGGCGCATGCATGAAGAAAATCGGTAAAGGAAATCGTGGACGGTTTGATGCCGCTGTTGCCGATCGAATCAAAGGGATTGGGTAATGCAGGTTGTATGCAGGTTGATCGAAACGGAGAAATATATTTCATGGGTAGTGAGTCAGGATGCCTTGGGTGTGGAGTACCGGTAGAGGATTGTAGGATTTTGGAACTATCGTGAATGATCTTGTCAAATCTTTGAAAAATTTGATTCAAAGTTGGTTGATTATCAAACATATGATGTATGTGGCAAAAGTATACGATTTTGACTGTAGAGAATAAAGTTTGATGTACTCCACAGGGTCAATGGCGATTCAACGCCGATATACTCCGTTTGGCACGCAAGCTAAGAAAATGCTAATCGAAAAATCGAACAATCGAACACTTGTGGCTACATCTTTGGTGTGGTGGCTAGTGGCGCATGGAGTAAATATGGATGGCCTCGTAGCGTGGCATGAGTCAGGGTGGCTGAATGGTTCATAATCCACTCAGTCGTATGAAGGAGAAATGTTCGTGATTTCAAGCATCAGATAGTTAAAGGTTGTTTCTGAATTGCTTCATCATAGAAGCAATGTTTCGAATGTAGCTGAGTCGAGGATATGAGAGAGAAGAACAGATGTTCTTTGGTTCTTTGGTCTAATCACACCGGTACTCAGAAGACTCAGAAGTTGCGAGATATTTGGTAGAGAGCTCGAGGTAGATTATACGAAGTCCCCAGTAGTGTGATGCCATTGATGAGAGATAAGGCGGGATCGCTTTTCCTGGTAACCTTCACTTCGGGGTTTAGGGCCTCTTTTTGGAAAAGGGTACCAACATCCATGGATATGTCAAGAAATACCGTAACAATACTTTCCCGAGGCTTGACATCGCTTGTTTAGATAGATGGATGGATGGTACGAGGAGGAGCAGTCGATGGTAATATAGTACGGTATATACGAGAGAGAGTCGGGTATGTATGTAATCAATAATAGCTAATTCGGAACTCGATATAATAAGCAAGGCATTTTCTGGAATCTGGTCTTTTTGTCCAATCATGTGCCGTAATCCGGCTTTTCTACCAATGCTTGATAGATGGAATTGGCGATTCAGTTCTACGCCATGAACTTTCTCTGAGATACTCTGCCGGTAGTATGAGAGATGATCATCTTGTGCCAACCACCAATATATGATGATCGGTACTGTAATTTAAAGTCATTATTAGAATCCGTATGAGTGATTAATAGGTTCCAGATAAAAAGTGTATGAAGAATACTCTAGACCGGATAATGATATAGGGATGCAAGCATGATGTATTGATATATATCAATCTTTCCATGTCAAGGTATTTCCTTGAGCTTTTTGACTTTATGGAGAGGAAGTGAGGCGAATTCATGGGAGTGGAGAAAGACAGAGAGAGAGGAGTCAAGGAGACTTGGTCGTACATGGAGAGTGCGGAAGTAAGAGGGTGATGTGTGTCTTTAGTATAGAGGCTAGTGCTTTATAAGGCTAGCTCGGCTAGCCACTCGCTAGCACATGCTTTCAATCACGGAAAGGTGGATCTAGGGGACTCTTTAGATGATGGTTAGATTCACGACGGTGTTGAATTATGAATCAGACTAATTATCCATCCATGCGTCAAGTCAGTCAAGTGAAATGATATGTGTGATATGGAGATGATGGCATACGATGTACATTCATCGTACATACCTGGCTTCGTACATTGAACTCTGAATGGAGCCAAGCCCAGGTCTTGTTAGTTCACAGTCATGTGTAAGGTATTTATGGTATTTATTGTATTTATTGTATTTGTTATATATTTATAATCGTATTGATATATATATTGTATATAGTATATAGTATCTACATGTATATATACATATATATTCCATCCAACATCTTTCATTATTCCCCCTCAATCATCACATTCCATACCACTTCATCACAACTCCCAAACCGACGAAACAAATCCATCTCCTTTCATCCCCCATCAAGGAATGAGAAGTCGACAACAAACAGCTGCATTAAAGGATAATCCGACTATCGAAATCAAACCCCAATAACCCGATACCGCCTCGACTCCCGCCTCCAGATAAGACTTTTTTAGTACACTCCCAGTCACAGTCACAGTCACCAGTACCAATACTTACGGCAGATTACGTTCTCGTCTCCGGTCCTCGTCACAAGACACCCAATCGCATTGTCACCAAGAACCTTCGATTACTTTCTTCTTACGAATACAAGTACAACGAATACAACCAAGACAACGAATCTTCTTTTTCTTAATCATTTTCCAATTCCATTCAACAATTTCCTTTCTCCATTCATCAATCATCACAACTCTTTCATTTCTTCATTAATCTCATTGATAATATCCAAGTCCTCTTCAATCAACATACATACCATTAATCATCCATCATGTATACTCCTTCAAGCGCCACTTCATCCAGGTCCGCCTCTCCAGAACTACAATCGGAATCAATGCAAATCTTTGTTAAAGTCTTGTCCGGCGACAGTATGTTTATTCCCAAATCCATTCATTTTTAAAGTTCCCAACTAACTCGCTATTTAGCCATACCCATAACTGTTCCCGAAGATACCACCATCTCGAACCTCGCCCATCTCCTCTCTATCCGCACATCCTCGCCATCGTCATCACTTCGTCTCGTACACGCTGGAAGACATTTACAGCCATCTTCGACTCTCACCTCGAATAACATTACTCGAGACTCGACAATCCACGTTGCAGGGACACTAAGAGGCGGTATGCCACCCAAGAAGATTAAGTGTAATTACAAGGACTGCGGGGTGGCAGCACAAAGAATTGTAGGACACTGTGGTTTCTGTGAAGGCGAATTCTGTGGGAAGCACAGAATGTTGGAGGATCACAAGTGTGTGAAATTAGAAGACGTGAGTTGCCCTACTTCCGATGATGTATCTCTTGAATCTAGAACCGGGGAATCTGTTCTCAAAGGGGTATTTGATGAACCTAGAATGGGAGAACAGATTCAATGGTGGCAAGTTGGATTAGGAGATGTGCTTTCAGAAATCATGTGCGAAGATGGAATTGTGGCTGACTCATTTCATTACAGTGCAAGAAGGAATGTCATGACCGAAATGCAGCTCAACTAAATGCCGAGCGAACCCAAGTCATCAAGGGTATCTAGGCACCTCATTCTCTCCCGAGAAACGCATCCCGCCCGAGATTATGTACGGAGGGACAAGAGACATACCTGCTCGATCGTCATTTCGACCATCGAACTCTACTTTACATGGAATCCATGTCAGTAATCTAGGTTTCCCCAAAGTCGCTTTTAGCCACCAGCGATAATACATCTCGGGTTGAGATCACCTCTATTCACCCGCTCAACATACCAATTCTCTTCCTTTATATTATGGTTTTTAGCGGGCGTAAGGAATTAGCATATTTAACATCTTCGCTTCCATTCCATCAATTGTGTTTTCAAGTCCATCTATCTCTATTTCCTAGTGGCTATTGGGAGTTTCGATGGGTTTGATGCAATTAAAGGGGTGGCTGGCTTTAGGTGTATGGGTGGTAATATAGTTGAGGTTATCTTTCATGGGAGAGATAGGGTCGATTTGTTATAGTTTTTCAAATCAAATTACATATCCGCTTTTTTACAATTTAGCATTTTGAATTTTTGCTGAATGTTTCTGTCTTGTCGTGGTGGCCTTGCTAGTTGGCCTTGACCCCTGTGAATGATGTATTGCGGCTTTGGAACTTTGCGTGAGTACATGATCTCTATTCAAAGAATAGTGTGCTAGTATTATATCTTTAATCCCTGATTGTGATTTTACCTTTTTCAATATTATTTCTCATTTACATTTGTATTCTCTTCGATTTTTTTCTTCTTCGCAATTATGATTTTATCATGACGGCTCCTTTTAAGGTTTACATGGTGACGTCAATGTTAAGGGAAGGGGCTAGGAATTTGTCACTTGTAGTCATGTCCGATAAGTGAGAAGTCTCTTTTTCCTTTTTTTTCCCCCCTTTTTTTCTCAATTACATAAAGTCTCGGGAATGTAACCTTACAATACCTAAGGAAAGTTGTTCGGTAGTTTCTATTTCCTAGTCGATTTAGTGTAAGTTTGCACGCGCTAGTAAGTTGACTCGCTAGTAGGTTGACTCGTTTTATCCTCCTGGCGCGAGTGCTTGCATTGTTGAATTGGATTTGAAGGAAATTTCTCTCTGCGGATGTATTGTCTGTGTGTGGGTTATGTGTATGTGGGTTTGTATGTGGGTTAGGTGGAGTAGGGAACTAGGGAGTTTGGGAATTGGGAGATTGGGAGATTGGAGAATTTCTGTTGTGGTATGAATTGTGTAATTGTTGATCGATTGATGAGTGAGGGTTGATAAGGGTTGCTGGGAGTTGGTGGTTTACAGAAGGGGGAAGGGCTGGTTTGGGGTAGCGATGAGATGAGTTGGATAAGATAAGGTATATGAGATGAGATGAGCTGAGATGAGTTAGATTTGCTCTCTTGGGGAGGGTGGTAACTGCTTTAAGCTCCGACTACGATTCTTTATCCCCTCGACTATCTTCCCACCTCGAAGAAAGTTCAAATGGACTTCATCGATTCGTTTGTACGGGATCTCGAGGGACTTCATGGTGTTAGCAAACCCGAAATATCTTTGGCGGAAATGTGGCGCAATAGTTCTCCACAATCTGACGCAAACATAGAACTATCTGACTATCTGGAAACTGTGAGCTGCATGTTATGAGTTCTATGTACTATACTGATCTGATCAGGCTGGAACGCTACCGTATTACAAGGACGCATGTGCGAAACTAGACGAGTTCGTCGAAGGGTACAAGAAGAAATTTCATAAGACGCCGTTTTTTCATCAGGCTTTGCGCTGAAGATGGTATGCACTCATACTTTTACTTTCACTTTCATATCCTCTTCATATTCATATACACGAACTGGGTCCGATGTAGAAAGCAGGGAACAAGCCAATAAGACCACGCCAGAGACACGCGACGAAGGATGGGAGCGCATCTATACATACAGGAAGTGGCTTCTCGCCAACGTGTTCAAAGATGGAACTATAGTAGTTCTTCCAATGACAAAGGCAAACCCAATAACCGAGAGAATCCACCACCGTAAGCTCCCTCGTATAGATTGTTGTTTTGGTCTCTGATCTAATGGCGCTCAGTCCCTTCGCACTATTAAGTGGTTATTCTCCTCTCTATCTATCGCCGATCGCTGGTACTCCTGAGGTTACTGCTCCGAGTAAGTAATATATATTAGGGCTTAGTAATTGTAGATTCTTATTGTTATTTAGTTGGTGAAATCACATATTCTTCACAGACGACACAGCGAGAGGAACCGCTTCAGATTAGCGTTTTGGTTGTGTCTTGTCCAGGTTGGTGCTCTCGTGAATTTCCCCAAGCTTATTAGTAGTTAATGTTTGTATGCAGGTACGGATCTTGATTTCATTGATCTTGTGCATGAGGCTTTGAAGACAGGAGGAAAACCTATACATGTTGCTGTCGGTAGGTCGATTTTGGGGTACTCATCTCGAGATAGTACTGGGGTTTGATTTGTGCGCAAATTGGGGTTTACTATATTGTAGCCAATTGTAGCCTGTCAATAATTCTCGGTTTTCTATATAGGGAAGTATCCTATGCGTGTAGTTATGTGACTCGTCTTGAAGCTTTGCAACACTTTTTCGGTCTCATTATCGGATTGATTGACGATGTTTGAATCCCTCCTCGTCTTGAATCTGTTGTTTTATTGATATAGTTTGTTCCAAGTCTCTAAGACCCCGACTAATTCAGTATCGAGAAGTTTCGTGCAGTGGAATTCTCGGTAATTGCATTCGCAATCAAACTTGTGGGATCTTTTCTGAGTTCTGTGACTGCTGCTACCGCTACGCGCCAGTCTTTCATATCTTCTGGTATGGATGGTGTCTTTCTCTCAAGTTTCTTAGACTGATGGAACTTTCATGTATTCGGATTTTACGGTTGCTTTTACTTTATATCTCTAGCATGGATTGAAAAAATGTATCTCCACTTCTAATAGTCGTGAGATCATTCCAGGCCGGATACATGCGGAATGAGGTTGGCGACTAGGCTAGGTACCTAGCCATAGTGAATTATTCGAAACTTTCGATATATGAGATCACCTAACAACCGATTTCCTGAAATTCTGTTGACTATGCTACTCTTCTTTTTTCATCTCCTATATATTAATTAGTCACATCATCGGGTTTTAAAAAGAGAATATTGCTAGGCCTCATGCTTCCAATATGGTTGAAGCTCCCGAATCCTCTAAACCGAATCAACAGCTTTCAGGTAGTTTCCTTTCCAAGCTATGCTTCGACATTCGTAGATCAATTTACGAGCAACTAATCCTGGATCTCGGGCCAATTTTGCACATCGCAGTGACAGATGTACGACCAGGGAGACAGAATCCAAAGCATTTTAAGCAAGTACTTCAGCCTTGTATTGCTGGACTAGAAGGCCATGTTGGTCTTGAACATTGGGGCGGCTGGGAACCTGCACACACAAAGTGCATATATTCTTTTAGCTGGGGAGTAGGTGGCTCCAGTGATCAAGCGGGGATAGTGAGAGCGGTATATCAATCATGGAGGAAATCGGCGCCTAAACCATGGAATCTGATTTCGCTTCTATTGAGTTGCAAGTATATGTAAGTGATATGCCGATATCGTGAACTGGTAGGATAGTTTGGCTAATGACAAGTGTGTCTAGAAATGCTGAATTTATTGATGTTATTTACACCTTTGCAACTTTTGATCTGATTGGGCTTCAATGCGCGACTCGCTTCCTGACAGAGGTTCCACAGGAGCAACTTCATCAAATTCGATCTCTCCGCATTTCCCACAAGATAGAGCATCCGATTTACACATGTTTTCACTATGAGCCCAAGGACTCTCCCGCCTTCAAAAGGCAACAAGAGAAAGATCAAGAACTTGCAAGATGGCAAGCTAAACATTTGGTTTACATTGGCGACGTACTCTCAAGAACGAAAGGGTTGAAGGATCTACATGTCACCTTCTACGATGTTACAGGTCGCCGTTTGGAGATGTCCCTCCTGTACCCTTTGGCGTGGATCGAGAATGTTGAGAATTTCCAGGTGGATTTGCCATGGGCATTGGAACGTGCTATTAACCCTTACAATAAGAACGCAACGCTGCCATTTAACATTCGAAGGCCATCACTAGAGGAAGAGCCTGCAATTGAAGCAGTTTTCGATTTGCGGAAGTTTGAATTATTGATGTTCAAGTTAGGGCGCTTCTTAAGACATCCATATCGTACGCTTCGATGAGATCGAATGGGAAACATCTAGGTTCCATAACGACATTTGCGATTGTGGGACCATGTCAGAGATTCAAGCTTCTCTTATCTTCCTGGCCGTTGACATGTTGGCCAAAAGCATGTTTTGTAATGATCGATTGCATATCTGGAAATGGGACATGAAGCAATTACTTTACTATCTGGGAACTTGCGAAGATTCAAAGCTCCTTCTGTACATATCTGCGAATATATTCTTATATGCAAACTTTGTATGCCAGTAACCCTAGTCGCTGACCTCACAATGTCAGCGTAGAGTGGTAATTACCTATCATACAGTATCAATTTCTAGACTCCAATCCCCCCCCCCGATGAGTCATCCAGGCTGGTATAATAGTTTAATGAGAGGAAGCCCGTCGATGCAAGATAATTGATGTCCAAAGCAAATTCTACTTTTTATTCCCTCATTATCTATCCTTCTTTTCTGCGATTGCAGCATTGGTCATTGTATAACATGGTATTAGAGCAACAACAATGAATGAAAATAATCACATTCGTGAGTTCACCATGGATAACAGCGGACAAGATCCTTTAAAGATTCCCGGACATGGTGATATATCTTTATTCGGCGAACTACCCAAAAGTTCGCGATTTCACCAAAGATCAGATGATTGGGAAGAAGGGTGGGGTACAGAAGCCTCGTCTGACAGCTCGAGAGCTGGCCATGATAGGTCTCACCAATTTCTTGACCGATATGCCTAACTGGTACATAGGTGTTTTCAACGACAGAGAAACGGCAATGTGGCACAAAATGGTTGTGAAAAACAAATTGATAAGTGAGAAAGCTTGGGGGTGGTGTTTAGCTGAGTTGAGAGACAAGGCGAGGTTGTTTCGTGCTACAAATCGTGTTCTTGCTTTGGATGCCGGAGCTTGTGTTTTCATATCTGATGTTGCAGTACCTAAAACGCTAACGAAAGAGTTGTCCACTGCAAGTCTTCGTGCAAGTTGGAAGTATCGAATTGCATGAATGAGATAAACCATTTCCAGGAAGTGATTGGGATATTGATGGAACACTGAGTGAACGTATTGCTGCTACATCTATACATTCCTAAGATGTACAGAGCGGATATGCAAATTTCTTTTCGACAGAAAACTCATTTTAGTGAATCAGCATACCATCGTTCGGAATATGATCTTTTTGCGAAGACTTTTGGTATTAAGGATGATGGGTATTATGACGATGAAGGTTTTCATTTTGCTCCTGCTACTCAGGATTTGGGCTCAATAGCCGTGAAGGACGGTCGGTTATTGAGTTGGTCCAATGCGTTTCAATACAAATCGAACCGTGTACGAGAAGCAGTCTTACAGAACCGGGAAATGCGAAATTTATCAAACTTAGTATCGAATTTGTTCGACCCAAAACGTGCCGCCGCAAAGACATAATTGGTGGGCTAATGAAGTCTTTGGGAAGGAGAATTTATGAAGAAAATTGCCAGCGGAGCTGTTAAACATGATCGATAAAGATGTGGATGAATGGCCGATAGGGAGAGATGAGGTTAAGGAGGATCGGGATAATCTACTTGGGTAACATCGCTCGGCGAAGGAAGCCGAGTTTCATTTGACGGAGGTTTGGTATGGGTGTGTCGTAGTGATTGTCATACGACGGAGTATTGTCGATATCATTGAGCGAGATAGATTGACATTCAGATATATTTGAGATGGATATTGTCTGCAAAGCAGCGTTTTAATTTCTGTTGCATTCAGAGGTTTGTATAAAACCACATTAGAAACATTGAAATGGTAATTTTAACTTGCTGTTTCTTTGATACTATAAACACGAACTCATGGCTAACACCAAATACTAGTTCTTCTCTTTCAATGTTCTTCCCATTCAGCAGCCTTCCTCTAACAAGCTGCAGATAACATCGGATACACAAGAGAGTCTAAAAGTTTAACCAAGGCAACGAATATAGCTCCCGCGCACACAACCATTGAATCACATATAATTCCCTCAACAATGTTCCACTTGGAAATCTAGACACGGACTTAAGGCTGTCCATAAGAACCTAAAACTACCAGGTCGTGCATGTGGGGAGAATCCCCTATGCATAATTATCTCGGAATGTCCGCAAAGCACAATTGACTATTTAGACAATCAATGATGTCAGGAATGTGCTCTACAATCAGCCGAACTTGGCAGCATCTCTTTTTAAATCGATAATAGCTGCTGGGGGAGGTAGGTGCAACAGGAAACACTCGCTTCCATTGACGAAAGATAATTTTTCTACTTTTCGAGCTCGACGGATCAATAAGTACGGCATTTATTGTATTCCAAATGATGTTTGTCGATCCGAGTTAAACTAATCGATCATAGCATTATTGGAAGTCAATTCTTGCTTTTAGATGGACTGATTGACCAAAACCCTTTATTTATCGTTCAAAGGGTCCAAGAGCTATATCCAATTGGCTGATGTCGATTTCGATATCAACCACAGATCCACAATTATCTCCAAGCTAAGAGACCTCGGCATCGGTAAACAATTCCATCCCTCCTTATTACCCCAAATCTCATAAAACATGAAGTGCATAATCTTCTTCATCGGAAACTTGTCTTCCTTACATCTCCATATCATTTTCACATCTAGACTCTTCTATCCCCGATTATCAACAAAGCTGACGCTAGCTATTGTCCGAAACGGAAAGCTCCATTCAAGATAGCGCGGGGATTGCTAAACTCCATTCCTCGCTAGCAACGCTATCGACATCATCGTTTTTACTAGTTTGAGGATTCTCGTGTTCCTCCAAAGAAAGTTTTGTTTACTTGCGGTCTAAAACCATCTTTGATTGGTGCCCTTTGCGGATTTAAAATAGTTTCACTTCGTCCAGATTCTTTGAGTTGGATTCTTCGGCCGAAATAGAGTTTGGAAAAAAGTGGAGTTCACTACATCACATACATCACATATCATACCAAGACGCAGCAACCTGGATTAGATCATTAAATACATACCATGTCTACACCCACAAAGAGTCCTGCTTCCGTAGCAACAGACAGAATCCTCTCTCTTAAAAATCACTTGAAAGACTCTTTGAATCCATCCGACGACTTACACAAAGCAAAAACAATGGCATCTTCATATAAATTTGAAGGATGGATGGCGTTGGATAAGGAGGCTGCTAAGGGGAAAATGGTATGGCAAGAATTCGAGCCAAAGACTTGGACGGAGGATGATGTCGATATCAAGATTGCCTACTGCGGTATCTGTGGGTCTGATCTTCATACATTGAGATCTGGATGGGTATGTACTTCTTTTCTTGGAATATGGAAGTGAGGAATAACGATTTGGCTATAGGGCGCGACAAATTACCCAGCTTGCGTAGGACATGAGCTAGCTGGTACTGCTGTGAAAGTGGGGAAAAACGTAAAGCACATCAAGCTTGGTGATCGATGCGGTGTTGGTGCACAATCAAGTGCTTGTCTGAAGCCTGAGTGCGAGGAATGTGCAAGTGGAATGGAGAACCATTGCACAAAAATGGTTGGAACTTATAACGGAGTTTATCCCGATGGTTCCAAGTCATACGGTGGTTATGCAGATTACTGCCGTGCTCCATCGCATTTTGTTGTCAAGATTCCCGATGGACTTTCTCTTGCCGAAGCAGCTCCTATGTTGTGCGGAGGTGTTACAACCTGGTCACCCCTTGTCAACAACGGAGCTGGGCCTGACAAGCGAGTCGGAATAGTTGGTATCGGAGGCTTGGGTCATTTTGGTCTTCTATGGGCCAAGGGTCTCGGCTGCAAAGAGGTTGTTGCAATCTCCCGATCAAGCGGAAAGAAAGCCGATGCAGAGAAGATGGGTGCCACCAAGTTCATTGCTACAGACGAAGACGAAAATTGGGCCAAGAAGAACGCTAGATCTCTTGACTTGATCGTCTGCACCGTCTCTAGCCCAAAAATGCCAATCGCTGGATATCTTTCATTGCTAAAAACCAAGGGTGAATTCATTCAGGTTGGAGCTCCAGAGGATGTCATTCCAGCTTTGAATATGTTCGCCTTCATTGGAAAGGGAGTAAAGCTTGGAGGTAGTGCAATCGGTACACCAAAAGACATTAGTGAGATGTTGGAGTTTGCTGCCAAAAACAATATCCATCCTTTTATCCAGGAGAGACCATTATCAGAGGCAAACCAAGCTGTTGTCGATATGGAGAATGGAAAAGCTCGTTACCGCTATGTCTTGGTGAACGAGAAGCATGCAAAGGAGTTGAAGCAATGAGCAATTTTGATGATATGTATAAATATGTATGAATGTATATACGTGTATATAAAGAATAATTGAAATAATACACCGGCAAGAGACAAACAGTATCTATGCGAATAAGAAGTTTTGTATAATCTCAATTTAAGAATAACAAATGTGCACAAAGAACAATGAAATGATAAGTATGGAAGAGGAGAGGGTTAGTCATAAACACCAGAAGTTAATCCAGAGTCCGTCCAATAAATGTCAAAGGCTCGATACTTCAACAACTATCAAACGTTCAAGCAACTGAATAAGCTCCAATAACTAAGCAAGCTTGTTCCTACAATTCAACCCAATCCTGAACTTTAGAAAATCATGAACGAGATTGATCGTTTCTCATCCCCATTTGAGGTCAACAACTCAAGATATCAAACACCATCATGTCAAGATACCTAGATATTGAGACTGTGCAAGTAACAGAGCTTCTAAGATTGAAGAATAACAGAGCTTATAAGATTGAAGAATAAAAATTTGAAAGAGATCAACTTGTAGTGCTCTTTAGAATAAGACGTTCAGTTCTGGAACCTCTTAAGCAATCACTGGACAAGTGGTGAATGTATTCAAAGGCTCGCAAGAGGATAATGTAAAGGGGTGTTCTTCGGCTCGGCTATTAGTTTTTCCGAGCCCCACGCTAGTCTCAAAAAGCTAAGCTTGATTTGCAATTCTACGGCTTACACTTTTGCTTGTATGCTCTGGGCAACTTGAAAGGCTTCCTCCAGCTCGAATTATTTCTGTACCTTCATTAATCTCACCTTGAATTCTGAAACTTGAGCCTCAACATCAACAAAACTATTATCATCGTGCCAGTTTCCAAATTTCTTCAAATAATTTTTGTATGATCTTTATGCCATTGTTTCTTTGTTCTTGAGGTCCTTTTTGGTCCTGGGGACGCGCCAATCTTTTGTTTGAGGCGACAGCTCTCAACTTTGCCTTTGCGACAATTCCAACTACAACTCCGCATTCCATCAAATCTCCGACCTCAACTCGACTCGCATACAGATAGTAGAGTTCAAATTAATACACCATGGCTGATTACGAAGAGGGATACGAATATGATGATTATGGAGAGGAGGATGCAGGTATCACGGCAGAGGACTGCTGGACGGTTATTTCTTCCTTCTTCGAAGCAAAAGGTCTAGTTTCGCAGCAACTCGACTCTTTCGATGAATTCGTCCAAACCACTATGCAAGAGCTTGTCGAAGAGAATTCACAACTCACGCTTGACCAAAACAATCCACCTTCGTCCCACGATAATCCTATTGCACTCCGTCGATATGAAATCAAGTTCGGCACCATCATGCTTTCTCGACCGGCTATGACCGAAGGTGATGGAAGCACACAAGTTATGTTACCACAAGAAGCTCGTTTGCGAAATCTTACGTATTCAAGTCCTCTTTACATAGAGATGACGAAGAGTACTCAAGTCGCTGTAGAGCGCCCTGTTCCTCTCAACGAGCTTGATGACGAACAAGAAGCAGAGTTGGTGAATGGCGGAGAACATCCTACACGATTGGTCTGGGAATATGAGGATGGTGACCCAGAAGGCCCTAAAGGTGCTCCACTTCCAGAACAAGTTTATATCGGAAAATTGCCTATGATGTTGAAGTCGGAATTTTGTATATTGAAGGGTCTCGACGAAGACGAACTCTATGGATGGAACGAATGCCCTTACGATCAAGGAGGATATTTCATTATCAACGGAAGTGAGAAGGTTCTGATCGCCCAAGAGCGTAGTGCCGCCAACATTGTTCAAGTCTTCAAGAAGCCAGCGAACAGTGCAGTGTCATACTTGGCTGAAATTCGAAGTGCTTTGGAGAAGGGTTCGCGTCTTATCTCTTCATTGCAAATCAAATTATACGACAAAGGTGACAGCAACCGAGGAGGTTTTGGTAAAACTGTCAAGTCAACTTTACCATATATCAAAGCAGACATCCCTATAGCCATCGTCTTTCGTGCACTTGGTGTTGTATCTGATGAAGATATTTTGAACCACATTTGTTACGATCGAAATGATACTCAAATGCTCGAGATGTTGAAGCCATGTATTGAGGAAGCTTTCGTCATCCAAGATCGTGAAGTTGCCCTCGATTTCATCGGAAAGCGTGGTAACGGTACATCTTTGACTCGTGATAAGCGTATCAAATACGCCCGTGACATCATGCAGAAGGAGCTGCTTCCTCATATCTCTCAAAAGGAAGGTAGCGAAACCCGAAAAGCGTTCTTCTTGGGTTACATGGTTCATAAGTTACTTCAATGCGCTCTTGGTCGTCGGGAGACTGATGATCGAGATCATTTCGGAAAGAAGCGTTTGGATTTGGCTGGACCTTTACTTGCAAAGTTGTTCAGAAATCTGTTCCGTAGATTGACAACGGATGTGTACAGATACTTGCAACGTTGCGTGGAAAACAACCGAGAGTTTAATTTAACTTTGGGTGTGAAATCCACAACAATCACGAACGGTCTGAAATATTCTTTGGCCACAGGTAACTGGGGTGACCAGAAGAAGGCAGCAAGTTCTACAGCTGGTGTGTCTCAAGTGTTGAACAGATATACTTTTGCTTCAACGCTTTCTCATTTGCGCCGAACCAATACACCCATCGGACGTGATGGAAAGATCGCCAAACCTAGACAACTGCATAATACTCATTGGGGCTTGGTCTGCCCTGCAGAGACGCCCGAAGGTCAAGCTTGTGGTTTGGTTAAGAATTTGGCTTTGATGTGTTACGTTACAGTTGGTACGCCAAGTGATCCAATCGTCGAGTTCATGATTCAAAGAAACATGGAAGTGTTGGAGGAGTACGAACCACTCCGAGCACCCAATGCAACAAAGGTTTTCGTCAATGGTGTTTGGGTTGGTATTCATCGAGATCCTGCTCATTTGGTCAAATGTGTCCAAGATCTTCGTAGATCACACTTGATCTCTCATGAAGTTTCACTTATTCGGGAAATTCGTGACAGAGAGTTCAAGATTTTCACCGATGCAGGACGAGTGTGCAGACCTTTATTGGTTATTGACAATGATCCTGACAGCACCAACAAAGGTAACTTGGTATTGAATAAGGACCACATTCACCGTCTGGAGGAAGATCAGGCGCTGCCAGCCAACATGGATAAGGATGATAAAGTAAGACAAGGATACTATGGATTCCAAGGTTTGATTAATGATGGTGTGGTTGAGTATCTGGACGCCGAGGAAGAAGAGACCGTCATGATTACCATGACACCTGAAGATCTGGACATCTCTCGACAACTTCAGGCTGGTTATCAAATTCGTCCCGATGAAAGTGGTGATTTGAACAAGCGTGTCAAGGCACCTATCAATCCAACTGCCCATGTCTGGACTCATTGTGAAATTCATCCAAGTATGATCTTGGGCATCTGCGCAAGCATTATTCCCTTCCCGGATCACAATCAGGTAAGCTTTAAGTTCAATGAATTTATTCATTCAAGGCTAATTCTGTTGCTACAAAGTCTCCTCGTAACTGTTATCAATCTGCTATGGGTAAACAAGCTATGGGAGTTTTCCTCACTAACTTTGATGTTCGCATGGATACTATGGCCAATATCTTATACTATCCTCAAAAGCCTCTCGCCACTACACGTTCTATGGAGTTCCTAAAGTTCAGAGAACTGCCCGCAGGTCAAAACGCCATTGTTGCTATCATGTGCTACTCTGGCTACAATCAAGAAGATTCCGTTATTATGAACCAAAGTAGTATTGATCGTGGATTGTTCCGAAGTTTGTTCTATCGAGCCTACACCGATCAAGAAAAGCGTATTGGTATGAACGTTGTGGAACAATTCGAAAAGCCTTATAGATCCGATACTCTTAAGCTCAAGCAGGGTACATATGACAAACTTGACGATGATGGAATCGTGGCTCCTGGTGTTCGTGTCACTGGTGCGGATATCATTATCGGAAAGACTGCACCAATTGCTCCTGACTCTGAGGAAATGGGCCAGCGCACAAAAGCTCATGTCAAGCGTGATGCATCAACACCTCTTCGAAGCACCGAGAGTGGTCTTGTTGATCAAGTACTTATTACCACCAATGCCGAAGGTCTCCGATTCGTGAAGGTCAGAATGAGAACTACTAAAATTCCTCAAATTGGTGACAAATTTGCTTCGCGTCACGGACAGAAGGGTACTATCGGTATTACATATATGCAACAGGACATGCCGTTCACTAGAGAGGGTGTAGTTCCAGATCTTATCATCAATCCCCACGCTATTCCATCTCGTATGACAATCGCACATTTGATCGAGTGTCAATTGAGTAAGGTTTCTACTCTACGTGGACTTGAGGGTGATGCCACACCATTTACCGAAGTCACTGTCGATTCTGTCTCTAAGCTTCTCCGTGCACATGGTTACCATTCTCGTGGTTTTGAGATCATGTACCATGGTCACACTGGTCGTAAGATGATGGCCCAAGTCTTCCTTGGTCCCACATATTACCAACGTTTGCGTCACATGGTCGACGACAAGATTCATGCACGTGCCAGAGGTCCTGTACAAATTCTAACCAGACAACCCGTGGAAGGTCGTGCTAGAGATGGTGGTCTTCGTTTCGGAGAGATGGAACGTGATTGTATGATTTCTCACGGTGCCAGTGCTTTCTTGAAGGAGAGATTGTTTGAGGTTTCAGATGCTTTCAGAGTTCATATCTGTGATATCTGTGGACTCATGACACCAATTGCGTAAGTCTATGTGCCATCCAGAAAAAAAAGTTATGCTGACCTAATTATAGTAAAATCAATACCGGTTCCTTCGAGTGTCGTCCTTGCAAGAATAAGACAAAGATTTCCCAAATTCACATCCCGTACGCCGCTAAATTACTTTTCCAAGAGTTAGCAGCAATGAATATTGCCACAAGAATGTTCACAAAGAGATCTGGCATTACGGTGCGCTGATTTTGTACGATCTAATTACGACTGGATGGGGGTAGACTATGAATTTCGTGGCAGGGGAAATCTTTGCATATCGTGGCGTTTGGGAGGGAAGAAAGATTGTGACCATTAAGAAGGGGCATTCAAATTATTTGCATAGGATGAAGAAGTTTGATTGCGTTTCTCGTTCGCAGAAATATTCTGCCAAATATTCTACGTCACAGTGCTGAAGATGCACAGAAAAGCATTATATTGGGCGCACATCATGAAATTGAATGGTGCTGCTGTATCATACTAAGATTTTTCTTTAGGCATAAAGAACAAGATAATAACTGATAATCTGATCGATGGTGTGACTTGATCTCTTTTGTTTTTGTGAAAGTTCTCTTCAAAATTCACATCGAATCTTTTTCATGGCCCATTTGTACAGGACTTAATATATCCCTTGGATAATGCCATACATGGCTACAATCATACTCTAGGACTTCCTCCAGCAATTCATTCCCATACATACTCATACATATTGATCCCTAATTTTTGTCGCCGTGTTGCCCAGGTTTGTAATATACATCTCTCGTTCATTCTTCAAACGAGTACCATGATTTGTAATGCCTAAACACAACATATATACTCGTCTGAAGCCGCAGAGGTGTATCACCTCGTAGTCCCATCACTAACATTCTGCACCTTCCTATATTCTTCTTCCATCGCCCGCTGCAAATCGAAATCTAACTGGCGCTCTTTTTTTATGCGCTGTTGTTCCATGTCTCGGATTACGCCTGCGTGCATTGCCTGTGTATTGTTTTAGTATATGTGCAGCTGAGACTGGAAATGGTACGGAGGTGGAATAGAGAGGTAGAACGTACAGCTTTCTCGGCCGTCTGCGCATAATGTACGAAGACTATAGTGCCGGCGGCGAAGAGTGAAGTGCCGAAGAGTGTTAATTTGGCTGCGCGAGACATTGAGTTGATTTGTTGGGAACCTCTTAAAAAGAATTATGAGAAGTAACTCCAATTGTCTACAAATATATAATGTTCAGTATGAACAAGACGGATATCTAAATTTCTAGAATGGTGGAGTGATTTGAGAAGCTGCAATCGATGCGATAGGCGCAGACGGAAGTTGCCGGACAGGGGTCTCTACACTGCACCAGGAGAGCTTGTTGCATCTGTTGGAGCTATCTATAAGCTTGAACCACTCCAAATCCAACGTTAACTCTCCACTTTCTTCTTGCGCGACGTTGATAACGATTCGAAGACACGATTGATTTTTGAAAGAGAAGATACATTGAACTTATTGTATTGTTTGTGCAGAGAACAGTCGGATTTGAAGATGGTATGTTTAGTCCGATGATTTGGATCGGGGGTTATGTTAGATGGGCATGGATGGGCTGGAGGTTGGGTTATGAGTGCTTTGCTAATTGTAAGATGATAGTCGGCACAGAATTCGGCGGGTATTCAGACGTTGCTTGATGTATGTTTGGGCTCTAGGATGATGAGAGGAGGATGGAGATACTGATTGAGAGGTTAGGCAGAGAGAGATGCGCAGAAGATTGTTCAGAAAGGTGAGTTGGAATCCTAGAATGTTGGCAAAGTTTAAATTATATACTAACGTTTCAATCTACAGCTAGAGAATGTGAGTTGATACTTACGACGATACTATGTTTGCAGGATGAGGCAATGCTGATAGGGATGCAGACCGCACAAAACGTGTAAAGGAAGCAAGAGACGAAGCAAAGAAGGAAATCGATGCGTATAGAAAGGAAAAGGAAGATGAGTTCAAAAAGTTCGAGGCAGAGGTACGTTGTGTCTGGAGAGTGGGAAGGGCACTCTAGCTAGGAACGATTTGAGGTTCTAACTTGTTGGATCTAGCACACGAGCGGCAACAAGAAGGCAGAAGAAGATGCCAACAAGGATGCTGAGATCAAATTGAAGGAGATCAAGGAGGCAGGCAAGAAGGGGGAGAGTCAGGTTATATCGGACCTGTTGAAGGCAGTCTTCGATGTTAAGCCTGTTGTACCTGAACGTGTTGAAGGACCAAAATAGGGAACTCAATCTTGAGTTTATTTGGGGGGAGAGGTCGAGCAATGCGCAATTGTAAGGGGAGATGGTTGTGGTAGTGAAGACTATTAGTTTTCCACCATGATGAAAGTTATATTGAACTTACTGTTGTGGTGAAGAGGCAATTGATGATAACCTGTGTATAGACTAGCTCGCGATTCAACAACAAAGATATCCTCTGTTTCGAATTATGTTTCAGAATGTGTGCTCAATATGCTAAAGACTCCATACCCACGAATCTTATACAATCTTGTGGATATTGATAATGATAATGATCTTGATCTTGACTTTAGGTGCGTCTAATTCGACTATTTTTAGCAAAGGCCCGTTCCGCTCCTCAAGACCAATCACATGTTTCCATATACGTCACTAGTTTTACCAACAAAAATCTAGCCCCGCGAACACTATCAAGCACCTTCTTCTTTCCACCTCGACTCTTTTCAAAATGGCAATGATTTTTAGCCAAACTCAATGTGTAATATCCAATTATGACATTTCCGGTCGCTCGTGTAGCATCGATTAGATGTCTATCTCACAATGTACCACGAGCCAAACGACCTATAATGCTCTCCTTCAATACTTCCCGCCCTCGTAAACTTTCCACCCGAACAACAGATTCTCAAATACAAATACATAACTCAGCCATCCATACTTCACAGAAACCTATTCCTCAGCCACGTACGTCGTTTATTCATGCAGCGGGAATCCATACGTCAAATGTTCGACAACATGAGAAAGAAAAGGATATGAGAGATGCGGATCCGAAGGTTAGTGATATTGGAAGGGCGATTGAGGATGATTTTGCTACGATTAGAGATTGTTATGGTATCTTCCCTCGCATGCCTCCTCGATGTAATGTAAGTCAGGACACTAATGAGATTAGCTACACCTAAACATCCAATTGTCCTCGCACACGGTCTCTTCGGTTTCGACGAAGTTCGCATTGCGGGTACTCTTCTCCCTGCAGTGCAATATTGGCGCGGCATAACGAATGCTCTTCGCGCAAAGGGCATCGAAGTAATTATCGCCTCTGTGCCCGCTTCCGGTAGTATCGAAGAACGCGCCGCGGCATTGGGGGAAGATATTGCCGCCAAGGCGAATGGGAAGAGCGTGAATATTATTGCGCATAGTATGGGAGGTTTAGATGCACGGTTTATGATATCGCGGTTGCAGCCGCCGAATGTGGAGGTTCTGAGTTTGACGACGATCGCGACGCCGCATCGGGGAAGCGCGTTTGCGGATTATTGTTTCGATGAGAGTTGGTGGCATGGGATGATACCGGGGTTGATTAAGAAATTGAATGAGGTGGGGATTAGTACCGGGGCTTTTACGCAGTTGACGAGGAAATATATGGGCGAGGAGTTTAATCCGAATACGCCGGATGATGAGAGTGTGCGTTATTTTAGCTATGGGGCGTCTTGCGATCCGAAGCTATGGAGTGCGTTTCGCAAGAGTCATGGGATAGTGGAGAAAGTTGAGGGGCCGAATGATGGGTTGGTTAGTGTTGAGAGTAGTCGTTGGGGCACTTATAAGGGGACTTTGGTGGATGTCAGTCATTTGGATTTAATTAATTGGACCAATAGGTTGAGGTGGTTGGTGTGGGAGTTGACGGGGAATGTGAGGAAGTTTAATGCGATTGCTTTTTATTTGGATATTGCGGATATGCTGGCGAAAGAGGGGCTTTAGATCGGGTTGTATGACTGGGCCATGGGTTTGGAGTCTGGCTGGAACGTATCGACTGATTGGATTTCAGAGAGAAAAGCTTGGGATCGGAGAGACGCTTGAATGATAGACACATTGGGATAGAACAGATAGAAATAAAGTTCCTCGAGTAGAAAAATTAATACCCCTTTTCCCCTCTTCAAATTCTTATATTCATCCTCATCTTCAGCTCTTGCGCTCGTATTTGTGAAGATGTTGATTCGCTAATCATTGTATCCCATGAACAACCCCCTATTTCAATCGCTCGAATCCGGTCCCCATCCACTGGCCCTCCTATCTATTACAAATCTTAACAGAAATTTAGCATACTTTCAACTCAGATGTCACCTAAATCAAAGTCAGAATAAGAGATTATGCCACTTATTAGCCATGATACACTCGTGTAGACGCTTAGTGGATAAGTTATCCCAAAACCTATCTATACATCCAGAAGCAAAATAAGGAAAGTGATATACCTAGCTAGGTAGGTATGTCTATATGTCTTACCTAAAAAACAAACACTGAACATCCCAAGAAAACATATGATATCCCACACAATACTTACTTTACCCCGTAGTAAAAAAATCAGGCGACATACGGTATCTTCTTTCCCCTAATTATTTGTTTTCCGTCCACGTTCTACGACACTACTCTACTCTACATGGAATGGAATTCGAAGGATGAAAAAATATTTGAAAAGGGGGGATATCCGAGCTTCGCAAGCGGAGTAGCTGGCACGCTGTTTGTGACTTTGTAACTATGATTATGAATTTCCAAATTGCAAGACGATGCTCATACGTTACACAATCACAAACATGAAATACCAAAACTCAAAAAGGTCAAGTCATCTTTGAAGAATAAAACGATCGTATTGCTGAACTATGTGCGTTCCTCCCTGCCTCTCTCCATCCATCCATCCATCCATCCATCAAAAACTACTTATCCACAAGAATAAAAATATCTTCATTCCCCAAGCCACCCTAAATCTCGTAACCCGCTATCCCATCATCTTCCAATCTCTCCACGCCTTCTGAGATCCTCTCCAGAACTCTCCCGCTTGCACGCTCGCTCGCAAGCCCACTTACAAAGCCAAAGTAGCACCTGCAGAGCCTACAACAGCGGCAACGACATTTCCGCTACCCAACAAGGAATACGAGTATGGGAGGGAAGTGGTGGTCAATTTACCGACTGGAGCTGTGTTGGCGTATCCGCCAAGATCGTTGTCGAATGCGTTTGCGTATCTATTGTTTTTGTGTGAGTAAAATTGACCAGGAGATGGGAATAAGGGAAAGGAGAGAGAGAAGGAAAAACATACCCAGTGTCATCACTGTAAAGCGCAGCGATTGGCTGACTGACATTCTTGAAAACGTTGCTTTGAACCAAGATTTGCGCACCGTCTCTGGTGTCAATACCGGTGTCGGCGTTCAAGAAGTAGCTGTTGAATACGTGACCGGTTCCGAATCTGAAAGATGGAGTGCGGGATCCGATGTTGGACCAGTAGTTGTTGTGTTGAGTGACGGTGAGATGTCCGGTATCTTCAGCAGCGTTGTTGTCGGAATGACCGATGAGAGAAGCCTTGAAGTGGTCGTGGATGTATGAGTTGGAGATGGTGACCCAGTCGGAGGCGTGGCTGACGTCGATGAGACCATCGTAGTAGTCTTTGCCATGGGTGAGATCGGAGGAGACATCACTGGGAAGTAAGTTAGTTTTAATTTTGGTTCTAGATTTTTGGAAGCACGAACACATGATCAATCCAAACATTCTTTGCTGCTTGAATACCAATGGCATCACCATTGGCAGCCAGGACCTTCTGACTAATGATGTTTCGCACAATAACGTTTGTGGATTTGTTGATATAGAGACCAATTCCAATGAGTGCTAGAAAGTCATTAGTGCTGTCTAGAATATGTTTTTGCAAGGAGATAACATACTAGCTCCCTTCTTTCCAACGATTGTCTTGTTGGATCCAACTCTAACTTTGACAGAACCAGAGATGGTACCGCTAACGACGATGACTCTTGCAACGTCGTCGTTGGTTACTGCTGCTGTGAATTGAGCAAGTGTAGAGACGGTGGTGGTTGCGCCACCTGCTCCTCCTTTAGTTCTGGGAAATCGTTAGAAAGGTTCAGAGACGATTTTGAGGAATCACTTACCCGCCGTTTTGGGTTGCAAAGCCGGTAGTGGCAACATCGGTGATAGAAGCTCTCTTAGCGATGTTTGCACGCTCAGCAATAGCATCACCTTCAGTTGGTGTTGGGGCAGCAGAGACAAACTGTGCAAGGACTGCGAGTCCTGTGGAGAGAATGGAGAGCTTCATTTTTAAATATTCAGAAAATTTGTCGCAGAAAGACCGATTCGAAAGATTGATTGTAGAGCTACCAACTTGTTTCTTTGCCTTGAGTTGAGTGAGTTGTGAAGAATGAGAATCTCGTGGAATCTGTTTCTCCTTTATATATTTTTGATATCTCGTTCAACCCCCATATCGTCAAACGAGATTTGAGTCTATTCGATGTCAGTATAACCGCAGCCGTGCAAATCTTCACGGAAAACCTTCAGCACGGAAAACGTATCCAGTGACGCTCATCAAATTCGCTCACGATCGACGGCGCTTCCAGACACACTCGATTCCACGAATGGAGAATCTTCCTCATCACAATACAACAACAACACTCCTCTCTCTTGTTTCATCCAGCAAAGTCAAACACGAGATCGAGCGAGCCAAGAAAGTGCGCATCAAGGTATCTTTGTACACGCCAAGCAACATAGATGAAGCTTATTTAACACTTAGGTTGGTGGGTCTGTACACTCGTAGATTTTCCGTCCATAGACGATTTAGCACGCTTAGAAATCTGGGGACCCCGCAATATTAGGGGTGCATGTGCGACATTTAATAGAACTCCTCTAGACAAATACGAACTGAACGGTTATTTACATCAAACATGTTCTGTGAATTAGTAGCTGCATCATCATGTATCGAAATGGCGACTTTCATTTTTGGCCATACGTGGAAAATTAGTTCCGTACAGGAAAACTATAATGATAGCAACAAAAGCTACACCGGCGGTGTATATTTGCTTCAGCAAGTTCGAAATAGATTGTACTCTATACATATTATCCTTCATGAACAATGTGTTCTTTGAGAAAGTTTAGGTTGAGATTCGGTTGCACAATAACTTCAGTAAGGTTGTGCAACGTCTCATGACCCAGTTAGGTTGTGGAAAAAAGCTTTAGCATTATTACCCGCCTGTAAGGATCGACCATCTTGCAGCTCCATTAATTCGCCGAACCCAGAAATGGCGTGTGTGGAAGGGGAAATGCTCGAATTAATTCTTGGCGCAGGAATCGATACGTTTAGACGTACCGAGTTACCTGCCAAATCCATAACACGATCTTCAGTTACCGAATTGCGGTAAATAACCTGCACAAAATTCCACTCCATCTCGCCACGTTCAGGTACCTCCTGAGTCAAGTTGCAGTAAAGCCTTTATTAACCTCATTTGCTAAAGAAATTCGTGATCTTTTGACTTCCCTTTTCCTGACCAGAAGATTTCTTCGGGCTTCCATAATTATTGTTGGTAGCGCTCCTGGTCTTCCTATTTGACGCCACAGGCGGAGAATCTTTTTCTGGACTTGCAGAAACGCGTATTGATTTTTTGGGCGGCTCTTCAGTATCAACATTGTCAAGCTCACGTTTTATTCCATGTTTGTTCTCTGATTTGGGCACCGGTAATGGCGCATTGTCCTCAGACCCATTGTGATCGATAGTTCTGCGACCATCTGTATCTGTATGCTCTTCCTTGATTGGTGTATCTTTTGTTTCTTCCTCTTTGATCTTCCGAAGTGCGTCTGCATGCGAAGGCTTAGATGATGCCTTTGCGTCATTCTTCCCCCCTTTAGCAAAGAAATTGGCAATATTGGACTTATTTTCCGTGCTTGCTACGGGAACAATGAAATTAGGAGAATCATTGCCCACCTTTCCTACTTCCTTGACAACTGGATAGATTTCTAGTTCTCCTTCATATGGCTTTAAAAGAGATTGAAGTTCTTTTGTCCATGATGATCTTTTCGGATCAAGCCAAGTGCGGAGATCTTCTGAACCGTTGTCAAGAACTACTGGCATCCTTTCGTGTAGGAAATTCAACTGTTTATTCGAACTCGTTGTGATGATGGTATAGGTATAAAGTTTGTCATCAGAGCCTTCATATTGAACGACATCCCAAAGCCCTGCCATGCACAATAGCTGACCATCCTTCCTCTTGATATAATGAGGAACTTTTTCCTTTCCCTTCTTCAACCATTCATAGAATCCCTCTGCAATAACAATGCACCTCTTCTTTTGCTTCATTGTATTCCACATTCCTCGATTTTCAATCAAAGAATCGTCACGGCAATTGATAGTTTTCATCATCGATCCATAATCCGGGTTACGCTTCGTCCAGAATGGTATCAAGCCCCATTTCATACTCTGGAGTTTATACTGGACTGCCTCATTCGTAAGTTCTTCTTGCTCAGTCACATCCAGTTTGGTAGTTTCTGGCTCGGAGGCGGATCTCTTTTCAGTCTCATCGACACCTTCCTTATGATGTCTCGATCCCGCACCCCAATCCGGTACATTAGCCCGATAAACGATGCCATGATACCCCGGCGCAAAATTATAGCTTTGCCTCGGTGTGCCATCACCTTCATCATCTGGCGCTTCTTCAACCGGCATGTTCTCATTTTCGAGATAATGACGGACCTCTGAAGGTCGCTTTATAATATCAGCAAGGTTTTTACCAACCAGTTGTTTCTTATAACTTACCAGGTGTAGAGCGTATCTTCCACACATACTGACTGATGTTACATTGTCGCGTTGAAGTTGGATTGAATGTCGTGTTTAAGGGATGTAGCTATATGCGATGTGACAGGCGGCCGCATTCACTTCAATGACGTCACTGTTTCTCAGACTCTTGGGACTTTGATATCATATACGAGTATTTGTTTTATGTACTTCTATCTTAACTTTCTCAGAACACCATTTTATAGATCACGAAAGACTTTTGACATAGAGATCAAAATGAGCAGAAATGCATACTTGTTCTTCACGACGCTGACCAGTAACTTCTAATATCCCCATTCTTGAATTTCAGGAACAAAGTTCACCGGGAGGCCAATAGAAACCCTATGTTTCACCTAGACAAACTTCACCAGGATCACCGGGAGTCCATTCCGCCTCTTCCCCACACTTACCCCGGTGCTCCCACGCCGGCAATTATCAATGAACTTCTTCATCTATCTGGTACTCGTAAAAATGCTGTAACATTTGAAATGACACAATTCATATTCTAGACGGAGTAGACGGACCGCCGGCTCTCAACCACCTCAATTTCAATGAAACAATTTCAAAAAAAGTATAAGAAGAACAAGATGAAAGTACGATACTCACCTACTTGTAATGGATTTATCCATATTGAGATTGTTGTATACGAAAACAAATTGGACCAATGATTGAGAAACCCCACTGCCTAGGTAAGCTAATCAATCCAGTACTCGTTCACCAGTATACATCAAATTAAAATGAGATTTCTGGAGCAAATTCAAAATCGAGTCAAGGTAGCGATTCATAGGTACTCCCTCTATCGTCTATCTACACTCTACCTCATGGGTACCTTTACACCGATGATTTTCCATGAGTCTCATAATTTCATAATGCTATGTCAATCCATGCATACACAGGTACAATTCATGACCTCTAAACACCCACGCTCAAATTCCAAACCAAAAATCAAATATCAAACGGAGATCTCTCAAATCTCAAGCCTCTAAATCCACATCACTCTTCTTTCCACTCCCGATGATCTTTACACTTTCCTGCCCACCTTTGCCCGTCTCCTCAAATTCGCTTCCTTCCTCCGCATTATACGCCATACTAGGATCATCGATTTCTTCCCCGACTTCCATCCATACATCGCTTGTAGCGGGTACAGGGAAGAATTTACATAGAATCCAATACACGCTTGACGCGACAATAAACCCGCAGAAGAAGTTTAGATTATAGATATATGTTGCGCCAATTGGAACTTTCTTACCAATTGCTCCTACGAATCCCACAATGTTGATGAGGATACCGGCGATGTAAGCAGCGTACCCTCTCCAGTGAATACCCGCTGTATAGTAATATGGAGAGGTTTTCTTGGCAGAATACAGGTTTCGAACTTGCAGGTAGCCCTTACGAACGAAGTAGTAATCTGAGATGATGACACCAGCAATGGAAGAAAGGAAGACGGAGTAAGCGGACAGATAGGTGGTGAAGTTGTTGGAGGTTGAGAGAAGATTCCAAGGACACATGACGAGACCGACGAGAGCGCAAACATAACCGCCGCGACGGATATTGATGTAACGGGGTAGGAGAGCTGTCATATCCGTACCTGCAGATACGGAATTGGCTGCGATATTGGTACCGAGTTGGGCGAGAGCAAATGCAGTTGCGATGAAAAATACACCGGCGCGATTTCCGGACCCTCCTTCGGTTAAGAATGATTGGAGAAGATCGAGGGGATTCCAGATGGCTTCACCGAAGATGACGGTTGAAGATGAGGAGACAATAATGCCAACGAAAGATGTGACGGCAAAACCGACAGGGATAGTGATGAGTTGCGACCAGAAAGCATCCCTAGGCTTTCGTGCAAAACGTGCGAAATCGGGATCGTTAACGATGAGAGTTGCGAAGTTGGCGATGGAAGACATAATTCCAGTGACCATTCCCCAGCCCAACGCACTTCCATGGCTTGTATTTCCTTGTTTGACGATTGGTCCAAGACCCTTTGCGCGAACTATAGCCCAGATGAAGAATGAGAGGCCTGCAACTGGTACCACATATGCTTTAACTGTAAACAAATGACGAATTTTGTGGACCGGAAACCAAATTGCTGGAAGCGAGAGAAACCAAAAAAGGAAGAATGACACAAACATCACAGTGTTTGTTCCAGAATTAGGGATTCCATTGTGAACCTTGCCATTGGGCTGCCACGATGGCCAAATTGCAGCGATCATCAATTGAACACACTCTCCTCCAATCCAAGCCTGCACTCCGTACCAGATACAAGCCATAGCTGCACGATTGAACACAGGCCACAGAGCACCCCAAATACCGAAAGACGATCGAGCAATAACAGGAAAGGAAAGATGATAAGTGGCGCCAATTCTTGCCGTGGATACAATGAAGCAGGCTGCAATTGAATATCCAATCCATACACAAAGCCATGATTGCCACCACGATAATCCGCCGACAATCATGCTCGATGATATCATCCATGTGTTCTAATTGGTCGCAACGTTAGAATCTTACTTCTGGGCAAGAAATGGTCATTGGAGGCATGCTCACAATATTAAAAGAATCCGCGATCCAAAATCCTACGAAATTCCAGGTTCCCCATTGCCTACGTTCTGGTTCGACTGGAAGAGATATCAGTATTTGTGTACTCATACAAGATAAGAATTACCTACCAGGCTTCAAATCGTGGTTGTTTAACATGAGTTGAGCGTTGGTCAATCCAGGTTCGGCCTCTACGGCCAACTTATCGGCCCAGTAGCCAATCTTCGTATTTTTGACTTTCTCCATGATGAAATCAAGGAACCAGCCGCCCGATTCGTCCGAAGAGTGAAATATAATATCTCTGAAGTGAATATCTGAAGAAGAGGAAGAAGAAGAGAGGCGTCTGGGAGAGGAGGTTGATTTATTTCTAGACTGCAAAGAGGAAGAGGGGTTATGAAGTAACGTTGTACCGGTTGCGCTCTCTTGGCTCTTCGACGAACCACTGGTAGAAATTAACGGCGTGCTTTCGTCGACTGGTCTAGTACCGGCAGTGTTCTTGGTTTCTTCACCTCCAAATTTGAAGACGGGCATTGCATCTATTATATAGATTATTGGATAGACAAGGGCCCTGGACGCCGTCTATGGTCTTTCTCGGCTTATGATCCTCTAAAGTCTTTTTACCTTCTCTGTAGCTGCATAAAAAATTCTTTGAATCCCTACACAATGTGAAAAAGAAGTATAATCGCACAGGAGACTAGATCTAAATTGTCGGTCGATTTGTCGACTTGGGTTAAGTTTATTAGTTTCTTGTCCCAGTTTACCGGTTCGAAATCCCCCGATAGATGGAAGGTACCTGGCCTAGTGTTGTCATGTAAGTGAATCATCTACATTTGCTTCTTATCTCTGAAATCCTCTCCCGTGCAGATGCATTTCACCAACCAAGACAATCAATCCAAAGGCAAGGGCCATTAGAAGAGTATATGCCAAACCATTTTCCTTAGTACCAAAGATACGAGAGATACGCAACCCAGACCCCACGCTGCAAGATCCAGGATCATGATCTCATATGATGAACCATTTTACCATTTGGTGCCCAGATCAATACGTTTCCGTGATGTGAATGAGTGATTGATGGCTGGAGTCCCTGTTGATTTCTCTGAATCCTCTCAAATCATAAGCTCCGCATGATTTAGAATGATTTTTATTACCTAGCAGCCTAGGTAGTCGTTTGATCATGGATAGACTAGAAATTGGTGTATCATATTAGCTGTTGATCATCCCTAGCGAGACCTATCAGCAAGCACATCGTTATCTGGCAACGTCGGGTGGATTCACCGAGACTGTGATAGTGTCGATAAAGATAGAAGATAGATAAGTAATACAGATAAGGCTGCTATTTTACTCGATGTGATCGAGCAATGAATTGTAAAATTGCGGGGAAGGAACATGGAGATTGTGAGAGTACGGAGTGAGAGAAAATCATATGCATGCAGGTAGGGCGTTGGAAAGATTCCTCGGTGTCCCCGATTCTTAATAAGGTAAAGTGATTGAGTATTCCTGCAAGAATGCGACATATAAGATATCACATCTCCGGGGAATAAGTTGTCCAGCGTTATTGACAGTATAATGGTTTAGGATGTCGCCGTCGCCGTGAAAAGTTTTCACAGCATTAGATCGGGGGCTGAAAACGTGATCACGTGAATTTATCTCCGATTTCGGTATCCATGAATTCTCGAGAAGAAAATTATAGTAACTCTCCGATGCAATCGATTGATCTTCGCACCTCCGAGAGGAGGAAGGTGAGAACGATTACCCTCTCGAATGCAGAAATGATCTATTTCAACGAGGAAACTACACCTCCAATAATTAAATGTTAGTAATGTGCATTTTTTTGTTCTATTGACCTTAATGATTTACTGTTCTTGTTTTATACAAAATGTTCATCCCCAGAGCCAAGTCGTGACAAGCTGAGAAGCCATGGCGATGGTTCCAGCGGCAAAGAGCTTAGCAACACTCTGGAGTCGAACCGGGAAGAGAGCTATCATGCCGTCCCTGATCGGATTCTAGGAGCAATCCAGGTGCAATACTCTATGGAATTTTAAAATTAACCACGGTGGAATTGATGGGTTTAACTCCTGACAAATTCAATCAACTGGTCAATACTCGATATCCTCAGCAGGAACAACATTGTGCTGCACACTATCGAATGGAGTAAGACATGATTTGACCATGAGGGTGAGAACTTTGTAGATGGAATAGATGACTAGCATACGAGCATGATCACAACATGAGCTTGAAGTTTCAAGCCAATGGAGTAAACGCTGCCTCAGACTCAGCAGTCAGCGGCCTCCCTGCTTTCGGTTCTTCAAGGAATGGCCGGGGATAATACTCGTGTAGCGTTCAGTCAACGAGGTTGGATGATATTGCTTACGATGTTGCTTTGACTGTCTGTCCGGCATCAATTTCTATTTGGTTATCGGTTCTACTTCGTCGACGAACGTACGCTAGAGGAGAAGGCAATGCATTACTCTTCGGAGGAGAAGATTACAACTTTTTAAGTATAGTTTGGATCATAATGTGGAGCGATTCAGTGATAAAAGTCACAGAGATTACTTGGATGAAATGGGATCACAAAACATAAAATAAGCTAAGAGGTAGTTAAAAGTACAGCAGCCTTGGTCATTCATCGAATAAAATTGTCAGAAAGATTTATCGCCGACGCTCCTGAATTAAGAGAGAAGATCCATCCTACTGATCGTCTTTCAAACCCACCATTGCCAACGAATCTTTCCAAAGTCGAGCCTCAGCCTCAGGATCGTAAGCATGCCCTGCAAACCCTGCACCTGTAATCTCGTGATTCTCATTCCCACGAGTTGTCTTTCCGCACTCAGCAAGATATTCTCCGCCCTTACTTTCCCATTCTTTTCCAATGGCAGCCCACACTGTTGTTGCAACGCCCTGCTCTGGCGTTTTCATTATTTTGTATGCGCTTTTATCCTTTTTCAATTCTTCAACCACTGCAGGGTCCATATACTGCATGAGTCCCGTTGAGGCAATTACTCCAGGATGAAGACTTGTGGCGTGAAGCCCTCGGGATCCGTAGCGCCGCTCGATTTCATTGGCCATGTAGATATTGGCGGTTTTGGCTTGCCCATATGCAACCCATTCATTGTAATCGGTCTTCTCGAAATTGTAGTTGCCTGATTCGTTGATCGGTGCTACGTGATGGGCAGAAGAGGCGAGATTAACGACTCGAGATGAGAATTCTGGGCTGGCGCTGGCGAGGAGAGCTGGCTTCAAAAGCTCGAAAAGGAGGAAATGAGATAGATGATCGACTCCAAATTGCTTTTCAAAGCCATCTTCCGTAAGCTCCAATTTAGGCAGAGCCATGATACCGGCGTTGTTAATAAGGATGTTGACTTGGTTGTTTGACTTCTGGAGAATATCATTTGCGGCGACACGTACGCTGCTAAGTGAATTGTTGTCCATCTTGACCAGTTCAGCGCGTCCTGGTGCGAGGATTCCATCCAAAGCGTTCTTGGCTTTATTCAAATCTCGTGCGGTCAACAACAGTTTTGCGCCAGTCAAAGACAGAGCACGTGCTGTCTCAATACCTATTCCAGCCGAAGTGCCTGTGATAACAATAACTTTCCCAGCTAGCTTGCCCTCCGCACCTTCGTCCTTGATGATTTGAATAGCTGTTGGACGAGCATCCCCAGGGCCATTGGGATTCAGATAAACTTCTGCGTATCGAGACATCGTGATTGAGAGAGTGCGTATATTTGGATTTGGTGTTTGAAATTTGGTAATGATGTAGAAGATGTGAGTTCTAATTTGGGAGACATAGGGGAACTATTTATATTTCTTTTCGTTGCTTGAACCTTCAATTCTGGACTTTCGAATTGGAACCTTAACTCCTGGGCGGCGATGGAGATTCATAGTTTACCTTTGGTATTATAAATCAACAGGAATCGGACTTTTCTTACACATGAGCAGTCAAAGCTGGACCTATCCCCTCTCCGTCTTCAGCTATACTAGTGCTACTACTTACTTCACGACCCATTTCATGCGTAATCCAACATCTCGGTGTGCTGCGGAAACCAAAAAAATTCTGACAAATCTCGTCTATTACGAGATAAAAGAACTATTGTATCCTGGAACAGGGCTATATTCTTGATCACGCTCTCTTGCTACAGTAGCAAAAACATGACTCGGTAGAAGGATGTGTCTCGATATAAGAATGTGTTCCGATATAAGGATGTGTCTCGACATAAGGATGTATTACGGTATAAGGATGTGTTTCGATATAAGGATGTAATGATTAGTTATCCGCCTCTATTGGTAGGTATATCAGACTATGGAAGTTCAAATCATTTCTTTCCCATCTTTTCAATTAAATATCAACCACTTCACCATACAATTGAAATTTCTTTGATACGAATATTGGCTTATATATACTTCTCCAAACGCATCGAATGGAAATATTTTTTCCCCCTCTGGCTAAGGAAGGGAAGGGAGGGAAGGGGAAGGGGAAGGGGGCCATGTGATCTTTACCCTCCCCCTATCAAGAAACATCGACAAAGGTAGAAGAAATAGTTATGACCAAAAAATTCCGCACACACCTCCATACTATGTTCTTAAAAATTTACAATGTGGCTTTGTTTTTTAGAGAACGTTTCAAACTTTTGAATTTGTAGCATTGAAATTTCTACACAGCTCTTTGTCTGGAAATTTGTCACTTTCAAAGGGGATGTAGTATGATATGGCGCTTGTAATTCAATCAATATCCTCTATCCTTATGCCTTCCTCACTGGTTCTTATATTACAACTGGTAAGAGTTAGACCAGGTAGAGTTCTTTCCAATCATCATCTAAAAGACTTCAACAGTCGAGCTTCCAATATTTGCATTCCACGTTATCAGCCTCTCGTTTCTAGATGCACGCCATTTATTGCTTGCTTGGATCAAATCATCACATCCTTCTGGTGCCCAGCTCCATTTTTTCACAAAGCCGGGTGTAACTTCCCAACTTTCTACATTCCATGGATGACCCCAGTTGATCATACATTTACGTCCAGCTGTGTAATCATCCTGGTCTTCGGAACCATCGATACTAGAATCGTTTTCTTCAATTGACGGCAGTGCTGCTAAAACATCACGCATTTGTAATGTACATTCATGAGCATCTGGTGTTGGTGTAACATAATCTGGGAAAATATCACCAAAGAGGTCCCGACAAATTTCTTCAGGCACGAAATTTACACCTTTCTGAATGAGGTTATTCCGAAATTTCGGGAAAGGAAACATATTTATAACGCCCGTATGGGCACAGGTCATCTGCAATTCCGTTGGATATAGTGAACCAGGCATAAGTATGCCATCAAGAGGATGGACGACTGTTAGGCCGCCACAAATTTTAGTAGCAAACTGTGTGATAGGTGCTGTCAGAGGTGATGCCTTGAGAATGAGTGTTGATGCAAATATTAGATCTTTATTAGACATTAAAGCCCGATAAGAATTGTGTTGAACAAGGTGGACAAAATGATCAGATGATATCGTAGGTGTCGCTGATATATTCATCTCGGTAGCGAGGCTGGAGTTATTTGCTAAAGAGGTGGTTGTTGATGCCTCTGTTTGGGGCGAAAATGAGATTAGAGATTGGTTGCATGTGCCCGCAGAGCTTCCACATGGCAGCGAAGAGGAATTTCCGCCCGATGGATGATCTGGTGTCAGAATTGTGTGATCCTGTTTGAGGGAATTTTGGAGCCTCATCTCGTATCTCCGTCTGAATTTGACAACCCAGCCATGAGAAAATTTTGGCGTCACTAAACGCCGTGACTCGTCTGATTGATCCCTTAGCTCCTTGGCCTTTTGTCCGATGGTTTTGTGTGTAACTTTACCGGATCCAGCCTCCACTTCTGGAAGCCAATCTGTGAGTAAAGTCTCTAGCCAAGGCCATTGACAATTTCGTGTTCGAAATTCAGAGTCTGAAGCATTAGAGACATCTAGATAAGCGAAGCTGTTGCTGAGGCTTCGACTGACGATGGACTGACTAATATTGTAGCCGAAGCGAGACTGGAACCACGCTTTCAGTTCAGACTGGGAAGGCTTCGGAGTAGTTGTCTGGTAATATCGACGAAGTGCGACGCGTTGTGAGTGGGAGATTGGGGTCCGAGAATCAGCCATGGTATTAGATTTACGTGCTAGTCAGGAGTACGAAGCGCGATTGTGGCCCAAATCGTGGGGAAATGGATGATTATTGCAGGAAATTTAGAATAACTTTCATTCCACAAAGTGAAAAAAAAGTATGGGGAAAGTATCAAAATCTGAAGAGTGATACCAATGAAGTGATGCAGATTGTGAAGATGGAGAAAATATAATGGAGTGGCATGAGTGAAGAAAGCTAATTTATATTTTAAGTTTAGCTTGACATGAAATCCTTAATAAATATTAGATACCGGTACGAGTATACACTAAGAATTTTAAGTTTCGGGCCAACGAAGCGAAGAGAGAGATTACTAATCGTTATTGGTTTGATAATATCGCTGATGTGGACGTATGGGCTTTTCTGCAACGCCAAGAGGGTAAGAATAATGGTAGGCTATATATAACGCAAAGCAAAACAAATCGTGACGGCGTTACAAAGCATTATGTCTCAAAACAAAGTAATGTTCGCTCTCGTTGCATTTAATTTTCTAGGACCATCAATTCCCCAAAGGCAAAGGAGCATCGTACTCCCTCCTTGAAGCGACTGACAAAGCCTTTTCCCTGAATTGCTGCTGTTCTAGTTAGAGAAAGAACGTAACACGAGCGGACAGGTATCTTATAGATATTATCGGGTTGTTACGCAAGATTCAGCACCTAATCCCCATAGCATTTTCTACAGTAGAGTTTCAAAAGGCTATTCTACCCACTGGCCACCATTACAAGGCATCTTTAAGGTTTGTGGACGAGACTCCTAAGATTTTGTCCCAAGTTTCAGTTGGAGAAGACTCAGATATCCAGTACGTTATGCAGCTGCATGCCATTACAGAGACTGTCACTCGCCTCAGGGAACATCGGAAGCGTAACCACAACCCCACAATCCGATCAACCTCTCTCTCGACCTACGCTAGCTGCATATCACCCTCTTTTTGACCTGAATTGGTCCTAAATCCTCCCCTCGTCATTCCCCAGGAAACTCGGGATTCAATGATTTTTAAGACACAAACAAGCAAGGATATGTCCTCTATGAGCGAAGTTTCGTTCTGAAGAAAGCATTCTCTCATTTGAACCCTTATTGTTTTGCTCCTCACATCCAGTGTTTAATTTTTATAAATTCACAATGGCCAAAAGTGTCTTTATTGCTGCCGCTACCGGTGAACAACGTCGTCCATTATTTATACTATTACTTCAGCTTGGTTACAAAGTAAAAATCCTCGTCCGCGTTTCCTCTTCCAGCGCGGCCCAAGCTTTACGAGTTCTAGGAGCGGAGGTTCATACTGGCAATTTAGAATCCTTTGGAGTAGTTTCTAGAGCCATTAGCGGTGCGGACACTATCTATCTCGCCCTTCCGCCAAATCTGAAGAACGAAATTTTATATGCGAAGAATGTGCTGGAAGCTGCCCAGCAGGAAAAGGTGACCCAGGTGGTTTGATCTAGCGTTGCGAAAACTGGAGATCATGAGACTTTCCATGATTGGAGCAAGGAATATCCATCAGCACAGTATTGGATCCAGAAAGGCGAGATTGAGAAAATGGTTCGCACTTTGGGTTTCAGTTACTGGACAATTCTACGACCTGCGTTCTTCATGCAGAGCTTTTGCTGCCCAAAATGTGATCATATGTTCCTAGGACTTTCAGAATTGCAAACGCCTCGAATTGCGTTCCTCCCCAGCACGCTTCTAGACCTCATCAGCGTTGGGGATATTGCTCGCTTTACTACCAAAGTTATTCAATCACCCAATAGATATTCTAAGAAGACTCTCACGCTAGCTGCCGAGAAATTGTCAGCCGCTGAAATAGCTGATCGATTGGGTGCGGTGAGTGGTAAAGAGATCACCGTTGAATACCTACCCAATCTAGTGGCGAGGGCCCTTCGGAAGCAAGGCAATGGAGTTGTGGGGGCACAGATATGGCAGCGCGATGTTCGTTATAATGTGGATATTGATGCTTTGAGTGAGTATGGGGTATCTTTAACGCCCATGACAGAAGCTCTAAGTAAGGAATCCTTGAATTGGTAAAATGGCTTTTCGCCATTCCATGTGTGGAATTGTTGAGTGGAATATGGTTAGCCACTTCGGGATATGCGGAGCTGTGGTCGATTTAACATTTAGCTTTGGGTGTCTACGCTGCGGTGTAGACTGAAGCTTGGCATAGTTTTACTCGACGGGAATGAGCCGACACCTGGATTCGAATATCAGTTCTATGTTTTCGAACGAGATTGAAATTTGAGTGATTGCTTAACCTACTGATATGTTCTCTTCTAAGGAAAGATCATCACGAAGTCGCAGAATCACCTTAATAGCCCACATTCAATGGTTTTTAATTCGATAATGAGATTCTTTGGATCTGATCATAAGAAGATTACCACCTATTCTAGCGCCCCCGTCTTGCTTCTCGGTGTATTTCTCGTGCGTACCCATTATGCATCCTACTGCTAGCGATTAGTGGCTAAAGAAGCGACGTCCACCTTCACAATGCACAAAGAGATTGGTTGCTTTTTAAGTGAATGGGGCCAAACATCATGGTGTCAAGGATGTAATGTCCGGATATCCTTATATCGAGACATAGTGTCATTGCGTTCTCAGATTTCTAAGCAGACTTGTCCGTAGTGGAGAACAACGCCAGTCAACACCAATGCAAACAACGATGGCTATCTGCCAATTAGCGGTGCAACTTAATTGGAGAATATCGTTATTCACATTTCTCGCACGATCCTGACATGTGTACAATTCAGTTTCTTGCTTGTGTGTAGCTGTAATTTCTATCCCCCAGGTTGTATAATCTCACGGGACTTACAAGATCAACAATGTCAGATAGATTAGCGCTCTCTGGTGGCAACTTTACAGCCACACGGTACTCTACGACTTATGACTACATTTCCCCAATCAAGCTGGACCTTACTGGGAAAAATGTTTTAGTTACAGGGGCAGCGTGGGAGGATGGGGTTGGATATGCTACAGCTACAGCATTCGTGCGTGCGGGTGCTTCAGCAGTAGCATTAGCTGATCTCCACGGCGTATCAGACGATCTTGTCACGAAGCTTAAACTGACTGCAACGCAAGCCGGACATTCGGAGCCTATGGTGCTGAGCTATACCGTTGACATCTCGAAAGAAGAAAGCGTTCAAGCAATGTATAAGATCGTATCAGAACGGTTTGATAGACGTCTGGATATCATCATCAACAATGCAGCTCATATGGAACCATACAAGCCGTTACTCGATTCAGATCCAGATGTTCACTGGCGAACTTTGGAGGTCAATATTCACGGGATCCTAAACATTGCTCGTGCCTTCCTTTCTATGCAGCTTTTGGCTCGTGCAAACAATAACGGCTTATGCACAATGATCAATGTATCCTCTTCAGGTGCATTGAGCGCTCGTCCTGGAAGTGCAAGTTATCGGAGCTCAAAGCTTGCAATTTTGAGGTTAACCGAATCTTTACAATTGGAATATTGCGATCAAGGAATTCTGACCTATTGTGTTAATCCGGGTGCGATCAAGACGAAGATTACTGAGACCGCTCCTGAAGAGGTGCGGAATCGGTTTCCTGACCGTCCAGAGATAGCTGGGGATACGATTGCATGGTTGGCTTCTGAGCGCAAAGAGTGGCTTGGTGGACGATACGTAAGCTGTCCATGGGATATGGAAGAACTTATGAAGAAGAAAGATGAGATCATCGAGAAGGATCTGCTTAAAATGAGGATGGCATTCTGAGTTGAGATCTCCTATGCCCGCGTCGAATCATGGCTGACTACGCCAGATTTAGCCATATCCCTTTAAGTCTTTCGATGATTCTACACGATGACTCTCCGTTTTCATGATATTATTGGCTCAGTCGGATTTTTTACTTACAACGTTCTCTACTTCCTAGATATCTAACTGGGTGGTAAACCGTAGAACAGAACCAATTTCCCATTCCATTTTATCTTCACCGCTTCCTGGCAGAATGATGAGAGCACGTGCTCAATCGGGCCGTGTCGGCTTGTGGAACCAGCCTCGACTCAGCCTAGTATACTTTCTATCCCGTCCCGTCGTTAGGACTATTTTATAGTGACCACTCACTTAATTCTTACCATCCAAGACGGCTCACGAACCACTCGAGATATGTACGTTGCCCAGATATGATTTGACTACATTAGTTATCTATACCACTCTTGTTCTCTCACCACCACATCTCAACCTCCCATTTCCAGGATTCCCCAGATCAAGCTCACCCGTTTTTACATAAAAATCGCTGCACTACAACCTCAAAGCACCACAGCATGTCACCAACATGGCACAAGCATACAATATCTCGTATAGATCTTGATCGTGACTTGCTCATTTAGGAAATGAAACGGGTCGGCTCGTATGCGATATGCAACAAACGTAACCTCAGATATCTCGTCAAAAACTTCGTGCCGTCGTTGCATCTTTTTCTGCTAGGGATGATCACGTGGGTGGTTTTGAGGCTTGGAATGGTTTTTGTGAATTTGGGTAATGCCAAGATGGGCGTGTGGTTTGTATTTGTAGACAAAGTCTGGGTATCAAGAATGCTACAACTGGTGATTCTAGTATCTGATTAGCGGGAGACATGGGCTCAGAGTTCGTCTTGTCGAAGATTCAGATTCTGGGTTATATTGATACTTGACGGCTGGAGATAATCGATATCAAAGGTTAGGCCATCACTATATCATGTCAGTGACATTGAAATACGGAAATTGCAAGAATCCCACAGCGATTTGTTTACCTAGTACCCAAAATGTCATACGTTCGCGGTCTTTTTTCACTTGGTTGTTGTTCTTTTCTTTTCTGAGAAACTCACGGCACGTGAGTTTCGCTTGACCGCACTTGGTATGTCTGTGAGGAGGGTATCTTTTGATTTTTCTATCCAGAATTTATTGAGTTCTGCATCATTTCAAACTCAGTATCTTTATGTCGTCTTCACACAAGCTGATGTACTCATGAGCTCAAGCGGATACCAATCTGATAGTCGATCTTCAAGAAGTCTTTGATGTATAATCTCTGGCCATTATTTCCAGGTCAAGTACAAATGTTCCGATTGTCTTACGCTATCGAACATCTGTACAATATCGCTACCCTTAGAAATGACGACATGCTCATGGATGACGGAGAAGAGAAAGTTGTCTCGAGTTAAACCCAGGCCAACCAAGGAATAATAGATCGAAGAAATGTAATTTATGCAGGAAAGCACGAGGACATATAACCAAATCAGACGAACTGAAGAGTACCCCCAAATTTCTCGATCGTCAAGTGAGAGTCTTAATAAAACAATGTGAAAACAGTGGACTTCCTTGATCTAAGAATTGTAACAGTTTACGATCTCTTTATGACCACATTTCACATCTGGTGGGTCTTCATATAGGTAGCCGGTTGCTTTCATCACTTGGTGGCGCAGCGGCTTCCAAAAAACCGCAAAAGATGCATCTTTTTTCAGAGATATAAAAAGCAAAAAAAAGAAAAAAAATAGCAGCGTGTCATCCACTTAGCACAGGAACGTGATGGCTGCTAGACCAAGATCATAACCCGATGTAAATCTCCAGGAAATACAGAAATGCGAAAACTGCCAGATGTCGCGTTTCAGGCGGATGAACTTGGGTACTTCAAAGGCTAAATCTACTGGATACAATGCTGTCATCCGAATTATTCTTGCCGAAACTTTAATTTATAGTGGGGCTCTGCTATTGACTTCAAATGCAAACAGTATTTTGTTATCGTCTACAACTGCCGGTGGTTCCATTGAACTCACTATTTCATTCCTCTGTACAATCCCAGTCGTTAAATTCGATAAAGCCTTCCAATGCGTTTGAAATTCTCATTTCATTTCACTGATGCAAAAAAAAACAATCCGTATTGAAGAGTAAAGACGAAGTTGTTCTATTCTTCCTCTTTCTCGCGTAGTGCTTCCTATGTACAGCCAATCGAATATATACAGACTCATTCCACTATGTACAATCTTTTCACCAAAATTTACCAGCCCCGATCAATCAATCCTCATTGCTACTAATTTCGAGTAAGACAAGCCGCAACGAGCGCTTGGTCAGTCATAGAAGATCCACTTCCAATAGGCGTTTCTACCAATTCTGTCACATGAATATTAGTATGTTGTCGAACAAAAAATGATGGGCATATAGAAAATTGCTGCACTTACCGTAAGTTGAATCGAAGCTTCCGGCAGACCATCCAATATATCCCAAATAGACATCCGAGTTCGCACTGTGCAATCACATCGTTAATAACATATACCACAGCCTTTCATTCCCAATCTCAAAGACGAAAGAAACTTGGAAACATACTTCAAATAATCAACTTGTTGACACAAGTACTTCTGACAACTTGCGGTATTTCCACCGCCTGTCTCGCTCAAGATAGCTTGTCTCTTATTTGCCCGTAGCCAAGTTGCTAGTGGTGCGAATGCAGTATCGATATTGTTGGTTACGCACTCGGTGTGGGTTCCAGAATTATCGGAGTCGAGATATTTGTGTACGTCGAAGATCAGATTGGTGAAAGTGCCATCAGGATTGGTAATTTTGGAGAGGGCGGCGGCGCTACCGTTGGTGATGAAAGCGCCTGCGGATGTGTACTAGATGGTTGAAGTTAGTGAATTGATTTAAAGTCATGAAGAAGCTTGCAGTGGTTTGGAAGAAAAGCGCTCAGAAAGAATGTATGGTGTCACTATACTTACGTCAGTACCAGGGAGTAGAAGCATGTTAGATGTTGCGCCCGCTTGACGAATAGCAGTAACAACTTTTTGAAGCGTTGCTGCCCAGGTGGTTATACTATTCAAATCTATATTCCCATTAGTTCGTATTCAAGTATTCATTTCTCCTCTCCTCTTTCCTCTCTCCTCCACTTCACGCTCCACCCCCTCAAGAAAAGGAAAATACACACCATGTGGTTCGTTCATCAATCCAAAAACGATCTTAGTATTTGACTTATACTTCGCCGCCAATTGAGTCCACAGACTCACGAACTGCGCATCCGTTGGTCCTCCCTGTCCAATGATGCCTCCATTCCACCTCGCATAGTTATGGATATCAATTATGCAGGTAGCACCCGTTGCCAAGCATCCCTGGACCAGCTGATCATAGGTCGCAAGATTGGAGCTGTCGAGTGTTCCCCCGAGATTGTTGTTCACAAGGTACTGCCAGCCAACGGGGAGACGGAAAATATTATGACCAGTTTTGGAGACGAAGTGGGTCATTTGACCTAGGCCATCGGGGCCATTGTTGAGGCTTTTGAGAGCCTGTTGGGGAGTAGAGTTAGCGGGCAATTAGAGTTAGAAAAGGAGGAGTACGCACTGGCAAGATTTTGTTGGTTAGACATGTACCATCTGTTGTGCAGCCGAAGTCGAATCCGGCGATATTGGTACCAACTTGAACGTGTCAGTACGAGTTCTTCAATCATAATATTCTCATGAAATGGTACTAATAGCATGAACTTACTATACTTTGTCTTTCCCGTCGAACTTGGTGTTGCGGCTGCACTGGTTGTTGCACTTGTAACTGTTGTTAAAGTTGCTATATTGCCATATGTTGGCATTTTGTCTTCATACGCTGCTGTAACTTTCTCCCTCTCTGTCTCTCTCTCGGAAGCAGACTCACCAGTTCCAGGCAAGCATTGCGAGTAATACGCATTCCCGTATGTACACACATAACCCGACGCACAAGTTGTAGAGCCAGTCCACCCCGTACCGCCACACTGTGCGTACGCGACGCCTTGTGCAGCGGCGGCAGACACGATTGGAACGATTGTGTATAGGGGAGTTGAGAGCTTCATCTTGAAGGTATGAAGAGAGGTGGCTAAAAATATGATGTATAAACAGCGCGAACGAGAATGTTTATATCTTGGAAACGCCAAGGTATTCATGCGGATCATATAGTCCAGATTCCAACCCATCATCGAAACCCGGCACGCTATCACCGGTGTATACCTAAGTTCTCCAATTAACCCCCTAATTGCCGATCTGAATACTCTCCCTACATCCCATTGCCATCGATTCCTATCACCTCACCAAAGATCTCCATCCACGGACCGAAACCCCCGTGTTCCAGATTCATTCTCATTTCCCCTCCCCCCTAAAAGAAAATATAAGAATGCATACCCGCTCTATACATTAAATCTCCTAGGTTTACTCTGGTACTAATACTCCACTATTGCATGATATATGGGGTATGCGTCATCTTTACCAATCTCGTGATTCTAAACTGCCATATAATACTGGAGCTTAGCTTAGTTTAAGTACGTGAAATGTTGACTTGTCGGAAAGAAGACGATGGGGCTCCGAAACGGGATTGCGGGAAGAGTTTCATGTGTATGGGGTTGGGCCGGACCGAGGGTCGGTATTGTGAAAGAGATGAGATGAGAAAGTGGGTCCGCTCAATTTATCTCTGGGGTTTGTTTGTCTAATTGTTTCTGTGGGCGGAGTAGGAGATAGGTCTAGATGGGATTTGCATTTGTATTTCTCTTAGATTAGTGGATGGAAAAGGAAAAGAATGAAATACTCGGAATTCTATTCAAAGTCTAATCATCATCTATCTACCAATTTTCCCTTTCCAAAAATCCTCCGAATTCCCCACCACCATACCTACAAACCCTCCTTCCCTCCCCCCTTAAATCTACACAAAAAAATTTCCTCAACCCTTAAATTTCCATTCCCATCCCCATCTTAATCCCCTGTACAGGCTGTACTCCGTACGTACATACCGCGGTACATACGAGTAGTACACAGTACATACACGCCAAGGCTCGCCCCAACCCCGACCCCAACTCTATTCCTATCAATCACAAAGCGCACCAGCATAAGCCGGACCCGCACCGCACCACCCATCCTCGGATAAATCCAGGGGTAAATAACCTTAACCTCTTCCCATTCAGCCATGCTCTGTCACCAAGAAATGCCACATACCCCAGATTTCGGCTATTCTGTTTGCACTTTCTGGTGCGCTGTTTGTTTATACAACATGCATGTGGTGGAACAAGCATTGCATTGCATCTCTTCTATCTATTTATCCTTTTTCCCCAGATCCCAGGAGGATATTTAACCTTAATTAATGACATGCTAATATAATTTTTGAGGAGCCCGGTAATTCTGATACATACCTACCGCCTCTTAACCCAGATAACCTTAATTAATCAAAAAGAAAAAAAGTTCCCATGTATCACAAGACTGTCTCCCTCCCTAACCTTCATTTAAAAATTTGAATCCACTCTGCATATTTTCCATCTTCCATTTTTTCTCTTCGAACTTGAAATTTAGAATTGTCCCAGCCTGCGAAATGTATCTGTCAAGTACCTACCTACGAGCCTCCATCCTTTAGTTCAATAAACCTATCATCCCCAAACACAAACTCCCTAAATATTGAATGAATTGTAAGATTACAATCTCACAAATTCATACAAAGTACATACTATCCCATACCATACCATGCCATGCTATCATACCAATTCCTCTTGATTGAAAGTTGAAACTCAATACTATCTAAATTTATTTCCCTCAAGAGAATTTCTCCCATCGAACATATCCTAAACTTCCAATTCCTAACCAAAAAAAAAATATATATATACTCCCGTCCGCTCTCTACCCTTTCCCCTCAAAAACCCAAACATTTTAAAGCAATACAAAAGATACGCAACACTACCGTAAAAACTATCTAAATCTATCCTTCGAATTTCTTTCTCCAAAGCCGAAAAATCCAAGTCCATCAATTTGTAGACTGCAGGATGGTAGTTTGATATCTATATACCTACTTTAATATAAACAATATTAATATTATTACAATTGCAATTACAATTACAATCAAATGTTTTAGATACCTACCAACGTCAATATACCTTCTCGATTACATATATAACACATCTAGTTGAATAATCCAACAAAAACACATCATCAGGAAGATAAATTTACTTTCAAGAACAATCATCTGGAAATATTTCCACGTGTTCAGAAAGTACTCCTCTGCATAATCTCAATAAAACATAAAACATCCGAAATGACAATCAGTAGGTTAGTAGGCGACTATTCATTTCCCATACACGTACGTTCGCACAGATATTGAATATCCAACTCTCAAACATAAAGAGAACAATTTGTATTTGATATATACAGAAGAATCGAAGAGGTAAAAAGTTTATATACATATTTTAATCGAATCGAATCGGAACAGTGACAAAAAACAATGAACATGTAACGATCGACCATATATCGAAGAACTTTTTTTCTTCTCCATATCACGTTGTGGGTAAAGAGTGTGTGATTTTTTCATTCCCCATCTCATCTTCATTTTCCTCTCCCAACTTCTCCGCTTGATCAAAAGGTTGGGTTGGCATTGGTAAGCAATTGAGCAAAGTAGGCCTGGAACCAAGTACCCGCTTCTGGAGCCGGTTGGAGCGCATCTGCGAGTCCGCAGTGGAAATCGTATCGTGCAGCGCTGGTGTTTGAAGTTCCCTAATTGTTAGGTTAGTATATGTGTTGAAATAAGAAGGGATGGGGATGGGGTGTGTGGGAAAACTAACGTCGCCTTCTCCACCGGGCTTGACCCAGACAAATGCGTCTTCCAATGCATCTCCTGTGTTTGTGGTTGGTCGAACACCGAATCCGGTTCCGATGAGGTTGCACCAGTCACCCCAGGCGAGTTGGGCGGTTGGTTGAACACCATTTCGACCTATTGAGTTGTTAGCATCGTCTTAGATGATTCGAAAAGATGTTACTTGCTGGTATCAGTAATGAAGTGAGCTGGGAAACCTTGAGCGGTCAAAAGTGGAGCGAGAGCGTTAATGTACGATTTCTCGTTACAGTTGGAGTCGCCAGAGGTGTAGGATGGGCAACTGGTGCTTGTCCAAGCATTGTAGTTTGCAACATTAGTTGCGAGACCTCTGACTGCCGCTGGACTTCCAGCTGCTTTGTAGACTTTGCCGAAGAGTTGTGCAGCCGGTCCGATGTTTGCAGGCCATCCTAACCAACCAGCATGACCAGCATCCAAGTACATAGCGACGTTTGAAAGATTCAATTGCGCGATGGCATATTCGGTACCCTCTAGGTAGGCTGCTTGCGCACCGGCACATTTTGCGACTGACAAGTTGGTGACGAGATTGGCCAACGAGTCGGGTTCTGTTGGATGATTAGCCACAAACCTACACAAGCTTGAAATAAAGAATTCACTTACCAATGACAAGGATAACGCTGACATCGGAGTAAGTTTTCAAAAGAGCGGCGATGGAATCGATATAAGCTTTGTACTTCGCTAAACCACCGTCTGCAATGCTATATTCTCCGTTCGAAGCAGCGGCGGCACAGTCTCTGTCTGGCAAATCGTAGACTACGAAAGTGCCTGCAATAGGTGGGCTTGCTCCTGCTTTGTTCAAAGCCCGGATATTGGCAAGGTAAGTTCCCATCAATGGAACTTTGGCTGCGGTGTCACTAAGTCTATTAGCTATCATTTCCATCATCTAGTTAAAGACGATGACTTACAGCCAATAAAAGGTTGGAACCTTTGCTACCGCAGCGGCTTTAGTAGCCATGGCTCCAGTGAGTGAAGGAATAGCACTCGCAGAGATTTCGGAAGCATAGTATGGATTCGCATAGAGTGCTTTTCCTACGAATGGATTGCCAGCAACTGCTGCTGTTGTTGTTGCACTGCTGCCACTTGTGGTCGTGGTAGCTTTGGTGGTAGATGTGATGATTGTGGTGGGAGTCGTTGCGGTGGGAGCTGAAGTTGCTGTTGTTGTGGCCCCAGCGCCTGGTAAACACTGAGAATAGTATGGATTGCTAACAACACAGCTAAATCCCGAAACGCAAGTTGTTGCGCCAGTCCAACCTTGACCACCACCTGAAAGATGTGTTAAAACCATATTACCAACCAATGAAGCGTGATAACTTACATTGTGCGTAACCTGCACCTTGTGCATACACAGTAGGTGCTACAGCTGCAGCAGCGAGGAGAACATTCTTGAAACCCATTTTGACAGGACAATTGAAGAAGTAAAGATTGTGTGTGTGGTTGGATATTCACATTTTGGAGAAAGGAACAGTCTTTTATATCAGTCGGACTGAGATATGACTAACCATGTTGGCCATACAAATCTTGATGAACTAACATGCACTCACATTTGATCATCTATATGCGAGCTGCACTCCAATATCACAACGGGAGTCCGGCGCCGGCTTGCCAGTAGAATTTGTATAGCCTGAGTAGAACTCAAAAGATACCATGGATTGATCATGAAGAACATCATAATTTCAAATTCTTGGCAGGACCCCGCGAAATATGACTGGATAAAATATATCAAACGAGATGCATTTTACTATAACGACCAATTAAAGTGATATCCAGTATCCAATCAAGACAATCGACGGAAAATCACCCAAACCAAATTTAGATTAAAGAAATCACATAAACTTCCAGGTACCTGAGCGACTAAGGAGCAACGGCCCGTTAAAGGATTGTATAGGATCATGTGCTATATGAACTGCCACTTGCTATATGATCTGTATTATACCTTCTGTCAGCTTGACAGGTATGGTATTTTGTGGGGTTTGAAGATAATCCCACTGCAAGGACAGAAACTAAGAACGTGATTTCCATAATCAGGTACTAAATAAAGCCAGAAGAACATCCACAGTTTCGGAACGTGAGAGAGAACAGCCGATGACAGCTAAAACTTCCTCTTGTCTAAAACTCTCGCGAAGAAGGAAAGCAGAATCTAAGGTCTAGATGCAGTAGTCGTATATTGACTTCCAAGCTTGCGAGATATGGAGTAGAAATAAACTTAAGCTACTTGAAGTTACATAGATACCTAGGTACTTTCAAGAATCCCACAACTCAGGCTGGCATGAAAATGTGGAGGGAATCTGGGGAAGAGATGAAGGTTGTGGAGAAAGGCGTTGGTGGATTTAGCCTATTTTCTTGAAGCTACGGTTACCCGCAGCTACCATCTAGATCACATGCTCTCAATTTGTTGATAGCATATCTTTCCTTGTCACCGGTATACTAAACAATGCAATGCCATATATGACATGCTGAAAAAACACTTACAGAGATTAACATCTTGGCTTGAGCTGATCAGCCGTTCTAATCTTTATGCTCGGAGCGGGAAATCTGTGTTTCGGTCCGGCGGCATGTCACCTTAAGTGTCGATATGTTGGATGGACTTGGAACTTCGGTTTGTTCTTTATTAGATTCATTAGCGAAGATATCGAAAAGGTGAACAGGAGATAAGACGAGAAGACTTGAGATTCTGTGATGTTACTAGTCAACTATATGTTCTACATATGACCAATAGGACTATCTCAGTTATGTTTGGGGAATGAAGCGACGAGATTACCAGAGGAAACATGGAAAATAAATGATATATGGATGGAAATGAACTTGATGGGTATTGGGTATTTGAAGCTTGAATTATATCCAATGGTTCGCTTATTAATTTCGTAAAGAAATTATGGAGGTTTCTACTCTAATTTCAACGTTATAAATATCTATGCTATGTGATACGAGCCATCAATACAGCTGGCTCTCAGCTAGTCTCCTAAAACTCAAGTACCTGTCTATTCTCCAGTCGCAAACAAGAACATACCACTCATCTAAAACCCATCAACCTTAATTCCCCTCTCCTTCTCCCCCTTCAACCTCTCCTGGTTATGTGTTACCCACCAAGCATGCGTCGCATCCTTACCAATGAAATTTCCCTCCTCATCCATCTCATCCCACGGTTTTGGGGCTAGGATATAATGAATATTTTTTACTTTATCATCTCTCCAAATTTGAGGATGGACGCCTTCCCATTTCAACGTTTTGAGGGCGTTATAAATATAAGGAAGTGGCACCCATCGATTTTTGAAGAGATCAGAGAGGAGAGATTGATCTGCAAAATCCATATTGATTGCGGCGTCTGAGGAAAGATGATCAAGAATGGCGTTGTATACGCCAGAAGAAGGGTTGACGACTTGAAGACCGCCGTTCATGAAACCGAGAGGAGAGGTGTTGGGAGGTGGTCCGGTGGTTTGTGCGACTTCTGGTGTGTTGTGCTGGGAGGTGAATGCGCAGTTTTCGGGAACCCTGGAGGAATGTTAGTTTGTCTCTAGTTGTGCCTTCGGATAAAGTGAATAGATTGGAGGTTGAACAAACCAATCAGCAGGATAATGTTTCTTCTTTAGCGGATTGCAGACACATGCATGGCCCGCAGCAAAAACTCTCTGTCCCTTGCCCGCCACCTCCGGCGCATCGAGTTCTAATTCCATCAACTCGTCCATGTTTTGTAGGACCAACATATCGCTATCGAGTTGCACAACGCGCTCATATTCGATTAAACTAAAAGGGGCGAGTTTAGACCAGCAATCGTAGAAGCGAGGGTCGTTGGAATAATCTTTTCCGCCATTCTTTGGGAGAAGATATTCAATGCGCTGCTTAGGAATACCACGGGCTTCGAGCGCAGCGTGGCCTTCAGGAGGGAAGGCATCGGTGTAGAGGGCTACGAGAGGATATTTGGAGTTGTGTTTTTTGAGGGAGTAGTCGAGGGTTAGAAGACCGGAGAGGTAGGCGGTGTTGGTTATGAGGGTTGTCCAGACTGCGGAGAAGGTATTGTCAGTTGAGTCATTTTTTGATATGATGGGCAGATGTGCCGAATTTTGTCCTGAACAGAACAACATACCCTTCTTGGATTGGGTAACTCGTTCGGAGGATGTCATTTTCCTGAAATATTCTTCAACTTCGAGAAGTGTTGCGTGTGAGATGTATTGATTATGTAGTATTGGACGGGTATATATGAATTGATCAAAAGAATAAGCACAGCTTTAGTATTCAATGATAGATAACAAACAACTTTTCGTCAAGAAAGGAAGAGCGCAAGAAGTGAGCAAGTAACCTTTAGTAATGATTGAAAAGTATTTATACAGTAGAAAGGAATAGAAGAAGAAAGGCGTGCTTGGGCTACTGGCTCAGAATTGATCAAAATGGGACAGGTTCACATCACAACATCTTTTAAACATCCTTAAATATCCTAATGTCAGCAAACCTCCAATGGAGATACGAAACACTTTGTTACGGGACTCATCCCAATTGCCAAGATGTGAACGCGTCAATTGTTGCTTCAAACTTCAATAAATGGTGAGTAGAAAGACATCTGAAGTATTCTAATTGCATACTGCCTAGGTAACTTACCCACAAATACATGTTTGAAGAGAAAAATCTGAAGTTTGGGAAGGTTCAATCAGCCAGCCTTATACCGACCGCTTCATGATACTCGAGTCTCACGATAATCGAAATTCATCCGACGAGTTTCGAGATCTTGATAATCCCCCACTTTGAATTCCCATCTGCCCCTCACTTCCCTTGCTTTTGATGGCCGCTTTACTATGCTCGCTATGCTCAGCTATCCTCAGCTATCCTCAGCCAAGCTTCTCATCGTTGCTTATCTAGCCAATCAATACCATGTATACACATTGACGATTCCCGTCGATAAGGCAGAGAGATCATAGAAGGAAGAAAAAAAAGAAAAGGTCAATTGGAACTTGGAAGCTCACGGTCGCAACGGCCTCCGACTTCGCCAAATGATTCTTCAAAGTTCAAAGCATTCCTACCTAGTCATAGCTCCACCCAGTTTGGTAGTTCAACTCGTCATCCATCCGAAGTTCGAACATATTGGATATGATCTATTAATAAGCTAGGTAGTACCAATATGCTGCAAAGTATTATCAATCTAAAATAACGGCGATCCAAGACCCTTGCTGTGCGACATAACAAATCGAGAATATCGTGCCTTCCAATTACAAGCTACTGTTTGATAACCAACCAAGCAAACGAGCAAGCAAGCTCAATCGATCCTTTGCTCGCGAAAAGCTTCCTCCCATCTAGCTTGTCTCTCCCTGTCTTATCGGTGTGGACTTCATTGTGATTTTCAGACGAGGGTCAGACAAGACAAGACAAGACTTAATGTTTGCAACAGACTCGCGGATTTTGTGATCAGTTAGCCTATCTAGGCAATCGAAATGGCTACGAGTGAGTCTGCCACCATGTCGCGGTTGCAAATAGGAAGGAATACTACCGACGGTGGGGAGAAAATGGTAGAGAAGAAGAGAGAGGCAAAGAATTATAGAGGATTCGTGGCGGGTGTGTTTTCGGGAGTTTCGAAACTTACTGGTATGACAATTTGAGGTTTCTTTGCTTGCGAATTTGAGCACTGTTTATATTTTGGAGAGAAAATGCTGGGTGATTTATGAATGCGAGTTGATTTGCCAATTGATATTGCTATCTATCTTGCAATAAGAAAAATACAAATGCTAATCATATACCATCAACAGTTGGGCATCCATTCGATACCATTAAAGTCCGTCTTCAAACCTCCACATCATCCCAATTCAACGGGCCACTCCAATGTCTTCTCCTCACCATTCGCAATGAAGGCTTCAGCGGTCTCTACAAGGGTGCCACTCCCCCTTTAGTAGGCTGGATGTTCATGGATAGTATAATGCTCGGTTCCCTAACCTTCTACCGCAAACTTCTCCATCAAACCCTCTTCTCCCCCTCTCGCATGGCCGCCACCCCATCTAGTCTTGCGCGTCCCGGTGATGCCCTCACGCCCTCTCAAATCCACAAACTGCCCACTATAGGCCATGCCCTCGCTGGTGTCATGGCAGGCGCAACCGTAAGTTTTATTGCGGCCCCCGTCGAACATCTAAAAGCACGTCTACAAATCCAATACTCGAGTAAGAAATCCGAACGTCTATATAGCGGTCCTATCGACTGCGCACGTAAAATTTACCGATATCATGGTATACCAGGTCTCTACCATGGTCTCTCCGCTACTCTTTTCTTCCGTTCATTTTTCTTCTTCTGGTGGGGTTCGTACGATGTTTTCACTCGTCTGTTGTCAGAAAAAACACAATTGAGTACCCCTGCCATTAATTTCTGGGCTGGCGGTCTCTCGGCACAGGTTTTCTGGATGACGAGTTACCCGAGTGATGTGGTTAAACAACGGATTATGACAGATCCACTAGCTGGTGGATTGGGAGATGGGGTGCGCAGATTTCCAAACTGGAAGAGTGCGGCGAGGGAGGTGTATAGGGAGAGTGGATGGAAAGGGTATTGGAGAGGCTTCCTACCCTGTTTCTTGAGAGCTTTCCCTGCAAACGCGGTTGCGCTAGTAGCGTTTGAGGGCGTTATGAGGGCGTTGCCTTGATGTGTATGTGCATATGCAGCTGCACATATACTCCAGTGACAAGGATTCTAGAAGATGAGAAAGTTGTAGGAAAGAGTGTAAGATATTGTACAGCGAGAGATGATGAGAAGCATGCATGCATGGCGTTAGGAACTGCATATCTATTTTTACGGGGGATAGACAGACACCATCTCCAATCAACTAGAGGAACCGGAGGGAACTCACCCATCCACGTAATGATCTACATGAGAGGTGTTGTATATGAGATGGATAGATGAAAGAGAAGATATACTGGTAGAACCCAGCATACCAGCACACAAACATATATGGATAGATCAGATGGATATACATCACCGTATCTATCTATCGCTAGACAAACACACAAAAAGTGTCACTGCACTGTGCAATTGAGCAATGGGGCAATTGGGCAATCAGGCAGTTGGAATTCAGGAAAAATAAAAGTAGAAGTAGAAGTAGATAGAACTCAACTCAAAATAATTCAAAAGAGCCCAAATTCAAACAATTCGAATCAAAAATCAAAAATCAAAAATCAAAAATCAAGACCAAAGACCAATTGAAGGAAGAAAAAACGGATGTGAAGATAAATTCCAAGAATACCAAAAAAAAATAACAAAAATACAATTTACAAATTACAATTCATTCTCTATTCTCTATTTATACTACTTACCTACTAGATATACATTATTATATCTATACATACCTACATACACATACACACATACTTCGAGTTCGTCATGCGAAATGAAGTAGAATAGAATAGAATACTATAGAAAACAATAGATCGACTACCGCAAAGAAAGATACATATAACGATAGCAAGACAGCGAGGGGGGATCTCAACTCCATCGTGTATGCCCTCTGTCTCCGCATGTATAGGATAGGAAAAGGGAGATGGGATGGCGATGTCGAGTTCAAATCGAAATCGAGGAATAACATATCACGAACTATGCTATCACGAACCATGTAATATATGGGGTATGATTTGGATGGTTATGTAGTTCATTTCTCTATCAATCAATCACTCGCTTCGTATCATATCTCAAACTTCCACATTCGCTTCAACAGCCGAAGACTCACTCCCACACTACCCTCCGTTCAATAACATCTCCCTGCACGTGCAGTGGCATGCATACTCCAAACATTCTCTTTTCCCCGCTACCACGTATTCCCCTTCCCCTCAATAAAATCTAAAATAAGACCAACATCCACCAGAGAGAAGCGAGGCCAACCAACTAACTGCATGAAAATTCGAAAATATATCCCATCCCCAAGTTCGTTTCTCTCGTTCCAATCAGTCAATACCTATCCTTGAAAATATTAGATTAAACTCCCTTTGTTCTCTCCTTCCTCCTCTCCATGCAAGCGAAACTCCTCCACTGTTGTTCGACATTGCATAAAAGCAAGGCTGTGAATTGTATGAATTGTATATCCTCAAGTGAAGAGAAATACATGGATAAACATGATACCGCCAGCTGTCTAATCAACCGAGAATTCGTGTATGAACAGCGAACAGATGCAGACTGCATCTCCAATTGATCGATACGTTGATTGTATTATACAAGCCATCTTATATTCGAAAATTCTCCGAATAATCTCCCATCTGCCCTCAAATGAAATAATTAAGAAAAGAAAAAAGAAAAAAGACAGGTTAAAGTGTGTGGGTATTTTGGTGAAAAGAAATTTGCTCCATGTGCGGTGTAAGATGGAATGTTTGCCTGGCGTCGCTGGGACGTCTCATAAAAGACCAGAAGCAGATGCGATGCGATATTTTTTAAGGCGGACTAATATTCACCGCAGCAGATGGTCGTATTTATATTAACGGGGGTTCTGTGCTGCTCAGATAGAGAGGGGTCATGCTTTTTCTGGAATGGGGAATCTTGAAGGCTTGGCTCCGAACAGACAGAGGTTAATTATCAAAGGATCAACTTTTGAAGGTTTCTCTGTATGATCATATCTTGCACGGAGCTCATTGTGACCTTAAGGAGATCGGTATCGGTGGCGTTTGTGAAATGGCTATAAACTTCGCGCCCAGGACTTCGGTTCAGAGCAATAAACTTGTCCATGAAGTATTTCGAGGTTTGTTGCGAGCTTGTAGTATCTCCCTGGAAATCGGAGAAACCAAACTTGGTAATCGGGCTGTGGCCAATCTTTGCTTTAAACAAGTCGATCTTGTTCAAGAAGAGGATCAATGCGGAGTGTTTAAACCAATGAGAGTTAGCAATCGACTCCCAAAGCATTAAAGCTTCTTGCATTTGGTTCTGGCAAAGTGTTAGTCAATTTTTGGTGTATAATGATTTGCGGCCGAGAGAGACTTACTCCATCCTTGTCTTCAGCTAGACACTGATCATAACCACTGATAGCAACTAAGAATAGCAATGCGTTGACATTCTCGAAGCAATGGATCCATTTCTTTCGTTCCGATCGTTGTCCTCCAACATCGAACATTCTATATTGCAATGAGCCGAGATCGAAGTGTGTTTCGGTGATACCAGTAGTTCTTAGTCTGGCGCGAAGAACATCTTGATCGGTTGGAACGAATTCCTTGCTGAAGAGACGATCTAAATCTTCGAAGAAACTAAAACCCACCATATTAGAAGTGTACATTTCGCAGAGCTGAAAGAGAGACTTACTAGCCCAAATTATCATGCAGAGCAAACTCATTTCCTCTCTCAACGGTCTTCTGGATACCCGAATCTGCCCACATATCATTGAATGCTTTGAGATATTCGAGAGGAATTGGTTCGCATGGTCTGAGATCCTTCTCTTCTGTGATCATTGGAAGGTATTGCTGTGAATGAGGTAATTAGTCAATGTCCTATGATAATGATCGCAAGATTGAAAGCGAATTTGAGGGTTAACCTACTTTGGTGCTTTCGTGTTCGAAAGGAGTATTGAAATCATTCATTGCCTCCACTGTCATTCGCAAGCCATCCAAAATGTTGTGAAAGATGATAATGCGCCATTCTTCTTTTTCAGTCTTTGAGAAACCTTTATCGGTATAAATAAGTCTCATCTGTTTTAGAATTGTTGACTTTCCAGATTCTCCAGCACCTACAGAACATAAGAATTAGTAAATGCCATCTTCATCTTGAGATTGTGAAGCTCGAGAAAGGATGATTGATCGATCGTCGTTCTGGCGAATTGTGGAGGGCGCGACAACTTACCCAATAATAACAACTTAACTTGTCGCTGCATAACCTTCTCATCTCTGTGGATAAGAGCGTCTATCTCTTTGGACCTCTTGGCCTCGACATCCTCCCTACTGCCGAAACACATCATGAAGGGCCAAAATTAATACGTAAAGTTTAGGAAAGAGAGAAAAGATTCTCAGTTGCTGTCGGGATCACTTTGGTGACTGGCGAGCGCTTCGGAGATCAGGGTAGAAGAGAAATTGAGTTTCAGTAGAATGGGATGGGATGGGATGGGATGAGATGGGATCGGGATGGGCTGGGCAAGCTATTGGTAACGGTGCGGAATTAATTAATTCGCCGCTGGTACCAGGCAAAAGTAAATTAATGAGTTCGGTCCAGGTTAGTTATCCTGCAGAACTAGTGTCAAATGTCAAGCGTCAAGTGCTGAAGAGCGTTGAAATTTCTTCTTTCTTCAAAGGAACGAGCGTTGGATTCGGTAATGGTAATGGTAATGGTTCGTCGATTTTAATTTTCTTCGGGGAAGGACGCTGTTGATAAGACCAGACGGGCGGGCGGATTTGACGGATAGCTTCCAAGGTTATGCAAGCAAAGTGATGGATCTGGGCTGGAACTCGCTCGGGAGATTAAGTCGATTTGAAGATTGAACGGGACCTGTTCATCCAGTCATAAGCAGTTGATTCTGAAGAAGATGCAAAATAGACCGGCACAGTAGAAAGACTAAAAGTGTTGATGATTTGAAATACCTACTGGGGACCAGTTTAATGAGATAAACTTTGGATTGCCGATCCTGTTAAAGTTTGATTTTGGTGCATGCAGTCCTCGCAGGGCCAGAACTATTACCACGACTACTTCCACGGCGCAAGAAGAAGGTAGGTAGGATTGATGATGTTCTGCTGTGATGTTGAATTTTGTTACGAGGTCGACGTTTGATATCCGATTGGTCTTGAATTGGAATATGGAGTCGGATTGAATCGTGTAATACCTCCCTCCACAAAAAAGAAAGTTATTATGGTGTGGGTGGGGATTTTTGGATATTAATATCAACGACTGATGAGTGAATCAGATAATGTGACCCCAATAAACGGTCTTTTTCGGCTTTTTATGAGATTGATTACTTGACGGGTGGTAGACAGGTGGTGAATGGAAGAAGGAGAAGAAGGGGGTAGATGTTGATGTTGATTCGGGATTAGAAATGGAGATGGAAGGGGTAGAGGCAATAATGGAAAGCGGAAGAGGAATGATCCTCGATTTCGAAGCCGAATTGGATGAAATGACCCCCCAGGTAAAAGTGTAAGGTTGTCGGCCTCTTATTAATGAGCATGGAAAAGAAAAGACACTGGGCAGCTGCAAATTATTGGCTTACACGCATTGACGCAGGCGTACGGCAAGAAATGAGAAAGGAAAAAGGGAAAAGAGAAAAGGGAAAGAAAAAAAGAAAGGAAGATGGTTATAAGTTTCGTTCCGTACCAAGGTAGGTAGGTAGGTAGGTATGTGGTAGGTATGTACAGATTGATGATATATTTACATCTGCCTAGGGAGGTGTGCAAGATCAATACGAGCGAGAGATTCAAAGCGTCTATGTGGACGATTATCCAGTCATCGACTTTGCTTTATTCGCGCGCGATTGTGTATTTCTATTTTCATCTCCAATACTGATGATCCTTCATTCAATATTGAGTGCATCGAGCTCTCCGTGAGTCTTCTATTCATGTCGGGTGCATCGAAACATATTTCAATGTACCAGCATCCCAGCATTCCTATCATGCTCATTACATCGTGTATCTCTAGGGCTTATTATCAAAAGATGTGTAATAGTTACCTCTACGTCAAACCACTAACAAGAGAGTGATATGGATGTGTGTGGCAGATGCTGACGATGTGAGCAACACCGTGTCACTGTTACCATCGCTATCGATTGTAACCTCAGACGGCCGGCCGTTTTAGTACGAATGTCTCAAAATCTTCGCACAAGGATAACCAGGATATCTGAACTCCAAAATATAACCACATGGAAATGGTCATTCCATATGCGACAGATGCATGAAAGTAAAGCATGTACAGGGAAGCAACGTGGAAACGTACGGCAGTAGATTTAAGAAGCTTGTCAAATGCAGTCCCGAAATCTCGAAAGTTTGGTTCATGTTGAGGTGAAAGGGGCACTAAGAGGTCCACCCCCTCGCTGCGGCAACCAATAGACACAGTGTACAGTGTGGGCGATGGATGTGAATGGTCTGTTATAGAAAATAGAAAGATCAAAGGTCGACGGCGAGAACGGACGAATGAACATCAAACGTCAAACGAAGCTATATTTCTAGGATTCGTCTATGTTCACAAAGGTAGATAGGCACTGGGCAGTGTTTTGCAAGGTTTTTACATATATGGGCCAGTCATTAATTTGAAATGCTCCATGGAGATGTTGGTTTATGTAGTGTAACCGTCATCTGAAGAATTTTAAGGTACTTTAAGGAAGGTGTTTCTTGCAATGTCTTCCCTCGCCTCACTCGTACATGTAGGAGGTGTGATGCTTAAATATGTAATCGCAAAATGTACCTATATGCGGATGAAAAGATGGTCGTTCAGGGGTTGTAAGCAGGAGGGCGAGAATGGCTGAATGGCGCAGTCCGATTGATACTACCGCACTAAGCACAAGGCCAAGGATGGGTTATACAAGGTCTATCTGCAATACCTGACAGACGGAGTAAAGAAGCATGGCCGGAATGGTGAGAAAATACTAGTGCTGCATCGCTATCAACAGCACGAGGTCGAAAGGGATTGGATATGTTCAGCCTATAGCATAGCGGAAGCTCCATTTATCAATCTGTCACAAACACGAATAAGCATTGAAACCTTCTTGTCAAAGGGTAACGTTGAGAGGAAGGAGAAATCATCCCAAAGTCATAGCAAGAGGCAAAGAGCTCAGGTCTGCAGAAGTAGAATAGCTGGATTTGAACTTGGCTATTGGGTACTTTGGATAGAAATCTCACCATGTACGTACGTACCTGCTCCCTCCCGTCCGGTACTGAGATAAGTTAAAGTTAGCTAATGCAGAAATGATGCATTAGGTACGGACCGTCAATAGTCTTCCAAGATCCCCCCTTCTCATTCCTGAAAAGAACCACTATCATTTATCCCTCGATGTCTAGACGACAATTAAGCAAGGGTACCGTGGCCATCTTCCGGTTGGGCAGTTTGATTCGTCTTTCTCCAGAGTATTTTTGTCCGACTAACGACATTTAACCATTCAGAGATTCAAGGGTAAGCCCACATAGTCGTCATTTATCGCACACCTAAAGCCTCTCTCTTCACTTGAATTTGGCCCCCGAGGCGCCATCTTTTACTGGTGAGATTTTCCAGGATCAAGACTCAATTTGGAGGAATCGAGTATTGCTGAACCCTTTAATTTGCGGCGTGCAGGTTATGGATGCATTAGCCAGTTACAAATCAACATTCAGATTGAACCATGGGGGAGGAAAAACTCGTGATTTGACTATTTGAGCAACTCACGCTAGTGCATATTGAGTGAAGTGGATCCAACTTCAATCCAATTCTAGCCAATGACGGATAAGCTTAAGCTAACTTCTTTTGAACCATCACGAGATCTGGCCCAATCATATCAAGTTTGTGGATCTCATCTCGAGTGAGGTGCATGGTGGGGTAAAAAATATTTGGGAGCGGCCGCGGTCATATCAACAAGGAGGAAAAAAACTCTTCAAGACCATTAACGTTATCTAGGTATTTTTGACAGCGAGCGGCCCATTATTTGTTACTTCTTGCAAATTTCTACCATTGCCACTTCTTTTTCATTCACTTGTTAAAAGAACCATTTGTACCTGCAATCTAAGGATTCAACCAAGATAACCGAGACCCATTCATTCACTCCAAGCCTCCATCAAGCAAAGATCTCATCTTTTTCTCCTCAATATATTTCGTACTCGTTTTTTGAAGCCCCTCACTTCTCCTCCGCGATACAACCTTACTCTATTATCAAATCGATTTTCCTCCAAACTCATAGCAAAGATGTCAGAGATCACCCACCCCACTATCAAGGGTATGTCTGAGTAACTTTCATTCTATCCTTCTGTTTTGCCCTTGTATCGTTGCGTTCTGTGAAAGACATGGTCGCAATATTATCTCAAGTGAGACACATCCCTGAGGGGAAGGCATGCCATATTACCCGACATTCAAATGGGCACTGTCTGACTAATGCTTCGCTTCTTTGGCTTGCATTTGATGTCGCTCCAAATACAACATCTGCGAAAGACGTGCTACATTCGGCAATATGCAAGAACGTACCCGAAGCTAATAAGACAATCGCAGATGGCTGGTTCCGCGAAATCTCCGAGATGTGGCCCGGACAGGCAATGACTCTCAAGGTCAAGAACGTCCTTCACCACGAGAAGAGCAAATATCAAGATGTTTTAATCTTCGAATCTACCGACTATGGCACCGTCTTGGTCCTCGACAACGTCATCCAATGCACTGAGCGCGATGAGTTCTCATACCAGGAGATGATCACCCACTTGGCTATGAACTCCCACCCAAACCCAAAGAAGGTCTTGGTCATTGGCGGAGGAGATGGAGGTGTCTTGCGTGAGGTTGTCAAGCATGACTGTGTGGAGGAAGCCATTCTCTGCGACATCGATGAGGTGGGTTGCTGAAACCGAAAGTTGTGGCCCTTTTTCTTGTTAACATTGTGAAAATAGGCTGTCATCCGTCTTTCCAAGAAATATCTCCCTGGAATGGCTATCAGCTATCAACATCCTAAAGTCAAGACTCACATCGGTGATGGATTCAAGTTTTTGGATGATTACAAGAACGAATTTGATGTGATCATCACCGATTCTTCTGACCCAGAGGGACCCGCTGAGAGCTTGTTCCAAAAGCCATACTTTGAGTTGCTATTTGGTGCTCTTAAGGAGGGTGGCGTTATTACCACACAAGGTTGTATGTTTCCTTTCTCTGTGCTTACACTTCTAGTGCTGTGTGTAGTAGCGATGGGCAAATGACATACGCTTTTTACTTTTCCTTCTATATTTCTAACGCCCATCTCAATTTTTTACGAAGGTCTTGAACGCTAATGTATCCTCTCTATAGCCGAGAACCAATGGCTCCACCTCCCATTGATCACCAAGCTCAAGAAGGACTGCAAGGAAGTTTTTCCTAACGTCGAATACGCTTATACCACCATTCCTACCTACCCATCTGGCCAAATTGGATTCATGGTCTGCTGCAAGGACGCCAACCGCGATCTCAGCAAGCCACTCCGCAAATGGTCCCCAGAAGAGGAAGAGAAGTTGTGCCGTTACTACAACGCTGCTATCCACGAGGCCAGCTTTGTTTTGCCAACTTTCGCCCGTGCTGCCTTGAAGTAAGGTGTTGATCCGGCTTGACTCTCTCCGCGTTGAGGAGACAGAACTTTAGGCATACATCACAAATATATGTGGATATAGTTTGCTCGAAGCTAGCTAGTGATCTGCGGATCTCATACCTCTAGCTAGGAAATATCATACCCAAAATGAATAAAAGACAACACAAGCATGATCATATTTTCTCCCTTGATTGAGGTAGCAGGACTTTATGAGAACCGTGTTATTTGATTTGATTTGACCAGTGGCCAATGACGAAGAGAAATATATCATGAATTGTAATATCCGACTGATCTTCATCTGTAAATTACTATAATACCTGGTTTCCACGTGTGTTCCCCTGAATTAAAGGTACGGATAGGGCTGGAAATGGTAGCCACTACTGGTAGATAGTTCGATGTTGCTAAGTGCACGTCCCATACGGAAACTCTATAGCCGATATTTGCCATCCCATCCCACTTCGAGCTCCAATGAAATCTTGTATTCGCGGGGGAATCAACACGAAATTCACATCACGGTATCATGATCAGGACTGCTCTAAGATATCTACCCAAGCTCACCTCAGTACAACGAATTTCCTTTCCAAAGCAAGCTATACGCAACATGTCTCAATTACTTAAGAAACCAGTCAAAATCGCCTTGATACAACTGGCTAGTGGTTCGTCCTTCCATGCCTAGTCGTTAACGAAGTTCATTGTGATACACCATAGGAGACTAATCAATTCACAACAGGCTCTGACAAATCTCAGAATCTTGCACATGCCCGCGAAAAGGTTCTTGAAGCTGCATCAGCCGGTGCAAAAATTATTGTACTCCCCGAGTGTTTTAACTCTCCCTACGGTACTCAATATTTCCCCAAATATGCGGATACTCTCCTACCTTCTCCCCCCACTTCTGAACAATCGCCCTCATTCCACGCCCTCAGTGCGATGGCCGCGGAGACAAAAACGTATCTCGTAGGCGGTAGCATTCCAGAATACTCTCCCACCACCAAAAATCATTACAATACCTCGTTAACATTCTCTCCATCTGGTGAACTGTTGGCTACCCATAGAAAAGTTCATCTCTTTGATATCGATATTCCCGGGAAGATCACATTCAGAGAATCGGAGGTTCTTTCTCCAGGTAATCATGTTACTATGATTGATCTGCCAGAATACGGTAAGATAGCAGTGGCCATCTGCTATGATGTTCGATTCCCAGAGTTAGCCATGATTGCTGCCCGAAAGGGATGTTTTGCCTTGATATACCCTGGCGCGTTCAATACTACAACAGGTCCTCTACATTGGAGATTGCAGGGGCAGGCAAGAGCTATGGACAACCAGATATATGTGGCTTTGTGCAGCCCTGCTAGAGATGAAACTGCCAGTTACCATGCTTGGGGACACAGCTTGGTTGTTGATCCAATGGCACAGGTGCTTGTTGAAGCCGCTGAGAAAGAGGAAATCGTTTATGCTGAATTAAATGGAGAAAAAATTGAAGAGACCAGAAAGGGAATCCCGATACAGACCCAGAGAAGGTTTGATATATACAAAGATGTCAGTGAAGACTTCAAGAATGGAGATGAAGAGTAATAGGCCACAAATATCAATAGATCATGTTCACGGGATACAGCGCCTGCGCCTACCGGTCCTTCCAACCAAAATGATAGCTTACAATTCATTGCAAGAAATAAGTATAAATAATTGTTGGCTACGTTCATCATATGCAACGATTTTAAAAGGGCCTGGAAATCACAAACATCATAAGCTAGCGAGTTCAGATAGGATTTCATATGAAAGCAATTGCTCATTGAACTTTACAGTGTTTCCAGTTCAATACAGGTGCTAATGACGAGTGAGTAACAAGTGCTGCCATACTCAAAGGGAAGGTACAAGTTGCGTTTAGTTTATGGATGCTCGCGGAATCCTGTTCTATGGAAATCCCCCAATTACTCCTTCCTGTTATATTTAATCTCTGATTGATCTTCAATTCAACTTAAACAGCTTCACACTCATTAGTATACAACAGAATTAAGTCATTACACTCATTTGATTACATTCATTTTATCACAAACATCCTACAATATTCATTACCTCATGTACCTTTAAAATATCACATTTTCAACGACCGATGGACTCCCCGTCCGTTGGGCCGGCTGAAGTATCTGTCATTGGCCGCAGAAGAACATCTTCTGCACAGAGTACTAGTTTTGAGTACCCTACGAATTGTCGTGTTGACGAGGATATCCTCTCTCGCATTCGTGCACTAGTTTTATCTCGTAATACAAGCCGCCCCCCTCGAACCCCTCATCCATCTGACGAGCGCAACCCCCCGCGCCACGAAAACAGAGCTTTCGGAAGCCTCGACGACTACATCAGCCCCAAAAGCCTGCAAGAGGTGCACACTCTGACTCTGGATACTTGGGCGTAGAGCCATATGCCTGTAACTTTCGGGGCTCTGACGGTAGCATGGATATCGATGTCCCACCTCTTCAAATATCTCGACAAAACTCCAACCCTAGTGTGTCTCCGAAACGTACAGCTAGATTAAGAGGCTCGAGTTCTGCAAACGATCTTCGGATAGACGGTGGTGCTAGTGACATTGATCCTTCCACTGATTCAAAGCTACTCAAGTCAACATCTACACCCAAGAAGAAGTATTTCACGCTTCCTAGATTGGTAGTACGAGACATCAAAGAGCCTGATTACCCCAGCGGTACCAAAGTCGCAGTTGGATCCTGCATGCCACCGTTAAAGAATATATACCACAAAGTTCCTACCGAAGATAAATCCGATCAGGATGTCAATTCGACTTGTCCTCATTGTGAGCAGCCAGCCGACGCAGAATTTCCGGAACTTGCAGTAGCCGATGCAAAGTTATCCAGATTCTCCACTCTTCCCCAGTCTCCTCCAGAAGAAGTGAAGGGCCAACCAGAAATCGTCTGTTCCCCAACATGTCCTCCAAATTGCCAAGAACACTACATCTATCACCCACTACCCAATATTATGCCTCCGGGGGATCAGCTCAATATTGACATAAGGCTGGCCGAAGAAGATATTGCCGACCTTGACTTTGCACTCAATGATATCAAAGCTCATGAGGCTTTAGGGCAATCCTTGGGCTACAAACCCAAATCACGCGAATCTCGTGTCGAAGACAATATGAAATCAGAGTCTTCCTTCAGAACGGCGACCATAACAAATCCAAGAGATACTGAAGGATCTCCACCTACAACCCGAGGAAGCAGTGTTAGCTCGGTTGACACATTTCCTCATGTTTTAAACCAGTGAGATGGCTGTGGATGAATTAGTTACCCGACCGCTTTCTTCAGCGGTCGTCACCAATTTCAGCTTGCCAGGGCCCAAGTCCAAGACTGCTGTTTCTATATCTAAGGATGAGACGCGACAGGCTGTGCCGCCCAAACTAGGCCGATCTCCCTCCGTTGGATCTATTCGAGCTAAACCAAAAACACCTTCATTACTTTCTGGAGAATCTAGAGCCTCTGTCCGCCACTCCTTGCTCAAAACATCTCTAGCCACAGGTACGCCAGTAGATACTGGGCTGCCAGTCTCACCAGTCTTAACGCCTGTAACATTAGCATCCAATAGCGCGGCAGAAAAGGTTACTTCGCCACAGCAGATCGCCACGCCAAGCTTGGGCACAAAGATACCGCTAGAGCCAATACTAGCAGATCTTGCTGCAGCAGCTAGTCTCTCTTCAATGAACCGTAAAAATGAGAAAGACGACCTTGCGGACCCCTCTGAGATGTCATCGCATAACAAATTTGTTATAGAAGAGATATCGCCTTCATGTATCAAGCTAGGCTACATTGACAAGTCAAGTCCATCAGTCCCATTATTGACTGCTGTTGTAACCGTTCCCAAGAAACCAGAGTCAACGGAGAACCTCGGAGATACTTCTAGTAACAAACCCAATATTCCTGAACGCAATGAAGCTCGTAAGAAGGTCGTTACAGATCAGAAGTCCGTTGAAGAAATACAGCGAAGAGATGCCTCTGAAGTCTTTCCGTCGATCGACCCCCTAAATGCATCCTACTGGGGCTTTGTCCCTGCAGTCAGAGACGCCGTTCAAGATGCAGTCAAGGTAGCTGTTCGTAATGCTATACAAGACATTGTCGTACCACCTGGGATTGAAAAGACCGAGGCATCTGATGCCTACAGGATGCTTGTTGCTGATTCCCTAGCTGAAGCAGCTAAAACTGCCGATGAATATCTTCGACGAGATTCTTTATGGACCCAGGCACCGGAATCGGCTCTTGATTCAGCCCCCGAATCTTACTTTGATGACAAGTCGGCTCAGATATCAAGAATCGACTTCTCTCCAACCAAGGAAGAAGTGCCTAAATCTCAAGGCCTTGCAGCAAATGCGGGCGAAATGGAAGAAATACCTCTTGGCTCAACTAGCGGAAACAGGAGACATGAATCTTCAAAAGCCACTACCGCTATCTATGATGCTATCCCTCCACGAGATTCTTCAAAAAATCGTGCTCAGGCTTCCAAGAATGGCACCGCAAATGCATCACCCACATCTTCGCAAAAAGATGCTTCAAGGCGACGCGGCTCAAAGGGAGCGTTGATGTCAGTTGCAGACTCTACCACCAATACTACTTCGGATGACAGGACAATGAATAGCAAAAATACCGTTCATTGGCTCAAAGAGCTACTGAGCAGTAACGATGCATACGCACCTAGGCTGACCGCATTACCACCCCGATCTCGACGTGCCGAAGCTCTAAGCGGGTCTAGTGGTCGCCAAAGGTCATTCACGGCACCAACAGAGGCTGTAGAGGAACTTTTTCTTGGCGCTACACCAAGCCCCCTCGAGACGAAGCCGAAGATCACTTTTGCTGATCCGAAAGACAAGGGGGCAGCTGTTGCAGCAACTTTTACAAGGACTATCAACGATCTTGAAAAACTTCTCAATGAAGCACTATCGATTGCGAAACAAGCTGCGGAGAGGAATGACGACAGCAGTGTCCCAAACATTCTCAACAACGCAGCTGCAATCTTGAAAGGTGGTCGCCAATTCATGGATAGTGGAAAAACTTCTGTCTCCCAGAAAGTTCGTAGAAGACCTAGAGCAGAAGTAATGTCAAGCGTTGAAAGTTTGCCAAGTGCTCACGAAAGTGCTCGCAGTTATTCTGGAACAAGCACCGAAGGCAATAATGACGATGATGAGTTTACCGATTATGAAATCATAGACCAGGCACCTACCACGGACATTATTATCGAGGCGCCGGTAGAAAAGCAAGAATACCTGAAGATAATCGATCCTAGCCTTGATATATCCGACCAAGCTTTTAGAAGACGCGAACGAAGTGCAACGTGGGATAGCTCTAGAGCTTTACAGGCTTTGGATATTCCGGTGGATGTAAAGAAACAGAGAATACTAACACAGCCCCACAGTATAGCAAGACAGAGCACTGCGGGAGTTTCGCCATCATCTGAGTCCAATAGGGTCAATTCCAATCCAGTTCATGGCAATCTTGAGGTATGTCAATGGCATATATTCCTCTATACTATAGAATGCTTTATACAAGATGTCTATCCAAAGTATACTAATAAAAGCAGAAACCATCAAGAACAACCACATCGGGCGGCTTTGGCTGGCAAGACATATCTGAGCATCCTACGATCTACCAATCTCCCAGTCTTTTGCGTTCCCAGAGTGGCGAAGAGGTGCGTCCTGGAAAGCAACTCTATGAAGAGGACACAACGACACTCGCAAAACTGCCAGTCACAACACTGCGTGGTAAATCTTCGGTCTCGAATAGTCTTGATGGCTCACACCCCTCTGAGACGGTTGATTTTCAGACAGGATTCCATCATGAATACATTATGCAGCATGTCGAAGGAAGAGATGGATTAGCTCGAAGTCAACCACGGAGTCGACTGAGAAGTCGAGCTCAGACACAATACCGGCAGGTTGCACAAGGTGGCGAGGGTGGAGAAGCGGGAGCAGGTGCTGGGGGTGAAGAAGACAGAGATAAAGTAGTGGAACTACGAGACCAGCGCCCGGGCATGAACCGAGATGGCTCAAACCGATCAGCAAACATAAACATGAATATGAGCCATCATTTTTTCAATCTGCAAGGTAAAAGGCATATCAGTCTGAAAGAGCATAAAGGATTCAGTCTATCAAGAACCCATAAGCGCAGACCTATTGCCAGAGATTGGTCTCCTTCCCGCAAGAGATTCACGGCTGTTATAACGTGCCTCAGTACGTTCCTCATCGGTCTTGTAATCGGGATTTATGCTGGTGAGGTCCCTTCGATTCAATATTCGATTGTGGACCTGCACCATTTCACGGTTCTTGGAAACGTTTTCTTTTTCATAGGTCTTGCTATTCCGACAACTTTCTTTTGGCCGCTTCCACTCTTGCACGGTCGAAAGCCATATATTCTTGGTTCAATGTCACTTGCTATGCCGCTACTTTTTCCTCAAGCTCTGGCTGTTGGTGCAACTCGAAATCCACAACTGGCCGGTTGGAGAATTGGTTTGCTTCTGTCTCGATCATTCATGGGATTTGCACTTGGGTTTGCTAACATGAACTTTCTGTCCACTTTGATGGATCTCTTTGGCGCGTCACTTCAAAGTGCTAATCCTCATCAAGAATACGTTGATGAGGGTGATGTCAGACGTCATGGCGGGGGCATGGGTCTGTGGTTGGGAATATGGACCTGGTGTTATGTTGGGTCTATTGGGGTTGGATTCTTGCTAGGTGCAGTCATTATCAACTTTTTGACGCCTGCTTGGGGCTTTTACATTAGTATTGCCATTCTTGCTCTAGTCTTGGTTTTGAATGTTGTTGCTCCCGAAGTTCGACGTTCTGCCTTTAGACGATCTGTTGCCGAAGTAAGGAAAGACGATCAGGTTTCTAGAAGATTAGCAAAGGGCGAGGTTAAAATGCATAGAGTTCATACCGGACCCAAGTGGTGGGGCGAGGAATTTCATCATGGTGTGTTGTTGACGAAGAGTATGATGCGTCAGCCGGGATTTCTGGTTCTAGCATTCTATCAGGCGTGGATTTATGGTCAGATTATTTTGATCATGATTGTAAGCTACGGTAAAAATCTCCAAAATAAAGACTTTTGCTAACAAGGGCTAGCTTCTCGGTTCACTGACTTCGAAATACTATAAATTCAAATCTCCATATGTTGGGGCAAGCGTGGCATCAATTCCGCTCGGTGCACTCCTCTCTGTTCCATTCCAAAAAGCAGGAATCTTCAGTCGAGAACGTAAAGAGGGGATGGAAAGTGACGATGATACTTTGAAGAAAAAGAAAGTCTCATTATCATCTCATTTCGTTCGTCGTACAATTTTTGTTATACTTCTTCCATTCATGGGCCTAGCTTATACACTTTCATCTACTGGACCACCCGTTCCATTTATGTTGCCTATCATTTGGGCTGCTGCAATTGGTTTTCTCTCGAACCTTGCAGTCGCTGAATGTAATGGTATTATTATGGAAACTTTCGATACTTCGGATCTCCAGCCTGGTATGACGGGACGCCCAAGAAGCGGGAGTAAAACCGGAAAAGTAACCAATTACTCCTGTTTTCCACGTGTGTGTGCTGCCTTTGGAATTACGCAAGGAATGGGATTCTGTATTGCAGCGATGGCAAGTGGTATTGGAGGAGTGGCACAAAGACATCTGGGTCAACAGGCCGCTACGGGCGTCATGTGTGGTGTTTTACTGATTCTCTCCATTCTTCTCATCTGTGTTCTTGCACGGTTTCAAGATGTACAAATTATCCCGGAATCGAAGACTGGCGAGATGGAACGTTATCAGGCAATGAAGAGGGAACAATATATTCAAGGGAACACGGGAAATGGTGCGGATGAAGAATGGAGACCCATTATTATTGGGAACCCAACACACATCATGCGCAGAATGAGCGTATTGGAAATGGGCAGTATGACGAGGTGGACCGAAATTCGAAATAAAAATCGATTGGTAGATGAAAAGAGTTTGGAGGCTAGACATGCAAATTTGAATACGTTGGTTCAGGTAGAGAAGAAGCTGAAAGAGAAGAGGAAACATGTTGTTGAGACAGTGAGGAGGAGCTTGAGTGGGAGCAGAGATGGTGGGGATGATGTTAGAGAGTATAGTTATGAGGAGAAGATTACGACTCGTAATTTGTACCGGCTGGAGGGGCTGGGGGGTATGGTGATGAGAGATGGATTTTAGAGATGATAGAATGGGAAAGGTTATGGGCAATAGTGGGAGAGAGAGTCGAGGTGGGGATGTGAGAGAGAGGGTGGTGCAGGAGAAGGAGGTTACGACAACGCAGAGGAGTATGCCGATCCCACAGGGCGAATTGAGCGGGTTGGCAGAAATTGATTTGGGGGTACCGGAAGCAGGCAATGCTGAAGTGGAGGATCAAGGAGAGAGAAATGGGGGTGCTAGGAGTAGAGGGGGGAGAAGTAGAGGAGAGACAAGAGATAGTGCGAGGGATGGAGAGAGAGACAGGGACAGAGAGGGTTACGACCCGAGATTGAGGAGAGGTACGGTGGTCGGTAGTAGAGGGGATATCATTGGGGAGTTGATGAAGTGAGAATGGCGGTTGAAGTAGGATTGAGATCGGAGTTGGTAGATTGCAGGTTATATCACAGGGTGAAGAGTGATAGGGGGAGAAGTTGGGAGTAGTTAGATTGATTAGGCAAATTAAAATTGAATATTCCTATGGGGCTGAGATTGGATGAAGTGGATTGGGCGAATGACAGAAGTGAAAATTGAGATGAACTAGTGAAGGTCGTGGCTTAGCGATGTGGTGATATGTGCATGATGGAGTAGAGGGTGTCGGAATCTAATTAGTAGGGGCAGATTGGGAAGGGATGAAAGGGAATTGAGTGCATTGGGATGATGTAAAATCGCGTATGGATATTCTTTCAAGTGGTAACTGACATGATACCTGGTAAGCCGTTGCGAGTCCTCGAGGAAGGTTTTTATATGTATTCCTTAGGAAGAGTTACGCAGGAAACAGATGACTATCGTCTTGGGATTAAAAGGGTGGTTTCTTAGATTATTGGAGTGTATCCACATCAAACGAGTGGGAAGGTAAAATGAGTGCTTTTTGTATCTGTCAAGTAAATTCTTACTTTTGTTTAGTTTATTATCTCTATCTATTTATTTATTTATTTATCTATATTAGTTATCTGTCTACCTATCCATATGGAAATATACAGTATTATGTGTATGTGTATACCTCCAATGCCGTCAATAACTCCTCGCTATGCAAATGCTTCAAAAATATCATACTGGTATCGTCCATGCTCATACGTAGTGCATAATATCAATGCAAAAACATCATCTCATCTCAAGACCGTAAATACATACATATATATATGTAGGTAGGTATGTATGTATGATCATGGCGAATAAATCATATCGTGTCCTCCTTTTTATTTCCGTCAATCCATCTTTCCATGCACGTCATTCCCGGCCTGCATTCTCGTAAGTGTGCGCAACCGCGTACTTTCGACGTTCTTCCTCCACACAAAGTCATCCCAAAGCCGCTCAAGCACTCGGACTAAATTTACTCATCTTCCTCACTCTCGCCCCGTAGATAAAAAATAGCACAGGTGCAGGAATCATAACCACGCATGCAAAAGCCAACACGCTCGTTGCCCACGCAACTCCCAATCCATTAAACATATACTGCGCGAAGAGCGGGAACCCACCGCCCGCAAAACTTCGCAGGAAAGTATTCGCGGCAATTGCCGAATTGGCATGCCACATGTAAACATCGATGATGTAGTTTAAGCCCTGCAAGAAAATCATCAAGATACCCCATCCGATGAAGATACCCGAGATGACCTGGGGCACCCAGGTGATGTTGGGGTTGGAGGTCCAGGCAAACCAGAAGAGTCCGATGGGGAGGATCAAGGAACCGAGGATCATGGGGGGGAGACGTTCTTCGGGGATCACTTTGCCGTGTTTTTCGAGCTTGCGCGCGAAGCGGGTCTTGGTGACCCAGGAAATGGTTCCGGTGCCGAGGAGGATGCCAATGAGGATGCCGATGAAGGGGAGGGCACTAAGGCCCGGGGCCCAGCCGCGCGATTGTTGGAAGGAGATGGGGTAGGCTTCGAAGAAGAGGTAGAGGATGCCGTAGATGAGAGCCATGTAGAGGGTGATGAGGAGGAGAATCGGTTCTTGGAAGAGCATGATGAAGGGGCGGAGGAGATAGGTTTGTAAGATTGTGTGGGGGGTGAGTTTGAGCTGGAATTGAGGTTAGCAATGTGATCGGTTTTGGTGTGTAGTGGCATTTTGGGGAAAGAAGGAAGAGGTTAAGTGAAAAGGGTAAAAACAAGAGAAGGAATTACTCACTTCATCAGCTTTGCTATGAATTGCCCAGTTCTTTGTTTCGAATCTCAGTCTCGCGGCCCGCTGTTGGAGAATCTTCGGATGAGAAGACTCAGGCACAAAGATCAGACCTAGCGTTCCGAAACCAGCGGCAAGAATCATCGTGATCCAAGCCGTCCATCTCCAACCCAGGTATGACTGTGTGATGAAGTTACCCCCAATTGGTCCCGCAATTGGACCGATAAAAGTTGCCCCTGCGAAAACGCAAACCGCAACACCTCGATCGACCGGGCCGAAGAAATCTGCCAACGCTCCTCCGATAATCGCTAATGGGGCGGAAGCAAAGACTCCGCCGAAGAATCGACAAACCATGATAGTTTGGAGGTTTTGAGCTACAGCGACGGGGATTTGGAAAATGGCGAAACAGGCGTAGCCGAAGAAGAGGGGAACTTTTCTGCCGAAGAGTTCGGATCCCGGTCCCCATATCTAAGTTGTGTTAGTTCTATCATCTCAAACCAAACGTTTTATATTGATGACAGAGAAGTCAGAGAAAGTATAGAACATACCAAAGGACCAACACCAAAACCCAGCACAAACAACGACGTCCCTAAAACAGCAACTTCTTCTGACACCCCATATAACTCTGCAACTACAATCGTAGCTGTACTGAAAACACTCGACGCGAAGGTAACGACAAAAGTCATTAAGCCCAAGATGACAGTTACGAACCATTTCTTTTTCGTATCCCAATTCATCGGGTTATCAGGATCATCCGGTCCATCCCAGGTTACCAGATTCGGATCATGTTCTTCCTTCTCCCTTTCCAATCTCAACGCATCTTCCTTTTCTTTCTCGCCTTGTGCTTCCACGTCTACATCATCCTTTGCCAACGTCGTCGTTTGACTGCTTCCTAGCACTTCTCCATCGATGCCCTGTCCGGGAAAGGGCTCCGTATCGATACTATCACTATCGTTCCACTTCCCCTCATTCACATTCCCATGCTCCTTTGACGTTCTACCGGTATCCATTCTTGAATTCGGGATAAATATGTCTGCCTCGGTGTCCGGATTCGTGCCGACAGTCTTGTTTAAATGATCCCGATCAATATCCGTTCCTAAATTTAATCTAGATATATCTTCAAACCCTGTACTAGACTCAATCCTCGTGCTGCGATGCTCCTCCATTTCAAAAAGGGGATCTCTCGCGCCCGGGGGCAAGCAGATCTATTTATTATTTATGGGAGTCTTGAAGAAAGCGGGTTTTGCGGGTCTTGGCTGAGGTCTACAAGGGATGTGCATAGAAATATGGATTACTTGTATGTCCTGCAACTTCTAAGATTCTTATCACAGAAGATCGGAATGTGGATACAATGTAAAGAAAGCCCTGTAAACTTTAGTTCTCAAAGGATTTAACGGTCGTTCGGTCTTATGTTTGAGCAACTGTGTGAATGGAAGTTGTGTGTAAAGAGCTGTGAGAAATCAAACTTGGGGGATATGTACGATGAAATTATAAGATTATATATACAATGCTTAAAAACCTTTAAAGCACTACGCAAATTTTAACCATAGATTGCTTGTTCTATCCCCACAGTGATGATGAAAAAGTCCTCGAAAAGAAATCATATATTAGCAAACACGGAAATAAAAGGACAATTCGCGGGCCCGAACTTGCTTATTTGCTTGGAAATCGTTGTCTGAAGGGCGCGTCCATGGAGATATCGTACATATCACCCGCCGATATATGAAGTAGACCGAATATAAGAGCAGATTGATAAACGGAATTTGCAGACCCAGTATTCCTAACAGCGGGTATGCAAGGCGGTAAGGAAACCCGGCTTGGGAATCAACAACGAAAGGTTGGAACTTGGAAGCCACGAATGTGGTGGGAGCCGCAAATTCTTCGTGTCCATAAGGATGACATTTTGAGGATTGTCATGGCTATGCCCTGTCAAGGGTGGGGAGATGGACCTTTTTCACTAGGGATCTCTTCATCGTTGAGATGCCGTTACCCGTGCACGCCTTTAACAAAACAGACACTAGACAGGCAGCGGAACGATCGGCTGACGGGATAACGGTTGAGAACTTGAGATGAACGCACAACTCTGGCGTGATCTCTATACACAGATTTTATGGGACCTGAGTACTAATCAACACTTGTTGGGCACACACTATAACGCCATTTCCTTGTCAACCACAGTAATTCATGATTATTCTTGTAGTGACTTCAGAAAATTTGTATGTTTCGTAACAATTTCCGTTACCATTATTGTCAATATCAACTTGTACTCGTGCTGCCAGAAAGTATGCAACTCCTGTTTCAATAGGGTTAAGCCACTGTGGGGAAGCTTTCTAGTGCTTAAAAGGGGCATAAGTCATTGAAATTTGTGCTGAAAGTAGTAGGGCTTCAACATAAGCAAGCGATTCAATTGATTCAGTTTTCCAAATCTCCATTTAATATAGTGGGATTAGAAAAAGCAGTGGATTCCATTGGCCCATTAAAGCCGATATAGCATGAGAGAATAGTTATATTCGGAGAATAACCCCTTTCTACCCTGCAATGCAAGTCGGGGACTTAAGCGCAGCTCTAGCGCCCCATGTACAAAGGAGATGATTTTAAAAATAAAGCAAGCTTTTCTTCTCCACCAATACGAGTATGTATGCCACTGTATGGTTGGTATCCATAGGAATCACGGTGTGAAATATGGAGTTTTTTTCTTTTGTCAATTGTAGCAAAGTGTTGCAAGTTGGTCGCGGAAAGGTCAGGCTTGCTTCGCTTTGTCTCGGACGAAAAGTTAGGGATGCCTACCTCTAGGTGACAGGTATTCGGCACTTTTGTCGGAAGATTGGCGGATCTCAAGTCGATGGAAATTAGTAATTTGTGCCATGCAGTAAGATTTAGAATTTCCCAATTGAAGAATTTCGATGTTGGAACAGAAATGCGAATACAAGGATGGTTTGACCTGTCAATCGATATGGCAATTGAAGCAGGTTCCATCGTTCGAGTAGAAGCAAAAGTCCGAGCCCATAAAATGTAGTCTTATTGAAATGGCATAGAGAAGGTAATCAACCAATATGGAAGTAAAAAATTAACTCCCGTGAGGGCTATGCGCATCACAGCACGGTTTTTATCGTGCGTGCACGTAAAAACAACGATCAAGGATATGCAATTCTTGTGTGGATTTTACCAAGTGGACGTCAGTGAACCTAATCGATTGTTTTAAAGTAGACCCGCGTTTTCAATTTCACCAAAGTGACGAGACATTATTTAGACAATTTCAGAAACGACTCCGACTGTATCAGTAACTCGATGCCATCGCCACTTTTGTGATATTGAGGATCTAAATCTCGAAAACGATCGAGTCTGATTTTCCTCTTGCTCTATATGCCTTTTTCCTGAATTGGAGAAGTCCTAAGCTGAAACGATTTCCTCAGTGAACTCGTTCTGTCGTCGTATCTGCAATGGTTGCTTTGAAAGAAGAAGTGTCTGCTTTCGCGGTTGCAAGTGTTTATTCGCTATATTAACAGATGAGAGCTTTCCCAGGGAGTCATCGAAATCGCATAAGTATGCCAGTTTAGAGGATCAGGAGCGGAGGGTTGTGCTACAGTCTATGGATGTTGAGATTTGGGATCGAGGTACTTGACTTGAATGAGCACAACAAAGTAGAAAAAGATGGATATTCCATATGCGACTGGAGTTTTGCAAACTTGGGCATCGTTGTGGTATCAGGATTAACCTTTGCAGGTAAGTTATTGCTCCTTTCTGGATAGAACGGATACCGAGTAGTGCATGATAATCTTGGCTCGTTACTATCTTGGCATTTAAATGGGAGATATTGGAATCGTGGAAATAATTGGCATGCTCTTTGTGAAGGAAGTTGGTGTAATTCGAACGAGATCGAAGGGCCCGGATCTAGGTATGTTCAATCAAGCTCCAGCCCCGCTTTCTTGTTGATATAGAGCGCGACCAAGATGTTTGGGTATCAAAGACCGGTGTACGGTTGTCTGAGAGTGAGTACTCTAGAGATGGAGATACGAGAATATGTGTGATTTGTGGGCGAGCTCTAGAGGGTATGCACAGCACGCAAAATGTCCCATCCTGTCGCGTCACTATCTGGGATGACACCCTGGTGTGTTGCGGCGAAGATATATGGCAGTTTGAGGCTGTCAATCACGCAAGGCTCATGCTATTGGTGAGAGCGCATGTGCCTTCCATTTTTGCGTCGTTACGACGCTCCCTCGGTATTTCAGGATAAAAGATGTTCATGAACGAGTGGCTCATTCGACGAAAGAAAGGCAACGGACCGATTGAAGCTGAGATGCACTTGCTGACAAAAGACCTTACAAAGAATATATATCACCCTGCCGGTGAACAAACGTTATGCAGAAGGATATTTGTTATGCCATTGACGACCAAGATGAAGATATCAACCAAGGATATATCTCTGCGGGAAAGATGTAAGGTCAAGCCAGAGGCCGATGATTAGGTAAGTGACGAATCAAACAACAAGCAGCATCCAATACTTCGGATGGCTATGCATATGAAGAAGGATGGGGAGGTATATCTGCACCATGGTCCAATGAAAAATCAGCTGGAGTACCATCCGCAGCATGGCAGTCATCGCTCTGGGCCCAAGAATCCGATAGACCGATTAGAAATTTCTCAATCCCGGAAACAAGAGTTTCCATCTCGTGTCTTGACCTCTTCGGTACCATTTACGACGCACAGCAACCTTGGAAAGATTTGAGTTGATCGATATAGGTAACCGGTTAGGTGGTGGCACGAGGAAGTTTGTGGGGAGATATTGTGGTACACAAAAGATGATGAGATAGATAGCTAACCTTTATAGCAATCCGGTCCTGTCCTTGGAGAATCCAGATTTCCAAATATAATCTTCTTTCCGCCTCAGGTGTAAATAACGTGAGCCTGGCGCGAATAAATGCCTGAGTGATAGATAATAAATATTGAATAGGAAATGAAAAGTAAAAAAGTAAAAAGAACCTTAACAAAACAATCAATAAGCAAACCAAGTCTACCTGTCAATTACTCAAGCTTCAATTCAAGTGTAATTTTCTCCAACGCAAAATTTCATGAATGTACACTCGTACCGGCGGCGGATATGGATATACCTCAACACGGTGAAGCTGCAAGCCAGTCACCGAGATTTCGAACCTTCTCTGGATATTCGAACGAGGCTGCGCATCTAAGCAAAAAGAAAAAGAGAGAAAAAGCCACCTCTGGCCCCCGCAGCAAGCCCTACTACAGGGCTGCATAATGTGACGCCAATGTCAGAATATCTGTTGCACCTAGCAATACCGTTCACCGATCAAGATAAGCATCGCTAAACACAGAGGATTCATCTCAATACTATTGTAGCCCCTGGATGCTCGATAGTTGAGGACTTTGGCCCCCAACGGAAATATGATATATCGGTGTACAGAGGAACTCTGATTCTCTTGGCGGGTGTTGTATGGAGATGACGAAGGCAGTATTCCCCCCCCTCTTCTTCGCAAGTAAGTCAATGGCTAGCCTTATTAGTAGAGATTCATCTCGTCTCACGTTTTTTTGCGGATTGGGGTGAATGACGTATCCGGATGATCTTTTTATATATTTATCTGTTTTGTTCTATGGTCTTGGTTGGGAGGCAAGATTGGAAAGTTTTCGCGAATGTGAGCAAGATGTCGACCTTGTTTCTTAAGATGTCTATACAAGCTCAAGCGCAACATTGCAAGGAGTACATGCAGCCTGTCCGCATCAATACCCAAGCTACATTGGTCCTTCCGAAATACATCGTCGAACTATTCAAAAAGAAACTGACAACGAGTGATGAGGGTGGTTCTGGAGTTAAGTAAGTTCCTTTTATTCCTTCATATTCCCATTTTGCTTTTCTTCTTCCCCCTGGACTTTTCTTCCTCTTTACAATCACTTGGGACGTCCTTCAATCTCCCATATCAGCCAGGGCGTCAGGATGTTGAAAATGGTCTTCAAGAGCGCACTTCCAGCGGTGCATCTGTTCGAAGCTCATTGGACATTCGAGCATTGGACATCACTGTCAGGGGAATCCTGTTCCAATGGCTCCAATCACATGATTGTTTAGATTATCCTCAGCACCTTACATCGAGGAAACGTTGCTCTCCGCTTGTCAATGGAATTGTCCCTAAATTAGTCACAGTGGTGTATAAAGACTAATCATAAAGAAGTCGACAGAAAATCAGGCAAAAGCGTTTCCGAGGCATGAGCTACAGATCAAGCAGCTCAATTATTCTACGCGCAGGATGCTCTATTGCGTTATTGGCCCTCTACAATTGTTACCTGCTTTTGATCGCCCTGATTGTCAGACATTTTGCAAAAGAGCCCAGTAGAACTGCCTTTGGTATTTCACGCCGGCCTTGTTTTCGTCCCGGAACAGGCTTTGGCCGCCGTGAACATCTATTCGGTGATGGATGGTTTCTTGAGTGGCCAGGAGGTCAACGCCCTCTTAATTCGACATGGCCATGGTCCGGAGTGAAACTTTCAGTCTTGGTACTGTGGGGTGTGTGCTGGATGTTTTATATGCGAATGCAGTGTTGGCAACAAGCACAACCTCATACTTCGCATAGCCATAGCCATCCGCAGACATCTCTGCGCAAGGCTTCCAGACCCTCAGCGTCTCATTTGTCTCCAACAGCGAAGAATTATCTACCACTCGGTAAGCAGTGTATATTTCCTTACTTTGTTATAAGAAAAGGCCAAGGATGATTCGTTGTTACTGGGTACAACTTTCCCCTCCCCAAAGAAGCCATCAGGTTCGCGAAGATGACAACATAGAATATTTGAGGCAACACGAACCAATACAAGGCCTTCTCCTACAGTGCCGGTCTAGGATGATTCATGATATGTACGGTTTCTATTCAAAACATATCTAAAGTGTTGTTTTTGTTGGTGTGATTTTCGCGATCCAAAGGTACACATCTGGATGGGTATTCAATAGGCCCAGGATTCACTTTCTTCGAGATTTTCCCAGAGCACCAAGTAGAAATTATCAATGAAAAGTCCAAACACCTGTTCAGAGGAAACTACTGGTTATTCATTTATTATTTGTTTTGAATAACAAAAAAAAACTTATGAAGGAGGATTTAATTCGACAGTGGTCACTACCTACCTACCTACCTAGGCAGTATTCTTTTTACCAGGTGATTGACAAGGCACACCAGAATAATCAACAACAATTGAGTTTTGGAGCCGTGAAAACTTCAATATCGAGATCATCCCAACCGTATTGGAAAATTTGATACCAGGAAATTCGATACCAAAGCCAGAGGATTGGAGAGTCGAATTTCAGTGTTTTCTTTTACTACGGTACTATTTACTATTAGACCCAAATTCAAATTTCTAACGATTTTTTTTCTTACAGATCAACAACAAGCAGGATCAGTCATCAAACAAGAGCAAGAACCATATGATCCATTTATCTTCGGTCAATATCAGGACAATCACAGCAACCATACCCACGGCAACCATCTACAACGCCCGAGTGACTCCAACTGGCCTCTATTGTTTGATCCGCATTTAAACAATACAAGGATTTGCAAGCACAATACCGAAAATCAAGGAACATTTCAGCCAATACCAAAGTCGGATCAGATCTGGTACCCTACTCGAGAATACGCATACACACAGGCAGCTGCGCCGAGAACACAGCAAGGTGAGTCACGATTTAGATATTGTTTGTTTCGTACATACATCCGGCCTCTCAGCACGCTACCACCCCTGGTATGCCTGGCATACGATTATCCAGTCATCAAAAGCTAGGGATTCAAAGCATGTGACTGATGAATATGTTTTGTATGTAGTACTCTTAGCCATGTCGAACACGCCGGAGAGACAGCATAGACAATCAAAGTCGCCTGTTCCTCCGCAAGGCTCTTATAACAAAGAAGGGATAACCGACAGCGACAATATTACGAGTCATAACTTAAATCCGGATCATGACACCAATGGACTCGTGCCTACATTGCCTGCTGTGCCTGGAGTTTCAAAGTCTCAGACAGATATAACAACCATTGGTGCCCCCAGTTTAGTAGCTGAAGGCCGCGAATCTGATTCAAAGGAAAAGAATGGAGGTGGTGATGAAAAAAATGGATTACTAAGCGTGGCTGGTACTTCGCCACATCACTTTAGCGCACAAGGCAAACATCAATTTGCAGCCTCTCAAGCTCCAGGATACCAGGCATTGCATTATCAAGAATCCAATAGCCAACCTGAAAACCACCAAGCCGGACTGTACGAGCGTGGCAACCATCTCCCCTACGAATATCCGCTAAATATACATCCCCCTCCTAGTCGCGATAATACATACTTTCCTGAAGACTACGACCATAACACAGATTCAGACTTCTTTCAATATCAGGATAACTCCCGCCCAAACAACAATATGAGTTTAAGCTACGAGTCCAGATCATTTATGACTGATACACAGTACCCGATGCAAATGGCGCACGAAACGCAAGAACAGGACGAGTTCAAGCCGCACGATGAGCATAATTACCCAAGTCCGCCGCCCCCAATGTCCGAGAACCCTTATACCACACAACCTATGACGGAAACTCCAGACCACCCATCGTTGGAACTGCCAGAATTACCAAAAGACGAAGAAGAGGCGCCGTCACCCGGACGATCAAAGCCAGTACCAAAACCTGACAGGGAGATTACAAAAGACGCAAATGGGAGATTCTACTGTACATGGCCAGGGTGTACTGAAGAAGTCAAAGATTTTAATAGAAAATGCGAGTGGAGGTAAGTACAGTCTTCTAACTTCTGTTCGTGTTTATCATTGATGTCTTTACAGCAAACACATGGACAAACACGATCGTCCTTACAGATGCAAGGAACCAGGCTGCGAAAAGCTTCCTGGATTTACATACTCTGGAGGACTCCTTCGACACGAAAGAGAAGTGCATGGAAAACACGGCGGGCCTAAAAAGCAACTCAACTGTCCTCATCCCAACTGTAAACGTCACACTGGAAAAGGATTCTCCCGTCAAGAAAACCTCAACGAACATCTCAGACGCGTGCATACAGCAGATACAGGAATGACACAAATTTCTCAAATGAACATGGATGAAACAGAAGAAGATGCCAGCCAAGCAATTATAACAGGCATGAAAAGAAAACGCGGAAATAGCAAGGGAGACGTTAGTGAACTAGAAAGTCTTCGCGAGGAAATTAAGAAGATGAAGGCCGAAAATGATGAGCTCAAGAGACAATCACAAGCCCAACAAGCACAAACTGCAGAAGTTATGCGCCAACTGGTTGAACTTCAAAATTTAGCAACGCTGCAGCATCCACGGATGAATGCACCGCAGGCTACTATGTAAACGCGTGAGAGGGATGAGTTGAGTCGAGATGTCGGATGAAATGAAAACATAACAGATGTTCTTTGATACGCATGGAAATAATTTCCTTTCTCTACTTTTTCTAGGACGGACATTTGCTTGCATGGTTTGGAGGGGAGCATTTGGGGGAGTTTAATGGATGTAGTCCTGGCACTTATTTTGGCGTTTTTATGAGATTTGTTACCTGGTGAGGACGAACGGACGAATTTTTCCTTTTTACTCTGCTATTGGGAGCGGATTTCGATTCAAATTCGGCAGCGACAGTCACTCTCGTACTCATAAATTTGTTATATATAAGCTTGTATTACTATACCGAGAGGGAAATATCACTATAGATAAAAGATTGACTCAATTTTGCTTCATTTTTGCGTATGATGATATACCTTTTCTTTCTTTGCCAAACTCGTTTCCCCTTTTTTAAACGAAACGACAGAACGAGAGTGACGTCTTTTTCAAGGTTAACCTAGAATGATTGTAGATTCAATTGATGGAAGAAGAGCCTGAGGTTCTCTTCTATGTTGGGGAAAAGTTGAGGAGGAGTGGATGTCTGAGGTATCGATATATTTCGAGATCTTCACGATGCGACGCACGCTTTTTTTTTCTTTTTTTCCTCATCCGCCACTACCGGGATGGGAAGAGGATAAGCTACTTGGAGTTGCTTCTAAGTGAAGATTTGGGGGTCAAAGTCAGGTTCCTTTTGTTTTTTTGGTAAGGGTTTGGTTTTTAATTGTAGATGAGGTTAATTGGTTGGGGATTGGGAAGGTAGGTAAGAATAGGTAGGTAGGTTGGTTCTAGGAGTGCGGAAACCCCGATTGCGGGATGGTTCTTGGGGGTAGGGTTAGTTTTTACCTTGGTGGGTAGGCAGGGATTTATCGATGATCATATCATAGGTAGGTGAGGATTCGATTGCATTGATTTTTCTGGGCGTGGGCTTGGGGAACTCGTGGGATTTGGGTTTGAGAGTTAGGTTTGTGGTGTGGTGTGGTAGTGTGAGGATTGGTGAGGATTGGTGAGGTGAGGTGAGGTGAGGTGAGGTGAGGTAAGGTGAGAGGGGATGAGATGAGATAGGACGGGATGAGATGCGATGGTATACATGCATATGACATTGCAACGGGCAGTAATTGTCATCAAATTACAGATATTAATCACCAGCTATCAAGTATCAAGTATCAGCACAGCAATAGGTATCCAACAAACTCCCAAGTCTATCCATCTATCCATCCATTCACCACCATCAACATCATCCAAACCCCCCTAACAACACAAAACTACTTAATTTCCACTACAATTTACCAATTCCAACCTTCATCTTGATCATACAAATCACGTCCGGCTATCTCGCATTCCATATTCGAGCATCAATCTAGGTACCTATCATTCATATTGGTGGCTGAGGGGCTGAGGCTGAGTATGATGGATTTATTCTATCTATGCTGATCATCTCGATACCTCGGCGTCGCCGCGCTGGGTTTGGAGTCTGGGGAATGGAATATGGAATATGAATTTTTTGAGCTTGGGGGATATCTGAGATGCAATGCAAATGAATGGAGAAACAAGGGAGTTGTAAATTTATGGGTTTGTGGATTTAGAGAGAGAGGATAGATAAGTATACATATCCATATGTATGTAGGTATATATGTATAGAAGTATATACTCATTCGAGAAAAGCAATAATTATATGGATAATCTATATCATCTGTGTGAGTGTGGAGTGAGAATTTGAATTGTATATCTCATATAATCTTCAATAAAATTATAAGTCTGAAATAATGTGGTTTACAATGTGAGAAGATTGTATGAGAGGAATTCTTGAGGATGTGAAATGTTATGAATGTTGGATACACTGTATAGATGTATCTAGCGAGGCGAAGGAGCGAAAAAGGGACTTGTTCTCTTCGTTTGTAGATTTCGGTTGAGTGAAGATATATAGTATTGTATTGTAAAAATTTCCCTTTTGTGCTGTATCCGTAGGTAGATTAATTCTCGCAGGGAATTTTTGACGAGGTTCAAAAAATAGGAATGTAATTAGGTGTGATATTTTACACTTCGTATGCTTTGAGTTGTACATAGATAGATGTTATCATTTCTGTTTGCTTAATCATTATAATGTAGATATCTCTATTCTAGCAGATATATGGACGTCGATTGTATCCGCCATTTTCACATTAGCCTCACACCCAAAACGCCAGCTGCCTGCATGATTCCCATGCATGTGCATCCCAATCTCCCCTCGCTCCCACTCATTTTCTCGTCTGCTCTACTCGACTTCCATGGCCATCAGCCACTCCTCGCTCACCCTCATAAATTTGGCTACAAAAGCTTCGAGATGGAAAATGACCTTCGTACCCGTCTTACACCTGTGTTCATAAAATGCAGCCCATTTGACAATATCGCTCTTCAACGCATCATCCACCAATGGCATGAGTTTCCATGTTAGGGTTTTGAGAATGGTTGTGGCGGGGATACAATGTGTGAGGAGATCGTAAAGTTGGGCTCGGATTTTGAGGATCTGGGCCGGAGTGTGTTCGACTGTCATGCTGTGCGCGATGGTTGAGAGAAGTGCTTCCCAGTCAGGTGGTGGGATGGGGGTGTTCTCTGTTATTGTCTCGCTGGTGCTAGTTAGTATGATATCTCTTGCAAAAGTATATATAGTAGAAAGAATGATAGGCGTGAAAAGGGTAGATAAAACATACTTTTGCGCATGTGCTGCCTCATACATCAACAGCGCTCTCCTCAGATTTCTACCACTCTCCTTGGCGACTCTTTCCAAGAATCCTTTACTGACTCCCCACCCTTCCCTCTTTCCACTCATCTCAAGCACTTTCACAATATCTCCCTCAGTTGGTGCTCCCACCCTGACCAACAACGTTCTACTCCTAATCGGTCCAATAATCCCCGAGGTACTATTAGCCACCAGAATCAATCTAACATTCCCACTATATTTCTCCATCGTTCTTCTCAGCGCCGCCTGAGCGTCACGACTCAACCCATCCGCCTCATTAATAACCACCACCTTAAACCTCTGCTTCGCACTCTGATCCACCTGCTGCGTCTGCGCCACTTCTTTGAGCAATTCCGAAATCACAACACGGTCATAGTTTCCCACATCCGAAGGCGTAATTTCCAAATGATAGAGTGAAGAAACAATATTGAATTCGAGTTTTCGCGACGAAGATGCCAATGCGAAGACACGGGAATCGATTTTTATTTTCTCGACGGCGGGCCCATAGAGTTCTTTAAGAGTACATACTATGCGAGTTTTTTTACCCGCGCCGGAAGGTCCGTAGAGAAGGAGATGAGGGAAGTCGCCGGATTGTGCCTAGATATGATCGCCATTGTGAGTATGTGCTGCGTCAAGTATGTAGAGAGGGCAATTGAAGAGATTGGTAAACGTACAAGAGATCTTAAACGATTAGAAAGATCGTCATGGTAGGTTAGTTGATCAAGAGACCGAGGACGGTGCTTATCTACAATGAGGGCCATGTTGTAAATTTGTTGTAGGATTTGGAAATTGAGGTTTGATTCAGTTTGGTTTCTGGTTTGAAAACCTTCTGGAGACGCGATGAACGCGCTTCGCGTAAAGCTGTTTTGCGGGGAACCACGTGAAATTCCATGTTAGAAGGTTCAAAGGGATTTTAACTTCGATCTGATGCTCGAGTAAAGGATTTTTGTAAATTCAGAATCAGCTTATTATGTTGAGCTCATATGCATGATTCGGACAATGTTATCTATAAGGCTGTCTTTCCAACTCTTCAAGGTAAAAGGCAGGAGGATAATGAAAGTCGATCAAGTGATTTCAAAGCAAATGGTGTGAATTCAAAAAGTCTACGATATCTAATTCTACAAAAAAATCTAAGTTCAAATAGTTCCTCCGATGCCCCTTCTCAATGATATGATCTCTAATGCTATAATGTAAAACGCCGACGCTTGAGCCAAGACCGCTAGGTATCTTTTAGAGAAAACATGATTTAAAAGTAAATCTCCCACAACTTGTTCTATCTTCAACCGAACCTCCTGCTCGGCCCCAATCACAAAATAAACTCCTCATCCAACCAGTGCTTTAATACAATTCTTCCCTCATCAAAGCTCGGTTTGTCAACCCTAACAATAATAGCTGCATGACTATGTCTGACCTTGTGAATGAAAACCGGGTACTTTCGCCAACCTACCTTATCTAATGCTTCTATCATTTTGAATTGATATGGTGCCAACGCCAAAGTAGGAGCAACTACACCGGATTTCTCTGGGTCGGCAATTTCGCTATGGAAAGATTTAGTCCGTTCTCTAATCAGAGGAGATGAAGCGGATGCCTCTTCAGAGTCCGAATCAGAAGGCGTATTGAGGTATTCGTTGTCTTGGGTAGAATTGAGGTTCTCATACACATCTTCGACGGTTTCACGCATGCTATTGATAAGCAGAGGGAATCGATAGTCGTTTGGTTGAATACCGGCTAAACCTTGTTCGTGTAGACGAATGCGTTTGCTACTGCGGACAGTCTGAACGGCAGAGTTCAAAAGGAAAGCGACGACACCGAATGGGATGAATACGACCAATGCTGCAAATAGAGGAAGATTTCCCAAGGTCTTCTTTGTGCTGGCCATGAAGCTCGTATTGGCATGTAGACTAGACTTGTCCAAAGGGGAAACTGGGTTGTGCCTGTCTAGAACAACATCTTCGTAACCTTCTACATAGTTTATTTTGACATTATCCGGATTTGAAAATGGATCGGTGCTTGCAATTCCAGTAGTGTAGTAAACGGCGCTTCGATCGTTGATAATGTTTGAATATAACGTCCTTCTCTCGAACTTGGCTAATCCCTTTAGGAAGATTGATTCCGGATCTGCCAGGATCTCAAGTAGCGGCCTTCCTGTATCTCTAAACTTGTCTATCGTAAATAATTGTCGCCCGGAAGTTGACAGAGTTCTTGCGCCCAGGACGTTCCAGATGTGATTGAGAGATCCTTTCAAAGGTGTGCGGACACCAAGATGTGGGCTAGCAAAGGTGGTAATATTCTATACATCGGAGTCAGATAGTTCATATTAACTCCCGCGTTCAGTATACCAACATACCACTGGTTTGATCTTATCGAAGAACCCCTTGCTGTCAAGTAAGCCAACAGAGTAACGGGCCACAAGGCCACCCAAGGAATAGCCAACGATGGAGAACCTTTTAATTACTTGACCCTCTCTCGCAAGCTTCTCGACTTCTTCCTCTATCTCTGCAGTCACTCGCTCGCCACCCAATTCAATCCCATCATATGTAAAGCTACCACTGTTGCGTTTTGCGACCAATATATGAAGGGTATCCTCGGAATGTTTCGCTCGTAAAGATTTTGCCACTGACTCCAAATGAACTGGATTTCCCCAAAGTCTGTTCTGTCAGTATACAATGAATTGCAGAGAGATGAAACATGTACAACACTCACCCATGAACAAGCACGCAGAGATGCTGAGCATCACGGCTGCTACCGGTATAATCCATAACTTCGTTGCTGAAGAAGGCCCGGTCCAAAGAAGATAAAGAAAAGGGTAACAATGTGACGATGGGGGTTGGAATGCTAGTAGTGAGAAAGTGTCTCTAAAGACACTTTCCAACCACTAACAATAAGCACACAGTCGTCGCGTGCTCGGGCTTTTGGATGTCCGGCGTATGTTTGAATGTATGATGCGTTCTTTACAGGGATATCTGCAGCCTGGAATGCGGTTTTCAGGGTGTGCACAGCCTTGAAGATTATTTGGGGATATCCAGAATGGAAAATGGGAGAATAGAGAAGAGATAGAAATTCTATTTATGGAGATGAAGATGACAATGACAATGACGATGAGCGTGAATGCAACGAAAGAAATATTCAGAAGAACAGGCTCTACTTACTTACTCAGGCAGGTACTGTCAAATGATATATATATATATCCAGATGTGATTGTGATAACGACTGCCCATAGGTGGGTTCTCTCCTTCCTTGGCTTCCTCCACCAACAGATAGATAACATCGATAGCGTTGATAAACCGACCAAAGATTAGAGGAACGATAGACATACCGGTATCTCAAAGATATCTCAGAGGGTATCATTCATAGATTCCACTGCAGAAGTAGTGGCTTGTCGACTACGATTCCGAGATTGTGTGCATCCATCCCCGATTCCCCGATTTGCCAGTCAGTAGGTACATATTGTAACCGGTACATGAGTTCTCGGAAGCCCACCAAGGTAGATTAGATTCTCTGCTGAATTGATGGACTCGAATTCCTTAATCATTCATTGCCTACCTATGTCGTCTGGTCGTCTGGTCGTGTGGTGATAGCCGAACAGCTGTTGCAGTCTGAACCATCGGAGAGAGCCTTGATAAGGTTAACATACTGTAGAAACAATGAACATCAATCAATCCATTCGATCGCATTAAACACCACGTGTACGCCTTCATTCACATTCATCACCAACTAAAGGGAAGGAAGGAAGGGAAAGAAAAAGCAAAAGCAAAAGCAAAAGAAAAAAAAGGAAAGAACCCCAACTAGGAAGGATAGAGCTGCGAGTACCGACTTGATGGCACCTCGTTGTTCAACCTACCAATTGGCAAACAATCTCACAAACAAACAGCCTTAAGGTTCACGTGATATCTATCGCAAACACATGGTATTTTCTATTCGATTTGGAAGCCCAGGAGATTCTTTACCTTTTTTCAAAGAATTCATTACAACTCTTGAATAACTTGACGATAGCTCATCTTCATGCGAAATTTCTCATTGTCCGAAAGTTACGTCCGTCATGAAAAGGGGATGATCGAGTGAATAGCTAGCTTCTTCAACAATCCCACATCAACTTCATCTTTTATCAAACTTTGATTCTTTCGCAATCGCATATTCCCTCTACAATCCCTCAAGATGTTTACTACCAAGGGTCTTTTTTCGCAAACCAAATGCCCAAATCGAGATAAGTGTCTGATTCCAAGATGCATATTTTCACATGATCATCGCGTCGTTCAAGCAGTATCAAATGGGATAGCACAAGTAAAAGCTACTCAACAAGTCGATGGAAGTGATGGTGATCAGGATGGACAGCGAAAACGTCAAAAGATTGGTTATGGAGAAAGAAGTACGACACCAACAACTGAGCCACCACCTTCAATACCGGCCTTAAAACCAGCCATCACTGCGCAGAAAGCAGTCGATAACAAAGCCACTTCAATACAAACATCGAAATCCACGTCGATAGCTCGACGTGAGATTTCACCACCACCATTACGCCGCAAATCCCAAAATGGTACATCTACAGCATCTACAGCATCTACAGCATCTACATCATCTATACCCGCTAGTTCAAATAATATAACACCCCAAAAACAAAACGTGCCAGCAACAAGCGAAGTCCCGAAGGTGGTGTCAACTCCGGTCAAGAAGTCCGAGAAGCAAGAACCTCTAAATCCACGGGCACGCAAAACTGCGCCAGCTGTTCACAACATCCGGCTCAGACTTGTTCAAGCTCTACATGACCAGTTGAAGCGTCTCAATTCCGAACTGTCTAATGATGCAAACGATGAAGAAAAGGAACTTGTATTTTCAGATCAAGGATTGATCACAAGGGCATTAGATATGGAGGAAGCTGCTTGTGAAACACCTACTATCTATTCCAATGTTGTCAAGAATAAAATCATGGTCTACAAGAGAATGACTGTTGCGCAATGGAAAGAAGAGAGAGCCAGAGAGATTGACAAAGAGAAAGCCTCGAGAGCACCTATTTCAGATACGCCAGCCAAGAAACCTGAGGGACCACCAAAACCAATCGAGACAGGTCTAACTCCAGAAGAAGAATTGGCTATACTCCCAAGACTCTATACTCCCGTAACAGAGTTATCACAGCACGGATATGTTACCAATGTTCCCACGCCTGCAGAAATTGAAATGGCAAAGAGCGGTATGGAAGCATCAAAAGGCTGGGAAGTTTGTGATCGTTGCAAAACACGTTTTCAAGTATTTCCGGGTCGTCGAGAAGAAGATGGTATGCTCGCATCTGGTGGCTGCTGCACTTATCACTTCGGAAAACATTATTGGAAAGATCGTTCTTCGCTCGACCCCAAAGCCAAACGCGAGAAGAAATGGCGATGCTGTGATCAAATTATCGGAGAGACGTCTGGATGTACCACGGCCGATCACCACGTCTTCAAAGTGACCGAGGTCAAGCGTCTAGCCGCGGTATTGAATTTCGCAAAGACTCCCGAGAATGAAGCAGACCCGCCCGTTCCTACTCAACCCGTCTGCATCGATTGCGAAATGGGCTACACAGTCCACGGCCTCGAACTCCTTCGTTTGACCGCCACCTCCTGGCCTTCAGGCTCTCCCCTTCTCGACGTCCTCGTCCGTCCTTATGGCGAAATTCTCGATCTCAATTCCCGCTATTCAGGCGTCTACCCACAAGATATCACATCCGCCATCCCCTACTCTTTTCCCGGCTCGCAACAAATCGCTCAAAGCAAAGGAAAACTCCGCATCGTAGACTCACCTGCCATAGCCCGCACTCTTCTCTTCTCCTTTCTCACTCCCTCAACTCCAATCATCGGCCACGGTCTAGAAAATGATTTAAACGCCACCCGATTCATTCATCCAACTATCATAGATACGGCTTTATTGTTTCCCCACAAAGCAGGACTGCCCTATCGAAATGGCCTAAAAATGCTCATGCAAACTCTACTGAATCGAAATATTCAAATGATTACCTTTACGGATGGAAAAGCAGATGGCCACGACAGTAAAGAAGATGCAAACGCGGCAGGCGACCTTGTTAGATTCCGAGTAGGCAAAGAGTGGGAAAAGATGCAGCGAGCGGGCTGGAGGTTGAACAATGGAATCTTCGAACCCCCCGAAAATAACGCGGATGCGAAGAGTGGAAAGTGGTGGTTGGGAGAGAAGACATTTGGAGAAAATGATGGAAATGAGGAGGGAGAGGATAAAGCAGATGTGCAGCATATAAATGAAGAGAGAATCGTAGTAGGTGTCTCTGCGGGCTCGAAGAGACGTAGAGAGGAGATGGAAGATTGAGATGAGATGAAATGAAATGAGATGAAATACATAATCAACGAAGAGCAGTACATTCTCATCTCCCTACCATCTTTACAAATTCTTAACATAGATAGAGAATTAAGGCGTTCAGGGTGGGTATCAAAAAAATAGGTACTGGAAGGATAATTGATTACATGGCCCTGCAACTTCTTCAATCGTCTTCTTTGGGTATATGGATTTCTTCATAGCATGCGCGTATCTAGGTACCTTTTTATTTACTTGCTTATTTAATGCATGCATACATACATATATACATACATATATACATACATATATACATATCCCATTCTATACACAGAGAACTGGATGACCTCGGGAGCGTTTGTCGATAGGTAGTAAGTTAGTTAGTTAGTTAGTTAGCAGGGATTTTTAATATAATGAGATGTTACTTTGTGGTGGTGGGGTTTATAATTCTATATCTATTTAACTATTTATGTATATCTATATCTATATCTATATCTACCTAGGTATATATTACTATATTCAGATCTGATATTTGATATTTGATATCAGCAAATATATATATATGTATTGTGTGAACAAGGGTATTCACTTCAAAGGAATGACTTCAATACAATGGCTACTATATCAAAGGGATTTAGGCGAATGCGAAAGAGACTAGCTCTTTCAGTAGTGTCTATATAAGGCCTACTATTTTCCCACTTAGCTAGCTCTTTAGATAGAATACAATTAGACATTTAGGGGCCTACTAATAGTGGGAACCACGTCTTCCGTATCTTTCTCGAACCAACATATATATATCCATATATTAAGTAGATATATAATAATAATAGATATAGAAACCTTCACAGTATATTTATCTATTTATTCATTCATTCATTTATCCATTCATCTATTTACCACCTAGGTATGTACATTCACATTCACATTCGCATTCACCACCCTCACCCTCACCCTCACCCCTCAATTTCTTGTCTTGCAAAATAAAGCAATAAAAAAAAAATCTTGGTATCATTGCTAATCATACACTCCAATCGCGTCACCACATCTATCTATCCATCCATCCATCCAGCATTCATCCATTTATTCATCAATTCATCTATGTCTGACCCCTCAGCCTCAGCATCCAGGTAGGTATCTCTAAAACAAACCAAACCAAACCAAACCACACTGCATTACACTGCACTCAGAAAATAACAAGCGACGACCAAAAATATGATTCTCTTTTCTATTATCCATGGAGAACATGTTTTAACCCATATATGCAGCGTGAGTCATTTTAAAAACCGTGACTGTGTGTAGTCCAAGTCTAGTGATCTTCCAAGTCCCGTTTTCACGTCGAAATCATATGTGGTATGATACGATACGAATACCAAATCTATCGACCAATTTCAGTTCCAATTTCAGTCCCAAATCAGGAATATAAAAAGAAGTACTAGAATTATTGATGGAAACCTGAAGGATATTTCACATGCGAGGTTTTGACAAAGCATAAAGCCGTATCAGACCATCGTCACGACATTATATTATAGTCCAAGTCCAAGATCCGAGCAACGACTCCGTAGAAGGAGATTAGCGACGACCTCGTGGAGCACCTCGAGCAGGTCCGCCTCCGCCTCTACCGCGATAGGCTTTGCCACGACTTTGACCACCGCCTCTAGGGGGGTTGTTTCCAGATTTATGCTTCGGCTTATTCTTCTCTGCACTGCCGCTGCCGCCACCACTACCACCACCTCTACGACCGCCACGGCCACCACGGTTTCCAGAAGGTCTACTATTTTGGTTGCCGCCAGTATTGCCTTGGAATTGAAAGGGGGGAGCTTTGTTGAAAGATTGCATTGCACCAGCTTGGGAGAACTGGATGTGACCATTTCTAGGGGCCATATTGACTTTGGGTTGGATGAAACCTTCTTCATCATCGCTGTCATCCAAATTAATGGGGTCATTGGCCTTTCCCTTGATGGTGAAGCCCTTCTTTCCGCGATTCGGAATTGAATAGTCATTACCTCCTAGAGAAAGAGAGTCATCATAACTATTGGGACCATCAAGAAATTTCTCCATGTTGCTAGTCGACCAAGACTTCCCGCCAGAAGCAGGTTTACCACGATATAGTCCACATTCAGGGCCAAAGTGACCTGGACGACCACAAAAGTAGCAAAAAGCTAGAATATTGTGAACCTTTTTAATCTCATTCGGATCAGGAAGGAAACTTCTCCAGATTACATGACATTGATCCTCAAGATGACTTGTAGATTGACATGTATTGCATTTGACATCATCTTTGACAGCACGCAGCTTTTCAGGACATTGTAAGGTCTGATGGCCCACTTCTCTACACTTACCACAGATCGTAGTCTGAGGACAAGCTGGAGTGAGATGATCCCCCTTACTGCCACAAGAAGAACAAGCATTGTCGGAACATACACTTCGATCATGTCCACTTGAGCCACAGATCAAGCACTTCCTAAGGATGACACCGTCGGCGGATGGGAAATATTTCAGAATTGCAGCATGGTCCTCTGGAGGGATTCTCGGATGTAAACCCGTTTCGCGTGTCGCCTCAAATTCATGATCAACATCGGCATCAGTAGCAATACCACCATCTGATGGAACTTCCATTTCAATTCCGGCTACTGAGTCCGACGAACCATGATCCATCTGAACTGACCCGGCTTCAGTGGAAATCGCGCAATCTCTGGTTGGATCGATAGCATTTGTAACTAGGGCGGGAGCAACCCGAGTGGATTCCTCGCCATTCGATTCTGTTATCAATTTGGAAGTCGAGACATTGTTCTGTTTCACGGGAGCTTCATCTTTGACTGAATCGTCATTGGTAATTGCCGGGGAAGCGTTTTTGTCATAATGATTTGTCGCGCGGGCTAAAGTTGGTGGACCCTTTTTAGCATTCTTGAGAACCTCAATTGGAGACGGAGCTTCTGCCACAAGAGAAGACATAAACTGTTCTTTTTGTGGTATGTGGTTGTAAAAATAAGACAAGTAACTTTTGACGGCAGCCTTAGCACGTTTGTCTGGTAACGCACGCCCAAAGAATTCGTTGTTTTGCATGAGCGAAAGAAGGACATCAGAATAGGTGATATCCTTACTCGTGATGGGTTTGCCTTCCTCACTGTAAAGCTCTTGCAACTGAACATCACCGCCGCCGAACGAATAGCATCCTACAGGTTGATCCTTTTTCATTGGAGTTGGGTAAAAAGTCAAACCCTCTCCAATAAACTTCAGGCAGCTCTGTTGAAATTCTTCCGGCACTGGCCAACCATGAAGATCTATTAAAGCGGAAACATCTTGAGTATATGCTTCCATCAGAGCCAGTTTGTTTACCCTCCCAAGCTTGTTAAATTGTTTTTTTGGTCATCGGCTTTTGCTCAGATCGACCCTGAGATTTTTCAATGGTATTATTTGGGATATGTTCTGGTTGCTTCAAGGGAGTGCTTTGTGACGGCAGTGGTTTCTTGCTCTTGAAAGATGTTCGCAGTCCACTCTGTACGCCTTGATTCCAGGTTGCCGGTGATCCAGCTTTTGCTTCAGACGTAAGAGTGCCTATCGAATCCTTTGGCAATGGCGAAGATGTGAGATCGACCTCAACTTTGGCAGGTTCGTTGGAAGATGGCTTTGCCCTCTTTCGAGGTTGACTTGCAGATTCATCTGAAGAAGAATCAATTGTGACAACTTCTCTGCCTTGATCCGAGGATGATTGTAAAGCACGTTTCCTTCCAACCACGTTCGATCGCGAATCAACTACATCTTCTGCTGGTGAATCCATGTTTGATGATGCTCCCCTGGTAGATCAAAATCAAAACAGAATCAAAGCGAGAGGACGCGACATCCACAGGTTGATTCGAATGTGCGAATGCGTACGAGTAGAGGTATAGGTATGGGCAAAAGGCGCGAGGGTTGTACTGTTGGTAGTACTTTTTTTGCGAGCGGGGTCCTAGAAGAATTAGTGAAAGCTGCTGAGATATTCAATTATCTTTGTGCAACATGAAGAACAGATTCAAATGACCAAGAGAATTCTTGAAGATTGAATAGCTTTCCCATATAATCGGAAGAAAGATTATCTCCTCAAAGTCCTCATATATCGGTGAATTATTGGTTGTATAGTATCGTCGCAAACATGCGATACTTGGTAGCTCACTCTGTCGGGACTGTGTAAATAGAAGTTGTCTCAAAATTTAATAATGCGAGTTTCTGATATCACGAAAATAATTATTTCGGGAAATTATTATCGGTCTCGGTGCGGAGGTTTGATTGGTCGAAGGGTGGACGTATTGTTCATTTCGGTGAAACTAACTATAAATGGAAATAATCCTTGAAGATTGACCCTTGTTATTGGCTCCTTTTTAAAAGAACATTCCAAAGAGATTCTCGATTCATTTTTGCCTTGGATCGAATTTTATTTTTGGCCTTATGATTTAAATTTATATTATATTACCTATATATCCATATTACCTACCTACATACACATACATTATCTGGATACTACTAGGTAATAAATCATACCAACCTAGTCCTCCGTCCCCCAGTCTCTACCCAAGGATTATTAAAGAAACATCCCGCTCGAGCAAAATATACTTTGAATACCTACCTAGGTACTCTCGTACTGTACCTGCCCAGGTATCGACTTACCCTTATATTACCTTCATTCTGCCTACTCTACTATCACGGAAAAGTTATTAGTCCGATCAGACTTCCGAGCATTAACCCCATCCCCATCTCCATCTCCACAAGAACACCAAGACCGAAGGACGACTAAAAACAGAACAACAACACCATATAAGAATATCACCAAAACCCCCCCATTCGCCCCCCCCCCCCCCAATCCTCATCATCCACCACATATCTCTACATCTTACATTCTATACAGCAACTTAAGTCGGCGTCTCTGTTGACTCGTTTTCCATCTTCATTTATCCTTTCTCCTCCCTCGTTACGCCTCCCGCCTCAAGCTTTAGATCCCCTACACTTTCACAAGCTCCAGCTTCCCTCTACAGTTCTGTTGAGACCTTCTGATTATTGGCAAGTTCAATTTGAATCGGATCTCAATCATTCTCGTTTCCTTCTATCTACAGTCTCTCGTTACATCAACATTTAAACTGCCTCGCAATTAGGTACTCAGAAGTAAGCCCCTAACTCTCTCCAAATTCATGCACATGCATACCTAGGTCGATATCTGGGTCGATATCTCAATTCTTTCCGAGATCCGCATTTCTCACTTTGCTTACTGCACTAAATTACATGAAACATCCAATGAGCTCATCGCTGACGTTGTAACTATAGCTAGAACCCTTCGACAGCCGCCATCATATCTTTCATATCCCTTCTCCAAATTCGAATATACATCTTAACATTACGACAAGACGCTCTCTCGGAGGCGTTTCTTAACCTTCAAAATTCCTTCCGCAACCACCGCCAAGCTGTCTTCCCCACTCCTCCTCCCTCGCACAGTCTCTTACGACGCGAGTTCAAATCCACCTCGTCCAAGTGGTCCATATCGAACAATGAGTGAGCAAAAGGTTGGACGAAGGAGGCGGTCGAGCAGTTTGCTATATCAGGAGCCACCGGAGACAATTGAGCACATGAGTGATCAAGCGGCATTGCCCAATCTTAATGCCAACTGGGTGAACGCAAAAGGTCAGAAATTCCTGGATTCGATTGTGTGCAATGTAGCAATTGGAGCATCTTTTTTGGCATGATTTCTACGTGGGATATGAAGTATATTGAGTTCTCAATGCTAATTACTTCGTTCAATAGGTGCCTGGACCATACATCTGGTTTTAATCGCATGCCTCAAGGTTCTTTTTGATATAATTCCTGGTGTTTCCCAAGAGACATCTTGGACATTAACAAATATATCATACATGTTTGGTTCTTTTCTCATGTTTCATTGGGTCCGTGGTGTACCATTTGAGTTCAACGCTGGAGCCTACGACAATTTGAACATGTGGGAACAAATTGATAATGGAGCTCAGTACACGCCTGCAAAGAAGTTTCTCATGAGTGTACCAATCGTTTTGTTCCTAATTAGTACTCATTATACCCATTACGACCTCACTTACTTTATCATCAACTTTCTCGCCGTTCTCGGAGTTGTGATACCAAAATTGCCTTACGTAAGTTTTTCTCAACCAAAATTTCCCTTTTCATATTCTCATATTGGAGATATTGAATGTTGAAACATTATATTGATATGCTTTTCTCAGAGCCACCGAACTAGAGTTGGTCTATTCTCAGCGCCAGAGGACAGTTACAGATGATACGAAATGATATTTGAAAGTACGTCGAAGTACATGATTGCATCCAATTAGGCGTTTGTTTGTACGATATCTTGAGGCTTCACTTTTTTTTCATTTCAGATAATGATGAGAATACACTGGTTAACACAAAAGAATCCGGACTCGGTGAACTGTATCTAGAAATAGGGATGGAGTTGAGGTACATTTACAATTCTTGGCTATCTTTCTAAAAATTGTTCTAATACGGATTTGATCTTTTTATCTTCTTCTCCTTTTTCCTTTCGTGAATGTATTTTCCCTTGACGAGCAGTCATTTGGTAAAGGTGACGCTGTTTTTCCTTTATAAAACCTATTGATATTTGACAAGGAGACTTGCCCTGATGAGCCATTGGCATTTAATAACGGGGACGGTGTTTTCCACAACATGTCCTATTGGTATTGGTGACCTTGGTAAAATTCAATGGCTTTTTTATTTTCCTTACAAAATCGAAACTTTGAAGTTGTTCAAATTCGGTATTTTTGTCAGATACATTTCCCTTACGGAAGACCCGGAATCAAAGTTCAATTCCCTCCTTGCCTGGATACTTACTTAGTAGTAGTATGTAATTCTGCCGGTCCCCCGTTGAACTTTACTCCGTACGGGAAGCGAAATCTTGGAATGATCAAGGCATTGCTTGACTCTTGATACACGTGGTTTCCATTTCCATGACGTTCCTCTCTGAACCAATCGAAAGCATGAGTATACGAGGGGTTGTCATGAACTTTGATAAGTACTATGTAAGCCAAGAAGGTGAACGACTAATAATTCAAGTTTTCCCAGAAAGGAAACCGTTGCAAGAGAAAACTTTAATGCGTTCAACAAACCCACAGACATCCTCCTAGTCTCTGGGGATCTTAACACTAAATTCCTCAATCAAACTCTAAGTCATGGTGACCACTGACCAGCCAATTCTGATTGTCGAATCTGGATCTACTGATGATCTGATACCGTTATCATGGTCGTGGTTGTCGAGGCAATACTTGTTAGTACTGGCTTTAGTCAATTACGTTTGAATTGAGGATTCAAAACATCTTTCAAGATATTGCCGTGCCGACAATGCCCACTACTCATGAGGAACTTGCTACTTTTACTTTCCTCACTCATAAGCTTTACGTCAGTAAGGTTCATCAATATCTACACGCATTGTATATACTTTCATCAGGTCAGGAACGGGGCTATTGAACTGATGCTAACCTCATTTGTTTCCGATGACTAAGTCAGGAAGGAAACTTTAGGCGGTTAATAGCTTGAGTCCCATGAACTACCGAGAACGCTAATGAACATTTCACCCTAACTCAATCTTGTCGGGAATATCATCAACTTCTCTCCAACCTCTTTCTTTTTGAACGAACTAATTCAAAGATGCCAGTTGTTGAAAATGCATCCCGTGAGTTTCCGATGAGAATGGTCTAACCTGGGGATCCATCATATTCTTGGGTATTCTCGAATACACACCGGACATGACTCCGGTATCCTTGGGATCATGTTTTGCATCTTACAGTTCATTATCCATTATCAACCATTCGCTCTTTTGGGAGTCTAACCAGAATCTATATCGCCAAGTGGAGCAAATTCATAGTGGGGAAAATGTTTTCTACAACCAAAATTTGAATTGAAGATGAATCTTCCAAGACTGAATCCGCGGTGCTGGAATGGAGCCATAACCTTATATGGCATTCATCAAATGGCATGCCAGGTTCTGGGTTTTGAGAATGGCAATCACTAGTGAAACTCCACTTACCCATGACGCTTGATTGTGAGAATTGGCTACGAGAACCAAGTGGGGGTTTTTTTGAAGAGTTTTTACCCCTAAGCACTCGATGCACTTACCTAGCTTTACCTTGATATTCCTCTAAATTCCTCTCCCCACACTCTAAAGTGTTGACATCCAAGATCAACTGGATCTCGCTCGGCACCATTGGTCCATACAATCATTACGAATGTCAAGAAACCAGATTGATTGATGATTTAGAGCGATCGACTTTGACAATTCCTGTGCATTACCGCAAGTTTCACCCGAGTGGACGTCACTTCCTAGATTTCTCCAGACCAAGCTCTGATCGTCGCACGATCATGACCAATTACATTTTCACTTGATATCGTACGTCTTTGATCTGCTCTGGTAAGACTGCACTTTGGTCGAGCTTCAATAGCCATTGTTACCTGGCGTACAGTCCATGAGCTACCAGTAATTCTCATCAATAGTGTCTGTTAGTGTTCATGTCGCCATTGCTGGAATATGGTATCATCACTATGACGCTGGCTTAAGACGCTAAACTTTATGGTGTGATGAATTTGCTTAAATATCGATTCTCCCTTCAAAAGTTTGAAGTATTTCTGCTTATTCTGGCAGTCAATCGTTTCTAATTCACAACACTTCCTTCTCTTCACAACACATACTTCCCTTTACAACACCTCCTTCCCTTCGCAAAACACACTTAGTCACGATGAAGCTCAACTTATCCCAGGCAGCTGCTATCCTCGCATTCTGTGGAGTTGCTACCGCACAAAACTCCCAGAATGGCCAAGTTAATGGTCAAGTCAGTGGCCAAGGTAACATCGTAGCTCAAGGTGCTGCAGGTGCTAACGGCAACGGCGCCGGTGCTGCTGCAGGCGCTGATAGCAACATTGCTATCCTTCAAGGTATGTCGTCAAAGTTTCCCCCAAAAGGATCTATCAAATAGTGAATAATCTAACCTCCTCAGGTAACACCAACAACGGTGGTAACGTCCTCGTCAACCAAGGTAATGCTTCATACATTACTCAAATCGTTAACGCCTACGCCACCTATTTGCCTGCACCTACCACCATCACTCACCAGAACTCTGTCGTTACTGTAACACAACCAGGATGGGTCACCATCACTGCTTGCCCAACTGGCTGCACCATCATCAACAAGGTCGACACACCACCTACTGTGACCCCAGTTGGACCAGTCATCTCTAAGACAACTGGCCCCGCTTACTCAACTGCCAATACCACAGCAGTCCATGTTTCCTCAACTGTCAAGACCACACCAGTCCCTGTTTCTTCAAGTGTCAAGACCACAATAGTCCCTGTTTCTTCAACTCTCAAGACCACAACAGTCGCTGTTTCCTCAACTGTTCAAACTACTATTGCCAAAATCACAACAGCACCTGCTTCCTCTGTAGTTCTAGGTGTCGTCTCCGTTGTCCCTATTTTCAGAAACGGAACTATCACTGCCGCTACTGTCCCAGCTGTTGTACTTACCTCAGCTCGTGTCTCCAATGGAACCGTTGTTGCTACGGCTGATTCCGCTGGTCATACTCAAGTCGGTCAAGCTGGTCAAGCTGGTCAAGCTGGTCAAGCCGGTCAAGCCGGTCAATCTGGAGCAGGTCAAGCAGGTCAAGCCGGTCAAGCTGGTTCCGCTGGTCAAGCTGGTTCCGCTGGTCAAGCTGGTTCCGCTGGTTCCGCTGGTTCCGCTGGTTCCGCTGGTCAGGCAGGTCAAGCTGGTCAAGCCGGTCAAGCCGGTCAATCTGGAGCAGGTCAAGCTGGTTCTGCAGGTCAAGCTGGTTCTGCAGGTCAAGCTGGAGCAGGTCAATCTGGAGCTGGCCAAGCCGGTCAATCTGGAGCAGGTCAAGCTGGTTCTGCAGGTCAAGCTGGAGCTGGCCAAGCCGGTCAATCTGGAGCAGGTCAAGCTGGTTCTGCCGGTCAAGCTGGAGCTGGTCAAACTGGAGCTGGTCAAACCGGAGCTGGTCAAGCTGGAGCCGGTCAAGCTGGATCAGGTACAACCTCATCCAATGGCCCCAACACTAGCGGCCCAGTCACCTTCCAAGGTGCTGCTTCGGTCAACGGTGTCAGCGCTGCTGCAGCTCTCGCTGCCGTTGCTGCCATCGCCATGGCTTTGTAAGTAATACCTTCTCAACCTTCTCGCAACAAGGTTCACATCGCGGGAGGGCTGTCTCTAATCATCATGGTTGAGACAGGGGTAAGGAGTCTGGGGGTTTGATATTTTACTGGAGTTTCGGGGAAAGGATGGGGGATACAAACGTTATTATAATCTAATATTGGGTTGCTAATTAATCTGGGTTTTTTGGGGGGTGGGCGGGGCGTTCCGGGTATCCTGCTGTTTCTCGCTCATAATGATAGCGATACGGCAGTGATTTGGGGTATACAAAAGTTCAAAAGTGGACTTGGGTTTTGGGAGGCATTTTCTCTTGTCAAAAATCTGATCATCGTGAACGACGGACTATGGAATCCGTGGCACTATATGTTCAGATTTTTGGAGTGGTCCGCGAGTATCGAGGCAAATCGATGCGAGTGTCTCATGACACGATCAGATCACTTCGAGAAATGCCATTGCTATGTGTTCAAAATTTTGGAGAGATCCGCGAGTATCGATTTGCCTCGATGCGAGTGTCTCATGACACGATCAGATCACTTCGAGAAACGACATTGGAGTTTTGGGGGACACTCGCCACGGGGCTTGAGTATTGGGGGCGTCACGGTTCGAGATATAATTATCAATGGGAAGAAAGTACGTCCGTCATGGGATCGAAAACGGGAAAAAATGGGGAAAAACGATAAAAACTCAACTATAAAAAATATATCAACGCCGAGAGGAAAAGAAAGTACGTCCATGGGGATCGAAAAGGAAAAAATCGAAAAACAAAACCAATAAAGCCGGGGAAAAAAACATAAAAAGTATGCATGGGCAATCGTTTCAGGGGGACCCATACCAAAAACAAGTGGAAAATAGATGAAGAAAATCACAAAAAAGGGGATGTTTATCAATAAAAACCATTTTAAAAAAAGCTTTGTGTTCGGACATGAAGTGTTTGGATTGTGAAATGCTAATCTCAGGGCTGACTATTGGGGGTTTTGAGTGTAGGTGTTCAAGTGAAATCAACACTCCGCACTCTCTCGTCTGATCAACTAATCCCCGGAATATGGGTATCGTAACTGACATGTTAATGTGTCATGCATGATGCTTGCAGGGGTAATGGATTAGAGAGAGGTAAGTCGGATATGGGGGAGGGGCGTTTTGGATGGGGCGTTTTGGTATGGGGTTCTGGTTTTTGTCTGTCTGGCGGTTTGTGGAAAGACGTTTTTGGTGGCGTCTCTATACAGGGGTCTCGTACGGGTTACATGTATTACATATACATGTCGCACTCTCTCGTTTGGATCCATTCTTCATAATACGAGTATCATGATTGTCATGGATTTTGCCATGCCTGGTACTCGTAGGGCAATGGGTTGAGAGAGGTAAGCCGATGACTTGTGGAAAGACGTCTCTGGTCAATTTTCGACGGCATCAATGGCACGCACATTCAACATCATTATCGACTGCTTTATCAAAGGCGTTTCGGCAGAGGCGTTCTGGAAGAGGTGTTCAGGGATTGTATTCGAAGAGCATATGCTCGGTCGGGTATGTCGCACTCTCTCGTCCAATTGACTAATCCCCGGAATCCGGTATCATAAGGGTATGGTACTTGCAGGGGTAAAGATTGGGATCTGTATGTGTTCCTCAGAGTATTGAGTGTTGGTGGTGATATGTCTGTATGTCACTCATCATACTCGCTTATAATACTCTGTAGCAACTATAGATTAGAGAGGGGTAAGTCGGGGGCGTGGTGGAATGGCGTTGGGATATCACTTGTAGGCTGGACAGCGATAGGATTCTCTCGGGGACGGGGAGTGAGGGAAACGAGTATTATCTCGTGAATTCCATTGCTGTTTATTGTATAATATTCAATGTATAATACTTGGTTTGGGGTTAGGGGGATTATGGGGGTTTCACTTGGGGGTAAAGGGGTAGGCGTTATGGTTGGTAAAAGGGGCGTTGGGGTCTTAGGGTTGGGTGGTAGGTGGTGTTGATAGGAGACTGGGGTGTTTGGGTATGGGTATAGGGAGGGACGGGGCGCAACGGTTGAGGATTATAGGGGGATTAGATATAGGCGACTTTACCTAATTCAATACCGACACCTCAAAATATTTACTGCGTTTGAGTGACTGTGATTCTGGCTATGATTAAAGTGGAATATAGAATCTATTTCTATACTCTTTATGATGCGAGGTGGGGGGTGCTGTTCTCGAGGCCATTTAGATGGGTATGTTTATATGGGTAAGGTTATGAACCAGTCAAATTATAAATAATAGGGTTCAATTGAAATACATTAAAATCAATCTTGACAAGAAACAAACAAACAAGTTTCCCCCATTTTCATATCAACACCTCCTCTCACACATCACCACCTTTACCCCGCAATTAGCAACCCCACCGAGCCCACAATAGTCTCACATCCACCTCTATCAAACGAGCGATATCTAAGCACCGCGTCTTGGGATAACTACGGAAGCACTATTTTATCTTCTCAATCAATCACATTACCTTCCATTACACACATGATTCTTATCTAAAGTTTCAGCACCACTGCTATCATCGTCTTATCTCGCGCCATCCCACTATCGTCGCACACCTCGATAGCTGAGATAGTATCCTTTAGGTAATCTGTTTGCAACAGGTCGATCCACCATTTCGCTATCTACATCCACATTGGTCTGGTATTTACTGTACCTCTACCATATTTTAAGCTCGAATTGGCTGGCGTGTGTGGAAGAGTACTAGGTATATATTGATATATCCAGGAACTCCGTGATCGACTTGATATTCAACATCTAAAATCTGAAATTGCGATTGAGATTTCAAGAGTGCTATATCTTTACTACGAAGATTGATCATTTGTTTACTATACGCTACCTTAAGATTATCTCCTGATAAGATAAAACGAAGAATAATAGGCTGGAAATTATGGCACCCTCGGCGATTGAATCACATCTTCCTATTCAGAAGAAAACAGGGGAGGAGAGCATTCCAATCGTAAAAGATGAGAAAGTCGAACATGTTCATGGTGGAGAGGATTTAACTCCTTTGGAGGCGATTAGTCATGGAGGTGTGGTTATGTCTGGTGAGTTATGATGGATTTTCCTTGTGTCTGGGGGGTTTCATGGGAAATTGGGAGTAGTGGGTGCTGAAGTTGAGTGTTTTGTATTGTGGAGATGAGTTTTGGAGGATTGTGAAGCTAGATGATGAAGGGGGTAGAAGGTATGGGAGTTACTGAGTGATACTGGCTTGCAAGTGCAAGATATCATCATTCTGTTGGATGGTTAGTTTCTATCTGGGCTTGAGTATGCGGAATACACGAAGATAATCATATATATCCATGTTCGCTTACAAAAACTTTACTATCTTTTTCTTCTTCAATCTCACTCGCTCATTCATTGACAATATTTTTAGGTATTCCAACCTTTCCCAATCATGCTGCTCACCGTCGCCACATCCTCATCCACATGGCGGCCGTCTTCCGAGACTTTTCACGTCGTGGTTTCACCGAAGGAATGTCAGGACATATCTCCGTCCGAGACCCAGAGTTTGAGAACTACATCTGGATGAACCCCCTTGGTCGACATTTCGGTCTGATGACTGCTGGTGATATGATGTGTTTAGATTTAGAGAGTGGAAAAGTTGTAGGAGGAAATCGAGTACGAGTTTCCTTTCGCAACCCGTGAATATGAATATGGAAGATGTTGAAATTAACTCAATCACAGTCTCGTCCTGCCAATGCCGCTGGGTTTTTGATCCATTCTGCAATTCACAAAGTACGTCCTGATGTACATGCTATTTGTCATGCACACACAAATGCTGGTCGAGCATGGTGAGTCTCTTGTTCAGAACTTTACCACATACAAGTCTTAACAATACCCAGGTCCGTCTTCGGTCGACCCCTCGATATGCTCAACCAAGACATCTGCAACTTCCACAACAGCATCGCTGTCTACGCCTCCTACGGCGGCATCGTCTTTGCCTCTGAAGAAGGCGCCAACATTGCGCGTGCCCTCGGTCCCCACAACAAAGTAGCCATCCTCCTCAACCACGGCTTATTAAGCACCGGATCCACCGTCGACGAAGCGGGATTCCTATTCGCGCTCTTAGATCGCGGATGCGAAATCCAATTGAAAGTCGAAGCGGCGGTGGGAGGAACCCGCGATGCGAATGGAGAGCTGAAGAAAGGAGTATATGTGATTGAGGATGAGGAGGCGGCGTATAATTTCAAGATGGCGAGTGAGAAGAATGCGTTGTATGCGGAGATACAACCGGATCTGGAGTTTGAGATGGAGATGGCGGGGCCGGGGGTGGTGGAGAGGGGTGTTGAGAAGCAGATTGTGGATCATGGGTTGTGAGGAGGAGGAATTAGCAAGCGAGGAACTTGGAAGCGAGATGTGGGATTTTGGAGGTGCGAAATTGTGTGCATAGTTAGTTACTTTTCTGTGGGTGTTTGGATTTCATTTATATGTTCCAACCAATCCAGATTATCTCCTTTCCCGTCTGAAAATAACATCGTATGGAAATTTATCACTCATTGTAGATATAAGATTACAATCCCCACGGCCCTTTTCATAAATAAAATAAAAATAAAAATAGTATGCCCCCTCAACCCAGAACCCGCAAAACATTTCTTCATTATTATTCACAAAAGCAGTATAATATGATACAATCACTCCCTCCCTTTAGCATTCCCAATCCCCAATCCCCAAATCATAACATCCACACTACAATACACAAATAATAAAATTTCCATACTCCTACTCAAATCATGAATTCCCAACAAGCAATTCATCGTTTCGCTATGTGTGCGTGCGTGCGTGCGGGCGTGCGGGCGTATCTATAAATGGTGTTAAAGATTGAGATGATAATAATGAGATTTCTTTCTAGTATATAGGATGGGATGGGATGAGTGTTGTGTTATATAATATTGTATATACCTAGGTAGGTATATTCTTGTATAATTTAATTTATATATAAAATTTCTTAGGATGGGTTTGAGTTTTGGTTAGGGTTTCTGGTTCTAGTATGAGTGAATGGGTTTGTATGAGTATAAGTATGTATATATCGATTTATATATATGTTTATAGGAATTAATATATATATGATACTCGAGCATATATTATATATCTAATTATATCTATAGATATAGATAGTTATATAGTCATCTATTCGAATCTAGATATATAATATTGATATATATATCAATTACAAAATAATGACTTTTTATATCTAGATATACTTATTAGATATTAGTCGACTTGAGAATAATAAAGTTTGATATATGCGATATTGTATGAGAATCTTTAGGTTTTGATGAATAGACTGAGTGGGTTAGCTAGGAGTTAGAGATTGAAGATTGAAGATTGAGACTATCTGTTAGTAAGTGATTTTGAGGGGGAGATCGGTTAGGTAGATGGGTAGGTAGATGGATGAATAGGCTTGAGATATTTATTTATTTATTTATTTATAGTGATTAGCGTCTATTATCTGACCTCCCAAGGGGTATTCTAGATGTACTAAGGAGCGGGCCTACGGGCCGCTAGCGTTCCAGCTGCTCATAATAGTATAATATTAGCTAATCAGGAGCTTGTTGCCTCTAGTATTCCCCCGCTCAGTACCGCTTATGGTGATTCTGTAACTATTCTATTTAAAGATTTATAATCCTGTTTTAGAGGGCCTTGTTTCATATACTATCCAGATATCAGCGAATAATCAGATTGATTGCTATCGATCGGGAGAGTGCTCAAAGCGCTTATAGCTATTCAATACGGGTTTTAGATTGATTGAAATAGAAAGCTCATCCTCAGAATATTGGAGTAGATTGGAATTCGTATAGTTTTGTATAGTTTGAGCATATTCTAATATAAAATCTGGATCTAGCAAGAAGATCAATAAAACTATATTATATTTGCAGGATGTAGTTAACATATACTATCATATCCCATTCAGATCGAAATCGATTTAATATAAGCGGCCAATTGTTACACATTTGATTATTGATTAAATATTGAAAGAAATACAATATACTTTTTTCAATCCTATATATATAGGTATTCGTGCTATTTTTGTAATTGAATTTGATGTGATAGGCTGTAAAGTTATTGTGTCCGGTTCGTATTACTATAAATCTATATAATATTTCGTGAGGAAGCTTAAGACTTTTTGGTTTCGAGATATTATATATCGGTTTTTATATATTATATATTTTGGAGATTAGGCCTCTTTTTTCCTTTTATTATCTACTCTCGAAACGCCGACATTTAGTATATAGAACAAAACGGAAGCTGCTGACTATGGGGAGACAGGATAGGCTAAAGTTAAGCGGCCCAGTTATACCCTAATTAGTAAGGTGATTGGCTGCCTCGTTGCCCTTAATCTCAGTATGCCCAGGGGACCATTTGATTACAATATCGTAATGTTATATCGCTTGATAGCACTTATAGTATATTCATTAAAAGGAGACAGTGGCGCTTCCTCACATTCCCCAGATTATTGAGGTGTTATCAATATATAATCATATTTGTCTCTGGTAGGGGTGATCAATGATGCTTAGAAGGTGTTCTAGTCCTCGTTATACACTGATTGCTTCAGTGTCAAAAATATGTGACTGTTTGTGTATATGGCTGTAGCCAATATCGATTTGTTACTTGCTATAATAGATTGTAAAGCTATACCCTATACAGTAATCATATTTGTTATATTATTCAGATCTATCTGAAAATACAGAATAGTCTTCTTAGAGAATTAAATTCCATTATTTCTTGAATACTTTTGCGGTGTTCTCTTTGTTTATACTATTCATTGGATCGGTGTAATACTTAGAAGAGAAGTGAGGCTGTAAGAATCTGGGACACTCAATAACAAGAATCGCCTGTTCCATTCTTTACAGTTTTGTATTAGAACCTTTCAGAGTATTTGTATCTTGTTCTTTCTTTCTAATATACAGTTTTAATTGATTTACAAATAGATATTGTATATCCATTATCTAAAGCCAAAACACAAACCTCAATCTGGCTTACTCTAATACAACAATTCCAGCTGGAAGACTAGCTTTTACAAGGAATACAATCGTTGGAATCGTCTTATAAACAGATAAAGTTTTCTATATTATATTATAAATCATCTTACTAACTAGATTAATATATTTCTTGATCCTGATATCAATCGGAATATAGTCTGTATTTGGGCATTATTTATATAGTCTATCGAATTATACTTCGGAGTTAAAGAGAATAACAGGGAGTATATAGATAATAATTACTTTTCGCAAGCAGGCTATAAATAGTCTGTAGACTATATAAGCTATTGATTGGATATAAGATATAATATATATAGCTTTTGTAATACATATTTTGATATATTATAGAAATATTAGATACCAATCAAAAAAGACGTTAAGTCAGTATAAGATTAATTATACTCCATTGATAAGCTTTAGAGAGATCGATATAATAACTAGATCCTGACTTATCCTTATAACCGAATTTGCAATTTTATACTTCCTTAATATATAAAATAACTCAAACTTTTTCAAAACAAAAAAGATCTTATTCTGATTTTTTCATTATAGAATACATTGAACGATTCGATAGAGTATATATATATTCATAAATAAATCCTTAGATATATAATATATAGCTATATTGTTAATATATCCGAAGCACTATGCTCTATCTTGATTAAGAAGCTCAGTAAAATAAAGAGTATATAGGATAAAGAAAAATAGCAATTCTTGGGGAATACTGTATACAATCAGGAAATCCTATATTGTAATTCCCTCAAACCTTACATGCACATATCTCTCAGTCAGAAATAAATCAACAAATTATAAGAGTGCCATAAACCAACCCTGCTTTTTTATATATTATAGAAGCTATCTTTTAAGGAATATATTATAAACACCTTATACATCCATTGTTATTAGTATGACCACTTTGCCAGCTGCTAAAATACGCTTAGCATTATAAATAAAGACAGCTATAAGATTAATACCAGCTCTTTTCGGCAGCGCTTTGTAATACTGAGGGCTAATAACATTGTATCTCATAGCCATCCATGCAATTTGATTAGCAATATACCTTTCTAATCCTTTTTCAATATATAATATCAACACAATTAGCCTCTACAATCTCAGGGACATCCTATCCTTCTTATCAATCTTGGGTAGTATAATTACTTTAACAAGTTTCCACTCATTAGAATAATAACTAAACCTAAGGTAAACCGCGAAAATCTCATATATTACACTCTTCATACTAGGTCAGTATACCTTAAAAAAACAAATAATTACCTGATTGACTTCAGATAATATACTTCTGACTTTTATTATATATTTTTCCATTTTCTCTATAGTGATTATTCTTTTCTATAATAAGATTGTTTAGTAGTCCTATTCTTATAAAGAATTGTACTATAGATTATTCGATACTTTAAAGTAATTAAATATTATTATAAAGAATACTTCGGCTTTTTTTTAATATTAATAATCTCTTGGTTTTTAATTATTAAAGAAGGGGTTTTAAAATCTGCTTTTAGGGTTAGCTTGTATTAGTTTATGATTTTGTATAGTTCTTGATTGTTCTGTATATTATTTAAATACTTAGTTCAATAAGCTTGTTTCAATACTTATACAATTCTTTGTAGATTCTATTAGGTAATTGCTATTCCATTAGCAATTCCAGTTCTCCTGGCTTGTGTGTATGTTCGGTATGCCTCCTTATACTTATCAATTTATTATAAGGATAATTGATAGGGTTTGCAGTCTTTCTGCTTTACAACTATTATAGAGATACTCAATATGCTTATAAATCTGACAATTAGTCTGTTGATATTATAGGTAGATCGGAGGTCCGGGTTCTGGAGGTTTATTAAGCAATTAGCTATTATATCTGCTAGGCAGGGTAAATCTGAATTGTATATCTAGATATATACTTACTTGTATTTAGAGGTTCCTTTATCCGAAATGGTAGTAACTTGAGTGGTATGATCGGAGCTGCTATGTAGATTATTATCAATTACCATTGTAATGATAATCAGATTGGAAAAGATTAGATCCAGAATATATTCTCTTGTATACGTAGGGGCACCAGAAGTCCCGATATACTCCATTCCCTGTTCGGTAGCCTATTGTGCAAGCGTGTCATCTTGATTAATAGTTGCTACTCTGGGTTTCCATAAATCATATTTAACATTGAAATTATCTTTAATAATTATATCAATCTCTGGGGCGATTTTTAGTTCAAATATATATTTTATTATCAGCGAATTGAGCGGGGTGCAATAAATATTGAGAATCAAGTATCTATTAATATTAATTCAAAGTAAATCTCTATTTCCAATTTGTCTTATTTGTTTAATCTTCAAGTTGTCTTCTTTTTGTATATAGATAATTATTCATGGCCTATGTTTAAGGCTATTAGTTATTCTTTAGATATTGATTGGCTGGTATTGATTATATGTGGTATGATTTTGGATTATCGAGTTATTATACAATCAGGGTTTTTGGATATAGATAATATCTATATCAGTCTTTTTAGCAATTTATAGGAGGGTAATATGATTAAAGTATTTGTGTTTTATATTGCTTATACGATTGTGAACCCCCTTTCCCCTATTGAGTTCATATTGGTTATATAATTTATATAGGGGTGGTGGCAGTTTCGTTAGTGTTTAACTTACTCCCCTCGTTTATTTCAAAATCGGAAGGTGAAAAGGCTTTTTTAGTTATAATTATTATATTATAATTTACTCCTTTATTAGTATGGCGCAAAGGGTTATAGCTCGGGATGTGAATCGGATTATTGAAGGGGCTCTTTTCTGATCGGGTCTGTTTAAATAATCAGTTTATTAGTTGCTATTCATTTTTGTAGATAATAATGCGAGCCCCTGGTATAGGGAATCTAGGGATAATCACTTGAGATTATTTGATTAGTATTAAAGCAGATACCTTTCTTTTATATATTTTTTGAATCTTCTTTTGATTAATAATCCTAATTTCTTTTATTTATCAATAGGTAAATCTGATTAGTTTTTCATTGACTAATTGTGGTACTGCTGGGCAATTACTATATACAAATCGGAAGGGTTCTAGGCATTCTGTATATTAAATATTGTTTTAGTATTGCTTATAAATCTTTTTATTGGTATATTTAATAGTCAGTTCGCTGTATCTAGAGCAGCAAGCTGGGTGATAATATATATACAGGTTATAGTATAGCTAGTACCTATTGGAATATTGTTGTAGTTGAGGGCGTTGCGATCTGTTAAGGAACTTCGAGTATTTATTGATATTAAATAGCCAGAATGGTTTTACTATTTTCTTGAAACTAATAATCCAATTAGCCCTTTTTGTAAAAGGATTCACTCTATACTTAGAGATTCTGTATTGTATTGATTCCTCTTTTGCTTATGTTTTAATCTTTTCTCAAATAATTGTATCTAGGAGTATTGTGAGTGTGCTCAGTGTGTTATAAGAAATCTAAGATATAATATAATTGTATTAAGTCTCTGTGACTTGAGTATTATCTATATTAAATATGGTGATTAGCCATATGCGATTTTCGTTTTATAAAAGGTTTTTGTATTCCTTTGGCGTTTTGCATCCCAGGGTTTACCCTATTCTGTTGTAATGGAGCAAGGGAATCAGTTCGAGTCTTAATCCAGAAACTGCTTTTATAATCTTTAGTTGCAATTTGAAGAGATTATTGATGATTATTTGTTGTCTATTTCCCATCTTTATAAGGATTGTGTGGCTATTTTGCTTCTGTTGTTTGCGTTTCTATATTATTTCTATCGTTTTAAGTATACTCATTTTAACGCTCTTCAATGTTTGAGGTGCCCTTTTAGTCTTGAGTATATTAGTATAGGATTTAGCAATTCCCTTTAGGATTATTTTTGTGATTGGTATAAGAATTCTCTATATAGATCTGGCTTATCTTATAGTTTTGATTATGCTATTGATATATACAAATCTTAGCATATTGGTATGGCTTAGTTTTGTTTTGCTCAGGATTTTAATATACATATCAATCACACTCACAATCTTTAGGGTTATTTGTTATTTTCCGTTTCTTTATAGAATTGATCAATTATTGCTTTATAAATAGATTATATATCGCTATCTTCATTTACTTCAGTTGTCGATGTGGTTGTTGTTGTTGTTGTTAAAACGATTGGGTTGCAACCTGATATGCTTGGTGGCGCGACAGGTTGCTCACGACTGCATATTGACGATATCATGATATTGTAAGATTCCTTCAATATAATTTGTTATAATCGTTGTATTTGAGATCCTGATTTTGTATAATTAAATTGAGATAGAAATTTTTGAATATAGGCTTGAGATATAGAGAATTCGGTTGGGGCTTTACTATATTATGTGTATTTAGGTAGGTATGTATAGTTATATGTTGAATATGTATGAATGTAGGTATGTATATTCCGAATTAATGAGTATTAATACGTAGATCTGAATTATTCTACGAATACTTTGTATAGTTTATATTTCATATTTTAGACATCTAATCTGAGAGCCGAGAATTATTATCCTCGGGTCCTGGAAATTATCTAGGTATGGGCGCACTGCACTCACTCTACCTGTTCATGTAAGGTTAGGGACCCTACCCTACCCCATGATTCGCAAACGAAAAGGAAAGTATCTTTTCGGTCCGTTCACTCGAGATGATCTCGGTCTCGGGATCTTGTTATTTTTGAGATTTGTTATCACATGATTGGTGATGTGAAACTGGATTTTTGATGCAGTAGATACATAAGTATCTTTGACTACCTAGTACCTAGGTAGCTCGAGGGTAGGTCTATTTCCATCGCACCTAAGAGTTACATACCTACCTACCTAACCTTAGTTGTACAAGATACGATACGAAAAACATAAAAACATTACACATGTACCTACATCTTATGCTTCAAAAAGACCAAGGGGAAGGAGGCGAAAAAGACAAAAACCCATTCGGATTATGAGAAGTATTCTCTCCGCTCCGTAAGCAAGGAGGATGGATTGGATGTCTGGATGTTTCTCTCCATACATCAGTTGATTAGTTGATGGGGATATTACCAGATATGGCATAGTCGCGGATGAAAGAACCGTTTTTGTCTTTGATTGAGATGATATTCATCATGGGACCAATGAGGAGGGTTCTGGAGGCTCCGGTACAACTTACCACGCTGGTGTTGGACTGGGAGCGCGGGTTTTTTTCCTTTTGCTTGGAGGGTGTGGCTGATGGTGTGGTGGTGGTGATGGTGGTGTTGTCTCTGTGTGTGTGTGTGTGTGTGTGTGTGTACAGTGCTTGTACTCGGTATTGATAGGAGATTGTTGGTACGATGTGTTGTCGAAAGAGTGATATGTACTGGTGGTACGATGTAGTAGATACTAGGGAGGGTAGTTTCAAGATAGGTCGTTGGTTATGATTCGTAATACTGTGGAAGTTGATGAATGTTATTGTCTTGATAGATAATTAGGTTTCTGGGGAGTAGGGTTGGGCGATTTGATGATATATAATATCGTATATTCGTCACTTCAATATAATATATAATATTAGTCAAATCGCATTATATATATAACTAATTATACAATCCTATAAAAGCTTATAAAAATCCTATAAAAGGCTATTTTGAAGATATTTTGGAAAGAAAATAATTAGTATATAAATCATATAATTAACATCTGACTTTTGAGTTTAATTATATACTAAATTGAAAATTAAAACCTATCAAAACTTTTTTCAAAAACGATCCACTGTCATTCATCCTGATAGTTTTATTGGCTCAAAAAACATATGTATAAACTTAGCATAATATTTTATATACCTCAAAAAGCATAATAGTATGAAATTATATAATCGACCCCCAAATTATATAATTCGCCCATCCCTACTGGGGAACGATTCCGATCGAAGAAGTGTGTCTATCCATGGATGTCTATGCCAACCTTGGAATGGCTAATGCCCCTTGTCATGGTAATTTCTAAACATGTCCGAGATGTCTTAACGGCGGTGATATGATTGATACATACCTTGGATAATATACCAAGTGACTAAAGTATTAGATACCTGTCTCGCCTGTCTACTACTACCTACCTACCTATCAAGACGAAAGACGGACGGACAGTGCCACAATGAACTGTTTATACTTGTCAATTCGATCCTCCCGTGCCTCCCTAGTATGGATATATTAGATTGAAATATTGATACCTAGTAGGTCTAGACTGATAATTATGAATTTTAGCCGTGGGTGTGTGATAATGTATGTTTATGTTTACGTATATAAATAATGCATGTAATCTGTACGTGTATTTACATTCATTCATTCTATAGTCTAAACAATCTAGAGTCTGATTGCTCATCCATAAAAGTATCTGCGAAGAACTCTTCTATGACGTTTTTATATTATATTTATATCCATCTGTATATTTATATCTATCCGTTCATATCTATTTCCATAATAAATCCTTAGTAATCATAATCCCTTCCATCTGGATCACCAGCATCTCAATCGTTTATTTAACTTTCGTCTTTCTATTTGTGGGGTTCGGAGTACCAAATCATAAAGAATCCTGGTCGAAAGTTGTTCACTTGCAAACTCTAGAAGCAATTCTCTTTCTTTAATCCTCCAATCGTTAATCTCCAATCCACACTGGGCACTTCTCACTTTGGACTTCTGACTTCTGACTTCTGACTTTCGACTTCTCACCTCTCATCACATCTTTTCTTTCGTGATAGCTTTTTGGTAATCGCTCACCACTACCACTACCACCACCACTACCACCATCTTTTGTAAATCTGACCATCAATCGACCATTAATCGACCACCACCTTTCCTTCTCGAATTCTCTTCAAAATCGATCCTTGACACAATGATGCATATGTTTTGAATATGCGACGCATACATTGACCCAACAATTAACAACTTGAGCACCAACGCGGGGTGGACCAATTCTTGGAGTTCTTGAAGGAAGAGCTCAAGCTACTAGGCTTGCGCGGCAACCTTCGGAAAATAATTCGACGACTTCCTTGGATAATACAATACTCCTGATGAATTCGAAACATCGCAAAGAAACCAAATTGAAATTGTACAAGTCGAAATCTATACTATCGAGGGAATTGTTTGCGAGTGCCCAGGTGTAGCGAATCGTTCGATTGCGAGGCCGGATTTGGCTTGAATCAACAAGGCTGTTTCCCAGACCCATCGTCGACGACCAAACATATAACGGTCTGGAGATGAGGATTGGTATCAGGCTGCAACTTGGCCTGGTTGTCCTGGTGGCTGCTCTTGTTCCATTGATGGTGCTTGCTCTCGCGACTTGGTTCAACAATTATAGTTTCACAGTCGACGTTAAAGAAAATGCCCTTAGTCTTACTGCATCACTCAAAGCCGCTTCAGTGGCTTCCGATTTACTCCTAATTCAGGCCACATGTTCGACCATCGTCACTAGGATCCTTATCCAGGAGGCCATTCGCGACTTTTATAGTGGAGTTCCCGAGTGGAATGAAGCAAGAGAAGATGTACAAAGCGCTTTGGCTTCTGGTGGTCTATCTGCATTGCTTCAAGTAATCATATTTTCGCGGAATCAGACGGGTTCGGTCAGTGGGATATTGAATGTAACAGCCAATGCATCCGGTAGGTCATCTTCTCTCACAAATATAACTCATACTAATCGCTTGGAGGTGTTGCAGATATACAACTTCCCTATAATAACTCATTAAACCAGCCTGCCTTTCTAGGCGATGCTGATCAGGGATATCCAGCGGCTTTGTATCCCAATATCTCTTATATCCCAACCACAGATCCCGACCCAAATGCTCCAGGAACGAATTTTACACAGGTATACGCATTTGCCGATTACCCACTGAATAAAAGTGCTGCTCTTCTACTCGGGCCTTTACAGATTAATAGCACCTATGCTTTAGTGTCACTGACCTTACCGATTGTCGAGAATTCAAATCCCGATTACGTTCTAGGTTATATGACTGTGGTAGCAGCTGCAACTTCGCTAATCGACGTTATTTATTCTCGGGAGGGCTTGGATAATACAGGAATAGTGTTGGTCGTGGGAACCAATCGACGAGAGAACCAGTTCTCATACATGTCGAGACCGGCTACAGCAACTTACGAACCCGACCTCCATAATTTGACAAAAGCAAGTGTCAAATACGTTTTCCCTCCATATCCTCTTGACGGACAAACTGATAGGCATTCCGACTACAATGCAAATTTAACTCAATATGGAAGCTCGAATTTTAGCGAAGGCCAATATCCGGCTATTCTAGATGGGTTCGGACGACAGAATCCGAAAGTCAATAATGCCAGTAGTTATATCACAACCACAAACGAGCAAGGAGTAAAGGTGTCGGTAGGGTGGGCAAGACCACAAAGTGCACTGGTTGATTGGCTTTTGATAGTCGAACAAGCTCATTCTGAAGCCTGGGAACCCATTATCAAGCTTAGGAATATCTTACTTGCATGTGTTTTTGGTACATTTGGATTGATCCTTATTGTGGTAAGTTTTTTATAATGTTTCTTCCCTCGCTGTGGTTTCCAGAAAACGGTCCGGGCTTCAATCCGGTATTTAAAGGCTGTTCAATTTTGGATTCAATTGGAACTGTAAACCTTGCATCTAGTCTGCTGGTTCGGACCATTGAGCACATATTCAATGCCTCTTTATTTTTGTCTCGGCGAATTGAATGTACTTTGTCCATTCAAATTTGCTAACAACGACAAGGTTATACCGATGGCTCATTTCAGTGTTCGACCAATCAGAAGACTAAGAGATGCCACAAAACAATCCATTCAGCCACCGGGTTACACTCCGCGTCAAAGTATAGACGATGACTTATATGGCGATGAAGAGGTCGGCGAGGGCGATTCAAGCGGGTACAAGAAAACGGGATTTTTGGTCCGGCTGAGAAAATTGACACATTCAGGGCGTCGTGTGTCAAAAGCAGAAAAATCAGAGGCCGATAGGCGAAGAGATTTTAAAATTCCTGGAAAGGTACCTGATCGAAGACATTGGATTGAAGACGAGCTTACGGATTTAACTTCGAAATTCAATGAAATGAGCGACGAATTGCTCCTGCAATACACGAGTCTCGAATCCAAAGTTGCCGAACGTACGGAACAGCTTGAGCATTCTAAAAAGGCAGCGGAGGCAGCAAATGAGAGTAAAACATTATTCATTGCAAACATATCGCATGAATTGAAAACTCCATTGAACGGTATTCTGGGAATGTGTGCCGTATGCATGGGCGAGGATGATTTGCCAAGCATTAAACGCTCATTGAAGACGGTTTACAAATCTGGTGACCTTTTGTTAAACTTATTGAATGATCTTTTGACGTTCAGCAAGAACCAAATTGGCCAGCAATTGCATCTAGAAGAGAAAGAGTTCCGACTGTCTGATGTAAAAGAGCAGATCAAGAACATATTCCGAAAGCAAGTGGATGAAGGCGGTATTACTTTTGGAGTCCACTTCTTGGGCACTGAAAGTACAGATGGAACCCAACTAGAAAAACCGACCGGAAAGCCTCTACCAGCACTAGGACCTAATGGTATCGGTAGATTGAAAGATATGTGTTTGTGGGGTGACCAACACAGAATTCTCCAAATCATAATCAATCTAGTCAGCAACAGCCTCAAATTCACACCAGCAGGAGGAAAAGTAGAAGTCAGAATTAGATGTATGGGCGAATTGGAACAACAATTTGATGGTGTCACTAGCCGAAATTCCATGGGATCGAAGCAGAGCTCCCACAGGAGAAATGTTAGAACCCGTACTGGCTCTGGATCAAATGCTTCAGGGCATACTTCAACGCATGCATCGGGTCAAATATCAAGGACAGCTTCGAATACCAAGCAAGCTGGTACTGCACTAGTAATCAATCCTATGGATCCAAGAGCTCGTGTCCAGTTAAATGAGAGATCGGCAACTCCGCCACCAAACAATGCTAGGACTTTATGGTTTTCAATAGAGGTTGAGGATACCGGACCTGGTATTCCCGAGCATTTACAGGAGCGAGTCTTCGAGCCTTTCGTACAGGCTGATCTAGGTTTAAATAGGAAATATGGAGGAACCGGGTTGGGATTAAGTATTTGCTCCCAGTTAGCAGGCCTTATGGGAGGTTCTATCTCTCTCGTCAGTACACTTGGAGAAGGTTCCACGTTCAATGTTCAGTTGCCATTAAAATTCGTCAAGGAGCGAGCACCAAGCACATCTAGTTCTGATGTTATTGGTTCTCGGCCCGCAAGCATGGTTTCGCAATCAGAACTCGAACGTCATACTCCACAGGGTTCCATTGATGCCACAGCTGCTGTAGGATCCCCTGGAAAAGGTAACAGCAGTGCAGGCTATTCAATGGATACTCAACCTCGATTGGTGGGACTTCGACAGCCATTTTTTACATCATCCCCCACACCTCCACCTAACGAGGATAATGCGAAATCTCAACTCGCCGCGCTCGATCGCGCTGCCAAGGAGAAAGTCGGGGATAAGAAAATTCGAGTTCTGGTTGCCGAAGACAATCTTGTCAATCAAGAGGTGGTCCTTCGCATGCTTAAACTTGAAGACGTGTATGATGTAGTAGTTGCCAAGGACGGCCAGGAGGCATACGATAAGGTGAAGCAAAGCATGGAAGAGGGCACGTTCTTCAACTTGATCTTTATGGATATTCAAATGCCAAATCTGGATGGACTGCAAAGCACGAGATTAATCAGAGAAATGGGTTATTCTGCGCCCATTGTAGCACTAACCGCTTTTGCTGAAGAGAGTAATGTCAAAGAATGCTATGAGTCCGGAATGGATCATTTCCTAAGGTTTGTTCTCCGCCCACTTACTTTCGTTACAACCGGAAGACTAATCTTTCATAGTAAACCTATTCGACGACCAGCTCTCAAGCAAGTTCTCAAGAAATTCGCCACTATCCCAGAAGAGATAGAAGACTCCTCCGTAACTCGAAAAAGCACACCAGAAAAGGGGCAAACGTCGAAAAAACAACACAAAAATACATCCAGTCCAGCATCAAATTCTGAAGCTGACCTCATTAAACGACGGGACTCCTTCACCTCCCTCACCTTTAACCTCTACATGACCACGTTATAACACAACAGACAGAGCGCGTTTAATATCCGCATTTTACTTTTTTCACTTTTTTTTTTTCGCTTCATCAGGATACCCAGCTTATTATACACGAAAAAAGCATTTTAATATTTATTGCGCGATTGGAATGACACGAATTTTATTTATTCACCCAAGTCCTTCAGAATTGTATTTTCAAGGGGAAATTATTGGTTGCAGGTACAAAAAGTACTGATTAAAAGATATTGCATAATGGCGTTTGGGCGAACTGAAAGACCAGGAAACGAGACGATATAATAAAAGTTCACTGGTGGGGTTTTTTGATTGGGTTTACTTTTCCTTATCTGAAACTTGTATTTTTGAAACCAGTCGAAGACTTTTCAAGTCCGATGGATGGAAGAGTGGACGGACGAGTGAATGGATGGGGGAAATGATTGAACATCTGGAGTTGACAAGTTCGAATAGTGGCATGCATGGCAGAATAATGAAAGATGATAAGATGTGAAGGATCGGCATAGTGGTTCAAGGGGTTCATGAATGGGTGGGGGACAGAAGGAGTTGGATATTTTGATCTGAATGGGATTTCAGAAATGATAGGAGGGAGATTGATTGTGGTGGAATGGTTGAAAAGTGGATGAGTGGGATAGTAGGAGGCAGGCGATCACATTGGCAAGTTAGTAAGACGCGAAGAGAAATGAACGTAGATGCAAATAATCGCATGTCATCTCTCGTATTTTTCGCCTCGCGAACCTTTGAATGGATGAGTGAATGCGTGAATAAATGAACGTGTGATGACATGTATGTGATAAGCGAGTTAAAGAAAGCGTGTCGCAAAGAAAACCATAAGTGAAAATCAAACGCGAGTAGTTTTTGCGCATTTAATAGGTATCTACTCTTGTGTATATATCAATCCCTTGAAGTCGAATCGATAAATTGCAAAATGGAATTCAAAGCTATTCTATTAGGTCGTGATACTTACTGCCTGTCAACTACTTAGTACGAACTAATGTACCAATAGATCTGGAGGTTAGGAAACGGATTGTGAGCATCTGATTATATTTTTCGAATGGGTGAATTGAATTGAATTGATTTGGTGTATCTTGTAATAGAATCGGAGTAGAATTAAATATGATATTAAGCCATAACTAACAACCAATTATTTCCAAACAAGGCGGTTGCTTTCGCGTTTATGTTAAGGTTATCGCCGCGTTTTTTTGGAGGGGGGTGGTTATTTTGTTTGTTTGGATTGGTCTGGGTTTGGTCTGAGTCGGGGGAGGGGTAGATACAGGGAGAGAGCCTCAGAGGGAAGAAAGAGAGGGGGATAAAGCAAAAAGTAAGGTTAAAGGTAAAAGAAAGGGTATACGAAGGAAGACGGGTGGGTGGGTGTATTGGTATCCAATGCCTGTCCTCCCAATCCCGATGTGTACAGAGCACGGAGTACCTACATATCCAACGCCTTCATGCTCGCAACTCGTCCACCAGGTCGGCTCGTTTAACCTTGTTGGGTTTTCGTTCGCTGAGGTCGTTGTTGATACTACGTATGTAGTAAGTAAGTAGTAAGTAACCAGTAATCTTACCTACCACCCATTCTGAAGTTTTGTCTCCTCATTCGTGTCTTTCGACTTTCGAGTTTCGAGTTTCGACTCTGAACTGTAGATTAGACTAACCGAAGAAAAATAAGCATGAGTAACATCTACCTACCAATCTATTCTCTCCACTCCCCCTCATACCAAATACCGCGTTTCCACTCCCTACTTTCCAATTTCCAACTTGCAAAACGGTTTCTCAAAGGTTATCTGTATCCTATTCTCTTGCTTCCAATTATCGTTCTTGAAACATATATGCATACATGTACATTGCATATAGGTTAGAATACACGAAGTATCTACATCCTTACCCCTCTTTCTTCCCCCTGCCCTACCCGAAACTTATGGTTAACAATTCTCCGCCAAGATCTGATGCTGGCGAATTGATTCCTTGTTCGTATGCGGATAATCTAGTCATATCAAAATTCATCCATCCATCCATACAAACACAAAATAAACATAATATCCGTATACTCACCCCCCGTCTCTTATCCATCACACTACGCTCCAAGCCATGCAATCCGATTTACAGCTACATGATACGACATGAAATGAAATGACATAAAACCCTAGTCCATACCATGCCCCTCGCATAAGCAAATGCACATACCCATCCACTCAACGCGGCTATCGCGCTCTCTCCTCGTGGGGTTTTCGCGAGCATTTCGCGTTTAGTGTTCTGGGGTGAAATAGAGTGGCTTTGTGGAATCCCGGGGAGGGAGGCGTTCGGTAAATCATCATAGTGCAAGAATGTGTTTACTTGCTTGCTTGTGCAGTAGACCCTGTGTGTCGGACGAGCAAGTGTGAGTCAGAGGTTAGTTCGATTGAGAGACGGGATGGGGAAGAGAAAGGGAAGGGAAGATTTGATGCGAGGAATGGGTTTTTTGTGTGCGGCATTTCGAGATTTGGAGGAGGGGAAGGAAATTGTGGAGTTTGTGGAGGATGGGGTATAGTTTATAAAGAAAGGGGAGGGGACTGAGGTTGTTTTTTTGTTTTTTGTTTTTCCTTTCGTAACTTTTGTGTTTGTTTTTTGAATTGCGATTTGAGGTTACACACTCAATCGATTGATGTTGATGACGACGAGGGTTTTTTGTGATGAGATTGAGTGAGATTATATATATCGTTGAGTTGCGAGTAGTGGATTGAGATTTGTTTATTCATTCATTTGGAATCTATATTCAGCTCACTTCGACTTCTCAATCTCAATTGATCTTTTCAAATCTTTTAGTCTTCATTTGTATCCCGCTTCAAAATTTCATCAACGACGATATTTATCTATCAATATCAAGCAGGACTTGACTTCATACTCCCTCCAATCCCTTTCCCAAGCGATATGCGCAAGTTATGGCCACCACCAACCCAACAATCAACCGCCTCTGGCGATCCCAAAATATCATCACCAATATTCTCACCCACTTAGATACATCCTCCCAATGTTCCCTCCGCCTTGTATCCACTGAAATCTGCGGCCTGATAACCAGCGAGATCTTCATCCGAACCCGTAAAACCTTCACTCCCACCTCACTCACTCGACCTTCCCGTCTAGAAGCTCTCTCTCGGATCGGAAAATACATTCAACACCTGATATTCTACATGCCTCACTCCAATGCTACATTTCTTCCTCCTCTCTTGAACCCTATCACTGGTCAGGAGATCAACTTCCTGTATACACCACATACCAGCATGGCCCCTCACAACGAAAGGGCCTAATATCGACGTCCCAAGTATGGATGTCCTGAGCTAGGCGAGATATTGACTCAACAATATCCACCTCTCTTTCATGCCGCGACCAATATCCCCACATTCATTAAAGCGCTATCTTATCTACCCAACCTGCGCCATCTGACAATCTCATGTCCAGATCAAGATCCTTCGCAGAGGTATAGAAGGGATATTGTCGATTATGCACTTATAAGCCTACGCATTGCCATTGAGAGAGCACCGGTATTGAAGTTGGAGAAACTGTCCATCCACATCCATCCATCTGGACTGCAATACCTGCGTCATATGCCTGGTTTGGGTGTACCCCCATCTGCAGGACGACGATGGAGACAAATAAGAAAGCTCAGCATCACGATGGATTCATGGGACTTCCAGAGTTTACTGCCTGGTCGCGATCATTTGAAGATTTTGGATGATTACATTCGGAACTTTGCGCCGAGTTTGGAGAAAGTGAGTTTTGGATGGCATGGAAGGAAAGGTCCTTGTCCGTATTCTCTATTCAGTGATCCATTATTCGCGCCACCAAAAGAGACGATCAAGTTATTTGGAGAAGTGACATCCCCGATGTCGCCATTACCAGCTGCTCCTCCAAGACCACCAATGGTATTTCCCAAACTGCGATATATGCAAGTGAGGAATGCCACGATGTCGGAGCAGCAAGTCGCGGATTTCATTTATGAACATCGACACACGGTGAAAGAATTTGATTTTGAGAATACCACGTTGATAAATGGTGGCACTTGGGAGCGAGCATTGGCACCATTGACGTCGAGACATTGTCGAAGCAGTGATGAATGGTTGTCTCAACCGAGCGGATCTGATGTTAATAGTTTGCAATATCAGAGTGGTAGTGAATTGTATGATATTGAAGAGGCACCGGAGGTAATTGATACTTGCTCTGGCGTAACATTGCCTGGTATGAAGGAGTCATCGATAACAGGTACAAAGCTCAAGAGAAAGAGGTCGCATCATCGCAGACGGAGACGCAAGCATAGGCAAAAGGAAAATGAGAATGAGAAGAATGATGAAGACGATTCTGGTAAAGAGGTAAAACTAAAGATTTCGGCTCCAATACCGATTGCTTCGCCTCCAGTAGAGTTATTGCACCCAATGACTTTTGATCCCAATATACAAGGCGTTCAGCGTAACTTTGAAAAGGAGGATGCTCAACAGGAATTGATTGATGATCCTGATAAGAGGATAATGGCTTTGAAGAATGCAAGAGAAGCTGTGCTAAAGCAGCTTGGCAAAGAGTTCTGCAAGACTCAAGATAAAAAAGAACGGGTATTGACAGCCTGGCCCAAGCCTTTGCAACTAGGGGCCTCATGTTCGTCGCCAAAGAAGTCCAGAGGGTTTTTTGGTCATGAGAGTAGTACCGCATTGGTACCTTTGATGTTTAGTCGGTGTTAGCCAACAGGATGAGATTGGCATATTGTGGTTACTTTGACGATTTTATGTATGGATAATGAATTATGATTATGACTTTCAGAACTCATCTTCTCAATTGTGATCGCTGCTATCGAAATCACCCTGATTATGAACGACGGTAAAGGTGTACCTGGTATCGCATATTTTCCAAAGGAATTGGATATCGGAGAGTTTCGGGTAGTCTAAACCACTGAGAGTCCTCGGAGTGGACTTTAACCCAGTCAGGAACGCTCTCTTTCCCCTTGACTTTTGTGTCTCAATCAAAAAATGGTCAAGTAAAAACTTCATCGGATATTTCTTCTCTTCTGTACCGACTGTGGTTTCTGAATATGACCCTGGACTATCCACAACTAGAAGTAGGGACCCTTTTGGAAGAATTGACGTAATGTTGAGTAAGAAAGCAGTCGTTTTGCTAATTGATGCCGTGTATAACTCATTTAGGGTAAAGAATAAGGTAACAAGAACGGGCTTTTTGCCAGACAGATTACCAAGCTCAGCTTGACTCATTGCTAATACATCATGTTCCAGAAACTTTGTAGTGAAATCTTCAGGCTTAACAAGAGCCGAATTTGCTGCTTTAGCAGATGCGCTTGCATATTTGGATATTGGTGGCGGAGTTGTGATACCGGTGTGAAGTTTTTTGACAACATTTGCCCAGGATGCTGTATCGACAAGTAGTAATTCGATGCTATCGTTTGCATCAGATAAAGTAAGGGAAGCCATTGCATCATCCGCGGTTGGTGGAGTCGCTCCCGTGTCTGAAGTTTCAAATCCATGCTTTAAGAAGCCTCCGAATGCAACAACTTCGGCTGCGCCCCCGCCGATGGATATAACTCGTGCTGTTGACTTAGAAGGAGCTGTGGATGGAGCAGCGTCGGTCGTGGCCTCAGAGTCAACTTTCATTTGAGCGCTCTTATCACGTGGCAGTATTTCTCCAAAATGTTCTTGAAGGTCCAAAAGAATTGAAGCATAGCATAATGACCTGCTGGGTGACCATCTTGCAGAATAAACATCGAGATATTCGTCGTTTCCGAATGCACGACTGAAATCTCTATCATATAAAGCTCCTTTGACCGTCCTGCAAAAGCTGTTGAAAATTATCAGAATCGATAACACCTGAATATGCGTCTCTGAAAACATTCAACAAGAGCTTGTTGCAACTTCACAGGAAGAAGAGATTCTTTAGGTAGATCTTCTCCTCTTCTTGGTTTGCCTTTCTTGGTTTTGGTTCGGCTTTTTTTTGTGAATCCTGGACCTTTCCATCCGGGTCGCCCAGGAAGGTCTTTACCAACAACTTTTCCATAGTCTTTGCCGAATTTTCCGTTTTTAACCCATGATGAGAGATGATGTTCAAAGTTATTTTTCTTTTGCGTAATACGAAGTGTTATATGTTATCGATCAGTTTGCTCAGTTGAGAAGAAATCTTCTGCGGTGCGAGATTCTCTTCGCTTGAGAAATTTCAAACTAGCGCCATATCATAGGTACCCCCAGAATTTATTTGCGATTCAAAAATGACTGATTATATTCGAAAAGACCATTCACTATCACTAGATAAGGATCCCATTGACATTGATAAACAAATAGTTCTTGGGCTTGGCGGAGGTTGAAAAATGATTCTTTTGGCTAATCACTTTTCCGTGTCGACTGACTTCTTCTTCGTCGTCAGGAAACCATAAGAATTGTCCCCGGTGAGCCGTTTACCTTCACGTAACCCTATTAACCATCTTTCAAAGTTTTGATTCAGGGTCGACAATGAAATAGCCACCAGGACTATTTAATAAGTACAGATTTATTGTTATTCTGTTAACATTTTCAAATATTCAAGGTTGAAGTGATGAATGATTAACAACCAAGTACTTATCATGGTAAATTGAGATATCCCTAGTCCGGTAGTGTTGATCCTGTGAGCTAAAACTACGTACCAATTGATCCTTCATTCTCCAAACTTTAATTCCACTCTCTAAAGATCCACCCACATCCTTCCTCATATGACCTCGATGATAATTATATAGACACTGCCAGTATGCCTGGCCTCGTTCGTAAACTTCTTATCTTTGCCGCCATCGATGGGTTGATTTTGCAACCAACAGCGCCAAAAGGCCAACGCCCCGCCCCCGCAACGAAGATCACATACAAAGATAAGCATATCGGGCAAGTATTGAGTGATTCACGGGATGTGGAGGGGTCACCTGCTAAAAGCTTCGAGGCATTTGGTATTGTCGGTATGTGTTCGCGATATTGAGCGTGTGTATATGTCTAATCATCTCTAGGTCCTCTTGACGGTTTCCAAAACCTCCTTCCTGATATCAATTACGAAAAGAGAGCAAGTCGCACAAATACAAGGGAAACCTATATATGTTATTACTGAAGTGGCTTTAACCCCATTAAGTTCCAAGAACGAGGCAGAGATCTCGATTGACAGTACGAAAGCGGGGTTATTGAAGAGTACTACTGAGGGGCAGCATGGCTTGGACGAGAGTGATAGCGAGGATGATGTCGTTAGTGACGAAGTGGAGGACGATACAGCCGTAGAAGCACACAAAAGAACGAGCAGCGTGGCTGAGGATGTGATCTCGAAGAAGGGGGGATATGGAAGATTTGCACAAAAATGGTTCTCGAAGAAAGGATGGGCTGTGGACCAGAAGAAGAACCTGGGAATGAGCGTTGAGCCGTATTCTACAGTAGAGCAAGATGCCAAGGCCACAGGTGTATCAGCTACAATTTCGGAAGCCGCTGAAGGGAAACCTGATATCTCAATTCACCATAAGGGCAAGGACACTGAGGTGGTTGAAACTCCTGAAAATATTAGCGACATCGCGGAGAGCATGCTGCCAAAATTACTACGAACATCACAGATATTGTTTGGGGCCTCTAGGAGTTACTATTTCTCTTATGACCACGATATCACAAGAAGTTTGGCAAATAAGAGGAATACAAACTCTGAATTACCATTGCATAAGGAAGTTGATCCACTCTTCTTCTGGAATCGACATCTTGTGTTACCATTTATTGATGCTGGCCAGTCTTCTCTTGCCTTGCCTCTTATGCAGGGCTTTGTAGGACAGCGTGCATTTTCGATGGATAGCAATCCACCAAACCCTGTTGTAGGTTCAGACACTGGGAAGACTTCCATGGAGATGAATGATATTACAACAAGTAGTTCAGATGAACAAATTTTCACAGCACGTGCTGGTACAGAAAAGTCATATTTATTGACATTAATATCTAGAAGGTCAGTCAAACGTGCCGGGCTTAGATATTTACGTCGAGGTGTGGATGAGGACGGCAATACCGCCAATGGTGTGGAAACAGAGCAAATCTTATCGGATTCTGTTTGGGGTTCTTCGAGTAAGATATATTCGTTCGTCCAGATACGTGGCAGTATTCCCATCTTCTTCTCCCAGTCACCTTACTCTTTTAAGCCTGTGCCTCAAGTTCACCACTCTACCGAAACAAATTATGATGCTTTCAAGAAGCATTTTGATAATATAAGTGATCGCTACGGGGCCATTCAAGTGGCTTCCTTGGTAGAGAAACATGGAAACGAGGCAATAGTTGGCGGAGAGTACGAGAAATTGATGACTCTTCTTAACGTTTCCCGAGCTAGCGAGCTTAAAAAATCCATTGGATTTGAATGGTTTGATTTCCATGCTATTTGCAAAGGCATGAAGTTTGAGAATGTTAGCCTGCTCATGGAAATACTGGGCAAGAAGCTTGACTCGTTCTCGAACACTGTAGAAGTCGATGGGAAACTTGTATCGAAACAGAATGGCGTTTTAAGGACTAACTGTATGGATTGTCTGGATCGAACAAATGTTGTTCAAAGTGCAGTAGCAAAGCGAGCCCTTGAAATACAGTTAAAGAATGAGGGGCTAGATATCACTCTACAAGTCGATCAAACCCAGCAATGGTTTAACACTTTGTGGGCCGACAATGGTGACGCCATTTCTAAGCAATATGCCTCTACAGCAGCATTGAAGGGAGACTTCACTCGTACCAGAAAGCGGGATTACAAGGGAGCTATCACAGATATGGGGCTTTCTATCTCCAGATTTTACAGCGGGTACGTCAAACTTTGAATTAAAAACTTAAGATGCTAATTGATTTTTAGTATTGTGAATGACTACTTCAGTCAAGCCGCCATTGATTTCTTGCTAGGAAATGTGAGCTATCTTGTGTTCGAAGATTTCGAGGCGAATATGATGAGTGGTGATCCTGGCGTTTCAATGCAAAAAATGAGGCAACAAGCTATCGACGTTTCTCAGAAACTCGTCGTTGCTGACGATCGTGAAGAATTTATTGGAGGATGGACATTTCTCACTCCGCAAGTACCAGATACGATCAAATCCAGTCCTTTTGAGGAATCTGTCCTCCTATTGACAGATGCGGCATTGTATATGTGCCACTTTGATTGGAATATCGAGAAAGTATCATCTTTCGTGAGAGTGGACTTAAACCAGGTGACCGGTATCAAGTTTGGAACATACATCACGAGTACTTTGTCACAAGCTCAGGCTGATGAGAAGAGAAATGTGGGCTTTGTAATCACTTATAAAGCTGGTTCAAACGATATTATTCGTGTGAACACGAGATCTATGGCTACGGAATTTCCTTCTTCGAAACTATCCCTTGAAGAGAAAACATCCACGTCCACATCCACATCTACTACCAACTCTGTCGTTGCCCCAATTGCCGCCGGGTTTGCAAACCTAATCTCAGGTCTACAAAATCAAAGTATAGCGGAACCTAAAGATGTTGTGAAGGTTCTCGCATTCAAGGCTCTGCCCTCCAGATCTGCGGTATCAGATGAGGGAGTTAGTGAGGCCGAGCAAGTGAAGAGTGTCTGTGGAGAGATTAGAAGAATGGTTGAGATTGGAAGTATAAGAGAGACTGGAGAGGAGAGAAAGGATATTGTAGAGGAGGGTACTATCATTAGTTTGGCCGAGGCCAAGAAAAGCACGGGACTATTCGATGTGTTGGGACATCAGGTGAAGAAACTGGTTTGGGCTTAATGAAAGTGTATCGATACTCATGTTAGTAATGTTGAGAGCAACGGAGACATATTTTTTAAAGGATTTACAGATGGAATTTTTGGGAATTGGCAGGGAGGTTAGCGATTGACCAGAATGGGGCTGTGGAATAAAATTCCACATTGAGGCTTCAAACCCATTAACTTCAATAGAAGTGGATGTGTAGGTAGACCCGAGTATGTTTTATTGGCCAGATAAGTAATTTAATGGGGACTCTGTACATGATGCAAACGAAAATACTAGATATCCATGAGTTGAAGCATTTTTGAGAAAAGACTCGCTCTGATACAACCCCCAAGAAGCTTTACGTCTCATCAACGACATCTTCACTCACGATATTGAGATACCAAGACAGCTGTTCTATAGAAAATTGGGTCTACAGCAATGATTTCCCAAGAGCTAATCAAATTAGCATTAGTACCGGGCCCAGAGCCCCCGATGGGAAATGTTGAACCCCACTACGGGAGCTCCCACCACACATCAAAAATCAGAATATTCTTTCCATCCCTCTGACCATCCCTCGTCTCTCTCTCTCTTACTCTTCTGTTCATTTCGAACTTCCAATAAAGCAGCCATTGAGGAACTCTTAGATCTCAGTTGCACAAGTACCTTTGAAAGACCATAATCTCTGTTAGCACGCATTTCCATTGCTTCACAGGAATTATGGCACAAGCTGGGGACCGAAGTTTTGGTGATCACGACCCCACCATAGCTACACACGAGGGACAGCTTGATGGGAAAAGTCTGAATGCAAATGAAGTTTACGCCGATGAATCTGGGAGGGCATATGATGATGAGGAAGTCAACATCGAGAGAATTGAGAAGGTTTATAGGTAAGGATAAACTACAACTTCCAAAACTATGACAAGTTTGTAGGTTATATATCCTGACATCATATTGTAGGAAAATCGATCGCCGCATTATTCCAGGTGATTCATACAACACTCTTTTTGCAAACAGCAACTAATGCATATACAGCATTCTGGGTTTTGTATTTCCTCTGTTCCGCTATCAGATCCAATGTTGGTCTTGCTCAAACTATGAATGCATCAGCTGGCCATGATCTCGCCCAAGTCTTGAACTTGACAGCCAAACAAACTTCCACGGCTCTAGCTTTATTCTATGTTGCCTATGTCGTCTTCGACTTACCTTCAAACTTGATCATGACAAAACTGAGTCCAAGAGTTTGGATGAGCCGTATTGTTCTCGCGGTTGGTATTATTGGAGCTTGTTTTGCGGCTGTGAAAGCGGCTTGGAGTTTGATGCGAGTTGATTCCTTCTATCACGTCTGATTTCATTGCTAATACTGTTTAGGCTCCTTCGTTTCCTTCTTGGCGTAGTTACTGCGGGAATGTGGCCAGGAATGGCTTATTACCTTACGCTGTTCTATCCACCCTCAAGAACTGGCAAGCGTATTGGCATGTACTTCACTGCATCTCAGCTTTCCGCTGCTGTTGTAGGTCTTGTTTCCGCCGGTTTCCAGAAAATGGATGGGACCAGTGGGCTTGTTGGTTTTCAATGGATGTTCTTGTTGTATGGACTTTGTGGCATTGTGCTTGGTATCTCGCTTCTTTGGTGGTTGCCAGATCGTCCCCTTCCCCCTGGAGAAGAACGAGTCCCCACAGGTCTCGCAAGATGGCTTCCTTCTACTCCACCGGTATTGACGGGCGAGGATGCCGAGATTCATTATCAGGACCTGAGAAGAGTTTATCATCCAAGGTCATGGGGCTGGAAAGATCTTGCTTATGTTTTGATTGACTGGCGACTTTGGCCTCTTACTCTGATGTACTTCGGTGTTGTTGGCGTGGGTATTGGAACGCAACTCTACGCTACCGTCATTATACAAGGAATTGACTCCTCGTTCTCGGGTATAACTCTTAGCTTGCTCACTGCGCCCATTTGGATCGTAAGTAAAATGCACCAAAGTGATGATATAGGACTCGAAGCTGACAAATGATAGATGGATCTCATTGCAATTCTTATGGTCACTCCAATCTCCGATCGTTTCCACAAGTACCGAGCTTTCTTCTTCTCCGCCGCAGTACTCATTCAAATTGCCGGTCTACTTACCACCACCTTTGCCCCTGTCTCTCACCCCTGGGCACGCTACGGTGGTCTCCTTATGGTCGGATATGGACTTGGTCCCACAGTCCCCATCTGCATGACATGGACCAATGAGATCTTTCAACATCGCCACGGAGAAGTAGGCGTTGCCGCCGCATCAGCTCTTGTGTCCGGTCTTGGCAATCTCGGCAGTATCACAACTACCTACGCACTCTATACCGGATGGCCCGAGGATGCCAAAGCAGGACCTCATCGCTACCGCAAGAGTAATCTCGTTATGATTGGTATTCTCTGTTTGAGTATCCTAAGCAGCGTCATTATGACCGTCCTCCTCAAGATTTTCGGCAATCCACGCAGTACCAAGATTCAAAGCAGCGGAAGCTCCGCCAGCGACGAATTCCAAGATGGTGCTGCCAGGCGCGAGCAGCAACAGCGTGGGTTTGCGAAGATGTGGGGGAGAAAATAGTTTCGCCCGCTCTGTTCTACTAGCATCCAATATCCCTATTTTGGGATAGGAAGAGATCTTCAACAGTACAAGTTATGCTAGACTATTCTACCCCCGCATCGGTAGCTCAACCTTCCATCTCTACCACTCACACTCTACCTCGACCAGCCTCGCCTCCACTTTTCACACTCTTACACCACCCCCTCCAGCGCATCAACGCATCAACGCACCTTCCATCTCTCTCCTTCCTTCCCACAAGGAGCATCTACTCTACCTAAATCTCCGATTTCCAATTTCCTTTCCTAATCTTTTCCATCTTTAAATCATCTCATCAGAATTTTGTCTTTTTTGCCTTTCATCTTTTGTCTCTTGTTTCAGCGAATGATACCCCATTTCACAGCGTATGTTACGCTCATCATCTCGAATTTCGAACAATGGAAGTGCCGCTGCGCCACCATTGGGATAGGCGTATCGGGCTGGATTGACAGATGTACATACCGCGACAATGTTTTGCGCTATCGTGTGTTGTCGTCTCGTGGGAATTCCTGTGTTTTTTTTGTTTTCTGTGTTTTTGTTTATGTATTTTGGTAGATGCAGATTTGGACGATATTAGAGGGATGAGGGGATGTTTTATCTATCTGAATTTTTTAGAGAAAGAGAAAAAGAAGTTTTTAGAGAAGCTTCCATTTTATATTCATTCAAGATGAAGATACGAGGATATAGGTACAATACTATTAGAACGTATGTTATCCTTGAATAAATGCCCAATTGAACACTTCTTTTGATTCATATTTGCAATGAATGGTTTTGTGAATTATTCCTCTTCATTTCACTTTACTTCACATGACCTTACCGAAGCGGACTGGATAGCATCATGACCAAGTCGTTCTCCTCCAGACTTGAGTTACTGCCCTACTGTCCAACATTATCAAGTGCAGCGAGAGAGATGTTCAATGTGAATATTGAGTACGCTCATCTCTCACATATACAGAGACAACTTTGACAGTCGAAGAATGTACAACCAAGGCCACAGCAACCCGGGATATCTACGAAGAAGTGTTTTCATATTATTGGATTGTCACGGTATCATGTTGTTGAAAGTATTAACCATACTATGCATACGTATACGTATACGCCTGCATAATCACCTATCCAAGTATAATGCATCCGCCGCACCACCGATATCCTTCCCAAAAGCTACCTAGCAAGGGGGAGTAAAACTATAGGTACAACGCCAGCCAACCCAGTACGCTCTCACCGAACCGAACCGTAGCCGAACGCCATGCCGAATAGTTCATCACGTCATCCATCCCATGTTCCTACAGATAGCCGACCAAAAAACCCACAAGTACAGACAAGAAGCAGAAGAAAGCGAAACATACAGATGTGGTATTTTGATCACAAAGAAAAGAGGAGTGAAAAGAAAGAAAATCAAAAGCCGTTGCCATCGACTTGTCCAGTACGCCAGCCAATCTGCTTGCTAAACAAAAAATGCAAAGAGGTGTGAAAGAAATAGTTGATCAACAGTCAATATCCATCGAAGCAGCCATATCTTCACTAACACCACGTATAGGTGCTTTGTAATTCTGATCATCGAATTCATCGTCAGCTTCATCATCATAGCCGTCGTAGTATTCCTCTTCAGGGTCTACTTGGCCGTCCTCATCCCACATGTTGACATCAGTATCATCGTCGCCATTTTGATCAATCATAAGATTATCGGCACGATCACCTAGCCAATATCTAGCCCGTTTGTTTGCACCGGCGTCGTTATACTCGGCTTCTCGGCCTGTAATGCCCTGACCTTGACTTGGACTGTGGCTCATGACTGGAACAGCTCGAACATAGAAATACGCGACTCTCTTTTTCTCTTTGTTGAAGAAGAAGTAGTTGAGGCTCCAAATAGATCCCAATTCACCGTCAAACGGCTCATCAGGAGGGGCCCAAGAATAGACTGTACAGTCCTTGAGAGTCATCTCCTTATCAATCAAAGCCCACATCTGTGGACACCAGGCTTGACTTGTAGCACCAGCAGATGAGGTTGTCTTATATGATGTCTGCGATGGGACATGAAGCGTCATACCCGAACTCGGTCTAAGATTATAAAGTGTCGAATCAATGGTATTGATAACAGTCTTCAAACTTCGTTCTTTGTGGAAATCGGCAGGTCTGAGATTGTGCGAGAAGTCGTAGTCAGGATGACTTGCGTTAAGTGTTGCAATGAGATACGCGAAAGTTCGACGACTCGATACCTGGCTCAAGGGTCCAAAAGGACTTGAACGTGAGAGATTTACGCCGGCTTCGGTGGGATCAAGAGGAGGCGATACGGAGGCCGATAGTTTGAGTAGAGATTCATATTGAGATTCTAGTGAGTTCTCAATATTTTTGTAAAGTTTCTTGTCGGAGCCAGCAGCTTTGGTTGTATAGAGATCACAACCACCAATGACGTGGCAATCGGGTGTGTTGAAATTCAACGCACTGGTGATATTGTCGAAGTCGCGTAAAGGGAGGAACTTCATCTTTGCTGAGATGAGGATTGAAATTGATTTAGATAAGTTCTTATCGTGGATAGTGGTGAAGGATGGTTGAAGAAGAGGCGGAACGACGACTCGCGCGCTTTGAAGAAAGTGAGAAGTATGTGGCTACGGAGCCCGAGTATTCTGTGGAGATAAACAACCTTTCGGATGATTCTTCAGACTCGTTGAACTGAAAACCAGGTACTTAAAACCTCATGTAATGAATTTTGGTGACGGTGTGTTGTGTAGTATGAATGTGTTGTTAATGGTGTTGTTTAGAGTAGTGTTTAGGGGTGAAGTATGGACCAAACGTGTCGCTCTTTGTTCCGTTATCGGTGTGTTTGTAGGACCTGCGTGAACTAAGAAAGCAAGATTGATACTTCCTGCGCTGGCTGCGGAGGTAATATCAAGATGTTCTTTAGCTAGACTTTATGTCTAGCAGGTAATGGACATTTTAAATGTGATAATGTAAGTATTGTTGAGGTGCGTAGTAATGGGATAGACGGTGTGTGGTTGTTGATACCCGAAGAAGATTCGGGGGGGATGGGGTGAGCCGGATGATGATGTGGAGACACAAGTTGATAACCTTGATTGTGACCGGAACGACTGATAAGCTAGTCTCAATGTGTATTAGCTTGATGGATAAACGATGTCGCACAAAGTGGATCATTAAGTTTGATCTGGTCTGGGATTCTGGGGGAGATCAATATCTTACCCTCTGTACCTTTATTATTACCCAACAACCAATAAATGATTCTCGTGCGTGAAGAATAGACTGATATCAATTCCGGAAGCTGGTTACAGATTCAACGGTTTTCAAAGTATCGTGAATCATGTTTGGGTGACGGTCAATTTAAGGGTCATCTTCTCAAATCTGCATTGAAGAATCAAGCACGTTTGCAGCCTTCACTTCGTAAAGGGGTTTTACCTGATGACATATAATATCACGTAATCAAGAATTTGCCTCTCGGAGAACTCGGTCACATGTCGAGCATTCTTCAGGAATTTCGACTCTCTGCATGTTAGTAACAAACAGCATGGTCAATCTGTGAGACATGAATGGCTACATGAGTAGTATCATGGTGAGCATGGGTGACGACCTGGCTTACGAGCCAAGTAGTAGTGCAGCTCAAGTGCAATAGACAAGCTCGAGACAAGTCGAGAGGAAAAGCGGAATAATGCCAAGCAAGAGTCACTACAATTAACATTCAGAGGGGTCAAAACTTAGAGGTAATCCAATAACTCGGCGCATTTAATTCCACGCTCAACTTACACAAACGCCATTTCGTAGTTCATACCTAACTCATGATTCCTCCTGGGTATCTTACCATCCATTAAACACCCTAAGAAGAACGCCAGTACCATTCACATGAATTCCCAACTCCAGGTCGGCAGTTGTAAAAGGGGTATTAAGCCAGACCGATCTCCCGAAGTCCGCTTATCACCTCTTCTTGGGCCTAGAGAGAGGAACCATCACCTAGTTAGCAAACAAACCCATCACTAGAAATCATGCACAACGCTTGAAATTGCTTGAAAGTGGTATATGATATTTTCGCGCCAGACTCCATCCACCCATATATTTCTGTAATACATGTGTAAAAGCACCGATTCACATAAGCTTGGTAATTTCTTCGTCGACCTGGAATTGCGGAATTTCAATCAGCATGAAAGAAATTCGAGTTTGAATGATGTTGTCCCTCAAGAGGTTGTAAAATGAAAGAATACCCAGAATAACTACTACGACCTAAATTGATGTTCACCACTCACCTCCGTATCTTCAATTGAGTCTTGCGCTGATATGACCCTAAGCACGTTCTTCTTACTACTCTCTTGCATTTCGCCCGCCAGTAATAACTCATCCAATATGAAATATGCTTTTTGAAAGTTAAAAATAATATCCTGACTCCATATTAGTATATATGCCACGTTCCATCTTGAGACGTAAGGTTTACCAGCTCGCAGACATTTCCGTAGTACTTGTCCATCTGCTCAACATAGCGGTGAACAATTTCCAGAGTTATGAGTTCGTTATCGGTCGAAGCACAACCTGCGATGAAGAAGAGAGAAGCGTATCGTCGATAAACTATCTTTGAATCTGCCATTGATGTAATCAGCATGAAGCTCTAGATATGGTTTTGTAGAACCACTCTGACCTTTGTACTCTAAGAAATTGCACATTCTCGTTCTACGTGCCAGCACAAGTTGAGAGACATCTTTGATGATCTTCGCCTTCTCTTTTGGCGATAATGTTGTAAACCATTTTGCGAGTCTCTGTGGACAGTTAGAGTATGTTTCGAGCTGCTTCTCATCCAGAGAAAGGAGAAGTACATACAACTTTACCCTGCCGCGATAACAGGATGAGATAGCTACGTGATGTTAGCTTGATTCAAATATCTTCATATCATCTTTTCAAACAATTACTTACTGAATGGCCATGATTATAATTGTTTTTCGAGAAGATTGATATCTCAGCCTTGAGGGTGTCGTGTCTGGGCAAAAGGAGGAGCCTTGTTAATTGTTTGCAGGGGTGCAAGTAAAGTTCGGGGAATCTCCGCGCTTGCAACGGCTTACAAAGAATGACGGAGGGGCAGATAAGTGAAGGATTAGTGAGCAAGTACCGACAAACACTTGTGACAGTATTGATAGAATAATATAATTTTTCCTTTTTATCCTTTATTATCTCGTACATTTCTCTTCGGTCCTATTCACTCTTTTCCCTAAACCCTTAGATTTCTTTTCCTTATATTACAATATATTATATTCCGTGCGATTAGAATTGTATTATATCTGTGTTCTTCTCACTCAATCCAGAGGAATTCGCATCCCACTTTCCCGTCAAATTCGATATAATCAATCATGACTAGATTGATACTTTCCACGTCGTACGTTTTTCTCGACCCTTCTCTCAAAAAAGCAGTTGACTGACTGAGTCTTCAGAAATATTATGGTCGGAGGTCCTTCCATTATTAGAAAACCCGGCGCGGACCGGTCAAATCTTGAACTCACAAATTCCCTCCGGAGCAATTTTCTAGCTGCGCAGCAAGACTATTCACCCACACCTTCATATGCGAATGGAGTCAATGGACACGATGAATCAGATGAAGAGAATAGATCACCGAGCCGTCCGCCAGTTTCCATTTGGACAACTAGACAAGACAATGACTTTTATATCCCCACCATAGACTGGTCTCTATCTGGGCTCGCAGAAGAGCCCGAGAATTATGAAATTACTGTTAAATTGTTCTACATGGCCAATACGGATGTGAAGTCAAGGTCAAAACATACAAAAGATGCTCTAAATTTGGTAATGAAAGAATTGGGTGTTGAGTCAATTGATCTCCTAATCGTTTCATTTCCTGGAATGTCCTTTGACGGCGACTGCGAATGGGAAGCAGACAAGAAGAACTCGGAACAAGGAAATGAAGCCGAAGAACTTGGGACCTGGCCTATATTGGAAGAACTATATGAGCAAGGAATTGTAAAGAAATTAGGGTTGGCCGAATTTGGCACAGCGAAACTTGCTAAGTTTCTAGGGAACGTCAGAGTACGACCACAAGTCGATCAGATAAATGTGAAAGATTGTTGCAGAGTTCCACAGCCTTTGCTCAAGATCGCCAAACAAGAGAATATCGAACTTTATACTCACAATGATTGCACCGATATATTGCCTAGTGGAACATTGCGGGAGCTTTTGGGACAAGGAGTCAGAGGCGCTGGTGTGCTGTCAGAATCTAAGAGGGGAATTGATGGTATGAAAGGTGACTTGAAGCCGGAATGGGTGGTCAAATATACCGCAATTGTCCGTGATCGTGGCGTGATAGAAAATAAGGGATATTTCGCTTCGGCAGAATTGAGAGAGTGAACATCAAAAGTACAACGGGGGGTTTGAATTTTGGCGCAATGGCGAATTGCGGGTTTCTGCTCCAATAGCGTGTTGGAAATAACGGGAACAACTTGGAATAACAAGATTACCTGGTGGACAAATTGTAGTGTTTGGATAGCTGATGGATACGAAGACAAGCACATGGATAGAGATCAAGAAATTCTAATACAAATATTGGATATATTATGGAATCAAAAGTAGATTGTAAATTTTCAACCTAACATACTCCTTTTTCTCCCTCTCATTCTCACATCCTCTAACTTTTTCAAAACCACTTGTGCTCCTTTATAACTTGTTCCATACGCATTCAAGACCTCTCTGAACAACCCCTCGGCCCTTGGATGAGTACTTCCAAAGGCTCTCTCTAACACATATAAGTCGACCGCTCGATCCTCATCTGCTGTAGTCTGGCTCGCCAATCCAAAATCAATTATAACAATCTCCCCTTCTAATTCCTTCCCATTGTTTATCTCCTCCCCTTCAACTTGTATTGGCCGCAACATCAAATTACTCGTCGTCAGATCTCCATGCACAACCCCGACCCCATGCATCCTTCCCACGGCCCGTCCAATTCTCCTCATAAGGTCCACCGCATCTTCAGTCCCCTCTTCCTCCCCAGTAACCTCCTTATTCCCTTCCTTCTGCTTCCTCCGTTCCAGCCACTCATTCAATCTAATCCTCACCACCTCCCCCTCAATCCACTCGACCATTATACATCCCCTTCCCTCATCCACCGCATATACAGCCGGCACAACCACGCCCTCCCTCCGACACTTGACCAACACCCTCGCTTCTGCCAATATCCTCGCTTTCGTCAGTCGCTGATCCAGAATCGGATGTCGATATGGTTTCGACGGGCGCCATTTTAGTGCGCAGGGCAGAGACGGCAGTAAGTATGTGGATTTGTAGAGGAGCGCTTCGGCACCTTGGGTGATGAGCGAGGGTGGGGTGGAAGAGGGGTATGTGAAGAGCTGGGGGAGAGACGGAGGCGGGGAGATTTCTGGGTTGGAAGTTTCCATGGTTGACGACGGTATGGTTTGTCTTTTTTATGATATTGAAATGGACTGGACTGGACTGGACCGAAGTGAAGTGAAGTGAAGTGAAGTGAAGTAAAGTAATCTGTGCCGATCTTAAAACTTTCCTACCAAAGTCGCAGAAGAATTGTCGTTGTGTATTAGTGGATTTGACTCAGAGATGTGGATTTTTCTCTACTGCAGGTCATGGTGCTTTACATGAATTTACTGTATGTACCTACCCCACGCGTGGTGAATTCATGGTTCAATTGGCCAACAATGGGACGAAATGTTGACAAAACTCTCCACTTCTTGATTTGTGTTGCATTGTCACATTTTCCTTTTTCTTATCGCATATCAATCATCAAAATCCAAATGAGGATGAGTGATGAGTGATGAATGATGATTGATGATTGACGACTGATCTTGATCAGATTACACACCTTTGACCTTTGACCTTGGACCTTTCCTCCCAGTTCCCTCCAGTTCCCTCCAGTTCCCAACAGAACTCACTCACTCACTTACATCGTCTCACACCACCACACAAGGATCCTTACCTAGGTTCTCTCCGTTAACTTGCAAAAATTCAAAGGCCGCATGTGATGATTCTGCAAGTACAAGGGTTCATTCTCCCACCATCCATTGGTTTTTGAATCGTTTTGATCGATTGGTTTCCATACATGTGCGGAAGTGAGTAAGTGGTACGGAGCGAAAAATACCACCTAGGCAAGGTACGCAGGACCAAGTATTCCTCTTTTCTTTTTGCCTCTCTTGATTATCCTAGATATCCGGCTAAGGGAGAGGTCACTTCATGATTCACCCATCTCATATCTATTCATCTCATTTCTGTTACCTCACCATCCTTCTTCTTCATCTCAACCTCTCTCTCAATCTAGATCGAATGCGACAATACTTATCTCAAAATTTGAATATGTGCACAACTCACTCTACCACCTTATTACCATCATCATCAGCCACCCCAGCAAAATGTCCCTCAACCCATTAATCCAATCCCTCCCACCAATGTCCCCCCTCCAATCTAGTCTGCCCACTTCCCTTCTCCTCACCTGCGCCGCGACCGCTGTTTCCCTTCCTCTTCTTGTCCAAACCCTCCTCACCCACCTCTCAGCCTACAATACCGCACCTCAAGACTTAACCACCTATCTCTCTGTGCTCGAATCCAGTGTTCAAGAAAACGCCTCTTACGATCATGATATCAGCAGAATCTCCAAGCTCGAAGATAAACTTCGATTAGCGGGCATGGTACGCGAAATCCAAAGATGCGGCGATGATTTAAGAGAGCTTTTGAATAAGATGGTTAGTAAAGAAGATCACAAGAGGTTAAAACTCGGATCTCGGATATTATGGGGAACGACCCGTCGGGATCTCGAAGAGCGAGTGCGTAAATTGGATCTATTGCGCATGCGTTTCCTCGTCGTGTATCTGGGAATGGTGGCTGCGAAAACGGAAGTCGTATTGAAGGAGAAAGAAAAGGAAAAAGAGAGAGAAAAGGAAGATGCGGATAAAACCTTCGGCTCTCCTATTCGGAGTAGGACGCTTCCGAGTAATTTGAGCGAGAATCTCAAACGTACACCGCCGCTAAGGAGAATCACGAGCAATGCTATTGGACATAATGAGGGTACCGGAAGTCCACAGAGGAGTGGATGGTTGGGAGTTGTGAGTGAGTTACAGAGTAGTCCATTGATGCACAAGAGGAGGGCATCAGTGGAACAAAGTTCTTCGATTGGAAGTCCGAGAAGTGAAAAGTTTGCTCATTTCCCTTAAGGGGACTGACTCGGGTTCTCAAGAATGACTGATTCAGTTATCTCAAAAGAGAATCACTGGATGTTTCACTTGGAATTCATTATTGATTGGGAAGACGGAGGAAGCCAGAGGCTTTGAGTATCGTTGCACATACATGATACATTACGAATCTAAATCGCTACACCAATGCCCTTGCGAGGGACAGTATGATTCGGGACACGACTTTGGACAATGCTTTTATGACGAAGTTTTACGAAATATACGGTAGATACAGTACTACGACTTCACGAAAATGACACGAAATGGAATGAAACGACAAACAGACGCAATCAGAAACAGAAAAAAGAACACAGAGCAGAAAATACGAACTTGCCTTTTTTATGAATACAATGAACGCATGCATCATCATGGACTTGAAGCAGCATTTAACGAAATCTACGAATGTTGGGGAGAGAAATGGAAAGGAGAGAAGATGTGGTAGAAATGGGGCTTGATGATGGGAAGGTTGGGAAGGCGAGGAATTGGGATGGGATGGATGGGATGGGACGGTGCGAACAGAATACTGTTCATTCTTCAGGATATACCCCTTTTTATGGATGCAGGTGGTCGGCGCATGTTATTTTTGTTTTGCTTTGCTTTGGAAATATTATGATGTGATATGATATGAAAGGGTAGTTGGCTTTAGGAATTAGATTCGAGGTCTTGGGTATTGAATATTGGATATTGGATATCGAGATTGGATGGAGGATAGAAGGGAGGCAGGATGATTGGATTTCTCAGGAGTTCTCTACCTAGGTAGCTAAAGTGAAGTTGAGATGGGCTTGTGATGGAAGCAGCTTACCTAGGCAGTAGGTAGTGTCAAATAAGGAAATCAGAGATTACAGCTTATTCAAAAACAAAAGATGAGATGAGATGAGATATGTCAATCATAGAATCAATATATACCCACATATGATACGATACATAAGCTTCAAGAAACAGAAATAGAAAAACACATATTCCTCAATTCGCATTTATCACACACACACAGAGTTCAAATGAGGTATGTATATAAGATCTTACATTTATTTCGCATAGCATTATCATACCATACCATACCTACTAGGTAGGTACCTACCCTCAGCTACCGACTCCTACTGATTGATACATTCACTCACAAGTAATCATCCAACAACCATCTATCCTATCTGAGATTTTCCATTTTCAATTCCCATTCATCACTTCATTCCAAGGCTTATTATTCATTCGCCTCAAACAAACACATGGTTTATAAATAAAACAAAATACATAAACCCTTTTTCTAAATCTCAAAAATCTCTCCCACGCCCTCCCCACCCGCACTCCTATTCTCCACGAGATCCAATCGCCAACCCTCCCAATTCTTCAACGCCCGCTTAACCTCCTTCACCCTCTCAATCCTCTTCATCGCCTCCTCCTGCTGTGCCTTCCTGAAAGCTTCCTCGTCGAATTCAAGGAATTCATCATCATCCAACAATTCATCATCTTCATCCGCTCCTGCATGTACATGTCCATGTCCTACCGGTGCCGTACCTCCCGTAATAGCATTAAAGCCACTCGTCAAATAATCCCCAATTCCCATTCCTTGTGGACCTCCACTCTTTCTCGCATGAGGACTTCCACTTCCACCTAAATCCACATCTGTGAATCTTGCGCTGGGACTCGTAAGTCCATCGTCCCCTTCACCCTGTAATTCGATTCTTCGATCTCTCCATACGCCTCTTCTCAATTCATGAACTTCCGCCTCCAATTCCCTGACTTTCTTTTCCAAGCGTTGTCTCTCTTCGTTTTCCAATTCATCAACCCCTTCATCATCGATGCCTTGCGCATCTCGTTTCTTCAATCTTTCCCTTTCTTCCTTGAGACGTGAATTCTCGTTCTCGACAGTAGCGAATCGAGCTCGGAGATCTGATGCTTCTTTTTCCACTCTTTCATGTTCTTTCTTCTGAGCTTGTGATCGGGCATCGTGCTCTTTGTGAAGCGTCGTAAGTGTAGATACTTTCTTTTCAAGTGCCTCTACCTTCCTCTGAAGTTCATCACTGTGTGCCTTGGCCTCCTCTGTTTCTCTTTCTAACGTGCGTAATTTGGTCTCTGCGGATATACGTTCGCTACCTTCCTTAACAGCCTTTTCAGTCGTTCGTTCAAGGTTCTTCTTCAGATCTCCCAATTCCCGTTGCGCATTTGCAGCCAACTTTTCACTCCTTGCCAATTTTTCCTCCAGAGCGGCGATCTGTTCTTTTTCCACAGATGATCCAGATGCGACACGTTCAAGCTGCGCTCTAAGATTAGAAATCTCAATTTCCATAGATTCGATCGTCGAGGATTTGGAACGAAGCTCGGCTTCCAACTCCGATGGTGCTGGCACCGATGTCGAAGGCGAAGATACATGTTTGCGGGTGGAAGAAACCTGAAGTTGTGTGTTTTGTCGTTGGAGCGCTGCGATTTCAGATTTCTGCGATATTCAATTAGCCCAGATTGAATCGTGCGCTGTGGTCCAGAGCTTACCAATTTCTCAATTTCCTCTGAAGTCCCGTTTTCAGTACCCTTTTCTCCTTTGGCAGATTCCCCCTCTGCCTCTCTTAAATCCTCCAATTCTTCCTCTGCCTTCTTCCACCTCTTCTCTGCATCTACCGCCTCTTTACTCAATTTTTTATTCTCCTTCTCCAAATCCTCGATTCTTAAAGCTTGCTTTCTATAAATATCCGGCGCCGTATCACCACTAGGACTAAAAGCAATTTCCGGTGAAAGGGGTCCCGAAGCCTGTCTAAAAGACGATGACCTCATCTTAGATTGTACCGATAAGGACGGCGATCTTCCATGTCTCGAAGCCGAATTGAGTTCCGCTACCTTCTCTTCCTCGTCCTTAGTCTCTGAAACTTCTACGGGCTTTTCCTCTTTCTTTTCATCCTCGACTGGTGTATCTTCTTGGGCAACTGGCGTTTCGGCGGCAGCCTCGAGTGGTGTTTCAGTCGAAGCTTCGGATGGTACTGCAGCAGTTGTCTCGTGGGTCTCCTCGCTCTTCGTTTCTTCACTCTTCGTCTCTTCGCCCTTCGCCTCCTCACTCTTCGAAGCTTCAACTACCGCGCCCGCCTTCTCTTCTTTCTTCCCCCCTGCCTTCTTCGCCTTTTTCTTTTTCATTTCCTCAACCTAAATGCCACTCATCAGTAAGTAATTATCCTCAGCATCTCCCCCGATCATCAACGCCCAATACATCTCTCTAACCCTCCCACTGCATCAACTCACTCCCTCATCCCTCACAACAAACAGAACAACATACCCGTTTCTTAGCCGCAGCCAGCTTTTCAGCCTTGGCCTTTTCCTCCGCGTCCGCCATGTTCAATTATTTCCGTATCGTGTCGAATTCCTCGTTACCCAATGATTAAGCTGCAGTTTCCGAATATCTTCACTCTTTGATCAAGTGCGCAGCGTCAATAACTATCAATGTGTAATGCTTAGTATGTCAAACCAAAGGTCCAATGTAAATTGGATGTGCGATATGTTCAGACCAGCTTGCAATATTGTCCCTCCGTAACCTTCACATGCCATGGATCACGCTAAGTTTAGCTCCCGCTTTACCGACAAGGATACCCAAATGAACCAACTGAAGATTGAGCGATACCTAGGTAGGCTCAGTAGGTAGATAGCGTATGCCCAGGTCGCCCTAGGCCTTGTTTCCAAGCTGTTTCCTTTATCAGTTGATCATCAATTTCCTATCTTATTATCATCTCCATCTCATTTGCCTTGTTTTCTGGTCATCATTCTTCGATTGTTTTGGTAGATTGGGATTCTCTTCTCCTATTTCCATTTGTATGGCTTTACAATTCTTATAATGCAATTAATACAATTGACGTTACACAACCATTTATCCAAATAACTATCTATTATCTATCTATCTATCATCCATCCATCACAATATCTTTGGGTACCACCAACATTCGCTCACAACCAACAATGACTTCCTCCTCTTCTCCCTCTCCCAATCCAAATCACAACCCCAATCTTTCCCTCCATTTAACAGATTTATCACTCACCCCCCTCATCTCAACTTCCTCCTCTTCCCACCCCTCCAACTCCAACTCCAACTCCAACTCCAACTCCCACGCCAAACCCCCTCAATTTCAATCCCTCACAACTTTAACATCCACCGCTCTCTCTGCATACAATGCCTCGCTGCATCTCAACCTCGGATCCCCGCAACGAATAATTGTTGAATCCGCCTCATCGGGTCCCATCCTTCTCCATTCCTTTATTTCTCCTACATCTTCTACCCCCCATTCCACCTCCAGTACTCGTCATCGCAGCCGATCTACACATACCAACGCACACGACACTCGAATGAATGGATCAGAAAACCTGAATGGGGTATCGAACATTCGGAGTTTAGAAATTCTATCTGCAGCCCGAGAGGAAATGCGACCGTTAAGTGGCACGACTGAAGTAAGCCATTCTGAGCAAGAGCGCCATGATGTAAGGGATGAGGGGGTCCAGGCTCCATTATTAGTGGGAACAATTGTAGCGAGAACTGCGGAGCATGTAGGGGAGGCGAGGAAAGCGGCACATAGAATTGAGATTATCGCGCATGGGTTTCAACGGGAGCTCATGAGAGATACAAAAGTGAAGAGGATGGGCGAGGATGAGAGCATGGCCGGAGAAGGTTGAGTCATTTGGAGAAGCGAAGTAAACGCCTTGGACGGATACAAAAGATTATTGAGCATACACTAGCAAGGGAAGGCTGCTTTCATAATGCATATCAGGAAAACAAAACCGTTTGGGTGGAGGTCAACATTCTTATAAAAGCAAGTTGGGAGTTGGTTAGATATTATGTAGATGCGAAAAGAGGGGTATCATAGGAGACTCTCATGAAGAGAAGGAGCTTGGGCCACAAGTAGCTCTGGAAAAGCCCAATGCAACACAGATACACATTGTAAACATTAATGGTTCGTTCATAAATCATTTGCTTATTTTCATAGTCTATTTGGCGAACTACACCTAGGACCTGCATTATTCATAAAATGCCCCAAAACCAATCGCGAAATTATTTCCAGAAATTTAGACAAGTTGCTTGAAAGCTCTGTTGAGAGGAGAGCGGATGTTTGGAACGTCCTTCCAGAAATCAACAGTGGCGACGGCGCGCTTGGAGATACCTTCTGGGGTGAACTCGAACTTCTAAAATGGGGGTTAGCACAATTCATTGATTCTAAATCTGTGTGAAGAATAGAACATACCTTGTAAACATCCTTGTAAGCACCGGAGGCACCAAATCTGTTGAGACCGAATTGCTCGTGGGTGTAACGTTCCCAGCCCATGGTTGTCATAACTTCTACGGACAAAGATGGGATACCGTCTGGCAAGACACTGAGTCTGTATTCTTGGGGTTGAGCATCGAAGACCTCGAAACAAGGGATAGAGACGACACGTGCGGTGAGGTTGTGCTTCTCCTTGAGGTACTTAACAGCATCAACACAGATACCGACCTCGGAACCGGTGGAAACAAGGGTGATGTCGGCCTTCTCAGCGTTGTGCACAACGTAACCACCCTTGATAGCGTTACCAATGGTGGAGTTCTCGAGTTGAGGAAGGTTTTGGCGGGAAAGGGCGATGATGGAAGGAGTGGTCTTAGAGGTCAAGGCAATGTAATAAGCTGCGCTGGTCTCGTTTCCATCAGCTGGACGCCAAACCATGCAGTTAGGCAGAGCACGGAAATGAGCCAAAGTCTCAATAGGTTGATGGGTTGGTCCATCCTCACCAAGACCAATAGAGTCGTGGGTAGCGACCCAGATAACGCGTTGTTGGGACAAAGCAGAGAGACGGATTGCACCAGCAGCGTATGAAACGAAGTTGAGGAAAGTTCCTCCGTATGGGATGACGGTTCCGTATGCAGCCAAACCGTTCATGACGGCACCCATGGCGTGCTCACGTACACCATATCTGATGTATCGTCCTGACCAGTCACCAAGACCGGTAGCAGGTGGTTGGAAATCAACAGCCTCCTTCCATCTGGTCAAGTTGGAGCCAGTCAAATCGGCTGAACCACCAACAAGTTCTGGGATAGCTTCGTGAATCTTTTGGAGGACGATCTCGGACAACTTTCTTGAAGCAACTGCATCATCTGATGGGGAGTATGTTGGGAGGTTCTTCTCCCATCCTTCTGGGAGCTCTCCAGTCAAGCGGCGCTTGAGATCGGCAGCCTCTGAGGAGTACTTTTCGGTGTACTTCTCGAGCAATTGGTTCCATTCTTGCTCCAAGGCGGCACCGTGGGACGCACGCTCGTGGCAGATGTCGTAAACTTCTTGTGGAACAACGAAAGATTGTTCAGGGTCGAAACCGAATTTCTCCTTAAGTTGCTTAATATCATCAGCCTTAAGAGGGGATCCGTGGACACCGTGGGTGCCTTGTTGCTTGGAACCGAAACCAATGATGGTTCTGAGCTTGATCATGGAAGGCTTGTCCTTGACGGCTTGGCACTTCTTGATAGCAGCCTCCATGGCTTCCAAATCGTTGTCACCGTCGGTGACAGTCTCGACGTGCCATCCATATGACTCAAATCTCTTTACGACATCTTCAGTGAAGGCAACATTGGTGTCACCATCAATGGAAATGTGGTTGTCATCGTAGATAGCAATGAGGTTGCCCAATTGCAAGTGACCAGCCATTGAAGCGGCTTCACTGGCAACACCCTCCATCAAACATCCATCACCGAGGAAACAGTATGTGTAGTTGTTGATAAGCTCAAATCCGGGCTTGTTGAACTCACCAGCTGCGTGGTGTTGTGCGATGGCAAGACCAACAGCGTTGGCAATACCTTGACCGAGAGGACCAGTGGTGACCTCAACACCATCGGTATCGGCGGATTCTGGGTGACCTGGAGTGTGACTATCTATCGACTGGAGAGGAAGCGAATTAGCTAAAAGCCAGGAATTTCAGATCTTTAGACTACTCACTCTGAAAGCTTTGATGTCATCCATGGACAACTTGTAACCGTAAAGGTGGAGAAGGGTATACTGGAGCATGCATGCGTGTCCGTTACTGGAATTTTCGGACAATTAGCTTTTGAATCTTAGATTTTGGTACCAGATTTCTTTGAGAACAATAGAAATGTGAGAGCCAAGGCAGGCTGCAACTAATTTTCTCAAGTAGTATGATTGTAGGCCTCCGGGTAAAGCTTTGTGTTTTCAAATGCAATGCAGTGAAGAAACATCTTGTCTCAAAGGGCATTGATGCGCAAAAGGCTCAATGATAGTAATAAATGGAAATGACTTACGAAAGAACAAATCTATCGCGGTTAACCCAGCTTGAGTTTTTTGGGTTGAAGTTCATGATCTTGTTGAAAAGAACGTGTGCAACTGGTGCCATTCCCCTAAATATCTCATCAGCAAATGTATCTTTTTGTGCCAACTTTGTAAAACTCACATAGGGGCTCCGGGATGACCGGAGTTAGATTTGAAGGTGGCATCGGCCTTGAAGAGAAGATGTCAGTACTTGTTCTGAAGGTGTTGACGTCGAGGTGTTCTCTCGAAAGAAGCTTCGAATTTCCGATCGCGGGGCAAATTCCCAAGGGACAGGGAAAGGGAAAAGTAGAGGCAACTTACAGCAAGAACACGAATAGTGTTGATAGCAAGCTTGTCAACGTCTGTGAAACCCATGATTGCTATTCTATGAAAACGAAAAAGAACTTTTAGGTATAATGAGGATGGTGGAATTCTTTGACCAAAGGTTGTTGAGAAAGAAGAGATGAGTGACAGAGAGGGAGAGAGTTGGAAAGAAGTGTAAAGTAGAAAGGAGGGGCGGACTCAAACGGTAATGAATGTATTTGGCTGGCGCTGTTTTTCTATGGTGGGGTGGAATTGGAATTTGCGTCACAGAAAACAGAATGCTCGGTGAAGGGGTCCACTTTATTGTGGTTTTGCGTGGAATGGGATGGCAATGGATGTGTGTTATGTGTGTTATTCAGCAACAGCAAACGCATATCCCGGTGGAACTGAGTAAGGAAATTATCGCAGACTGTGAGAAGCATCGACGGAGAAATTATTGACTTTTACTGTGGACTACAAAGGTAGGGATGCTCTTCATGTGGTTCATTCATGAAGAGTTTGTCGTGTTTGTTGGCTACTAGGTACTAGATATATAGGTAGACTTGACAGGATTGTATGGAAACCAATTGCATCGAAATCATTGAAATGGTTATGGGAGTGGCAAGAGAATGAGAATGGCAAGAGAACGGCGACGGAATGAGAATGGGAATAGCAACAGAATAGCAATACGATTCGGACCCATCTAGCTACGGAAAATGATCCCTCCCATCATTACAATACCCCCTCCCCCCCTCTCTCATCTGGCCATCACCAAAGATCCCCCATCACAAACTCCCACGGCGATAAAAGTCTACTTTGGCGGCCCTTTCCACCAGGCAGGGCAGGTAAGCTCCCGATGCATTTAGTCTAGATCTTATTTTTGCATGAACGATTAGATGTCAATACGTGATCCCGAAGATATTCTTAGCTACACCAGCAGGTGACTTGCCAATCTTGGGAGACTCCAAGATGAAAATATCATGATACTTACGTTTAACCAACGAGCCAACTCCCTTCATCGGTTTTAAGAAGGCATGATTCGAAGGGCCAAGACATCAAGCATCATTGGTTTGACCCGTTCCTGAATCCGTTTGCTAGGAACATTACTCCGGAAAGATACCAACAACCTACAAAACGTTACACCAACAGTTACCATCACTTACTTTCTACTCAGTCTCAACACTCGGGACATATAAGCCAACATTTAGAAGTGTGGTGCTTTGCTGTGCTTTGCTACCCCGAGTTGCAGAAGGTCCAGTGGAATGTTGATTGGTCTTTCAATCTCTTCTAGCCAAGCTAAGGTTAATCTACGGAAGTTGATGGGATAAATCGTATAAGTCCCATTTTTAATAAAACTTGCTGTTTTATAAAATTCCAATACTGCTTTTGTTAATTTTATTAGAGATTCAGTTATTTCTTTTAGATTTCGAATTTTGAATTTCTTTTATTTGAATTTTCAATTCTTATAATTTTAAAGTTTTTAAAGTTTTTAATAGATTCTAAATAAAGATAGAATAGTATTTCTAAAAAGAAAAGTATGAATTTTGATAAATTTGAGTGATTTTGTAAGGGTTAGAATAAATTTAGAATACTTTCATTATTTAGAGTTTATTATATAAATTTTCAATTAACGTAGTTTAACACCGAGTGGGCCATATCACCGAGTGGGCCATCATTTTTACATACAAAATTCGTCTGTGCATAACCGTGCACTTTCTTTATTTATAGACAGAATTCTCTAAAGATTGAAACTGGAAAATTTAATCATATAAATAATATGAAAATCTAATTATTTATTGAAAATTCAATTTATTATAATAGTTATTATAGAAATGTTTTTTTTTGTAACGAAAATCGTGACAATTTCTACTTATTTTTAGAAAATATAAGAAATTTTTATATCAAAAATAGATTTATAAAAAGCTAAATTCTCATTATTATTTTATATTAATTTTCTTTTAAAAAATAATGATTGATTATTAAAATACAAATATTAAAAAAGCGTTAATTTTGGTGTATTTTGAAGTGGCCCATTCGGTGATATGGCCCACTCGGTGTTAAACTACGTTAGTATAATGATATAATTAATCCAAACAATAAAAATGGGGAAAAGCTTGGTCGCTTTTTGATGTGTTTTACAATACTTATGTCGTCAACCTCCGTAATCCTTCCAAGGTTCTTATCGATAATGGTCCATCGAGCCTCGACTTCTCAGAACATCAAGATTTTCCCCATTCTTCCCATGTCACCTGGGATGAGTGTTGAACACGAGTATCTGCAACCACAAGCTGTATAATTGTCGAACTGGCGTGTGAAGATTGAGAATATCTTGGATTTTCGAAATATCCACCAGATCCGGTTACCAAATCTAGATTGTGATATTCAATCTTGATGGTCGCTTTTTCCCCCTCCACCACTAGCAAGTCTATCTTCACGAGCATTGGTATTTCCAAGGACCATTGGACCCTGAACTTTGAGAAAGTATGAGATCTCCAATCAAATGGACGAATTGAGCCTACGAGATTGATCACCTGGCATCATTTTGACCTCGCGGAGTTATCCATCTCGCGGAGTTATCAATTTCCTGCATGTCTCCAGCAAGCATATGCTGTGACATCTCTGCAGCCTACGGCTCAGATATCCGATTGGGAAGATCGTACAAGACAACCGAATCACGGTACAGCAAGTAGTAATACCCACGATTCTCCTCATTCATGTTGGAGTATCCATCAATACTTCATCCTTGGAACCATAGGCCACATGTATGGAGTAAATGAACATAGCCATAGCACAACATCATGATATAAATGTCCTCGAGACTTGAGATAGCATCTTGCAAACAAATGTGCGACGGTGTCTCATCTGATTGATCTTCCAAACCATGGCTTGCTTACTGTATCCCTTGGAAAATTCAGGATTCGTATGCGAATGCTATCAACGGCATTGCGTTTGCAGTTCTTGCACCACCAAACAAAGCTCGTTGTCCTATCTGCACCACCATCTTAAGTCCTAGCGAGGGTTCGGAGGTTCGCAATCGAAAAGTTTCGCTGGGATCAAGGTTTATCGCTTAGAACTCAGACATCATGCAAACGCGAGAGATTATTATCATTGGGTATAAAAAGTACATACAGGTGAAGCATATGATAGATGCGCATAGTAACATAAACTCCTCATGGCAGAGTATGCCTCCAAACCGACCAAGAGCCAGTCTTATCCGTCTTTTACAATCCAACAACCATGCTCCCAGTCGCCAACGCCGGAAATCACACCCGAATGAAACAATCACAACCTATTCCTTGGATTGCGATCCACTGTCCTCCTGATCAAAACAAAATGCAGAGACGTCGAAAAGTAGCGGATCCATACTTTCCACCTTGGATTCATCCCAGCCCCTGAGATTGGATTGCTCAAAATCTTTCGGTAAGCCCGATACCGACCGCTCGGGATCGGTCTTCCCTTTACGCATTCGATCCAATTCCGACTTGACGCCCGAATACTCCACTTGCAGTGACTCATATGAACGCGAAAGCTCACTGTGACGAACTTCAAGCTCCTCCAATCGTTGCTGGAGTTCACGCATGTGTTTCTCTTTCCTATCCCTGAAAGCTCGTTGAGAAGCCCGGTTTTGGGCTCGGCGACGCTGTGTAGATTCAGTATCATGTTCGCTCGGTAGATAGGTGAACCACTTACCGAATGCACGTGTGAAGCAACCACTTTGTCGTTTCCACCCTTTCTCCTTCGGCGATCATGATCCTCGTAAATACCTTCGATATCTAACTCCACTGGTATCAATCCCACCGGCACACCATTTGGTTGATATTGTATGGGAAATGATGGATAGGTCATATATGTGTTTCCTCCGTATACATGGTCGTTTCCATATACATGATCAAAAGTCTATGAAAACATGAGATTCTGGAGAGAAGTGATGGGTAGAGTCTGAACATACATTGCTGTTGAGTGGTGAGCTTGCTGAAGACTCGCTCGAGGTGTCATATAAATTCATGTCTCCGTGCATTAAATATGGATCGGTAGAACCGTCATGATGAAGAAAGTGGCCGTTTGCCATGTCGAAATCTGAGAAGTGTGGTAGTGATGCTGAGAGGGAGCACTGGATCTTTATGGGATGAAAAGGGGCTGAAGTCTGATTTGTATATTGCGAGGCTATGATGCTCAAATGATATCTGACAAGTATAATCGGAGGGGAGTCTCAGTAACTTTAAATCTTACATCTTCTCTCTTCAAGATTTAGTTCGGGCAAAGATATTCCACGCCGATTCCGAGTGGGGACCGAATATTGCAAAATGAACAAGGCCTATCACTGTCGCGGAATCAAACAATTCAAACTGACATACCGCTGTTAAACATAGACAATACCGCTTGAGGCAAGCGTCCTAACCAATCATAGACAGCAAAAGACTCAAAGGAAGCGGTAACCACTTTTCGCCGGGACATGGGATGGGTACAATACTTTGCATGGAAATTGCTAGGGATACATGACCTCTGCAATTAATCTCTGTCCACGACCCTGACCTCCACAACTCGCGGCCACCAGTCACCGATTGCAAATCCTTCTTGTATTTCATGTGGTAGGGTAGGGGTTCACAGCAAGGTTGCACTGCGTATTAAGGTTACGGACGGGCATGGCCTTGTGGGGGGCCTTTCCATCCAGTCACCACGCGGCTTGGGCAGCGCTTCTTCATTACCTAAACTTCCTCACCAAAGTTGGGAGTGCTTACTTTATGAGCAGTCAGTGAGACCCCCGTCGCTCGTCGTGCTGACATTACAATCTCATCGTCGGTAAAGATCGCTAGCTCGCGTTAGCGCATCGTATCCTGGATTCCTCGTTCTGCTTTATTGCTCTTTTCATCCTCGTGTCTCTCGTACTTTCCTTGCAGGCTGACTGCCAAGAACCGTTCCTCGGACTTACGCTGGTGTGTATATTATATTATTATATTTTCAAAAAAAATTGGTAGGTAGAGAAGACGAGTTTGGCCCGGTGTGGTGGCTGCGGAGTGATGAAATAAAAGGGTGGATTATCCAAGCGAGTTGTAGATACGGAATATCCATGTTTTGGCCGTTATTTTGGCAATGCAGATAGATAAGAGTACACGGGAACGTTACTCTCCAATGTATTCAGATAGTCTAGACATCTCGCATTATGACACAGTATACTATTCGTAACATCACTAGGTAGTCCACAGTACCTAGTCTCCAACCCGCAACATCAAGAGCGTCTATAACCTAACCCCTAACACACACATCGACCCCAACCCACAGTCCACCCCAACAGAACCAACCCATCAATCTCTCTCCTCTCCTCCCAAACCCACCCTCGAAACACTGCGGCTTACACAAGAGATTCCACGCTGCTCGCGCCGCCATTACCAAACACAGCCTAGCCTGAACATTAAAATAACGTCTGTAGGATTCGTACCAGCTCGCTACCACCTGGGACCCCTGCGCGCCCCCAGAAGGAAAAACCCACGTTGTAGATCTCACCATCTCATCCCATCGCGTCTCCAGCGCGGGAATATCCCCATCTCCCTTTATAGGTACCGTAGGATTTTTCTTGTTAGCTTCAAACGTTCAGCATCTAAATAATTCGCAGGACGTCCATTTTTTTTTAAATTGCTTTTTTTTTTTAAACTTTAGTCCACCGCCGCGGGAAGGATTTAGCATCTATGTGTAATTATATGTGCAAACAAGAATCCCAATGATCCGATGTTTTTTCCCTATCGGAATTAGCGCCGTGGGGAATGAACACTTGAATATTTATTTGCCTCATTCTTATTTCGCTTGATTCGAGAAAATCCTCAAGACGTTGTAGATAGCATCATTGGTGATATGTTCTCATATGTTTCACACACTCGAATATGCAAGCAGAGATCACATGGGATTTAAGCTTAAGCTTATCTGCGCATCGAATCTTTGTTTTCTCGGGATAATTAGATGACGAGATGGTGGATTTTGGCTTGGAGTTGTTCGGTGGATGTTCTGATTGTGACTTGTGTGTGTTACTGGATTGAGGCTGAGATGTCTAGAGTTAGTGTAGTGCTGAGGCTTTGGGAATGCATGCATGAGATGGGAGATTTTCGGTTGAATAAGGTTTCTGAGGATATCAAATAGGTTCGTTGGGGAAATTGGAATGCAAAGTATGGTGTTAGATTTCAGTCTGTCACGATCGAAAGGATCCCCTGCTTGTGATGTTCGTATCGATATCTACACTCTACACCCTCACCCTATGCACTTCTCCATCTCCATCTGGATCTCCGTTACGTTTCACAACTACACATATCATTGAACTCCCATCCTCGGATCCCCACGCCAAATTCCAAATCCCCATTCATGAGCCCAACCATCGAGAGCCCCCAAAAGATTAATATCCCATTCCCATTCCTTCCCATCAGTCTCAAATCCCCATCCCAGGGGAAAAAACGTGGAAATCCTACGCCCCCAATGTTTGTCCCACATTAGACTTCTGACTGTGTCACACAATGCTCCTCGCAAAGTCTCTGGCACCTCGAGAGAGAAAATACCATCCTCCTAGTCTCCACATGACATATTCTCGATTTCTCTCTGCAGCTACGGGGCTCGCAGACTAAGCCGTCTAAAAAATTCTCATCACATCACATCTTATTCCCGCACATCACATCTTATTCCCGCACTCTTCCCAACCCAGTAGTTTTGACTACAAAGATACTGTACTCGTATAGCAAAGATATAATATATTACCCGGAAGCATTCATCCATACCCCGGTCCGTAACGCTAGCACCGGTACATGTATACATATCATGCTGGCAGTGAAATATTAGCGTCATGGGTCCAATCTGTAACCTTACGTATCCACTAGGAAACCAAAGGTGCAGAAACCTTCGCGTGCACAAGCCGAAAATGGTAAACTTACCATTGGCTCGAATTGGGAAGAGTAGGTGTCTGGAGATATTGTGACACAATGCTATCTATGTATGTACCCAGCGATGGTTGGCATGGCATGAGGTAAAAGCTTTTGCTTTTTAAATGTTGTGTGTATCCTAACGGTGGTGTGTCCACTTTGGAAAAAAAGAGGGAGAAGGCGGGGTACACGTATTTGCAATTGCGCCCGTTGGTTCTAGCTAATTCCCCCGTTAGATTTCAGTAGCGTGATGATGTATTTAATGCATCTCCCATAGAATTGGGGAACGACACGCCAAGAAAAGTGTTTCTATTGAAGCACTAGATCTGGCTTTCGCACTGATTATTTTCGTATCACTAACTCTCCCCATGATTTTCCTCTTGGGTATCTTGGCACATATCGAACAAGAATACCCGTACCATGTCCATCCAAAAATAAGAATCCGAGAAACTTCTGTATACATACTAGTTCCACGCCCTCCTGCAGATGAAGATGCAGCAGGATAACGAGTTCTTATCACCCTCCTTGTCCCACCAGTGACACGACACATTTGTCATGCTCATCCCGCTTACATACAAGAATCTTACATGTGTCAAAAGAAGTATCAAGACTGGTCGAATATGCAGCGCCACGTACCTTGCCCAAATGAGAAGTCCGCTCAAGCCCGATGGTAGAGATGGACTTCTGTTTGTGGGGCGGAGATGCTCAGATGACATATACATGACATGGACATTTGAAAATGCAGAGGGAAAATGACGATATGGGGTGATGGGCTTGGTATAGCATGAGCATGTCCTGTGTACTGGAATGTTCTGTAGGATGTGACCTTGACAACGATATGGAGGGTTCTTTTTTTTGTTTTCTGCTTTTCTCTTTTCTGGAAAGTACTAGGTACTAGGATATTTGCACCGCAGTGCAGCGCAGCGAAGTGGCTTGACAACTACGAGGTACATGTGCATAAAAAGTCTCGCAATTGCATGTCTAGAGGTACGGACAAGAAATTTGTGGAAGAGCGCAATCAAGATTTTCCTCTGAAGCAATGCTATTTCTTGGTTGGCGTCCAAGTCCCTCCAGATCGACGTATGCGAATGGAAGGAGGGGTAATGAGAGCGTCACCTTGAAGTAATGGTGAGTTTGAGATCTGTGGCGAGAGTCTGGAAGAATGCGAGAGGGGTTGGATGTGGATGGGGTGATTTGCTATGGTATGTTGATATGATACGAGGCGTAGTCTTGTACCTCGCTACTAGAATAACCAGCAGGGGGGGAACACGAGTACCATTGATAGGTGTCTAGACTTCTGAACATCTGCATTTTATGTACGTGGTAAATGTCAAATCTCTCCTAGTATCAAATATGAACTCAAAGCATCAGAAGCTTCAATATCATAGGTCCGGTAAAACATAACCCCAATATCACCTCTAGTAAATAGATTGAAGTGGATCGAGTAAATGGCAATAAACCCACAAATTTTGTATTCCCGATAACATGCCACAAACCTTGAGGCTTATTGTGAACCACTTCATTGAATTTGCACATGGAATCGCTGCCTATCTACTTTACTCTACCGTTCCAAACCGCACATAAAGCCCAGCACGAATTCACACGTTACAATGCATAAAACAAGCTCACTCAACTACCAACTATTGACCAGTAACACAACGCCCATCTAATCTAATCTGCACAGGTGCAGGAAGACGCATGAAGAAACACAGAGTTCGCAAGTTTTACTACGGACAAGATTGATATGTGATGAAGTGTGGTGTATATGGTATTCGGAGTGTGGTGGGGAGATCGACTCGAAGAAGGGGAAGAGAAAAGCTTGAATATGTGATGAGCAGGTGGAGAGGGGAATGGAGAGGGGAATGGAGAGGGGAAAGTAGCTCGGTGAAGAGATAATGAGGGGTAATGGTGAAATGTATAGTAATCATTCAATAATTGAAGATTCTTGGAGCGTTGGCAGTGAGTGAAATATGGAGTGAGATTATGGTAAGAAAAAAGATGTTATTGGAGCGGGGATATGCATTCGGATCCGAAAGGGGAGAGTTTTGGTCGAAGATAAAAGCCGTCTGAGAAGACGGGAAGACCACACATGCTTCTTGTACGATTCAAGTCGGGGGAGCCGATATCAGATCCGAGCTCAAATAATGCAGCGTCGTTGAGCCGCTGTGAACTTGCTGATACAATGCATTGTGTTGTCTCATACCTCACAGCATCTGCATGGGAATCTTTCTCTGACTTTCGCCAACTTTGCTGCATATAGATGTTCTTACATATTCTGTGTTCCAAATGGCGTAGAGGCATCTGTTTGATGCTCACAATAGGATTGGATACCATACATGGTATTTGAAGTTTATCATCTTGCATCGGAAAGAGAATTATGACCAGATACACGACTCTCGGAATCTTAAAATACACTTGTGGATTTATGTCGGTATTCAATTCTCCAACTAACAAGCGAGTTTAATGAGCCGCATCATCAGGGCCGGTTAGCTTGTTCCTTTCGCCAACTGTGAGGCCTGTTAGTAAAGAAAAGAGAAGCAATGGATTCATTGGAAGTAAGAGGATAGACGTATGAAAGATGCATGAGGAGACCTACCATCAAGAGCTACCAGAAATCTGCTAACACAATTGTATGCTGCAATCTATATTTCAAATTTAGCTTTCGCTCTCAGCTTCAAGACGCATCTGATCCCCCTGGTCTCCACTCCACCCCTTTTCACAATACTCCCAGCAATTCTCTCCTCAAGATTCTGTGTCATCTCCAAAGGAAAATTCAACCTACTGTACCCGTCAACTCTACAATTTCCTTTTGATCAAACCACTTTTTCAAATCTTCGAAAACCTCATCCGGTACCCTAACATTCCTAGTCATCTCATCCGTATACTTAATCACAGCCCACTGTTTCGCGCTCAGTCCCTCTGCATCTCCATTCGCATCACCATTTCCCTCCCTCTCACACTTTTCCCTCTTAAGTGTCTCCATGCCCTCATCACTAACTCCTCCTTTCTTCGCCAACGGCGCGTGATGTCCCCATTCATACCAAGCCGTGTTACAGATAGCCACCCTACAAATCGCTATCTCCCTAATATCATCTGCCAGGCTCGTTTGTGTCCTGACTGCTCCAAGGAATGAGTTCCAGCCATCTGCAACAGGGGGACTGTGCAGTAAGGTCAAGTCTAGTGGTTGAAGAGGTCGTGGTGCGCGACGCGCTTCAACACGTTCAATGATTGCGCGGTCAGAGGGAGAGGAGAAGGTTGGGGAAGAGGGGTCAGCGTATGGAAGACGCATTTTGGTGTGTGTGGTTTGATGAATGAGGTGGAGTTGCGTTTGTGTGGGGAGTCGATGGTATCGAAAAGCTGTTTGCTTGATAGTTTGAGAGAAAGAGACTAGAGAAATGGGAGATTTGGCATGAAACTTCATACCATTGAATTGAAACTTGGGGAGGATTCAATACAACTACTTGTGGCTACAGACGTGTTATATATATAAGTTGCACCTACATCACACTACCCCATAGATGTGGGGTTGAGCCGGCCGACATGGGAGAATACTTTCCCGGGAGTTTTAAACGGCAAATGCGAACGGTACCTTCAAATCCAGAAATGGTATATTATGTTCACGCCGACAACGTTACTATGAACAGCTTTATTCGACGGGGATGGGTGTACCAATTCCATGTCATCGGTAGGTATCTTGTAGTTTTATAGATCCGCCATCATGTATATAATATTGTAACCTTACACTTTTGTATCTTCATTTCCTCTACCTTAACCAAAAATACCTCACACCCTTGGAATCTAAGTAATGTCTTTTCAAGGGATCTCATGTTTGTGACACATGGGTCGGGTTTATAGTGACTACAAGCTACAAACTAGGTTAAGTTTTCGTAGCGCTTAGATTGTTGGATCTCGCCCCCAAAACTCGGGCGTTGCATCAAAATACAGAATCTTTAGACATGTCACAACTTTCAAATACTCAACAGATTGCATACGTGAGGTTCTCTGTGTTGAAATGAAAACCCAATACCATATGATTGCTACCAACAATAAAAACTACTAGCATACACGGTCAATTTGACCCTCCTCCACCTCCATCTCTACTTCTAATGCATGTCGGAAACGCCGAAATTTGTGGAATAACAACAATACATATATTTTTAGCCATGAATTGTTCAATTCAAAGCTTCCATCCCGAATCCATCCTCGACGGCCATCATTATAACCCATTCATATATTCACAGTTTGTTGCAGAAGAGAGGTGTGCGTTCAGATTGTCTCGAGGCTCTCTCTGTATGAAGTGATGCGTTTAGCATGAAACATCCAGAGATGCCTTGGAGTTCATGAGAAGAGCAACAATCAATCCGTAAAGACCTGTTAATCATATCAGTCACTGTTTAAATTAATAAAAGAACATATAATCTTACCCAAGACTTCAGCGAAAATCAAAATAAGAATCATTCCGACGAAAAGACGTGGTTGTTGTGCTGTTCCTCTCACACCTGCATCACCAACAATACCAATAGCGAAACCAGCAGCCAAACCAGCAAGACCAACACTGAGACCAGCACCAAGTTGAATGAAACCAGTATATAATGCGAGGTTTTGTTTGAGTCCATCGGAAATCAAGACTGAAACGACGAGACCGTAGATACCGATAATACCAGCCATAATAACGGGAACAATGTCTGTGTAACACATTAGTAGGACTCTCAAAAATCCGATGAACATGGCTCACTCTTGACGATCAAATCCGGTCGGAGAACACCCATTGCGCAAATACCAACACCAGACTTAGCAGTTCCGTAAGCAGCACCGAAACAGGTGAAGACGATGGCGGATGTGCACCCCATGGCGCCGAAGAATGGCTATGCATTGATTAGCATGATGCGTTGATACAGATAATGATTTCAAGTTGTTGGATATCGAATCATCGGTTGGTTGGAAAGCACATCGGAGGTGGCATTCGAGGGAAACTAACCGCGTAGACGGGACTATCATTATTGCTGTCAGTATTTGAATCAAGGCATGAAAATAATCGCGATCATATATATCAGTGCCAACTTTTAGAGATTCTTATCTCGAATGCAAGGCAGGTAGGTAGGTAGTAGGAGCGGGAGGCGTCAAGGAGATAGTTTGTTGACATACCAGAGATCAGACATTTTGAAGGTATTAGAGAAGGTGTTGCTTGGATTTGAAAAGGTATATGAAGCTTGAAGAAGCTTTTGAGGAATTGATTGAAGATTTGGGTTGATGAAAAGCTGAGCTTGGAGAGTTGATGGATAGATGATGATCAGTGATTCAAGGTGGTTTGTACGAGTTGTTTGATGAGGCTTCTCTGGCAAGCTTAGCTTTTCGACCAATCAAGTTATGGATTAGCGCGTAACGTAAGCGAAGCCTTTTCGAGGCACCCGATAAAGATTAATCTTCAGAAAAAAATGCCAGAAGATTTTCAACTTCATCACTACCATTTTTGCAAATCAACCCACAGGGCGAGCCAACGCAAGGAACCCTGAAAAAGTATTTCTAAAGAAACCCTTATCATCGCAGTATATCCTCCAACAAATTGTACGTACTTCCGCCGGTCCAATTGGGTCGATCGCAAAGTCTTCAATTCGATGAGGTCAAGTTCTAACATTCTCTTCCACAGTATACTCAATTCCAAACCAAAATCACAATGGCTGAAGAACAAAACGAATCCGCTGCTTGGCCCGTCGGTAAGAATTATGCAGATACTCTACGACCTGCATTTTACTAACAGGTTACTTTTCAGCCGACAGCACTCTCTCCCAAGAGATCCTCGATCTCGTTCAACAAGCTCAACATTACCGTCAATTGAAAAAGGGAGCCAACGAGACCACCAAGACCCTCAACCGTGGTATTAGCGAAATTGTCATCCTCGCCGCCGATACTGCCCCACTGGCCATTCTCCTCCACCTTCCTCTTCTCTGCGAAGATAAGAACACCCCTTACGTCTACGTACCATCCAAGACTGCTTTGGGACGTGCATGCGGTGTTAGCAGAGCTGTCATCGCAGCAAGCATCACCACCAACGAGGCATCCGACTTGATGGGCCAAATCAGAAGCTTGAAGGATAAGGTCGAGAGACTCCAAATCTAAGCCCTGAATTGGATAGTACATTGACTGGCGCTACACCTTAACTGCGTGATGGCGACAGGCATTGGCTTAGGAAGGAAAGAATCTATGAGTTGAGGATAGGCAAGAAATTAAGCTTGTATACATAATTACAGGTTACAAATACAAATCCATGACTGGGAAACAGACTCGAACATGTGATGACTTTGACATTATTGGTTCTTTTTTTCATTTCTATCATCGATTGTCAAATGAGGCATCGATGGAGTCCTATAGCCCAATTCTCATTCTGACACATTATCTAAAAGCTCTGGACGCTCTTTGGATTTATTCCTTGTGAATGAAAACTCCGAAAGATTCGATCCGTTACAAATGTACAGGAGAACAGCTCGAAGGGCCATAACCAAGACTGAGAACATCATAAGTCTAGAAGCCTACTAGGTATGCCAAGTCAGTTTCATCCATAAATGCGTAATATCTTTCCATTGATTAATTCCAATGCAATATCTCACGCAGATGCAACTCCGAAATCCCCACTTGAAACATTGACGACCATTCTCTAAAAACTTTCAGACTAACACCTTGGAGTCCATATTTGGGTTGAACTGATAGCTAAATAGTGAATGACATCTCGTTGTAAGAATAGATAGATTTCATAGCTCCTGGGTTCTTCGATAGAAGTTAAAGGTTTGAAATTGCGTGACTATGTATAATTTTGATACCTGAAAGTCTTCGTAATCACTACGAGCATTCGATTGTATATTCAAGAAGTAGATTTGGTGAAGTATTTACCGCCTAAATTGGTTTAGAATCTTTCCAGCATCTAGGTAGTCATATGATTGAGGTTGGGGTTCTGAGCAGATAGATAGCGCTTCCTTGATAGGAGGTTATTGATTATTATGTACTGACTATCCTGCGGTTGTGGTCGATTCTTCGCCGGGTCAAGACTTGATTAATCTTTAGATTGATGGCATCTAGTCTAGTTTTACAAACTCAAAGTACTATGGCAGTGACGGCTATGAGTTTGTGGTGCTTTTGGTACAATATACATGTGTACAGGAACAAGATATGTCATATTCGCACTAATTGTACTGAGAATACAATTGAAGACGGTCAAATTAATAGTAGAGATTCTGTAATCATATCTCTACATCTTCTATTGTGTATAATCCTCTACCTGTGTTATGTAAAAATGCTTGACGCTCCCTCTCTAACCAAACCCCGAATGTTACACAATGATATAATACAAGCACACTAACCCTCCTTACAACTTACTCCTGAATCTTTCCGTCTCGTCGCTCTTGACGATATTATCGTTATCCGCATACGGATCAACGGTCAGCCCGTTCAACGGATTCAACTGACTAGCTCTATAGAACATATCCTCGTAAACCTTTCCATCCTTTCTACCCAGCGAAGAATCAAGTTGCCAATCGGGGAATGCCCATGCATCAACTAGACGTAATGCATGTGGTCTAATCTCTCCCAATAACTTCATGACGCTCTTGGTTCGTGCTAATTGGATTTGTCGCACGGTGACAGCAGATGAGGAATAGAATTCTGATGCCTCTTTCTCAAGAGTATTCAGAGCATAGAGACGGTAGAGTTTGTGGAGGACATCAATGGTCTCGGGATCAAGCTCGTATCGGAGAGACTCGCTTTGAAGAGCGTCGTAGAAGTTTTTGACGACGAGGTATTGAGAGTGTGCAGTGCTGAGGCGCCAGAAATCAACAAGGAGAGAGTTCCATGATCCCTTTTCTGCGTCACGATGCTTCAGGGCTTCAAAGGTCAAGAATGATGTTCTCCATGCAAAAGCAGCGACAATGTCACTATCTGAGCCGAGAACATCGTGAGCAGCACCCATATCTTGCTTTTGAAGGAAGGTTGTGAATATTTTAGTTGTGTCGTTGTTGGGGGCATTTCCCTTCAACACGGCGCGAGCAGATTTGAGAAGGTATCGAGCTACTTGCTGCGTGAGCATGTAGTTGTCTCCTTCCCAAGTGGTTGTTGGAAGGTAATCAGCATACCAACTTCCGATACCACTGAAGCTTGAGTATCCATGACCACCACAGGCTCTACGGCAGACCTCGAGACCTTCTGCGGCTGTAGTACTTCCAAGAGCTTTGAGACCACACGATGTAGCATGTAGATCTGCCAATAAATCGCTCCCCGAGTTGAGTTCCTCTGGACCGGCGCCCCTGCTACTATCAGAAGCATTGGTAGCATTCTGTTGCATTCGCTTCTGATTATCTTGGTACAGCCCCATCATGGCCTTTCCAGTAAAGTGCAGAGCAAATGTGGCTGCAAGCAATGGCAATAATCGATATTGTACCATTGTGTAGTTAAGAACCTGGTTCTCCCCAGATGCATCAGCTTCAGCATCCCGATCTTGAAATTGCCGTCTGACAGAGGCATATCTTGTTGCGATGGTCACACCCCGAGCTAAAACACCACCCGATTGAAGGACGATGGTTGATCGGACCCAAGTCAAAGTGCCGTAAATCAAAGATGGTGAAGATGGCTTGACGTATTTGTTTGTTTCAGGGTCGACACTGGAGAATTTGGCCAACATATTAATATGTGGGATCTTGACTTGGTTCAATAACAGGAATCCGTTGTCCATTGTATTGTAGCCAAATTTAGGCCCAATATCTCCCACATAAACACCATCTAATGGCTCATGGGTTTTCATGTCTCTAATCTGGCATACGAAAGGATGTGGGCCGTATGGCTTTCCAGCAATAATCAGTTGTGCCATAACCACAGCATGATTCGCAGTCCTTCCTAAAGACCCGATCCACCATTTTGACGCAGTGAGATGTGGCGAGTGAAGAATGAATGTCTTGTCTTCGGGATTCCAGGTAGCAGTTGTCTCTAAGCCTCGCACATTCGATCCATGTCCCAATTCGGTTTGTGCATAGCATCCAATTGCCTTGTAGTTCTCGGCGGGTTCGAGGAATAATTTGTGTTGTTCAGGTGTGCCTTGGCCACGCAGGGTGGTGAGGTACATCGAAGCATGAAGCCCGTCTAAACTTGATGTTAGTATTCTTTTTGAAAGGTGTTGAAGGTTTTGGGAGTTACATACAAGGAGTCGGCTCGCTAATGAGCTCATTTGCCACCTGATACTCCTCTTGATTCCAGTTATGCTTGACTTGTAGTTGACGAAGTCTCTTCGCCCTTGCGAGAGAAGTCTTGAATCTATCTACTCGACCATCAAAATAGTTATTTGATTTGTCGAATATCTTGTCGGCTTGCAAGATCTTTAATATACGTTCTTGACGCTCTAATACCTCTTTGGTGAATAAAAAGTTCGAGAGCTTTTCGACATGTATATTAGACTTCTCCCTTTCCACCTTGATAAGCTCAGTGCCTTGCGGACCGGATGGCTTCAGATCTTTGACCCATTGTGGAGGTGACATTTTGAACGATTGATATAGAGAAAATGGTTATGATGGTGGGAATCAAAAGTTATAAGGGATCCTTTTGTTCAATGAAATCGGCCCTCGGTCAACAATAGTTTCGAAGGCGTTTGGCACAGGCGCCGGTATTGATGAGTAGAGTTTGGAGCTTCCTTGACAATGGGACCCGGATGCCGAGGTACAAATGCGGGCTTTTGATTGGTAAGAGTCTGTGGAGCAAATAGGGGTAAAATGGGGTTCTCCATTTTGATCTCCATACTTTGAAGGACGAAATTATGTGAGAGCGTTAGATTATTTGAAAGGAAAACGGATTAACGTGGTTTATCACCGAGTGGGCCATATCACCGAGTGGGCTACTTTTACCTCAATTCGCACTCTTTATATTCAATATATGTTTTATTAACCATTTATTATGGAATTTATAAATAAAGAAGTATATTTATTTTTAATCATTAAAGCTTTTCAAAAAGATAAAAAATTAAGTATTCGAAAGGTTGCTAAGCTATATAATATATTTCGTATAATAATCAGCTATAAAATGAACGGTTTAACTCTATATATAGAGATTTGAGCGAATTGCTATAAAATTACAGAATTAGAAGAGAATATGATTATTGAATATATATTTGATATAGATTCAAAAGGATTTCCATTCAATATTAAGAATATAAAAGATATAGTGAATTATATTCTTGAATTGAGGGATTCGAAATGTATTGGAAAGCTTTGGGTATATCGATTTATACAATATCGAATTGAATTAAAGATACATTTTAATTATGTTTATAATTTCCAAAGAGCTTTTTATAAAGATCCTAAGTTTATTAAAAATTGATTTCAAGTGGTTATAAATATATAAGCGAAATATAATATTTTGAATAACAATTTCTATAATTTCAATGAAACAGGCTTTATGATAAGGATTATATCTATAGTAATAATTGTTATTAATATCAAAAGATATAACAGAAGTAAATTAATACAGCTAGGCAATCGAGAATGGGCTATAGCAATAATATGTGGAAATGGAAAGGGTAAAATTATTCCTTCATTTCTAATAGTTTAGGGACAAGTTCACCTCTTCAATTGGTATATTGAAACTGATCTTCCTATGGATTAAGCTATTAAATCTATATCTAATGAATAGACAAACAATGAGACAGGTTTAGAATAGTTGAAACACTTTAATAAGTATATTAAGAATCGAAGAAAGAGCAGATATCGAATATTGATATTAAACAGACATGAAGCTATGGAGCAAAAGCTTTTTAGATATATTATAAAGAGAATGATATTATATGCTTGAATCTATTACTGTATTCAAGTTATTTAATTCAACTACTTGATGTAGACTGTTTTAGGAATCTGAAATGTTTATATAGTGGTTAAATTGATAAATTTATTAAGGCATATATTAATTATATTTTGAAGATTGAATTCTTTATAGCTTTTAAAGCTGTATACAAAGAATCAATCATTTCTTAGAATATGAAATCAGGGTTTAGAGGAGTAGGTTTAATATCTTTTGATTCTGATACTATACTTTCGAAATTGAATATTCAAATTCATACACTTACTCCCCCCTCTTTTGATCTAAATCAATGGATCTCTCAAACCCCTTATAATCCAACTGAAGCTCTTTTTCAATTAACTTTAGTGAAATCTCGAATAACTCGATATCAATCAAGCTTTCCTATATCTATATTCGAGATTATATTAGCTTTAGCTAAAGATACAAAGAGATTAGCTTATAAGAATACACTTTTGAGTATAGAGTGTCACGGATCGCACCCAATCGCAGCTGCGATCGCTCACGTGCGCGCTTGCGCACGTGCACGATCACGTGTACATAGCTAGTATATAGGAGCGCTCTACGAGCGCTTTGCTCCCGATTCTGTAGTTGTAGATTCTAAGGATAAATTGTACCCTGCTCTCGCAGTTCTTCTAAGGCAAAGTGTCACATAGAGATTTGTATACTTCGAAAGGCAAATAAGGTATTAAGCAAGTATCGATATACAAAAAAAATCCAATTATATTAAAGAAAAATACTTATTGAATAAAAGGCTCTTGATATATTATCTTAACAAAAAGTTGATATTCAGATTCAATATAATAAGTATCAAAAAGAAAGGAATTCTAATGGGAAAGCACTTTCTATTTGGTATTATAATAAATACGAAAAGATAGATCATAATATAAGAACCTATCAAAATAATGTAATAGATCCTAGATTATTAGATTCTTAATAGTTTTAATCAATTAATTCAATTGTTGTTGAATAATATAGGTTTGAAGATGTGAATTGAGGTGAAAGTGGCCCACTCGGTGATATGGCCCACTCGGTGATAAACCACGTTATTATATCTTCATCATTATGTAGCGACGTCCTCTGAGAGGTACTTAAGACACAGACGGCTAAAACACACCGTTTACACTCGAACAGGGCTATTGTTGGAAATGCTATCATCCTATTCGTTACAATTTTCATCCTTGTCTGTTTGTACATCTTAAAATCAACCACACACATCTGGTTGAGAAGATCATCAGAATAGATCAAGAGTTTTATGAATATATAAAGCAAGCTGTTTGACGTTGGTGTTGAAGTTGCAATCTCCTAATATGTTGGCAGGCAATGGACGGCATAAGTTGCACACCAAGCTACGAAAATGTCTAATATATAAGTCTCCAACCAAGCTATTTTCAACATTCCAATTCAGATTTAACATTCAAATAGCGAGACAAGTATATATAAAGTATACCGATGACTAGATGCTTGGTGTCCCGTTTTAGTGTGTAGTTTATTTTATCCACGTGGAGATTAATACCGGGAGACTTCTTGAGACGAGGTAAATCTTGAATAGCCAAAGAGGAATAGCCGCCATCTCCTACCTACTGCCTTGAAGCCAATATTGCAACATCTTTCGGATTCATTATTCGCTGTGATAGAGTTGCCGGTGGATGGTGAATCCGCGAAATATTTTCAGAAGCCGTCAACAGGTTGGAAAGTCGTGCCATCGTTCCTTCTGTTTTGAGGGCATACCTTCCATTTCTTGTTGCTTGTGTAGGCAGCTTTAGACATTTCATTATATCAATTTCGAGATGTCCATACATCATGTTCATCATTTCACCCTGAATCATATCTCCGTCTATTCTCATATCCAAATGTCACCTCAATTTCTATTACACCGCTGGATTCAACCTACATTTGCTTTGATGCTCTTATTTCAAGTTATTCGTGTATATTTAAATTACTATCGTCTCGATGCCAACACTTCCGCAGGAACCGCAGCAAGCACACCTGAATCTCAACCAGGATCCATTGTCATTGGAGCCGGTAGAATCTCAGTTGACGTCTGATCCAAATGAACCCAGGCCTTGCACACGGAAGCTGGCCTCAAGGTATTGCATAGAGGCGTGCATAGAGTCTTTAAGCTGGCGTGGATGGCTCTGTTACCTTGCTTGTCTGCTAGTTATCATTATGATAATTGGAATTGTCTGCAGCGCCCATGTATACTATCATGATATGGGAGGGCAAGGTTGGCTCAAATTGAAGCGGAGAAGTCAAGAACGATTTGGCCAAGTACAGAGCTTTTCGGAAGTCTGTCTGCCATCAAGACAGTTGGAACACTACAATCCGATGTTCGCGTTGAGTCCAAGAATGCCAGCCACTGTACCTTGGTACACCTGCGGGGATCAGCAAAACAGTTGTGAAGCATACGCTCATCCAGTGAGTTTTTGTTCGAAACAGAATTTTCTTTCTTTGCTGACCACGTCTTCTTTGCTACAGGAGATTTGCTGTCCTCAAGGCATGATCTGTCGACCTACAACTCACACGACTTCAGGTATATACTGTTGCAATGGAACGTTATCACATTCCAATTGCCGTCTCTTAAGAGCGCATGCAAGATGTAGGCCCAATTACTTTGAATGCCCAGGAGACATGGGAGGAGGTTGTTGCCCTAATTCGACAACTTGTTACAGAGATCAATGTATTCCGGTGTTCAAACAACCATCCCCCGTTCGGCCGTCAAATGGACCAACAGTGACACCCTGGCCAGCTGGTCCAGTACCAAGAGAAGGGGAAATAGCGCAAGGATCACGTCTGATCATATCGTCATTTTGGCGTGCTGGTTATCCTTTTTTGGCGTTGGGTTTCTTAGTCTTTATTGGTGTCATGATGGGGATGCTCTGATAGTAGTTTGAATACATTGTCACGCATAGAACTATTGATGGCGCCAGCGGAATGGTATAGTTTAACAACCAGTAGTTGGCGAATCAAAATTAAGAGATATTACTGTTCCGCGAATTCAATGAACGGCAGTTGATGTGTGGAATTACTGACAGAGCTAGTCGTAAAATTTGAGATATTGATTAAGTCGGTTACCCTACTTTTGGGCCACCCTTGTTTTGGGCTACCCTTTTATATCAAAAATCATTTTTTGGCTTATTGATATTTTCATTAATATATAATATAATTTATTGAAAATTTAGATATATATAATTCAGATCGATTTAAGCTTATTCTGAAAAGTCTAGGATTTTAGGATTTTTCTGAATTGAGATCCAGAGTTTTAAAATATTGATTTTGTGATTTATATAGAAATCATATTGTCACGGGATCACCTCTGGGAGTATTCAGAAGCTTTACCGCTGAGCTAAACGCCCAAAAGACTAGGAGGTAGAACTGGAAGTTCTACCTTACTCTCACATATATAGCAGGACAGGACAGGACAGAAAGGGCTTAGTGTCACCCCGTGACACATATACAGATTTAAAACTTTTATAAAATCTTAAATAACTTTTTAACAACAATTATTAAAAGAAAACTATATATCTTTTTAAATTTTTTAAACTTAAATCTATATAAAAATTTAAAAAAGAATTCAAAAAAATTAACAGATATAGAGATATAATATATAATGAGTTTAGAGTAGTATAAATAATCCCTGTTATTTTAAGGATACTTCTTTAAATATCTATTTATAGGAAATTTTCAGTTTTTTTTAAATCCTCTAAAATAAGTATATTTTAAACTTATAATAAAATTTTATAGTTTATTTTTAGCAGTTTTTTTGAAAAAGTTATGAAAGATTTTACAAAATTTCTAAATTTATATGTGATTCCTATACAAATTAAAAAATCGATATTTTGAAATTCTAAATCTCAATACAGAAAAATCTTTAGAATCTAAAAATTTCAGAATAAACTTAAATCGATCTAAATTATCTATATGAAAATTTTCAATATATTCTATTCATAAATAAGAAAATGAAAAATTTCATTTTTGATATTAAAAGTAATCGAAAAGTGGTCCAAAAGGGGGGTGGCCAGAAAGTGGGATACCCGACTTAATCATCTTTTGTAATTAATTAACCGACACTTGACTTTTCTCATAATTTCAAGAGCCTGTCTTTTAGCCGTTCGAGAAGGACAGACCACAACGATCTGTCTTCGAATCTCGTTGGATCGGAGATTTCCTTGATATACCATGTACATAGCCACTTCCGGACCATTCGAGGCCGATGAATCCATCCCAATCTGCATGGTTCGCGGCGACGTGGGGCTTTGTGTGCATTGATGCAACGATATTCCCTCATCTGTTTTTTCCCACTTAACCACCCCAAAAAATATTAGACGAGGCACAAAAAGCCTCAATCTGTCAATCAAGGAAATTATACACTGCCAAGGCGTCTCAGAAATGTATAAACAGCCGTCAACTATCGAACTGAAATGCTGGACAGCGCTTTCTCCGATGGCAAAAAGAGCCTCAACTTCATAGCCACATCTCTACCTTCTGTTCAAGTATTTTGATCACCGTCACATTGACATCCTCCATTGGCTTTGGATGATCACTGTCGTGTAAAAATGAGGGTCTTGCGATATTAAGTTATGGCGATCACTTCGATGTCGATGCTGTGTTCGTTTATCTCAACATCTCAAGGTTGATCCCGATCTAGGTGGATATCGAGCGGCACAATTGTACAATTTGAGATACTTTTGGCTTTCTGCTTCTCTATTGACGTGATCTTTTCGCCAATCACTGTTCAAAGTCTTTTCAATTCATGATATTGTGGCAACCCACCAAAATACTGATAGCCGACGGATGACCTGGAGAGTGGAATGGATGAGTAAAAGAGCTAGAACTTTTTCATGGGAGTCTAGAAGTACTTTGAGCTGTTTTCTGGACGCCATCATAACAGTGGCTACAGGGCGTTTTTTACTACATGAATTGAAAAGACTTGCGACGAAGTCAGGGACAAGAAAGGATTCCTCTTTTGGCTTTTGACTTTTCGGATTTACACATTTCTGAGACTAACAATTCATAGATCAATTTCCACGAGTCAACCGGGGTGTGCTACCAGTGTGCACGGCTTTCACCCCATATGCAGTGCGACTCGGCCGTGGGATTTGTCGGGCTCGGACATCATATGAATGGCAAAAAAGAGCCACACATCTTCTTCGATTGCTGTCTGTCGAGCCCTGGGATCTACGAAGAACTGTTCATCAAGAAGATCATCTAGATTCGGCTGAGCCAGGAGCCCTTGCCAATATTACCATGTCACTCATTTTATACTCATACTCGCTTCATCCCGCGGAAAAGATTTTATAAGGGTCGTACTAAGATATTTCCACTATAAAACTGGTATTGGTAACCTTTAGCAGCTTTCGCGGTGCGCTTTGTTGGGCCAAGACACCATTCTATGAGAAACTAATCAAGCCTGATATTGACTCGCCCCCCATAGGGCAGTAGGCTTCGAAAGAAAACCCAGGTACCGGTAAACTAGAGCGATTACCTTGATTATCTTGAGAAGCACTCGGATATTATGACTGGCTTCTTCTGCACTGAAGCTAGGGGCAGTAGTTGCCAATATGCATATAACACATAGCACCTCCACCTCCACATGGCAATATGCAGTGTCTAACGTGGGTGCCATCTTTACTTCTTTTTACATTCACTTGGTCCGCCCCCTCATACATATCTCAATTCAAAATAATAAGTTACTTTTATATCTCATCTCCTAAAACGCGAGCTATCTTACCAAAAAGGTAGACGCTTCTAACCATGTCTCTCCTATTTTATAAAAGACCAGATTATACCAACAAAGTAAATGGTCCTTTAAATGCTACGGAATGTCAGCGATATGCTGCAAGAGCGAAAAGTGAGTTATACCTGTCTCATCCAGGTTGATTTGACTAACACTCACCAGATTCTGAACGTTCAATTCCACCTGGGCTACGGTTTGAAGACGTGATTGAAAATCAATCTCTTCCAGTAAGTTTGAAGTCTCTCCATTGAACAATCAGTCTTTTACTGATATTCATTCTAGCCATGCTCCCTGAGTGACTTCATGGACTTCCTTGTTTATATTGAGCACGACGCAGAGAATCTTCAATTTTACCTGTGGTACAAAGACTATGCTCGTCGATTCGAGGCTCTCTCAGATTATGAAAAGAAGCTGTCTCCAGAATGGGTACCGGAAACAACTGAGCCCTCTGCTCTTGCCAAGGACGCAGAAAAGAATGAAGGCAGGAGAAGAAACCCACCAATGGATATTTCGGACTTCAACGATATGGCCGACTTCGATGCGGATGTTAAGTCTAAGGATGGCCAGTCTCATACCAATTTATCGAGGGCCGATAGCGCTCTGGGTAGCCCAACGGCTCCTTCGGTTTTATCAAGCAGTACGGGAGGACGCTCGGGAGAAAAACCAAGTCAACCAGGTCTCAAGTGGCAACCTTGTATGTTCAGAATTTCTTGAACAATAGGATTAGTATTAACTTCATTTAGTCACCGTTCAACCTATGCGAGAAGAGGTCAACCGTATAATGCGACACTATCTCGCTTTCAATTCTGCTCGGGAACTTAACCTATCTCACAAAGACCGCGCTTTATGCCTACACGCCCTTCAACACACCACCCATCCATCCGCCTTCCTACCAGCTGTGACCATAACTGAAGCTACACTTCGAGGCCAATCACATCCGAATTTTATTAGATGGTCTATATGCAACGGCAATAAACCTCGCGTCTTCTTCGTCCGCACCATGGGTGTCAGTAATACAATATTTGGGTTTGTGATAGCGATTCTATTGACGTTATCGAGCGTTAGTCGGTGGTGGAGAATCTTTGCGGGCCTGCAATGGTTTCTAGGAATTAGTTGCTTAATAGCAGCCTACAAAGGTCTTTGCTTGATCATGCATCAATCGCACAACCGTAACCTACGGCCCTGGGAACAAATTCTACAACAAGAAGCCGCCGATGAGGAAAGTGGACGGCACTCTTTTGAGAGTTCATCGGAACGACGATTCAAAATGACGACTCGCACAGGCGACGATCATGATAAGCAAAGCGATGGGGTCACAATTTCTGAAACTTCGACTATGTCGAGTTTTGGCCCGAAGAACGATGTGCAGGAATTTGAGGAAAAATGGAACAAAATATACAAAAAGAAGAACTTGGTGAGGAAGATATTCGATAAGACTACTTGGACTCAAGATGAAAACTTGAGGTTCTTACAAGACAAGATTGTGATTGGGGCTCTCGCTTGGAGTTTGATTATCACGGCGCCGTTAACGATTATATTTGTCGCTTTGCCAAAAGGAAAGTTTTATTAGATTTTGCAGGGATCTGAAAGGTACTAGGTACCCTTGCATTTAGTTCAGGATCAGATGCTTTTGTATATGTTTGGATCGGTTAAAACTTTTCGGTACACTGAGATGATTTTCTTCTATACTTCATTGGGACCAGGCGGGAACTCTGACATTCCTAACCCCCCAAGCGGGTTTTCTTGTAAATATATTAAACGATTCATTACTTCATCTTCCCAAAAGCAATATGACTGCAATTTGATGATTCCACAGTGGACAACCGTGATTGTGATTGTGATTTGAGAAACACAAATGGTAATTTAGGTTTTTCCCAAACACGGGGAATCCCCAGTGGAGATTTTAGCTCCCGGTGAACTTTGCCTTGGCGTGCAGTATTTGGAAGTTTGTGGTCTGTGCTTTTCAAACCTTGGGGAAGAACTAAAAGATTTGATTTTGCCTCTTACATTCACCATCCGATAGGATGTTTGTTTCAGCAAGATGCGGATTTAGTAAACAAGTTTCTGCAAGTGCATTGAGTCGCGTGTTACTATGCTGTGAATTCGAGGTGGGCTGTGTGGCAGTTACGCTCGTGAGGATGTTTTATGTGCTTGGTTGTATCTATCTACCGGTACTCTTTTGCTGTTTAGCAGCATTGAACTGCTATTTGCCAATGCAAAATCTCACTACATGATACATTCAGCCAAGCACAATGTCTCGGGGTTTCCTCAAGAATATCAATTGATGTAACACTACTCGGTTGCCGGATTGGGAGTCTGCGGCTCTCAAGTCATGTCGAATCAAGTGGTCCTATAATATTGACAAGGCGTTGTATTCGCCATGTCGATCCCTACGTTTCTTAAAATTTGGCTTCGGGTTATAACAGAAAGGGCGCAGTAGTACAATAGGAATTAGCAATGATAACTTGTGTTTTATTGCCACCAATCAATCAATTTTCCCTCACGGATTATATATCAAGAGCGCAGTCGATATGCTTAGCCTGTAAGCATGCTTTAGTTTTAATTGGTATAACTTATTCTCCAAGTGATATTTGGGCGTTTGAATATTGAATGTATCTGCGCCAGTGGTTGAGGATTCTCAGGGTGTTTGGGGGCCATGGAGGATGATAAGAAGGTAATCTTCGTCTTACAGTTCTTTTATCCTTTCTCGGGCTTGCCTTGAATGGCATTCAAAAATGGGTACTTCAACCGTGGTCCCAGCTGCGTGTTACAGTGTTTGTAGTATGAGGATTATTTTCCTTATAATCATGTGATGCTAATTTACTCATCTAGACAATGCATACGTCGACGCGTTGAAAATTGGCAACGAACCATCACTGTGCTCAAATTCGCCATTCAACAAAGATTACAGCTCTTGCCAGGAGTGCGTTGCAGCAAATAGCTCAGACCCAGCTGCGGTGAACGAGGAGTATTTGGAACCTCAATTTCGACGGTTCTTTCAGTATTGTGCGTCACTAAACGCATCCTCGATAGCGTCGAGTATAGTAGAGAGTACCACAGTTGCAACAAGCTTGAGTGTCGCCTCCTCACTCCTTTCCTCGCTCCCAAATTTCACGACTACTTTTCTGAGTTCTACTTCCACTCCCTCGGGGTCACCATATGCAACCATCACAGCAACCAATACCCAAGATATCTCATTATTCAACGGAAGCACAATTACCATCACATTTTCTAATGTAATAACATTATGGACCCAAACAAGTTCCAGTAAGATAATACTGATAGTGCGAAATGCGGCCTACTAATTGCATTCCATTTAGCTTCATCCTCTTCCCCAACAAGCTTACAATCTAAATTGACACCTGGCCATGCGCAATTTAACGGTATAGTTGTTGGCTGCATTTTTGGCGGACTTTCAATTATTGCCTTTGGGATGATCTATTGGAAGTTTTGGAGGCACCGGCATTTGCGAAAATCAAGCGTCGGAGCTGGAATTGGTGATGAAACTGGCCCTGAGAAGGCGCAGTTACATTCAGACTGTATTCCTCCCAAAACCCCCGAAGAGATTGACGGGGCACCAAAAGGCCCAGTCGCAGAATTGCCAGCTATAGAAGCTGTTGTAGAGATGCCAGGGAGCGTCAATTACTTGCCCAGAGAGGTTGAGTGACTTCGAGTGGTTCTGTAATAAATTTTGTTTTGGAGCCTATTGTAATACATAAGTTCATGGCGCATCAGTTTACCCCAAGTCATTCAAAAGTGGATTCCGAATTACCGAGTAGCTCGTTTCCGTGGACGTCGGATTTATGGGCAACGAATCTAATTCGTGGTACTCCGTGGCCTCAAGCTCATACATCTCTTGCCATGGGTCTGATAATTCAACCGGTCGCTCCACGGTCATGAGTTCGGGCATATTTTCATTCCTGGTACGACGATTAGATAGAATATTGAATGACATCGGTTTCGTGGGTTCGAAAACGAAACCCGATCTCATACGGTTTTTGACGAATATTATCATGCAGATAATTAACAGAATTCCAAATATTATGGAAGGTGCGAAGAAGATAGACGAAGAGCCATGTCTCGAGCCAATGTTTTCCGAGACTGGTGCATATTTAGTCCTGGGGCTGAAATCAAGACATGCAAGACTCCCCCCAGGAGTATCGATGGATCCAAGCTCTGATGGTATTTGACTACAATTCCAGGTACCATTTTTCATCGCGCCAAGAAGCGAAGCAGATAAAGTCTTCAAGGAAGGCAATTGTAGTCTGTTGAAATTAGTACAGTGACGACTATGTAATTTCCCACGGGTAATACTCAGGGATTGATCAAAACATACTTTGTGAAAGTGCCATTTATCACAGCCAGTCGACCACGAATTTCCGCCAAACTCGTTAAATCGACATGTGTCAAGTCTTTGCTACCCGAGATCTCTAGATCTTTATCGACACGTGTCAAGACTGGCATATAAATATTCTGCAAGTTTCTGTTTCCTGTGATTTTAAGCGATGAATTGCCAATAGGTGTGTCGCTGCTGTTGTAAAAACTCTCGCTATGCTCCAATAATGCAATACGTTGCAGAAGTGGTAAGGATACTGACCGCAAATTGTCGTTGCTAGTAATCTCGAAATTTTCCTGGACATACTCAAGTTTCGGAGCTAAATATGACGAGAAGTAGTTAGCTGCCAAAATCAAGCTTTGGCAAAATTCCAAAACTGGCATGTGTACTTCAGTAGCTCCGTATATTTCTCCATTAAAAAAAGTTTTAGCAGAAGAGTAGACTTTCAATGAAGGATCGGAAGGTGGAGCTTGAATGTGAAAATAGCTTGCATTGGAAAAATCAATCAGCTTGAGGCCCGGGTTGTCGATTGCTCGAACAGAGTGAACAGCGCCCATGTTTGGCAGAAACCCTGACGCAAGTCGCACATTTTCGATATTAGCGTTTTCCACCACAACAGTTTCTGGAAATTCGATCTTCAGAGGAGAGGATATGTTTTTGAGGTTCAACGTGTGCATAGCCTTTAGCCGAGGAAAGCTCCAAGAGTTCGGTATATCGACATTAGCAATCGTCAAGTCGTGTGCTATAAACCGAAGCGTCGAAGAGGAAACGCTCCAGAAAGGGGGCCCCCAATAACCAGATACAATTGCTCCAGCCACCTGAAGGCCTTCTAACAATATATGTTCGTTTTTGTCAGTGTCGGCCAAAAATATACGGCCAGGAAAGTATTTGCATGCCGAAACTATGGATGCTTCAGCTTGATCCGCGACGTTGAAAAAAGATCGAGAACATATGCTGCCATCCTTGGGTTCTGCAAGACAAGTCACCATTTCAGTCAGCATGAACTGTGTCGTTTGTTTGGGGTTTACGTACGATTAAAATTCCACATGCCGTGAGAGCTCCCTCAGGAAACGACCAAATGCAAGGAGAAATCAATTGATGCGAAACAATAATATCAAAAAATGGCAATACTGGTACCACAACTAAGTAATTGAAAAAACACCTATACTAAAAAAGCAATCGATATGGGCATTGCTGATAGCTTACTTTGTTGGGGGCTATTATTACTTGCTATCTTCGCCGCAGTCATTTCAAGCATACATTTCTAGGTGCAGAATTTCTACATAATTCTCCTATGGCTTAGCATATCAGGCTTACATGGAGATGGGCTTTGCCAACTACTTCAGTCTTCTCGCCTTCTATGGTTACCTAGGTACTGGCTGATTAACAGTTCAACCGCTAATTGGTAGTTTCATCAAGTCATAGAGATTTTTAGGGTTATCTATATGGAATATTAGAACTATCTTTTTGAAGTAAACTTGGGAATGCTACCCTTAAAATATCTAATGATACGACAATACACTTCTGAAGATCACGGTGTTATATTGAATAGCGCCAAGACACTGACGTAAACGAACTCAGGTAACTAAATGGAAAATGTCCCCTTGTGAAAATTACCTCTCTACGTAGAAGAGGCCACACTACTCATATTGACAAGAAAAAGGAGAACAAGAGATCGATATAATGGATTCACGGCGAAACGCCGTGAGATTCATTGTCCTAGATGCAGTCTCTAATCGACACCGCTCGTCAACTATCAACCAAATGCTAGATGCTAGAAAGCGCTCGGTGTCTGAGATTGTGTTATCATCGTCGATTTACGTAGGGCTGTTAACATACTTGAGATATTCGTGATATTTTGGATGCCGAATGAGAAGTAACTGTGCTCGGCTGAAGGAATTCGAGAAGTTATATTATTCGACTCGGATCTGATCGCGTTATTATCAAAGGAACTACTATGCTTGAAAACAGGGACTGGAAAGTTTTGCATTTATGCCAACTGATAGAATATCGAAGTGCCAGACTATGCTTTGAACGAACATCTGATGATGAAAGTTATGATCACGAACGAAAGCCATTAGAACTTTATCTGGCAACATTGTATGAGTCTGAAACAGGCGACAAGAGGTTCATAGAGGTCTTTTTAATGGGAATGAACTGTACAAAATAAACAACTACTATGTATGACACACAAGACATGTCTTCGGTGTAAAAGATTATATAAGAGTAAGTAATCAAGTCATCATATGAGACTACTCACATTATGATAGATTTTTCGCCGTCGCATAGCAGCCAACCTAACTATATGTCACGTAGACGCTGTAGCACATAAAATGTGTGAAAAACACAAGTAAATTAGAGAGAATGAATGAAAAAAGTGAAAAGGAGGCTCAGCCCACGCCGCTGCCATCAGGACCAAAATTTCCAAATTGTTATTCCCCGCCAACCTTGTCCGTCAAACCCACATACATCATCTGAGAATGTGACCAACAACGCCCTGCTTTGCAGCTTGCGCACCCACACCTCATATTTTCCTCGTAACTTGCGAAATTTTGCTACTTAAGAAGCGGCTTGAAAGTTAAACACTTGGGAGTCGGGACTAGGATTGACAGATTGCTAAGCTACCAATGCAGTACTGTGAACGAACATGCAGAATGCCCCTCGTATTGTGGATCTTAATTTTTTGAGCCGGATTTCGTTCCGGGAGTTGAGTTTGAGTGGGGCTCTGTCTTTCCTCAAATACCCAATGACTTCCTTATCGAGGTCGAGTGTCTAATCACGTGAACTACACGTGATTAGTTGCAGCCAACGAGATTGGCTAAGCAATTACGTACAACATGCAAATGCATCTTGTACGCACAAAATCAAACAGACAGAACGGACTCTGAGTGGATCAATCATTGCTGCGAGTAATACTTCTTGATCCACTTGCACTTTATATACCCGCCGACACAAGGGCTGATATGGAGTGCTGAGAGGGATGCATTACATCGTGACAGGATTAGTGTGCATGCATTTTGTTGGCTCGATGTCAAGATTGCTAAATAGAGAACGAAGGGCAGATTAACAAAAGCAAGCAAGCGGAGAAATAGATGATCGTAAATGCCTGTTCAAATGGGGCTTTTACATGGTAGTTCTGCCATGGGTGACAGAGGGTTGGAGGGGGACAAGACGATTGATTGGAACGATCGTCTGTGCGACGGCTGCAGATAGCACGGACGGTAAAATAGCTGGATATAAGCAGAAAGGGTGAGAGAGGCACACAAGTAGCAACGGAAGGTGTGATAGAGCAAGGGTGATGTGCCGCCTTTGGAGGGAAAAAATAATCGGTCGGTGGTCGAGTCGTCGAGGACTTGTGATTTACGGTGCTCAATTGTAAATATTGACCGAAAGAAGTGGGGAATGTTTGCTAGGTTAGTGAAGCCGTTAAAAATCTTAAATTTGGAGTTATACTTCGTATGAAGCCGAATTGGGAGATCGAATGCGAGAAGTCTTGAGCATGATTGTGCTCAAGTGAGCATTAACTAATATGCAACAAGGCTGGCAGTCGGATATCTCAAGATGTAGTCTATCCAAGAGCAAGTTTTGCAGAACTTGGACCTGCCCACATGCCTTCTTACCTGTCACGACGCTGTGCTAACTTGTCCTTGCTTCATCATTCCTTCACCGATTCTGAATTCTGAAAACATTGGTTTGATGATTGATCAGATTTCTTCTGCAACTAATCATTCTTCCATTGCACTTGTGCGACCCCCAAATATCGTACTGCTTTGCTGACTGCATCGAAGAATCATTTACTGAAGTAAATGCTTGTGATGGCTGAGGGCTAATGACAACCTGATGACTACTTATTCATCCGATATAGGAAAGAGATACGCAACTCGATATTACCCGTGTCAACACCTGCAGAATCATTCGACGCACTTGACTTACCTAGTTCATTTAAACATCAATGCCGGTCTCTAACTCGACTCTACTTTCCGTTCAACGACATTGAATCGCCAACTATTTCTTGTTATGATGCTCTACTTCATTCTGTTCCCTTGTAATTGATCCACTCCTCGGCAAATTTTTGACAATATACAGTAGGGTAGATCTTAAGAAACATATCCACTATTCATTATCGATAAAGTATCCATCTATCACAAGCATCACTCTTCAAGGATCAAAAAGATGTTGTGATGGGGATTTCGTTATGATAGGGTGGATGTTTGCGTTTGTTCTCCCACCAGTACGACCCCAAATTAAGCGAAGAAATTTTGTTGGTCTTTCTCGACGTCTAAATGGTCACAAATGGCAAGGATTTAGTCGCCAGAATACTATATTCACACTAGCTCCCGTCCATTCAACATGTTCACCTTGCTTACGCGCCCAATGACTGCAGCTCACCTTGATCATCGAATCACCTTATTTTTCCTTGAGTTTTGTCAATTGGGTCGTATAATTCGTGGAGTCCGCATGTACGGTAATCTAACCGGACTGCATGCACATACGCCGAGCAACGAACGAACTGACTGACTTCCCCTCATCAATGGCTGCAGCCTTCCCCTTGTCCAATATTGCATGGTCCTGCACCATTGCATGCGGACGGGATCTGCGGGATTCTAGGATTGTACCAACTCTGCGCCTTACCATGAGTAGTTCCATGGTGGGCCCATCCAATGATCAATTCCAATGGCTATGATGGATGATGTCTCTTCCTCTGCGACCATAAAGAGACGCTGTGCCCCCTCTCAAAATATCTTTTTCTCCTCAGCAAGCAGTCAATTCATTCTCAAGAGCTAGTCTCCTTCATTTTCCGCCCTTTTTTTGTTTTTCTTCATCTTTTTGTTTTTTCCCCGTTCCCAAAGAGCTGTGCTCTGTAATATCATACCAAAATCTTTACATTCTAATCATTCTATCAAGTTGCCGGTCAACTTTTTATTAATTTTTTATTCACAAATCCATACAATCCGAATTTAACCACCAAAGACTAGTCTCTTCTTGCTCGAATTAGCCAATTTCAGTACATTGAATTTTCATCTTAGTATTTCGCATCAAAATCGATCAAAATGGCAGCTATTCAATTATCATTCTCTCTCCGTGTTTCTTCCAGTGTTAAGACCGTTCATTTGCTTGGTAGCTGGGATAACTATGCTGGTCAACTTCCACTCGCTAAAGACAAGACTTCTTCAAAATCAGGTAGCTGGAAAGGTACTTTCAGATTCCAAGGCACCACTCTTCAACCTGGTCAAAGATATTGGTATTACTACATCATCGATGGATACCATGTCTCACACGACCCTGCCGTCTCATCAACTACCGAGCCAACTACCGGTCGCGTCTTGAACATCCTCGATGTCCCAGTCGAAAAGTCCTCAAGCCGATCATCCAAGTCCAGTTCATCAAGCTCCAAGCATTCTTCCAGCTCATCATCTAAGCACTCTTCCAGCTCCAAGTCATCACACTCCTCACACTCATCTTCCCGCAGAGAATCCCGCCGCGACTCACATCTCAGCGTTGACATTCCTAAAGGTCGACCCCTCTCCATCTCTCAAATCAAATCTCCTAAGCCCATGTCTCCACACGCCACCAAGCACATCCTCGAAGCTGATTATGCTGCTGGTCCAACTGTCGATGAATTGACCGCACGTTTTGGTGCTACCACCATGGATGAGTACGATTACGATTACGATCTTCCAGGCTCACCATCTTCATCCGTTGGCTCCACCATTTCTGACACCAGTGGCACAAGCTCGCCATCTTCAGCTTCGAGCATGAGCGATTATTCATCAGGTTCTAATGCATCGTCCTGCACCTGTGAGAGATATGGAATTACGAGAAAGGGAGATAGAATCAAGTTGGATTGTGGAGGTTCTCGATGCGGATCCAGCGATTCAGAGTCCTGTAGCTCAGAGGATGAGGCAGATTACTCACGATCATCCCGCAGAAATGGAATCGTTGTCCGTCGATGAATGAACACCCAATGATCCTGGACTGGATATTCAACACAACACACAGACACAAACACATGCCACAAAGAGATATGTGCCATTTTCGCACCTCGCTCAAATATTCACCTCATTGCAAGTTTTCGCATCTAATTAAATCAAAAATCTCGAAAAATATGCATGCATGCATCAAGTCAAGTCTGGTACTTGTCATGATGTATGTCCCACAGGAAACCGAATCCGCGGCGCAAAACGAAATCAGCGAATCATTCGCAAATTTCATGTACACTTAACAAACGACAAGTTTTCATGGAACTATTTACTGTACTTCTTCAATTTTTGGGAAGGAAAGAAAAGTTACCACATGAAGAGGAGGAAAAGGGGACGATAAATTGCCAGAAGGAGGGGGGAGGGGGTGGTGCAGGATAATGATAGACACATATTCTCATGATTGAATGAGATATGACAGGTCTTTTATTGGTAATGAAACATGATGGTCATGATTCATGATGATGAGAAATATTGGCACGACAGATTGGATAATGATTATGTGTCAAGTCATGATAACGAGATGATAGATGGATGGGATAGAGGACAATTGAATCTGTTCCACACCATGCCTTTTTGATGCCTTCGATTTGTGTGATGTGATTGCAAGTTATTTTAATCTGTTGGTCGCCGGCCCTTGGCCTTTCCAGTGTTTCATGGCTCAACATTCTTTTGTCTGGCACGGTAATGAGCGGTAATTTTTAATTTATGGTGCATTACCGATTGCCCAATAGAAGTCCCGTTCAAAGATAAATTCAGTACTGATTCTCATCAATGCATAATTTCATGGGTAGTTTAGTAACTTAAATCAATTAGACCCCATTTTCGTCACCTACCACCAGCCCTCGACCTCCTATGAAACTTCTTCAACCCCGGATTTATCCATTAATAGTCTTCCTTTTCAACAATACAAGGATAAGAAATTATACATCCTGAATAACCCTACTTCTAAGTTGAATCATTCGCTAGCCAGACATGTTTCAGGTGGTGGATGTTAATGTAGCGGTAGAAGTCCCATAACTTCATTTGTATTCGAATAATCTACATTACTATATTCATTAATAGCCTTACTTCTCGTTTTGAGTACACACATTTATACATATATCTAGGACTTCGAGTCACCTTTGTTTCATGAATCAATATTCCTCCACCGCCATCCTCCGGGGTGCGTTGAGCCAGAGCAACTCCTACTCCTGAGTTGAGGAGTTATAGCGTCCCATCTGAAACTTCTTCTTTTGTGTAACTAGATCTCAATATCAGTCCCTATAGAACTGATCTCATTGCCCTCAGCTTAAAATCTGTCCGGTTTTGGGAGACTGAAGCAGATCAGAGGACTGGTCATATCCTCACCATGACCCCTCTTCATGCTCCGCTTGTTTCCATCACATAATCAGTGCTCTTCAATTATACTCCATCAATTCTGTTTTTGTTCAGAACAATCATTTAGTGCCTCTTGACCTTTTCTCTCACATCCAAAGCTAAGTTTGACACTAGAAACCATGAACAAAACTAGATCCACAAAATGGGAAAAGTGATATCTATTGAATTCGTTTCATAATCAACGGTCGTCGGTTACGATTTGTGCAAGAAACCTTCAATTCTCTCCCTACTAGAATGGAAACTTGATCCTTTACAGCTACCAAATACTCAGAACGATACTTCCATTAGAAGGCCCCGCTTCCCGTTAATAGCTCTTAAACATCACTTCTTTCTCGAGAATGGTCAGCTTTATTCACTGCCCCTACCTACTTTCCCAAGACCCCTTTATAACTGATATCAACAGTCAGCACTGAATGCTGACTGATTGATCTTTTTGAAAGAGACTTTGGCTATGAGTAAGTGCTGTCGCCGCCCAGGAATCAAAGAACAAGTATAGAACGAGAACATTATGTGTGCGCCGAGAACTACACAGCTAGCCACCGTGAAGCCTTTGGACGCTATGTGAACTGATGCTGTATAAAATGCGACTTTTGCAAAATTTGTGACCACTTGCCAACACAGAAACTCTATAAACTAAACCAAAATAAACCAAACTTCATGAACTGGATTATAGCTAATTTTCAAGTTGAGACGTGGCAGGTACGAGAATGATCCCAAGTCGCTGATGCTGTGAGCGAGGTAATTGAGGCTATCTCCTACTGTGTATTAGTAAATAATCCCTCATCTATTCCTTTGATCGAAACTACTGATCTCAAAACATATTTCCTCCACAGCTCGAACCATTTTACATACTTCCTATCATCAAGTAGCCACCCAGAATATCAAGAATCAAGATGGACCAAGTTAGTAGAGACCATCAAATTCCTGAAAACGATCCAAAGACCCTCGATGGCTCCTCGATCTTCATGACTGGAAGCTCAGGAGATGCATTGATATCGCCAGTAACTTTGAAACAGAAGGCTATGGTATCGTTTCGTATACCTGAGGTTATATCGCAGACCTCGACAAACCGCAGCCAGATGATAAACTGCCAGACGGTCTTCTTTGGGACGTACCAACTACTTCTGGATTCAGTCTTGATCGATCGAGCGAGGTTATGGCCAAAATTGGTACTCGTTATGTTTGGTGGGATTGGATGTGTGTTCCTCGGGAGACTTTGAATGGTCATCGAACTATCACTGACAGCCTGAGAAGTGCAGGGCACGAAGAAACCGGGGAAGCAATTGTGTGCTCGCTTATTCCTAGTGTCAGTGAATTATAGCTAATCAATTTAATAGGAACATATACCGCAATGCTGAGAAGAGTATTGTGTGGCTTCATTCAACAGATTGGAGTTTGCAAAGCCCATTGAGATCGCTACTTCTAGCTGGATCAAAAGACAATGGAACGCTACCAGCCGAGCCGAAAGCATATTTTGATTAAATTGTGCAACTGCTCACTCAATCCCGAAAATTGGAACGATGGTTCGCCTCGGGTTGGACGCTCCAAGTTTCACTCCCCGAAACTATCCTAATCGATGGCGCTAGCAATGCTCTTCAACATGATACATTCATGCACAATGGAGGACACGCTTCGGTAATCGACTTGACGGCTAGGGTTACTAAAATCGCTGTCGAGGTAGGCCAATCCTTCTTGCGGTAAGCCAATGGAAAAGAACCCCAAAATTAGGTCGGCATACTGATTGATGAATCGGTTCACATGGCAAATGAATTTCGACAAATCCTTCGAGCTCTGGTCGTAAGGCTTCTCCGCTGCATATACTCAGTGGCAAGCAGAGCCGCAAATTCGGCATGGAGCAGGATTCTTGCTGGGCATTGATCTTAGCAATGGAGCTCGAGGACGTTACTGTCGACTACAAACTTCCCATGGATGAAATCAGGAGGACATTTCTCACAGCATTGTTTGAGAAATGTCAATGGTCAATGCTTTTGTTGTCTCAGCCTTTGTTTTCTGTGAACAAAGGGCAGTCGGCGAGCGGTTTTAGAGGCTGTCGAGAAAGCGAAAATACCGGCCTCGAGCTGGAATACCACGCGCGAGGTAGACGCCTCGGAATTCACAGGTCATGAATTATTCGATTTATACGGGAAATACTTCAAGTATCTCTCCCGAGTTCCGGTGATGGATGATGTAATAGTACCAGATTTACCAACCTCATTTTATTTGAAGGGTTACCACTAGCTCCCTTCGTATACACCGACTTGACCTCGCCAAAGGATACAATACGCTTGGTCAAAATGGTATCCAGCTCTCAGGATTTGTGGCTCCCCATCTGTGTGTCCACAAGAACTGTCAACTTCCGAGACGGTGCTCAATATGCTACGTTGTCTTACACTTGGAGCAATACTCATGGTATTTTTTCGTCAGAAGAAGCTGCTGAAGCCGACACACGGCACGATATACCAATCTTATGCGATGGAAAGATTATTAAAATTGGTGAGAATCTATATCGGTTCTTGTGCCGGTGGCGACAGTCTCTTGTAAACTTTGAAAATATACGACAGTCCATGCGAGGAAAGATGCAGGACCGAGCCTGCCCTCCCGGAGAGTTCTGGATTGACGCCATATGCATAAATCAGAAGAACGACGAGGAAAAGAATTCTCAAGTGTCCGTCATGGGGGATATTTACACTCAGTCAGACAACTTGGATCTGGCTAGGCGAAAGTGACGTGTTTTCTGAGCCAGCACTTGAATTTCTCTCCACCATGGGGAACAACACCATTCGCCAAAGCTGGACTCGGTTTCAAAAAAAAGCATCATGGGATCTAGTAGCTCTTTCGAGGGAGCTAGACTTGCCAGATGTCTTATCGTGGAAGTGGTTCGCTTTTTTTTGCATTCTTTCAACGCCAATGGTTTAGAACATCTTGGGTAATACAAGAAGCGGTTCTTTCATCTCAAATTGAAGTTCTGTGCGGATCCAAATTATTTTCCTGGGATCTTCTCGCTCTGACGTCCACTTTTCTGATAGTATCTGATTTGCTTCATCACGTCAACACCCTTGGCGAGATGGAGATGCAGGTAGGCCATGTCGAGCCAACTCTGAACCCATTCAAATTAGACAGCAGGACTCACCTGGAGTGGTCTAAGCACCAGCTATTTAGACCAGTTTTTCATTCTCGTTCAGACCCAGATCTAACCGTGTTCTATTTGCCATACAGACTCACGGGTTTCAAATTTTTTGATACAACCATTGAGTCACAAGACACGTCAACTATCCGTCCTTTGGGAGACACTATCGATCCCATTGCTATGCTTCTAGAGCTCTGGAGACTTAGTCGGGCAAATTTGTGCTTTGGCGCAAGAGATGAAGTCTCTGCCTGCGCCTCCCTAGCCAACAAAGATATCTACAGAACCCCGAATACGACTGCAACGCGACGACAACTTCTCCCGGACTATGGAAGATCAGTCACAGAGGTCTACCAAGAAGCAGAATGGTTCACCCTTCTCACCCATGCCGGGTTGCAAATATTATCGATGACACGCCACACAGCCCATCGCAACATACACGATCTTCCGTCCTGGGTCCCCGATCTCTCGCAGTCGCCGAGACTTCACGGGCTTTGGCAGATCGAATTGGAACCGGTAAAGGTAGGATGGTGTGCGGCTGGGAATTCGCGTTGGAAGATACCCCCGCCAGCCACGCTTTACGGGCGCTACTTGATGGTATAAGTTATCTTTGTGGATATGGTAAGCAAAGTTCAGCACCCGAAATATCGTCATCATAACGAACACCACTCGCGTTCGGATTACTCTGTTTTCTCGAAATCGCACCGACGTATATGGATTTGAACGCTGGTCGGAATTTATACGAAGTTATTTGGCGAACGACTATAGCCAATTTTGCGGATGGTGTATCACCAGCTGCTTCTGAACACGCGCTTCATTTTGAAAGGGGATGCTTGCAAGAATTAACAAAAACCAGGAAGGAGTATTTAGCCGGCGAGATTGATGCAGCCGAATTTACGAGCATGATAAGTATCGTGGAAGAGATGAAAAATACAGGCTGGCTGCGTGGCGATTGGAGGTTCATTCCTAATACTGCTCGCGACGGAGAAGAAGAGACGTCACATCTCATAGGTAGTGGCGAGGACGGCCCGTCGGGAGTGCTGTCGTCAAACAGCGAGGGTGTGAAATTCAACGATAGGGCAGGGCGTACTCTCACGCATCGCCAGCTGTTCTTCACTGCGCTGGGCTGTGTGGGGGTGGGGGGGGGGGCCTTGATGTGGAGTTTGGCGATTCGATTGTGGTAATGGCAGGATCGCCAGTGCCCTTCGTGGTGAGACAGGGCACGGATGGGCGGTATAAGCTTGTAGGGGAGGCGTACATAGACGGTATTATGTTTGGAGAGGCGGTATATGAGGGTGGGGAGTGGGAAGAGATCACGTTGGAATAGTATAGAATACCTTGCATTGGTAACCTTGGGTATAAACTCAGATACTTTAGCAATCCCTCAACCTTCAAATGCAGAGCATACTACCCATGCAATCCCGGATTCCAAGCCATTGAATCTCAAAAGCAAAACCCATTCACAATCCCATATCATCAGTGATTATTTCTCTTATTTTAAACACAGACCCCGATAAATCCGCTCAGGTATATGCATCCACATCACTGTATTCACGCAGAAGCTGTGAGCAAAATGCGGAGTAAAAGAGAAGAAGCAAAAATATCTCAACAGCATAGCATAGAGGTTGTATGACGCAAAAGGCGAAGTAACACCTTCCACCAATTTCAATTTCTCTGGTTTGAATTTCGGTTTCCTAGAGTTGTGATGCTGCTATGCATGGGGAATTCGTTTATTTCATTCCCCTACCATCCCACGATCCCCTGAAACTGTACTTTGTTGGCGATCATAATGTTCTTCGGTGCCCTCAGATCTCCGCATTATAGGGTCAGCACCCATTTTTCCTTTCTCCCATCTTATATCTCTAGTACATCTCTCCTCTCCCCTTTCATACCAGTACACCATCCCCCTCCCCCCAACACCTCCTAAATACCCTATCTCTATGCCTCTCAAGATTTCTCCACCTGCCCAGACCCTCCGCCAACCTCTTATCACCCTTCCCCCACCCCAACCCCTCATCACCTAACAACCACGTATAAGCGAAAATGCTCGCATCAAAGAGGCCCGGCGCGTCCCCAGAAAACCATTTCTCCTCCCCAAGTAACAAACTAAGTGCTTCCCATGCTCTATCCGCCTCCCTATAAATCATTTCCTGGTCAATAATTTCCGCGCTCTTGCGCAACTCAGATTCGGCTGCGGAGCGCAGTTGGTGGGCCGTGTAGAGGCGAACTGGGAGAGAGGAGGATGCCGGGTCTATGTAGAGGGGAGCGGCTATCTCGCGGAAGTTCGAGGGGGTCAGATAAAGAGAATGTAGCTTGAGAAGGTTAGTTAGGCCATCAAGTCTAATATTGGGCAAGCAAAGAGACGTACCCAAGCATTTCTAATATTATGATCGATTAGAGCTTGATAAGCTTCCAGTTTCCTACTCTTTGGTTCAGGGACTTTCTTTCCTTGTTCCTTTGCATATTTCACCAGTCCATTACTCGGTATTGGAAGGTGGTCATCCTGTGAAGAATTCGATTTGATGCCTGGTAAGAGGAAAGGTAGGACGCCAGTAGGTGAAGCATGATTATTTGAAGAGACAATTTCATGATTAACTCCTGCGAGATTTAAAAATGTCTGTCCATAACGTCAGCCTCGTAGTCTTTCATTTGATATTGCTTGCTTGAATCTCTACATAGGTAGACATACCTGCCATTTCAAACATCCCGGATTAAAACTAGGTCTGCCTCCATTCTCTTCCTCGCCCTCTCTACAGAAGATATATAAACTGGGCAATCTAGCATCTCTATCATTTCTTCTGCCCTTTGCCCCAGGACTCCTTTGTGGTAACTCGTTTGCTGGATATGTAACAACAGGAACTTTATCAAATAATTTCTTAACCGGTCTAGGTATACTGAATAAATCCTTCACGGCATTTGTCTGTCGAGTGAAATTGGATTGATTGTATGTGGTATCTTTCTGGGTACTCGAGCCATCTCTTCTCTCATTCTGCTTCGGCCTCGCAGACGAGGTTGGTTCATTTGAAGGAGGCATAGTTTCCCTTGCCAATCTCGAATGGTTTAGATAGATTCGACCAGGGTAATATCAAATCAGAACAATAATGGTGACTATGACTAGGGACCTTGGTAGTTTCTGCGCGTCTTCCAATAGTTTCCTTTCCTCTGGTGGGATGGGACCAAAATTAAAATGATGAGGCTGCCCGCGCTGGCCTCACCGCACCGACTCAATTAATTTCAATTGTTTAATTTTTTCATCTTTTTTTCTGGATAGCCGCGACACAGCAAATTTCAATGCGAAAAAAAAGGGCCGAGGAACGGCAAGAACGGAGGATGGGATAAGATAAGGCACCTTTGCATTTCGAATTAGATTTGAAGGTCCATATAAGTTACAAGTTACAACTTTCCCTAGTCCTGGCGAGTGTGAGCGATTAGTACCAGGTACGATACGATACGTATATTTACCGGAATGTTCACCTAAATGCCGAAGTATCTCCCGTTTTTAACTGATGGAAAAAATGGATTTATCCGTGAAATGTACGATGCCAGATGGGTTATTGTATCTGGGTTCTAGGTACCTAATGAGTGGATTGAGCGATTGAGCGATTGAGGAATCAATATTGAAAAGCTATCGTGAAAAATATCGAGAATGGTCGGGTATGACAGCAGCTACACAGTACTTGGTGTGGTCCCATATTACCACCGAAATAGCAACCTCCATATATATACAAAATGCATTTCTGGCGTGAGAATAATGGAATGATATTGGATGAGATGAACTGCCTTGGAATCTTTTTAAAGATCTTGGATGCATGAACCTACAAGGTATGAAAAAGAACCCCCGAATCATAAGAAATGGGTCTTTGGATCAGGTACAGAATGCATGCAAGATTTTTTCTGACATGCAGGATAAGCGTGCTAGTATGTCAACGTGAAGGAATTATATCGTCACATCCAACAAGGTCATTTTTATCATAAGCGCAAGTGAGAAAGATAGGAAAGAAAAATGAAAAAATATATATAGGTACCTATGTAAAAGGGGGCGACAACTTAATAGCCGAGCCCTTCTCGAAAAATCGTCATTCTCATACTCTCATACTCTCACACTTTCATACTCTCATACACATACCTACATACCTACCTGCGTACATTTAACCTCTTATCCGACCTCGCAGCATAGAAATCGTTGTACCTCGGATGAAAGAATAGAAACGTATGATCCGTTTCGGTTCCACAGCGATAAGGCTCTTAGTGACTCTCACTCACGGCGGGATGAAATATGAAAATGCTTACGAAGTGGCTAACTTACGACTAACTCGATAGTGATATGGGGAAATACTAAAAATGGATTAGTTCTTCGATAAATTGGTACGACTACCTTGCAATTGCGGAGAAAACAAAGCGGTCTTTTCTCTTTGCCCATGTCATAAATACATATGTACCTAGTACGGAGTAGGTCCTAGGTAGCCGATAACAAATACTTTGGTAAAAATCAAATGAAAAACGGTTGTGGGATATTTGGAGATCATAACCAATTAGATTTGAATATACCCTCATCGAGAGGATACTTATGAGACAATATTCGATAACCCTGAATTAACCCCATTCAAAATCGTAACTCGGATGATGATGCTCCTTCGCTGTCTACTTCGTAATTGTCAAAAATATGTTTACCGAAAGCAATCCCTTCTTCTGAATCAATGAGACCCTTGAGAATATCATATTCATCCCACTTCCAAACCTTGCCTGTCTTATTGAACCCTTTCAATCCCAAATTGTAGATAAAGAAAAGAATTTCGTCACTTGATCATCTTGATTCAAATACTTAACAATTCCTTCTTGTCCTCAAAGGAAGTCACTTGAAACAAAGGACCTGGCTCAAATCATCATCACCCATATCTCGACCGACCTCTTTCAAGAACCACTCTGCCACATCTTCTCCAACAACGAGAAATCTACCGAGTACTTAAAAAGCACTCCGTGTCCGCTTCACGTTGCGATTACCATCCCACCTCAAATCCAAGTTCCCTTCCTACCAATCTTGTACTCACCCAGCCATCTTACCCCTCACCTCCATCCCTTTAGTCCAAGTTGACATCTTTGTTTCTGAATATCCTCTCACACTATTTCTTTCGAACTTGACACTTGACACATCCTCTCGCCCATCGTCATATCGCAGGCCACCAATCCGGTATCAATCTACGTACTTCGAGTCAAGCTTTCTTCGGAATCTCTTTTCCAAGTCCCAAAACAAGACGGATCGTCACATACGATCCAAACCATCTTCGATTCCCACAATAAGTCCGGGGTTTGAGTTTAAGATTACCCAGTCGAAATTCCGCAGAAGAACCACTTGAAGAATTTTGAGTCTTAGTTCGACCGAGGTATACGCATTTTGGGAGTTACAAAAAAATTACAAGAGCAAAGAGCAAGAAAAACGACCTTGGATTCGTTACGTCGTTCAGATCATAAAGATACTTGAATACCGATTTATATGTATATATATACAAATATATTTCTCCTACCGGAAAAATAGAGAAAGTTCTTCATATTCAAAATCTGCTCTTCGAACCCCGCTCTTCTTTCCAAACACAACAAAGAAAAATACACTTTTTCCTCTACCTGCAACCAACCTTATCTCCCCAAAGAACGCAAAAATGAACGCCCCTCTCACATCACCAACCCGCACCACCTCCTCATCAACTTACTTCCAATCCTTCCCAACCGGCCCCTCGACATCCTCCACCTCCTCCTCCTCCAGCGGCCCAACATCGGCTCCTCAACCCCCCGCACCCCAAGCGCCCCAGCGCTCCTCAAGTCAAGACGAAACCTCCCCGTTTCTCAAAGATTTCAACCTCGTCGCCGAAGCAGCCAAGAGGGCACAAATGGCATGTCTAATGCGAGATATGGAGGGCTGCGGACTGTAGTTTTTGGGAACATGGAGAATGGTGATGTGGATGCGCGTGCGAAGATGACGATGTACAATGGGTAGCACACCTACCCATTTATGCGAATCTGCACCAATCAATCGTCCAGAAACCGAGAGTTGAATGACTCGCACGGCGAAGTTCAAACACAAGATGAACAGGAGAGAAAGAGAAAGAGAAGAAAAGAAAAGAAGAGAAGAGAAGAGAAGCGATGGGTCACCAGAAATGTATCATATAGATACTTTTCCCACTGCACAAACCGCATATCTCGCTTCCCTTCAGCAAACCCCTTCATCTGCATATCTACTCTTCTCTCACAATTTCGAAACGTCAGCACACACCACACCACACCACATCACACCCCTCCACCAACCACCCACCACTCCTCAAAATAACGAAACCACGAGTTCAAGACAGGCAGCGACGGCGGCGGCGTTTTTGGCATCCGGAATCTAGGATATAGCATTTAGCATACCAGGACCACAAATGGTGTTTTTTTGGCGTTTCCTTTCCTTTCCTTTTGCTTTCAATTTATTATTATTATTATTATTATTATTACTATTACAGCATCGATTGATTGATTACTTACTTAATCCAAAGCAATCCAAATATTTTTCCACCTCGAAATTAAATATCTATTTGGCTGGTTACTCACGTTACCTACTATTTATTGTTATTAGACAAAAGGAGAGGAGGCGAGAGACGAGGAGAGGAGAGGAGAAGTGGAATTTTGGGAGAGATCAGATGGGAATCGGGATCACACGCACACACACATATATACTATATTTATTATATACTATCATCCCAGACAATAATACCAAATATTTTACGCGCAAAACTGCTTCTTGAATTGAGATAGTTATCGACCATTCACTTGTGAGATTATGTATACATCAATACGTCCCCTATCCTCCCTACAAGCAAGCCCTTACCTCCTCTTTTGATTACATGTCACCAACATATCAAGTAACATAATATCCTCCCCATTAGAGATCATACCATGAATCAAAACCCTCAGCAAAGATATTATAAGAAAATCGTATTCACACCAGTTAAACACTCATACATTCGAATAGATATATCTTCGCTTTGCAGCCGGGTATAACCTTATTAAATATATTATACCATTCGATATTGCAAATCATTAATCATTCATTTACCCACTCCGAACTTCATTGCTCACTCCGATCTTCAATCTCCAATCCTTTCCCTTATCCCTAACCAATCCGAGAATACTCTGCTCGCATCCTTTCCCGGAAACTTCAGGAATTTTGTACAAGCATTTCCCCATTAACCCTGACTATGATTTCTACTTGCGCCATCATTCCTCCTCGGTCTCGTATAACTATCAATATTAACAAAAGCTCCCGTTCCTCCCGATTCTCTAAGGTCTTCTAGAAGTACTGTTGTTTGTTGGTAGACACGTTCAAGGGCCGCTGAGGATGATTTGCCGAGGGAGACTTTAGTCTGTGTTAGCAATTAAGCACACAAGCAAGAAAGCGAGCACTAGCGATTCTTCAAGCTGAAATGGAAGTGAGTGAGAGACGACTTACGAAGAATAGCAGAGTTCAATTCCTCTGCTACAGCAACTCTTCCACTCGGATCCAAGAGATGAGAGACGGTTTTCTCATTGATAGGATCTTTGTATGCAATTAACGAGAAAGCATCTTCCAAAGCTTTGCTAACCTCTCTTCTTGGATCGTCCTTGAATTCTGCTTGAAGGACCTGTCCATATGACAATGTGTCTGATAGCAAATTCTGATAATCGATTTCAAAATTATCACCGCCGTCCGTTTCCATCCTATCCCAATTGTTCGCCTGGGGTTGATGATCATCCAGTTCCATGTCATGATTTAGAATATCATCATACCAATCCCCGTTATGCGCCGAATTCTTTTTCGATGCGTTGGTAGAATTGGAGTTATGCATTTCTGCCATCTGTCGAACCATTTCGATGAACTTGCGACATCTTAATCGAAAATAAACATGTTCGTTGTCTTTCAGAACTTGAGGATAATATGCGTTAGTATATTTGAGGGCCTGCTCAACATCCCCTTCTAATATTGCTGTGCGTATGCCTGTATAACATTAGTATTGATATCTGGCATTAGTCGGGAATACTCACGTTGCCTATGGCTAGCATCTTGATCATCTTTGATATCGAATCCTGGTATGGTAACGTTAGGATCCATGTTCAATGCCTTCTTTTCAGAGTGAACTTCATTCGCGAATTCTCTTGCCGTTTCGACATAGCCATCATGTGTTAGAAATTGTAGAACCTATTTGGAATCAGTCATTAGATGGCCGAACGTCTTGAGAGTAAGTCATACCAAAGATTGAATCAATTCCGTTTCATTCAATGGCGGTTGAAGTTTTGTAGTACTAAGAGATAGTTTAGCATCCCCAACAAGCTACAAGGTCGAAATGAAGTACCTAGTGGAAGCGATCTCATTCTTAATTCGACATTCTTCGTGCTGTAAAGGTGTTAGATCACAATTTTTGACGGTGAGCTGTCCAATCGTTCGGTGCGCGACTGATCCGAGATCAACGATGCATAGCAAACAAGGGTTCTTAGAATGCTTGAAGCTAAAGACATAAAGACATTAAGGAAATTTTTCACCGACCAAGATCATTTCATCTATGTTGTAGACGAACGGACTTTGCCCGAAATTTACTCTAACATGCTCGCCGGGTTTCTTCATACCAACAGATGGAAAAAGCTCGCCCCTTCCAGTTACATCTCGGAATGCGATACCTTTAATGATGATATTAACAGGTGTTCTAAGAAAACGGAACAGAAACAATGGAATAGAATCGAGTTGTAGCATGAGGGGAAGTTTACAAATACTGACCTAAATGATCTCCATTCTTTGTGAAGAAGGCGGTACCAGTTGAAAAGTTGACTCCGCAACCTATTACATCTTCTGTAGAAAATGATGGGCCATAAGCTTTTCCAACACTTGCACCAGCATACCCATGACCATCGTCACCATGATATGCCCAAGAGTCAGGTTCCCATCCCGGTAACCTTGATAAGGGTATTTTTTTGGTGGAAAATCCAATACCAATAGAGCTACTAGGGTGAACGTTAGTGAGGCTTCAACCATGCAAATCAATTGGAAATCATACTCTTCTCGCTTCCGCGACAAAATTGTTACCTCGAAGTAATAAATTCCACACTGGGGAGGCATGGGGTGATCGGATCTGATGGCGGAAGCCTCATTATCTCGATCGTTCATGGATTTCGGGCCCGTCAGTTTCACCTCAAAGCCATCATTTGCGACTTCCAATGCTCCAAATTTGTCTGTTGTACTCCATTTGCTTGGCAACGGGGATAAGGTTTCATCTTCGATGAGGGGAGTTTTTTCGACGAGGTCATAAGGTCTACCTCGATGCGAAGGGACCATCTTTGCATGTAGATTGACACTGCTAGCACTAGTTGAAAGAGAATTTGGTTGTGATGACGGGGCTGACCCATCTCTATGCGCCAGGACCTTTGCCTTGTGCGCTTCCTCTAACTTTTGCACATATTTCGATCCCCTCAGATATGAGGGTACAAAGAAATGGTCCGTATTCCCACCAAGTCCCCCGTACCCATGCCCATTGGGGAGTGAAGAAAACTCATTTGCGAGTGAACCAAAAGCGCTTGAGAAACTTGGTAGTTGTCCTCCTCTACCCCATGATCCTGATCGTCCTTGATTGACCCCGCCATTACCATTTTCCTCATCATACCCGGAGAATACCCCATATCCGTATCGCCCATTATAATTTGGATCGTAGTAAATGGAATCATGTTGTTGATTTAACATGTGTGTGTTCGAATTTAGAAGATTTGCGAAATGGCCGGGTCTTGAAGGTTGTCCATATTGTTGAGAGTTACCGGCAGCTATGCCAGATACAACAGAGGCATATGAAGATCTTCGAGGCATGAAACCGGGAGCTCCAGTAGGCATGCCGGAGTCTGGAACCCCCGGTGAGCCCGAAGGATATGAGTTTGTCATCTCGACCGTATGTAGACAGTAGTTAGATTGAGAGAAGAGACTCGTTGTCGCTTGTGAGTATTTAGAAGTCGAGAGGTTTGGTTGTGTATGGAGGTTGTTTTGTGTTGTTTTGTTCCTTGAGCTTGAGGTTGTAAGGCGCAGAAGTTGAGTTTATTACCTATCTGCAGCTCTCAATTCAGTAGTGAATGGCGGATTGAACCAAGGTTGAGACGAAGTGTGATGTACCAGTAGTAGTTGGATTGTTTCATGACTAGCGAAATCTCATTGAGTGTTAATGTGGTTGAGTTCAGAATTCACATTAGAATCATATTTCTGAATGTTCAATATCTTATAAAGCTTCAGTTTGGAGTTTGTACGAATGATAAGTTGTTATCAAATCTTTAACACATCAATGTACGGTAGCTGTGTAGGTAGGTTCCTCGAATGTTGCCATTTGCGGATTTCATCATACGTGAGCTAATCCCGTTATGGTTCGATCCCCGATGACCGGGGTGATGGAAATCATCATGAGGAGAAACATTTATCACGATTCACGAACTTCACTGATTTCTATCATTTGCTGCTTATGAACAAATTCACCATATTTCGAGTAACATTTATTATGATGGGAGGATATGAGCGGTACAATCATCAAGTGGGTAGGTAGGTAATTAATTAATTTACCTAGCTACCTATATACATACACAAGCTGAACGATATCCTCTCAAAGTGTTCAATATACTTTCTGAAATCCCTACTTGATATGATGATAGAAATCATCCCGGAGACACAAGACCACAATGCATTGAGATTCAAACCATTTGAATGAGCATAGCTCCCAGCCATATCATTCTATTTAGTATATACATATATCACCCAATCGAGGTCGAATCTTGGAGAAGAACACCACAGATCGATCAGACGAAAATCAATGAATGCCCATCTGAACTCAAATAATCACATTATAAATTATGTCAATTTAAATACAAGCTCAAACAAAAATATCATTACCATGTAAATATCCCCTGATAGACGCAAATATCCAAGAATAACATGGATATCTGGGTCCCTCGTAAGAAATGAGACTTGCCGTGAAGCGATGACATTTATGAACAGCCAGTCGAAGCTACATTTGTAAATGTGAAAGCTACTGACGAATTCACTGATCCGTCTGCAAATAGCTTGCCATCATGGTTGGAACTTGGGACTGGAGATCATGGTAAAGAAACACGTGAACTGGCCTTTGTATGCCCAGTCGGGCTGTGAAAGCAAGAAAGTAATCATAATCTATAATTGTTTAAGCAATAATGCGTGAACCCAAAGGCCGCGACATGCTACATTAACACTCCCCTGCTTTGAGGAAACGCCAGAAACACCATTGCTTTGGCGGAATTTATTTCCACTCCATCCCAGTTCATTCCATCCACAACGCCCCGTAGATTTTCCCAAAGCCCAGTAAATTGAAACCAAAGAAATTTTTATACATGTCTTGCGTTGGTGACAAAGCAGGGCTGTTTTGTAATCCGATTCCTTGACAAGATTGCCCATTAACGAGAAAGAAGAGGTTGATCGGGTAGGATCCGAGTTCTAATACAGAGAATAAAAGATTAAAATAGGCGGAAGGTGTTAGGCGGAAGCAGTGATAACCGCAGGAGATTGAGTTTGATCTTGAGTTGATGTAGGCGCAACAGCAGGTGCAGAAGTGGAGGTAGACGTAGAGGCTGGAGCTGTAGCCATGGCTGGGGGAGAGCTGACGAGGTTGGTAGCATCAACATCCATGGCACTAGTGCTCTTCTCACTTTCAATCTGGCTGTTTTCCTTGTTCTCCTTGCTACTGTCACCAGTTGACGAACCTTCAGTACTGGGATTAACTGTCACTTTAGGAGGGGCTCTCCATCTAGGAATCTCGATAGGGATGCCCGTAAATGTTTTGATAATGAAGGAGCGCTTCTCCCATTTGCGACAAGGTTTACCAGAACGATCAAGGGCACGTAAGCCAGCATTGATTGCGCCTTGGTTGGCCTTGGGCCCAAGCCGGGAACTATTTCCATTGGACGCCCTTGGAGTACTTCCGTTAGGAGCAAGTGTGCCATCATCCCTAAGATAGAGTTAGCACATGTAAAAGAAGATAACTGCGGAGCCCGGTGTTCCCTAGAGCATTGACCCGCCCAGCAAGAGATATAGCTTTGAAGCTCGACGATAGTGAAAAGGTGCAATGTACTTACAATCTTGCCTTCTTCTTTGGACCTGGCTTGCCTCTAGCCCTAGGAGTTGTGTCTGATCCCAAGGCGGCAGTAGAACTTCTCTTGACGCCAGCCTTCTTCTTAATTGCTTCCGTTGGAGGGGGCCATCGATGATGAAAACTGGTTGTATCAGTACCATTTGGTGCGGGCGTATTTGGGTCCGACTCGACCGGAGCATCACATTTTTGACTCTTTGCGACAGGCGTAGTGGTTGGAATTGTTGATGTGGAATCCTTTGATGGAGAGTCTTCTTTGACCAAAGGTTGACCAACACCCCTTAACTTTGCAGGAGATAATTTGAGAGTAATGATCATGGAACTCTTCTCTTTCAGGCCCGACGACTTTCGTCGTGGAGCAGAGGTAGTCGGCGTAGGTTTGCTTGCTGAAGCCATGATGGAGGAGTCGTGGAAGTTGTGAGACGTGAAAGTTTGAAGACTGGGAATTGACGGTCGCAATAAATAGGGTGGTGAGGTATTGTATGTGTCGAGGAAGGACGTATTGAGCGCTCGAATCAATCGTACAGTATGGATATGGGTGATGGGTTATGATTTGGGAGGTCAAATGGTGATGGTATTCAACATACTTCGAAAATAATTTAAGGTGTTGAGTGTGAATAATTTCTTTTTGGTTGAATTGAAAAACGAAGTAATGATAAGTTGGAAGGAAAGGTTATGGGGGTATGGAAAATCATGATTAAAATTTAAGAGCAATGGACTTGTCTCGTTTTTTTCCCTCTACTATACGCGTTGAGTGAAGGCAGGCTGAGAATGTTGGTGCTCTTTCACCCAGATTATTATTAGTTCAAGTTGAAGAAGATTATACGCGAAGTCGGCTTTTCTGGCTTCCTTTGTTTTGGGGGCGGATGCTGGTTACCTCTGATGTGATTTTCTTTTACATTTATGATTTTGGATATATTTCTTTTCTTTTCTTTTCTTTTCCTCTCTTTATCATTCATCCAAAATTACATCTTTCTTTTGAAACCGTCGCCTTTTTATACGGCATTCATTCATCTTCTATTTGGCATCTTGAATGAATCATGAATCCATCCACGAATACCTGGGTAGAGGCCGTAAGTAGTATGTATTATTTCATCGTTATCATCCATTTCCAGTTTCAGTAAGGTTACCACTAGGTAGGTAAGCCTTTCCTCTCACTCAATCTCCTTATTATTCCTTCCTTCCGCAATCCCTGGCCTGACCATCGAACGTTGAATGCTTGGAAAGCAGAAAGGTAACGCCGATATGGATATAACGATCAAACTTTTTGCAGGGAGGCATATATGTGTGTATATACATATATACATATATTGGGCCGGTCCGTTTTCCAATCATTCCATCCGCTCTCGTCGCATCCCCTAATCAACGGAATCTCACGTCATGAGAAAGACATCGCTGGCAACTAGAGGACAAGAGTCTAAAAGAAGTGGCCGCCAATCTAATGGAAGTAAGGACAGAGTGATCAACTGGTTTTATTCCTATTCATTACTATATCGATTGACTTTTTAACTTTCACATCGTTACAAATTTCCCTTTGCTCCGGATAGTCAAGTATCTCCACGATGTGTCCGCCCTCCCCCCTCTCTTTACCAGACACTAAGTACATCTCGATCATTCTTTCCGACAATGTTTACCAAATTTGTAACCCCCAAGAAGTATCAAGAAAGAATTTTATCCACCACATGAGGATGAATACTAATAAGTATCTGCACAGACAGAGTGGCGCCAAATATCAAAACCAACTCATTCTTTTTCACCAACAATAGACGAGGCTTGCGACATCTTACAATCCCCGGAAACAGCAATTTGATGTGCGTATCATCACACCCATTTATTTTGAGCTATTGGGTGAAGAGATTGCGAGGGTGACCCCTTTCTTCTTTTTCTTCTTCTTCTTCTGGACACTGGATATTGAACAGGTGGCTGATCATTTAATTTTTTATCGGATCATTAGCATCATAATCCGATGCATCCCTCTCTATCCGTCACATTAAAATTCGAGATTTAGATGATACTCTGGACTTCGAAATATAAGCATTGCCGCGCACACCTGAAACCATGAATTATTCAAAGCAGGGAATTTGGGAATTAACCAAAAAAGGTATGATAGCATTAACCAGCAGAAAAGCAATGACAAAGGGTAGCATAGCACTGCTTGATCCTTTGATCAATCCTTTTGTGGATGTTCCGCTCAAAAATCGTTGCGTTGATGGTCTGGAGATTTATAGATGTGTCAAATAGTTTTGACATTAATAAATCGTCGATCTGTTGTACTCTTATTCTAATGTTTATCGCTTTTGACAAGTAGGATGAAATTTCAAAAAATCCATCATCTCACAGAGGTACACATCAGGCCAACTCAAGTTGGACAGCATTTATAGACAAATTTTGCTTCGTCGCATATAGCATTATTTGCATTTATCATTGATGGTTACCTAGCATGCCCCATCAGTTGATGTCTGTCTAAGTCACAGTATTGGAACAATTCGACCAGTAACGTGCAATGAAGCAAACGTGGACGATTTTCTCATGGGCGTTGCTTAAATGTCTTATTTGGCTTCAGACAATGGTATGTCGGTCAAAAACTCTAGTCTCATGAGGTTCACTGGAATACACATCAATCGTCTTCAGCATCCGAAATCTTCGTCCATGTCACATAATCGATACCGTAATTCAAGGAATCACAATATTAACATCGTCGGAGGCGTCTTTGAGGTCCTGAATTGTACTGAAAACGGCAATCAAGTACACCGATTTTGTGATGAGATTTTGGTTGAAAGAAAGGTACTAGGTAGCCCTGCGGACAGCAATGTGAGTGAAAGAGGTGGTTCTTTTGATTCCTTCGAGATTGTTGCTTCATTGCGTACTTTCTTTCTTTGGTTTTCTGTTCAACACTTTCATCGGAGGGACCCATAGATACAAAATCATGTATGCCATTCGGTACTGGGTGGATAAACTTCTCAAGTCTTTCTAACAAACGTTATGATGTCTTGGTTGATTTAGGTCCCTTGGGTAAGGTATAAAAAGAGAGATTAGGTAAAAAGATGACGAAAATGTAAAATATCTGGAGAGTGTTTAGTATTGTCTTTAGAAATCACTGACATCGCGAGTAATGAATATCTTTTCTAGAACATGTTAGTGATCAGGTGTGTTCATTGAGTGTGATTGATGCCCAGGCTGATGATACAGTCAATATTGATGTTCCAATACCTACTAGGTACCGGCTTAAAGAATACCCTCATGCTGATTGGACAAACTTGAAGGGAATCACATGTCTATACTCAGCCACAAAGCCGGAGAAATGTGCCACAATTGCAAGTGGGGTGACGACACCTGGGCAGCTTCCAGAATCTGATTAAGCAAGAAACCATTTATCTAGTCGGGTATCTATCATCCCTAATTAACACCATTCCCAAGATCTTGAACACATTTCCATATTTCATATACGCACGCTACACCTGAACTTCTCCTTTTCGATAGCTATTTGACAAAGGTGCCTTCGGTACACTACAAAATGTCTACACCAACAAAAAAATCAGAGAGCCCTGTAAGCCAATTCATGATACATTCCTTGATTCCACAACTTTATGCGCTATTCCGACATAGATTATGAAATAATCAATCCCTAACTCACTTCCTTTTTTCAGAGTAGAAGCCCTCCTCCAGAATCTCCAACTACCGTAGCGCCATTCGACATGGACGACGATGATGCACCAGAGGGTACTACTGGCGGTGATGTACCAGCATCGAACAACAAGACCGCAGATGAGCTACCGCCGCAAAAGCCACCGCGCCCCTTAAGCCCACAACAACAAGCAGAGCATACTTTGAAAGAAGCTTTCCCAAGTATTGATGCAGCAGTAGTCAAGGCAGTTTTGATTGCTAGTGGAGGTCGTGTCGAGCCTGCTTTCAATGCTCTCCTAGGTGAGCTTGTATTCCTGTCGCAGTATATTACATTCCTAATATTCTATATCCATAGGCATGTCAGATCCAGATGCAGCGATTGAAGTCCCCCCTCCGCAACCCCCTCGTCCCCAGGCGCAACGAGTCGGCTCTACTCCAAAATCACAACTTGAATCAGATGAACAATATGCACGTCAGCTTGCAGAACATTACGAAGGATCATCATCATCATATGGCCCACATGGAGCTCGAGGCGGTTCCAGGGGTGCATTTCCTCAAGGTCGCAAACAGACTGGTTTGAAACCAAATGAAATGTACGGTGAGGAGGAGGAACATAGCTTTTTCGATGATGATCTCCCAGTTATCAAAGAGAACCTTAGAAAGGGGTTCCTTGAGACACAGAGTACAGTCAATGGTTGGATTACCAATTTGAAGAAGAAGCTTGATGGAGATGACACAGAAGAGAGACCTTCCACTCAGGGCTACAATTCCAATCAACACACACAGTATCGCTCCCGGAGAAGCGCGGAAGGTAGACAGAGTGGGGATTATAATCGATATGATGCCGATCCTCAGGTTCTCGGTGACGATTTCGCTGGAATTCAGCTCAATGAGGATGGCAGTAGACATGAAGGTAATGCTTCTCGCGCAAGTCAACCTTCAAATGCTTACCATCAACCCGCCCCTGCAGCCCGCCGATCTACACGCCCACTTGCAAACCCTGATCTTTTCAAACCTACACCTAGTGCTCCAAAAGCTGAAGGTCGGAAGGTATCATTCCAAACTGCTACGGTGGAGGATGATCTGTATCGCACATCACCCAAACTTAGCGGAAAAGAAAATGCTCCATCAGCCAAACAGAGCAAATGGCAACCATTGAATGCAATGGAGCCCAGCCCTATCGGTGACGCTGATAACGACCATGATCCATTCAGCCTTGGAGATAGCGAGGACGAAAAGGAGTCTAAAGATCGAGTTGGTGGCAAAGAAGTTCGTATGGATGATGCGGAGAGGCTCAAGAAGGCAGCAGCTGAAGCGATGTCCGAAAATATTGTTGAGCCTGCAAAGAAACCTGAACCAGCCGAAACATCGGGTACGAAGGATAAATTGGCAGCGGAGCTGGCTAGCAAGCCTTGAGTGTTGAAGAATCGATTATCCTAATCTCGGAACTTTCTTAGAGGGAGGTTGGATAATCTCGTTCGTACTTTCCATGATATCCAAATTGATTTTATTGCAAACTTGAAATAGCATCTACCATGTCTCTCACCAAAGTCAATGTACGCGAGATTATGCCGCTCGAGTATTGCATTGAGGTCTAACTTCACAAGCTCTGCTACTTGTACTTTGGTGCTTAAGAGTATTTTACAACGGCCACTATCACTTACTTGGTCAAGGGACATGGCAACAATATCTAGACAGGCCAATTCAATAATAATTACAAATTTTGACACATGCCTTTTCTATATTATTACCTAAGAAGTGCCCACCTGCTCCGTATGTTGATTCGAGATTTAGTGATGACGATGGTCGACACATCCCAGTGACATTCTATTTAAAATAAATCATGACTTGTTAAAGTTGTCTCATCATTCAATTCAACATTTGAGTGTCGACGTCCCCTCACCCCACCCCACCTTTCAACAACGGCTCAGCATTCTTGAGCCTTGCGTTTTAGCACGTGGGGTAAATGATTTGCTAGGAATAGCTCACGAATGGCTGTGAAAGGTAGAGAGTACGAACGTTGCATGAAATGAAAACCTATCGATCGGTACCTGCCGATACTTTCCTGTAGCTACCCCGTTCTCTGGAGTCTCAGAAGCAGGCGAAGCAGGCGATGATAAGCAGCGACAACAAGTCAATCAGTCAATCAACTTGGTTAGAAAGTGCCAACTCTTCCCGATCAAAAAGCCCTTTCGTTATAAATTGATCCCGTACTTCGAAGAAATCATTGATAGTTGAGATAGAGTAACATGATCGACATCCAATTCCAAGATCATAGAAGTGTCAACACTAATAACCACCCAGGGACTCAGCTACTACGATCTACCAGGTGAAAAAGAAAAAGCATCCTTAGACATTTACTGTGGGTGTTGGTTACTATTGCCCCTCACTAGTCCTTTTCTGGCCAAACCCTTCTCTGTTCGAGAGCTCTAAAGGGAAATCCGAGAAAAAAATAAAGTAGAACGTTAAATACTGGACATCCCCAACCTGCATCAATTTTCGATTCGATGTACGGACTACTTACTTAATCTCGCGGATTGTTTTCATGGTATTAACTTTGCAGACTCACACCACAACACTTGAAGACTTTCTTGTACGACTTACGTTGTTTCTTCACCACCCACTAGGATCTTTTCTCCTCCTCATCCAGCCAACTCCTACTATCATATCAGGGTAGCAAGCAACACTACGGTACGGTGATCACCACAGCCATCGTGCAGGTCCACGTGTATCACATACCGAAACATTTGGGTTTGATCATCTCCATATCTACTACCTTACAAACACCACACATACTCAACGTCATTTCTTGTTGGCTTATGAATGTAGCATTTTGCATGAGATATAGTCATGATTTGCATGTGATCTGATCGACCTCCCGCCACCTGCAAGCCTTGATCCGGAAAGACCTTACGTCTTCTACCAGTCAGTTCTGTTTTCGTTGCTTTAGGGCTTTAAGACTGCAAGCAGTCTATCATGTACGTCTCACCCCAGATTCAAGCCGTTTCACCCTCTCCTGAAGACATAACTACTAAACTTTCCCTGCATAGGAAGTTTGGGAAGCAAATCCAAAAGAGGCAGCTCGAAGTGCCCGAGTATGCAGCTAGTTTCGTCAATTATAAGGCTTTGAAGAAGGTTCGTCTCAACTAATTCTTAATGTGAAGCGCGATAAGTAATAAGCTTCGAGCTTCTGGCACTTGCGGTAGTTTGATCAGAGAGTTCTTACCACTGACTAACACCACAATAGCTCATCAAGAAGCTCTCTGCTACTCCCATAATTCTTGCGCAAAATGAGCTTCACCGTTCGGTCCCGGTCCTTGATTCCCAGGCCGCGCTGCAAGCAAATAAGGCTACCTTCTTCTTTCAACTGGTACGTTGACCTCCTTTCTGCAAACACAAGCTGTACTGAATATCCAACAGGAGCGGGAACTAGAGAAAGTCAATGCCTTTTACCTTCAGAAGGAAGCTGAGGTATGTCATTCATCGAAAATGGGTCAAAAAACCATTTGCTTATTGAGAACAGCTTAAAATTCGGCTGAAGACTTTACTGGACAAGAAGAAGGTTCTTCAATCCCGCAGTCAAAATACTTCAAGAAGATCTGCCAAATTCACCACTTTGGAAGAAGGCTTCCAACAGTTTGGCAATGATTTGAATAAGCTTCAACAATTCGTCGAGATCAATGGCATGGCATTTTCTAAGATCTTGAAAAAATGGGACAAAACTTCCAAATCAAAAACGAAGGAGCTCTATCTTTCAAGAGCTGTTGAAGTACAACCATTTTTCGATGCAACTGCTATCAGCGAATTATCTGATCAGGCCACTACAAGCTTACAAGAGCTTGGAGCTTGGTCCGAAGGCGATAATGATAACTTTGTAAGAAGTCAAGAACATATTGTTAGCAGTCAACATTTATTAGGCACTGATGAAGGCGATGCGGATACCTTATTATTGGAAGCTGTCATTTCCGGAAATCTTGATTCTTTGAAAGATCTTCTTCAACGTATGAATTCCGCAGCAGGCCCCAACGGTACTAGGGATCTGGCACTGATGGAAAGAATTACTCGAACATTCCTCGCAGCGATTAATGAAGGCCCCCAGCAATCATTGCAATTGCTTTTGGATACTGGCTTGGTTGATGTACAGTCTGAAGATGATATAAATGAGCGCAATTGCCTCCATCAAGCTACGATTTACGGAAACTGTTTTGTGTTGACCGTTGGACTTTCAAAGGGAGTGACGATTAGCCGAACTGACGTATATGGGCGGGTACCATTGCATTATGCATGTATGCATGGTCGGCTTGATATGATGGAGGAGTTGCTGAATGGTATGTTAGTCCCTGAAATGCCTCATTTTCAAATGCTGATGACCTTACTACTACAGCGGATCATTCTACCATTGATCTAATAGATCACGACAATTTCACGCCTCTTATACATGCAATTATTCATGGCCATATTGAATGTGCTCAGAGGTTACTTGCACGGTCTGCCAGAATTGATCCGGTATCCGAGGCAGATCATGTGCCTTTAAACCTGGCTTGCGAAAATGGCTCCATCGCAATCGTCGAGCTTCTGCTTAAACACGGCGCCAAAATTCTTCCAGATGCTGAAGGTCTATATCCCCAGCATCTTGTTGCACGATCTGGTCAGACACCGCAATTACTTCTTTTATTGAAGAGCTATGGTGCGGATCTCAATCAAATCGACAAACTTTACTCATGGACACCACTCTTTCACGCAGCTAGTGAAGGAAATGTACCATGTATGCAAACTTTACTGGATGTCGGAGTCGAGACTCATGTTCGTGACGAAAAAGATCTTTCCGCCATGTATTATGCGGCATGGGAAGGATATCTCGAATGTATGAGGCTCTTGTCCTTGATTCCGCAGCCACCTACCGGTGGGAAGGCCATCGCAGTCCCAATTATTGGATCCATAATGGGAAGCAGTGCCCCCATGCCAATGAGCATTGATGCTGATGGTATTCCTGACTTGGAATTGCCACCTCCTATTATTCCATTGCGACGATACGGTCATAATTTCCTCGACACGAAAACCTTCATACAGATTAGCTTTGCGGAAGAGAATGGAGAGCAACCGATGATCTTTTTCCATGGCAGCAAATATCCTGCAGCGCGTCTTACTATTTCCTCCAAACTTTCGGACTTGATACCCAAAAACATTTTACTCCCATTCCAGGAAGATACCCGACTTGTTTCATTTCAAATTGATAATTTAGATTCTTTCGCCATCGATTTCGATGTTTTTCCCACATACGGTGCTAAAGTCATTGCAAAGACAGTCGCATTACCTAGCACATTTCGAGCACTAGAAAGCAGTTCCGGCCGTTGTTGCTTGCCACTATTTGATCCACGTTTAAGGGCTATTGGACAAATTACTTTTAATTTCCAAGTAATCAAACCATTTCAAGGAAAGCCACTGGAAATCACCGATTTTGAAACGTACTGGAAAGCTACGAGCCAATTCGATTCCAGGCCAAGTGCTTTCATCACCGGATCTAGTTTATCTGGAGATTATATACAACTTTTCGTTCAACATACTTGTGATGGAGTCCCAGTTCTTTGGCCCCGCTGGAACATTACCTATAATGATATCGAATTTCCAGTCTGCCGCCTGACCTATGCGCAATTTTTAAGTGCAGGATCAGCCCAAAGAAAATCAACTAGGGATTTATCTGCTTTACCTGGAATGCCTTTAGCAAACATTACCGAAATCCATGATATACTTGCAGCATCGACTGTATCACTGGAAGATGCGCTTTCTCTACTCCCAAAAGGTATGCATGCTAACTTACAAATCCTATATCCAACCTTGGAAGATGAGAAAGTCATGCAGCTTAGCCCGACGGTAAACATCAATGCATTTGGTGACGCCATTCTCAGAGTGGTTTTTGACCACGCAAGAACTCTCCGAGAACAATCCCCAGATGCAATGAGATCGATTGTTTTTAGCTCATACAACCATACCATCTGCACGACTCTAAATTGGAAACAACCTAATTACCCGGTTTTCTTATGCAACGATCTGGGTCGCGAAGGGGAACCAGGTCAACAACTAGGAGTAGAAATTAGTGGAAGGAGAACTACTTCTATCAAAGAATCGGTTAGAGTTGCAAAGAACAATAATTTCATGGGCTTGATTTGCTGTTCTAGACTTTTGGTATGTCTTGTCTCCTGGAGAAATCCGCCTCACCTACAAAATTCCATCTCGTGTTTCTTTGCTTTTATTCACGTGAAGAATCATTAATTAACACAAAATTAGGATATGGTACCAGCATTGATAGAAGCCATAAAATCACAAGGACTTGTTTTGGTGATTGATAAATCCGCAGAACCAGTCGATGAAAAGAGATTATTTAGTGATCCGTTCCCACGTTTGCCCGATGGGGTTGATGGGGTCCTGAAAGCAAACGGCGTGTTGAGATTTAATGAAAGTATTGATATGTAGGTGGCTGGGTAACGTAGCTTAGACGATGGGATTGCTGGGGATTATGAGCGGGAGCAAGTTAGCTTTGATGGGAAGAATTGAATTGCAAAAATCGAAAGAAGGAAAAAAAAACTGGAATATTGAGTCATAGTACTTCGTGGCAGCACTCGATTTCGTATATGCTTGTAGATATATAGAAGAATTGGATAGTTATGGCTACAAATTCTAGCTACACACGATGTCTGTGAATAATCATTCTCTCATTCTCTCATAATCCACAAACCTAACTGTATTTATTATCTTTCCCTCATTCATCTTCTCATCCGGACTTTTCATCTCGCCTAAATATCCCCTGTTAACCCTCCATTCATCTAGACCCAATCTGTACTGTCCCATTCACGCCCCCTTCCCTCCCAAACTTCCCTCACTATAACACTTCTAGCCGAGAATCCTTTGAGAAAGACACCCGAACCCGTATACCAAGCAAATAACTCGCTGTTCGCTTCCAAAAACTAGGAGTCACCCGAACTTCTACTTTCCTTCTCTCTAGCAGCTCAGCTCTGCAAGTGAAAGGCAGTAGAGCGCTTTATCCGCAGCGTTCTTCTGATATGCAATATTGCATGAAAAATGGGTAGGTATGTTTGTTGCTTCATTATGCGCTTCTCTCTGATCCATTGAATTTTGGGCCCTGAGCTTGTAGTTTACATGTTCGTGAGCTCGCCATTTCGTAGAAGGAATGAGATGGTTAGAGATATTGGGTGGAACGAGTTGATGGATGATGGGAGGCATTCAATTCTTGATACTGAAATCGACAATCTTTTGAGGATTCGCTTGGTCTTTTGAGGGGATTGTTGTCGCTGTACAGCTTGACATCTCAACCGAAATTCAGGTATGCAGGGGAGAACAGTATCAAAATTTGAAGGGAGAAAAAGGATGGAAAATAAGTATTGAGAACAATGTCGGAGATTAGCAACACTCTTCAAGCTCCCTTGTATCCATATCTCAAACTCCCCAGCTCTTCTTCAGGGTTTACGCTTCCCATTACGGTTTTCGCTAAGAGTACCACGGCGTAAATCCCCAGGGGTAACCATTCGAACCCAGTCCACCATACATTGGTTTCTGCTTCGGACATTCTGGATTTAGGTTGGTGCTTAGACTTGATAATTGTCCCAAGAATCCCCAGTATAAGACTGAGGACGAGATTGAGGATCGGGAGGTAGGTTTGGAGTGGTCCATCGTCGACGCTATTTGCTCCCAGCACTCCTATCTTCGACCGAGGGGAATCTTTAGATCGCTGGTTGATGTTATCGAGGAAAGAAATCGAAGTTTTCTCGGGAGGCAAAGAGTAAATGAGGAAAGCGGTAGATAGGAGCGAGGTGATGGAGAGAATGCTGAGGAGAGAGGTAGTTGGAGTGAAGAGGGTAAGGAGGTAGGGGATAATGCTTATCAGAGGGAGACAGAGAAGGAATCGCGTGTAGATGGTATTGTATTTTGTATGAAGCGTCGCAAGATGTTGAATTAGGTTGTCTTGTTCTAGAAAGAGAGAGGATTAATTATAATATGTTAAGAGACGAACCGCGGGGTCAAGCATACCTTCTTCGTCAAGAGCTTCGGGTAACGAGTCATCGGAGTCGTTATCTGTGGGATATCGAAATGTCTTGCGTAGACGAGAAGTGGTTTGCTCCATTCTTGCAGTAGGTTTAAATGCAAATTTGTTGTAGAAGATCTTGATCGAATATCAAACAAACTGTCGAGATAAAAGATGAAGCTGGTGCTGGAGCCTTGCACATGCTTAGCTGTCAGCCTCGCATTTGCGCCACACTAAACTTTTTAGCGGGTCAGTTCGAATCGCACGATTAATTCAAAGCTCCCCTCCATTTGCGAGCAATTGTTATTAACGTCAATGCCATACACCATACACAAAATGTTACCACGATTACTACGAAGCTCGAGGGTTTTGCCTAGGTTGAGAGTAAGCAACATAAACAATACGAGAAATCTTGTCCAAAGGAGAACGCTAGTTGCAGCGCCAAAAGTTGGAGATGGTCCATTGATGGAGAGGAGAGGGGATCGAGAATTACCTGGTACCTTTGCATGACCAGAGTAACAACTAAGAAGAATACTGACAGAAAATCTCAGACATTCCTGAAAATGGCATGAAATGGGTCAGATCTATCCCCATATTCCTCGTCGTCCTAATCTCCAGTACTCTCGCCATTTTCAACTACCAAAAGTCCTCGTCTTCCGTTGTATCATCCACTCTCTACGCCCTGCGCACATCACCCAAAGCGCGTGAGTTCCTTGGCGACGAGATTTATTTTGCGCATAAGATGCCGTGGATCTGGGGAGAAATGAATCAATTGCATGGCAGGATTGATATTCAGTTTGAGGTTAAGGGAACGAAGAGGAGTGGAACAATGAAGTTTACGAGTCATAGAGCCACAAGACAGGGCATGTTTGAGACGACCGAGTGGAGTTTGGAGGGCGGGGAGGGGGAGGGGGAGGAAAAGGTTAAGATTGATCTTTTGGATGGTGCGGATCCGTTTAAGGGAATTGAGGATGTGGAGGAGAGGTCAGCGGAACCAGGCAGAGGAAGTTATGCGCCCACTTTGTCAGGATAGAGGTTGGGCTGTGGTTTGAGTGAAATTGAGAGATGAAAGAGTTTTGAGAGAGTATAGGGATCTCGTAAATTGAGGGGAAAGAACTTTGGTTGGCTCCAGTCAGTTATGAAGATGGCTATTAGTCATGCACCGAGCGCATGTATAAGCAAATCTGGATGTGTCAAGACGATGAGGATAGACTTAACAGCTGCAGGGAAAAGGGTATTGGGTTGGCATTATAGGTTCAGGTCTGAAACGCCTGTATATGCCATGTATTCATACAAATATTACAATGTAAAAACATTCAACTCATGCCGCAGTAGCAGCTGTTGTCGCTGATTCCTTAACTTCTTCCAACAAAGCGGGTATCGATGCTACCTTTGGCCATGGCTTCTTGATGGCATCTTGAATCTTCACCACACATCCATCTGGGCCCGCAATACATCCATTCAAAAGGACCAAACCCTTCTCAGCATCCACCTTCAACACCTTAACGTTCTGAATCGTAACCTGATGGTTTCCCATTCGCCCCGCCATCCTCTTTCCTGGGTGAACTCTCGAACCACTTCCCTGACTTGCACCTGCACTACCCATCGTCCTGTGATTCTTAGAGTTACCGTGACTAGCCGGTTGACCACTCCATCCCCATTTTTTCATTCCTCCTGCAAATCCCATTCCCCTACTATTCGCCCTCGCATCCACAAACTGTCCCTCTATGAACCATTCTGCTCCAATGCTCCTTCCAACATCTAGTAATCCACTCTCATTCTTCACACGAAACTCGGCCATATGCCTCTTAGGCGCAACCTGACTCTTTTCATAATGTCCCAATTCGGGCCTCGTAACATTGCTAGGGTGTTTCCAGCCAGCACCAACTTGTACCGCATAATAGCCGTTCTTTTCTCGGGTTTTGTGAGCAACGACTTGCACGCGATCGAGTTGCACAACGGTGCAGGGTGTGCGAACGCCGGTTTCGGGGTCGTAGAGGGCGGTCATGCCTTTTTTGATACCGAGGGCACCCGTGCGTAATGGGAGAGTAAAGTCTTTGCGGGCGAGAGCAGCGGTGGAGGAGGCGGAGAGGATGGGCAATCCAGCAGTTTGCTGGTTAAAGCGTTCGGGGTGGGAGCGAGGAGGGGCGGTTGTCCAGCCATATTTTACACCACGTTTGGTTATGAGAGGGAGGAGAGATTCGGGGAGGAGAAAGGAGGGCGGAATTTGCGCCCAGCTGGTGGGGAGTTTGGGTGCCATGTTGTTTGGATTGGGGTGGGAGCTTACTTGGAGATTTGGTTATGGATGGGGAGGGGAGAAAATCTTTATACGGAGACCGAAACGAGTCGGGAGTGCGGTCAATATCAGAATTCAAACACCGATAACTTCAGCCTTGACATTAATTACCTAGTCCCTAGTTTAATAGCACCACTTTATGGAAAGATTTACAATATAACAAAATGGTGTATTATTATACCTCTAACACTGTTTCGCCATCGGCTTACATCTATGCTGGAAAAGATAAATTCGAAAGTAAGAAATAATTCCCATTGATTGAAAGTCAAAAAACGCATGTTGACGCAACCCACAGATGAAGATCTCATCAAGCATGGACTAGAAGAAGATGTATGGTTTCACGTAGACAAGTTGTCGAGTGCGCATATTTATCTTCGAACGAATGAGGGAGACTCGTGGGAGTCTATTCCGGAGGAATTACTGATGGATTGTGCTCAACTGACCAAAGCAAATTCTATTGAAGGTAGGTGGTACTGAGAGTTTAAGTAGGGAGAAGGAGAGTGTTATGAGTACATGTGAGTTGATGGTTTTGGGTTAGGAAATAAGAAGGATAATATTACAATCATCTACACACCATGGTCCAATTTGAAGAAAGATGGAAGTATGGCGGTGGGACAAGTTAGTTTCAAGAATCAGAAGACTGTGAGTACTTCATTCGGCTCTTTTTAAATTTCATATCTCAATTTATGATGTGATGTTGAGATTTGCGGTATTAGGTTAAAAGAATTTTGGTTCCCGCCAGGGAGAACCCAATTGTCAATCGGTTGAACAAGACCAAGGTTGAAAAGTTCCCAGATTTGGCAATGGAGAAGGAAGAAAAAATGAAGGCTGCGAGAAAGAAGGATCAAGCTGCTTTGTTGGAACGGGTACGTAGTGTGCATTCTGACATTCAAACATGCTAATCTGGGGATAGAGAAAACAAGAAGCGAGACAGGCTCAGGAGTATAAGGATAAAAAGTGGCAAAAGGATCATGCCTATGATGATTTATTCGTTCAGGATGATGATGAAGAGGCGAATAATCAAGATAGAGGTGAAGATTTCTTAGATGATTTCATGTAACTTGCTGTATTGGGTATCATTGAGCTTCTGAAACGATATGATAAAAGAGATACCATGGATCTCCTAGAAATAAAACCCATGAAAAATGATGTTCGCATCTTCAATTGTCAAAAGCACTTTTTGTGACCCCATTCTCTGGTCTCTAATATCCGTGTCCGTGGAGATTTTCTGGTCCCGTTATCTTCAGCTAGACTCTTCTTCCACTTTCTGGTTTTACCGCGTACCAAACCTTCTACCAAGACGCGCACTCTCACTCAGCCAGAACACTATCGTGACATCCTTCACTGACCAATGTTGCTACCCATCTGATTCAAACTTGTGCCCTTGACCTTGTGATCGTTTGGATTTGCCGCAGCCTCATATATGATATTCGTAGGCGCCTTCCCCAATTGCATCCAATCGCCCTTGAAGCCCATGTAACAAATACGACTTATATCCTCTCCATGATTATCCTCCACAAACAGCGTCAGATTTTGTATTTTTCCGAACAAGGCCCTCTTGACCCCTATGTCCTGAATCTCAGATGTTTGACTTAGTTCGAATTCCTGCGTGGGCCGTAGCTCTGACGCGGTGCTGAAATCAATATCGTCGCGATTGATAAACACTTTAAGGGTCTTAGGTGCGGATTCAGAGTTTGACGTGCGGATCAGAATCGAGTGGAGTTTTACTTGGCCGGTAAACCTATTGTATTGGGATGTATATGTTAGCTACCATCGTAATGGAAGGTGATTTGGAGGGGTAAAATGGCGGGGTAAACAAACGGGATATGTATCAACAGTTGTTCATCGGCATCGCTCTCGAGCTCTGGTTGCTCATTCATTCGTTCATCCCATGTTTTCTTCACAATGGATTTTCCAGAACCAGGAGTGGCCTCATTTAGTGTGGTTATGTCGTCAAATTTGATGTGTTGGTAGAGTGAGTATTGAAGTGCGGGGGTGATATCATCAGAATGATCGTGACCTTCGTGAGAATGCCCGCCGTGACCATGGTCATGCTCATCATGACAGTGACTAGACATATTTATTACGTTTTTTAATGTTTGCTGAACTTCGAAAAATTAAAAGGATTTTGTGTCGGGTTCTGAGTTGGGCCGCGAAAAAGTTATTTCCTCTGTTTGCTCACTGGCGGCAAAATCATTAGAGGGAAATTCACCAATCACTGGGTCCAAGTTTCTTAAAAATATCTTGTTGACGGGTAGTGACATGTAGTCGTTGAGAAGTTTACTATGGCTCTTCAGGTGCTAAAACTAAATTGAAACATCCGTACTTGAGAGGTATATACAGATACTTTAACATAAACTACTTTAATCATCACACAAGTAATACAAGATAGATCCTTTGAACTGTGTCCAAATCTCACATTGCAGAATCCAAGCATCCTTGTCCTAAAATTCGAGCCTAGTAAAAGTCACCGAAATAGTCTAAAAGCATACTCCAACTTCTAATCTAAAAACCTGCTGCCCTACGCTTCTTAGACTTTTTCTTTCCAGGAGTAGCGAGTACAGTCATGCGGCTACCGAAAGCTCCCTTACTCGGTTGAGTCATTGGTAAGTCATTAACAGGCTGTGAGCTGTAAGTGTTGTAACCAGCTGGTTGACTGCCAAATGGTTGAGCCATAGCTTGAGATGAAGATGCGGCTGCATTCGCACGATCTCGACTCAAGAACCTTTCTGCTCTTCGTTTACGCCGAGCGTTTTCTCGTCGACTACGGTAATCGTCATCCCCACTCTCTTCCGCAAGTGCGGCTCTCTGGACCTCCTCCCAGGAGTATTTGGCTGGGTTTGCGCCTGGGACAGATGGCCATTGGGACAATAGTGAGGCTCTTGCCGCACCAAATTCTATCTTCGGTTCGATACTAACAGCATACTGGCGAAGTCGCGAAATTGTAGGATCCTGAACGACTGCAGGGGCAGATATCACTGAAGGAGTGGGCGTGGGCAAGCTGAATTGGGGGTTCTCTATTGCTCGAGAATGAACCTGGGAACTGAAATATGGAGGTGAACTGGCCCTTGAGACTTCGTCAATATCCTTCAATATATGCATTGAGGTTTCATCCTCAAAGGCTGGTGGAGGTCTCGGGTCGAATTGTTCATTTCGTAGCGAAATACCAACAGAGCTCAGCCATATTTCCATAGCGATCCTGCGTATTGATCTCGCTTTTTCCAAACGAACTGGCCCAGGAGTCTTGCGAGGGAGGTTTGTTACCCAGACATTGATTAGTTGATCATAAATTTGCAGTAGATTAGGACATGCATCATTGGATGTTTGTTCTTCAGAGAAAGTCATTCCGGGACAAGATATAAATTTTGAGATGCGAAATTTGGAAGATGATTCCTCTTCGCCCTCATCAAAGGTATTCATGAAATCCAGAAACTCGGTCACAGTTTTGGCTGCCTCGTCGAGATCACCTGAAGGAGATGCATTATTCGATAGCTCGAGACAAGTTTTCAATGGCATGCTATCCATTTGCTTGCCATTTTGCATTTGAATTGATATATCTCGGAATGCCGTTTCCATGTCAGTGTTCGAATCACTGGACATTGGCTTGTTGAATATTCGTTGAAATACCGGTTGCATGTTGATTCTAAGAAGCAGATCTGTGGAGGCTTTATTTATTTTTGATGAAACCTGGTCATTTTGTGTTGTTAGGGAGTTCATCTGATCCACTAAGGCATCTTCATCTTCCTCGTCAGGAACAATGAAGTCATCTGTAAGACGGCTAGCTGTCATGCGGATAGCATTATCCGCAATTTTGTGCATCGGCGCAAATAAGATGGGCCTTGAAGTCCATTTCTTTTCAGAATCGAGAATCTCAGATGCCCACAGGGAAGATACCAGCTCAAGATTTGGCGTGAGCATCCACGTCTGGTGAAATTTCACTCCTGTTTCCATGAAGTCTGATCCCATTCCCTCAGCGAAGTCTCTGGGTATCAGATAAGAGGCAGAACGTATAGAGATACTCTCGGCCTTGAGGGTCTTTTCCTCGCTTATCCCAGGGGACAGCCTAAATCCTCCCTCAAAAGTCCTTGGGCTTTTCCCATCCATAAAAAATGTGTAGGAATTCAAACGTGAATTTTCGCTAGATGAAATAAATACTGTCAAGTCCGTTCCATTCTCGTCCTTAGACATTGTCAATTTCATTGTCTCGTCGGTTGGAGTTCTGTAGTGGCGATGCGAGAGAATAATCTTGACTCCAGAATCCTTGTTCAGGCCATCCTCGCCAGTCGGTATGACTTTTAGCCAGAAAACCCGAGTTGTAGTCAAAACAAACAAATGTGAAAGATCAACCATACTACGCTTGATGTCCAGTATCCAATCTTTTAGCAGTAAAGTATTAAGTGAATAAGAGGGTAGCCGTGTTGGCTTAGATTTCGTATCAAAAATTGCAAGATGCTTTCTATTTGCGACTATCATAGTGCTCACGCTACCTGCCCAGAGGACTCGGTGCCAGTCGCCAACGTTTCCAGGTAATTTGTATGTCGGAATAGCAGGATCTTCGCCAAAATCGTCGTAAATATGCCCCTTCTTCCCTGGCACGATTTCAAAAGCTGAGCGTTTCTTTTGTCGACCTTCAATGTCCCAACTACTCCATTGACCAGCGCGGTCCACAATTGCAAACTGTCGAGCGTACCACGGGTTAAAACTGACATCCACATGTTCCTCTGATCCAGACTGCTGGCAAGTTAAAGTTGCGACAGGATTGGGATCTAGACAGGATGGAGGATATGTAGTAATGTGCCCAGTGGGGGCTATGAAAGGTTTGGGGGTATTTCGAAAGACAGGTCTGAAAATTGTCGTCATGGCTGCCTGTCTAACAGCGAACCAGGTACTAAGCTCATTGCCATCGTCGACAGAGGCAATCTGTAAAATCGTCCCCCCAGCACCAAACCAATGTCCTTGATCTGTATTGGTAGCACTCATGTAAGATAGTCGGACCCCATTTTGCGACTCCCATCCAAGTTTCTCTAGGCGAGGTTTGACTAGTTTCAGAATATGGCCGGCCTCACCACATGGAATCGCTAGTATGAATGCAATTTTGGAACCAGAGGTGTGATTGATATCCGCAGCACCTCCAATTGCCATCAATGTACTCGTCTTGAATCGATTCAGTGTCGCATCAAAGGTATCTTTGGACAAGGTTGTAGCAAGACTTCCCCCAGGAAATGTTTCGGGCCGCTTCTTTGCGAGCCATCTCTGTTGAGTTCGAGCAATCTTCGAGCCTACTTTTCCGTTTCCTGGTATATCTCGAATCGAGGGAGGAATGCATTGTGTGGATGGAAGGAGTTGCTGAAATCGATGAACTGCGCAAACGAGTGAGTAAGTGTTCAATTGAAACAAATTCCCAAACCTACCTCTGCTAACATCTTGCGAAAAGGACCATTGGTCTTCATTAATATCGTAAGAGAATTCACCAAGATGACCATGTACCAGGTCGGTTGCCCTGTGGTCAGTCATTTGGTTTTCGCGGACTTCTGTTTGCACAATAAACCCTTCCAATCATCGTATTTTCGCAAACTTATGGAGAAGCGATTTTGAGAATCAAGAGTGAGGTGTGAAATGAATGAAGGGGTCAGATTTCTGTCATAAAAGTGAAAAGCAAAAAAAGGCTGGTCAGGTAAAAATTAAATGATAAATTATTCATTTTTTTCGAGACCGCGATTATGTCGGATTGGCTCCACCGCAAAATAGTGCCGGACCTTAAAATATTTGGTTTCCTTGCCAACCCGCTTATCGGAAATCAACATTTCGTTCCCATTTCTGGTTTTACATTTTTGCATTCCTTATCACCACCACACCCATACCTGTGAAATCGTACCTTGACACTCGATCAACCCCACGAAGTTTATCAGCGATCATTATATCACTTCGACTCCCAAATCACAGTTCGTATACCACAGCATTTTAATTATCACGATACAATGTCGACAATGTTCGAGCCTTCGCTGTCGACCAGCATGTCTAGCAGTATGATGCGACCACCTTTGTCTTCAGCCGATGCCCCGTCAATGGCAGATACACTTCCAAGTATTAATTTTGGCTTCGATGAATTGCGCGACAGGATGGCAAAGTTTACAGTCAAATTCGATGCCTTTATAGAGCAAGGAAGAAAGCGCGTGTTGGAAGAAAGAAACCAATTCCGCATGAATGTAACTGAACTAATTGGTACGAAAGAGAGCCATTTATCCAATGCGCTGCGCATTCAGCTAATATATATTAGAGGATCAACGTATGAAGAAAAGAGATATTGAAGTCTTGTCGTCGAAGAGTAGTACACATCAACAAACCCTCGCGAAAGAGGCCGCCGAAACCGCCGAAATGCAAGCAGCGATCGCATCACTGAGCGCTCAACGTGATGCCCAACTTGCAACACGTGAAGCATTGAAAGCCCAGATCGCCGAAACACAAAAGGCTATAAATGGACGACTTGCTGCGCAGAAATCCCATGCTCAATACATCGATAAACAAGCTCGATTTAACGTTCCAGAACTCGACTTCTGGATTTCGAATTTGGGACTTATGATTGAGGGAGCGGGGCAAAATGATCGGTTGAAGTTTATTTTCACGAATTTTGACGAGAATGATTATGATAGAGAGGCCTGGTTTGAGCTTGATACTTCGAAGAGGGACTATGATATTCCGTACTGCAAGCCAAAATTGGAAAAAGAGCAGATTGAAAGGGTGGTGGACAAGTTGAACGAAACCCGTGATTTGCGTGTATTGTTGAAGGGTATGAGAGAACTGTTCGTCGAAGCTGTAAAAAATTGAGGGCGGAGAGTGTAGAGTTCGGGGAGGTATTGCAAAAGGTTGATATTTGGGGTGATCTAATGATAATGACGTTTTGATTTTGAATATTATTACTTTGTACTGTTTTCGACGTTGCTCGAATTACATTCTTTCAGATGAGACTACTCCAGCAGTATTTGCGCCGCTTGATTTTAGAACCTATATCCTCCTAACATCTTGCATTAGACTTCCTCATAATTCAAGCTTTTACCCATAAATAAAGATAAGAAGTCTGATGTCGACATAATTCTACGTAATACACAAATAATTACGGTTTCATCCAGCCAAATACCTTCACCACCGTACCCAAACCCAATTTTTCTTATCTCCAAACCTCCGCAATCCACCTCCGCCCAAAAATAAAGAACAGACGCGACACCACGAACACAACCATACAAACCCAAAATGGCAGACACATCCCAAAAGCCCGATAAAGCTACCAGTGCGGCACAGGCTCGTCAGGTTATCGATGTTTTTCATGAGATTTCCACGCTACTTGTAGGTTCTCCTTTTGGCACTCGGCGTTTCTTGTTATGGGAGGGGGGAGGAAAGGGAGAGTAGAGAAATAGGACTACAAGAAAGAGACGGGATGGGGAATAGAAGGGACGAGGAAGATTAAGGGAAAGACAATAGAGAGGGGAACTTATGCTAACGCGTAATAGAATGCAGAGCTTGATCGCGGAACCTTGAGTATTTGCATAAGTCTTATTGAGAATGGGATTAATCCCGAGGCGCTTGCTGTGAGTCTTTCTCTTATTGGCGGATTCTAGAGCTTCTTTTTGTGGGAATTGGGGTCGGGAGGTAGAGGGGGAGTGTATAAGGAAATGGATGGGCGATGGATGGAAGGGACACCAGAAGCAATATTCTGAGCGAAATGGTTGAGAACGATGCAGTAAAACAGTATCACAAACCACGAGAAGAGAAGCTAACAAACATCCACCAAAAAGACAGTAGTCAGAGAACTCAAAAAAGACGCAGACGAAGTACGAAGACAGATTGCCGAGGGGGGTGTTCGCAATGGTGAATGAATGTGCAGTTACCAGGAAGGGGTTTGGGGCAGGGAGCTTATGCTATGGAATTTTCAACATGCTCTTCTTTTGTGTGCGTTTGATGGAAGGCGTTTGCGAGGATATACCGAGGCGTTACGGGAGATACAATGCATGAATCTGGGAGTTTGGTACGTGGGCGGGGAGGATTTGTATAGTGGTTTAGGTATGGCAGTACTTGATTTCTCGACCAAGACGGTTTGATAGCCAGACTTGCAGCCACGATCCTCATTGACAAAGGCTAGACGAAAAGACCGTTGGAACTTCATTAGATAGTGGTGATGCGATGAAGGCGCCGGTGTTTGAGTGCATGGTGAGACTAAAGCAATCTCAGGAAGCTGCAAGTTATAGGAGGTGGAGTGTAATCTAGACATTAATGGCAAATGGGCATCAAGACGAGCTTTGAAAATCTTAGAAATGGCCCTTGTTACACCATAAGCAATAGGAACGAGGATCATCAAAGAGCTGATCAAGGTAAACGATTGAGGAATCAATAATTTCACTACTCCATATAACTACAAGGTAGGTATACATATATCAACCTTCTTCCCTGCCTACCCATGTCCAGAAGAATATCCAGTACGCCTTCCAACCCTCCCTCCAAAATCTTGTCATACAATGCTGTAGCGCTAAAATCAACGCCCAAAAATGCAAGTTTTTTTCATTACTAATCCATGCAAGTGTCAACGGTGTCCAAAAATGGCAAAAGGTTCCTCTTCACCGTCGTCGTCTTCGTCATCATCATTTCCAGATTCCGAGTCACTGGAATCATCTTCATATTCAATATCATAATCATCTTGTGCATCTGCGTTTTGTGTCGCTGGTAACAACCTACCGCTTCGTGGTTCGTCTCTTCCCCAGAAATCTAAATCATCTTCATCTCCAGAGCCATCACTTTCGCCCCCAGCCGCCGATTCGTTATTGAACAAGTGTATTCCTCGAGCAGGCGATACTGATCTTCCTAGCCGGGACGGTACTGGACATGGAGAAAATCGACCGGATTCTGCTTGTGATGAAGAGGAGAGTATATGAGAAGAATGTCTGCGGTTCCTAGGAGCACCAGGTATCAAATGTGTAGATGAAGACATTTGTTGTTCCTGGCCTGTTGACATGTCGTTCTGTCCATCCCCTGCTCCTGTGACCGAAGTCTCGACATCTGGGTCACTCAAGATTGACAATTGAGCTGTATTATATGAATCACAAATGGCACATTTCAGTCCCAACCAGTGGTATTTCACCGCACTTTTAGCATAACAATCATTGCACGAAACCATCGCCAAAGTATTTTGAAATTGAGGCGGCATGGGTTGGTTGTCAATGGCTCGATCGAGATTCCGAAATTGTGTCTCCATCCCAACGACACTCTTGCTACATATCGGGCACTTGTACGAAGTTTGCATGTGCTCGATGTAACAAGCTGAGTGAATGCTGTGACCACATATCATGAACACAACGGGTTTTGGTGATGTGAACATGTACTCTCCACAAATAGGACAATCGCAATCAGATACCCTTTCAATGCATTTATGGTCATCCATAAGTGACATAGACATGCACACGCCGCAGGTCTGATGATACTGTGAGCAGAATGTAAATTGATTGTTTGGCAAGGGTAGACTTTACCTTGCAATGAAAGAAATCTTTGCCCAGACCACGACCCTTTCTGCATATTCCACAATCATTGCAATGATAGATGCTTTTATTGGAGTCATTGTCCCACAACTTACACACCCCACAATAATACCAAGCAGTCCTCTCTCCACATTCAACACAAAATTCCCCGGCCCGCTGAGCACAACCACATATCATACATAGCATATTTTTAGTATCATGGCGAATTAAGATATGGTCTTCGACCTCGTCATGACACAGCCGGCATGTATACCATCGATCGCACGTAGAGCACTGTAGCTTCACATTCCTCTTGTAATGTTTGCATCCGAGCTTGGGCGTAGAATCTTCCGTATTCTCAGATTCTTCGCTTCCATCGTCAACCTCAGGAGGATCAAGAGGTGCATAAGTCTTCATCAAGTCATCCGGAGAGAGGTGGAAAGTATGAATTTCAGTTGCCGGTGCTTGGTCCAAAGTACCATTCATTTGCCAGATAAAAGAGCTCAATGAGTTTGGAGTCACAGGTCTTTCCTGGCTGATCATTTTGTCCGCGGCCGTGGTTGGTACAAGATTCTTCGCATTAAATATTTCATGAGCCTCAGTGTAACTTTGAGTCAAAAGTTGATGCATCAATAATGCTTTTCGTTCTGTGGGAATGTCCATAGCTTGTATATATATGATGCGTTGTCGAAGAGGACCCATGCCATCATCCGCAGGAAGAGCAGTACTTCCTGTATCAAGTACCGTTGAAGCCGGAGTGGAATTTTGACTTGAGTCTTGAGATGAACCTTCGACAGAACTCATAGGGAAATTGACGGCGTTGAGAGCGGCATTGCTAGATGATCCTTCTGTGATGTTGCCCTGAGTCAGGGATGCTTCTCTGGAAGAAGTGTTATCAGTCATGTTATTGTCAACTGGACTTATATTCGAATATGAATGAGAGGTTGCCAACGCATCAGTATCGTCATGGTTGGCATCATGTCGAAGGCTCTCAATATCGCCCGACGAACTTCCTTCATGAGTTGAATTTTGATTCGGAGAACTCCCAGTTATGCCACCGACGCCTACAAACTCTCTCGTATCCGGCAGATTCATAGTTGGCTCCATTGCCGTCGCATCTTCTATGACGGTCTCGTCAATCTCATTATTGCTGCTTCCTGGGACGAGATGCGTGTTTAATGTATCATTCGAGTCGTGGGCACGAACAGGATCGGATCGTGAAAACCGTCTGGCCTGTCTCAGAACTGGATTAATCAAAAACTCGGAAACAAGAGAGGTCATTTAGTGACATTCGCTGGTCGTATGAAACTATTTTGTAATTTTGTTTATAGCAAGTTCGGAAAGTCAAGAATAAGTTAATATTTAATGTCCAAATTTGGATAGAATCAGATTATCAGATTGTCTAGTCTGACTTTGGGGGCAAGGCCGATGACGCGCTACTCGGAACCATCCGAAACATGCCCCGTAAGATTCTCACATGCGATCGGAGTTTCAGATGTACCGGTATCAATTTATTTTATTGTGAATTGTGAATTGCGCCAAACGAAAGACAAAAGCCAAAAGCCAAACCGCCTGCGCAAAAAGATCATTCAAACGATTATGTCACCTACACAGAAGAATTATATATACGCCTATCGAGGTCTCTACCGAGCTCTGTTACATGCTGTACAATATGCGAAGCCAGCACGATACATGGGGAGAAATATGCTGAGGGACGAGTTTCGCAAGGGAAATCCGAAAACTTTTGATCAAGGACGAATCGACAATACTATCAAATTTCTGAATCTTGCGGCGAAAGAAACTGGCCTTGAGCACAAATTGGTCAAGAATCTATTGAGGGTAAAGTACGAGCGTGGGATTCAATGGAAAGCGTAAATATTCCTTCAATGTATAGATACGGATATCGATCTTGCAATTCTGATCCTCTTGCAGGCAACTCAGGGAAAGACACCCCATGCAGATACATTTAAGGAAAAACAGCATGACACATTACGACAAAACTATTGAAATGCTTAACGAAAGTATGGGACTGTGTTTACGTTAAGGGCATCACAAATACCAGAGAGAAAGGCAATTTATCGACTTTATGACTCCACGCTTAACATCATCCTAAAGCAGTTTCTAGAACGAATCCCTTTGCGGAATACAGTACGTTTAGCCAAAGTCTAAATCTCAATGCCGCTCAGCAAGTAGAGCCTAGTGGATGGTTGCCATATACCTTAACACTCGATAACCAAGAGCTATAAATGATATTGGGAGTGTCGACAGTATAATCAGCGCATGGCTCAGTCGGTCGTATGGTAGACGACGGCCATACCATGACTGTCTGATGTCACCGATGGTTGGGGGATTGTACTTGGAGATGAAGTCCGCAAGCTATATTTAAGGAGTGTTGGCAAGGGCTTACTTACAGCCTCACAGACTTATCTTATAGCGATAGTGTAGGACGAATGATATTGATGAGATCATTTCAGATGACTATCATGAATAGCCTGATGGTATCCGAGGTTAAGTACTCGATGCCGCCCTATTTCAGCCGATAGCTACCGAAGTGCTGTGTTTAACCATAACCATGACTCTAATAATATAATGAGTACTTCCAATTGTTCATACCTAGGTACTCCAGCTCTTCTTCATTTTGAGAGTGGCTGGTGTATGTCCCCCTGTCGTCAACGTCTCTGCACGCCCATGAACGCCCAGGTGGTGGACTTTGTCTCTCGTGTGTCCTTCCCCTTATCGAAAGGTAATGGTATCACTGCGGGGCTTATCCAAATTCAATGATCCCAATCTAAACTGGCCTTGCTGCAATGCATCATTACATTCTTGTTCCCTTTTCCTTTGAATTAAATGATACGTCAAGTCAAGTGGGGGTTGATTCTTTGTTCGAAAGCAAACGACCATCGTGATAGATTTCCTCTTTGAATATAGTTACCGCCTTAGGTAGTATTTGAGAAGTAAGTACTCAAATACTTGAGTAGTAGGTGATTTTGTTCAAAAGCTCATCGTGCTCATGAAGAGGACTACCGGTACCTAGATACTCCGTATCGTATCGTAGATTGTATTGTATTGTACGGACAAGCTGCACAAAGTGGAGACCGCTTTTAGCGAATTAGTTCCAAAAACATGAGATCTGGTTGCAAACTGACATTGACTTCTCCAATGAAGAAATGATTTGCGTCAAATCCAAACCAACTTCCAAGCCTACGTAACTGGAACGAAAGTCCTTCAGTATCGATTCCTAAGCCAAATCATTGTGACGCCTCTGGTTGGCTCTCATCCTCCTTTCGCACTACCCGTATCTCGATTCTCCATATATTATATATCTCTCAACCCCGCCTTCTCGCAAGAATTCACTTTCCCCAGACTATCCATCTTCTTTCGGCTGCCACATTTTGCAGGTGAATTCTTCCGCTCGATTTTATAATCGACAGAAGACTCATGGACGATCATTGGCATTCGCCCTTATCGCGATCGCGTTGAGGACTCTGGTCGATTGATCACTGTCTTCCAGCGCTCGCTACGAACAATACCTTCCATTATGCCTGTTAAGCCTGGTCAACATGATATGATCAACCAACAACAACTACTACTTCTTCATCAAGAAAGATCGAAGGCACAGAAGAAATGGCTGAAACAATATCGAACAGAAGTTGCTGCGTCTGTCAGCAGCATCTGTTCTACTTTCTGCGCAGTGAGTTTCTCCGTGCTATGTGTTCAATGCAGCCGCTGATTATTTGTAGTTTCCATTGGACTCAGTAAAAACGCGAATGCAGACATACAAATATAACAACTTTACGGATTGTGTCCGACGGACATATCAAACGGAAAAACTACGAGGATTCTTTCGTGGTGTTGCGGCACCTTTAGCTTCAGTAACTCTGGTCCGAACAATATCTTTCTCGGTCTATCAGCGCTCAAAGTACACATACGCAGCTTGGTTCAAGAGAAATTTTGACTTTGATCCATTGGTGCATATCAATACATTTGGAACATATCCTACCTTTTCAACTATTGCTTGTTTCGGAGCTGCTGGCGCCACAGCTGGATCGTTTATAACGCTTGTAGCTTGTGGGTGGATCGATTAAGTTGATTACTATTTTTTTACATTTCTAACAATATTTAGGTCCCTTCGAGTTGACGAAGCTTAGTGCTCAAGTATCAGTGTTGATGGCTACTAAACGGCAAACGAGCCTTTCTGATCCTGTTAGAAATTCTGCTATGCAGAATGCGACTGCAGCAAGCTATAAAGACAAGGGAACATTTAAAACCGCTATGAACATTGTGAAGAATCGTGGGGTGTCAGGCCTTTATTCTGGATTTAACCTTCACCTTCGTGAGACAATTCTCCAATCCAAGATTGCTGGCACAGACTAATCTCGTCGTATACAGTTCGGGATACATTAGGAACTGCTATTTACTTTATGACTTACGAAAGTTGTAAGCAACTCTTGACTACTTATACAGGGTCGAAAGGCTCAACGAGTCCCTTTGCTGTCGTTGTCGCTGGCGGGTTCTGCGGCGTCGCGAGCTGGGCATTGATCGTGCGTGAAAGAAACATATCCGTGTGGAGTCAGCCAAGCAACTAACGATGAATAGTACCCAATCGACTCTGCTAAAAGCATTTATCAGCGAAATTGCCTGACTTGCTGCAAAGGCGAGACCGTTCAAAAGGCACCAAAAATTAGATTTTTCGACAAGAAAATGTACCGAGGCTTGGGTGTGTCCATGGGCAGATCGTGCGTTGTAAATTCGATTTTTTTCTCAGTATTTGAATGTAAGTAAATTCAATCGACTCAATACCTACATGACTAACAAGGTATAGTCATCAAGAAAAATGTAAATGCAATTCCAGATTGATGGAGTATCTGGAGATGGAGGTACAGTCTTTTGTAAATATCCTCTTTTTGTATGGCAATTTGGCGATGCACAAGCATTAAGGAAATGGAGTTTTCAGGGAGCATAAAGGCTAAGGTCAAGTCTGCATGGAATAAGGAGAATTATCTGAACTTCAAGTTTGATATGAAGGCACTCGAAACGAGCAAGGTTTGCTAAATAAATGGATGGCAATAGTAGGAGATTGAATGAAGGTTATGCATTCGCTGAGTCTTAGATTGGTAGTTAATAATGAATATAAGGAATTTGACTTGAAACTGTAGGTAGTTAAATGGAAAGAAGTGTACATTCAAACCACTCACAGTTGCAGTTAATCTCTTTGGGTGGGGTCGACCTTTGTGTAAGGAGTCATCTGAATTCTCTATCATTTAAATCGACTTCTTCGTCCTTCTTTCCCCTATTTCGCTTTCGCTTGTCGGATGCATGTGCTGTATGTATAGTAACGGGCATTGTGGGAGGGGTCAGAAGATGGACCAGTGAACCTGTTAGTCTCCAAATACGCATTTGTACCTCCGTGGTGTGCACTTATAAGTTTCAACGACTCTCAGTATTGGTAAGAGATAGAAGGGACTCAATGGAGAGAGCTCCAGGTGCTCGATGATTTCGATGGAATTTTTATCTTGTGTGTTATCCAACGCGTTTGTGGTATTTTCATTAAGTTGTCCCTCGTGATCATGGTTTACCTTTTGTGAAGCGGTCGGATGGCTTTTCATGCTTTGGTAGGGCGATGTATACATACTTTGAGAGAGAGAGAGATACGGGAGTTCTGGTTAGATATGAAGTGGGAGCTAAGATCAATAATTACTGTCTCCCCGCTGCCGATGCATTTTTGAAATTCTGTAGCTGTCTTGTGGTTTTGTGGTTTTGTAGTTTTGTGGGCTGAATGTCTTGTTATTTGGTAGGTCCAGATGTTGAGTATTGGAAGGGATTACAGATAGTGGGCTAGGGTTATAGGAGAATCGGGTGAGTTTCACGATAATGGTATGGATGGACATTTAAAAGACGGCCGCGAATCCGGGCTGCTTTGTGCATTTCTTCTATGTCAAGGATTGTGGAGAGTGCAGAAGATAGATTGTTGCTGAATGGGGAAGTGTGTATATATTAGTGAGAATTGGGGGATGGAGAATGGGATGGAGAATGGGATGGATATACTGAAGATATGCTGTTGAGTATGTTGAGTTTAAAACTACGCAACAGTAGCAAGAGTTTACGCCGCATATTTCCATCGCAGGAATTGTATATGTCCAGTACCAGAACGAAGTCTGTCCAATGCTGCATCTTTTTGGCCCATAGAAGGGCTATGAAATTGCGGACGAGGTATTTTCCATTACGAAAATGGAACCGATGGCGATTTTGCCCGTCTTGCGGGGTTTCTAGCGAGCGATTATATCTAAAATAGAGATTGCAAGTGATTCTCAAGAAGGAATTTCCAATTCTCAAAGTCTTCTATCAAGAATTCTCTTATACGACAGTGCCCTATCCTACGAAGTTGCCTTCATATTCTACAGCGAGAGTGGGCATCTGTTCGCAGCTGATTGTTCATGAAACATGATTGTGAGAAACTGAAGAACATTGGGTCAAAAAATCATGCCCTAATTTCTCAGTTGGAACTAGTTGTGTTTGTCCCCTCGCGTGCATCGAAACCTGTGATAGGAACACGTAGCATTCAATGACGGATTAAAGCAATTCAATCTAGATCTGCCTTTCCCCCAAGGCACGATTTGTACCGCTCACCTGAATCAATGACAGAAGATCCGGTTGAAATAGTAAACCTTGTGGTTGAAGATTTCTTCCAATTCGTCAGGGATACTTCTCAAGCTACTAGACAGTTAATGATTGACATATTTCTACATGAGCATTTCTTGCCCTCTTCCAATTGCACCCTGGTGAACAACATTATGGGATTGCGTTCATTTTGATATGGATCTTTCAAATATAATGGAGAAACTCCGCGGGTGAAATGGTGATCTTGAGATCTTACAGAAAGGGTTTATTGCTGAGTACGAGTTCCATGAAGCAAAGTTTGGAATGAGATTGTGGCAGAGAAAGATGTTGAAAGCAAAGTAATAATAAAGATTTCTTTCGCCGAATGGGATTTGACTCAGTTTGATCTGGAAAGAGACCCCACCACAGGCTTACTGTTAGCTACAGACTCCTCCCTTTTGAGCCGTTGAGCCTCGCAAATGTTGTTCGAATAAAGTTTATCACAAGCACATAGCTTTGCCTTTCGGAGCGGCTGATGCTCCAGTTGCAGCCACTGACTCTATTTCGCTGCTACCTGATGCAGCAACAGAAACAGATGACTGTTGCCCTACTTGCATTGTACCAGAACAATTCTCTCTTCCAAAACATAAACGATACTTTACACAAATAGAACATCACCCCGCAAATCTGCACACCCGTTGTTGTCTGGATTCTAACAATGTTCTGAGAGATAATGCATAGCAAGCCTCGAATCCACACTCGTGAAGAGGCTGAATTTAGAATACACGAGTACTGTTTTGGGCACTTCCCATAAGTACCTATGCTTTGGTCAGCATATCTGCGACCTTACCCACGAAAGTTACATACGAATTCTTGTGGTTTCTTCCATGTTGAGCAAGAGCTTCAGCGAGAATTTTATATTACGACGTGATTTGAAGTAACTCAAATACGACCGGTCTTCACTTTTAGTAATAAGTATTCAAGGAGAAGAACATTCATTGCCGCCGAATGCTGACTGAAATGCTGTGTTGGTCTATTATATTAACATTTCAAGTAAATACTCTGCCATGATAATATCAAGACAATTCCATCAATATATTCACTTATAGACTCATACAAATATACGGTCTCAACATGGTCCATACATACAGCAGAAGTAAATAATCGATGTAATTGTCGTGTCAAACAACCTCAATTGCCCCGCGGCAAAATTCTGCGGGACCTGCCATTCGCTTCACACGCGCGCTAAGATTGCGATCACCTACCTACTGTACGCTGCCCACCCCGAGGACCGTTTGCTCTTTCTCCAAAGTTTGCGACACATAAGACTTTCATTCTTCCATCTCAATCATTTTCATTGAAAACAACACGCAAACAACCTTTCCCATTTTCTAACACCAGAACACTGGATGTATTGTTAGGACGTATCGTGATTCTCTATTTTCTTATCAGCCTAGCATAAGCTGCTGATTTCACTTTGAGAGAGTTGTTATCGTGCCTGTTTATCAGCGCTTTTGCGCACTAATCTCTTTCTTTCAATAGGTCATAAGATTCTTATGGTAAGTCGAGGATAGTACTCGATATGGTGGGTAAAAGAAGAAAAGCCCTCCTGGCGAAAGGAGTTCTCAAGAATCCGAAAGCGGAAGCTGCCCGAGAAGCTTCAAAGGCCAAAAAGGCTCAAAAGAGTCTATCGGCTCGAGCTGGTAAGGAAGACCGCCGTGCTAAAAAACTGGAACGTCGGAAGAAAGAGAAGAAATCATATACTGCACAAGATTGGGCAGAGCCTGCCCCAGATCATTTGATTGCCAAGTTAGATCTTCCCAAGCATAGTTCTAAGTATCAATCGTATTTCGAATTTGCGGAGAATACAGAAAAGAAGAAGAAGTTGGAGTTTCAGGTATTTAGTTTTGCAATATTTTTTTACCATGTTGACTTACGATCAGGTCACAAATGATCCCCATCCTCCACCAGGATTCACCTATGTCCCTATTGGAGATCCGACTTTGACGAATGCTTGCAAAGAATTATCGCGAGAACAAAATGCTATGATCTTTATTGTTTCGGTAAGATTGACCGACAGGCCTGTTTGTGTTGAACGCAAGGCTACACCTACTGACTCCATATCTTTTACAGCGCTCGAAAGAAGACAACTCGAAAATTTCCGAGCATGTATTTCGAACTGGATATCATTTCCGAGAAGTCATCGTGGACGAAGCGCGCAAAGCTGTCGGCGACACCGTTATTTCGAACACGACCCATGGATTGATTGAGCCAATACCAGAATCCCAAGACGAGATAAACAAACAAGCGGACGCTGCAATACGCGATCTTTTTCCAAGAATCCCTAATACTGATCGACAGAGGATTATAGAGCATGCTTTTCAAAAAGGTGTCAAATTTCATGGAGAACCTACGGTAGGCCTACAAGCCGACCTTCCCTTGGCACGTCGAGTTCAGCTCGCTGTTCTTGCTCACATCCGTCATACACACACTAGATATGACAAGCTACTCAAGGAAACCAGTTGGATAAATGCACGAAAGGTAGTTGAGCCTGTGTGTTTAGATGTCCTTGTCAAATGGCGAGGAGACGAGGAAACTGGGCGTGATCAAATGGATGAGATCTTACGAGAAGTTGTCATTATTACTGATTCCGACGATGAAGATGACGAATCTGATGAAGACGATGATTCAGATGAATCCTCGGAAGAGGGAGATACATCCATCGGCTCTGCTGCTCTGGCCCTTCAAGATGGTCCACAGAGGCGGCAACCTTTGATGGCTGAGCAAGATTCCTACGCGAATGTTGCTGGCCCCTCAGACTCTATTTCTTCTCATACACGATCTAGAGCAAGGCAAAATGAAGGACTCAGAAAACCTCAGCCTCGCTTCAAGCGATACCAAGCTGCATGGGATGAGGCTGTCAATCGAGGTCAAAATAACGTTCTTGAGTCTAACGGGCGAAGTATACAAGGATATGAGGCAAGTATGAGACCCACCCAACCTAATGATGCACCAAAATACCAAGAGATGCCTCGAAGACAAGCACCTATCGCTGCATCACGTCCTCATACGGAGTTGGAGTATATCTATCGTGACACAGAACCTCGGCATAGTGTTCCACCTGAACAACAAGTAGGTCCAGTTTGGAGGAGAGAGGTAGAAGAAAGCTTCATGACTAATTTTTACAGATTCACCATTACTACCAACAGGAGCGGGCACCTTCAAGGACGTTGCTTCGCAGGAATGAGGTAACAGTTAGACCCCTGCATGACCGCCCAGCTTTTCAACCTCCACAGTTTGATACTGCCCCACAAGTGAGCAGAGTGCCAAGATCCCAAGGAGTTGTCAGAGCTTCCCCAAATAGGTCTGGATTCCAAGACTTGCTTGCTTTATCCATTGAAACCCAAAATGATAGTATAAATGTTTCACCTCGTTTGGATCGAGGTACTGTTCGCGACTTGGGTCACCATCAAGAGTCGTATCCAAGACACGTGGTTGAAGGGAGTAGATTGACACCTAGGCCCCGAGAAGTCATTCTCATTGATGATGATAATGAAGATGATGATAGCCCATACTCTAAGCGCCGTCGTGTGATTGAAGATGATCATGGGCGATTCAGGCCTTATCCTTCCAGGGTGCAGAATGCCCAAATCGCCCCAAATTTCTCTTACGGGGATGCAGACAGGCGTTCCGTTGCATTACCCAGATACACTGAAGGTTTGTCACAACACTTGCCATTAGCATCTTCACGACCTATACTTTCAGAACGAGTGCCTATTTATGATGCGCCTGATTCCAGACCATATGAGATGCATTCAAGTCTATCCAGGCGAGAAGATGAGAGGCTCTCTTACCAGCAACCTGTATCTTACTCGAGACGAGAGATTGCTGCGCCACGTCCTTATTTGACCAGTTCTGATGAGACTTACAATCCTCAGCGAGTGGCTAATGATAGTATGAGAGTCGCTAATCGTGATCAATTTGTACGACGAGAACAAGTTGAACCTGGTCAGAGGTATTATCTTCAAAGACCAGCGTCACCTGATATGCATGACCCCAGAAGAATTTCTCATCCTCAAATTGTGGATGGTCCTGCAGACCAAGCTTTCATTCAACGTTTCTCTCAATCTGGACTTGAATCCCCCCTTTCTCGGCCACAAGATGGTCCTGTTTCTTATCAGAGATTTGCTCCGAACATTCATCGTCAAGGCGAGTCGCTAGATCAAGCAGCTAGGTCATTCACAGTCATGCGTCCTGTTCAATCAAGATCTCCAGTACGATATTTAGATAGGGTAGAGTGAGTGGGTTCGAGTAACCAAGAGTGACGTAGGAATTGCTAACTTTCTTTACCTTAGAAGATCTGGTGATAGATCTGGTCCACCAGTATACTACGAGAGACGTGATCCGTATACTATTGAGCGACATATGCCGAATACCATGCGTGTTTCGGTGCCGCCAGACCCTCATTACCAGACAAATCCTCGGGTTATGAACCCTGGGCGTCAAGTTATTGTGTTGGATTAGTTTTGGGGTAATTTTCGAGAGATGAGGTGCCTTGAAGGAGGGACAGTCGAGCTTTTGAGGCTCCTGTTTGAGGCTCCTGCAGCTTGTTTCCGTAATAAGGATTCACATGTATCTTGCATTGGGAGTAACTGGCGCACGATTCATTTATTCATCGGTGAATGATAGGGTTTGTATCTGGATGGAAGGTGTACATGGTGCCATTGTTTTGCGCCCCTGGCTGCGTGGATCTACTTGCATGAGCGTGGAGCATGGAAATCGCATTGAGGGACAAAAATTATTTGCATTAAAACGGCGTCACAGAGTGGCATATGGAAAGTCTGTTTTTGAACTTGGTGGCAACGCCGAGTTGTTTCAGGAAAGCCTGTTTTAATCGGTATCAGTACTTATGTCCTAAGGGATGAGTACAATCTATAATATATATATACACACAACCGCAATTGTATGACTTTCTTCCCAGCCAGTCCCCAGTAATTACTGAATTCATATATGCATCTGATGATTTCAAAGAGTGTGAAAGTATGATTCGGGTATCCAACCAATGCCCACATAACTCCTTTAAATGCCCAACAATAAAGTATAACTCCTATGCCAACATTGCAACCTGTTGTTCCTCTCGCTCACGTTGTCTTGCTTTTGCCCTGTCTTTACTCGAAAGTTCTGATCTCGGCACATCAGGCAAGGAATCTTTCAATGGTAATCCCGCTGTAGGAACCTCGGGTAGCGGAACACCTGTAACTTCTGCTTCCAAAGCAGCCAATTCATCTTCTACCTCATCTTCATCCTGGTTTGACATCATCCCTCCCAGCATATCGCTCACCTCCTAGAGTTTAAGTCAGTAAAATAGCCACTCATAACACGAAATAGTGCTTGCCTGTTGATAAGCAATTGCGTCCGCCGTCTCTCCCATCAACTTTTCCACATGATCTAACCCTCCCATCTCCTTATGTATCTGGTTCAGCACGTTTGTACCTTGTTGTAAACCATATACAACATCCTTTTGTACCAGCGCAAACTCCACACTACTAGTCAATCTCTCCAGTTGCTCGAGTTGCGCATCCGTCTTTGCGAGCAAAGATTCTTGATATTTTTTCCGTCGCAGTGCTAGGAGAGCTCGTTTTTTATCTCCTTTTGCCAACATTTCTTTTGCGATAGCGGTTTCGCGGTCGGTGAGTACGGTTATACGTCGTTGATATTGGTGAAGCTTGTCCCGCTGGTTCTTCATGTCCAGGATAGCTCTGGAGTCAATGAGTCAGTGAATGCAGGCTTGGAGAGTGACTGAAAAGCTCCTCACTTATCCTGAGCGGATATCTTATGAGTGCTGGGTGTATTCCCCATCGTTGGTTTGTTGAAACTACTTGCTCAGTGTTAGAGGGATGCATTCCGTAGTGTTCTGCTCCAGAACTTGAATGCTTGGAAACGGCGTCATGGCGGTCGGCGCTGATAAGCGATAAGAATTATTCCGCGCGGGACTTACCGTTTTTGGGAGAGGTCAACATTTTTTTTTATTTTCAAACATTCATGCTACTTGGGAGCTCGAATAACTTTGGGTGCACGTTACTCGAGGTTGTTTGGAAGGCTCACTATGATTTCTAGAGGCGGAAGGCCAAGTTTGAGTCAAGGACTGGACAAGGAGGTATGGATTGCTCACGGCGCAAACATGAACTTGAATTGCAGCTTGTTTACTAAAAGTTTATGCAGATATATCAAATTGTAAGGAAATTGGCAGATGAACAGGCACAGAGCCAGAAAGGACCAAAGCGTCTCACAATCTCTATTGTCTATGATAGTATCAAAAATTCGAATTCAAGTCTAAAAAGAAGATCAAAAAAATTGCTGGAAGATTCAATTGATAGAGTGCTGTTGGTGTTGAAGGAAGAACAAGATGATAGTGATTCCGTAGATGGGGATTTTGAAGGATTGGAGGAGGCGGCACCACCGCTAAAAGTATATAAGTCGCAAGCCTTTGAAGTGATATACTGACTTGTCTTTCAGGAGCACAACATAATGAATAAAAGTATCACCAAAGGTTGGGGAAAACCAGCAACATTACCTACAATGAACTCTCTGAACGGTACGCCTTCTGCGAGTGGGGCTACTACTCCTATGGCTCAACTTCAGACCAACCCTCTCGGCAATGGGGAAGTTGAATCACCGATGAAATCAGATCGACAAGCAAACGGGGAACCAAAATCGAAACGTCGGAAAGCAGAACGAGAAGTTAAAAAAGATGTGGATAGGGCACCGCCGACGGACATCTCGTTGGAGAATCTTGGAGGAGTGGATAATGTTATTGAGGAATTGAACGAGCTTGTAGCGATGCCAATGCTATATCCAGAAACATATATCAGGACGGGAATTCAACCACCTCGAGGAGTTCTTCTCCATGGGCCACCCGGTTGTGGTAAAACGATGATCGCAAACGCCTTTGCTGCAGAAATAGGAGTATCATTCATACCAATATCTGCGCCATCTTTAGTGGCTGGAATGTCTGGAGAATCAGAAAAGAAAATTAGGGATGTCTTCGACGAGGCAAAACGTATGGCACCATGTCTTGTTTTCATCGATGAGATTGATGTCATCATGGGAAAACGTGAAAGTGCTCAGAGGGAGATGGAAAAACGAATTGTTGCCCAAATGCTCACATCCATGGATGACATGGCTTTGGAGAAAACTGGTGGTAAACCTGTCATTATAATTGCTGCCACGAATCGACCTGACAGTCTTGACCCTGCTCTTCGAAGAGCGGGCCGTTTCAACAAGGAAATTAATTTGGGGGTTCCAAACGAAGCTGCTCGAGAGAAGATTCTTCGTGCTCTTACCCAGAAGCTCGTCTTGACTGATGACTTCAACTTTCATGCTTTGGCAAAGATGACTCCTGGATTTGTGGGTGCTGATTTGAATGATGTTGTGTCTGTTGCAGGTACAGAAGCGATGAAGCGTATGATGGAAGCATTGAAACAACGAACTGCCTCTACCATGGAGCTTGATACTCCATTACGAAGTGCCACATCCATGGAGCTTGACACTCCGATATTGAAGGATAGCACTTCCGAAGCTCTCCTCGTTCTGAGGTCTCTCGTCGCAAATGCTGGAGGCTCAGCTCCCGACGGTGATTTTTCTATCAAATATACCGATTTTCTTGCAGCTATACCCAAAGTTCAGCCATCGGCTAAACGAGAGGGGTTTGCAACAATTCCAGATACAACATGGGCTCATGTCGGTGCTTTGCACGAGGTACGAGAGCAACTCGAAATGGCCATTGTCGAACCAATCAAGCGACCAGAATCTTTTGCTCGAGTTGGTATCACAGCTCCAACAGGAGTATTGCTTTGGGGACCACCTGGATGTGGTAAAACCCTTCTTGCTAAGGCTGTGGCCAACGAATCTAAGGCCAATTTTATTTCCATCAAAGGTCCTGAACTTCTCAATAAATATGTTGGAGAATCTGAGAGGGCTGTTAGACAAGTTTTTGAGCGCGCTAGATCATCCGTACCATGTATTCTCTTCTTTGATGAATTGGATGCATTGGTTCCCAAACGTGAAGACTCTTTGTCAGAAGCTAGTAGTAAAGTCGTCAATACCCTCCTCACTGAGCTTGATGGTCTAAGCAATAGAGCTGGAATTTACGTTGTAGGCGCCACCAATCGACCTGACATGATTGATCCCGCTATGCTTCGTCCAGGTCGTCTTGGAACATCAGTTTTCGTCGATCTTCCAACTCCTGACGAACGTGTGGAAATCCTTAAGGCTCTCTATAGAAAAGCATTGCCACTTGCCAGCGCACAAGAAATTGAGGCACTAGGCCCAGTAGCGAGAGATGAGAGGTGCAATGGCTACAGTGGAGCGGATTTGGGTAACTTACATCAAGCTGCTGCGGTGGCAGCGTTGAAGAGGGAGATGAACATGGTAGCACAGGGACAGGCGACCATGGAAGATGACTTGAAGATTGGAGGGGCGGATTGGGAGGTTGCGTTGGGTAAGATCAAGGCGAGTGTTAAGGATGCGGGGAAATACAGGAGGTTGAGGGATAGGGGAATGTAGAGCATAGATGCCCCATTCAATATTCAAGTTAAGAATCACAAATCGTGTATTCTATTGTTCTTAGGCCATTGGATATTTTTTGCATATAATAACACTGTGAATTACATTACTTTGTAGCACTTTTTCATTTCTCTTTTTTATTCTAGTTTCATTAACGGAACTTGAAATTGTCATCTCTTTGTGGCGAATCCAACATCAGATATGCGCGTTTGCTCCCGGTGAGCTCGCATTGTTTCAACAGCTCTCGCATGTGGCCTGTGCCAGCGCCTACCTTATCACGTCGCATCAACTGAGTTTCTAGAAACACTACAACATTGAAATCATTCTCATCATTTTGCAACACGCTGCATTTTATCCCCATATCTTACGCTTGTATTGTCTACTACTAATTCTAATTACATAATTTTCAACCCTCTCATTCAACTGTTGGAAGTTCCATTGCTTCTCTCATATGCATGGAAATTCTACTCTTTGGCCTTACTCCACCACGAAACGAGTCCCTCCAATCCCGAGTACTAAATTCCCGCCTCCCTGATCTCCTACGCTCTATTCTTCAAGGACTGTCTAACCTTCCAACGGAAAGTTGCGCTAGATTGTCAATCACTGCTATCAAAATCCTCACGAATAGGATCCTTATCAAATATGTCCACGCCCATCATAACCACTACCACTACTACCACTACAACCACTACTACCACCATGACCAGTCCTCCATCTCTCCCCGCAAACTTCACATTCACCCCCTCGACTTTGTATATTCTACTTGCGGATATAGGCCATGAATCGCTTTGTAAGTTCTATTCATTACCTGTGGTTTCGTATCTTGTCGATCAAGTCGTTTTGGTAAACGAGCATTGTTTAAGAAACTTTGATTATAATTCCCCGTTTATTTGTTATATATATTGAATTGATGCACTCGTTTTATTTATCAACAAAAATCAGAAATTGGCAAGTTTATCAATTGGTATACAAAAGTACTTACACATAAACACCACACTCTAGTCCACTGGGGTTACCTCCTCACCTCCGCTCCTCCCCCCGCTACGCGTACCCCTTTTCTCACCCCCGTGACCGGCACCATCTGTACGTATATCTTAAATCTTTCTTTCCCGCTCCCCAACTCACGCAAACCCTAGTCCACATAAGCAACATGACCGGTCCTTGGCTCTACCAATCCCCTACATTCCCCCTCGCGCACCTTCTGAAATTCATCCCCTCCCTCCTCTTCATCCTCAAAATATGCTCCATAGATACGATTCTCCACCCCGCACTCTCAGAACGCCTGGGGATATTAGGTCTCCAAGCACAGCTGAAAAGCATGGAATCCAATATCTCCCAATCACAAGATCCGCACCCGGGGACGGAAGATGGCCAGAAAGAGGAAAATGAAAAGTACTCGCAAGAGGAGAAGGAAGAAATGGTGTCCTCGGAATCAGAAATTTCATGTAGAACATGGATCAAATCTACCCTGTGTGTTTTAGATGAAGAAGGATATATTTCGTTTCCCGAAACCTCGCATCGGTTGAGCTCGAAGACGGTGGTGGATAGTATCGAAGCGGAGGCGGTGGCGGGAGCGGGTTGGAATAGGATGAGGGGGACGGTGGGTTGGGATCGGAGTGTATGGGTCGGGGAGTAGAGTGATGGGTGGGACGGATAGGATTCACAAGATGAATGAGATGAATCCGGTCTCAGTCACTGGTGAGATGTCGGATAATCTTGAGTGGAATAATAAAGGATCTTTCAGTGAAGCATACCGCTGTCATTCTTATAAAATAGTAGGGGTTTGTACATTTTGTATGTCTAGGTTCTCATTCTCACAATCTCTTACAAATTTGTAATATCACATAGTAATCCAAGTACAAATCAAGTTTAATTTACTTCCCACATTGTTTCATTCCATTCAAGGTCTATTTACAAAATACAGTGTGGCCAACATTTAAAGGCCAAACTTCTCCTATCAGCTAAAGTTTTCAACTCCGTATCATCCATCCATCACTCCATATGTCCATCTAGTCCTGAAAAAAATAATCTCCAAACTACCTCGAACTCATCCAATCCCTTTCAAGTAAAATACATCTCAGTGAAAGTAGTAAAATCATTTTGCCCAAATATGTATTCAGAAGGTCGATCAAATTTGAAAAGCCTCCATCCTTCTTCCCTCCCTTCTTCCCCTTCCAAATTGGAACTAGAGCAATAGTCATGCTCAGATTGGTATCTAAAATCAAAAATGAAGCAAGCGCAAACCAGGTCCCCCAAATATGTATTGACATTGAATAGATAAGTTCATTTCAATATGTAAAAAGCCTCGGATGAGACTCGAGCAAGAATTTTAGGTGTTTTATTTCATAAACTGAATACGCAACAACCTCCCAAAGTGAGCAATATCGTATATGTTGTTCGCTATGATGAAAAGTAATGATGAGCGCTATGTCGTACAATAAATATCCAAAGTATTAAAACCCGGCAGTGCTCTTCTTCCGTCGACCGAAGAATCGACTTGCGAATGAACTCTCCTCCTTTGCGTGAACGAAAGGTTTAGGTTCTATCGATGGAGGTGGTTCTGAGTTTCGTAAAAAGTCTGCAAGATCGCTGGTTTGAGATCTGAACTTCATTGGAGCAGGCTCGCGACTTTCATAAGGCTTGCGGACAACATTTGAGCCCGAGGTTGCTCGTGGAAGTTCGGGTTGCCGAGAATGATTTCCCTGGCTACTGCCAACAGCGGGGGGAGCGTTGAATTGAGGATTAATTGGCGCAAGAGGCGTGTGTTTTGTGGGTGCGGTGCGGGAGTTTGCAGAATGTGATGTTTTGGGTGGCTGAACTTGAGAAGTTGAGCCACTTCGAGTGAAACGTGAAGAAAAGCTGGCCTTCTTCTTAGGTGGCTTAGGAGGTTCAGCGAAAACGGACGTCATCTTGGGTGAAGGCGGTGGAGGTACATTGCGGAGAAAGTCGGCCAAAGACTCTTCTTTGATGGGTGCCGGCCTGGAAGAAGGCTCAAATTCGTCATCATCTTCCTCGTCGCTGATATCGATGGCGTATGGATCCCTAACTCTTCGTGTCTTTCGTTTCGGCATCATATCTTCTTCGTCATCAAAATTCATACCACTTTGTGTGGGCATTGGCTTGTTGGCCCTGCTGGCACCATTCAGGAGTCCGGTTTGCGAAGATACAGAATGGTTTGTGGATGTGTAAGTAGAGGCTTGACTATATCTAGAATCAGGTAGAGATGCATCGATAGCTTTACCACCAGCGAAACTAGACATTTGGTCGGAATCCATGGTAGATCTGAATGGGGCGACAGTTCGTGGTATACGATGACCACCGACCTCATCCGGACCAGCTCTTACAAAGTCGATAAGATCTGTGATAGAATCTTTGCCTACAGTGGCATCGCGAGCCTGTAGTTTATTTGGTCTTCCAGCTCTACCCGCTGATGATGCTGAGCGTGTCGGAAGAGTAGCAACGGGACCCACACGGGGAATTGAGCTGCTGACGTTTCTCGGCGTTCCATTGGTTCCTTTGTGAAAAGTACTGCTGGTTATTGGTCGGGAAATCTCACTAGCGGCACTTGAATTTGAGCGTGAGTGAATATCTTCCTTTTTGAAAGGAACCGCAGGACCTGTGGATCGAATAAAATCGGAGAAATCGCCCAGTGAATCACGTTCTATTCTTGCATCTCTCGGTTGGACATTGGCACGAACACGACTACTGCCTTTCAAAGAAGTAGTATTTTTTGAAACATCATTTGGAGGATGCGAGTACAACCCAGTATGCTTGCTCACTGATGTTGAATGCGTTCGGCTTATAGCAGGTCGAGGGACAGGGATGGCATTTAAACTCAACGGTGAATCTGGACTTTCAATAGCCCGCATATTCTGCGGTGTCAATGTGTATTGAATGGTCTCGCCTCCTCGAATCAATTCTTCAAATGATTTGGAATCACCTACACTGCTCATCGCAGAAACACCGCTTTCTTCCGATACTCTTCTTTGTTGAACACGATGAACAGATGATGAGCTAGAGGTAGATGTATAGGATGGGCGATGTGCTTTTTGATGCGTTTCTGATATAGTCTTGCGTGGCACTTCCTCGCCTCTAGAGCTTGTTGGTGACGTACGGCGCACCGAGGATGAACGAGGGATGTGTTTGAAACTCTCTGGGGAGTTGCCCTCTTTTACAATAGGCAGAATCGTCGAATTTTCGTTTGCAGGATTGGCCATTGGACGAGAGACGGACCTTGGAGGTGGTTCAAATGAATTTTTTGCACCCTGATATGTCGTTTGACCATCTTGTTCACTTGCTGGAAACTTTGAGTTTGAGAATCCACTTGATGACTTGCTCTGGCTAGATTGTAGTCTGGTCGAGCCTTTTATGCTTTCTCGATAATTCTGCGGGGTAGGAGGAGCAGCGAGCACAAATGGTGCCGGCCGAGAAGCGGCTGGCTTAAAGGAAGGGTAGGTTTGAGACGTAGGACTGGGATCTACGTCAACACCTTGCATCGCAGCCGCTAGCTCTGATGGTACCGCTGTCAAAGGAGACTCTTCACCAGCCACCTCCCTTTCATCTACCTCTGATATAGAATCAGTAGTTGTGTTGAGAGGCAGTGAGCTCAAATTGGAGCCAGTTCGACCTAACGGAGAGCTATTCGAGCTTCTTAGGTGTGGGCTTGTACCTCGAGATGAAAGTTCCGAGACGATCGGTGAATTAATACTATTAGATCTAGACATCGGGATCACTCGGCCTGCAATGAAATCAGTTGCGTCAAACGAGCTTTTGCGTGATCTTGTTGTAGGACTCTTCGCTGTATTGACATCGATCAGGCGCAAGGAATGAATGCTTGGTGATGGGAGACTAGAGCGTGAAGAAGAATCTTTGTCATCGGGAGAAATACGACCACCGAAAGATATACGTGACGAAGTCATGATCTGCGGTTCCTCCTCTACAAATTCATAGTCAGAATCTATATCCTTACTGGTGTCATCCAAATTCATAGAGCCATCTGTAGGCTTGTGCTTCGATTCCATTACAGCGCTCTTGGTTCTATTTGAAACTTCCTCAATTTCTTCCCCTGTATCCTTCTCTGATTCTGCAGGTGTGATCGTGCCATTTAAGACCGGGGCTCCACTTTGCGTCGGGCTGACACAATCCTCCTGGTTCGAATTTGCTTCCTTGGAACCTCGGGAGAAAAGTGACGTGACAGTAGATGGATTTGGAGGTGGCAATGAATTTGCACGTTTCCTCGATTTCAAAGGAGAGACGGCGAAAATGGGAGTTGGTGGTTGGGAGGAATTGGGTGTGGGGAGATTGTGCGATGCGTTCGTGAAAACAACCATACTCTTCGGTCTTCGAGATAATGGCAGCTCTTCCGTCTCTGATGTCGCATAGTCGTCTTCATCGTCGCTTGATGGGGCTAGTCCTGGTACTTCGATTTCTCTAATATCATCCACGGACATTGGTAAAGGAATAATAGCAGCTTGTTCGTACTCGGTCAGTGCGTTGAATGATGTCTCTTGTGGTTGCTTATCATCGCCGAGAGGTATACTAGCCAGTTGCGCTAGTGCCGGTACAGGTTGTGATGGCCCGTCTACTGTTTCTGTCGAGGAGAGGTGACCTATTGACACTGGACTTGTGGGCGAGTGGATGCGCTTTTTCCAACCTCTCCAAAGTTTTCCCAATTTTCGATCTGATGCGACCCGCTCCATATCAGCCTCCTCCACAACTACACGTTCTGCAATATCAGTTTGTCTGATTACGCCATCTCGCTCATCTTTCTCATACTTCATTCGAAGCCGGGAATACGCTGCTTGTCCTCCCATAATTAGGATTTGTTCGCCCATGAATTCCAAGATGGATGTCAAGAAGATAGCAACAGCTGGAGAAACGATTCCAGATTCATTTTCGCGGCCCCCAAATTCCGAAGATCCATTGAGATGCTCTTGAGCTGTGTATCGATCCTCATCCTCCTCTTCCATATCTCCCAATGATGAATAAACCATACATCTCAATCTCGTACGCTTCCATACCAGTTCAAGATCCCAATCTCGGCTGGATTGACCTTCCCTCTCCGATGACAACAATTCATCATCTTCACTTCCACCCAAATATTCTCGAAGCTCGGCATCCGCTCCACTGACCGCATCACTTGCCAGCCTTGACTTTAAGACCTCGGCAACAGCCGGGCGTAATGACACCAGTGAAGTTGATTTCGAAACCGAGAGAAAATTGAATACAAGTTGATCAAGAAATGTGTTGACAAGTTTCAGAGCAGCGGGTGATACCAATGCCGTTTCTCCAGAAGGCTCAATGCCATGTTGATCGAGCCAAGCATCCGCCCTGCTATCATGATCATTTGTAACGATTTGTGAAGCTGCTGAATGGGCAATGAAGACTGGTTCTGGTGAAATTGAGAGAGGTGGAGAGAGTAGCCCTGCGTAAGTGCTAGCTGTTGAATGCTTATCGCTCGAAACGCTATGTGATCTAGCAAGTCGCGGACTTGGACTCTCCATTCGTGCCAATTGTTGTGCCAATTGTGAAGTAGACATAATTAATATTCGATTAGACTCGTTTGGTATCCTTGATCCTCCCCCAATTGATCCTCTAAGTTGTTTATTTGTGACCAGCAAGAGTATTAGTGATTGGGAAAGTGGTCAGGATGGGGCGAGTCGAATGACAGGAGTAAATTGATCAAGTCGAGTGGGACATTGAGACAGTGTGGTTAAATCTGAGCAAGCCCCCTGTATCGAGAGCTTTTCGACGTAAATCAGTATGAGCAAAGATATGTTAACAAGGCGAAAACATATGATGATATGGATATGTGGATATGTACTGTAAGACTGTGGCAGTTGATTCAGAAGGGGCTCGTGTAGGCAGTCAATGCACAACAACTGACTCGGAGGTGAGGCAAATCATACACCTCGAATCACATACAGATTGAAAGTTGGAGATTGTAACACGGGGGAAGTATCCAAGAGGAAGGAGTATAACATTTGAACTGAAGTAAACAAACTGGGAAAGAAGAATCGAGCGTAGGTATCTAGACGCAACGTCCCAATTGGATACCCACAAAACGGGAAGAGTGGTGGTGATGAAATGGAACATGGTTTTTTTGTGAGCGTACCTGAGTGATGAAGCAAGATCCAAAGAGAGAGGGATTCGAATGTTCCGAGAAAGGAAACTGCCAATGAGATATTTTGGGGTCCAAAGAGCTCTGGAGTGTTAAGGTCAATGACAATGGATATTGATGGTTATATTAGTTATAAGAGATTAAAATGTAGTTGATGAAGTGTTTTTGTTTTTGTTTTTGTTAATGATAATCAAGGAGAAACCCTTCATCCCCAAGAGAGAACGAGATGTGTGTGGATGATTCTAAGAGACTCCAGGAAGAGAATTCTAGAGCAAGAGGATTCAAATTCAAAATGGAAATCCAAATCGAAATCCAAATCGAATTCAAATTCAAATTCAAAATAAGAATTAAGTTCAGTAACCTTAAACCAGATGCACTTTTTTTTCTTCCAGCGAGGAACCAGCGGGCAGGAGGAACTAGACAAGTCCAGGATCCGTAATTTACCCCTGTACCTAAAAGTACTACGGAGTGTAAACTAGACCCTGAGTGAGTGTTGCTGAGTATGATCACTGGTGTGTGAATGTCAAACATTCAGGGGTGCATGCTTTTTCATTTGATTCCTGGGTATACGGGGGAGTAAGTGTCCTGCGTAAGGTGGAGAATAGGAGGAAGGAATGAACCATGCCACACTCTGGTCCATATATGATAGGATGATTTGTTATTAGAAAGAAGAAAATGACAATTACCGAAGTATCGGGTGGTAACTTATATTTGGCAATGAGGAAAGACTTGGTGGAATAGGTGGAGAAAGTGGGTAGAGTGATATCAAAATGGCACTGTGAAATGGTAATAGTAATAACAAGAAGCTTCAGTGTCGTCGATATTGCAGTCGTTGCTGTTACTCTAGTATATTCGTAATGCAATCCTCTACTACCGGTACTCCCCTTATCTACCTAGGTAGGTACTCTTAACAAACGACGATCCGATGTCCACCAGTGGTCCGGATCCGGAATACTTTCGAAGCTACCTTAAGTACCTATGTATAGAGAATCTAATGATACCTAGATATACATACATATGTACATACACACACACACACACACACACATATACCTAGTATGCATACATATGGTACAGTTGATGTATGACTATATGATTACTCTATGTGCGTCAAAAGGCCCCCCCAGTCGTCAGAGCTGAAGCTGATAATTGATTAAAAGGATTCTGGGGAAGGCTTAGCACTGTTTTAGGCAATACAGAGCGGATAACGTACTAAGTACGCAGACGCCTCTACAAGGTAACAACCCCATGGCAAACTCTTTTGCAAGTAATCATCTAATAAAGTAACGTCTTTGGTTAAGAGAGAGTACAACAAATATTGATTGATCAGATTTGATTCTCGACAACTGGTTACACATAAGCGAAAACATTCATTCGACAGTCTGGTCAAACCACAAAACCATACAGATACCCGTTGCGTTGAGGCTTTTGTATCAACTTGAGGTGAAAACAGACGAAGATATCAGATATCCCGATTAATTCGGAAATAAAATGTTCTGTATTGATACTCCACTAAGTTTAATGATCTAACGAGTATCCATAGTTTCTACTGCAGCTACTTGTTGGATGAACATTGAAGACAGACTGATAGACTATCGCCAGTCACTTTGATATCCCAGTAATCCATCCCCATCCACACACCTTGAAGATCGTCGGAATTAAATCTTGCGGAATTCTTACGTGATCTGGACTGCTCCGTTAGAGTCTTTCAAACAAGAGTGCTGAATCTGGCTACTGGTGTCTTACTTGTTACTCAAGAAGGAAATACATTCGACTCCTTTTCAAACATACTTCCGGGTTAGGGACGAATCCAAACAGAAGTTATCTGATATCTTCGAACTACCGGTGTTAACACGAATGGTTCCTCTCCATCCTCGGCAATCATAGGAACGATCTTCAATAATCTATTCGAGGAGAAATCTAAGTTCCAACAACCGTCATAGGATTTGTTGGCGATGATTAAAGCTTCTACATACTCGGGTCATTCCCTATACCAATTAACCATCGTCACGATATCAAACACTATTAGATCGGATAGAGTGTCTCAACAAGTCAACATACATGCCTACTTGTTGACAACCATGTCTATATTACTGGTAGTATTCATGGGGGCTTTCTGAGGCTGCAACATTCTGTTTCAAGAAAGATCAGCTACATGAAGAGTGAGAACTGAGGAGTGAGGTTGTGCAAGAATAATTTAGCTTGCGAAAGACCTCCACGATGTTGCAGTAGCTTGCTCATAGCTCTTTAAATGAAAAAAAAGACCTTTGCACCTGCATATCTATTCCATGCACCAATATACTCCACCTTTCCTTATCAGTGCAGCATCTTGGATTGACTTCGCGCTCGCCCGTAACAACACATTCAATAATGAAACATTTCTTAACTAAGACCTTTAGTAGCTCATGTTTCTTTTTTATTCCCCTCTCTATCGGACCACTTGCTAACCCTTCCTTTAACGTTCTTCGCGGAAAATTTTCTCAATTTGCTTTTTGGGATATATGCAAGTCAGCAGCCGCAAGAGGCAAATTGTATGGGGGACCATGGCAATCTAGCAGGGAAAGAATCTCTTAGCGACGTGCCAGCATAAAAAGCACTAATAAGGCGCAAAAAGGAAAGAAAAGAAAAATGGATTTTGACCCAGACTAAGAACGATGTACCTCCAACCTACATGGACTTCCATTTATATCGTTGCGCCGTATGCTTGCATCGATGACAGTAGCACAATCCCAAATGGAGTCATCGTGGCCATCTTCTAGAAGGCTTTCGGTCAACAGCCTTCATTTAGCTACATACAATATTTTAGATGTACCAAAATTCACATCACATACACAGGGTCCTTAAGCACATCACAAATTCTGCGCAAAGTCAATACCGTCCAATGATAATTCCCGTGGTAAATCTAAGTTTGTGCCTGTTAATATATTCGTACCTGCAAACATGTATATCACATACCTACTTGCATGCCTACCTACATCCGATTCACAGCACTCATCTCGGTCTTATATCTTATGGGAGTACATATCCCGTGTCTGCAATGGGCGTCAGGCTAATCTCGGGGCACAGTAACCCATCGATTACACATGCACACCCATTCCTGCCTTTCCTACCCTACACCCTACACCCTACACTCCTTGCCTGGCAATTCTACGGCTTGCTGAAGAAATATCGAGTTGCACAAATCTCACTCGCAAGGCAGATACACATTCACTCCGTTATGGACTCGCCGATCATGACTACAGCATCTAGATTTAATTTCATTGATCCAACACTTCGAACGGTACTCGCTTGAGTTGACATCGATAGATTCGCGAGATTTTAGAGGATGCCAAAAAAACCCCGTTCCATTTATAGATACAACCTTGAAATCACTAGAAATTCATTCAGCTTGCGCAACATCACCTAACAAATTAAGTTTACTCTTATTGTCCTTGGTATTCTTGTCGATTCGTCCATGTCACGGACATCGCCCATGACTCTATCAATCGCAATCGATAAGGTCGGTGCACGAGGCATTTCCCCAGATACAAAGATGCTCAGGTCCCTTTAACTCCAGGATCAGACCGAACTCAAAAGACCATTCCATATACCCCGCTGCAAAAATACTGGTACGGAAACGCTCCTAACTCTCCAATAACCACTAGGTCAATCATCAAAGCACAGCTCTCCTCAACATTTCACTCCGTTCCGGATCATCCATCGTTAGTGCCTTGTACTCCATCTGTGCTTGCATATAACAACCATCTTTCGTTCCTTCCATATATGCTAAGTGCCAATAAACTTCGTACTTAAGTTCGTCCTCCTCTAGCATCATCTGATCGTTGAAATCTCGGACGATTTCTTCAATCTTTTTATCTTCGTTGGCTGTATCAGTTCCGAGCCTCATGTTGGTCAATGTTTCCAACACTTCGTTGAAATCATCGACGACGACACTGTTGTCTCCAGCCGAGTATACTCCACAATCCTCGAACGATTGGGACAAGGCATTAATTCGGCCATCATGAACCTAATAGATGTTAGTGACTAATCAATAAATTCACCCTCATCCAGACCCACAACTATTGTGAGCGCGGAGTGGGAATCTACAACCAAAAACTTACCCCCCGAATATAAGCCTCCTCCACGGTACCGATCGGAAACTCCACCGATTCCATCTCGATCAATCGATCACAATATGAAGCCCGAATCGCCAGTTCTCGTTGAGCCAAACAATCTACACACCATCTAGGAGTCAGTAAGAAAAGAGTGAATGGATCCAGTTCTCCATCTTGATAGCACGGAACTAATTGTTTGTCTCGAATATCCATTCCATCATCGCGATAGCAGTGACTGCATGCGCCATGAAGATATTGCATGGGGTTTTGAAAGTGAGGCGAGGTAGGAACTTGAGTATGAACCTCTGATTGTCCGGCGTGGGGCGAAATCTCCAAGTCCATCTCCATCTTGAGGACTAGTGTGGTACTTTTGTTCGTTTTATTTGTTTTTTGATTTGTTTGCTTGATTTATTTCTGGGGTGTTGTGTGTACAAGTGTAAGATGATACTCTTGCGCAAGCAGGTATTGGAAGATTATTTGAGTGGTCGTGGTTGTTTGTAAGAGGATTCAAGATCGTGCGGTAATTGGGGGGATGGCTATGTTTATATATGTCCATAAGCGAGCGTACCCAACGACGATGGTGAATCATAACGAAATTTTGGTCAGTGGCCTGTTTTAACTCGAGCGCGATTGCCTAATTTGACGCTAGACACGTGGCCATACTCCATTTTCAAGTATCTTCAGATGAAATCAGTTCAAGGGTTGAAACCCTTCCATTATATGTTTCAAGGAACGGCGAGTGAAGCGTAGGTATATTGGCATGACGTAATAAATTGTTTTTTGTCTTCGTTTATTGTTTGGACAGATGGATAGCTCTAGAGGAGAAAGGAAATAGCCTCACAATAGGACTTCTCTGAATGATTTGAAGTCTCAACTCAGACAACCGGGTGTTAGTAATGGAAGTTGTCATTGTCATTCTTAGCTTTATACAGGTGAATACGAAGAGTACGGTCACTTTGTCCCAAATTGGGAATTTGGATTTTACCTATCAAAGTATTTTGAAAGGATAAAAGAATCTAGGAAAACAAGAATACAGTTCAAACTTCCGACATTGTCGTAGCTACTATAATTCGTACCTTCATGGCAAAGTGAACTTATTCATTGAAAGTGAAGATTATATCTACGTACCTAGACATTCTAACTACCATCGTCACTCATACTACGGCGCATATATAGATGTCATTCTATATTACGAAAGTTACATCATCGCTATACTGCTCTATCTCGCATTCCCTCATCACCCATCAAAGTCTCGCACACACACCAAGCCCCTCTATCTCATCCTTGATGCTCACCCAAGATCTCCTCCACCGCCTCCCAAACATCCCGATGCACCTCCTCAACATTCCTACTCGCATCAATCTCAGCCAGCAACCCTCGCTCCCTAAAATGCTCAATAACAGGTCCAGTAGCACAAACGTGCTGTCCAAATCGCTTATGCATAATTTCAAACCCCATCATCAATTCGGCTGGAAGATTTAGCTCGAGACAGAAGTCTCTCTTGCAGAATTTGCAGCGGACAATGTAGAGAGAGCACGAGAGATGGCGCACAGATTGTGGATTCGAAGAGAGCGACGGGGTCCATACTGCGAGGGAATCCTATGTTCTTATTAGCACTTGAAGATCCACACTCAGTACTTGATACAAGTGACTTACCATCGATCAAGAATACCATTTCTTTGGCGGGATCAATATCCTCACTCCTTCGTGCAATCGCTTCCTGTAACATGGAAACAGACATCTCGGGTGGACCTGTTCGGCCTTCGGCCATATTGGCCCGGATGATCGATGCCCATTTACTAGATGGCTTCTGCAGCTCTGAGCGCAGGATATCGCCGATGCTGATGTGATGGATGCGGCGATGAGGATTCGATAACTGGGCGAGAAGCATACACTGGGTTCCCTTCCCAATACCAGGGGGGCCGAGGACGAAAATGATTTTTGGAGTTGAGGTCATTTTGAGACTGGGGAATGTGAGCGCTACGGAGAGGGTGAGTAAGTTTGGTTTTGACGTGAGATCTTCTGACTTTCTGGGAGGTAATTTGTATTTTCGTGTGGGGGTCGAGGTCTGGATACTGCTGTTACTATTCCACAAGCATGTAGAGAGTTCTGCTGCAATAAGTTCTTTACCGGTATATATATACCAAGAAATTTTTAATGCTGCATTACGAACACAACGAATATAATCACATTCGTGGTCAAGATATATACCATTCAGTGCCGATATCGGTCAATATTCGCTATATACCCGGACAAGTTGAAAGGGCTTAAATGTGAAGTTGAAAAGTGAATCATAGGACTAATCAAACATTTCTATTCATGCCATTCAGAAGCTTCACATGCATCGCTCCACTAGAATACTCATAAGCGAAGGGATGGATAGAAAGAACTCTTTCCCTTTGAAAGTTTTTCCAGAATCGAATCCAGTCACTCTGAAGAAGACTACAAAAATATGAGAGCCAATTAATCAAGCTAAATAAATAGAAGTGAAAACAAAACCTTTCCCGTTCTTTGTAGGGCTAAGGGAAGAAACGATCGATGGGGTTATTAGAGGACAGGCTCTTAGCCGCTATGCCACTAGACGCCGGTACAATTTTCTTCTATCGCGTTTATGATTTTTGTCGGTGAAAAGTTGGGGCTGTTTGAGCTTACGATGAAGAGTGTGTAAAGATTATGGGGATGGGATGGGATTTGGGTGTTGGCTTTTGTATTGCATTTTGACTAATTATTGTGGTCTGTCTGGTCTGCGGATACAAAAGGGTATGAGGCAAGTATCTAGCATGTTTTAAGCGATTTGTTGTATATGTTTTCTGTTCTAAGATAATTGGCATCAACAGTTGTATTTTGAGCAAAGGAAACAAAGATCCATCAATGTCATTGTAATCTTTATTGCTTTGTTCTGAACAGGATATAGGGGCTATGCACGCATTTTTTACTTTTAAAGGTTCGTTTATTTTCCATTCACGGGGTAATTACATGTTCATGATCATGTTAGAAATAAAGGCTTCAAGGCTTTATGTAAATTTGTGTGAACATATTAATTAAGTGTTTAGTTTCCAGCACTATTCGAGACTATTGTCCTCCAGTCGTAGACCGTTAAATCGTATGGTACATTCCCGTTGTTGGACTGACTAGCAAAATTGCAAAAACGAAGGTTGGGCCTGAAAGCAATGAAGTGATATCGCAGGACGTTTAAGTCAAACAAGAGCACTTACCTGGACCAGATGGACCAGAAATCAGCTCCAAAGAAGGAGAAGCGAAGATGAGGAGAACCAATATCCAGCGCGGTCCGGCCGCATGAGTTTTCCTCCGCTTCTCGCTATTTATCCACCTAGATATGTATTAGCTGCCCGGCCAATCCTCAATCGTCTAATCCTTCATATTTTGCCTTTAGCTTCCTCTTCCTTTCTTTGTGTCTTTCTCTCTCCCGCTCTATGAGCTGTTTATGGAGTTGATCCAACACTCGTTCTTTCTGTCTCCTCTCTATCAGTCTGTCAGCCTGAGATAATCCCCTTCTCCTCTCTTGACTGATTTGCGCAGTCTCCCTTCGCTTCTCATCAAGATCGTCGACTACCTGATTTAATTGGTCAGCTTTGGTTTCTTGGGTCTCCTCCTCAAATGCTCCTTGTAACTTACTCGCTGCTGTACCTACTCTCGTGAACGGTCGTCGGAATCCATCTATCCCCACGTGCGTCAGTGTAGATGTACTTCCGAGATCTTCTTTGATTCTGCAAGAGTCACACATGCGATCGAGGTGCTCGACTCCTTCTGGCTCCAAGGTAAGGAAGCAGCCGGCTTTCATATTTTCACTGGTTGCCCATGGGCAGGGTCGAGAAATCTTGCGTGGGCCCCAGTGATTGCAGGAGAAGACTACGCTGGTACTTTGGCACATGCTTGGTGAGTTGGAAGTGTGATTAGAACATATCATTGGCAGGGGATAACAGGGGAATGACATTATGGTACTAATCATATATATAACATTCTCTAAAAATCTGTTGCATTGTTCAATACTTGAATTGAAGTCTTGAACTGGCTTGGGGTCTCTAGTTGTTCAGTGACCATATTACCGTGCGTATCAATATACAATGGGCAGGGTGAAATGGTCTCCAATAGCTATCAAGTCATGTCAAGACTTGAGTATGATCCAATGTCTCCAATCGCCAACTATGTCAATAAATCACCTGGTGGATACCCAAGAACGACGAATAAAGGAAAAGAAGAATGATCTCAAGTAAGATTGACTCTTAATGACAAGAGGCCAGAGATTCAGCAAAAGCTCTTTCGCCCAACGAATTCAACACAACAAGTAGAAATATTTCTTTGTGTGTGAAAGAACAGGAGAACAATCCTTTGGTTTATTGTTGAACTTCGAAATTATTTATAGATTTCGTGACTGAACTCATGGTTTTAAGCTAGGACTGTGTGCTAGTGTCAATTCTGTACATGCTTGTCTGAGGCATGTAAGTGAGGTGATCCAGATGAGATCAAAGGCATAAGCCTACTCAATGATTGAGGCGTGCCTGAGAATGAATCTGTCCGCGCCACGAATTAGTAAATTGAACAATTCGAGCATAGTGGCAGATGAAAGGTTGAATTATGCGAATTATCAGACAATGTTGAGAAGATTTTTTAATGCGGTTTTTGTAGTCATTGCATGTTCAAAACCACCAGGAATTGGCCCATTGGAAGAATATGCTTTTATGGCCCCGCGGTGTCATCACGAAACAGGGGACGAATCAACAAACAAATTATTTGTCGCACATACCTTTATTAGCGGAGACCATCCAATCTCCAGTCTAAGGTAGCATTGTCAAGCTTCTCGGGCCTGATCATCTCTCAGGTCTGAACCTTCCTCTTTTTTCCCTCATACCTTCCACCCTCTTCCTATCCTCCTCGAATCTCTTGACCAGCTCTCCAACCTCCTTCTTTCTCTTCTCTCGTCCCTGCCACCTATAAAATCCTGCGTCCTCCAACTCCTTTCTCCTCTTCTCCTCCTTCTCGGCCATCTCTCTTCTCTTTTCTTCTGCCGCCTCATTCCTCGCTGGGCCTGTCCTTCCACCCCTCACTACTGTCACAAATCCATCCTCATCTGGTACATTCCTTAATCTCTTTCTTTCCCTCTCTCTCTCTTCTTCCTTGCTATTGAACTTCGTCATGAAAGCGTCGACACTCCTCTGCACTGCTGATTTGTCAGGGAATCGTAACTCCTGCCTCATTGCATAACGTGCGCTACCCAAAGCGGGCACTTTGCCTTCAGCGCCTGCACCCCAAATAGGGTATTTTGATTCCTTTCCTGATTTGCAGGTTTTTCGTGCAGCTTTTAGAACGGATTCTACGCTTTTCTCATCTACCAATAATACCACAGCCGTCCTTCCCTTGATGCGCAATTGCCTATCCCATCCTTGTGGTAAACTCGTATCGATTTCGACTTCGCCTCCTCTCTTCCTTTTCTTGCTCTGTGAGGCATTCTCGATTTGTTTTTGTGCGACAACCTCTTCCTTTTCCCCATCGAATCGCACATCTTCAACTCGGCCAACACCTATCAATGATGCGAATATGCTTCGAATATGAATATCTGTGGAATCTATAGGTAAATTTGTTGCGAAGAGACTCCGTGAATCATTCTCAGACGGAATCTTTGGAGCATGCTGTCGCAAATATATGTGATGCGTCGTCGCAACGGGGTATGCGGGCGTAGAAGGAATTGCGATAGGAAGGACAGTATAGTTGTCACCAATGGTAGTTGGTGCTTTCGACATGTTGTAGTGTATCTCTAGATAAATTGCATATGTGTGATGAAAATTCCAGATTCTGCGCGTGAAATCAAATCGAAGTGGTTTATTCAATTGAGCTTGTCATTGGGGAACTTTTTTTGAAGCAAAAATATTTGGCAGGGGTTTGTGTCTTATCGGAGGACGCTAAGCTAAGCCCGAAGCTACGGGGTACCACAAACACCCGATCACTGACCATTCTCGAGCCATCAACGAAAGCAACGCCATCACTCCTCCTTTCTCTAGTATGCAACTGGTATATACATTGAAAGATGCCAGACTTTATCCATTGAATTTTTCCATTATATTAACGCCCACCCAAAGCAATGTGTTATCGAATGATACAAGGTTATAAGTACGTGTATGAGGACTTTGGTAGGTATGTCTGACTTTGAAGTTAAGAGGCAGATGTCTATATATCATTAGGCCTTTTCAGGATCGTTGATACCGCCGGTTGTAATAATATATGTCGCTTCACGTTCCGGGCAATCTGATTTATGCTGTTAGTACAAGTGACTAGGATAGATCAAGGGTAACTTACCAGGAGAATCTACGACTTTGGCAACACGTTCCTCTCCACGACCTTTTCTCAAGAGGATTCTAGTTGTCGATGCATGTGCAAGTATATGTCCTCCAGCAGGCTTACGCCCATCAGCTCCTGCAAAAAGGGCACTGGCACCTGGATCCGACATTACTTGATTTGTCTGTAAAGTGTCAGTCAGATCTCTGAGATGGAAAAGATAAAAATATATACCATGAAGACAACCAGATTGAATTCTTCCGCCATTTGTGTTGCCTTACGCAGAAAGGCGTTGAGGGCTCCTTGTCGTTCGGAAAGCTCACCACGTCCGATAAAGTCACTACGATAGAGAGCCATAATGCTATCAATGATGAGGAGACGGTATTCATCAGTTGCGAAATTTTGGGCAAGGCCCTCGAGCAATTCCTGCTGCATCTGATTATGGTCAGCAAAGGGTATAAACTGGAATGAAAGAACCACGAGGTATACCTCAGTGTTATGTGCACGAGCATAAACTATATTTTCGAGAGCTTGATCAGGATCGACACCAAATCGCTCTGCTATTTCCGAAATTCTTTCTGGGCGGAATGTGCCTTCAGTATCTGTCCAGTCAAGTCTTAGCAGATGTTCACCACAAATCTTGGCTTCGCAAGCTATTGCTTCCCTACCAATATAGGCCACCTTTCCCTCGGCTCCGCCCATATCCTTAGGAAGCTGGGCAATGACTGCCATTGTATGTGCCAATTGAGTCTTGCCACATCCTATAATTGTTAGCGAGAGAAACATCATAAAGGTCTCAGGAAACTCACTGAACTCCCCGTATACCTCGCTGATACTCATAGTTTGGAATCCACTGTAAAAAGTTAGACCTTCCAGTTCAGGTCGGATTAAGAAGATTCGCCCACCCGTTTAAACAAGCATCCAACTGCTTGCTACCAGTAGAAATTCTGATACACTTCTTTCGGAAGTGGCCATGCTCAGCGGCAGTGACGAATTGACCACCAGTGTTGGGGCCCTGTCTTTTGTCAGCATATGAGATAAAAGTAATACGGAGCTTGTTACTTACGGCTACTTTCTTTGCAGCTTCCTTGACTTTCTCAGCCTTGATGTCGGAGAAACCTTTGATTTTAACCAATCTTCGGATGGGCGTATTAATAAGAGTCTAATGCGAGGTCAGCTTCACGTCTTGAATCAGACTTTTATGACTGGATGCAAGAATGTTCTTACTCCAACAGTATGAATGAGGTTAGATCTCAATTTTGCGATATCCGAGGCAGAGATACCTGCTTCAGTTAGAACCCAAAGCTACAAAGGATCAAGAGCACTTTGCGGATTACCATGGGCCTGGATTTCATCGATATCGATGATACCACTCTAAAAATATGTGTCAGTGAATTACCTCTCGCATGAGACTGAAATCGACCTACCTCTTGCTCATTCGCATCACCGCAAAGTGAAGCTGCGATCGCCATATTGACAATTTAATACAATCAAGGCTGAGGCTTGAGATATTTGAAGAAAGGTCCGAATAAACAAATCCGATGAAAAATTTCAAGTGAAGTTGAAAGTGAAGCTGGATATAACGATTCAGTGATACGCTTCAGATTGATCCAAACTCTTCCTTATCATACCAAAATCGTCATTCGGGGAGAGCAATACTCACTGTTTCGAAGAATAAAACTTACGAACCAATACAAAGACCCACAGGAGAAGAGATGATAACTTTCTGTACCTTAAACTTGGAAACAATTGAGAATTGGCACGAACGAACTTCAATCCGAAAATATGAGAATGTGTGCTTTATTGAAAAATGTCGAAGGGATGGACACCTCGAGATAAGACTCAGGTATACAGATGCAGGATATCAAATGTGAAGTTCTTTGGAGTTTGGAAAAGTTGAATTGAAGGTGAAAGTGAAAGTTGAGGGAAGCTCCAGGCAGGAGGCATTTGGCGCCAAGCTTAATCAAGCGAGAAGCGTCGTCTGTTTTGACTTGAATATATTTTCACAACACTGCTTCCCTGACACATACGACCATAGACTGAAGAGAATTGGGCATCCCGTCCGCTCTGCCATACACAAGCTTCAGATCGGTGGATTAGTAGTTGGGTGGGTGACCACCAGCGAATCCCCACTGTTGTATGTTTTTTTTTCTTTTTGGTTGTCGTGAGGAATCGCAATCACCAGCCGGAAAGTGTAGCTACGCTCTTGGGTGAAGAGAGATGGTCTCTAGAATTTGATTCGTACAGATCTATTGTGGAATAGAAGCAGGGTCAGAGAGAAAGTGGAAGAGGGGGCCAAGAAAGGCACGATCCGTCAAATCAAGAGCTAAAGCGAGTACGACACACTGTATTTTAAGTCTCGCAATGAGATCATCACTCCAGGAAAGACTTCGAGAGGGATGTATATAGACCTGTCGCGTGAATTTTGATGGTGGATCTTTTGCTTCGTTCCTTCCAGCATACTGCCACTTAGAAGTGCCTATCCAAGGTTTTACCCTCCTGTGGGATTGAACATGATGCTCTCGGAAATTTTTACCGGATAGCTGGTAGGAATAAACATTTTCTTTTGACGTATGCCATGAGAGAGATCTCACCAAATTATTGAAGAGCATAATGCAACCGTGGTATACATATTAATTCATTGATTTCAATCCAGTTCTCATTTCATCTACTCTGATCATTAGGTATTGCCAGTAGTGCCATAGACTTTCTTTCTTGACCATCAGAACAACCGCATAGTAGATTGAATCCAAAAGCAAACATACCTGAAACCACCCTCCGCTACGCCTAATCCCTTCCTTCAAATCTAGTCGAGGTCTATAACCTAGAGCCCCTCTCGCTTTATCAATCTGATATGTCTTCCTCATACAACTATACGCAATACCCACTCTATTAACCCTCGATTTCTTCCGCCTGAAAGACATAATCCAATATTAGACCTCAGCAGCATCCCTTCTCAATACCAAAGGATGCTCCACCTCTTCATCGAAAATGCGTCGAACTTGTTCTGGTCCGACTTCGCAGTCTCAAGTTACGGAACTAAGAATTCAGTTGTTCGGTACTTGGGCCTTGGTATTTTTCATCCTTCACACATACATTGCGTACAATATTGAGAACAAGGAGATTTGTGTCATGACTTTGTGGACTTATGTGATAGCTTTGTCGCATTTTGTTGGCCAGTGGTTGGTTTTTGAGACTATAAGTATGCGGAATGGAACGCTACCGTCTCTTATTATAGCGACGGTGAGTATTGGTTGGATGGCGAAGCAGTGGATGTAGTATGGGGTAAAATAAAATTAGTGTGCGACTGAAAATGGAGTTAGTAACATCACAGAAGCCCACTCCCAAAGCACCACTCGTCTCAGTTTTATCAATACGTTGAAGGCTCAATTTTGACAAGAGGGATTGCAACCCTTGAAATTGCAGGTGTGTATGATTTGACCGTGTTCGGACCTCACGCATGACCTGCAAGCATAATTTTTCTGCAGTTAGTGACCGCTTGGTCAACGGTTTAAATGGTCAAAGTGAAGATATTTCAATGTTGATAAATCTCCCCGATTTTGTGATTGTCATGCAAAATTGGTATTTCCCCAACTCCTAATATCTATGCAAATTTCTGTATAAGCGCAGAGCCAAAGCTGCCACTTATCCTCAATAAGATATCAGGCATGAAATATTAACCTAGTTGATATTTATTTGCCCAAATACTCGGTAGAGTCATCCCACACCCCTATACTACTGTTACCCCTCATGTCCACATCCTGATTAAGTTCATCCCAATCTTCCCTCCAACTTATATCGTCCAGAGCTCTCGCGTGCTTTGCTGCCATAGTTTGCATTTCGATTTGGGTACGGTTAAGTAGTGATTGACTGGTCCCAAGCTCTTCCTGGCTGATTTGATTGATAGATTGCTTAGTCTCAAGAAAATAAAAGGCCAGAAAAGAGAGAGGAAATAAAGGGAACGAGGATGAGAGTTAGCACCTACAGATGCGAAATGTGTTGCTCTAAATTAGTGATCTCTTCCGTGCATTCGTCCAACTTGGAGACGTGCCAGGCCAGAATCTTCTACATATAATACATGAGCAATCGTATCTTCAGCTTGAAAGTTGTCTGATGTATATAAACTTACATCACTTTCTATTCTATGAGCTTGGAGTTCCCCGACTGCTTTGGCAAGTCGTACATTCAACGCTTCAGCTGATGTTGCTATCTCAGCAGCTTTCGCGACCGCCACTACACTCCTATTGTATGAAGGGCTATGGGATATTGGTGGCGGAGAATAGGATCTTCGTAAGTAGCTCTCTCTTCTAGTGTTCAGTGGTCGTCCCCAGAACATGTCGTTGGAATCCCTTCGCGGCGGCGGTGGTTTGACCTTATTATGAGATACTTTCGGGTCCAAATCCATAGAGTATTCCACTCTCAGTAGTGTCTCCATCTCGTCCGTCTTCTTGTGCAACGCAGTGATGGCATCGTCTTCGGCGTCATCATGTGACAACCTGACTACGAGGTCATTGAGTCTTTGTAGTAAGACATCCTTGTTGTCCTGAGAGTCCTGATTCGAGGAATTTGATGGGGCAGTTGCTGAAGCATCAACATTCGTGAATGAGAGAGGGGAAGTAAAATGGCGCCGAAGACCCAGGACATTCATCTTTCTTTGGAGTATTACATGCAGGAAGTTATATAGGCGCTATGACCTAAGCAGCATCCAAGAATTCATTTTGTTGTAAAGGTTTCACGTGGATGCATTATGAAATGCAGTTCAAAATGCACAAATCCTCATACAAACCAATGGTTGATCTCAATACGACGTACATAAGTAGCGGTATGTCGCGCGTAGTGGGGTGGAAATGTCCTGTTGTTGGCATTTTCAGTGGAAGGTTCTGCCATGAGTCACCGCTTTTATTTACTGCTTTACTAGATGGCAAAATACATTGCGGGACAATTTACATTCTACAAAGTAACAATCTCACAAAGAATTATTATTGACTCAATTGGAAGAATTCTTTCACGCTCTTTCTTTACTTTCTTCTAGATACAATCGGCTTTTATCCCCCCCATATTCATTCTTTTTACTTTCAATCTACTCTCAAACAAAATGGTGGTGGGGGTATGTTGAAAAGATGACTCCTCCCAGAATTGACAAGAAAAAAGCTCACAAAGTAACTAGGACATCTCGCCTTCTTTGGCGGAAGTATCGAATGTGCTTTCCAAAACTCGAGGAAAGTCATATGCTCCCAATCTAGTTGCTATCTATAAAGAAATTTCTTCCGATCTCATTACTCCCTCCGCCGCATACCTCAAGATTTCGGCGCATTCGAAGTCCGATCACTCTTTCTTATTCGAGAGTGCTGCAACAGAGAAGGTTGGCAGATATAGTTTTATAGGAGCTGGACCTCGAAAGATTCTCAAAACTGGTGAAGGACATGGCGAACAGCTGGACCCATTGCCTGCGCTCGAGGCAGAATTGTCCAAATGTAGGGTAGCACAAATACCGGGTCAAAAATTACCACCTTTGACAGGAGGAGCCATCGGATATGTGGGTTATGATTGTGTTCGATACTTCGAGCCTAAGACCGCACGACCTATGAAAGATGTTCTTCAAGTTCCTGAGTCACTCTTTATGCTATTCGATACTGTTGTCGCATTCGATCGGTTTTTTGGAGTTATAAAAGTTATAACATACCTTCACGTTCCGGAAGATTTCACACAGATTCCAGCGGATTATGAGAAAGCACAAGAAATCATTGATGAAGTTGTTTCCGTTCTTGAATCGCCAGATACACCTCTACCCACTCAGCCACCTATAAAACTGGACAATGAATATACGTCAAACATTGGGCAGGAAGGCTACGAGGGGCATGTTAATACTCTTAAGACTCACATTACATCTGGTGATATCATTCAAGCAGTACCGTCACAACGTTTTGCAAGACCAACTTCTCTCCACCCCTTCAATATATATCGTCACCTCCGTACCGTCAACCCCTCGCCTTACCTTTTCTACGTCAACTGTGGTGACTTCCAAATTGTAGGAGCTTCTCCCGAACTTCTTGTTAAAGCTGAAGAGGGTCGCGTGATAACCCACCCCATCGCTGGTACTGTCAAACGCAATGCAGACCCTCAAATCGATGAAGCTCTTGCCGAAGAACTCCGCAGTTCTCTTAAAGACCGCGCTGAACACGTCATGTTGGTTGATCTTGCACGTAACGACATTAACCGTGTATGCGATCCCATAACCACTCGCGTAGATCGATTGATGGTCGTTGAGAAGTTCAGTCACGTACAACATTTGGTCTCACAAGTCTCGGGAGTGTTAAGGAAAGATAAGACTCGATTCGATGCTTTCCGTTCTATTTTCCCCGCGGGTACTGTATCCGGTGCTCCAAAAGTCAAGGCCATGGAATTGATAGCCGAATTGGAAAAAGAGAAGAGAGGTGTATATGCGGGCGCAGTCGGCTATTTCGGCTATGGAAGTGTAGATGCAGAAGGGAATGAATTTGAGGGAGAGATGGATACGTGTATTGCTTTGAGGACTATGGTGGTCAAAGATGGAGTTGCTTATTTGCAAGCTGGTATGTTTAATTTTCTTCTTTCGCGCCGAGTTTTCTATCTCAAATGACACTGCCTACAAACCCCTTGATCCTTTATCTTCATCTGTAAATTAACACAACCTACAGGCGGTGGCATAGTCTTCGACTCAGACCCCTACGATGAATGGATGGAAACTATGAACAAACTCGGCGCCAACATGCAATGTATTTCTGGCGCCGAGAAAATCTACTCGAATATTCAATCTAAATCCACACCTAGCCCTGTGACTAGGGACGCCTCATTACCCGTAAAATCCGAGGAAAAGGCTCATATTGATTTCGCAGCAGAATAGAATTTGATCAATTGAACATTGAAGTTGAGATGGCGGTTCAAAAGAGACGAATGAATTTAGTGGTCTTGGTGGGGAGGTCATGCTTGGCACTTATCTCGACAATATCTGAGAACAATTCGACTTCGGTACGGGTCTATTCACGGTTGTAGAAGTTCACAAAATACCTGGTTTACTTGTTAGAAAGCTAAAAAGACAAAATCAAAGACTCAAAATAAATACATTTGTAAAGTTGTTTTTTATATCGTCCTGTGCAATGTATGGTCCGTGCATGTCTGACGTAGGAAACATTGACACAGGATCGACGGACCGTTGACAGACATCAGATGCATATTATAAATGTCGGTCAGACCCACACTCACACTCGAGCCACACACGACTGAGATTGCAAAATTCGGATAAAATCAGATTTGTGAAACACTAGGTAAGGAAAGACTCATGGATCAAAGTGAACACCGTTAATGGGAAAATTGTGAAGAGGAGTATTTGTTATTTGTATTTTAATAGGTCGAAAAACGTGTGACCCAAATTCCTTCTACCCAGAGAGCATCTGTCTAACTTAGAGTACAAGGCGCTGTGTCTAATTCTATGTATACAATGGTCGTGAAAACTTTTATGCGGTAGCCTCCTTCAAGTGTCTGCGATGATGGTTAGCTACTGCGACTCGAATATCTCAAAATGTAGATGAATCAAGCTGAACTTTCAGAAGGAACAATTGGAATAATAATGTTATATCCTCATAGTCATAGTAGACGTAAGAAGTTTAACGAATAAGAAAATCATCATGGTAACAGTAATGTGTAGAAAACCCCTGGGGTGTTATAGAGAAATGGGAAGTAAAACGTACTGGATCAAGTCGTTCCTGTCCTTGTCCTTCTTCAATCCACCGAAAGCCATCTTGGTTCCTGGAATATATTTCTTTGGGTTCTCGAGGTATTCGAACTATTTCATATTAGATGCAACTCTCTCTATACAACAAATTTCTGGTGGCGGTGTGGTGAAACGTACAAGTGTGTTCTCGTCCCAGGTGATAGCCTTTTGCTTGTTGGCATCGGTGTATGAGTAGCCCTCAACGGAACCGGTTTGACGTCCAAAAAGACCGTGGAGGTTAGGACCGATCTTGTTTCCCTCACCCTCACCGAGGGTGTGGCATTGAGCACATCTGGTCTTGAAGAGGTTGGCACCCTTCTTTGCGTCTCCTGTGAAGGAAAGTTGTAAGTATTTATTCTTTATGCGTGTAGGCATGAGAGTCTTTGTCGGACAAAGTGGCGAGCGAGTGAGACTTTAAAGGGAGAATATAGTGCCGCAAGATGGGAGGGAGATGCTGTCAGGGTCTTGAGTGTTTGCAGAAGTTTATGAATAGCGGCCAGAGCTGGCGGAGTAGCGGATGGAGTTGAAATGTCGAGTGGCGGCTCGAACAAATATTCTCCCCAGATCGAAAATACAAGTCCGCCTTCAATTGAAGACATCCAGAGTATTTCCGAGCCACCGGCCATACCGTTGTGCAAGTCGAAGACCCAATTCGCATCTCCCAGCTCTCAATGGCGAAATTCTTCGTGGACGATTCACATTTCCCAAAAGTGGGAAGCCTGTCAGAAAGGAAAAATAAACATACCTGCTTTGAAACCCATTTTGACTAATTAAGAGGATGTATGTAAATAGAATTGAAAGTAATTATGTATGTATGACTTGAACGAAGGTTCATGAACGTAAGGTCGTGAGAGGAAAAGTGGTAGGAATTTTCAAAATAGTATTGTATGAAGAATTAAAAAGAAAAAAAGGAAAAATAATCTTGCTTGAATATGTACTCTACCTGCAGGAATTAAGACGTAGCTTAATTTTGATCCCGAAATTGACGAGGTCATTTGAGCCACACTTCCCGAACGTCTCCAGCCAATAGGAAGAATTGAAATGGTCAGGTCATGTGGCGCAGGTCGGGATCTTACGGAGGATTAATGTGAAATTTTTAATTTGCGTCATGCAGACTTACTGGTGAACGTATTGCGGGAGTGAATCATGATTTGTGAGAAGCTTCATTTTTTGATTTCATAGGTACAAGGTAGGTAGCTTGTTGATCTATTTTTTACACCATCAATCAAAATCAAGAGGGTTTTTTGTGATCCATCATCCATAATGTCGTCCACAGCCTCTATACCCAGGTTTCTTTTACCACTTCGATCTCCTCTCTGGTCTCTGTCCTCAAAAACGACCATTCGCAACGCTTCTACCAAATCAAAGAACAATGCTTCCAAAAAGTCTTCCAAACCCCTCGTTCTCGAGAAACCCACCAAATTCAACCCCCCTTCTCACCCTGCCCGCCTCCGCAAAGATCCTCCCCGGTATCCAGGTCCCCAATTGAGCGCCGAAGAAATAGCCAGACAAAGTGTGAAGAAATATCCAAATATGATGCCACCGGAAGGAACATTTATGCATTGGTTTCTCAACAACAAGTCCATTCATATCTGGATCGCATTGGTAATACCTATTCCACCCTATTTCAGTTTCTCCAAACCATATAACTAACCTTCAATTCCAGGGCACACTCTCTACCCTCGCAGGCGGAGTCTGGATCACAAACTTTAAGCGCGATTCCCCATTCGGAGATATGCTACCTGAATGGCCACAACTATTCCTACACCCAATCGCATTTACAAGAACATGCTATGAAGTTTTACAGCTGCACACTGCGCATGTAACAGCAGAGACTATGGAAAGGAGAAAACATAAGGTGGAGGACGTTGCGAAGAGGGCTGCTTATAGAAAGGCGCATGGATTAGATAAAGACGAAGGCTTTGGTGGCTGGACTGCTAAGACTGATAGAGAGGTTTTGGGTCCGGGGATTAAGTTGGGACATGAAAAAGAAGCTGAGATTGCCGAGACGGCTGAGGGGGGTGTGGAGGGAACTGGCAAGGAAGGAGAGAAGAAGGTGGTTTATGAGAAACAATTCTCAGGAAAGAAATGGTTGGGAATTTGGTAGGAGCCAGACGCATCTTTTGATACCAATTTTATTTTGAAATCGGATTAGAACATTGTTCTGGTGTTGGGCCGACATGAGACGAGATTTTGTACATGATTAGGAGAAGAAGGGTATCATTGTAGAAAATTCCTTGTAAAACCGCGACATTAGGACAGCTCCACAGTCTCCAATCCATCTAATACCTCCTCTGCTACACCTCCCTTTTCCATAACCTTTGCGATTATCGTCGCGACCAACTTTCTCTTGATTCCTCCCCTTGGCGGTTGCCATACACCTCCCTCATTCATTGTCTCTCTTTGAGTCGATGCTAGATCCGTCGTCTCAGCTGCCGCACCTCCAGTAGCAGTGTTCATCGCATTAGGCACACCAGGCGCTGTTAACCTAGCTGGTAAATCCACGGTCCTCACAGCCAATAATCTTAGATCTCTTCCAGAGCTAGAATCCATATCTACGTCTCCATCCTTACGCCTTCTCTCACCAATGGTAATAGCTAATACAGCTTCGGCGACTGTAAGCTCCTCTTTACTCGGATCGAAGATTATATTATCGCCAACGGATATGACGAGAAGTGTAATTGGTGGTCGGGAATTGGTGGATTGTGGTGTTCGAGGATATAAGTAGACGGAAGCTTCCCAGTCATCGTCAAAGAGTGGATCTTCATCACCTTCGGACTTGAGACGTGGAAGACGAGTAGATAAAAGCGCAAGATGGGTTGTTAAAGAAAGGAGGGGTAGTGGGTAGGATAATGGCTGTGAAAGTAGTAGAATCTGTATGATTGTCAGTCGCGATGATTAAATTTTGAGCAATTAGAGATATTTCATTATAAATGTATAGAGAAAAACTCACATCAACATATATCTTCCAATGATACCTTGAATTAATCCATAATCTCCCCACAAACTCGGCATCTGCTAGTAGCGCCTCACTCAGCATGGCCGCCATGAAAACAGGCATACTATCGTCATCCCTAAACCCCGGAATCTCCACACTCAACTCTAGCCAATCTCTTTCTCCCTTTTGTTCTTTCTCAAGCTTCTCTTTCTCAATCGCTTCTCTCATATCTTCATCCTCCTCATCATCGTCATCATTTTCTGAAGGACCAAGTTCTGCAGCTTGATAAGTCGGTCGCGATTTTTCGACTTCACATTTTACGCCCACGATAGCTTCAGTGCCATCTGCAAAACAAATGCGCGCACTGCCATTTGTGCCGGGGAGGACATCGCATTCGGCGATGAGAGGACGGAATTGAGTAGACGTACGGGCGTCAGGGCGAATTGGAGGGTTGAGAGAGAGGGATGTGTGGAGGTAAGAGAGTTCGGCGGGCGAGAGTAAAAGAGGCTGTGTAGAAGAAGGTGGCATTTTGGATCTGAAACTCTTTAGAACTGACCAAATTGGGAATCTGGGGAGAGGTTGTGAGGTGATTGGATTGTTCACGATGTTGTGCAATATTTCTTTGCGAAAGCCAGCCTAGTGGAAATTCTTTAGACGAGGCTAGCATGCAAGCAAGGCTGTCTGTTCGGAGAAAAAAGCGGCGGAATCTGACCATTCAAATCTCTATTGAAATCTTTTGAATTAAACTGAATGAAAAATCAATCATAAGTGAATTATATAAAGTTATGAAGATTGGAAGAACTATTAGCTTTATTGTATATAATAGGTACCTACTCAAGAAGAATAACCAATTTATTGAAGATGATATATCGTAGAAGTGATCAAAATTCGCCTCTCTAGGCAATGGTCTCGTACTCCACTCATCCTTCGCTTGACCTATATAACAATAATGTAGAATAGCTTGTCGATTCCGTGGCTTGTTGGCGAGGCTATAGTTTTGGGATGGTTGCACATGAGTTCTTGTACATTCCTTTGGAGCCCATGCAAATATCATTATTGGGATAGTTTCAAGTTCCTGAAGCTGTTTTTCACATCCCAACTTCGTCTTATATCGAAATAATCCATGTGAGGGTTGGAAATCCAGTCGGCGTGATGTTCCTCCATTACCCATGCTCTGGGGCCAAAGTCTCCGAGAGCATCTTATATGCCCGAATTTAGATTAGAATGTGATCAAAGCTGTACTGCCTCTTAGTAATCCAATCCCTCTATTATCCAATCTTTATCTCAAGAATCCTTCAGAATGCCATCTATTCTATCAATCATCTGGAACAACAAGTTCAACCTTCCTCCTCTTCCAGCACCTAATACTTTTTTTTTTTTTTTTTTTTTAGGAAAATCCATTCTTATCACTGGTGCAACATCGGGAATAGGTTATGCAACTGCAGTACATTTTGTCAATCTGGGTGCAAGATCTGCGGCATAATCGGCAGATCGCTTGCGAAAGGGGTACTGGCAAAGGCTAGAATAGAAGATGAGACGAGCACAATAGGAAAAAACACTGTAAGAAGCATGGTGTAAGTTTGATTCAGTTATATATTCACATAAGAACAACTAATAGAAGCTTTTTGATTTCTGAAGTTCCATCAAGTATTCCGATCGGCTGGAATTTTGAATTGTTTTCAAATGTCTACTGGCTTCCAAATTTTGAAAGGTGACATATAAAGGGCTATTACAGATGATTGGACAGCTCGAAATTGTCGCTATAGTTATAGCTTGGTTCACACAGTAACCTGAGACTCCAAATTAGACATGAGCACCTTTGAAACTATAAATGGATTCGCAGGGAAAGTGACAAGGGATATTCAAGAGAACGACTTCGTTTGTTTGAATGCTGGAGCTATTTCCGCTAAACGAAAACTAAGCAAGGAAGGCTATAAAACTATGATTGAGATAAGCGTTCTTGGAACTTCTTTCTTGGCGTTACTACTACTGCCTTGGACGAAAGAAGTTGGAAAAGGAAATGCTCATTTGGGCATAGTAACAAGTAAGTGACATTGAGTCACTTGTACCTTGACGGGTCCCCGTCGATGGACTCTATAAAGAAACCCGCCTGGATTTTTGAATAGGTTTGACTAACATGGAACTCCCAGGTGGTCGTCATAGAAACATCGACATCTCCAAGTGGCCGAAAAATGATGTGCTCTAATATTGGAGCGCGGAGGAGAACTGGAAGGACGGGCAAAGTGGTTATGCTCTACCTAGCCAAATTGCTCCAACAGTATGCGGTCAATGAAATCGCCAAGTTAGCACTGAGCGCTGATGGAAAGTATGAAATGTTCCCCTCACGCCCACCCCTCGAATTTGTAATCACATAGTATGTACTGATGTTAATCAAGGCACAAGGTAATTGTGAACTCAATTTGTCCAGGTTATTATCCCTTCGGCCTAATTCAGAGTGACGACTTTCGATCCTAATTCGTTCTAAGGATGGTAAAATCAGACCTTGGTCGAGAGTACAATACCGGTGTAGCAATGGGTATAATGATCAATTTGTGGATAGGTCTTGCTTGCAAGACTACTGAAGGTGGTGCTCGAACTTACGTCCTTGCGGCTCTCACTCCTTCATCGGAACATGGCGCACATTACACAAATTATGAAACAGAGGAAAAGTATAGGAAGTAGGTTCTATACAACCCCCATGATCATATGTAAGCTAAGAAGATATGTAGTTCGGTTGAGCATAACATCTTTGGAGACGAGGGCCAAAATATGCAGTCGCAAGTTTGGAAACAGATATTGGAAATTGTGGATAAGAAGTATCCAGATGTGGTCGGGAGGGTCCATAGTTGAGTTGGTTCGAGATGTTTTTGAGTGGAAGGTTTCCATCCTTTCTTGTACCGGTGGGTTGTCTCCATGTGCGGTGACTTTGTGGGTCTTTGCTGGAAATAAATTAATGCTCCAATGTGACTTCGGTATTCCAGCTTTAATGAACCTCGAAATCTTGCAAATGTAACCTCCAGAGGCCATTGGCTAACAATTAATGCCAATTTTCTGTCCATTTGCTCCAACCCCATGGGTTTAGATCATGTGAGAAGACGAGGTATGCCCTATCAATGAGCCAAGTACTTAAATCAAGACACTTTGTTGCATATCTCAATCGTTGACCACAATTTGTCATTCATCCTGATCATCATGATCATCAGAACGACAGCATCTAGCCTAATTCCTACGGAGTATAACCTTAGCAGCAATGACGCGCGAGCGACACGCCAAGCAGTACATCGACATGGAAAAGGCAACAAGGTTAGTCGACAAAACTACCAACGTTTTGATTAGGATAGAAACTTGGGTAAATTAGTGCCGAACATTATTACTTATTATACATTACCTAGTATAGCTTGAACGTTTGTTTAACGGTCTGGACGATCTGGAGCCGTCTAGTAGACGTTTTTATGTAACGCGGAGTAGTTGACGAGGCTAGGCCAAGAATTGGTTCATTGCTTACATAAGACGGTCGTTTTCAACATCACCTGCATGTAGAACTATGACGAAAAAGAGATTCTTCTCCAAATTGGGTTTTCCAACGGAGCCTCGCCAGTAGCTAGGCATACGAAATGAGAATTGAAATGAGCATGATTTCATGTACATACTAGGAATTCCCATTCATGATCCAGCTCAACCTGCCAAGGTGGCAGAAGTAACCAATATTCGTACTAGCCATTTAACTCTGATCATCGGTGGGAACTTGAGAGGTGAAGCTATCAAGCTACAATTGTAGATCTTCTGTGGAACGGTGGACTAATTTCCATAGTTGGCCAAAAACGATCCACATCCTAAGCAAGCAAATAAGAAGTCACGGCATTCATATTTGATAAGCAAATTAGTTTTCCATATTTCTACCTAACTACTAAGTAGTTTCCAAGCGGAAATGATATCAAGGCGAACTAGTTGTTCGAATTTTCTCTCAAATAGTGATCCACTTCCTTGCTTATGGAGAATCTACTGAGCTAATAACCCCATCACTAAACTCAAATCATCCGACTTTGAAAGTTGTCTATAGTCTAAATCATTCGATCGTCTCTCTCGATGTCATCCTCGTGCAGCTAGTATAGCTTACTATGCACGACTTAGTATATGCTTCGAGTACTCGCCATAAATAAGAAGCTTGCCTCTCCTTCTATTTTACTTCTCTTCACGGTTGTATTTCAAAAACCCCCATTTCATTATGGTTTCTACTACAAACTTCGATCGAAAGGAGCAGTCCGAAGACAAGGTTTCCTCTTCACAACATCTCGAGCGAGCAACTGACGCCGAACGTCTTGCAGCCACAAACAGAGCCTTAAACGATCCTTTAGCATCCTATGATGAGAACGAATTAGAAGTGCTTGCCGAGGCTTACGCTCGAAAACATGGGCTCAATGACTCTGTCAATATTTCCGCATTCAAGGCCGGAGCATTACTTGCAAAAGATTCAGGCAGTTTTCGAGCCAGGAACGAACTTTCCAGGACCGAGATAGATTATCTGGAAAAAGAAAGAACAAGTAAATGGTCTCTGCCATCGCTTTTCATCAAAGTAATTTTGCTTTGTTCAGTTTGCGCAGCCGTTCAAGGAGTAGACGAGAGCGTAGTAAATGGAGCGCAAATATTCTACGCCCGTTTGTTTGGAATTGATGATGAGAACAGTTCCTTAGACCCATGGCTATTAGGTATCACAAATGGTGCCCCGTACGTACTCAATTTCTAAGTTCCCTTCGAGGTTCTAGTCCCTATTATAGCTACCCGAGTCAACACTAACTTCAGACTTTCAAAGATATCTCGGTTGTGCAATTGCTGGCTGCTGGCTGACTGTTCCTTTTAACAATTGGGTAAGTCATATACACCCCTTTTACTGCTAAGTGCAGTTCTTTTCTTTTTAATCCTCGTTTCCCACCAAAATATTCTTCGATAGGCAATGCTGACTCTTCGTAGTGGGGGCGTAGAGGCACCATCTTCGTCACTTGTTTGGTCTCTGCACTAACCTGCTTCTGGCAGGCATTCACCAACACCTGGTGGCACATGTTTATTGCTAGGTATTAAGAGAACCCCCTAAATTTTCTTAAAAAAAAAGTTGGCAATCTCTAATATTTGATACTAGGTTCATGCTCGGAATAGGTATTGGTGCAAAGTATGTATTGTTACCCGTCTTGTCTTTCATGATATCAGCAAACCAAGGGCACTTCCTAGCCATCTATGATATCGATGCTAACGTAACATAGGTCAGCCACTGTACCCGTATATGCCTGTGAGACCTCTCCAGCATCAATCCGTGGCGCTATGGCAATGCAATGGCAAGTATTTACTGCTTTTGGTATTATGTTAGGCTTTGCATTTGATCTAGCCTTCTACTATGTTCCCGATACCGCATCTAATATCCATGGACTTAATTGGAGACTGATGATGGGATCTGCCGGAGTTCCTGCTCTCTTCGTTTGTTTCTTTGTTTTCTATTGCCCTGAGTCGCCTCGCTGGTACATGGGTAAAGGGAGACACCAAGAAGCATATCAAGCAATGTGCAGAATCAGACACACCAAGGTCCAGGCAGCACGTGATGTCTTCCAGATGCACATGCTTCTCGAAGCTGAGAATAACATGGGTTCTGGACAAAATCATATCAAGCAATTGTTCACAGTGCCTCGGATTAGAAGAGCAATGGTTGCGTCAGAGATCACAATGTTTATGCAGCAGGTAGGTTATATGCCCAGCTTCAATTGTTTGAAACACGTTATTATTGGTTAGCTCATAGTGATGAAAAGGGGAGATGCATATCTCTTTCCCCGCTTCCAATTTTCGTGACCCCTCGCATTAAAAAGACGTTGAATATAATAGCTAACATAAATACTAGTTCTGTGGTATCAACGTGATTGCCTATTATTCATCCGTAATTTTCGTTGACGCTGGCTTTTCGGAAGTCAATGCTCTATGTGCGTCCTTGGGTTTCGGCATGCTTAACTTCCTCGGAGCGCTTCCTGCAGTTTGGACAATCGACAAGTTCGGTCGACGATGGCTTCTACTGTTTACCTTCCCGCTTATGTCAGCCTTTCTGTTCATGACCGGCTGGAGCTTCCTAATTCCCGAGGGAACTACTCGCATTGCCATCGTAGCTCTAGGCATCTATCTCTTTTGTTTGGCCTACAGCCCGGGAGCCGGGCCTGTTCCATTTACATACTCCGCAGAGGTAAGGAAGTTGCTTTGTTGTATCTAAATAACCTAACTCTGACAAACATTTAGGCCTATCCTCTCCATGTTCGTTCACTAGGAATGTCCTTGGCAACTGCAACCACCTGGTTCTTTAACTTTGTCCTCGCCATTACATGGCCATCAATGCTGAGAGCATTCAAGGCCCAAGGCGCTTTCTCTTTCTACGCCGGTTTCAACGTTGTTGGCTTCTTTCTTACCCTCCTCTTCGTCCCAGAGACTAAAAATAAAACACTGGAAGAATTGGACCAAGTTTTCAACGTCCCTACGAGAAAGCACGCCGCATATGGATGGAGTCAATTTACTTACCCTATCAGGCGACATGTCTTAAGAATGGATGTTGAGAGGCCAAAATTATATGAGAACTTGGCCCAGGAAAACAATCATCATTACAGTGCTACCTCCTCTATGAGGGCTGGAGACAGGGGCGACAATGTTGAAAAGCACGCTTGATTGAGATATCTTAGTGCATTCATCTTAATCAATCATCCAAATGAGTTAGAAATTTTGAATAAGTTAGAATAACCAAAGTTCTTGGAGGATTTAAATGAACTCAACCTGGTTGGATGATTTAGATGGTTTTATCTCGAAAACTCCACTCATCTATACAATCTAAACTTTGGGAAACTTTGTACATAGAAATTGTAGCTAAAGCCAATAATTAATTATTGATCACCAATATGAAAAATTACTTTTGGGTATAATGAGGCCCTCTCCATCATGCCACAATGTGACCTCGGCTTGGTTTATAACGGCGTTGATTGGCTGCCACGAAATATGCGATTCATGATTACACACAACTGCATTGTGGCTGAAGACGTCTCCATCCGATCTTGGAAAAAAAAGAAAAGCGCGGATCTTCATACCTCCATTGAGCATGATCTCCCGTGGCAAATGAAGTTCTTATTAGTTCACTATGCATCAATCACCAACATGGGGATCATGACCGATAATTTCACAGCTGTGTTACAACGGATGCAGCTGCGCTACAACGGGATGATCGATCGCAAGATCTATGATTTGCCAACTGATGAAAACCAGCGTAGCGACGTGCCTGAACGGCAGACCTGCAAAATAGTGCTACTGCAATGCTGCCAGATGCAAGGTTTATTGTGAAGCATATAGTTCTTGAAACCCCTCACCATCCCCAATTTTCCTATTTGGTTCTATGAATCGTGAGTTAAGCAACTTATTATTGCTCAACTAAAAGTTACACATATATCATGCTACCTCTCATAGCCTATACAGTTGTATCGGTAGCATCATGTATATGGCTCATCAAGCATCTGCAAACCGCTGTCCTCTCGCCTTTATCTCAAATTCCCAATGCACATTTCACGACGCCATATTCAAAGTTATGGTTATTTTGGCATCGAGCAAATGACACTGAGCACAAAGCTCGATATGCTGCTCACAAAAAGTACGGTCCTGTTATTAGAATTGCACCAAGAGAATTGAGTATCAATTGCCTTGAAGATGGTGTGAAAACAGTCTATGGTGGTGGATTCGAGAAAGGGGAATGGTATTCGATGTTCTTGAACTATAGGTATGTAATCTTATTCCTCTTAATGCTTTACTTTTGAATATTATTTTGACTGGTCTCCATGTTCAGTCACAGCGTTTTGTTTTCTATGAAGGAGGCACCAGTACACACTGAACGCAAACGCATGTTGTCTCATGTCTATTCCAATTCTTTTATCCAGGCGTCCGAATCCTTGACACAGATCTTGAGGAATATTGCCTATAACAAATTTATTCCTCGGATGCATGTTTGGGCGGAAACAGGCATACCAGTGAATGTATTTCAAGAAAACAAAGCACTGTTCATGGATCTCACGAGTGCATACTTACTTGGTCTCAAAAACGCCTCGAATCTCGTTGAAGATCCCGACAAGAAAACGATGCTACGAAATTTTGAGCTAGGTCTTGGCGGGCTATTCTGGAAACTCGATGTCCCCAATCTTACGAAATGGATGGCTCGTTTTGGCATGAGTCCGTTAAATAAAGGAACAGCTTCTGCATCCCAAGCAATGGAAGATTTCATTCTCTCAATGGCCAACAAAGCACGAGATACTCTTCAATCTGAAGAAGCTGAGGAGATAGAATGTTATCCAACCGTCTATGGACAACTACGCCAAAAGCTTGAGGCTTCGGAAACCGTTTCTGCGGATCAATTAGACAAAGTGGTTGCTGCAGAAATGCTAGACCATATCGCAGCCTCACATGAAGGATTATCAATCACTGTAAGCTATTTGATGGCCGAGCTCGGTCGTCATACATCTATCACCTCGCGGCTTCAGAAAGAACTACTTTCTGTGAATCTGAACATAACGCCTTCGCAAGAGATTGATTCGTTACCATTACTAAATGCTATACTTATGGAAACACTACGACTGTATCCCGCTGGTCTAGGAGCATTTACTCGCCAAGTTCCGGAAAAGGGCGCTATGATTGGAAAATATTCGGTACCGGGCGGTGTTACTGTCAGTGCATCTGCATATACTTTACACAGAAACTCAGATGTTTTCCCGGACCCCTTAAATTGGAATCCAGATAGATGGTTGGATGCGTCCCCAGAAGCAAAGAAACAAATGCTGCGATGGCACTGGGCTTTTGGTAGTGGAGGAAGAATGTGTATTGGGAACCATTTCGCTATTCGTAGTAAGTGAAATTTCCTCAAGTGAAGGAACTTGATACCGAGACTTGAGAAAATTTTCTGACAAAAAGGTAGTGATGAAAGCGGTAACTGTAGCAGTTTTCAAGGAATTTCAGAGTGTAATAGTGTCGGAGACGAAGATAGAGCCAGTGGAAGGCTTTATAGGACATCCTGCGGGCTATAGTATTATGCTGGCATTCAAGAGAGCAGATACAGGCAGGTCTTAGCCAATGTTTCAATAGTCTCCAAACAGTGTTAAAATCTTTCCCTCTTCAGAAGATAATTCGAAGAAAACCAGCAAGCCTCAAGATAATTTTGCTACATTCTAAGCATTCGCTTTCATACAGCTGCCGGAAGTAATTTAATTCAGAGAGCGAAAAGTTTTGATGGTGAAATCGCAGCGATTTATTTCGTGGTACCTGAAAAGGACGCCTCTTCATAAGAAAAGCTAGGTAGACATGAGCGAGGAACCGGCAACATACTCTAGGAGGAAGAAATTCGCACATTCTCGTCTGCGAGTCTGATATCATGGGCCATGATAAGTTCCTCCAGAACCGACTCTAACAGACGAGAGACATGATTTTTCGCTTGGCTAGGTTATAGATCAGCAAAAAAATATAGCAGACCTACCTCTGGAAGTTTCGAGGGTGGAACATACCGATGGCAATTGGTTTCATCCGAGTAGTTTCCTGTAGAAAGCTATCAAGAAAAAGAAGCTCTGCAGCATCATGCTATGCTTTGTATGATCGAGAGATATCTTCACGGAAAGGCTCCAAGTATTCTGGGTACTTGCAATTATGAATCAGTAATAAATTATCGCGAATCTGTCTACAAGCAAATATGAGCACAATGTGTAAATATGCGTTATAGATACATACTCGTTGTTCCCTGGATAGCTTTGTCCTTTGTCCTCTCCTTTGCCAACGGACCTATATACTTGTTTATATCCTGAGTTACTCAGGTCCCTTCATTATGATCCAACAAACACATCTAATGCTATCTTGTTAGTTTTGGCTATCATTTGTATTTATCAAATCTTACGGGTGTGATAAGAGGAATCGTTGCAAGCACAGGGGTAAGAAAAACCATCCGCAGATTCATGACACCTTCCATTAAGTAGAACATAAGAAGAGGGCTGGTTTTCGTGTCCGGTAAGGTAAGTTCGCACCAACTCTTGGAATGTATCTTGTAAGATAAATGAAAATGCTTCAAATGAGGTATTTCATGCACCCTGAGGAAGTGGGTAGGGAAATGAAATTTCTTATTATACATCAGCATAATCAAACTTGACACGGATATATTGCGATGTTCAAAAATTTCGGTTAATTTCGCTCTCGAATGACATAATGGATGTAAAATAGGTTACGATGTCACACATTTCTACATCTAGGTATTGGGTTTATTTCTGATTGTTAGGTACTTGCTATATGGGTATGATGTTGTCTAGAAGATGAGTTATTTATCCCGATATCCTATTCGACTACGACAATTTTTGGAAGAGACAAGGAACAAACATGCCATGGAAAACATGTGCCGCAATTTGCAGTGCCGCAATCTGCACATCCTACAAATACCCAGGTATTGAATACAAATATTGAATATCAAAGCTCAATTTTGCATAACCGACATCGCCACACTTCTGCATTATCCATACGTACATGTTTTTGAAATTGTTGGGAGGAGATACGTAGCTGTGTTGTCGTATTTAACCTACCTATGCATCTGTTTTACATCAATAACTGACAAGTGAATAATCTTATCCTTTTCACCAAGTAAACTTCTTGCATTCCTTATAGCAGATCTCCAGCATTTCCGATTTCTTTCCACTCATCAGCATGTGGTGGCCATTAGGCAAAAAGTACCCAGAATGCCATCCGGCACAGGTTAATTCCAAAACATATGATTTTGTCATAGTTGGAGGTGCGTCTTTTCTACCATTTTATCAATTTCCCAATCCACTATCGATCTCGTAGCTAACATCTGTGGTGATTTCAGGTGGCACCGCGGGGTGTACACTAGCTTCTCGATTGAGCGAAAATCCCGAAATATCCGTTCTTGTCCTCGAATGCGGTTCTGCAAATGACACATGGCTATCCCGCAATCCTCTAATCTCTTCCGATCCGACTCGTCCAACCTTTGGTACTACGAGGTGGAAATCCGAACCCATGAAATATTGTGATGATCGTCGGAGCGGAGTAATCCGCGGAGAAGTTCTGGGCGGCACTTCCAGAATTAATAGTATGATTTATACGCGCGGGACTCCTGCCGACTATGATGCATGGGCATCTTTAGGCTATTCTGAGTGGAACTATGAGAAATTGCTGCCTTACTTTGTTAAGAGCGAGACCTCCCTTGACTATCAGGATTCAACTTATCATGGAAACACAGGTTAGTAACCTCGAGTACACCAATTGTTCTCCTCTAATACTGATCTATGTATGCTACAGGGCCATGGATCACCCAAACCTTCACTTACTTCAACTGGCTATTCCAAGCCTACCGAGCGTTAGCTTTCTTTGAACCCCTCTGATTATGATCTCACTTCTGACTTTCGGTAGTTTCACTGATTGTGCCAAAGCGATGGGATTCATTGCCGTCCCAGATTGCAATGCGCCAGATGCTCCCCCGGAAGGAGTCTCAACACTCTCTCTTACTCTTAGTAAGCGCAGGGAGCGTGTATCCAGTTTTGAAGCGTTTCTTCCCAAGAAGATTGCACTGGAAAGACGAAACCTCACGATTTGCACCAATGCTCTCGTCTCTAGTATTGTATTTACACAAGAAAAGGGGCTCCCGCGTACTGAAAAGATATTCTTTAAATCATCAGATCGAAAATCTGAAAGCACTTATTCAGTAAGGGTCAACAAAGAAGTCATTGTGCTATAGGCTCACCGCAAGTGCTTATGCTCAGGTGTGTTTTCTTCTTTGCCCCAAATTTTCTGCGCATGGAGAAAAAAGACAAGCAATAAAGACGCGAAAGAGAGAGAGAACTAACTTGCTGATCGCGTAGTGGTATTGGGCCTCGTGAGAGTTTAGAGGAACACGGTATCAAAGTGGTGCATGACCTACCGGGGGTCAGGTCTACATTAGTATGCTTAGGTTTATTCTCATCAACAGTGTATATTTACTAACCAACCTGCTCTGGCACAGACTGACCACCATAGTATCCCAGTCGCTTGGGAGGTACCGGCAGCCGAATCATTAACTTCTATGGCAACTAGCCCCCTGAAAATCGCACTTGAGCTTTTTAAATATATCTTCTTCCAAGTTGGCCTCTTCAGCATTCCCGTTCAGACCTTAGCTCTTTATGTTCGCTCTCGAATGATCAAAGAGGATAGTACTGGACTTGTCAAAGAAGCTTCGTCGAAATATTCTGATCCTCAAAGCCTCATCCCCGACATTGAACTCATGCCACTTTCCACAAGTGGTATGGATAACTTTGACGAGCTGGAATTCATAAACATATTCTCTAAAACACCCATATTTTGTGTTCTGGCCACGATTCTTCAGCCAAAATCCAATGGAACGGTCCGCTTGGCATCGTCAAATCCACACGACAAGCCGAAAGTTTATTTTGGAATCTTGTCCGATCCCTCGGATTATACCATTGCTCGCAGCGCAGTACGACTCACACTTTCCATCGCAGATAGAATGAAAGAGTCTGGGTTCCCTCTTCTTCGAAATATTACCTTTCCTGCCGAAAAACAAGAACTTGATGTTAAAAGCAATACTACAGAGGAGATGGATAAGTTCATCCGTCGCCGAATAAGAACAACATTTCACTATGCATCTACATGTAGAATGGCACCCGAGCATGATCCTAAAGCTCCAGGAGTGGTAGATGACGAATTAAAAGTCTATGGTGTGAAAGGCTTAAGAGTTTGCGATACGAGTATTTTCCCGCAAATTGTATCGGGACACTTGCAAGCACCTGCTGTCATGGTGGCAGAGAAATGTGCGGATTTGATTAAGAATGAGCTATGAAAGATTTGGGTTGGTTTCGGCGAGCTGGTTTTCTTTCTGGTGGCTGGCTTTTAGTTTGTGATAAGGCTTTCATTAGCGCTAGTCCATCCGTGGAGTCTCAGTATAGCGTAACAAGCCCTTGGCCTCAACTCAAAGTATTAGATAGATTGACACTAATCAATCACCTATCGTTTTACTGGTAGCTCGAAGTGGGTTATTTCATAACCTCTTCGTTCATGATTGAATGGTTCTCTTGGCACTCTGCGTGAGTTTCCACTTCTACATTATCCATTCTCCTTGATGAACTTTCATCTTGCTTTGGAGCAAGAATGTGAGAAGCTTTTGTACCTATATATTTCACATTGGAACTCGATTAAATTAAATGAACATTCGACACTGGATCAGAGCAATGGACTTTGTAAGAATAATGGTATTCAATTAACTGATCTCACTGTTGATCGAAATTCTATCATTTCTACCCATCTTTCATCCACCCCTTATTTATATATTTCGTTTTCGCAATTCTCCAAGGAAAACTTATGTATCGCTTTCAGGATATTGTGGTCTCATTGAACGCCCTGCCCAGTTGGTCCAAGACTCCATCAATCCAATACCCATTTAATCCATCCATCATAATATTATGTTCCATCATAACACCGTTAGAAATAACCCAAGAAGACTTTTTTTTGCATAATGAATGTAGGAATAGATCAATCGCTGGCAATGAATGCAATTTATCAATCGGTAGCCTCAGGAGTGGCTGTCTCGCTAACACCCTGACTGGAAACCTCCAAAATCTTGGGTGGTATGCCTCCCATCGTTGGTTTTCCATCGAGGCTCAATCCACCCAAGCTATTGAGCGGCAATCCTCGTGGGTTGTTCTCCTTCATCTTCTTTTTGAACTCCCTTTCGATTCCATGTTTGACCGCATCCAGTACGGTATCCACGGTCACTCTAGGTTTGTATGCTGGCTCAGTTCCTTCTTGGTACACTCCAGTTCGTACTAAGATCGAATACCAATCATTCTTAGACCTCTCGTTGAATTGATTAGTACCTCTGATATCGGACTCTGGAGTGTCGCCGACGAAGTAAACAGTCTCGGGAGGACGGTTGCAGCGATGTTCGTCCTTGCGCCATTGCTGTAACAACCTGGTAGCAAATTCAAAGGTTCCAATTTGAGGCTTTCCGAAAGCGATGGTCTCTAGCTCTTTACCCTTGGTGAGGTCTCTGAAAAGCATTTCGGTCATTTTTCGTAAAGCGCCCATACCGAGACGAACATTTTCGTGAGCAGCTGACCAGACAATATCGCTGTGGGAGAAGTAGATTGGTGGTCCCTCATCGAAAGTTTCGGAAAGGGTACCAATGTATCCTCCTTTGGACATGGCAAGATCGAGCATAATTTGAACATCGCTAGCCCAATCACGACTATCGGCGAAGACAAATATGGCTTCGATTTTAGTTTTGCTATAATCACGACCACCACGTGAATTTTTCAATTCTTCGGTCGTGAGTTTGCGGAATGGAGTGGTATGTTCGTTGTCTTTAATGATATCGCCTGGAGTGATGACATCACGGAATCCGTAACCTTCGGCGACTTGCCTGCATTTTTCACCCTCACCTCCAATTACAAGAACAGTTTCGTATTTTTCAACCATTTCTCTCATAGGAGTATGACCTGGAGAGAATTAGTATTTGAGTTGCAAGTACATTTCGATGAATCCTTCAAACGGAGGATTTCAGCATGGGGTATGGGTACGTACCGCAAATGAACTGTGAAGGTGACACTTCAATGTCCAGTTGTCTTGAAAGATCAATACATCTTTCTGCTTCAGTCTTTCCACCTCCATTTGTCAAGAATATGTATGGACTAGGGACGTGTCAGCAAGGAGCTCTTCACATTATTTGTTGGAAGCAACATACATTCTAATACCATATTCGTTCTCTCCATTCAACATTCTCATAGCTTCAATAGCTTCTGGAATTGGTTTACCACCACGAATGAGAACACCATCGATATCAAAGGCGTAAGCAAATGAATCAGTGGTGGGGACATCGGCAGGGGTGAGTGGAGTTGCCGGTGAGTCTGGGGAACTCGACGAAGATTCCTCTTCCTCAAGGTTCATAGCACTGAGTTCGTTTCTGGCATTTTCCAATGAAGCTGCAAAGTTTCCACCTTGGTATGAAGTTCCTCTAGATAAAGGTTCTCTCATTAATCTTTCTGGGACAACGACGACCGGTCCGCCGGTTGAAACTTCTACTGCGTTGGTAGTCATACTTGAAAGTCTGCGAATTCCAGGTCTGGGTCTGGCAGCTGCAGAAGGTTTGAGGGTGGATGAAGGCGCCATTTTAAGTAGTTATGAGCGTAGTACAAAATTGTAGTAAGTTGGCAGGAACAGTCAGCGATTGACTTTCGGGTAACGGGAACTGCTTCGCCCGTTTGTTGTTTGGATCAAGAAACTGCGGTTAACTGCGCGCGCTTCTCTTATTTGCGTAGGAGCAATGAATCTGTGGGTCGAATATGTTCTGCTGGCCTGAAACGTTTGACCAGAAGAGGTTATGATTGTCAGGTAAGATGCGCTTAAATCTTATTCAATAATCATACACCTTGAAGTGTTAAACGGTTGATGTGACCGGAGAATTGAACGATCCTAGACAAGATATATCAAGAATATAGACAAAAACAAGTTGAGAGATAAGTTGATAGAGATCATCCAAATTTAAGAGGGGAGGAATCTGTTAGTTTTAAAGAAGCAGAAAGGCAAATGTCTTGATTCAAATAAAGTAGATCCGTCTCTGGACTAGAGAGGAAACTACTCTCTAAGTATGTTCGGGCCTTAGACTAAGTGGAGTATCTTTTAGCCTTGAATATCTCTTCAATGATGATGACTATCAACTTCATCATGGGGAAAAGCTGAACATGACGGTGAATTGCTGAAACCGCTTTTTGTTAGTATGACATCGAGCTACATCTTGCTTCATCGTGCCTGCCTTCATGCTTGTTACCTGGTCAATATCGATCGGGATTTCATTATGTGGATCCCCCAACTATTATGGTACGCAAGGTTCGCCCCCACTGCTGTAGACCCTGTCTATATCTGGTGTTGTCGAATGGTAAAGCACAATGGTATTGCTTGGGGTGCTCGGGTGGCTATGGGTATTTTTTTCATCTCGTTCAAATCAACCGGTTCCCGTCCTAGAGGGATCGGCTCGGTGGTCTTGTACAGAATTGCATTTGCATTGGCATTTGCCTTAATATCCTTGTGAAATTGTCTCCGACTTTTACCGTCGATTGTTACATGGACCGAAACTTTGAATGCTTGATTGTTGATGTTGTTAACTTGTTTGGTTAAGAGCAAACCCGAATACGTTTCATCAACATATTCTGCTGATAAGGAAAAAGTCTTGGATCTAGGGTAATAATTATGACGCAGTTGTGCATACATAGTTCCACTAAACCCAATTCTGGAAGGCGTGGAAAGTATGAGTTGGGAACTTGGGTGGGATGGTGGTGCCATGGCTCGAGCATGGCCCATGGTGGGATGGATGGAGATGGAGGGGGTGGGGAGATAACATTATTCTGTCTAGGCCCCTTCAGAGTTCCACTTAACCACGTAAAAGAATCGAGAAAGGAAGAACTTGCTGTGTAATTTGGGCCGATGAGAGCGTACTTCGTGTACTGCACAGTCAGATTCAATCTCGATTCTCTACCCGAGGCAACAATCATTATCAAGTCGTTTCTAATTGCAGGGAAATTGATGCCATTCAGACAATCCACTCTACTTTGTAGCTTCGTATGTACCGATTTCCAAGGCTTTGAAGGCAACGAACGACGGTGGAGACAATTCATTTGCACGGCCACCTACCTAACACAGCCATTGTCCATGTATGAGGCCGAGATGCTTGCATCATCGGTCATGAATCGTTAGTTGAAATCACTTTGTGCTTCGTGGCGGTTGAGCATATTGAGTTTTTGGGGGGGGGGGAAAGAAAGATCCAATCGATTGCCGCTACAGGAAATGTGTATCTTTATCAGATCGATTGGCGCTATTAAAACAGATCTATAATCTCTTTTGATGAATCCTTCGGGAGGAGCATCGATACGCCCTTCGTTTAGGTAGAATGAGTAGGCGGTAATGAAACTTTGTGTTACAGAGTAGAGAGTCCTAAAGAATGTACTCTGTACGCAAAAGGAAGAACGTGTTCAAAGTCGTGACTCGTCCTTTCCTTACCATGGGATTTGTCCGTGAAAGCCATATTCTCAGACTCAATCATTGTTTTCAATGCTCTCTTACGTTCTTGCGTTCTTGCAAGGGAAGTGGATACGGAAAGAAAAGTATTTTCCATCTATTCAACCAACCAACATTTCGCCAGCCTCAAGCTAAACTTCATCGGTAAGCGCTTACATACGCACTCGCCTATTTGGCCAGTGAAAAGGGACGAAATAGCCCCAGTGTACAGAGCGCCATCGTATCGATTAAGTTCATTGATAAGGAATTCCTTCAAATCACATATATTTCTCACATTTGTAAGAAATCCTCCAATCCGAATGAACTATTCGACACCGTTTCCTAACTATCAAAATTTGGCCGAAAAACAACGCCGTTCCCTGAGGATCTTTTGATTAGTTGCATTTTGCCAAGGAAGCATCTGTAGATGAATTATCGAAAGTTGTTGCGGTTTATGTTTTCACGAGTTACACAAGCAAGTTGCTTTCTTTTCTTGTTTATGAACACTTTCTCTCACATTCCCCCCTCCCCATTGTTTTTTGAAACTCTACTCCATGGTTTGACATGTGAACGTGCTTTTTGGCCCACCAACTCACTCCCACGTTGAGACATCATGGGAAGAAAGCGGGCTTTTGAGGACCCAACATACCCAGAACCTACATTGCATATGCATTTGAAATTTCAAAAGAGGTACTTGTCAACATTTCAATATCAGCAGCATCATCATGCATGATGAGTATTCAAACAATCATGACTCTCAGGGAAAAATGGGTCTTTCCGCATGTACTTCGTGCTCACGTAGGTATTCGAATTTCACATGCACATATTGATGCTAAAAAGGGTGTCAGTTGTTGTCAGCTTTCCGTGTCACCTATTTTTGTTAACATGCATCCATCAGGGGAATCCTAGGTGACGACGGAACAACGAAATAACGCAAAAACTACGTCAGTTCGATGTCAAACGAAAACAACTGAAGCTGCGTGAATTCAAGGAAAACGACCAATGGACTGCCGAGGAGCCACTATTCTCCGTTCGGTTTACGGCAAGTGCCTGAGAATTCATCTACTGACAAACAACACGTTCTCTTGAATTTCAACTTAGGAAAGTTCAGCAGTTGTGATTACTTTTCAATTTTCCTCTCCAAACTTCTCCACAAATTTCCAACCGGCCAGGATGAAATTATCTGGGGAAACCCTCAAACCCATGAAATCAATTACCTGACACGGCGACTTGCAGAAAAATCAGTGGAGCTGGAAAATACGAGTCAGTATTGAAATGTAATGCAAATTTTGAAGCATCCTTGTATCAACTAAACATTCCCAGGTTTTTACCTCTCGCAGTGTTCCGGTGGGCTATTGCGGGACTGATAAATTTTGAAGAACAGTCTCATTTCCTTCCAAGTTGAGATGAAATGCGATGATATCTACACTCGGCAAAGTCGGCAAACTCTAAATTCATTTGGGAAGATTGGTGTCATAGATTCGGGTTGCTTCAATAAGACTGCTGGATGCACACCTGCCTTTAGTGAAGGTATGTTGGTCTCCAGGGGAACTTGTACTAGTGATAAATGTACCTACTCTTTGATGGATCTCCTTGAGCTAAAGACCAAGAAGGAAAAGTCAATGATCGAGATGATCCGGGGTACTCCACATTCCGTGCGCGTGCAAGACTCTCCCTCTTGATGAATTGGGAAATCCGAGCACGGCACGGATCACCGAGTCCATATGGGCAACGGGCATGTCTCAATTCCTATGGTCTAGTTATGCAATTGAGGGTATGATGCTTTGAAGTATTAGCGGACGGAGTCCAAAAACCTATTCAAATGACACAATTTAGCTACTCTGGATGGCAGGCTGTTGATAATAGCTGATCTGGATGTTCAGAACGCCGTCGTCACTTGATTTGACGACTTCGTCTGAGTTTGTTTGTTTCAAGTGCAGAGCTGCAACATCCCCACACTGTTCTTGCTATAATTTGGACGTATGGAAATTACCATCTTGAAACATCTCAAGAACCTATACTATTCCCTGAAACAAACCACTGATTTTCACGGATTCTTAGTATGGCCCGGTAATATGAGTCTAAATGATTAATGAGTGTATGTTTTAGGCGGTCAGACAGTGGTAGAGGTTGTAGGGCAATCCTTCGCATACCGCACAGGGCCTAAAAGACTACATAGAGCAGGCAAAACAAAGAGACGTGTAGCGTCTTTGAGATAAGGGAGGAAAGGCTGAAAGCTCACACGTAACAAACACATTGATCAAACAGGAAAGCGGAACATGAATACAAATGCCCCCTTAACGACAGAAGCAATAGAAGACCACGTGATCAGATAGTCTCTTCGCTCACAGTATTTGCCTTTCTTCAGACACTTCTTTTCCTGTTCACCATGTTCTGGACAAAATTACCTGAAGTAAAAGTTATTAATATTGTTCTCTGTAATTCCAAGCTTACACATATCAATCTGTCTAACTTGGCGTAAACAGCACTCTCGCTTCTATCATCTTCAAAGCAGCATTTGAATCAGTCCCCATTTTCATCTATTTCCGCGAAATTTTCAGCTTGTCCCGCCATTTCAATCATCTCAGAAAGGCTTGATCATCACTATAGTGTCTTGAGTGTCTTTAGTTATCACTCAAAAATCCCGAGCTGAAAACTGGACACTGCAGACGTATATAGCGCAGCCCTTGTTTAGCAGCCACAGTCAGGTGATTTTGTCAACTTCGGTGGAACCAAAACGGTGGGATCCCCCAATTCATAATATGCATCGTGTGTGCAGCTCTTCATCCTATCCTGGCTCTTTGAACTCTCTATTAGCCTCTCACTGGGCTCTGGCATCTGGCCTGGAGGTTATCTTGGATGAAAGTGTATTCAGAGAGTCTCATGTTGCATGTGAGTGCATCTGATGGTGGCGATGGATAGAAAAATAGAAATGCCAATCCCCAAATACCCAAAATTTACCTAGCCCATGCCACCTCTATTTCTTGTCCAAAAACAGCCCTGAGAATATCGTTAGAGAGCGGTATCTTGTAGATGGGTAAAGTAAAAGTTTCTTTCTCGGGGGCCCATATCACCAGTCGGTGTGTGGTTTGATCTGACATTGCGAAAATTGACTCAACAATATCTCCTAAAATAACAATTCAGACTCTTCAAAATTCTATCTGATGAATGATCCTAGACCAAATAATCAAGTGATAGATCCTGACATAAAACAATCACAAAATGAATCTCCTGCAATTTTGAATGATGGAGAGTGTCCTACCAATCTGTGCACCCACCCGCGTGCCAATGGTTTGTTCCAATCTTTTAATGGAGAAGGCATTGTAAGTATCAGGGAAAGCCTCTTAGTTGCCTCCCTGGATAGATATAAAGTTAACCAATAACACTCAACAAAATCTTCGTATAGAGTGGCCAGCGGAAAATGCGCGGTTTAGTGGTGGGATAGTAGGTATCCATCGAGAATCGGCCGTCAAGAACTTTATAATTTAAGCTCAAGATCAACCTTATTTCGTGGTTCTCATGATTTATCTACATCTTTCAAAGTTCTGATTCGTTTTATCTTTCCTAAATATCAGTACCTAGCTAGCTGGCATCCAAGACTCGAGTCCGCCTAGAACCGAACGAGCCTCATTTTCTCTGAGGTTATAGTGTCCTTTTATACTGTACCTAGTATATAGCAAGAGTTTTATTGCCGAAATCTTTAATTTTATAAATCTAGATCTCTAGTTTCAAACAATCAAGTGTATGAAGTAGGGCTTCTCTGATGATTATGGAAGTATCCATGTGATAAGTATCAATAGATTCATCAATCATTCCATTTAATTCACGCTTAATGGTGAGTTGAATTGATGTAATGAGTATGAGGTGATCCAGCGTACATATACAGTCAAGTAGGTAGGTATTTTCGCGTGAATACTAACAGTACAGTTAAACTAAGCCTCTCGTAAGCGTAAGTACTCGGCTTGTTAACGGGAGTAATCTGCTAATATGAATGAATCAAAGGTATCAAATATTATTACCTGAAGAACTATGAAAGAAGCAAAGCAAAATATCAGTGTTGAAACCCTTGACGAGCCAACCCATTGTCAAAGATACTAACTAGGTAATGAAGAGTTGTTTTTGAAAAGGGCAGAGTGAATAAAGGGAGCGTAATAAACATAAAACATTTTCGGTTATCAACCTGACAGTACCCTTCTTTCTATATAGGAAGAAATTATTACTTGCTTATGGTTTCGTTAACATCCATCAGCTTGTCTATTCAGAATCCCACATCCCACATCCCACATCCAGCTTTTCGAAAACCCGAGAGAATTCAGCAAAGCTTATAAACAATAAAATTACCAGTCTTAACCACCTGAATAAGTCATCATGGAATGCATCATGAGATTCCCCACAGCTGTTCTCTTCTCGGGAGTATGCATCTTCGCCTACTACACCATTGCAGATCCTCAATCTCTTGCCGATATCCAGATGTTTTTCCACCTGTTGAGACAATTAGTCAACGAGTTCGTAAAATTCGCCGTACGTTTCCTTTGGGCAACATCTTGCGGAAGAACAATCTTTATTCAGAGTCTTTTTATGACCCACCTTCTAGAAATAGCTGGTCCTCTCATACTTCATTTTCCCAATGAGAACGAAGACCCACCACGAATACCTCTGTTACCGTTTTCTTGGTGCACTGGGCATTCGTGCTTATGTTCATGCTTGAGGCGTGTGTTCTGATGCTTTATCCAGATGTCGAAGAGGTCGACGTCCACCGTTTGTCTTGTTTTACACAAGGTGTATGGATTCATGTCTGGATCGGGTTCTATGTGAGCATAGATGGTTTCATTTATATTTCATCAAAATTGGATTTTCATACTGATATATTTGATGAATAGGCATTGTTTTTGAGATCCTGCTTCGAAAGCCCTGCAATCACTGCACCCAACCTCGATAGAGCGGCACTTGTTGCATCCAATTCTAACCAGAAGTAATACGCTATGCAATATTCGATAACGATCATGTTTCGGTGTCGATAGGTGGTCATTGGTTTTGGGGCAAGTACCACGGGGTTTCTTGACTGGGAAGGCGTTGCGAAGGAAAGCATAGATGGGAGGAAATGTTTTCCTGGATGACTCGATCTCTTCTCTGAATGTACAGATTTGGTTGTGGGATATGATTGGGATTAGCGTACTCCTCTGTTGCTACCGTTTCTACATACTAGCATACATAATCTACTTTCTGTTTATTCCTGAACCATATTACTACTAGTGACCAGAATAATGTTCATTCATTTTTATTACAGCACAGTGAACCTTGTAAATTATCAAAACTTCACCATATCTCATTTCGAAACAAAATTTGTGTACGAATTTTGCCATCACGGCACAACAACACTTTCATTCAAAAGGTTTGTAGAGGCTCTTGTATATATGTATATAAAGTCTGTGACAATGTTCATCCAATACCATCCCCCAGTAGGTATACTAGTAAAGAAGAATGGAATTAACTAGAATTTCACTTTCTCACAATAATGTAAAGCTTTTCAACTTATAGCATAAAGCCTTTTTGTGAATGGCAATAGCGGTGGTATGAGTTAAAGGTGGAGGTGGAGGTGGGGATGAAGGAAAGGAATCATGAAAGCTGACGAACGTCTTACGACTTTGCCGCGAGTCCACTGTCGATCCGAAGAGTCATAACGCCAGAGGTTACGAAGCAGAAGGAAACCATAAGCAGGAGAAATGATGATAAATAGAAAGACAGATATGTGATAAAGCATTATTGCAAAGAGATACTGGTACGGCAGGAGGTGCTGGTTAGGTAATCAGAGGATTCTCAATTCGGCAGATCTTTATTGTTTCTTGTGCTGCTTGAATATAAATTCTACTTACAAAGTCGAAAAACGCTTCTAGATCTCCTCAACCCAGTATATTTACCATGGGGAAGATTTTGAATGCTGTTGCTATCTAGCAACAACGGCATGTGACAAACGGCTTTGGGCCAGTCCCAGCAGCCATAACATTTCCTGTGGTAGCCGCCATTTGGCCTCGTCTACAGATACAAGAGAGGATTGCTCGCCGACAGGCGATCAAGCTGCTTAAGCTATCTCTTGATACCCATCAATTTGTCGTGTGTGAAGGTAATGAGGCAGTGGATGAATGAGGGTCGGTCGGTGATCATAAGGATGGACCTCAGTGGAGTAATCTTTTATGACACCAGTCAAAGGATATCAATCAATATTAAGCCCCATCGTAAAATGCAATTCGTACATCATCTACCAACATGCATCAATAACCACTGACATGCCACTTATCTCGGGGACCTCGATGATGATTTCACATCCCATCATCTTGACGGGATTTCATTTGCAGGGCCATCCGTTTAAATTGCCATAGGAACTGCGAATGTGCATGCAAGCGGTATTTTACAAGCTGAAATATATGAAATCAAGATTCATGGAAGACCATATGAGAGACTACTCGCAGGTATCAATGTAAAGATGGGATAGAAAGGCTCTTTTCGTGGAGAGTGTTTGAGAGGCTCAATTTGATGCCCAAAGTCACGGCATCAACGGAATAGCCTGCCCATCAAAAAGTGAAATCCTAAGAAACTAAATCTGAAGGACCATTTGATCGTCAAATTTAAATTGAGACATTGAAAAGCATTGGGATGTCAACTCTGAACCGGAATTATGAGAACTTTGAGTTTGGTGTGAGAATCATATCGTTCGTCATGTGTTGGTGTTGAATTAGGGGCTTGATAGACTGGAGAAATGGGGAAACGACGCTAATAATGACCCTGAATTTTTGCTCAAGCAAATTGATGTCTTGCTCCTGAACAACCTTCATCAGCAAGAGCTACTTAACTCGAGGATTATATATCACAAGAGCCATAAATATGAAATAGAATCGTAAGGTAAAGAGATAAATCCTCAATCTTGCGGTAAGTGAGTATGTAAGTGTACCTATCTGCCTACCTACTACCTCTTAATCAATAGTGTGGGGTTTTATTATCTTCGCTTTATGCTACATGCTGCATGGTTCATTAATGATCTTCTCCAACCCCTAAACATACCGCTGAATTTCTTACCATCTGCCTCATAATCGATTCTACTATTGTCCACTTGAACCAAGGCAAAATCAATACAGAAGTTGTACACGAACAATATAATGGATTCCGATTCTTCTACCCCCTCGATCTCATATCCAATTATCGACTCCCACATCCACCTCTTCCCCGAAAGCGAGCTCGATACCCTTGCCTGGAATACTCCTTCAAATCCTTTATACAAACAACAGTCTCTTGATGAATACACAGCTGCTACGTCTTCTGCTCCTGCACTTGAAGGTTTCATTTTTCTCGAGACAGACCGCAAGAATGATCTGAAACGCGGGGAAGAAGATGGCTCGGGATGGGAAATGCCACTTAAAGAAGTTTCTTGGCTTAAACGAATAGCATTAGGTCAACCTCGTGAAGGAGAAGGACACACTGCGGAACATGCAAAGCTTTGTAAAGCGATTATACCATGGGCGCCTGTGCCGAGTGGAGAGAAGGCGTTGGAGAGATATGTAAAGGAGGTTGAGAGGGAGGCAGAAGGGAGTTGGGGGTTGGTGAAGGGATTTAGATATTTGGTACAGGATAAGGAGAAGGGGACGATGCTTACCGAAGGATTTATAGAGGGATTAAAGTGGCTTGGAAAGAAGGGGTTTGTGTTTGACTTAGGGGTCGATTTACATTCAGGTGGAAGATGGCAATTAGAGGAGGCAGTCGAGATGATGGAGAAGGCTCACGAGGGAGTTGAGGAAGGAGAAAAAGTTACGGTCATTATAAGTGAGTTTGGTTATTTGAATTTTGTGCTACGATATTCGAGCAATGCTAACATTATTCCTTAAACAGATCACCTCTGCAAACCCGACTTCTCGATCTATAACACTCAAACAGATCCCTCTTTCCTTGCCTGGCGCACCACCATGTTCAAACTCAGCAAATACAGCAATACATATATGAAGCTCAGCGGATGTTTCTCAGAAATGCCGGATTCTCTGAAGAAAGCCCCTGTAGATGAAATCGTCATGGCACTACAGCCATATTTAGCAGTGGTTCTTGCTACATTTGGTCCTTTCAGAACAATGTTTGGATCTGACTGGCCAGTTTGCACGATTGGGGTTGAGGATGCTTGGGGAAAATGGAGAGATGTGGTCATGAGGTTTTGCTACTTGGCTAGTTTGAGTAAGGAGAATCAAATTATGATTTGGAGTGGTACAGCAATCAAAGCGTATAAAATTGGAGGAGAGCTATGAAAGATGGGCTGAATCTCAGAAAGGATGAAGCAAAAGGTAGCATCAGGAGTAAAGGTCTAACTAAGCAAGCGAATATCATTCCATAGTTGGGACTGTTGTATTTTGATTCTTCCAAATAAGTCTAGATATTTTAGGAACAGCGATATTTAACGATCCGTTGTCTTCACAAAATCTATGAAGGGGGGTTGTGCAATGAATGTATCGTATCCACCTTCTTGTTCCAAATTTCTGCTCACATTTCGAACCTCAAAAACGCTCCATTCTGTCCACATTAAATGACCCCGTGTCAGTTTCATTTCCACTTCATTTATCCAAATACTAATCGACGCCGCCGATGGTCTAGTCTCGTAAATTTTTACCCCGCCATAGCTCGCTTCGGGTCAATAAATCCCTAGTGGGGTCCTCGTTCATTAATACCCCGAATAAATATACCTTGAGGACCTCGGGAGTGATTGCGACATTCAACCAGATCAATAAAAACATACGTTTCCTACTCGAGATCTCCAAATTATCTTCTTGAACTCTCATCTTCTGCTCTCAATCCCAGAATTCAAATACCCCAATCCAAAATGTCACAACCTCCACCCCCCGGCGTCTACGTCCCCGTTCCTACATTCTTTCTCCCCCGCTCTTCTCCCTCCTACTCTTCAATCGCTTCGCCCCTAGATACCGAAACCCAAGCTGCGCATTCCATCCACCTTGCTCGTTCGGGCATTAAAGGATTGGTCGTTTTGGGTAGTACGGGGGAAGCCGTACATCTTTCGAATGCAGAGAGATATACGGTTTTGAAAGGATGCAGAGATGCGTTGGATAAAGAGGGATTTGGAGAGGTAGGGATTATTGCCGGGACAGCGAGTCAGAATATTCAGGAGGTGGTGGAACAATTGGGCGAGGCGAAGAAGGCGGGGAGTGGATGGGGATTGGTGCTTGCACCGGGGTATTTTTCGGGGGCTAGTACACAGGAGGGAATTATTGAGGTGAGTTTCTTTTTGCTATTTGAGAATGATGGAGAATTAATCACGGCGGGAACTATACTCAGATGAACAAATTACTAATCAAGTCTTCGCACAAAATAGTGGTTCAAAGCAGTCGCAGACCAAAGTCCCATCCCAGTAATGATATACCATTATCCCGGCGTCTCGAACTCTGTGCGCGTTACTCCTCAAACCTTTACCACACTCGCTGCACACCCCAATATCGTTGGTTGCAAACTCTCTCACGGGGATATTTCATATCATGCGCAAATAGCACTTTCTCCTCATATCGACCATTCACATTTCTATACTTTTACTGGATTGGGTCAACAATTGTTGCCGGTGATGAGTATTGGATGTAAGGGAACTATTGATGGTAGTGCTGGTTTCTTCCCCAAGAGTGTGGTTAGACTTTATGAATTGAGCGTTAAGGATAATGTTACGGCGGAAGAGAAGAAGGAGAGAGGGTTGTTGCAGTGGAAGTTGAGTGGTGTGGAGGAGATTGTGGTGAAGTATGGGACGGTGGGTATTAAAGAATGCGTATCTAGGATACTGGGAATGGGAGAGAAAGATGGAACGAGATTACCTCTTATAGGGGGCATCCCTGGAGGAGATGCGGAGTGGGAGAAGTGGAGGGGAGTTATTGGGGAGTTGGAGGAGGTGGAAAAGAGTTTGTAGATTGGACGTGGTTGCTTGTATCACTTGCGATGCTGTGGTTTACCTATAAGGAGGGGGGCTTCGTGAGCGTAGTTTGCGTAGATACAAACGTATTTGAATAAATAAAAAATCCAATTATGTCAAATGTACGCAGAGTCATGATCTCCCTACTCATCACCAAGCTTTTTATTTCGCCATTTGGGAACCAATCCATCACCAATCATAAAGAAAACAATGGTACTCAGATTTTTTATTCCTAGAGAAAGTTTTCAAAGAAAATAATCTAAGACTCAAATCTAAACGCACAACTGCAACCCCAGAAAGTAAATCCCAACTTCGTCCTCCTGTGCGAGAATACTCATATCATCATGTCGTATTCCCAGTACAGTAGATTCTTCCTTCCAGAGAAATTATCTACGCCAGCAGGTAAAGTAAAAAGAGAGAGAGAGGGAGAGAGACAGAAATGTAATGACTAAGTAAGGAAAGAAGTTTTTACACGAATGAAAATCGATGCCATTCTGAGAGAGACTGAATCTGGCTTTGGGTTGTAGACAACTCCTTCTAGAGTAAAGACAGGTATCTGCGTGTGAAGAAATCGAAGGACTAAGCTGTTGCGGTCACGGTTGTGAAAGTCGTAGTTGTGGTAATGACAGTGGCGACTTTGATTCCAGAAGCAGGAGAAAGAGATGAAGCTTTAGTTTCTTTGTCGCAAGACTTGAGGTTTGATCCAACAGGAGGTCTACCAGAGGGTCCTACAGGATCCGCTGTCGATGCACTAGATGCTTGGGTTGAGGCTAGAGGTTTGACAGAAGGTCCTACGGGATCCGCTGTTGATACACTAGATGCTTTGGTTGAGGCTGGAGAATGGTTAGTTGGGGATGATAGCATTGAATTGCCCAAATTTGATACTGCTGGTGTTGATTTTGGCGATGTTGAAGACGCAGGTGAGTGAGTAGATAAAAATGCAGAAGAAGAAGAAGAAGAAGAAGAAAAAGAAGAAGAAGAAGAAAAAAAAGAAGAAAAAGAAGAAGAAAAAGAAGAAAAAGAAGAAGAAAAAGAAGAAAAAGAAGAAGAGAAGGAGGAGGAGAAGGAAGGAGAGACAGGAGAACCAGAACCAGAACCAGAAGGGGAAACAGAGGTATGAGATGAAGAAGCCAGCACACTGTTTGAAGGGCAAACATACTCGCTATCGCGTTTTTGACGTCTCTCGCGTCTTTCTTCAGACTTGCGCTTCTTGGGTCCAGTATTGACTGGATATCTGAAGTATCTGATTAGCAAGAAGCTTTGGTAGATTTCAAACGTAAACTTACTGAATATTGGCGCAATTATTGGAATTTGGACACTTCTTATAAAGTGAAAGTAAACCAGCGTCTCCACAAATTTGTTTATCGTTGCCAGAGCAAGGCATTGTACAGCCTCCCATAAGACCAGGAACCGGATCTCTACCAGCAAGCATTTTATTATCGCAGAAGCACTGGGTAGAATATTCCAAACCGGCGATACTAAAACCTTTGCTGTTGCAGTAATCGATACATTTTTCAATCGTCATGCCTGTAATATCTTGAAGTGAATCTCCTTGGAGGGTTCGAGGTTGACCTGGCGTATCAAAGCCACATCCCATATATGCGAAACTCTTCGATTTCGTAACATCAGTATAAGGCCACATTGGTGTACCAATCGTGGTGGTAGCACCGCATCCGCTTTGTGGACTGGCATTTCCAGGACCGCTTTGAACTTCATTGCAACCAGGAAGCTTAGGCAAAACACCCGAAATTTGTTCATGAACTGATGGAGGAATTCGGCAACCATTTGCTACCTCGTTGGTTGTGAGTTTGAAGACGGGACATTTTTCTATGACTCCACTTTCATCGGTGCATTCATTGACAGCTTTTTGTAAAGTTGGTACATCCCAGCCATTGACAAAGTCACCGTGGAATCCATAGCCAGTTGGGTCTCCCATAGACCAGACGAATGGTTGCGAATTACCATACCACTAGAGAGTTTATTGTTAGCATCGAAATCTTGTATATAAAAGGATGGCTTAGAGTTCTTTCATTTGTGCTGCATCAAATGTCGGGCAATGAAAGTTCCCATTTTCACGCAGACATAAGACTAGATAGAATGTTGATGCACTTACTTTATCAGCAAAATCAGGAGTATTCCAGATAATCTCATAGAAAATAGAGACTAAACGCTTTGGATGAGTGGAAGGACAATGTCCACTATCAGAAAGACTAGGATAGGCCATGTGGGACTTATGATCAGGAGAATCCAAATTCTTCCCATCCCAGCATGATGGGAAAAAGATTTGTGTTCGGAGACCGTATGGGCATGGGTAATTTGGGAATCCATTTGTTTGAGGCTTGTCAGTACCGAGACAGACATAAGTGACTGCTTGTTGCTCTAAAGAGCTTGCGTTGTATGATCGGAGCAATGGATTTCCTGCAAGCATGCGGAAGCCTTCGGGAAAAGCCAGCAAGCCTTTGGAGTACTCGGGATCTAATGGATCACTTCGCTGCCTAAAAGTCCAGGGTAAGCGATGATTCAAAGTAGGAAGATGATTGAAAGGTAGACATACAAGTAGTAAACTGTAACACCACCATTTTGGCCGACAGAGATGAAACTGCCATTTTGAGATCTGTAATACAAAGTTGGAGTCCAATAATTGGAAAGATCCTGTATTTCGGTCAGTTTAAGATATCCATCCATGATTTGTGAAAATTTACCTTCGTGACAGTACAGGAAGTGCAAGTTGATGCTTGGGTAGAAGCATAATTCATAGTGAAACCGAAGCCATTACCACTGTAGGTCAGGAAGATCAGCATTATGTAGCAATATAAAATTTGTAAGAAAGAAGAGGAGTTGAGTCACACTGAACTTACCCCATGATGGTATGAACATGACCAGAGACACTACCTGGAGAGACAACTGGGTCAGATCTCTCCACCACAATTGGATTCTGACATGGTAGACGCCAGAATGCCAGTGCAGGATTGACATTGATGGTGAGAAGGCATAAAGCCAACTGGAGCAAGGTGTTTGTTTGCATGCTGGATATTTCAACTGCAAGAGATGAATGTAATGGGTTGGGTGAAAGAGTGTGAGACCAGCTGCTAAGATCAAGATGGTAATGAAGTTTTGAATGATTGAATCGAAAGGAAGTGTCACAGACACAGAGTTGTTGGAAAGGTCTGGATTGAAAAGTCCATGTAGACTTGAAGGTATGAAGAGTATTTAAAAGAAATGTCATTAAAAAGTACAATCAGAAGCAAAACAATACTAATCTCTGTGAAACTAACCGAGCCAGTGACAGAAGGTATTGAGATATTAATCTTAGTGAAATAGATGAGTTGTTTGGTGAATGATGAAAGTCATTCCACCTCTTGCCGTATTGTCTAAAGGATAGAATAATGCACTTGGCATCATATCTATTGGTGCTTATGTTTCTTAGATATTAAATTGTTCAGTGTGATCCTGAAAAGGGGCCGATAAACAACTCCCGTCAATATCAAGCACCAACTCTGTTGGTTGAAGTGAAGTCGGAAAATAGTCTTTCTCCATTGCAGCAAGGATATTTATTGGGGAAATTGTCCAAATATCAACAAAATAAATGAAGTCTTCGGGTGGCTCAAACTTCTAAACGGAAACATGTCAAATCCCTAGAGCTACCTAGGTATGTAGGTATGCATCGATCCTACTCTTGGTAGTAGACGTTCATTGATGATTTGACACTTTTCGAATCTTGGCAGGTAAAAATGCGTCCCGCTGCAACTATCCGACCTGTGCAACATTAGAGTAAACAGCTAACAATTATCACTTGATTTTGAATTTTTGAACTCATCAGATTGTCTCGGATATTTGGAGGGATGATAGGGGAATTCTCAATGGCCACCTAATATCTATCACAAAATAGTTCAAGGCCCAATATCAGATGAATATCTTCCGAAATTGATTACCGAATGGTCGGTATGTTCCAAGATTTAGATGATACGATTCCTTATTGATGATGCACGGGTCTCGCCTTCTCGAGATAGCTAAAGGGGCACAGGGAAAGATTTGAATGTTGGAAAGTCATTCATGGTCTGTCGTTGTACCCACTATGTTCTAGTAATACCTTGTGATGTCTCCTCGTCCGGTACCTTCTTTACAGAAATCTCGTATTTTCACATTGATAAAAATAAGAATACGATATTCCAGTAGCTCGTTTCAATATCGTGTGCCCCGGGCCCCTGCTGCCGGTGATGGATGTCACATCATTTGACATCCGTGGGGACGGTAGAATGCCACTTACACTGCGTATTCAAGATCTTGCATAGGACATATTCTGTGCAATTCTGTACGAGATCAAAATTTGTTCAGGCTTATTTCTAGTTCAAATGTTGAAGAGGTGTGATTTGGCGTTAACATTGTGACGGTATTGTAAGATGTTGTACAGTGACGACGACGTCGAGGCCCGTGACGGAGAATTTATGCTGTGGAAGCATTTCAAACCCGCTGCTGTACAATATAAATATCTTTATACATGATTCGTGTTCCATGACTTGGCAGATCTCTGTAATTATGCGAATTTACAAGCTCATCGCCAGGTTGATGATTCATGATTTACACAACATGATGGGGTTGGAGGCTGATTTCTTCAATAAAAAGGCCAAGTCTGGGGAAATGATCAAGGACTTTAACCGCGGTGGGGAATCAGCCACTCAGTACTACCTCAGCCGATCTAGTGTTGTTCTGTGTTCTTTTTGACATCCAAACTTCGGACCGAATTGCATACAAAGAAGCTCTCCCAAAAGATTCGTTACCAGTCATCTAACACCTTCAATGCTGCTTCTCCATCAAAAGATCAATAGGATGCAATATGCAACATGCCATATACTTTTTGAAGACATGGCAACTCAATATGATCCTCATTGAATACTTACCTATTCCCAACATCTGGACTTTCTTATGTCATTGGCTTCGAACTCTCCCTTGTCAAAAAATCTTCACTTGCTAACTTTCATTTATAACTCAATACTATCCGAGTGTAACTCTATGGATTTCATCTGTATCTTATGCCGTTCAAATGCAACTACGTATTATCTGGCTCCTGTCACACCTGTCGTCTGATACGCAGCTGCTGCAGAAAATCCATCAATCTATCTTCAGCATTGATGCTTTCCGTTTCTGTTTCTGATATGTGAATCCGAGATCCATAACTGAACATACACTTCAGCCAATTGGAGACAAGTAACCGAAGCATAAACTCATTCCTCAACCTGATTTCAACAGTACCCGGCTCAAAAGCCACCTACCTATTTAGTGACGGAAGCCAGAAATGGGATTGTTGTCACTTTTTTCCATAATCCTAAGTCATGCTGTTGACCGAAAGAAGCAAGTTATTACCCCATCGGACATCCCAGAAACCCAACAATGGAAATTGTTCTCATTGGTAGAGCATACCCCAGATTTTCCCCAGGTTTCAAACATAACTGGAAGCTTACAGCCGAGAAGAAACACATCTCACCTCATGGACATCTCACTGCTTTGCCGAGGAATATCTACGCTTTCATCAGCCATGCATTGATCAAAAGGGCCGAATTCGAAACAAAAGATTGAAACTGTTGATAGCACGAACCCAGATTATGTCTTTTATTGTCTCTTATTACATACTCCAATCAGTGTTACCCCCAATCTTCCTTTCTGCTCTATCAGAACACATACCAGGCCCCAACTCCAACCAAGACTCCGAGTTGTATTTCAAAGAAACGAGTTTGAAACGACTTGATCGGAATTACTCAAAGATATAACCTTATGTACTATAATGCACATCTGCGATGTGAAAGAAACTTCGAAGTCAAACACGAATATGGACGCCGCGAGAAGAATAGCATTAAACGATACATTTACAACACAGAACTCAAATCAAAGAACTAACAAGGTCCAAACTCATAATACCAAGATGCAGAAGCCTTCGCGTCCCATCCCACACTTACATCTACTCACCTTGTGTCGTCTGTAAACTGAAGGTACTATCATCCTTAAGTATCCCATTACAACTTATAAACCATACCTAGTCCTGTTCCCTCGCTTACTTACACAATGTGTCTACCACTTATCTCAGAATCCGAGCAGGAATCTGAGAACTTAAACAACGATCTAAGGTATCAAGGTACGCCTGCATCCTGCATTACAACTTACCAAAAGGAAGGAAAGAAAAGAGAAAGTAACAACGCCCCTGAGAAATTTACTCACTCACCAAGCACTTGATCTCCGGTACTCAAACTCAAGAAGCCCTCTCAACTTCAAGACTACAGTTTCTTTCCTCCCCCTCTCCCCCTCTCTCCTACCATCCTAACTCCACATCACCGTCCACATCCAACATCCAACTTCCAAACAACCCTTCATCATATTCTTCCTCCCTCCCTCCTTCCTTCCCCCATTCCCCCCCGCCCTCTTCTCCGCTCTACCTCCCTTCCATCCTCCCTAACAAACTCAACCCCATCACAAGAACACAATACCCTACAATACAAATACTCATTTCATCTCCACTACACATAACATATACCACACCATCCATCCTCCATTTCCATCTCCATCTCCATCTCCATTCCCATCCTCCATTCCCATCCTCCATTCCCATCCTCCATTCCCATCCTCCATTCCCATCCTCCATTCCCATCCTCCATTCCCATCTTTATTCCCAATTTCCTCCCCCTCCTCCGGAGAGCAACCGAGAACCCAACACCCAATACCTACCCACCCAGATATATCCAAACTAAAGAGCTCAAATTTCAGTCTAAAGTGATAGGAAAGAAAAATGAAAAATGAAGAAAGAATGAAAGAATGAAAGAATGAAAGAATGAAAGAATGAAAGAATGAAAGAATGAAAGAATGAAAGAATGAAAGAATGAAAGAATGAAAGAATGAAAGAATGAAAGAATGAAAGAATGAAAGAATGAATGAATGAATGAATGAATGGATAAATGAATGAATGGATAAATGAATGAATGGATAAATGAATGAATACAAACAAATATCTGGTGACACTATCTGGACTATCAAGTAACTACAGTACACTCACTCGCTACCCACTGGGTAGACAAGATATTGACCATCACCCTTCACAGTCAACAAGAAGTTCCATTCAGAATGCAAGAAATAAGAAGCGATACTACACAAAAAACAAGACATCGGTACCTAGAAAGACGGTAAAAATCAAAATGATAATCATTCACCTTCTCCATGATACGAAATTACTGGTCTTTTTTAATCTTTTTGCATTTCGATTTAGATTTGATATATCCATTTCCCATTCCCATTTCCCTACCTAAACTCCTGGTGTGTGTGAATATATAAATACCTATATTCTTCGATTCTCTTCTCCTTCCCTCTTTCCTTCTTCCTCTCTTCCCATTTCGCTTTTGCCGCCTCGAGCTCTACCTGTATGTGACGAAATTTCTCCCAACCTTTACAGCAAGTATTTAATCCTCATTGTACTTTCCACTATCCAACATACCCTTCGCACCTCTCCCACTCCTCCGTCCCCAAACCCTCAATCCCCACTCTGTAATCGTGAATCCCCAATGACCCGCCACCAACACACCACTCACAACATTGACAACCTTAACTACAAATCTCAAGAATCCATCTCTACTTTCCTCGACTGTCAAAAGAAGCGGCTCAATATCATATTTGAAGAATATGCCCGGTACGCTGCGTTCGCCTACAATATGTTCTTGTGATGTAACAGCGTATTGATTTGTGCGTAAAAGGGTGGGAGATGACGAGGGAGAAAATGTCGATGGCGAGAGGGAGTAAAGAGTTGGGACTATGGAGAGGAAGTATTGGTATTTGTGGAAATGGTTGGGCGTGCCAGCAATGGTGCGGTCGAGAGGGTTGAGAAGGGAGGGGTAGAAGGGACCGAATGATAACTCGTTGATTATGTGGGAGAAATTGAAAGCTATATTGCGTCAGTAGTCATCCAAAACACTCACAAGCAGAAAAGTAAAAGGAATACAAACCACTATGATCCAAATGTTTTCCCATCTCCGGATATCCATGACCCCTTGCAGTGATATGAAAGTCTCCCTGCACCTTATTCACCTCCAAACTTCCATAAACCCTACAACTGTCACCCCCCTTAGGACCACCCTTGACTCTTGGGGTCTTCGCGAACTTTGCCCTCTTTTTTCCTCCTAATACCACAATATCATGAACATGTTCCTCTCCAAATCCCTCCTCATGATATTCCTCTCCGGTAATCACTCTTCCATGTGCATCTTTACCCAATTGATGTATACCCTTTGCATCCACCCATTGTTTCCAATTCGTCGCATCCTCTTTGAGCATTATTCCAGCTAATATGCGATCCCCAGCCGCATCTTGTACGTTAATATGGATCTCCGAACATTTCATTTTGATAACCATATCCATGTTTATCTGTAGGGAATGTCCAACACCCTTCTCAACTACGAAGGTGTGCGTTTCGTGGCCAGTCCACCAACGCATGAATTCGGATACGAGGAGAGCGAAGGACACGAGCATCATGACGACGGTCCATTTGCCGCCCCCAGAAGTTTGTGTTATGTATTGTGGTTTCGCTTTGGCTTTTGAGTGGGAGTCGAGTTAGCTAGTGATCTTCCAAGTTGATTGTATGCTTCAAAATTGGCGGGCAATTGGATGTGGTTGCAGCTCAATATATGATCGCAAGTAAAATATACAAAAGCAAGAGAATAAACATACGAAAAGCATCAAAAGCCTTCACAATCCCCCCCTTCTCCCCAAACGACCCCTCATCCAACCCATGATCTGAAAATCCGTTCATTTTACCAGAGACTCGTTTTGTTCGTCCTGCTCGTTTGGAATTCTCTTATTTTCCTTTGCGCATACAATTCTCCAAATCAATCTCTCCCTCCTTTGCAATATTCACATGTGCAATCCTCTGGATCCGCTCAATTCGATTGATTCCCCAATGAAAAGTCGCCTTGAAGAACGAGAAACAAGCACGAAAATGAGGCTAAGAATAGGAAGTGAATAAAACCTCAAGAACCAACACAATCCATCGAAAACTTCACACTTGAAATTCAAGAAAACAAAAAGAAGTCTCGAAATTTGGAGATGTTGAGTTCAGTGCTTTGAAGATGTGCTCAGGCCTAGAATGAGCAGTTGAAAGCTGTCCTTGAAATAGTCCGAAGATACACCGATGGAATATGATTGGTCAATCTAGATTGATAGTGCAAGGCTGACGAATTCATCGGTAAGGGTTCAGGGTTGAAGTTTTGTGGGCTCGTGCAGCGGGTTTTATGTGGTGTCAGTGAAAAGTGCATGAACATGAGGTGGGTGCGGTGTCTTGTAGTCGATTAGTATGCGGTAATATGGGAAGGATTGTAAGAATTGGTAAATGGATGAATTGGCGAATAAGCTACATAAAGAGGGAGATAGAGAGAAGGCGAGAAGGGTTTCGTTGAATGTATGATTGATAACATATCCGATTGAATCTAGGCTCAGATAATGAGAAGTAGCATGAGGTATCTGTATCAAAGCTTACCTAGGTGACTTGATGTAAAGCTACGGGTAGAATCTGCAAGATCGTCAGATCTGCAACCTCAAGACCGTCCGCTGATTCCTAAAATTTTGGAGGAATTCTGACCACTCCAAACACGCAAGCACACATGTATAGTATAATTGCTTGATTACTAAAGGACATTCGTTTATTTTGCATTTCATTACATTGGCTTCCTTCCTCCCTCCTTCATGAACTCCACTCCCAACCACTGGAAGCACAACCATGCTTTATTAAGAACCAGTCCCCAACCATCTTCCCAGCTTCTCTCTTCTCCCGTTCTTCTCCCATTCTTCCCAAACTATGCAATAATCATAGTCCCTCCCCCAAATCCCAACCCATCCCGTCGTCATAATATTAAAATACTTATGTAAAAAACCCTAAGCCTTTTGCATAACATGATATGTGAGTCGTCCATCCCATTGTGCATTAAAGACCCCAATTCATTCGTAGAAAGAGTAGAAAAGAAACGCGCGCAAATAGAGAAAAAAGAAATTACGAAAAATGATGCCCCAAACAAATATACAACATACAAGATTCCGTCCCATCCCATTCATGGTCCTGTGGAACGCATCATTCGTTGAATCTTTTCAATCGCTTTCAAACCCCTACCCCTCCATCATACCGCATGTCCCTAAAGACTCGCGTAGTCAAATCCATTTGAAAATTTCAACTACTTCCGCGCGTTCATGCAGGCCCTTAACTAGTAGCAGTCTTGGATCCCTTGACCGCTAGCCCAACACCCAGACCGACTCCCAACGCAATGGCCAGGATAATAATGAGCGTAACCAACAAGCACCACCACTTAAGTCTGTTTCTACGACGGGCATGTTCATTCGCCTTGTCAATTTGAACATTTGCTTTGTCGACATCTTCAGCGGTTTTGATGGCGTTTTGTTCGGTATGTTCGACAACTGGATCTTGAGCTTCAACTATTTGGGCCATATCGGCGAACATGGCTGCAAGATCGGTGAGAGTAGCTTCAATACGTTGGAGTTCGTTGTGACGAGCACGAACGGCTCCGAGAACTGAAGATGCTTGTCCAGATCGATTGGATTTGAGCTGAATAGTTTGTTAGTATGGTTTTAGAGGTGTAAAATTAAATTTTGAGAGTATAAAATGGCATGGGGACGCAAAATCGAAGTAGGATAAAACATACAGCAGTTTGGAAAACACCTTCCGAACCCCAATCCATCTGACTAGCTTCCTCGACCTCGGCCTCCGTGGCTTCAGGGTTAACGATACGATACTGTCTTCCAATTTGGCGTCTATATTCGTTTCTATAATTCAACTCTTCTTCCCTATACTGCTGCAACTGATTTTCAAATTCCGTCTTCAACTTCTTAGCTTGCGTACTCTTGATATTCTTGGTCCCATCTTGAGTCTTGATCGCATCACCTTCCAAATACTTGATTTGATCACGAATTTGAGTGTTTTTGAGCTGGGTTTGTGTTACGAGATTTTCGAGGGAGGCGGTGGAGGAAGAGTCGGGGGAAGAGAGGGCGCGTTGGTGAAGAGTTGCAATTTGGGAGATATTGGAGGACAGAGAACGAATTTCGGATTTGGCAAAGTCAACACGATCGAGGAAAGCTTGTTGGGTAAGGACGTTGTTACTTGGAGGTGGAATGGCGCCGGGTGTACCGGAGGAATAGTTGGATCCTTGGGAGTAGTTTGACATCTCGTGCGAGAGCCCTGGCTGGCCTGCATTGTTCTGTCATGGCGTTAATATATCTATATTAATTTTGCGCAAGTATTTGATAATGATAACGAAGAGACAATGAGTATGAAATTGAATTTTGCTTACACCTCCATAACCGGCTTCAGCAGCACCCGAATTTTGATATGGATTTCCACCAATACCTTGATACTGTTGAGTGTACGACATATTGACTGAATCAATTGATGCAAAATATCAATACTGTAATTTCAATTGTTTGCGATCAAAATGATAAGAAACAATTTCAGTAGACGGTGTGTGGTTATCGGAAGGAAGGAAGAAGGAATGGATTTGTTGTTGTTGTTGTTGTAGTTAAGAGAAAGGTTAAAAAGGCCCGGGGTCGAAAAATCGAATAAGGTGGAAATATGGATGGCCTTGTTAGTTCTATGTCAGAAGAAAAAGCCGGGGAAAGCGAAATTAAATTAAAATCAAATCTTTATTTTGATCTCCAAGAAAATTTGAAGAAGAGAAGAATTTTTTGCAAATTATAATCTCAGATAATTGTAGGTTTGTATATTATATTGGAAAATGGATGTGAGGTGAATGGAAATGGAATTCTTTTCTTCCAGTACCTAGGTATTGAATGGACGTTGGTTGTATGAGGGAGATTGAAATCAATCAAAAGCAAAGTGTGAGATTGGGTGTGACTGTACGAGAGTGATTTATGAGTGGAGGAAGATATCGGTAGTCCAATTGGATATCAAAACAACAACCAACTTCTACTCATCGATGGCGGGCTTAATAATGAGTATCAAGAGATCTCATGAAAAGTGGTGGAATGATTGATTGGTATCTTTTTTTCTTTATTATGTAGCTCATACCATTGCCGCAGTTGGCTTCAGAGATGGGATGAGGGGATGTCGCTTTCACGCTTTCACGCTTTCATTGTTTAAGCGAACGTTTGAAGGCTGTGCTGTGTATGTGTGTGTATGTCTGGTCTGTATGTACGATAGGTATAGGTATAGGTATATGCATGTACATGAACGGAGTAAGTGATGTGTCAATGGGTCAATCAGGTCAATCAGGTCAATCAGGTCAATCGGGTCAATCAGGTCAATCAGGTCAATCAGGTCAATCAGGTCAATCAGGTCAATCAGGTCAACCGATATTGTATGCAGAATTGAATACACGCTGCTTCTTCTTGCCTTCCTATCTTGATGTTCTTATAATAGAAGAATGCTATCATCAATACCGAATACTACTAGACAGATACACTTAGCAAAATATCCATACCTACCTACCATACAATTACAAATGCCGATGCACCTATCTATCGCCTTCATCTGAGACCGAACATCGACTTGCATTTGTACGCGTATTCATGATTGCTGCGCATTCCACTTTCTCGCCATATTGATGCCTATCCTGCTGAGCCTCACTGTCTCAACTGTATCGTATAATAATGGAAGCCTTTTACTTACATAATATGTCCATCATCTCCTGATTCGCATTCACGCCACCAATAGTAGGTTTTGCACGGAACTTTTTGCCATCTCGTATAATCAATCATCATTTTTGAGATATAAATTTCTGCTTGCCGTCAATATGAGACGAGTCGCGGAACCCGAGTTTCGCTGATGGGGATTTCTTGAGGTGTCTCGAAAGTGCTTAAAGAGGTGGGTTCGTCCCCCTCGGAGAGATCTGAGTTCGTGCACTTCTTCCTGCGTATTTTTGGTAGACATTTTTCGCTCTCCTGTTGCTCTACTGTTGCTCTCCAGCTTGCCTCGCTCTCTAAGTTGGAAGCAGCAGGTTGTTGGAAGTACCTACTAATTACCTATGATTTATGGTGCTTTTGTTGCAGAATGGTACATCCCAGTGTTTTCTCTTTTCCCGATGATACTCCGGTTTCGTCAGCCAATGAGTAGTCTTGTTAGACAGCATCACGTGGTTATTTCTTTTCCTCGTTTGTTGCATATCTCAAGAGTGTCGTTCACAGTTCTTGGGGTTCGTCCATCAGTGAGTGAGTGAGTGGGTGGGTGCACCAGGTGCATGGATTGACTGGCTCTTCGTAGGAGAAAAACAGGCCGGAATTGACCACTGGCAAAGCCCTTCAATAATCCAATTGTTTCATTCCAATTCAAGGAATTAAACATTTTAAATACTTTTAGAATTGAAGATTATTCAAAGATTTGATCAACGTTATTAATTATTGTAATTTCATTATCAATTGATTTATTATAGAACTTATTAGAGTGATCAATTTTGGCCTCTTTTTTCTCCCAAGTAGAGACGGGACACTTCTCAACTACCGAAATTTATAACAAATTCATTCTTCGATTGTTTGATATCAAAGGTTATAATTTAATTGTCTCATCTCAAATGAACAATTGTAATAGTTCCCTAAGAGATACCCCCACTTTTTCCGTAGTGTCCTGTCAGTTCATACACCTACTAGGTAGTGGATTAAACAATCCAATATCTAAAAGGTTACATTTACAATTTTGAATCCATCTCTTAATAATCTAAAACCACACCAACGTCTTGAACACCACTTCTCCTCTTCTCGTTCCTTCTGGCACTATTCTTTTGTAGCCCCTCAAGACCTAAGTATCGAACACTCATAGTGTCGCGAACCCAGTATTGGACAGTTTCCGTCATCCTTATATCTTCAAATTCACTTGCCATTATGCAGTTGATCAGCTCATCCGCCAATCCCAAGTGCTCCATTTGCTGAATACACGCCTCCCGGCCATCTGACATGTGAACCTCCGGAACGTATTCTTCAAGCACAAAGTCTAGAAACTCCGTCATATATATGAGCTCTCGCCATCTTGTCCAAATCTCTTCAGCTTTTTGATGTCCCCACCCGAAATATATCAGTGTCTCCGGAGACACAAGCAGATCTGGAACTATGTACCAATCTTTTGACCCGCTCGAGCTTGAAAAATACCCCTCAAACATTAGGCGAGATGACACTTCACTTCTTCTTCCATCCGCTGGCTTCAGGTGGCCCGTTCTTGCCAGAATTTCGGCATCAGCAGGGTGAAATATTGGGGAGCCAGCAGCATCATCTATGTTAAGAGATGTCGCAGCCATCTTGTTAGATATATCGACGTTGTCTTTCTCGAAAACTGAAAGTTTCGTTAGAATCGAAGAATGGGGATGTAATTGTGATGGAATTCTGATATAGAAGGCCAAATTTATATATTTGGAAGGAAAAAGAAGATAGTTTGATTTAATAACTGTAGTGATATTGGAATGGCATTCTGAAATGGATTTTCGAGTTTATATATCTGGAAGATAATGGGAAACAGACTAATTGAACTGTGACTAATGAGTTGTATTGACCTAAAAGTGTAGTACAAGAGAAGGTCTCTTTATAGGTATCTGCTAATTCCGACGGAAAGTGCTCCCTTTGATCTCCACCTTCCTTTTACAATGTAAGCTCGAGGTTTGACGTGGGAATTGGGTATATCATGCGTTTCGTTGATTAGATTCACCGTAGAATAGAGGAGTCCAGACAGCGATCATCACAAGTCTAGGTATGATTCACACCGTCGATGATCGATCTAGACTGATTTGCTTTCATCAAAATGGATTATGATGCGCGGGAGAAGTGGATTAAATATTATGCATAATAAATAGTTCCAGTGGGTACGAGAGGAAGGTGCTAGCTAGCCTGAGTAGGCATATAATGTATGATAAGTTCGACACCAGATCCCCAATGGGTATGGCTGGTCAAATGGTAACCAGATTCATTATAATAAAATCTATTTTTCTGTACGTTCATGTACTTCCATCAATGGAGAATTATGACGTGCGGAGTGACTGATTTATTGATAGGTAGGTATGCTTGGGGGTGGGGTGTTAGATCTGCAAATCTGCATCTAATTGGATGTAATTGGATCTAATTGGATGGATCTGCATAACTGAAGTTAACTTGACAGACAACGTTGAAAACCCTTTTTAGTCTTGAAATTAAGCATGAAACTCTACCTTTCGTTCTCTTGATGTTTCTATTCCTATATAGGTACCTAGTAGTCTCGTTCAAGAATGCCACGTGATTGTTATTTTGAACCTAGTCTGTTGCACATCTCAAAAGTGTCGTTCAGGTTTCTTGGGGCTCGTAGATTTGGACACCTCTCAAAGAGTCAATAAGATAAGTTTCACCAATTTGATCTCTCGGATTTACTACCTTTAATAACTTATTAGATTTCTGCCTACAGTAGGTACCTATGTAAAAGAAATCTTCAAGTAAGATGTGAAATGCCGGGAAAATCTTCTTGGAGGAGCTTTCTCAATACCTGTTCTAGCTTGGTATTCTGTATTAATTACCTGCCTACTCGTCGAGTACTTTGATATTCTTTGCATGTTGTTACGCCGCTGAGATGCATCGGCTCAAGTATTGTTTTGTTCAAATACATGCAGTTTCTTTGGCGGTCCTACCTATTCTTCAGATGAAACTCGATTGATAAACTAGCCTGGTCGAGTCAGCGTCAGCGTTTAAAGCACCAATGGTTCAGTTGACCAGCAACATCTCCTGCTGTCTATGGAACAATGAGAAGCCATTTGCATCAAAGTTCAGTTAGCAAGACTAATGATAGTAATGGCGGAAGGGATAATATTCGCAAGCATATTGCATCCACTTACTGCCTTCTCATACTTCAACATTCTCATCAACTTACTTAGATCCTGTCTCCACCATTTTGAAGATTACTGCTCTGCGATATCAATAGACTTCGTTACCAACCGCAAAGAAGAAATCCTGTCTGTGCATTTAGATCACAATGGCAACCTGGGCAAGGTTAAATTTGGTATTATGTGAGTAGTAAATTCACAAATACACATCTACATTTAGATTCCAACTATATTGGTCTTACAGAGAAAGCTTTACCGCACGTTGAATAACCAAAAATCATGTCAAATCCATCAGTATATGAGTACTTACCTTTAAAGAAGTACTGTCGATTCTGGCTGGTCCTGATGAGTCGCTGGCACAATGCGAAATGAAGACCATGTCTCTGGTGGACAAGTATATGGAAGATTATACTGCTTTATCCTACTGTTGGGATAGCTCTCCGGAACAATCAGTAATATGGATTGATAATATTAGAGTCAGTGTCGCCATTAATCTTGCCAATGCTCTTATCAGGTTCCGAAGCATGGGAATTGGACTGGTGTGGACCGATGCAGTCTGTATAAAACAGAGTGACAACCAGGAAAAAAATGTTCAGGCCCGACTTATGACACAGATCTACTCAAAAGCGAAAGTAGTCTACACATGGCTCGGATTGGATTCACGTGGGTTGTCAGCATTTGCCATGAATTCTTTGAAGGACCTAGCATTATCAAATCCTCATCGCATCGACTCACTATTGGGTCGAATATCACGTTCGGAATTATTCACATCCCTCAATTGCGACGTTTATTATCGCTGCAACATGCCAGGATGTAGAGAGCTTACAGCCTCGCTCAGAGACTTTTTCGATTGTGAATACTGGGTAAGGATGTGGATCATCCAGGAAATTGCTATGGCATCCGGCGTTCTCTTCCTGTGCGGCGATCCTACATCTATAACATATGACCAACTAGCTATAGCCATTAGGTTCCTGAGCAATGAATTAAAATGTTGGGATTGAGAAGTGACACGGGCAGCTTCGAACTACCGACGCGTGACTAGTATTCGCAACACTTATCAAGTGGCAGTTTAGATCTTCGTCGAGCAATGGCACTGGCTAAGGGGTCGGTATGTAAGTGGCCACAAGATCGAGTCTATGCCCTCGCTGGCTTTTCTAGCGATGGTTCAATATTAGTTTCAATAACTGACTACGGAAAAACATTGGAAGAAATTTCATGCGATTTAACGATGGCTTTTGCTCAAAGGGAATGCTCTCTCGACGTTATATTAACTCGATCTGATACATTCAGATCTCAAGAGTTACTCTTACCTTCTTGGATCCTTAACTAGATATCCTCATCATGCTAGGAACGCCACATCCACGTTTTAGAAAGGGCAGAGAAGATTAAGCGCAAAGCGAATGTCGATTTAGGACATGAAATTCGGAGTTTGCACACTCGAAGCTACAATGGAAGATGGTTGAATCTCATGGGAACACAATTGGGTACTGCTCAAAGATACTGGATGGACGACAAACCCACAATTGAGTCTGACTTCAAACCACGCTTTTCAACAGCCTGATCATTTGCGGGCCGAAGAAACAAACTATAGCACAGCTCAGATATTGAATTCGCTGTCTATATGTTTTCTTCAAGAATATTTTGAAAGTAAAGATGAAATCATCTTAGGACTTCTTTGATATGCATTTTATTGCGTTCAGTTTAGAAAGGTTCCCAAGGGGATACTACCACCCCGAGATATCGAATCTCATCAAAGCATGCCTCGAAGCCATTCCTAATGCATGGAAAGACCTTGCATCAATGGGCCCTCTGTAGCAAAAAATAGATGTGGAAAAAACAGCACTTCGGTTGGTATTTTCGACCCCGTAAACTCACATATTTTTGATCATCCTTATGGGAGTTCCGCCCATTGTATTTTTGGTTCCACGCTACAGCCAGGATTCTGTAGTTTCCTTTATCGGAATTATATGGGTTTTCGTACTATCCTTGGTGCTGATTCTTGCATTGCTGGGTGTAGGACACGCCGTGAAAGTGTGGTACGCTGGTACTTTTTTAGTTGCGACGACCATAAGGCCGAGATTCTTAGAAAGTTTTGTCACAAAATGAACTTGGTGAATTCATATGCACCTTAGGATGAGATATTGAAATTACTGTTTGTAAGAATGGACTTCTAGTCATGACTGCTGAAGGCACTATGGAAGGAGATGCCATTTTTTATCTGGCTGGCTGTAAGCATCAAGTTGTGTTGAGGAAGGAGAAGGAATTAGGGAAGTGGAGAGTTATTGGTAGGGCATTCGTACCAGTTCAGGACATTGAACGGGTCATTCAGCAGAAGAATGGAAAGAATTACTCCGGACCGGAAAGCTTAGGGTGATAGAGGAAATTTTTGTGTGGTTCGATTTGAACAGAATCTCAGTGAGATGGGGACGGCGGTATATCATTCAATCCAGAATGTCCAAAAGTCCGAACTGTGACCCAACACGCAGAGTCTCTCATTTTCCGAATGTAACTTAAGCCCCAAGACGATTCTCAATATCTGATCCTAACTAGACCATTCAAAACATCTATCTACATGCTATTAGTCCTTTACCAATAGAATCAAAGACAAATAATCAGCGGAGAGGTTGAGATTGAAGACTGTGCAATAGGTTCGACAAGCCGTGATGAAAGCTTATCATACGAAGCCGTTACAAGCACGAAGATATGATGCTGTTTTGCGAGCAGCATGCAGTCAAGTAAAAGGTGTATCGATCCAAGTACAAGAATACTAGTAATACCAGGCAAGATACTCGAGCTGAGTAGAAAAAGGATTCGAAGAAACAAAATTCAAAACTGTATAGAAATCGGATAGCAAATTGACGAAAAAAAGATGTAAAGAGGAAAAGAGTTGCGGATCTGTCGTTGAAAGCTCAAGATTCTGCTGAAAGCGAACTAAATATCGAGAGAGTGTGACGGATCCTATCCAAAAGTAGCTCAACAATCAAAGAATAGAGAAGTTGTGAAGAAATGCAAGCGCAGATGAGTTGCGCAAAGAGAGCAATACTGGGACGCAATATACAAGATCCTCTAGAAGTAGCTTGGAATAAATCCATAAGAACGTACTAATATCAAGAAGAAGAAAAAGCGAAAAGCATGAGCAGTTCTTGTTCTCGCAACTAGAGATACTGCCCACAAAGAAGGTCAGAAAACTGTCGAAAAGAAAGCCAAAGATGCCGAAGAATAAAGGGGTTCAATCGCTCATGTAGTATTCGCTCACTTTAACTTCACAACCATCTGCATTGAGCAAATCCTACTAGGTATTTTCCATCAGCTCGGCTACAACAAACCAATGAAAGTTAGCCATACATAAAACCGACACAGCTGGAAAGCAATACTCGGAAATCGTGAATTCCCCGAACCTTAACTCCGTTCCTCACATGCGGATAGATACCGTGTGTCATCAAAACTAAATTCAGCCCCTAAATATCTTCAAGCAACCGATCCTTCCACGCCCTTCATTCCGGACTCCAGAATCCGGGGCTGAAAATCCTACATCGTATCGGATTGCTCGTATGTACACCCCTTTATATTAACTTTTGAAGAATCCTACCCGCCCATCGTCTAAGATCATCTCCAGGGTTATGTTTAAACGAGAAAATCACACTTCGTTCCGAGATCTTTTAGCGGGCGAATGACATTCTTCACGGAGAATTAGGAAATAAATGGATAGCCCTAGATGCGGATCCTGCGACTCTGTTCTCCACTTTGTTGTTTCTCCGTTATTTCCACGATTTCCACCTTTGCCGCTAATTCGTCACATTCGCATTTACATTCACTCTTGCAATGGTGGTTTGTGGATACTAATCATAATATCGGGTGATGTGAATATCTGTATCTGGTGACATTCAGCGACGAAGGTTATGAGAGAATGCTAGATTTTGAGGGATTTTGGCAAATTCGGGTCCTATCAATTGAACGCGTGTTATATTCGTAGTGCTTTGTATACGCAGAGTTTTTTGCAGATTTACTTGTTTTAAGGGATTGGAAAGATGTTGGAGAATATAAGAGTTCTGGAACCTACTCACCGCATATGTAACGCTTTTCTGGCTAAAATATACGATTATTCAGCTTTTTATATTTTGATTTATTTATAAATATATGAGATAAATTAAATATAATATTATAATATCACGGAGGTAATAGCTATGTCTAATGGTCACTTTGATCGGGAGATAGATATATAGAGTAATAATAAACTAGATTGACTTGAGGTGTGATCATAAGGATCATACCTGGTTTATATACCCTGATCAGGCGATGGAGTCGTCTAATTAGATATATAGAGTACACAAATGAACTGAGTGAAATAGTTTTAGTAATCATGGGAATGAGTACTCCGGAGGAGTACTAGGATTAATACCGTAGGGTTACACTATACGGTGAATTCCGTGACATATAAAAAGATTCAAAATAACTTAAATTATTCAAAAAAATATATCATTTATTTTTAAATATTTTTATAATAGTATTTTTGAAGGATTAAAGTTGAAAATTCGAAAAATTTTGAAAAATTCGCTTATTCTGTATAGGAAAAGTATTATAAGTTAAAAATTCTGAGCTTTTTCAACTAAAAGCTTATATAACTTTTTAATAAAAATATTTAAAAATAAATTAGAAATTTTTTATAATATAACTTGACTAGAAGTGGGTCATATCATAATATGGGTCAAAATCACCCCCTCATTTCTTTATTTTATGTGTTTATTCAATATATAATGAATCGAAAGTCATTAAATCGTAATGAATCGGAAGATAATATTCAAAAGACTATAGAAAATCTAAAAAATAAAGAATTTATTTCAATTCGAAGTGTTGCTATTTATTTTAAGATTTCGAAATCAATCTTGATAAATCGAATAGTTGAATAACAATTACGTTTTCAATTTTACAAATCCTTTCAAAAACTTTTTAATATAGAAAAGAAGATTTTAATACGATGAATCTTATAATTAATAGTTATTAGATATCTTATAACTCCTAGATTGTTGAAAGAAATAGCCTAAGAAATTCTAAATCAATATATCATTTTCGTATTACTATTTACTCCTTCATCCAATCTTTTCAACAAAGCTTGCTGCTCATCCCTTATAAACTCATCACTCAACTGATCACTCGAATACACTACATCCTAAAAACCGCAAACCCAATATATAACACAAGAGCCCTGCTGCTTGGCTAAACAAATAGCAACCCACTCTCGCTTCTTCTCCTCTACCATAGGGATCGAAGCCTACAACGAGCCTATCCACCCGGGAATCAAGCTCTGCCTTAACAACAACCCGGATCAAATGTTTTCTTCTGGAAATAGAAGCGGATTGCACCTGCAGAGGAGCGAATAGCCTCTGGCATTGAAGTTAAATTGCTAAATTCGGTTGCGATGATCACGCCGCTCAAATAGTTCCTTATCTTAGCACGTCTAAATACCCTTAGGGAGGTCCAAAACAGACGTTAATTAATATAAATAAATAAATAAATAAATAAAATTTACTCCTTCATCCTTTTAATCAAATTATATAGATCAATAATGGATTTATAGGTTTTTAGATCGATATTCCAAACTTAAAGGAATCTATTTTTGTAAATTGGAATCTGTAAGGTATAAAGAAGCTATATTTAAAACAATTTCAGTATGGTTTTTAACATTTCAAGTATGAATCGAAAAACAACATTATGAACTCAAGAATATATATAATATGGATGAGATAGGATATGTAATTGGAGAAACAGAATCAATATATATAATCATGAATTCTATTTTTAAATCGAATTAGAAGGTTATAGTAAGAAGACAAGAGTGAATAACTATATTGGAATGTGTGAATGCAGATAAAGGCTCTTTACTTCCTATAATCATTTTCAAAACTCAGAATATCAATACTGTATAAATTCCAATTAATACTTTTCCAAACTAATATTTCTTAATAAGCAATAATAAATGGATTTCTAATAATTATGGCTTTGAATGGATATGTAAGGTTTTTAAGCTAGAATCTCGAAAAATATCAGGAGATCAGTCTCGATTATTGATTATGGATAGTCATTCTAATCATATTACAAAAAGTTTGATTGCTTTCTATATTGAAAAAAAAATTGATCTTCTTATTCTATTATCTCATTACTTATATCTACTTTAGCTATTAAATATTGGAATATATAAACCAATAAAGCAATATCATGTCTAAAAGGTTAATCGATACTTTCGAACAGGTGTCACAGGGTGACACTAAGCCCTTTCTGTCCTGTCCTGTCCTGCTATATATATAAGAGTAAAATAGAACTTCCAGTTCTACCTCCTAGTCTTTTAGACATTTAACTCAGCAATAAAGCTTCTGAATACTCCCAGAAGTAATCCCGTAACATTAAATAGAACTACCCTTGATTATAAGTAAAACTGTGTGAAAAGCCCACTTATAGTTTACAAGCCTTTATTGGTTTGAAAACTAGTATATATAGATTCTGTCTGTCTATCTGAATGCCTGAGGCATTAGAATCCAGAATCCAGAATCCTGAAACCTCCTAATAGATAATGATATAGAAACTATACCTTAAAAAGAGGGGTAGTGTTACAGAATGACATTAAGCCCTTTCTGTTCTGTCCTGTCCTGCTATATATATAAAAATAAGATAGAACTTCTAGTTTTACCTTCTAGTCTTTAGGCGTTTAGCTTAGCAATAAAGCTTCTGAATACTCCCAAAGGTGATCCTGTGACAACAGGAATACAACAAATATAACAATCTGATTGGATATAGCTTTTTCAAAAGATAAAAGAAAAAGATTTTAATTATCAAAATATCAAAAGCGAATGGAAAGAAGCAGGTTTGAATCCATTTAGTTCTCATCAAGTTCTAAATAATCTTCCAACCCCACTTTTACCACCACTTTCTATTCCAAATACACCAGCAAACCCAAAAGATCTAGATCTCTCTTTGCTTAATAGTTTTCCTCTGAATGATATTAAGCTACAACAAGCAAATAAAGTATTCAATTCAGCTTTATTTATTAATAATCTACTTACTTCTCTAATATAAAGATATACAAAGCGAATAACTCATCAGATTGAAAGCTTAAATACTGAAAATGCTATTCTTCGAAAGAAACTTCAAGAACATAAAGAGTTACTTGAAACACAAAAGAAACAAAAAAATAAAAAGAAAATAAAATTAAAAGGTGAATTTATATTTAATACTAAAAAAGTATTGAAAATTATCGAAAAGGCTGAACAAACACCCTTACCAAAACAACGACATAATAGACCATCCAAACATCAAATTGATCAAATAGAAAGAGAAATAGAAAAGGAAAAGAATAATAATAATTTAGTTAAATCAATGATAGTTGTAGATCATTCTATAGCATATAGAACAAGGTCAAATAGGAAAATATGATTTTTGTGACCCATATCATTGTCACGGGGCAGGCAGGCGGGATCAGGAATCTATATTCGACAATGCTAAGAACAGTAGGTACAGGGTGTAGACTAAGATGTAGTTCGAAGAGCTATGATATAGGATCTTCTAATGTGAAGATATATAGAATTTTCATTTATAAGCTAGTCTAATAGGGCTTAGCTTATCGCTTATTGATTATATGTATCCATATTGTGATATTATCTCTTTTCTTTAGACTAAGTTTCAATAAGGCGGCAAGTTATAGTTTATAATCTTATAGGCGGGCAATTCAGATCAGGCAAATCCAGACTTATCAGGGTATCTATGGTGGAAGTTGCGGATCAGTTTCTATGTATCTTTCAAGTAACTGGCGGATTCTTCGGTTAGCTTATTATAATCAATCCAGCAAACAGTATACTTCAAATAAGGTTCTTTACAATCTTTTCTTTTCCAATGGGAATTTAGGATCTCAGCGGTTTCGAAATACTCTAAGCTGTTGATTTCTATAGGTGGTGGTAATAGATTATATTATTCAGGAATGGAATTATTATGTACAGGGTATAATAAATTGATATAAAAAACAGAGTGAATCCTTATAGAGATAGAGAGTTTCAGTTTATAAGTATAAAGATCTATCAGGCTTAGGATTTTGAATAGACTAAGGTTCTTCTAATCAAACTTCTTTTATAAACACAGGGTTTTGATGTTTCTGATATTTAGCCAAATCAGGTCACTGGGGGTATATTAATGAACAAAAAAATAATAGAAATCAGTATTCTTCAAGTATCAGATTTGGCTAACAATCAATTCTATCTTCAAATGTAAAGAGATTACTTTTATTTTGAAAATAAATTCCTCAATATCTTTTATAGTAGAATGATTACTTTCGGACGGGGTAGATTCAAAGCTCAAATGAAGATGAAAACTGTAATTGAAGAAGAACAAAATCATTCGGGTATTTTCGAACTAGATATTGTTAATAGAAAATTCAGCAAGTGGAAGCTACTCTATCCAATCGTCTTGCAAATAAGCTATATATAATCTAAGGTATTATTCTAGTATTACATTGACTTTTTCAATTTGTTCATCAGTTTTAGAATAATAAGTAATAAAGAGTCTAGCGGATATTCCCAAATGCTTATAAATGTACTTCTAGAATTCGGATACGAATTGAGCTTTACAATTGGAAATGATTATTAAAGGTAAATCATAAAGCTTCTAGATATTCTTTCAAAATAGGTAGGCGATTTCTTCAAAGTTATAGGTATTGTAGCAGAATAGGAAATGCTTTATCTTGATCAGGTGATTGATTATTATTATAATAGTATTAAAGTTAGTATTTTCAGGCAGGTGTGTAATGAAATCTATAGAGATATCTTATCAGGCTCTTTACAGGATCGGAAGCGGGCGGAGGACTCCTTTCTGGTCTTTACAATTAGGGGCAGTATGGTAGTAATTATAATAATTGTGAACTTATTGTATGATATAATTGTAGTAGCTAGGTTAATAGTAATCTCGGGATAACAATTCGAAAGTTTGGGTATAGTATAAGTAACTAGTGGCAGAGGACTTGTAATATAAATAGAGCAGATGAGATTTCAGAGGATTATAATCAGGAATATATAGCTTTTTTTGATAGTATAACAAGCTATTGTTTTTGAAGCATTCGGTAAAAGTAATTCTCGGGTGTTTTGGGGATTCCTTTTGTAGGGATTTTAGGATAGATTCGAGAACAGGATCAGTTTGGTAGTCTTTTTAGAATAAGGATAATAGATTGGTAAGCAGGTTTAGAGATGTTTTTCGATCCTCTAAAGGTATTATAGGGTTAGGTTCTGATATAATGGGTAGGAGTTCAAATTTGAGTATAATAGAATTAGGAGGATTGATAGCATTAGAGTTTTTTTGGTTTTATGTGATAACAGCAAATCGTACTTTCTTGGTAATCTTGGCTTCTTTTGATATATCGATATTAGGAAATAAATTAGAATCTAAGTTTTCTTTCTTTAGAATAATTCGGCTTTAATATAGGAAATATTCATCTCCCTTTTTAGGGAGATTCTCTAATCTCCTGGTTAGAGTATCAGACTTGGTATCTAACTTTCCAAGGCGATAAATGATTTGGAAATTAAATCGAAATAGGAATTCGGATTAACAGGCTTAACAATAATTTAGCAGTTTCGTTATTATAAAGTATTCCAGATTCTTGTAATCCATAATTACCTAGATCAAAAATAATGTACCTTTAAGTTCGAAATACTATTCTTCAAAACAGCAAATAATAATCAGAAGTTCTTTATCGTAGATCTTGTAGTTATACTTAATAATGAAATACTTCTTTGAAAAAAATATAACAGGTTTTAGAATCCCCTTCTTATTATATTGAGAGAGGATTTTCACGGAAATATAATCCGATATATTGTCACGGTGTGAGCTCACGTGATATGCTGATCCTATCGGAGAGGATTGAAAGGAGCGCTCGCATCGGAGCGCAAGCGAGCTAGAATCTGATCAGGCTAGCTCACTATGAAAATTCTGTATATCTTTAATTCAGAAGATCTTGTATTATAGCTCTTTAAACTATATTTTAATTCTCAATCTAAACCTATTATCTGAATCAATATAATCTTGCCAGATTAGGGCAAAGTTATTAGAACCCTATCTCACCCGCCTGCCCCGTGATATTATATAGCTTTTATCTATTAAAATATCGCTTTTGCAATAACTACTCTATACCCACCTGGCCGGTTTGGGGACTCCTTGGAATTTGGTGCTTTTGTATCGGAGAACCCCCAGATTTGATATCAATACTTTTAGTTGGTATCTATATATTATACCAAACTGGAGGAGATTAACAGATCACTCGAATACGAAATTTTCGAATTTCTAGTTCGCAAATGTATTCAAGTTGTTTTACATAAACAGATTACTATTCAAAATGCCTGTCTACTCGATTGCCTTACTGAATCTATGTTTATTATATCTGCTTGTTTGGAAACTATATCTCCCGAAACTCTTGCTAATTCTATCCCCGAATCTACTGTACCTACTCCAATCACTCGATTGAGTAAGTATATCCCCAATCCGAAAGAGTTTAATAGCATCCGCTCCAACCTATACAGATTTGTTCAACAAATATATAGAAAATTGAATGCAAATAATAATAGATTCCCAATAACTTCTGCCTACTTGATTTACATTGCTAAAAGACTTACTAGAAAGGCATATAAGCTTATACTACCTAAGATCTCCTATAGGATTCCTCAATTCACTAATTATACCACACTCCTCAAATATCTCGAAAATGCTTTTGGGAATCTTAATCAAATACAAAACGCATAGAATAAACTATATATATTAAAAACAAAGATATCTCGATTTTAGTATTTTCTTTGCGGAATTCTAGAGACTTGCTCTAAAAGAAGAGATGCCTAATAATATTCTAATTCTATTCCTATTTCAAGGAATCTTTTGTGAACTATAAGATATACTGTTGTATAATCTTGTTCCGACCCGTGAATTTTGTTAATATGCTAATTACCTATAACAACTCGATAACCGATTCTATTAATACTAATAATAAGTTTACTATATTCATCCTATTACTTTCGAAACTTTATTTTGGAGAATAATTACTACTTCACCTTTACAACTCGCTGACTCGAAATCTACTTCTGGAGATCCAATGAATCTGAGCTTAGAAAAAAAGGAATACATTGCTAGGAACCTGGACTCACAGCAGGAATGTGGCAAATGCTATTACTACAATTCTGCTAGCCACCTGATACAAGACTGCTTATACCCTGATACTTGTTCTATTCAACTTCGAGTTATCATTATTACAATCAGCCCTACAAAAACCAGCCTTATATTGAACAGTTCTTTAAAAGACCGAGTCCTTATCCATTCCCCACCTTATTCTTCTTCCTGTTCACTAACCAGCTCAATCAGTTCGGGAAATGGGATATACCTGATCTAAACTGCAATTAGAACAATCCTTTGTGTACCCTTTGCTTATTTGCTACTGCTATTCATGGCTTTTCTTTGGAAGATAAACTAAACAATTATATGGATTTGATAATTCTATTTATTATTTTGTTTTTGGAAAAAGATACTTTCCCGACATATGCTATAGTTGATAATGGATATGAAGGAATTGCCTTTGCAAATCGAAATTGAATATCTTCTTAGAAAATACTAATACACCAACTATCTACAGTATTCGAAGTTATAGGATTCAACAAAAATACTCTGCTCGATAATCAAATTACCTTTTACATCCAAGTAGAATTTAGAATCAACAATCATATCGAGAAAAAGATTATTTTATTTATAATCGAACTAGTTTATTATCCTATTATACTGGGAATAGCTTGGCTTAAGAAATACAATCCCCATATCGACTTTGTAACAAACTTGTTTTAATTCGATAGCTTGTTTTGCTATGAATTTTGTAATATTCTGTTCTGTTTGTTCTATATAAAAGCTTTGTTAGATATTCCTTTAAAAGCCTAACCTATACACCTGCCTGCCCGTTCCGAAAGATTAAAGAATAAGGATATAACTACAATCTCCCTAAAAGCTTATTCGGCTTATGCCTACCGAAAATATAAAATGTTTTAAATATCAATTGAATAAATTAATAATATTCTAAATAAGAAAAAGAAGATATTTGATCTTAAAAATCTATTAACTGAGTTTCGAAATTGGAAAAATGTTTTTTTCTTAAAGAATATAGAAAAACTACTTCCTTATCAATTATATAATTATGAGATCCGTTTCAAAAAAGGAGCTGTTTCTCCTTTTGGTATCTTGTATTTTATATTCTACCCCAAATTAGAAGCCCTGAAAGAATAGCTAGAAAAGAATCTTAGAAAAAGGTTTATCCAACCAAGCTCTTCCCTTACCACTTCCTCTATCTTATTTATCAAAAAGACTAATAGAGGCCTTCGGTTTTATATAGATTATCATATTTTGAATAACTTATCGATTAAGAATTGATATCCCTTACTATTAACGAAAGAATCTCTGAACAATCTAAAAGGAATAAAGTATTTCAATAAGATTAATATTATTTCTGCCTTCAACAATATAAGAATGAAAAAAGAACAAGAATACCTAATTGCATTTCGTATCCAATTCGGACTATTTGAATCCTTAGTTATATTGTTTGGGCTGATAAAAGCTTCTACAACCTTTTAGAGGTTTATCAATAATTCCCTACAGGGATACCTGGATATATTTTATACCGTTTACCTAAACAACATCCTGATATATAGTCGAACTTGAAAGGAATATATCCGCTATATCTAAAAGGTTCTGCAAGCATTAAAGGAAACTAGCTTATTCGCTAAATTCGAAAAGTACAAATTCCTGAAATCCAAAACCAAATTTCTAAACCTTATTATAAAAAACAATAATATTCAAATAAACCCAGAGAAAATCCGAATAATCATAGATTGGAAACCGCCTACTAGCATAACCAATATTCAAATATTCATTGGGTTTTCGAACTTTTATTAACAATTTATTAGAGATTTTTCGAAGATTATCAACCTGATGATAAACCTGACTAAAAAGAATATTCTGTTTCTGTAAAGCTCTATCTGTCAAGAAGCATTCGATCAATTGAAGCAAGCGTTTATCAAAGCACCTGTTCTGATTTCCTTCAATTGAGAAAAAAAGTGATTATAGAAACCAATGCCTTCAATTATATATTTATTAGAGTATTCTTTCAATATAACAATAATAGAGTACTTAGACCTATTGCATTTTTCTCTAAAAAACACTCAGTAGCTAAATATAATTATGAGATTTATAATAAAGAACTATTAGCTATTATTTATTACTTCGAAAAATGACATTTCAAGTTAGAAGATGTTGCATTACTAATTCAAGTGATTACTGATTATAGAAATCTGGAATACTTTATTATAACAAAGCTATTAAACCATTATCAAACCTGCTAATCCGAATTTCTATTTCGATTTAATTTCCAAATCACTTATTGCCCTGAAAAGCTAGGTGCCAAATCCGATATACTGATTAGGAGATCAGAAGATCTCTTTAAAGAGGGGGATGAATGCCTTTTATACCAAAGTCATATTATTCTGAAATAAGAGAATCTGGATTCCGATCTGTTTCCTACTGTTGTTATTCTAATCGAATTCAAAATTACTAAGAAAGTACACTTTGCTGTAACTACCTATAGTTAGAGAAATCCCGACCTTACCGATATTACCAATTACTTGGATTCCAATGATACTATAACTTTACCAGAAAATGGTAAAGTTATAAAGCTTGTAATCCCATATACTATATCTATACCCAACCCTACAATACAACTAGAGAACCCAGAAAACCCTCTAAACCTTCCTATCGATCTGCTTACCCTATTCCACAAAAGCTACCAAGCCGACCCTGTACCCGAATCTGTCCTGAAATCCCTATAAGAGGAATTCCCGAAACACTCGAAAATCACTTTTGTCAAGTGTATCGAAAACAATAATCTGCTGTACTACTAAGGGAAACTATACGTTTTCGATCACGATCCCCTGAAAACCTATCTGCTTTGCCTATATCACGAATCGCCCGCTACTGGTCACCCACACTATACCCGAACCTTCGAATTACTGTTCCGAAACTACTATTGGCCTGGATACTACAATTATATTACATAATAAATCTGTAACTATTATAGTTGCCACCGCACTACCCCGAATCGCAAAGGCCAGGAAGGAGTTCTCCACTCGCTCCCGATTCTGTAAAGAGTTTAACAAGATATCTCAATAGATTTCATTATATATTTACCCGAAAGTACTGATTTTGATGTTATTATAGTAATAGTCGACCGATTAACGAAAATGAAACATTTCTTACCTTGCTATGGTATCTACAACTTCGAAGAGGTTGCCTATCTGTTCCGGAAGAATATTTGGAAACTCCACAGCTTACCCCTAACTATTATATCTAATCGTAAAGCTCAATTCGTCTCTGAATTCTAGAAATATATCTGCAAGCACTTAGATATAGCTACTAAGTTTTTAATTACTTATTATTCTGAAACTAATAAACAAATCGAAAGGACTAATATAATACTGGAATAATATCTCTAATTGTATATAGCCTATCTGTAAGACAATTAGACAGAGTGACTCCCACTTACCGAATTCTCTATCAACAATATCTAATCCGAAAATACCCGAATAACCCTGTTTTTCTTGAATTACAGATTTCATCCCTGCCTGGGCTTTGAGCTTGTATTATCCCAGAATAATCGTTTTGCTATATAAGATACTAAAGAATTCATTGCTAAAATAAAAATCATTTCCTTATATTTATAAACTAAACTAATTATTAGTCAAACCCAATATTCAAAGAATACTAATATTTATCATTCCTTTGTTTATAAATACTTGCTTAATGATCTAATCTAACTGATACTAGAAATATTAAGATTCTATATTTATAGAAAAAGCTTGATTGAAAGAATCTCGGGTTTTTCAAAATCCTAAATCCGATAGATCTTTATACCTATAAACTAAAGCTTTTAATCTCGATAAAGATTCATTCTGTTTTTTATATTAACCTATTATATTCTATATATAATGATCCTATTCCTGGGCAGTGTAATCCACTACCACCCCCTATAGAAGTAGATGGCTTCAAGCGTTTTGAGGTTACCGAAATCCTGAATTCCTGTTGGGAAAGAAGAGATTGTGGAGGATCTTACCTGAAATATACTATTTGATAGGTTGGCTACAATACACCAATCAAAGAATCTATAAACTATCTAAAAGACGTATAAAAACTGATTTGCAATTTCTATTATAAATACCCTAATAAACCCGGTTCCACTTGATTAAACCCCGCCTGTCTGTAGATTGTAAATCGTAATATGCCGCCTTAACAAAACTCGACCCTTAAAAGAAGGATAATATTACAATATAAGCTTACATAATATACTAATCCTATCAAAAAGAACCAAAAGAAGCACTCACATCAGAGTATAAGCAAGCTAGAATCTAATCAAACTAGTTCGCTGTGAAAATTCCGTATATCTTTAACTTAGAAGATCCTGTATTATAGCTCTTTGAGCTACATCTTAATCCTCAATCTGAAACCTATTATCCGAATCAGTATAACCTTACCAGATTAGGGCAAAGTTATTAGAACCCTATCCCGCCCGCCTGCCCCGTGATATATATTAGTTTCCAGGATTATCTCCTTTTTCTAATTAAATTTATTTTATTTATTTATAGTGATTAACGTCTAATATCTGACCTCCCAAGGGGTATTCTAGATGTACTAAGGAGCGGGCCTACGGGCCGCTAGCGTTCCAGCCGCTCATAGTAGTGTAATGTTAGCTAATTAGAGACTTGTTACCTCTAGTATTCCTCCGCTCAATATCGCTTATAGCAATCCTACAACTATTCTGTTTAAGGGTTTATAGTTCTGTTTCAGAGGGCCTTGTTTCGTATGCTATCCGAGTATCGGCAAATGATCAGATCGATTACTATCGATCGGGAAAGTGCTCGAAGCACTTATGATTGTTTGGTATAGATCTTAGATTAATTGGGGTAAAAAGCTCATTCTTAGAGTATTGAAATAGATTGGAATTTGTATAGTTTCGTGTAGTTTGAATATATTCTAGTATAGAATCTGGATTTAATGAGAAGGTTAGTAAAACTATATTGTATTTGTAGAATATGGTTAATATATACTATTATATCTTATTCGGATCGAAGTCGATTTGATGTAAGTAATTAATCATTATATATCTGATTATTGATTGAATATTAAAAGAAATATAATAGGCTTTTTTCAATTCTGTATATATAGATGTTTATATTATTTTATAATTGAATTTGATATAATAGGCTGCAAAGTTATTGTATTCAGTTTGTATCACTATAAGTCTGTATAGTATTTTATAAAAGAGCTTAAGGCTTTTCGGTTTTGAGATATCATATACCGGTTTCCATATATTATATATTTCGGAAATCAGGTCTCTTTTTTCTTTCCACTATTTACTCTCGGAGTACTGATATTTGATATATAGAATAAAAAAAAAGCTTGCTGATTGTGACACTTTGCCTTAGAAGAACTGCGAGAGCAGGGTACAATTTATCCTTAGAATCTATAACTACAGAATTGGAAGCAAAGCATTTATAAAGCGCTCCTATATATTAGCTATGTACACATAATCATGCATGTGTGCAAGTGTGTATGTAAGCAATCGCAGCTACAATTGAGTGTGATTTGTAACACTACTTTCCCTTTCAAAAAAGCTTGCTCTCAAGCTTTATAATTATCTAATCCATAGATATATCAGCAATCCCAATAAGGCATTATTGTTTATATTGTAGTATAATATAATAAACAAGCATATGCACAAATTTTGCTTTTTTTCACAACAAGAAGGCATATAGGAAACGGAGGAAATTGTTCTATAGTCTAACAATAGCGCAAAGCCTTTGAAGTATATAGATCGCCTGAATTTCCCTCTTTTTTTTAAATCTTTTCTGGTTATTCATTTTTTTTATATCCCTTGATTAATAATCAATATATTTTTTATATTATTAAGAAAATATAGCAGTAAGAATAAGTTGTTATTAGCGCAGTTAAAGCAGTAGGAAAAACGTATATATAACAATAAATTATTTATTTTTCTTTTGTGTTTGCTTTGTTGATATGCTTCTTTATAGTTTATAGTAAAGAGAGCATCTGTCTTTTCTGTTGTGTGAAGCAAGTGTTTTGTTGAAAAAGAGGAAAAGTCGAGTTGCAATGGGAGTAGTAGTGATCCTGTTGGTGAGGAGGAGGATAATAAGGAAAATGGATTGGACGATGAAGATACATATAAGTGAAACTTTCTTTTAGTGTTTCCAGTTTGTAATCAGCTTATCTAATAAATGCAATTACAGATACTGAAGGTAATATACTTGAGGATAGGGTTGATTTTCGATATACTTATTGGATATATTCGTTTTATTATCTTTCAAGGCAAAATTCGGAGAAAGAATATAATTCCTTGATTGATTATATTAATAATTATAAAAAGAAGTTTATTAATAAGTTGATTATAGCGATATATTTATTTTTGTGATTTCGAAAATAATAGTGAGATAATTGAGGAAAACATTCTAAAGGCTTTATATCAAAATCAATTTGATCGTAAATTCAATATATTTTGTTATAGAAATATTGGCTTTATTGATATCAATAAATAGGAATCTCTAAGTAAAAGATCATCAAAAAAGACAATATTATAATGGGAATAATGTATTCGAAAGGATAGTTAGATTTATGCTGACTATATATATAATTATATTTCTGATAAAGGAATAATATCTACTATCAACTTCCTAAACAATTGTTTAGTTAATCTCACTATCTACTTTATCTAACTAGCAAGTATAAATATAAATATTTGTTTGATAGGGATACACACAAGATGTTTTTCCAATATCGATTGGTTGTTATTGAGTATAGTAATATAGCAAAGATAAATTATAACTTTTATTAGTTTTTAGCAAAATTAACTCTTGAGATAGCTTGATATGCAGGAGAAGCTAAAGAGTTGTATTTCGAAAGAAATACTTCCTCTTACCTTTATTCGAGAAGCTATAGAATGTTGCGTAGCGGAAGTTGCAATACGGAAAGATGAATTGGAGTAGCAATACTAGCTCGTTATAATTTAGATAGAAATAGAGCTTTCGGCAGTTTGTGAGTGGTTAGGTGCAATTGAGTGCCAGCTTGGTTTTGTTATCACGTGTATTGTGATTAAGGGTTATCTTGTCTTTCGGCTTATAATTATCCTATATATACTTATTGTTGCTATTAGCTAGGGATTCGACTGATATTTCGATTTAAACCATTTAGTTTTTGTTGTTGTGTCTTGTCTGATCGTAACTGTTGATATCTGTAAAAGCTTTCTTTCTGGTTTGGTTTAAATCTATCGGGTAGGGGAAAAGACTTTCTTTATTGATATTTCATCTTTGTCCAATTGCTTTTAGCCTTTTGTGTAATTAGGATTTTTTTTATTATAATAATGAATTAAAGAAATTCTTTCTGTCTTTTTTATTTATATATTAATTGTTATCTGTAAAATCATAATTATCCTTTCCATTCTCGTAAAAACAAATCTATTCTGGTAAATACATAGAAGGTTCTGATAAAATAGGATTTTGTAAATGGAAGTTATAGAGATAGTATAGGGCCAGTTTTTAAGTTAAAGATGGGGTACCAAATGAAATTATTATTGGTGTTCAGTTATAATATTCTATACTTAAATTATCAGTGTACTTTCTTTATAATTAAAATATACTTCACTTCCTATTTGATATCACTAGTAATATTTATTGGGGGCAATGGTTCAAGGATTTGTCCAAAAAGTGGATTGTCTACCACTTTGTAAAGCTTGCTAAATAGAAATACGGGGTGGATTTTTATAATAGATAATAAATCCAATTAAAAGAAATCTCCAGTCTGATCAATAATCTTGAATCTCCTTTGAATAAAGTAATCCAGTTTCTTGAATGATTATTGTATCGGAAAGTCCCTTATATTGAGTTATATATAGTTTCCTATATCAAAATCAATTAAATAATAATACGAGTTAGCTGATTGAGATATCTTTTCTTATATATACAAGATATTTTCTTTTACTCGATTGAATACTAGTTTATTGTATTTGATATACTCTCTAGTATTAGTTATATTCAAATCGTTAATAGGTATAGTGGAGTCGAATTTCCAATTCTAGGGATTGCGGGGTAGGTAGTTATACAAGATCTTGTATAAGGTTTAATCATTTAGTAATTTATGGGGAAGTATAAATTAAGCATAGTTTATTATTAATAGGAATTCAGATCAATTATTTTAATAATAGCTTATAAAGGGTTACAAATGTTATTAAAGATATTGATTATAAATCTCAATTTGATTATTAATTTACAGATAATAAGCAATAAATAATTTGATTTGTGTTTCTAAGATATTATTAAATTCTTATTAGAATTTGAATATGAATTGAGGATTACAATCAGAGATTATAATCTTCAGAGTATTATAGTATCTATATATATGGTATAAGTATAAGCAAGCCTAATCTCTTGAATCAATTGATTTATAATATTTATTTATTTATTTATAGTGATTAACGTCTTGTAGAGGACCTCCCGAGGGTATGAAAGACGTGGCTAGATCTAGAGTTACAAATACAGAAAGGCGCTGATGCGCACGCTAGTAAAACCTCACAGGGTAAACCCAGTTCCTTCTATATATCCTAAACAAGCCAGTGTAATGATCGCAAATAGGGCCGTTTTTGATTGGCCCCATATTCCTAGCGCTTCCTTCTGCTCATGGAGAGGAGCGCTCTGATTGTACAATTACTTCTGTCATAGAACCATGTTTTATGGACAGGAGCGGTGTGTACAGGTGTGCCGCTTCAAAGAAGCGGGTGTGTGTGTGATGGTGCTCCAGAGGAGCGGAGGATTCGGCTATTGGGCCGCTCGAGAGGAGCAGCCGGAACGATGGTTCCGCTGAGTAGCGGAATGGCGCATAGGCGCAGTGGTGGCGGCTGGAGGGGGGATCAGTTCCCCCTCAGCATTCGATCGATCGCTTTTGCGGCCCATAATAGAAAAGCTCTATTAGGGTTAGCGGTAGATTGTCGGAGCTCAGTGGAGCTGTGTCAGGAGGTCCACACTAAGGTGGCCTATGAGGCGCAATATAGGGTGGATCCATGTGGATCAGATCGCTATAGCCATAAGTCGTAGAACGTAGGAGAGTGACCCGATCACTCTAACCCACTGAACCAGCCAGGCTCCTTGCGGAGGACAATGGTCTTTTTGCATTGAATTTATAATAGAATATCGAAATAGCTTTATTTGGTTAATTGGTTAATAATAACAAATACATTATTGTACCGTATTTATTCTATTGAAATTACAGTAATCCATAATTGATGTTATTGCCATACTTGTATAAGGGAATGGGGAGCGGTAAAGGAAATTCGGGGAATACAATCCTCTTTAATACAAGTTTATAACTTGTAATTATAGCAATTCTGTATATATTGATTGATTATATTATTTATATTCTTCTAATAATATTGATTTACTAAGAGAGTGTAGATCTTTTTGATATTAGGGTATAATAGTGGAGACTGAATCATGAACTTTGCAAATCAAATAGATTCGCAGATTTTCGGTATTTGGTATATAAAGTCGATTGTTATAAAGCAAAAGTCCTTTCTCGAGTATAAGATATTATACAATTTAATAATCTGAATATACAGAACTTCTAAACTCGAATGGAATCTATTTGCTTCAATGATACAATTTACAATATCGAAAAGTAGTATGATTATGTATATATCGATATTTGCAACTATATCCAGGTTTTATTATAGAGATTTTATATATATTTTTGTATCCATCTAATTATCTTTTATAAGTTATTTAAAAAAACAATTCTTTTTCTTAATATTATTCTGTTAAATCCAACTTATTAATACGGGTATGTAAGCGCATCTATAAGTGAATTGTCTTTTTCAGTATAGTATATAATAATAAAGTTATAATCAACAAGTAATTCTATTCAATATATTTATCAAATATTTAATTATTTAATTAATATAAAAATACTCAAGTATTTTATATTGGTGTATACTTTTAATTTGATATAGAAATCTAAACAAGTTCGATTTTCTAGTAACCTAGGAATTTGATAATTATAAGTATTTCTTTATTATAAAACTTATAGTTTAATTTGACAACAAATCATTATTTTCGAAAAATAAATAATTAGTAATTATTTATCACTATGCTTTTTGAAATAGTATATTAACGATTATACTATCAGATATATCGATTTCCAGTATATAAGATAATATATAATTGTAATAACTATAGGAGAAAAGTAAAGATAAAATTTATCTTTGAATATATCAAATACAATTTAATAATAGATTTATTGAAATAGAATTTGACATTTATTTTTATAAAGTTATAAAGAGATTTTATATTATATTATAATTCTTAATAAATGATTAATAAAAGTTATAAAAATCTAAAAACAATTGATATCTTTTACAATAATAGGGTAATTTAAATAACAATCACTATCAATCTTTTCTAAATCAATTTATATACCATCTATAAAAATTAATAAAATCTAAATACTTTATACATTTGATATTTGAATTTGTATTTCTTAAGGATCTACCTAAAGATTAGTGAATTTAAGTTGTTCGAGGATATGCTTAATATATTTCTTGTATTCATTTTTGTTTTCAAAATATATAAAAATATTATTGAAATAAATAATATAAAAATTATCTAAATAATCAAATAGAACATTATTTATATATTGTTAGTAAATCATAGGGTCGTTTGTCAATTTAAAAGGTAAAACTTTGTATTTATAGAAATCATATCGAATGTAGAAGATAATATATTCTTTAAAAGCTGAATTCATATAAATATAATAGAATACTTATCGAATATCTAATTTGATATATATCTTTACATTAGCGAGTTGTGTGAGTGTTTTGTTAATAAGAGATAGAAGATATCTGTTTTTATATATTAAAGAATTAAATAGTTGGAAGTCTATACAAAACCTTAAGCTTCTATTCGGCTTTCTTATAAAGAGAATTGGTGCTATGAATAATACTTGGTTGAATTCTATAAATCCTTTAATAAGATTCTCTATAATATATTCTTTAACAATTTCAAACTATTCGAGTAATATTTTATATAGAGAATTATATTTGAAAGCTTTTTTACTTTTTCCTTCAAATATAATTTTATAATTATATAATCAAAAGAGAAATAAAATATCAGATTTATACTTAAAAAACACTTAATAATATTGTTAATAAACTTCAGGGATTGAAGATTCTATCTCGACATCTGTAATAACACAATTAAGAATAGCAATAATTTCTAGTTTAAAATTATTTAAGACAACAATTGTAATTGAAATTCGATAATTATTATTTTAACTAGATTTATAAATCGAAATGATATTATTAATCTCTATACATATAACTATAAAGATTTTATAATCCTTACTTTTCTTATAGATAAATTGAAATTGAATCAACTTGAATATATAAATATCGAATATATTGGAGATATAAAGTGAGAGGGATTCGTAAACAAATTGAATAGAGATTTAACCGAAAATAGGTTTTTTTTTTAAATTGATTAGAATCTAAGCTTCGATTGCATCTAAAATTACTATATTAATCTCTTGAAAAAGAATAATAAGTATTTTAGATACAATTAATACTATAATCAGTTATTCATTATTAAGTCAGTAATATATCTTTTCCAATCAAGCATTCCAATCGTTAGTATCTTTCTATCTCAAATAACTGATTCTGGATTGTTAAAGATTATTTCTAGTTAAAAATATATTTTTTGATAAGAAAATAATAAAAGAATATTCGAAAGGCCATTCGAAGTATTAATTAAAACAATCGACTTTAACTTGGGTCTCTATCAATCATTTGCGATTTAGGATTATATTATATGAATTTAAATTGGTAATAAAAAATAACAAATAAAACTATTATTGAGTATTAATTATAAAATTAAAAAATATAAAATAAATAATAGCTTCACTTTATATATTATTATAACTTTTGACTTCAATCAATGATTCAAATAATATAAAGCAGGGTTTGAATATAGGGAATAATAATAAAAGAAGTGTCTTATCAATAAAAACAAAGCTATTTGTTTTGGAATCTATAAGAGATTGAGTATTATATAAATATCCATTCTTCGAAAATATACATAATAGATTTATGGAATTATTTCCTATTAGTTTTATTAAATCGAGAAATCTTATATTCCAAATTGTATTTAGAAGGGAATTTCTATCTAAATATATTAATTTAAATATTGATCTTCGGTAATGTAAATGGATTTGATAGCTTTCACTTACATTTCTTAGTTTATATTCTTCTTGATATTCTCTTTTATATTATAAAACTCTTTGTTTTCTTTAATCTCTTGAATCTCAACTATAGCATTTATATTACCTATACATAATATAAAACTATAATTCACTCCCGATATAGGAATAATAATATTATAATTGAAATTGTTTTCTGAAGATAAAGTATTATTTAGCTTGAAGGTTTCTATATAGCTAATAGAAGTATAAAAAGAATATTAGATATGAAACTGAGTAAATAGATTTGAATTATTTGATAAATAAAAAGTGCTTTTAGGGGTAATTAACAAATCGGTATTACTAAATAGCTTTCTAAAAGATATCTTTTTAATTATTTTATAATAATTACATTCTCAAAGCATAACTTCAAGTTTATTGATCTCAATAAACTTAATAACTAGATTTTTAATAATATAATATTCGTTAATATAAAGACTAATAGCTTGTTGAAGGAAATCGGATATTTTTCTTTCCAGATTATAGAGAAGAATTGTTAGATCAATAATTTCTATTTATATAGTTAATAATCTAAACCTGTAATATTATACTAGAAAGTTTTCTTGTTAAATATTATTAGACATAACCCAATATTTATACTTAGTTTGTACATAATCAGTTTTAGCCGGGTTCTTATAAATAACTATAAGCTAATCGATTAATTACTATCCTATTAAATAAAGGACTTGAGTATATAACAAGAATATATATTTTTATATCTTTTCTTTTATTTGATCTACTATATAAGATTGTTATTATACTTTCAAAATAAGTGAATTTTTGTAAAGTTTGAATTGTTTGGTGATTAATAACTGTTAGAAACTTGTTTTCGGTTTTATATTATTTTTAAGTTTGGATAAAAGATTAATAGGCTTCGGAATATATGAATGCTTTACTATAATGATAGATAAACGAAAATAGGGTATTTGATGAATTTGTAGATTGCTTGATAGAGCAACCGGATTTGAAAGGAATCTACTATTAGTATTCAAAAGAGATCATTGTAAAAACTAATTTTGTAAGCAAGGGTTTTTCTTGTTTTTCCTTTTCCTGATAATAGGAGATACTCTTTTAATAGAATCGATTGAAATATCAGGAATTCGGATTTTATAATTCATAAAGGAATCTATATGATATTGCTATTGATATCTTGAAGATTGAAATGGGTAAGCAGTATTAAGATTATACTATAGCAATTCGTCTTTAAGTTTTGCGATTTCGTTTTGCAAATCCTCAAAGTCTTTAAGAATCAGTACTTATTCTTTTTGTGATGGAAGAGTATATATTAATATACTATCCTCGAGAGTTAATATTTTAATCGAGAAATCGTTTTCAGACTGTTTATTCTTTTTATATCTATTAGTATTTATATTAGAATTGTAAGGACTATAATTATTACTCCATTAAAATTAATTATTATTAACTAAGAATACTTGGCTAGCAAGAAAAGGAAAGCAATAGAGTCCCTTTGAAATAAATAAATCGGATATAATAATAATACTTGTAATTCTGTATATTAAAGGTTTATTATCTTTTATCAAATAAATTTACTCAGAATCAGCCCTTTTCCTATAAATAATATTGAATATTCTTGATATATTCAAAAAGGTATTATAATTATAAGGTATTATTTGATTGGCCATTAAATGGCTATGTAATTATATAATAAGTTGTAAATAATATAACACTTTGTCTTAAAAGAATTACAAGAGCAGGGTACAATTTATTCTTAGAATCTATAACTACAGAATCGGGAGCAAAGCGCTCGTAGAGCGCTCCTATATACTAGCTATATACACGTGATCGTGCACGTGCGCAAGCGCGCACGTGAGCGATCGCAGCTACGATTGGGTGCGATCCGTGACACTGACTATAGGGAGGCAGGATAAGCTAGGGTCAAGCAGTCCAGTTGTGCTCTGATCAGTAAGGTGATCGGTTGTCTTGTTGCCCTTAATCTCAGTATATTTAGAGGATTACTTAATTACAATATTGTAATGTTGTATTGCTTGATAGTATTTGTAGTATATCTATTGAAAGGAAATAATAGCGTTTCCTTGTATTCCTTAGATTATTGAAGTGCTATCAATATATAACTATATTCATTCCTGATAAAGACAATCAATAATACTCAGAAGATATTCTAATCCCTGTTATATATTGATCACCTTAATATCAAAAATATACGACTATTTGTATATATAGCTATAGCCGCTATCAATCTATTACTTGTCATAATAGATTGTAAAGCCATATCCTATACAATGATTATGTTTATTGTATTATTCAGATCTATCTGAAAATATAAAGTAGTTTTCTTGGGGGATTAAGTCCCATTATTTCTTAAATGCTTTTGTAGTATCCTTGTCAAGGTACGGGTAAAGACTTATATTGTACCATAAGGGTAGAAGAGCTATGGAAGAGTGAAGCCCTACTTATAGGAAGTAGGGCGCGCTAGTATGCTGTGCCTGAGGCACGAAGGCAACTACAGATCATGTAGTTGGCGCCGTGACAGTACCCCCCGCTCAAGGCGATCGGTCCACGATCGCAATACCAATTGACCTTTTAGAAAACAAAATAACACTAAAATACTCTAATTTCTACTATTGGATTAAAATGAACTTTCTTGGGAGTAGTAATCAATTGCCGGAGCTTTTTAGGTCTGCCTCGGCCTCGATTCGGGGGTGCGCTTAGTGTAAGTACTAGCGGGGGATCAGGAGTAGTAGATCTTTTAAAGCCTACCCAAGCGGGCGGTTCTGGCTTATCTGGATTTGCTAAATGGAAAGCGATGATTGTGTCTTCCTAGCCGCAAAGGTTTTCGGCGGGTTGCCAAGATGCTGGGTGATGTTTCCATTTGACTTGGTAGTGAAATCCATCCTCGTTATGGCAGTCAAGTAGTTTATTGAATTCCTACTGCTCGGTTTCCTCATTCGTTTCGTTATCTCTTTCTAGGATACGGCCTTGGTTTCGGTGGGATTCGGTTTTGTTGATCGCTTCTTGACCGGCTAGTTCAGGTGAGCGGTGGAGTGGTCGGAGTAATGAGTTGTGGAATACTGGAAAGATCTTAAAACTAGTGGGGAGCTGGAGTAGACAGGCTTGTTTATAAACTTTTAGAATCTTATAGGGGCTATCCTATTTGTTATCATCTTTTTTTATCGGGCGATTGGTTTTTATATTCTTAGTACTAACCCATACTTTGTTATCTTCTTTGTATAGAGGGGTGTCGGTGCGAGTCTTGTTAGTGTAATCTTTATATCTCTGAATGGATTGAGCGGCTAGGGCTTTCAATTTTGTTAGGATGATATCAAATCGGTCTGCAATCTCGTTGGCCTTTAGGAACTCGCGTTTGCGTTGATATGATAGGTTTGGGGGAACAGGTGAAGAGGGCTCAACGTCGAGGTGTGGGTGAAAACTGTAGTTAGCGAAGAATGGGGATACGCTGGTAGTCTCTGAGGTGGTATTATTAAGTGCAAACTCCGCGAGTGGGAGCCAATTGTACTAGTCATCTTGGTGGAAGTTCATAAAAGCCTGAAGATATTGTTCTACTATGGCATTGATCCTCTCTGTTTGTCCGTTGGACTTGGGGTGAAACGAGGAGGATTGTTTCAAAGTGATCGATAGACGCTTGGATAAGTGTTTCCAGAATTCTGATATAAATTGTGAACCTTTATCGGATATTATATTGTCAGGTGCACCGTGTAGGCAATAGATTTTTTCGACAAACCGATTGGTGAGCTCCTTTGCGGACAATTCTATAACCAGGATGAAATGATGTATTTTCGTTAGGCGGTAGATAATTGTGACGATATATTAATGCTTTTTGCTATAGCATTCGCTGATTGGTAGTGGTGTAATGTAGTCAATGGAGATGTCGAACCAGGGGCGGAATGGTACTGGCAGGGATTCTAGGAATCCGGGTGCAGCAAGACGGGAGGCTTTGGTTCAAAAACAGAGTTGATAGGCTTGTACGTAAGTTTCGATTTCCCTCGATATATTGGGCTATCAGTATGTGCGGGAGACAAGATCAATAGTTTTAACTCGACCGGGATGTTCTGCTGGACTAGTGGAGTGTGTTCGGTATATGATCTGGGTGCGAAGTTTAGTGGAGGGGGGAATAAAGAGGTGGTCGCGATAGAAAATTTTATTATTGATTAATCTATAGTCTTGAAGAGCGATTTGGAGGTCTTTTCGGATCGATAGTGGCCAATGGCGAGCAGTTGGGTTCTGAAGTGTTTTATGTATGGTAGTGACCAATTCGGATGATTCGTATGCTTTATTGATAAGATTGTCGATCGGCTTTTCAGTATCAGAGATGATTATACCCATAGGCACCGCGGTGAGATCGATATTGTTATTTGTTTGTCGGATGAGATCCTTGAATACAGCAATATCGAATACTCTTTTCGGGAGAACTGTTTGTAAGCGATTCTTGATTCGGTTGTTATTAGGGTCGGTGTGTACAGGGCGATCTTCTGCTTTTCTACTCAGTGTATCGGGGTGAACTGCTTTAAAACCCGATCTGTATATGATACAAAAATTGAAACCAGCTAGGAATTCAGCCCATCTAGCTTGTTTTTGATTCAACATCTTTGTTGATGTGAAGTACTCTAGATTCTTATAATCAGTAATAATCTCGAACAACTTTTGAGTTCTATATAGTTCGGGTCTCCATTCTTTTAAGGACTTGATGATAACTAGTAGTTCCTTATCATAAATCTCGTAATTGCATTCGGCAACGTTGTATTTTGAAAAGAAGTATGCAACCGGGCATAGTCGGCCCTCATTGTTATACTAAAAGAGTACTCCGCCTGCAGCCTAGTTGGAAGCATCTATCTCAACAATTATACGACGGTGGTAATCAAATATTACAAGAACTGAAATGGAGGCAAAGGCATGCTTCAGGTTTTAAAGGCATTCTCTTGATCAGCAGTTCAATTCCATATATTCTCTTTTTTCAGCAGGCGGTTTAAAGATTCCATGATTTTAGAAAAGTTGCGAATGAAGCATCAGTAGAAGTTAGCAAACTCTAGAAAGTGTTAAAGGTCTTTTAGCTTAGTTAACAACTTTTATTCGAGGATAGTCTTAACCTTATCGGGGTTCATCTCGATACCACCAGGAGTAATGATTAGGCCGAGGTACTTTGTTCTCCTTGTTTTGAACTTGCATTTGTCAATGTCAATTTGTAATCCAGTATCAATAAGTCTCTGTACGACTTTACGAACTTGTTTTCAATGATTTGTAACATTTTCAGAGTAGATCAAGATATCGTTTAGGTATGTTGTACAATTCTTATTCAGGAGATCAAAAAGAATATGATTGATATAGTTCTGAAACGAGGTAGGAGTATTGCAAAGGCCGAAAGGTATTATCAGGGATTCGAATAAGCCGAAACAAGTTGTAAAAACAATCTTTCATTTGTGACCTTCCGCGATCCGTAGTTTATTGAATGCAGCGATGATATCCAATTTGATATAAACTTTAGCATAGCATAAGGCATCGAGGGTTTCTTTGATCAGTGGCAGTGGATAACGGTTCTTAATAGTAACATTGTTCAGTCCACGGTAGTCCTGGCAAATTCGAACGCCCCCCCCGGGCTTTGCAGCTAAAAGAAGTGGGGCGGCCGATTGGGAGCGGGATTTGCGGATGAATTCTTTATTTAGATTATCATCGAGCCATTTGCAAACGACTTGGAGCTCGGCTGGGGACATTGGGCGACCTTTGTTGTATGGGGGCTCTTTGCCTGGTATGATCTCGATCTTGTGATCCCAAGAGTGTCGTGGCGGGAGTTCGTTGGTGAGGGAGGGTAAGAACCCAGCGAACAGATTGCGAAGCCAGGGTGGTAGCTTGCTTTGAATCTCTATTGTAGATGGTACAGATCGGTCAGTCTTTTCCATAAACTTCTTGATATCGCTTTCCATAATACTGCACATAGTTGAATAGGATCGTTTGTTATTATACGGTGTAACTCGCAAGCTCTATCTAATTCATCCCAGGTTACTTTTGTAATATAAGCTTCCTGATCTTTACAGAATTGAACAAAGCTATTAGCTGTGAGGAACTTTATATCGTTCATTTTCTGTCGGATATTTCATAAGGTGTCAGTCGGTTCCTCAGAAGGCTTCTATAGCAATAGAGGGTTCAATAGGGGTAAAACGTTTTGATTTCGTAGCGGTCTTTTGTGTATCCTAAAACCTGTGATGATCTGCGTTGGGGCCGGTTTCAGGATCGGCCGGTTTGATATCATCTTGGTGCGGGTTTCTGTTTTTTTGTTGATTTGGTGAGTGTAACGGTGGTTTGAGTCGAGTGGCATTGGATCAGCAGGATCTATATTGTAAAGGTTTCTATTAATATTCTTCTCCACAGCTAGAGTCGGAGGATCGTATTCCAAAGTATCAACTAGTCTTGAAATAAGAAGGAGGGAGTCTGAAGATTTTCATCGATAACTTTTTCAGTAAAGGCACAATATAAGGTTGAGGTAGATTTCTTCGAAATAGATTTCAAAATAGACTTCCAAATAGGTATACATAATATTGGATTAAGCATTATGTCTACTGGGATCGGCACATCGTTACGATTGGGGACAACAGTTGCAGTAGAGTTAACTGGGCAGCAATATCTGGAGTAGTATGTGAATGTGAACTTAAAAGTCATTGTTGCCCAATTAATGGTAGGGTTATAACACTGAAGTCATAGAAAACCAAAGATCATAGGGTCCGTGTCGGAAAGATTAGTAATATAGAATAAGCCAATTTCTTTATAATTATTAATCCATAGATCTAACAGTGTATACTGAAATAGAATATCAGAAGTCCTTCCGTTTGCAAGTAACAGGTTGCGGGTAGTAGGGAGGGGATGTGTAGGAATACCAAGCTTGGATATAAGGGTTCTATCTATAAACCCATATCCTGCGGCTTCATTATCTATTAAACCAATGAATGGGATGATTACGTTAGGCGCAAGGAAAATTTCCGTTGAGATTTTAAGAGATTTGCTATTCATTGTTCTAAGATATAAAGGATCTCTAGATATAACCGATCTCTTAATCCATAAAGACAAACTTTCCACAACAAATCTCGATTCGCGACTATGAATCAAGGTTAATCTTTTAATATGCTTAACTAGGGAATTAAATTTCTATTATCATCTGAATATACGGAGCCTTCAACAAATCCGCCCAGATCTTTACTGCTAGTGGGGACTGAAGAGGTGTATCGAAATAGTGCTGTGGCAGTCGGGAAATGATTAGCAAACGGGAATGTATTCTGGTAAGTAGGGCTATAAGCGTTGCGATAGGGTTCGAGGTTGTGATAGTAATCGGTAACAGGAAAACGGTGGATATTCGGAGTGTGTTGGTTCGTAGCAGGGGGACGATCGAGATATTATATAGTTCCTGAGTTGGTATTATATTTTACATTGTTGCATTGCTTTTCTTTGCAGTTGAATTTGATATAACTAGGCTTTTTGTAATAAGACAGAGGCCAAGATCTAGATATTGTTCTTTATTATAACGTAATAAGGGTCACTGGCCTTGGCGAGCAGCATCCAGTTGTATAGAATCTTCAGAAGAATCAGGCATAGGTATTACAGTAGCGATAGCAGGTTTCTTTTCATTAGGTTTTTTCTGATCACTAAAATTGATACCTTGATTCTTACATTAGTTGTTAAGATGAATCTTTTCCTCTAAATTATCGTAAATACCTTGCTACCAGACTACCCACGTATCGATATCAGCGGCAAAAGGTTTATTAGGGCAATTAATTGAAGCATCGATTAGTTCTTATGAGACTTTGAGTTTAAGATCAGCGACTTGTTGTTCGGCAGTCTTCTTGCATTTGATAGCGAGCTGCTTGAATTTGGTAATAAAGTTATTAAATAAGGTCTTCTTCATTTTACATTTATCATAATCTATAAAAGCTTTGTGTGAGAGATCTAGAGTCTAATATTGCTTATTTAATTCATACCAGATACCTGCTACAATGCGCCATCCAGAAAGCCAAAGGTCGGAATCATACGCGTTGTCTGTAATTGTATCAAAGTGTATCTGATTGTTCATATAAACAGAACCAGAAAATAGGCTAATAAGAAATGTGATTTTCTGAAACTCTGATTCATTTTTGTAATTTGCAATCAAGCAGTGATTGACTGCACTATGAAAAGTCGTGTACTGATCTTGATGTTTTGTGATATCTTGCTTATTATCACTGAACTTTTCGGGGGCGGTGAAATACTTGCGACAAAGTGAAGCTTGCGAATTATTGCGAATAGCAATCTTCAATATCTCAATTGTGTCTTTCAATTCGACAATCTTTGATTGAGCATCAGTGACTTGGGTTTGAGCAACAGCAGCTTGGGCTTGTAATGAGCCTGCGATTGATTCGATCGATTCAAATATAGCTTGAGTGGTAGTGAAGTATACAGCGTTTGGATTATTGAATAGATCTGTAAAAGAAGAAATATCAGCTTTAGCAGAATTGAGAATATGGTTTAAGAAAAGGAACTGCGGAGGTAAGCCAGATGTAAACACTTCTAGTGCAAATGCTTGTTCACCCATCTTTGGCACTTTTTGAGGTTCAAAATATTAGCAACAAGGTGTACAATAAATCAATGATAAATACAATCGGTGCAATCGAAACAAGATGTCGGTAGGGCTTTGGAAATAAAATAAGAAATAAAGCTGTGATAGCTTATTTGAAGATGGTACAAACTATCAAGGTACGGATAAAGACTTATATTGTACCATAAGGGTAGAAGAGCTATGGAAGAGTGAAGCCCTACTTATAGGAAGTAGGGCGCGCTAGTATGCTGTGCCTGAGGCACGAAGGCAACTACAGATCATGTAGTTGGCGCCGTGACAATCCTCTTTGTTTATATTATTCGTTGGATTAATGTGGTATTTAGGAGAGAAATGAAACTGTAAGAGTCTGAAGCACTTAATAGTAGGGATTGCCTGTCCTATTCTTTGTAGTTTTGTATTGAAACCTTTTAGAGTATTTATATCTCATCCTTTTTTCCTGATGTATAGCTTCAATTGATTTATAAGTAGATATTGTGTATCTATTATCTAAAACCGAAATACAAACCTCAATCTAGCTTGCTTTAGTACAATAATTCTAATTGGGAAACTAGTTTCTATAAGGAGTGTAGTTATTGGGATTGTTTTATAGATGGATAAAGCTCCCTGTATTGTATTATGAATCGTCTTGCTAACTAAATCAATATATTTCTTGATTCTAATACTAATTGGAATATAATCTGTATTTGAGTATTATTTGTATAGCCTATCGAATCATATTTTGGAGTTGAAGAGGGCGATAGGGAGTATATAGATAATAATCGCTTTTTGTAAATAGACTACAAATAATTCATAAACTATATAAGCTATTAATCGAATATAGAATATAATACATATAGCTTTTACAGTATACATTTTGATATACTATAGAAATATTAAATACTGATTAAAAAAGATGCTAAGTCAGTATAAGATTGATTATACTCCATTAATAAGCTTTAAAGAAATCAATATGATAATTAGATCCCGATTTATCCTTATAGTTGGGTTTGTAATTTTATATTTTCTTGATATATAAAATAGCTCAAACTTTTCCGAAGCGAAAAAGATCTTATTCTGATTTCCTTATTATAAAATGTATTAAACGGTTTGGCAGAGCATATATATATTTATAAATAGGTTCTTAGATGTATAATATATAGCTATATTATCAGTATATCCGAAACACTATACTTTATCTTGATTAAAAAGCTCAGCAAGGTAAAAGGTATACAGAATAGAGGAAAGTAGTGATCCCTAGGGAGTACTATATATGACCGGGAAATCCTGTATTGTAATCCCCTCAAGCCTTACACGCATACATCTTTTAGTTAGAAATAAATCAATGAGTTGTAAGAGTACCATAGACCAACCCTGCTTCTTTATATATTGTAAAAGCTATCTTTTAAGGAATGCATTATAGGCATTTTGTACATTTATTATTATTAGTATGTGTTAAAAGGAATAGAAGTTACCGGTGCTAAGCACGTATAGTGATTAGTAATACAGCTATCTAAACAGGCTAGATTAGACAAACTATAGATAGGCATATTAATCCCCTCATATAATACTATAGGGAGATTAATATGCTTATATGTGTTATTATATAGTCAATATAGAGGCCTCTTCCATCCAATCTTCGAATAGATTATAAAACCCGGTTAGTATAATCTCTGGATAGAATTGATATAATCAATATTATATTTAGCTCGCAGAGCTGAAGAATATACAATATTACCTTATATCCAGCTTGTAAAGTTGAAGAGTGTATAGCATTATTTTACAATTAATATACAGTATTACAATTAATCACTACTATTAATTCGTAGAATTGAAAAGTATGTAATACTATTTATATTTATATATTTATAATTACAAATCTGTATGGTATTATTTATACAAAAAAAGAAAAAAAAAAAAAAAAAAAAAAAAAAGAAAAAACTCTGCAAATTCTCTGCACAGACACCAAAATGAACGATATCAAAGAACAAGCTAAGCATATTCCAACTTTTATTTAAAAGACTTACAAGAATGGTTTCAGCAAATGAAAATACAATTAAAAGGAAAGGATTGGTTTTTATACAATTGAATTCACACTTCAGGATTATATAAGAATCAGAGAACTTGAAATAGAGATTGATAGTATTAAGATCTTCTCGATTATTAAAGATATTATAATAATATATATCAAATTCAATATTGAAAAGAAAATTATATATTTAAAAAACAAAGCTAGTGCACTTTTATATATATGTAGATCACTCAGTAATAATGATAAAATACTAGTTAATAAATACAATACAATATATATATTATAGAATTATTTGAAATCCAAATATTCAAGAATAAGTGATATCACAATAAACTTGTATCTAACAATAATCCAGATATTTATTTTTAAATCCTCAAATCAATTAGAGATAATTATTATGAAGCCTGAAACAAACTCAAGGAATATTAATATAAATTCAGTGCAGCTAATTTTATATTCAAAGATTATATAAAGATTAAGCTTTTTTTTTAATCCTTATAAGAAGTCTACCAATTGATTATTAAATAATAATCGATACTATAAGTATTCAAAGTATATTAATAGTCGAAGACAAGATTAAGTATCTTATAGTTAAAGAATTCAATATCAAAAAGATAAAACAAGCTTATATTACTAATAAAAAGTATATAATCCCAAATCAACAAAAAGAATGTAAAGAATTAAGTCTATTTAAAAAGCAAAAACAAAATGATGATATAAAATTCTCTGCTTATTATTTATATAAATAAAAAGAATACTTTTATATAATTACAAAAATCTTTTATTTATATAAACTTTAATTTGCAAATATTATAGAGTCTAATAATGAAAAACAATATTTAAAAAGATAATTAAAATGTTATTCTTTAAGAAAAATAATCAAGTTTATTTTGTAGATAGTGAGAATCTTTTAGTTGATTTTGATTTATTAGAAAACAAAAAAGAATCTGATAACAAAGAGTGCTGTATATCTAAAGAGCTTATTCATAAAATTACTCCTTTTTATTAGTATATAGATACTAATATTTTCTTATATATATCTAACCAACTTTCTCTTTTTAGAAATATTAAGAAAATAAAAAGAAAGATGATAAAAGTTGGTGAGGGAGTTATATACTATAATTGAATAAATACTACTACAATAGAACTAGAAAATAGGGATATGGTTTTACTTTTAAAAATATTATATATATTGAGATTAGAAGTTAATCTCCTTTTTAGCAAAAAGATCTATAAAGCTGGATTTAAGGGCAGGTTCAATTCAGATTGTATATATTTTCGAAAGAATAGAATAAATATTATTAAAGTAAAAATGAATAAAGGAATTTATATGATCTTGGATATTGCAAAAGGATATAAAGATATTGCTTTACTGAGCATAGAGATTATTAGTAATATTGAGTCAAATAAAATCACTCTAAATACCTCTTCAAACAAAATCAAAAAGGATCTAGAAATTTATCTATTATAGTATAAACGATTTAATTATCTTAATTTAGAGAAAATACAAAATCTTTATAAAATTATTATATTAAAAAAGCCGATCAAAGTTCTATTCAAGATCTTTATATGTGAAGTTTGTGTGCTTATCAAGATAAAGAATCTAATTTCAAAACAATTTAATCCCCATAAAACAAAAAGACTAGAGCTTATTCATTTTAATATTATTAATCTATTCCCAAGATCATTATAAGGAAAATCATTATTTTTTATTAATCATAAATAATTGAATAAAAATGAATTGAATTTTGATTCTAAAAACAAAAGATAAAGTTATATCAAAATTGAAGAAATAGAAAATCGAATTGGAATTTAATATTAATAATAAGATAGTAGCTACTTAAACTAATAATATATCAAAGTTAATCTAAATTATTAAAGAATAGAATTCTGAAACCCAATCAGAATTAATAATTATAGTATTATTTTATCAGAATAAAGCTATTAAAAAAAATATTAATATTGTTAAAGCTGATATGAGAGCTATACTAAAGGAATCCGGATTACTATTGGAATTCTAAAATGAAGCTATTGAATATGATGTATATTACAGGAACAGAACAAATACTGAACCGATTATCGATAATAGTGTGGTCAGTCTGATCGAAGTGTTTATAGGATCAACTTTGGATATTAGTTATTATAGAATATGGGGAAGCAAATGCTATGTATATATTAATTTAAAGATAATCCTAAAGGATTAACGATATAACAAGTTATGAGATATAGCTTAAGAAGGTATTTTTATGGGATATTTGATTATAATTAATAGATATATTAGAGTATATTTATTGGAATTAGATTATACTATATAAACAAGTCAAATGATTATAAACGAATCCAAAAAGGGAGGAGATCTAGATTTGAGAATAAGGAATTTAATATTAGATTCTCAAGATATAAAGAATATTGTTTTTAATAGAAGATCTAAAGATAGACTTTATAAAGTGTAAGAGAAATTAGAATGCTTATTTGATTTATTATAAGATATTGCTATCCTCAAGACTCTAAAAATAATAATTCCTAGTATATTTAAAATAAATAATATTCAAAAATTCAATAAAGATAGTGAAAGAAATATTATCAAGATTAATTTATTTAAGAATCTAATATTACCTTCAGAAACAATAGAGACAAAGATATCAAATACTATATCTATAATTCAACCTTCAACTAAAACTCTAATTACACCTATAGATATAAATATACCTGAAAAATACTCTTTTCGAAAATATAAGTAAAATAATAATGGATTAGATAAGTATATTCAGAAACTGATTAGAGTAATATAACAATATTCATAATAGATCTAGATAAAAATATTATCAAATATACTATAATCTTCATACTATTTTATACCAAGAATCAATATAAATATTTAAAACAAAAACTATCCAAAACCTGTAAGTAATTTTAGAAAACCCTACAAATAAGGATACAGTCTTTTTTGTAGAATAAATTCTAGGAATTCCTATTTCTACTATATATCATTAAGTGGTTTCGGACTCTAAATATAGAGAAAAATGGAAACAAGCTATAAAGAAGAGATAATTCATTGATTGTAAATAATATCTAAAAAGAATATATTTTATTAAAAAAAGGGAATCTTGTTTTAACAAAATGGGTATTTATAATAAAAATAAAGGATAATAAGATTGAGAGATTCAAGATTACAATTAATAGCAAAAGGTTTTAATCAAATTTTCGGAAAAAAACTACAACAAAACCTTTGCTTTTATAATACAACTTGATATACTCCACTTATTCTTAACAATCATTACAAAAAAGAATTCGGAATACTAGTATTTCGATATAAAGAATATTTTTATAAAATTCTATTTCAAGGAAAAGATATATCTCACACTACCTTAGAAATTCAAGATATCAGATAAATATATTTTATACACATTGAGAAATTTGTATAACTTTAAACAAGCTAAATAAGATTAGAGTAATTTTTAAAATCTCAATTAATTAATTAGAGTTTTATTTAAAGTCTCGCTAATCTGTATCTCTATATATATAACTACTTGCTAATTCAATTTACTAATATATATCGATAATATAATTACTTTCTTAACCTTAAAAGATTAATTCAATTAGTTTTCTATAATACTTTCATTACATTTCAATACTAAAAATCTAAAGGAAATTAATAAAATTCTAGATATTAGAGTTATAAGAAATCAAGTAAATAGATTTCTTATATTAAATTAAAAAGAATATCTGAAAGTTATACTTATAAAATTCGGAATTTTATATACTTAATACTATATTAAGAAGATATCTGCTACTAATTATTTATATTTATAAACCTATTATAAAGATAATGAATTGATTGATATTACTAAATACTAACAAGCTATAAGTAGTCTTATTTATCCAATGGTATATATAAGACTAGATATTTTTTTTTGTATTAGATTGACTATCACAATATATAGCAAAGCTAGTGAAATGTTATAGAATAGAAATAAAGAACTTAATACGATATCTGAAAAGCTATAATTATTTAGAAATTCAAATATAGATTTAAGGGAGTATAATACTAAATTGTAAAGAAATATAATCTACCAGTAGATATTATAAAAGTCTTCATTGATACAAACTGAGCAAGTAATTGATATAATCAGAAAAGTATTTCTGGGGGAATTACTATATTCTATAATAAACCAATATTGTGGGTTAATAAGAAACAGAATTCAATAGTGATATTAAATACTGAGTTTGAATATATATTAATAATGATATTCACCAAGTAAGGGAGATAATTAGTTTAAATGCTTAAAGATTTTGGAAAGATTGAATATATATTTGTATACGGAGATATGTTTAATTGTAAGCAATAATTAAAAAGTAATTGCTTTAACCAAAAACCTGTATTTATATGAATAATCAAAGTATATCGATATATACTATTATTTTTATTAAGGATTTTATTAAAAAAGAAAAAGTGATAACTAGTTACATTAATATATCGGATATGGTAATAGATAGAATAAACTAAACCCTTAGCGAGAGTAGTATTTCGAAAGGTTCAAAAACATACTGGGATTGAGATAGTAGAGGTGCAGAAGATCAGGGAGATCAAAGGTGGTAACTCCTATGGGGGAGTGTTAAAAGGAATAGAAGTTATTTGGTGCTAAGCACGTGTAGTGATTAGTAATACAGCTATCTAAACGGGCTAGATTAGACGAACTATAGACAAGCATATTGATCCCCTCATATAATACTATGGGGAGATCAATATGCTTACACGCGTTATTATATAGTCAATATAGAGGCCTCTTCCACCCAATCTTCGAATAGTATGATCATTTTGCTAGTTGCTAAAACAAACTCAGTATTATAAGTAAAGGCAGCTGTAAAATCAATATCGGCTCTTTTCGATAATGCTTTATAATGCTAAGAGCTAATAACATTATATCTATGGCCATTTATACATTTGACTAGCGATATATCTTTCTAGTTCTTTTCCAATATATAATATCAATATAATCAGTCTTTATAATCTCGGAAATGTTCTATCCTTCTTATCAACTTTGAGCAGTATAATTATTTCAACAAGTTTTCATTTATTAGGGTAATAGTTGAGCCTAAGATAGACTGCGAAAATCTTATATATTATATTTTTTATGCTAGGCTAGCATGCCTTAAAGAAGTGAACAATTGCTCAATCAATTTCGGATAACATGCTTCTAATTCTTATTATGTGACACTTTGCCTTAGAAGAACTGCAAGAGCAGGGTACAATTTATTCTTAGAATCTACAACTACAGAATCGGGAGCAAAGCGCTCGTAGAGCACTCCTATATACTAGCTATATACACGTGATAGTGCATGTACGCAAGTGCGCACATGAGTGATTGCAGCTGTGATTGGGTGTGATCCGTGATACTACCCCCCCTTTCGAAAAAGCTTACCCTCAAGCTTTATAATTATCTAATCCGTAGATGCATTGGCAATCCCAATAAGACATTGTTGTTTACATTATAGCAAAACGTAGTAAGTAATAGGTATATACGCAAATTTTGCTTTTTTCCGCGATGAAAAAGGCGCATGAGAAACGGAGGAAACCATCCTGTAACCTAGCAACAGTATAAAGCCTTCGAAATATATAGATCACCCGAATTTCCCTCTCTCTTCCAAATCTTTTCCGATCAACTCACCTTTTTATATCCCTCAATCAATAATCAATATACCTTCCACACCATCAAGAAAATATAGCAGCAAGAGTAAATTGTTGTTAGTGTAGCTAAAGTAACGAGAGGATATACATACAGCAATAAATTGTTTATTTTTCTTTTGTATTTGCTTTATTGATATATTTCTTTACAATTTATGGCAAAAAGGCATCTACCTTTCTATTACGTAAGGCAAATGTTCTGTTAAAGAAAAGGAGGAGTTGAGTTGTAGTGGGAGTAGTAACAGTAATCCTGTCAGTAAAAAGGAGGATGATGAGGAAGATGGGTTGGATAATAAAAATGTATATAAATGAGATTTTCTTTAATGTTTTCGATTTGCGGTTGGCTTATCTAACAAGTGCAATTATAGATACCAAAGGCAATGTATCTGAGAATAGGGTTGATTTTCGATATACTTATTGAATATATCCATTCCATTGTCTTTCAAGACAGAATCGGAGGAAGAATACAATCTCTTGATTAATCGTGTTGATAATTACAAAAAGAAGTTCGCTAACAAGTTGACCACAACAATATATCATTTTTATGATTTCGAAAATGATAGCAAGATAGTTGAGGAAGATATCTTGAAGATCTTGTATCAAAATCAACCTGATCGCAAATTCGATATACCCCATCACAAAAGCATTAGCTTTGTTGATATCGACAAATAAGAATCTCCAAATAAGAAATCATTAAAAAAGATGGTATTACAATGGGAATAATATATTCGGAGAGAACGGCTGGATTTGTGCTAGCTGTATATACAATTGTATTTCCAGTAAGGGAGATAGTGTTTACTATCAACTTTCTGGATAATCGTCTAGTCAATCTCGCTGTCTGCTTTGTCTAGCTAGCAAGTATAAGTATAAGCACTTGCCTAATGGGGATATGTACAAGATGTTTTTTCGATACCAATCGGCTATTACTGAGTATGGCAATATGGCAGAGATAAGTTATAACTTACTAGCTTTTAGCAAAATTAACTCTTGAGATAGCTTGACATGCGGGAAGAGTTAAAGAGTTGTATTTCGAAAGAAATATTTCCTTTTATTTTTGCTCGAGAAAACCACAGAGCGTCGCATGATAGAGGTTGCAATACAGGGAGACGAATTGGAGTAGTAACAGCATTAGCTTGTCCTAACTCAGATGGAAATAGAGCTTTTAACAGCTTGCAAGCGGTTAGATGCGACTGAGTATAGGCTTGGCCTTATTGTCGTGTGTGCTGCAGCTAACAGTTGTCTTGTCTTTTAACTTGTGATTGTCCTGTGTGTACTTGTTATTGCTATTGGCTGGGGATTCAGCTAGTATTTTAGTTTAAACTATCTAGCCTTTACTGTTATGCCTTGTCCGACTGTAACTATTAATGTCTGTAAGAGCTTTCTTTCTGGCTTGATTTAAATCTGCCGGGCAAAAGAAAAGACTTTTTTTATTGACATTTCATTTTATCCAATCGCTTTTAGCCTCTTGTGCGATTAGGATTTTCTTTATTATAATAATGAATTAAAGAAGTTCTTTCTATCTTTTTTATTTATATATTGATTATTATTTATGAAATCGTAATTATTCTTTTTATTTTTGTAGAGATAAATCCACTCCAGTAAATACACAGAGGGTTCTGGTAGAATGGGATTTTATAGATGGAAATTATAGAGGTAGTGTGAGGCAGTTTTTAAATCAAAGACAGGGTATCAGGTGAGATTGTTATCGATATTCAGTTACAATACTCTATATTTAAAACTGTTGGTGTACTTTCTTTATAATTAGAATATGCTTCACTTTCTATTCAATATTACCAATAATATTTATTAGGAATAGTGATTTGAGGATTTGTCCGGGAAGTAGATTGTCTGCCGTTTTGCGGAGCTTGTTAGATAGAAATACAGAGTGGATTTTTATAATAAGCAATAAGTCTAATCAAAAGGAATCTCTAGCTTGACCAATGATCTTGAATCTATCTTGAATAGAGTAATCCAGTTTTTTAAATAATTATTATATTGGAAAGTCCCTTATACTAAGCTATATATAGTTTCCTATATTGAAGTCGATTAAGCAGTAGTAATATGAATTAGTCAATCAAGATATTTTTTTTTTGTGTATACAAAATATTTTCTTTTGCTCAATCGAGTACTAGTTTATTATATTTGGTATACTCTCTAGTATTAATTATATTTAAATTGTTAATAAACATAATGAAATCGAATTTCCAATCCCAGGGATTATGGGGTAGGTAGCTATACAAAGTCTTATACGGGGTTTGATCACCTAATGATTTATAAGGAAGTATAAGTTGAGCATAGTCCATTATTAATAGAAATTCAGATTAATTATCTTAATAATAGCTTATAAAAGATTACAAATATTATTGGAGATATTGATTATAAATCTTAATTTGACTATTAGTTTGTAGATAATAAGCAATAGATAACTTAACTTGCATTCCTAAGATATTATTGAATTCTTGCTAGAATTTAGATATAAATTAAGAACCACAATTAGAGATTATAGTCTTCGAGGCATTGTAGTATCTATATACATAATATAGGTATAAGCAGGCCTAATCTCTCGAATCGATTGATTTATAATAGAATATCGAAATAGTTATTTGGTTAATTGGTTAATAATAACGAATACATTGTCATAATTGTATTTATCCTTATTGAAATTACAATAATCCATAATAATATATTGCCATACTTGTATAGAGATTGGGAGTGGGTGGAGGAGACCGGGAATGCGATCTCTTGATATAGAGCTGCGTTTGCATTTATAGTAATTCCGTATATATTAATTGATTGTATTATTTATATTCTTCCAATAATATTAATTGGTTAAAAAAGTATAGATTTTTTTAACACTAGAATGTACAATAAAGACTGAATCATAAACTTTACAAATCAAATAGGTTTGTAGATTTTCAGTATCCGGTACATAAAGTCGATTATTATAAAGCAAGAGTTCTTTCTTGAGTATAAAATGCTTATATGATTTGATAATCTAAATACACAGAGCTTCTAAACTCGAATAGAATCTATTGGCTTTAATAATATGATTTACAATATCAAAAAGCAGTATGATTGTGTGTATATCGATATTTACAATTATATCCAGATCTTATCGCAGAGATTCGTACTATAATCTTTATATCCACCTGATTATCTTTTATAAACTGTTACAAAACAATTCTTTTTTTAATATTATTTTGTTTAATCCAACTTATTAGTGTAGCATATAAATATATCTATAAATGAATTGTTTTTTCAGTATAGTATATAATAATAAAGTTATGATTGATGAGTAGTTCTACCCAGCGTGCTTATCAAGCGTTTAGCTGTTTAGTTAATATGAAGTACTCGAGCATTTTATAATGATATATATTTTGATCTGGTATAAGGATTCAGCAAGTTCGGCTTTCCAATAACCTAGAAATTTGATAATCACAAGTATTTCTTTATTATAAACTTCATAATTCAGCTCGGCGGCGATCATCGTTTTCGAAAAGTAGACAACTGATAACCATTCGTCACCGTGCTTTTGAGATAGCATATTAGCGACTACGCCATTGGATGCATTGGTTTCCAGTATACAGGGTAGTGTATAATCATAATGCTATAGGAGAAAAGCGAAGATAAGTCTGTCTTGAGTATATCAAATGTAATTTGACAGATTTCGTCGAAATGGAATTTGATGTTCGCTTTTATAAGTTTATAAAAAGGTTTTGCTATTATATTATAATTCTTAATGAATCGGCGGTAAAAGTTATAAAAAATCTAAGAACGATTGGATACTCTTTATGATAATAGAATAAGTTCAAATAGTAATTACTTCAATCTTTTCTGAATCGATTTGTACGCCGTCTGTAGAGATGATAAAACCTAAATACTTTGTATATTTGATATTGAATTTATATTTCTTGAGATCTACCTGAAGGTCAATAGACTCAAGTTATTCGAGGATACACTTGATATATTTCTCGTATTCATCTTCGTTTTCAGAATATATAAGAATATCATTGAGATAAGCAGTATAAAAGTTATCTAAATAATCAAATAGGATATTATTCATATATTGTTAATAAGTCGTAGGGTTATTTGTTAGTCCAAAAGATAAAACTTTGTATTTATAGAAATCATATTGAATACGGAAAGTAATATATTCTTTGAAAACTGAATCCATATGGATACAATGAATACTTATCGAATATCTAATTTGATATACACCTTTACACTAACAAGTTATATAAATATCTTGTTAATGAGAGGTAGAGGGTATCTATCTTTATATATTAAAGAATTAAGTAGTTGGAAATCTATACAGAACCTTAAGCTTTTATTTGGCTTTCTCACAAAGAGAATCGGTATTACAAACAATGCTTGATTGGATTCTATAAATCCTTTAATAAAATTCTCTATAATGTATTCTTTAACAATCTCAAGCTATTTAAGCGATATCTTATACAAGAAACTATATTTGAGAGCTTTTTCATCTTTTTCTTTAAATATAATCTTGTAATTATATAACCGGGAGAAAGGTAGAATATCGGATTTGTATTTAGAAAATGCTCAGTAATATTACTAGTAAACTTTAAGGATTGGAGACTTTATCTCGATATTTATAATAACGCGATTGAGAGCAGCAATAATTCTGATTTAAAAATTGTTTAAGGTAGTAATTACGGTTTAAAATTCGATAATTGTTATTTTAACTAGATTTGTAAATCGAGATAATATTGTCAATCTCTATATATATAATTGTAAAGATCTTATAATCCTTATTTCTCTTATAGGTAAGTTGAAATTGAGTTGGTTTAAATATATAGATATCGAATATATTAGAGATACAAAATGGGAGGGATTTGTAAACAGATTGAATAGAGATTTGACTGAGAATAGGTTTCTTTTTCAAATTAACTGAAATCTAAGCTTCAATCGTATTTGAGATTATTATATTAATCTCTTGGAAAAGGGTAATAAATATCTTAGATATAATCGGTACTATGATTGGTTATCTATTGTCAAGTTGGTGGTACATCTCTTTCATCGGGCATTTCGATTATTAGTATCTTTCTATCTTAAGTAATTAATTCTGGATTGTTGAAGACTATCTCTAGTTAAAAGTATATTTTTTGATAAGGAAACAGTAGGAGAATGCTCGGAAGGCTATTTGAGATATTAATTAAAACAATCGACTTTAACTCGGATTTTTATTAATTATTTACGATTTAGGATTATACTATATAAATCTAAATCGATGATAAAAAATGGTAAATAAGATTATTATTGAATATCAATTGTGAAATTAAGAAATGTGAAATGAGTAATAGCTTCACCTTGTATATTATTGTAGCTTTTGATTTCAATTAGTGGTTTGAATAATATAAAGCAGGATTTGAATATAGGGAATAATAATAAAAGGAGTGTCTTATCGATAAAAACAAAGCTATTTGCTCCGGAATCTATAAAAGATTGAGTATTATATAAATATTCGTTTTTCGAAAGTATGCATGGTAGGTTTATGAAATCACCTCCCATTAGTTTTATCAAATTAAGAAATCTTATGTTCCGAATTGCGTTTAGAAGGGAACTTCTACCTAAGTATATTGATTTTAAATATTAGTTTTCAGCAATACGAGCGGATTTGATAGCTTTCACTTACACTTTTGGTTTACATCCTTCTCGGCATTTTCTTCTATATTGTAAAACTCTTTGTTTTCTCCAATCTTTTGAATCTCGGTCATAGCATTTATATTACCTATACATAGCATGAAACTGTAATTCACTCCCAATATAAAGGTGGTAGTACTATAATTGAAATTGTTTTCTAAAAATGGAATATTGTTTAGCTTAAAGATTCCTATATAGCTAATAGGAGTATAAGAAGAATATTAAATGTGAAACTAATAGATAGATTCGAATTATTTGATAAGCGAAGAGTGTTTTTAGAAATAATCAACAAATCGGTGTTACTAGATAGCTTTCTAAAAGATATCTCTTTAATCATTCTGTAATGATTATGTTCTCGAAGTATAACTTCGAGTTTGTTGATCTTAATAAGCTTGGTAGCTAGGTTCTCGATAGTGTAGTATTTATTGATATAAAGGCTAATAGCTTATCGAAGGAAATCGGATATTTTTCTTTCCAGATTGTGAAGGAGAGTTATTAAATTGGTGATTTCTGTCTATATAACTAATAATCTAAATCTACAATATCATACTAGAAAGTTTCCTTGTTGGATATTATTAGGCATAACCTAGTATTTATATTCAGTTTGTGTATGATTAGCTTCGGTTAGATTCTTATAAATGGCTGTGAGCTGATCAATTAATTACTATTTTATCAAACAAGATATTTGAATGTATAACAAGAATATATATTTTTATATCTCTTTTTCCATTTAATTTATTATATAAGATTATTGTTATACTTTCAAAATAAGTGAATTTTTATAAAGTTCGAATTGCTCGGTGATTAATAGTTATTAGAGGCTTGCTTTTAGTTTTATACTATTTTTAAGTTTAAATAAAAGATTGATGGGCTTTGAAATGTATAGATATTTTACTGTAATAATAGATAAATGAAAATAAAGTATTTGGTGAATTTATGGATTATTTAACAAGGCGATCAGGTTTGAAAGAGATCTGCTATTAATATTCGAAAGGGATTGTTATAAAGACTAACTTTGTAAACAGGAGTTTTTCTTGTTCTTCCTTTTCCTAGTAATAGGAGATGCTCTTTCAATAGAATTGACTGGAACATTAGGAATTCGAACTCCGCGATTTGTAAGAGAATCTATATAATATTACTATTAATATCTTAAAGATTGAAATAAATAAGTGGTACTAAAATTACATTATAGTAATTTGTTTTTGAGTCTTGTGATTTTGTTTTGTAAATTCTCAAAGTCTTTAAGGATCGGTACTTGTTCTTCCTATAATGGGAGAGTATATATCGGTATGCTACCTTTGAGAGTTAATACCTCAATTGAAGAATCGTTTTCAGACTATTTACCCTTTTCACATCTACTAATATTTATATTAGAATTATAAGAACTATAACCATTGCTTTGTTAAGATTGACTATCGTTAGCTAAGAGCGCTCGACTAACAAAAGGGGAAAAGTGATAAAATCTTTTTGAAATAAATGGATTAAATATAATAGTAGTACTTGTAACTCTATATATTAAGGGTTTATTATCTTCCATCAAATAGATTTACTTAAAATCAACCCTCTTCCTATAAGTAATATCGAATGTCCTCGATATACCTAAGAAGGTATTATAATTATAAGGTATTATTTAATCGGCCATCAGATGACTGTATAATTGTATAGTGAGTTGTAGATAATGTGACACTTTGCCTTAAAAGAACTATAAGAGCAGGGTACAATTTATCCTTAGAATCTACAATTACAGAATCGGGAGCAAAGTGCTTGTAGAGTGCTCCTATATACTAGCTATATACACATGATCGTGCATATGCATAAGTGTATATATGAGCGATCGCAGCTGCGATTGAGTGCGATCCGTGACATATTATATGTTTTTCCATTTCCTTTATAGTAATTATTCTTTTTTATAATAAAATTGTTTAACAATCCTGTTCCTATAGAGAATCGTATTATAGATTATTTAATACTTTGAAATAATTAAATATTATTATAAAAAGTGCTTCGGCTTTTTTCCTGATATCAATAATCTCTTTGTCTTCAATCACTAAAGGAAAGACCTTGAGGCCTGCTTTTAGAATTAGCTTATATTAATTCATAACTTTGTATAGTTCCTAATTGTTCTATATATCATCTAAGTATTTAGTTCAATAAACTCGTTTCGATACTTGCACAACCCTCTATAAATCTTATTGGACAATTGCCATTTTGTTAGTAATTCCAGTTTTTCTAGTTTATATGTATATTCGGTATACCTCCTTACACTCATCGATCCATTATAAGGATAATCAATAGGGTTTGCAGTCTTTCTGCTCTATAGCTATTACAGAGGCGCTTAGTGTATTTGTGAGTCTGGTGATCAGTTTATTGATATCGTAAATAGATTAGAAATTCGGGTTCTGAAGGTTCACTAAGCGATTGGCTATTATATCTATCAGGCAAAGTAAATCTGAATTGTATATCCGAATATATGCTTGCTTGTATTCAAAGGTTCCTTTATTCGAGATGGTAGTGACTTAAGTGGTATAATTAGAGTTGTTATACAAATCGTTATCGATTATTATTGTAGTAATGATTAGATTGGAAAAGGTCAGATCCAGAATGTATCCTTTTATATACATAAAGGCATTAGGAGTTCTAATATACTCTATTCCTTATTCGATAGCCTATTATATAAGTGTATCACTTTGATTGACAATTGCTATTTCGAGTTCCCACAGATCATACTTAGTATTAAAGTCACCTCCGATAATTGTATCAATCTCTAAAGCAATCTCTAATCCGAATATATATTTTATTATCAGTAAATCAAATGGGATACAATAGATATTAAGAATCGAGTATCTATTAATATTAATTCAAAGTAAATCCCTATTTTCGGTTTGCCTTATTTATCTAACCTTCAAATTGCCTTTTTTTTATATATAGATGATTACTTATAGTTTATGCTTAGGGCTATTAGTTGTTCCTTAGATATTAATTGGCTGATATCAGTTATATACAGTATAATTTTGGGTTGCCGAATTATTATACAATTGGGGTTCTTGAATACAGATAATATTTATATCAGCCTTTCCAGTGATCTATAGAAGGGTAATATAATTGAAGTGTTCGTACTTCACATTTGCTTATATAATTATAAATCCCCTTCCCTCTATTAAGTTTGTATTAATTATATAATTTATATAGAGATAATAGCAACTTTATTAGTATTTGACTTACTCCTTTCGCTTATTTCAGAATCGGGAGGTAAAAAGGCTTTTTCAGCTATAATTATTATATTATAGTTTATCCCTTTATTAATGCAATGTAAAGGGTTATGGTTCAAAATATAAATCGGATTGTTGAAGAGGCTTTTTCTTGATTGGGTTTATTTGAATAATTGATTTATTAATTGCTATTCGTTTTTGTAAATAGTAATGCGGGCTCCCGGTACAGGGGGTTTAGAGATAATTATTTAAGGCTGTTTGGCTAGCGTTGGAGTAGATGCCTTTCCTTTATATATTTCCTGAGTTTTTTTTCGGTTAGTAATTCTGATTTCTCTTATTTGTTGATAAGTGAGTCTGATTAGTTTTCTATTGATTGATTGTAGTATTACAGGGCAATTGCTGTATACAGATTGAAAGAGTTCTAGGCATCCCGTATATTAAGTATTGTTTTGGTATTGCTTATGGATTTTTCTATTAATATATTTAATAGTCAATTCGCTGTACCTAGAATAACGAGTTAGGCGATAATATATATATAGATTATAGTATAACTAGCATTTGTTGAAGTATTATTGTAGTTGAGGGTATTGCAATCTATTAAGAGGCTTCAAGTATTCATTAATATTAAATAGCCGAAATGGTTTTATTGTCTTTTTGAAACTAACAATCTAGTTAGCCCTTCCTGTAAAAAGATTTATTCTGTATTTAAAGACTTTGTATTGTATTGGTTCCTCTTCTATCTATATCTTGATCTCTTTTCGAATAATTATATCTAGAAATGTTATAAGTATACTCAATATATTGTAAGAGACCTGAGGTACAATATAGTTATATCAGATCTCCACAGCTTGAGTATTATCTATATCAAATATAATAATCAGCTGTATACAATTTTCGTCTCGCAAAAGGTTCTTGTATTTCTCTAATGTTTTATATCTCAGAGTTCACTTTATCCTATTGTAATAAAGCAAGGGGATCAGTTTGAGCCTTAATCTAGGAATTACTTCTATAATCTTTAATTGCAATTCGAAAAGATTATTAGTAATTATCTATTACTTATTTCTCATTTTTATAAAGATTATATAGCTGTTTTACTTTTATTGTTTATATTTCTATATCATCTCCGTTGTTTTGGGTATACTCACCTTAACGCTTTTCGGTATCTGAGACGCTTTCTCAGTTTTAAGTATATTAGTATAGGATTTAGCAATTCCCTTTAGGGTTATTCTTATGATTAGTATAGGGGTTTTCTATATAAGCCCAGCTTATTTTATAGTCTTGATTATACCATCAATACACACAGATCTCAATGTATTGGTATAACTCAGTTCCGTTTTGCTCAGGGTTTTAATATATATATCAATCGCATTTACGATCTTTAGGATTATTTATTGCTTTTTATTCTCCTTATAGAATTAATTGATTATTGCTTTGTAAATAGACTATATATCGTTATCTCCATTTGTTTCAGTTATTGATATGATTATTATCATTGTTGTTGAAGCGATTGGGTCGCGGCCCGACACGCTCAGCAGCACAACAGATCGCTCACGACCGCACATTGATGATATCATGATATTATAAGATTCCTTCAATATAATTTGTTATAATATAGCTAGTATCCGTTGTTGTCGTTGTTTTTCTAATTAAAGGAAATCAGAATAGGGGCTTTGATAAACACTTTCTTTAATTGATTAAAAGTATTTTAATAAGCATTATTCTATAGAAACAGGATATTCTTTTTGATTAGCTTTATTATCAAGCTGATTATTTTTGAAAAGTTCTTAATAAATTGATAATAAAAGTTTGCAAACCCAATGAATGCTTATATATCGGTTATGGTTTCTGTGACACTTTGCCTTAGAAGAACTGCAAGAGCAGGGTACAATTTATCCTTAGAATCTATAACTACAGAATCGGGAGCAAAGCGCTCGTAGAGCGCTCCTATATACTAGCTATATATATATAATTGTACACATGCGCAAGCATGTATGTGAGCGATCGCAACTGCGATTAGATGCAATCCGTAACACTATTCCCCTTTTCGAAAAAGCTTACCCTCAAGCTTTACAATTACCTAATCTATAAACACATCGGCAATCCCAATAAAGCATTGTTATTTACATTATAGCATAACATAATAAACAGGTATGTGCACAAATTTTGCTTTTTTCGCAACGAGAAGATATATAGAAAATAGAGGAAACCATTCTATAGCCTAATAACAGTACAAAGCCTTCGAAGTATATAGATCATTTGAATTTCTTTTTCTTTTTCAAATCTTTTCTGGTTATTTATTTTTTTTATATTTTTTGATCAATAATTAATATACCTTTTATACTATCAAGAAAATATAGTAATAAGAGCAAGTTGTTGTTAATATAGTTGAAGTAATAAAAGAATGTGTGTGTAGTGGTGAGTTATTTATTTTTCTTTTGTATTTGCTTTACTGATATGCTTTTTTATAACTTATAACAAAAAGAGTGTTTATCTTTTCTATTATACAAGATAAGCATTCTATTGAGGAAAAGGAGGAATCGAATTGTAGCGAAAATAATAGTAATTCTATTAGCAAGAAGGAGGATAATAAGGAAAATAAGTTGAACAACAAAAATACATATAAATGAGGCTTTCTTTTGGTATTTCTGGCTTGCGGTTGGCTTATCTGACAAATGCGATTACAGATACCGAGAGCAATATATCTGAGGGTGGGGTTAATCTTCGATATACTTATTGAATATATTCATTCTATTATCTTTCGAAACAGAATTCAGAGGAAGAATATAATCCCTTAATTAATTGTATTAACGATTATAAAAAGAAGTTCGCTAACAAGTTGATTATAGCAATATATCATTTTTGTAATCTCGAAAATGATAGTGAGATAGTTGAGGAAGATATTCTAGAGATCTTGTATCAAAATCAATCTAATTACAAATTCGATATATTCTATTATAGAAGTATTAGCTTTGTTGATATTGATGAATAAGAATTTCTAAATAAGAGGTTACTAAAAAAGACAATATTATAATGGGAACAATATATGCGAAAGGATAATTGGGTTTGTATTAATTATATACATAATTATATTTCCAGTAAGAGAAATGATATTTGCTATCGACTTTCTGAATAATTGTTTAATCAATTTTGTTGTTTACTTTGTTTAGCTAGTAAGTATAAGTGTAAGCATTTATTTAACAAAAATATACACAAGATATTTCTCCAATACCAATCGGTTGTTATTGAATATAGTAATATAGTAAAGATAAGTTATAACTTTTGCTAACTTTTAGTAAAATTAATTCTTGAGATAGCTTGATATGTAGAAGGAATTAAAGAGTTGCATTTCAAAAGAAATGCTTCCTTTTATCCTTATTCGAAAAGCTGTGGAGTATTGTATAGCAAAGGTTGCAGTATGGGAAGACGAATTGGAATAGCAGTATTAGTTTATTGTAACTTAAATAGAAATAGAGCTTTCAGTAGCTTGCAAGTAATTGAATACAATTGAATACCAGTTCAATCTTGTTGTTGTATATATTGCGATTAAGGATCGTTTTGTCTTTCGGCTTGTGGTTATTCTGTGTATGCTTGTTGTTATTGTTAGCTGGGGATTTGGCTAGTATTTCGATTTAAATCATTTAGTTTTTACTATTATACCTTATTCAATTATAATTATTAATATTTATAAAAACTTTCTTTCTGATTTGATTTAAATCTACCAGATAAAGGAAAAGACTTTTTTTATTGATATTTTATCTTTATTTAATCATTTTCAGCCTTTTATATAATTAGGATTTTCTTTATTATAATAATAAATTAAAGAAGTTCTTTTTGTTTTTTTTATTTATATATTGATTATTATCTATAAAATCATAATTATCCTTTCCACTTTTATAAAAACAAATCCACTCCGATAGGTGTATAGAGGGTTCTAGTAGAGTGGGATTTTGTAGATAGAAATCATAGAAATAGTATAGGGTAGTTTTTAAATCAGAAACAAGATATCAAATGAAATTGTTATTAGTATTCAGCCACAATACTCTATACTTAAGCTATTAGTATATTTTCTTTATAGCTAGAATATGCTCCACTTCCCATTCGGTATTACCAGTAATATTTATTAAAAACAATAATTCAAGGATTTGTCCGGAAAATGAATTGTCTATTGTTTTGTAAAGCTTGTTAGATGGAAATACAGAGTGGACTTTTATAATAAATAATAAATCCAATCGGAAGAAATCTTTGGTTTAATTAATAATCTTGAATCTATCTTGAATAGAATAATCCAGTTTTTTGAATAATTATTATATTGAAAAGTCTCTTATACTAAGCTATATATAATCTCTCATATTGAAATTGATTGAACAATAATATGAATTAATCGATTGAAATATCTTTTTTTATATATACAAGATATTTTCTTTTGCTTGATCGAATACTAGTTTATTACATTTAGTATACTCTCTAGTATCAGTTATATTCAAATCGTTAATAGATGCAATAAAGTCGAATTTCTAATCCTAGGGATTGCGGGGTAGATAGCTATACAAAGTCTTATACAGGGTTTAACCATCTAATAATTCATAAGGAAGTATAAGTTGAGTATAGTTCATTATTGGTAGAAATTCAGATTAATTATTTTGATAATAGCTTATAAAGGATTATAAGTATTATTAGAGATATTAATTATAAATCTCAGTTTAATTATCAGTTTGTAGATAATAAGTAGTAAATAACTTGATTTGTATTTCTAAAATATTATTGAATTTTTACCAGAATTTGAATATAAATTAAGAACCACGATTAGAGATTACAGTCTCCGGAATACCGTAATATCTGTATATATGATATAAGTACAAGCAGGCCTGATTTCTCGAATCGATTAATTTATAATAAGATATTGAAATAGCTTATTTAATCAATTGATTGATAATAACGAATACATTATTATAACTGTATTTATCCTTATTGAAATTATAATAATTCATAATAACATATTGCCATGCTTATATAGGAATCGGGAATAAATAGAGAAAATCGGGAGTATAATCTTTTGATACAAAGCTGTGCTTATATTTATAGCAATTCTGTATATATTGATTGATTATATTGTTTATATTCTTCTAATAATATTAATTAATCAAAAGAATATAGATCTTTTTGATATCAGAGTGTATAATAGAGACTGAATCGTAAACTTCGCAAATCAAATAGGTTTATAGATTTTCGATATCCGGTATATAATGTGAGCGAAACTTGGTACTGGTCACGTGACCTCTTTCTGTAGCTAGTATTTATAGGTCTTCTTTATGTAGTTTAGAGAAAGCAATCAGTTTCCACCCATCTTCTTGTATATTTTGTGATATATTATATAAAGTCTTCTCCTTCTCTCCTCTATTAAAGATACTATATTTTAATGATTTATTTATAGTATTTGTAAAAAACTACTTTATAATTCTATTATCTTTTATTCTTTTACATTAATGATTTATACAAAAAAAAGAATATTAAAAGGTCAGGAAATATATACAAACCTGAACTTTTGAATTGCTTTAAAAAACAAAAAGTTATTGGTTTGGAAAAGTCGATAGGAAATGGGGAAACAAAGAGTTACCTAGTATTATAAAAGAGTCGGATAATGTTAGTTCGATGACAAATAGAAAAAGGGAAAAGCAATCCCTCTTTCAAAATTGATCTATAGCTTTATATAAACCTGAAATAGGATAGTATTGTTCTTAAATGGATTATACCTTATTATTATAAAAAGGCTACAAGAACAATTCATGAGAATCTTTTTGATAATATTTACGGAAATCTGAATAAACAATTTGATTTGAAAAGGAAAGTTCTTTTTTACAAAATAAATCTAAAAAGGGTTGGATAAGATTCATTTCCTGTATTCAGGTATAGAAAATTTTGAATTCTCTGAAAAACCTTTTAGTTCTCCGGTATCGCTTATATCTAAATAAAACCTGATTGTTCTAAAAAACTCAAAATAATCCACAATAAGATTGGAGGAGAATTGTTGTTTAATCTAAATAAAAGACTATTTATAAAAAAGACTTATTCAACTCAAGATCAGAATATCCAGAAGTATTTCCAAGAGAAACCTGTAGTTAAAGCTCCCCATAACAAGATGCCAAATCATATTTTTTTAATTTTTTTTCCTTTTATAAGGTTTAAGGGAATAGGAGTTACGGAAAATATAACTTTACCGAATTTTGGTAAAATTATTAGGAGAGGGAATAAGAGAATCTGTACTTATATTGTATTCAAAAGTACTGTTTATTTAACTACTCAATCATTTCTTATATTATATCAATATAGTTCTGTATAGAATAACAATTAATCAATAATATATCTACTCTCGATTTTGGAATTAAGTTTTAAAATAATAATCTATTTATTATAGAATCTAAATCCTCAAACTTATTATTTAATATTGATATTATTAATATTAACAATCAAGAAAAGAACTCTCCAGAACTAAATACAGCTCCAGCTAATCGAAAGATAAGTGATAATAAAAAACCTAACAAAAATTCGATTCAAAACAGATAAAAGGAAACCTTAGTGTTAAACAGTTTACAGCCTGCTTGAATTACTTTTTCAAAGCTTTTGTATCTTTAGTTTCTCTTTCTAAAATAACTGGAATATTATGATTCAAAGGTTTTAATGCTATTAAATAATGTAAGGGGATGGAATACCTTTTTCGGAATTATTGAATATAAGCTAAAGACTTCTGAATATATATATCTTTCTAAATAAAATACTCATTTCAAGAGAAGATTAAAGCTATAAAAGAATAACAGATAGAAAAATAGAATTAGGAAAAGTATTTTAAATCTGTCTTTTTTAAAGAATATCTCAATAACAACCTTATTTAAAAAATATATTTTCATAATTATTTGCAAAAGCTTACCAAAAAGTACAAAAAAAAGGAAAACACAAAAATTAAGAATCTTAATTATTATACTCAACAATTTAATTAAATTATATAATAACTTATCAAGAACAAAGCCTTGATAAAAAGCAAAGTCACTAAACTCTTTCTTAGGAATATACAGTCTAAAGTCTCTCGAAAATATATTATTATAATCAAATATAATATAAAGCAACCCAATATAATGGATTGAAATAAAGTATATAATTAGATAGTATAATATATAGAATCTGAATCTCAATATATCCTCCTTAATACTAGCAATAACAAGAATTCTGATTTTAATGAATTACTGGAATCTATTACTTCAATCAAGAAAACACAAGAAAAAAAGAAAGTTTTAATAATTCAAAGAATAAATAAGATAAAGAAAATAATTAAGGCTCTAAAAGATCTCACATTTTTTCTGAAGGAACAAGTTATAATAGGATTTAAAATTAAAGAAAAGATTAAGATAAAAAGGATTCTTTTTGATTCTAATATTATAGAAATACTTCAGATTGCAATCCATAAGTTAATTCAGATTTTCCCCCCTATTATTATTAATATAATTATTGATAATACTATTATTAATCTTGAAATATTGAAAGCTATATACTCAGTCTACAAGAAGATATATTATAATTATAATAATAAATAATCTGGAAATAAGGAATATAATCTTAAAAAAGATTATTTAATTTTTTGAGAATATATCAAAAAAGGATTTATATATTATAATGAGATGGATTAATTAAACTAGGAATCTAAAAACAAGTTAGATAATTCTATTTCAGTTATATATAACAATAAAAGCAGCCCGAGTTTAGTTAAGAAAATCAGAATATAAGCTCTTCAGATAACTAAATGAAGTCTAAGGAAAATAAGAAGATTATGCAATTTGTGAATATAAAGGGTAAATCAATTAATATCCTAATGAATAATAAGATATATATAATCCAAAAATATATTAATATTATAAAAGATATATAAAGAAGGCGAGGCAGATTATTATATAATAATTCAAATAGGGTAACAAAAGTATACTCAAGTATCTTTCAAAACCTTTTATTTTATTTACAAATAAAATCCTTAAGTTTAATCGTTAATAATTTATTATTGATATATTGTCATAGGGTATTATATAAGAAAGTTCTAGGAATACTTAACCTTATAATGCAGAAGACTCTATTATAGAAATTATGATTAAAAAGATATTAGATAAGATTAAGAAATCAAAGTGGAGAATGATTTTCTATATAATGAATAATAATTATAGTACAATAGAAGTTATTGATCGAGAGATACTTTCAATCGAGATCCCAGTTATTATAGATTTCATTATCAAGAAATACCCCAATATATGGAAGAGGTGGACTATGAAGGTAGACGATCTAATAAGATCTTTAGCATTTAATAGTTTCATAATAAAAATAATTAATAAACTTTCTACTTCTTTCAAATTAATAGAATATATTAGAGCTCTAGAGACAATTCATCTGGAAGCCATTTACAATATAGTAAATATACCCTTTCAGGATAATAAGGAAGATCTTCCTTATATTAGAGTATCTCTTAATAATTATAAATCTATCAAAGCAATCCCAGATTCCGGATTGATAATCAACTTAATCAATATTGATCTAGCAATAAAGTTAAATCTTTTGATAAATTTAATACAAATTATGGTTATTGATATTAGTTCTATAAAAATAAGCATTAAAAGGATTTTATAAGGATATACAAATATCTCTTAATAATATATCAAATATTATTAGTTTATTTGTAATAAAGAATATATACAATAATTTGCTTTTGGAAATACTATGAATTATTATAAGTGAAGTTATTTTTATATACAAAAATGGAAGCCAATACATCATGATTATAGATAATAATAGGGAGAACCAAGCGAGTATATAATATACTAAGCAAAAGATTTTCGTTTCTTTTTGCTTTACAGGAAATTAGAGTCTGATACTCTCAAAGAGTAGTATATCAAAATGGATATGAGTTCCTTATTAAAATATAATTTTATCAAAATCTGGCAAAGTTATATTAGATTATATATCAATATTCTATATAAAAATAAAGCGACCAAGATGCTTCCTTCAAATCAATCTAGAAATTTAATAAATAAAAGATCGGGAGAAAGAAGCAATTAGTTAGAAAGATATAGAAAACGGAATCCTTATCTATATCTATTAGAGAAATAGAAAGATTATCTTATTCCTTGATTCAATAAAAAACTGAAAAGCTATTGATTAACTTCAGAAAAACGGAAAGAAATCGATTTTGGAAAAATACTTTCTGTTTAGGAATAAAAACTATTGTTTATATATTTATTAAATCAAAAAGGAGCTCTCACTTTTAATTAGATTTATATAAAACATATATAGAAAGAAATAGCCTCTCTACAGAAAATCCGGACTATCCTTTATAAAGCATAATAGATATCTGATTTTCCAATTCCAAAAGCTCTAATTGAAACTATTTCGAAAATGCTTTATAAAAGAATGGATTAAGGAGTTCTTAAGTATACGGATGGTCTTTATAGAAATTCATGATTCTTGATTAAAAAAAAGATTTCTGATATTTATTAATTAATAAATGTAATAATAGAACTTAATAAATATTCAATCAGAAATACTAATTTATTTCTGGATACCAATACCTTTATAAAAAATTTCGCAGGATATCGAATTATATCTTTAATCGATTTCTTTTTAGATTATAATTAAATTCTATTAATTATGGAAAGTCGTAATATAACTATATTTCAAATACCTTTTGGATTGTTACACTATATTTATATTACCTTAAGGTATTATAAACTCTATTACCCAATTCTATAAAATCATTATAAAATTTTAAATGATCTAGTACTTGGAATAGCAATATTGTTTCTAGATAATATAAGGATAAAGGAATCTAAGATTAACTTTAATAATAAAAAAGTAATTTCTGGAATACGAAATTTATCCTTGAATATATTTAAGGGATTGATAAAACTCTAAAGTATATAAAAAGGGTAAGATATTTGATTAATACAAAATCAAAATGGTATTATAATAATATGGAAATCGTTGGATATATAGTTGATTCTGAAAGAACGGACTTCACAATAATCGAAGATTGCTCAATCATAAATTGATCTGAACCCAAGAATATTAGTGAAATACAAATGTTTCTGGGAGTATATATGTATTATTATATATGGATCGAGAAATTCGTTTAGAAAGCCAAACTATTGTATTACTTATTAAAGAAAGATTAGAAGTTTGTTTGGATAAGAGAATAAGCGAAAGCTATAAAGTTACTGAAAACTGAATTGATTAAACTCTCTGCCCTAAATATTATTAAATTATAAAAATATCTTAATCATTAGAATAATTATTTTAGGCATAAACACTAGCCTCGATAATTGGAGTATAATTTTAGATTAAGAATTTAATGATAAGTGTATAGTAATTAGATTTAAGAGTAATTTATGGAATGATATGGAAAAGAATTACAATACTACAAAAAGAGAATGTAAAGGAATATTTAAGGCTCTTCGAAAGTATAGATACAATTTATACAGAGTTTATTTTATTTTCGAAATCGATATTAAAATCCTTATTACTCAATTGAATAGAACTGTAATAGATCTCCCAGAGATGCTAATGATAAGATGGATTGTGTGAATTAGGCTCTTTGACTTTGAAGTTTAATATATAAAAAGGACAACTCATATTACAACAAATAGACTTTTCTATAGATCAAGTACTCTATTCAAACTTTAACAAGAAAAAGCTTAAGATGATAATATTGATGAATAGATTATTGATAAACTAAACAATATTTAAAATATTCTTGTCTCTCATAACTTTATTAAAAACCAGTAAAATTATATATTGAAGTTGATCTATAATGAGGATAGTCAAGAAATAGCCAAATACCTAATAATACTACAAAAACCTGAAAGTATAACAAAAAAGGCCTTCAGAAATTTCAAGAAAGAGCTTTCGGTTTCTATATCCGTAACAATTACTTCTTTAAGATTGGTATAAAACAATTATTTTTAAGGAAAATAATTGATGATTAGAAAGAACAAAATAAGCTTATTGGAAATCTATATAAAACATATGGTATAAACGTGTGAAAAGCACTTTTGATAAGGTATTCTGTTTATATTATTGGATAGGGATATACAAAAACTATTAAGAAATTTGTCAATTCCGATCCAAATTGTCCAATTTCAATAATCGAATCTTTAAGAAAAGCCTTTATATCCTATATGGGTAAGTATATATTAATAAAATATGGTTTAGATATTATTATATATATCTTCTAACAATGATTATAAATATCTTATATTTCTGAGAGATAATTTGTTAGAATAAATAGAAGGAAAAGTATTTCGGAATACAATCTTACAAATTATGACTATTTTTATTTGGAATATGTTTATCGATATTCTGTTTTTGATAAGGTTTTGATTAATAGAGGATTGGAGAATAAAGTATATATAATGTATTTCCTGAAAAAATATAATAACAGCACAATACAAATTTCTATGTATAACTCTAAAGTAAATGGTTAAATTGAGAAAGAGCACCGATCCATTACTAATAGATTATTCAAAATAATAAATAGGAAGGGAGGTTGGCTTAGATATCTCAATATAATGTTGTTTGCTGATAGGATTACAATATACTGACTAACTAATCTCACCCCATTCTATATGATTTATAGCCACCATTTGGTGCTATTTATTGAAACAAGGTTTTGTATTTGGAGAATCCTTGATTAGGAATCTATAACGATCTAAATGGAATTGTTAGTATTATATTTTTGATAACTGGAAATACGGGATATTGATATAAAAGAAATTGTACTCCGGAAAAAGTGTTATTGTTTGAATAGGAAAACACATTTTGATAAAGATAACAATATAATAAACAAAAATATTATAGCAAGGGATATTATACTCCAATACGATCTATAGTCAAAAATTGATATATTGTGAGAAAGAAAGCTTGTATACCGATAGTTTGGGCTATATCGAATAATAACTACTAATCTAAATAAAAGTATTTATATTTTGAAGAGATAGATAGCACCCCAATTAATGAAATCTATATAGATTTTTGTTTTAAGAAATTTGTTAAAAGAGAAAGGGAATATCTATTTATTTCTGAAAGAAGAAATAAGGAGGAGGACAATTAATCGAATATGAGGATCTATTAAAAGCCTTATTGGAATTATATTGATTAAATCGAATAGATCAATATTTTGATAACATAGAAATAATGATGGATTATATATAAACAGACAAAACTTCTAAAGCCTCAATAATTACCTCAAAAGGTTTTAATCATATATTTATAGAAATTCTGATTATCAGTTTATCAATAAGAATAGTGTTTTTTCCTATATAATAAAAAGGGTAGGTGTTTATCAAAAATTTAAATGGGGAAAAATATTTGTCCTTATTCTTATTTGAAAATTTCAAATCTTTTTTTCTTTCAGAATTCATCTTCAAGTATACCTTCTCTTTTATTCTATAAAGAATAAGGAGAATTGAAAAAGCTAGATAAAGATATCCTTTACAAAGAAATAAATACCTCTCCTTTTTCCCCAAAATCGATTATTTATATTTATTTTATTTTTTTTATATTGTATTAGTTCTTTTTTCTTTATAATTTTTTTTCTCTTCAATTATAACCCTTTATCTTATTTGAGGAAAAACGCTTGCTGCTTACTTTAAAGTAATTCTTTTTTTCAATTATTTCAAGAGTCTCTATAACTTTATTACTTTTTGGCAAAATTATCTTTTATACGAAAATCCTTTATAATAACAGATCAATCTGAAGATAATAGTGTCTCAAAGCAGCCTGAAGACATAAATCTAGTTATTCAATATTTGAATGTCCAACTACAATATATACAATATAATATAATAATAATAATTAGTGATATCTAACTAACTAATATATTGAATACTTTTGAGACTATTCAAAGACTTCCCGAAAAACTTTAGTATGCAAAGTTCACAGAATTCAATATTTAAGCGAAAATGCAAAAGGCGAAAGCTGATATTCTAACAGAAATAGTTATAATACTAATCCTATAAGATAATCTATATATCAAAGTATATATAACAATAAAGCAGATAAGATCAATAATAAGGATATTCTTGTGCAAATAGAAAAATCCTGTGAGCTGAGGAAAAAGGCTATTAGCAAGATTAGTATATATTAAAGTTATTTTCAAAAAGGTATTATATTTGCTACAATCTTTATTATAACTTACAAAACTAAGTTTCAGAATAAGCTCTTTAAGCTAGCTAGAATAGCCGATCCTGAGATAGTATTGGAATTAGTCAACAGAGAACTCATACATAGGCTAATGGCAAAACCAAAAGCAGATGTTCGGATCAATAGATATCTGATGCTCTTTGAATTCAAGAATGCCTTTAGGATTCTTGATAAAGATCTTTCCGATATTGTTTTTGAATAAAATAATAAATAATGATATAAACTCAATCTTCAATATAATATAGTTAGTATATTGGGAGAGACTAGTATAAACTACTCTGAGAATACCCTGCCTGTTGAAAATTCTATTATTGAATTTCAAGATGTTCTATTTCCTTTACTCTCCGAAGATGTTGTTATTAATCTAAAAAGATAGAAAAGATTTGGCATACTAATAATTGATGAAAACATTGAGCCTCTTCAAGAATACCTAATAGACAAGATTGTACCTCGATAAGGTAATCTTCCAGAGAAAGGAAGTGATATATCAGAGGATAAAAAGGAAACAGATATCGCCCAATCCAAAGCCTGTAAGTATAGCTAGGAGGCACTAAACTCCCAGGATTGGTTTTACATACTCAAAGAGAAGTATGTTGTGAAGCAAATCGATTAGCAAGCAATAGTAATATTAGTTGATCAAATGTCTTCTAATCTTTATGGATATTATATCTATCAATTCGCTGATATTCTTGATCTCAAAGCAGTCTATATCAATCAAAAGGTGTTGTTAAATGTCTTCAATATATGTACAAGAATCGGAATCGAATTGACAATATCCGTATTTACAAAAAGCATTTTCATTAATTCAAAGAAAGTCCTATAGCTAGCAAAGAACAGAGAGATAAACTCCTTGGTGTTTTCAAATTCAAACCCGTTAATCGAAATGCTGCTATATTAGTATTGGTATAAGCTTCTTCAATTGGATTAACTGATATCTATAAGATTGGTGCTTACATATTAAAGGAACAATATCTCTATTTCCATAGGGAGACTTTTACACCATTGATTCAAGAATCTATGAAAATATATTGTTATTATAATTGTTACAAAAAGATGAGCCTCAACTTTGTTTACTATTATTATTATTTTCTCTAACAGTAAATCTTCCGATAAGATTTAAAAATTTGGCGAAATATTGTGCTATAACATATGGATCGAGAGTTCCATTTGATCTTTATTCCTTTTTCTATAGTTATTATACAAATCAGCGAAGCTTTTGATTATATTTTTGTATATAATAATATAAGAAAACTATATGCAAAAGATAATATAATATATACTAATAATCTTACCGCATATATTATCTATTTGATAAACAAAGGTATTAACGAATTGATATACAGAGTTCATTATGGCAAGGTGAAAGCAGAAGTTGAATAAAATATGATATAGCATAAACTTGCTAAAAAAACTTTTGGAAAATTTAGTAAGCTTTTCGAAAGGAATATTTTTAAGATATAATTTCGAAAAAGAAGTATGTAGATTACACTAAACTAATTAAATCTGAATAATTCAATAAAGTAAGCAATACATCTTAGGCTCTCATTATTAATAATAACCCGATAAGCTTCAGGCAAAGCACGAATAGCTAAGGAAACAGACCGTTTACTGTATCCATCATTCTATATACTACAATAAAACTAGCTCCTAATAATAATTTAAATTCTATTTTTAGGAATAGAATAAAATACAAAGATGTTATAAAAGCCTACTACAACTTGAAACCCATTTTCGATAAATACGTTACCGGTAATAAGCAATACGAAATTCCCGGATTCCCGATTGAATATCACTTAACTTTATAAAACCCTGTTAAGCAAACTCTTATTAGTAAACTCTTTTAAAATGATATATCTATTTTCAATAAGGCGATGAGACTTTTTATTATAAATAACTAGGATTTCGATCAGTAATATAAAAAGTACATGAGAGTTATTAAAGTTTCTTTTATATAAGCATTTAACAATACCAAGTTTGTTAAAAAAAGTTATAGAAACAAATCTTACTTTAAAAACTATTGAAAATCTCCTGAAGGGTGAGCATAAAGGTATATATATTGAATTGGATAATAAAAGAGAAATCGAATTTATTCTGTTTAATAATAACAAGAATTCTGATTCTGATTTAGGTTAAGATTTAGATGAAGATTCAAACGAGAACCCAGATCCAGACTCAGATTAAAGCAAAGTTGGATCCTCGAGTATTCCAAAATGTAAAAGACCTAAGCATAACAGAACCCTGGAGATAAAAAAGGGATTGGAGTTTGAAATACAAAAGAAAATTCCCTAACGATACAAATAGGATAAAAACATTGAAACTCTAAGTTGATAGAACAATCGGGTTCAACAAAAGGCCCCAAAGACAATTTTAAGCTATTGAACTACTAGTTTATTATAACTTTGCCAAAATTCAGCAAAGTTATATCGATTAATATCAAAAGCTGATTAACAAATCGCTGCTCTTGGGAGTATCGGTGCCTGTATCTTTCCTCATCTTGTTCTTTTTATTTCTCTTCCCTTCAGGATATGCTTTTTTTTCCTTTTGATTTGATCGGGACGATCAACCTTTCTATATAGAAAGGAATATGAGCGAAACTTGATATTGATTATATGACCTCTTTCTATAGTTAGTATTTATAGGTTTTTTTTTGTATAATTTAGAGAAAGCAGTCAGTTTTCATTTATCTTCTTGTATATTTTGTGATATACTATATAGAGCCTTCTCCTCCTTTCCTCTACTGGAGACACTACATCTCAATAACTTATCTATAGTATTTGCGAAGGACTACTTTACGACCCTACTACCTTCTACTCTTTTATAATAAAGTCGATCATTGTAAAGCAAAAGTCCTTTCTCGAGTATAAGATATTTGTATAATTTGATAATCTAAATATATAGAGCTTCTAAACTTGAATAGGATTTATTTACTTTAATAATGTGATTTACAATATCGAAAAGCAATATAATTGTATATATATCGATATTTGCAATTATATCCGAATCTTGTTATAAAGATTTATATATAATCTTTATATCCATTTAATTATTTTTTATAAATTATTAAAAACAATTCTTTTTTTTAGTATTGTTTTATTAATCCAATTTGTTAATGTGGTGTATAAATGTATTTATAAGAGAATTATTCTTTTTAGTATGGTATATAATAATGAAGTTATAATTAATAAATAATTCTATTTAGTATATTTATTAAATATTCAACTATTTGATAAATATAAAGTACTCGAGCACTTTATAATTGGTGTATACTTTAATTTGATACAGAAATCCGGCAAGTTTGACTTTTTAATAATCTAGGGATTTAATAATTACAAGTATTTCTTTATTATAAACTTTGTAATTCAGTTTAGCAATAATTATTATTTTTGAAAAGTAAATAATTAATAATTATTTATCATTATGCTTCTAAAATAGTATACTAGCAATTACATTATTAAATATATCGATTTTTAGTATATAAAATAGTATATAATCATAATACTATAAGAAAAAAATAGAAATGAATCTATCTTTAAGTATATCAAATGTAAATTTAACAGATTTCATCAAAATAAAATTTGACATTCGTTTTTATAAATTTATAAAAAGGTTTTACTATTATATTATAATCCTTAATAAATCAATAATAAAAGTTACAAAAATCTAAGAATAATTGAATACCCTTTATAATAATAGAGTAAATCCAAATAGCAATCATTTTAATCTTTTCTGATTGATTTGTATATTGTTTATAAAATAATAAATCTAAATATTTTATATATTTGATATTGAATTCGTATTTCTTGAAATCTGCCTGGAGACTAGCAAATTCAAATTGTTTGAGGATATATTTAATATGTTCTTTATATTTATCTTTGTTTTTAGAATATATAAGAATATCATTAAAGTAAATAATATAAAGTTATCTAAATAGTAAATAGAATATTGTTTATATATTATTGATAAGTCACAGGACTATTTGTTAATCCAAAAGATAAAACTTTGTATTTATAGAAACTATATTGAATATGGAAAATAATATATTCTTCGAAAACTGAATTCATATAAATATAATAGAATATTTATTGAATATCTAATTTGATATATATCTTTATATCAATAAGTTATACAAATATTTTGTCAATAAGAAATAGAGGATATCTGTTTTTATATATTAAAGAATTGAATAGTCGAAAGTCTATATAAAACCTTAAGCTTCCATTTGGCTTTTTTATGAAGAGAATTAGCATTGCAAATAGTATTTAATTAGATTCTATAAATTCTTTGATAAGGTTTTTTTATAATATATTCTTTAATAATCTCAAGCTATTCGAGTAATATCTTATATAAAGAATTGTATTTGAAAGCTTTTTCATTTCTCCTTTAAGTATATCTTGTAATTATATAATTGGAAGAGAAGTAGGATATCAGATTTGTACTTAAAGAATACTTAATAATATTATTGATAAACTTTGGGGATCGAAGATTCCATTTCGATATTTATAATAATACAATTGAGAATAGTAATAGTTTCTGGTTTAGAACTATTTAAAGCAATAACTATAATTGAGATTCGATAATTATTATTTTAATTAGATTTATAAATCGAGATAATATTATTAATCTTTATATATATAATTATAAAGATCTTATAATTCTTATTTCTCTTACAAATAAATTGAAATTGAATTGACTTGAATATATAAATATCAAATATATCGGAGATATAAAGCGAAAGGGATTTGTAAATAGACTGAATAGAGATTTGACTGAAAATAAGTTTCTTCTTCAGATTGATTGAAACCTGAGCTTCAATTATATCTGAGATTATTATATTAGTCTTTTAGGAAGGAGTAATAAGTATTTTAGGTATAATTAATATTATAATTAATTATCTATTATTAAATTAATAATATATCTCTTTCAATTGGATATTCTAATTATCAGTATTTTTCTATTTTAAATAACTGATTCTAGATTATTGAAGACTGTCTTTAATTAAAAATATATTTTTTGATAAAAAAACAATAGAAGGATATTCGAAAGGCTATTCGAAGTATTGATTAAAACAATTGACTTTAACTCAGATTTTTGCTAATTATTTGTAACCTAGAATTATATTATATAAACTCAAATCGGTAATAAGAAATAACAAATAAGATTATTATCAAGTATTAATTATGAAATTAAGAAATATGAAATAAGTAATAGCTTTACCTTATATACTATTATAGCTTTTGACTTCAATTAGTGATTCGAATAATATAAAATAGGGTTTGAATATAGGGAATAATAATAAAAGAAGTGTCTTGTCAATAAAAGCAAAGCTATTCACTTCGAAATCTATAAGAGATTGAGTATTATATGAATATCCATTCTTCGAAAGTGTATATAATAGATTTATAGAATTATTTTCATTAGTTTTATTAAATCAAGAAATCTTATATCCCAAATTGTATTTAAAAAGGAACTTCTATCTAAGTATATTAATTTAAACATTGGTTTTCGATAGTATAAACAAACTCGATAGCTTTTGCTTACACTTCTTGGTTTACATTCTCCTTGGTATTCTTTTCTATATTATAGAACTCTTTATCTTCTTCAATCTCTTGGATTTCAGCTATAACATTTATATTACCTATATATAACATGAAACTGTAATTCACTCTTAATACAAAGGCAGTAGTATTATAATTGAAATTGTTTCCTGGAATGGAGTATTATTTGGCTTGAAGGTTTCTATATAGTTAATAAAAGTATAAGGAGAATATTGAATATAAAACTAAATAGATAGATTCGAATTACCCAATAAATAGAGAATACTTCTAAAGATAATTAATAAATTAGTATTACTAAATGACTTTCTAAGAAATATCTCTTTAATTGTTCTATAATAATTGCATTCTCGAAATATAACTTTGAATTTATTGATCTTAATAAGCTTAATAACCAGATCCTTAATAATATAATATTTATTAATATAAAAACTAATAGCTTATTAAAGGAAATCAAATATTTTTCTTTTCAGATTGTAAAGAAAAATTGTCGAATTAATGATTTCCGTTTATATAATTAATAATCTAAATCTATAATATTATATTAAAAAGTTTTCTTATTAAATATTATTAGATATAATTCAATATTTATATTCAATTTATATATAATCAGCTTAACCAGGTTTTGTAAATAATTGTAAGTTGATCAATCAATTACTATTCTATCAAATAGGGAACTTGAGTATATAATAAGAACATATATTTTTTATACCTCTTCTTTCATTTGTAAATCGCTTAATAAAGCACTTAGATTTAAAAGAATCTACTATCAATACTCAAAAGGAATCATTACAAAAACTGATTTCAATAAGCAAAGGTTTTTCTTGTTTTTCCTTTTCCCAATAATAGGAGATATCCTTTTAATAGAATTGATTAGAATATTAGGAGTCTAAATTCTATAATTTGTAAGGAAATCTACATAATATTATTATTAATATCTTAAAGATTGAATGAATAAGTAGTATTAAGACTATACTATAGTAATTCGTCTTTGAGTCTTATGATTTCATTCCACAAATCCTTAAAGTCTTTAAAGATTAGCATTTGTTTTTTCTATAACAGAAAAGTATACATTAGCATACTACCCTTAAGAGTTAATGCCTCAATCGAGGAATCATTTTCAGGCTTGTTTACCCTTTTTATATCTATTAATATTTATATTAAAACCATAAGGACTATAACCATCACTCCGTTGAGATTAACTATTATCAGCTAAAAGCACTCGACCAGCAAAAGGAGGGAAAACGATAAAGTCCCTTTGAAATAAATGGATTGGATATAATAGTAGTATTTGTAATTCTATATATTAAGGGTTTAATTATCTTCTATTAAATAGATTTACTCGGAATCAGGCCCTTTTCCTATAAATAATATCAAACATCCTCGATATACCCAAAAAGGTATTATAATTATAAGGTATTATTTGATCGATTATTAATAGCCAGATAATCGTATAATGAGTTATAATAATAAAATACTTTGCCTTAGAAGAACTATAAGACTAAAATTACACTTTATTCTTAAAATCTACAACTATAGAATCGGAAGCAAAGCGCTCATAAAGCACTTCTATATACTAGCTATATACACATAATTGTACATATGCACAAAACACGCACATAAGCGATCGCAGCTGCGATTGGGTGCGATCCGTGACAGTTTCGGATAGTTTCTAATTTATAATAATCTATATCTTCTCTAAATCCATTTGATATTATTCTTTCCTATAATTAGATTAAGAAAAATGATTTCAGATTTCAGGAATTCGCATTTTTCGAATTTTGTAAATAGATTAGCTTTTCTCAGTGTTTATAGGACTTTTTGAATATAGCGAATATGTTCCTCTCGGGTACAACTATATATCAATATATTATCCAGGTATGCAGTATAGAATATATCCAGATATCCATATAGGGAATCGTTAATAAACCTTTGGAATGTAATAGATACCTCTATCAGCTCAAATAGCATGACTAGGGATTCGAACAGACTGAATCGAGTATGGAATGTAGTCAGATATTGTGACACTTTGCCTTAGAAGAACTGCGAGAGCAGGGTACAATTTATCCTTAGAATCTACAACTACAGAATCGGGAGCAAAGCGCTCGTAGAGCGCTCCTATATACTAGCTATGTACACGTGATCGTGCACGTGCGCAAGCGCGCACGTGAGCGATCGCAGCTGCGATTGGGTGCGATCCGTAACAGATATTCTTGTTCTTTCTTGATTCTGATATTATTGAAAACAAAGATAATATTAATCTTACTAAAGTATTTTTGTCCCTTTCAAATTATTTAAGGATTCTTTAGTTAGCAATAGCGGGTATCGATTTTTTACGGATAGGTTATTCAGGACTTTGTAATCGATATAGAAATAGAAAACCTCCATCAGCTTTCTTGATAAACAGTACGGGGATATGGTAGAAGAGAAACTGGAATGAATAAACCCTTTTTTCAGGTTTTCCTTTAGCTATCCTTTCAGAACTTTGAGTTCGATTCGGGATATAGTATACAAAACTCCAAAGGGCAATATAGATCCCTCTTGGAATCGGATTTCATAATTATACAGTTAATACAATAGTAGTTTGTCAGTGTTCTATAGGGAAAAATATATCTTTCCAATTTCAGAACTTGAACAGAAGATTTATTCGAATCAAACTCTTTCTTCTTTTTCAGAATATTATCAATCTATTTAACGGAGATCTGGAACATTTTATACTTCCGATGAGTGTATACAGAATAGGCTCTCAGGGAGATTGCAGTTATATTTCGATCCTTGAGGCCTTCAGGGCGATCGGGTAGGTATATAGGTTAGGCTTTCAGGGGAATATCGGAAAGAGCTTTTATTTAGAATGGGCGGGACAGAGTGTTATAGAATTTGTAGCAATACGGGCTATCGAATTGGAAGGAGTTTGTTGTAAAGTTGATATAAGGGTTATGCTTCTTAAGCCAGGCTATACCTAATATTATAGGGTAATAGGCTAGTTTCAGTTATATACAGAGTGATTCTCTTTCGGTATAATCATTAATTCTAAGTCTAATACGAATATAGGATATAACCCGGTTTCCAGGTAGAATTTTGCTATTGAATTCAATAACTTTAAAGGTAATAGATAATTTGTGTTCAGGAATCTTCTGGGATAATATCCAACTTCGATTAGCAAAGGTAATCCTTTCACAACCACTATCCATTATAGTATAGATTGAGAGAATCTTTTTTTCTAGGAATAGGATAACAAATAGAATTATTAGATCTGTATAATTATTCAATTTATCTTCCAAGGATAATCCTTAAGTAACAGCAGTAGACAGATAGAGTTTATACAGAAAGTTGCCCTAATGATAATTTAAACTAGGTAAATCCCATTTCCTGATTCGAATAAGTTGGCCGGAAAGCGGAGCGGTAATCATAGCAAGAAGTGAGACAAGGATTGGACGGATATTCTATTCCTTAATGAGCTTCTCGGAACAGGATTGTATCTAGGTGGATTGGAAATCCTAATTCTAAGCTGGATAGGGCGAGTATTAGAATGCGGGTAGTCTTGAATCAAATAATTAGCAAAGCTATAGCAATAACATTCTTCTCATTCCTTTTGGAACAAATTATTATTAGTAATACAATATTAGGAGCTGAGATTTATAAGATCTCTTTTCTAAACAGACAAAAAAACGGCCTTGCTTATATAGAAAGATTGGATTACAGAGTTATAGGCAAATTCAGATAACAGAATAGGAGTTTTTCTCTTAGTGGAGATAGAAGTAATAGAATAATTCTGAGAGATTTGTTATTAATACTAATAGAATCGATTATCGAGTTATTATAGATAAACAAAGTATTTCTAGAAATCATAGGATGAGAGTAGGTTGTGAAGCAGTATATCTTATAGTTCTCGGAAGATTTCTTGGAATAACAACGGGATTAGAGTATTATCAGGCATCTCACCTTTTAGAACTAGTTTCTGGAACTCGGCAAAATAGATACTAAAATCAAGATGTTTTTGTTTGAGTAGGTACAATTGATTCTAGATATTCTGTTTATAATTGGAATTCCCAAAAGTGTTTTCTAAGTATTTCAAAAGCAGGCTATAATCAATAAATTGCAAAATACTGTGAATAATCTTAGAGAAAATTAGTTTATAAGCTTTTTCAATGAATCTTCTAGTGATATAAATTAGATAAGTAAAGATAATAAGGAAATAATTGGAGTTTAAGCTTATCTTTATATATATTTATTAAACAAATCTTTATAGATCGAATCGGAAATTATCAAATTCTTTGAGATCGGGAATATATTTATTCAAACGAATAGTAACGAATAGAATGGGTATAATAATATCGGACAATTCGAGAACAAATTCAGCAAATATTGTTTTAAAGAGTGTAATAAGAATAAATACAGATTCAGTAAGGCAATCAAACAAACGGATATTTTGTATGGCAATCTGTTCGCACAGGAAAACTTCAATATATCTCTTAATAAATATTTCTCGAACCTTATGTTCGAGGGATAGATTGGCTTTTTTCAATTCGATAGTATATGCAACTGCCGACTGAAGATATTGATATCAAGCTTGAGAATCCTTTATTATAGCTATATTAAATTTAAAGATATCCTTCAGATAACTAAACAGATGCGGAGCTGATATTGTTATTATAATAATATTGATAGGAGCTATATAGTATTACAGGGTAGGTAGACGGAATCAGAAATCTATATTCAATAGTGCTAAGAATAATAGGTATAGGGTGTAGACTAAGATGTAGCTCGAAGAGTTACAATACAGGATCTTCCAATATAAAGATATACAGAATTTTCATTTATAAGCTAGCCTAACAGGGCCTAGCTTATCGCTTATCGGTCACGTGTATCCACACCGTGACAATCATGACATAACCCACTTCTAGTCAAGTTACGTTATATAAAGAATAATTTATATTATTTATTAAAAAGTTTTTTTATAATTTAATATTAATAATTGAATTAATTATATAGTATTTTAATTTATATAGAAAAACATGAATTTTGCAGGGATTTTGTTACATTTGTCATAGGGGTGCGGTAAGTAGGTTCCAGAACTCTTACAATTTTAAACCTTTTGAGTGTATCGGACACTATGCGTTATGCAATTATAGATCTTCATGGACTGGTATCATAGGTATTTATGGTATTTAATATCCTCAGGTTATTGGGAACTTCCATACGATAGCAAGAATCGACCGGGTGTAAAAGTAAATACCAATGTATCTATCGTATATCGCAACCGCCCCTCCCCCCAATGTCCACCCAGTAACTGAACCTTTCATCTTAATCATGACCTATCCATCACTGTGTTATACATCAGAAATATTCACGCCTAAACCCCAGAAAGAGCAAGATGAGAGGTTCGAAACACGGCCTGGCCTATATGTCTTTCCATCTTGTAGAAATTCAAACATGAGATACTTTATTATTCAATTTAATTTAAGTACTTCAAGAATGCCTTGCAGCATACTCAATAGAAGTATGATTTTGACTTGCGACTTACTTAGTCCATTGCTTACTACATCAACATCAATTTATCTATCATATCACAATCACAATCATCAAGAACAAAAGCCATTTAAATCCACTAAGCAATATATATTTATGTACTATATAATATACACAATGAGTAGAGTAACCGCCTTCCCATCCGTTCAAAGATATCCAAACCAAGGGAATAAAAGCAATCGAATCTAGTCAGCAAGCAAGTTCTGTATTCCTATGCTTCTTTTCTGACCATCATCCAGAAATCTAAACTAAACGAGTGACCATGCAGATACTCAATATGTACTGCTCGCTCGCGAAGTAACTCAGAAGGAAGTAAAGTAAGAGTAAAACAAACAAATAGATGAATCAATGAATAAATTGAAGGAAATAGACAATTGATAATAAAAAATAAAAATATGTGCAGTGGTATGAATGAAGGTACTCTGCGTTTCTCATGACATCCGTGATAGTATTGAGTGGTGTGTTGTAATAAGCGAGAGGAGGTTGAAAGATGTAGAAAGACATCCTCATGAACGAACAATTAATCCGATTAATGATTCGGAATTACACAGGGCAACAGAAATCCCTTAAATCCCCGAATCATCCTCAGCGAACAACTGAGTAGGAGTATAAGCATTCCAGTTTGCACAAGTATCCTCAAAAATAGCAGTGTCGCTCATCCCGACCGCAATCGAGCTTTGAGACTCTACAAATTGCATTGCCAATCCCTCAGATGCGTGCCATGCGATATGGCAATGAAGGAGCCAGGAACCAGGGTTGTCAAGCTTGAATGCAATGGCAAGATAACCGTTTCCGGGAAGTGCCGCAACGTCACGACGTGGAGGATTGACGAGGTTGAATTTGGCTGGCGACGTTTTGGGATTAAACACATCAGCTTCCTGCGCTACGATGTAGAAATCGTGGCCGTGGAGATGGATAGGATGCCAAATGCCGAAGCCGGTGAGATCTTCGATGACATATACGACCCACTCCTCGTTATTGGTCTGCTCGAGAGGGACAACATTGTATTCAGTTGGGAAGATTGTCTCGTTGTTGAAAATCTTGAGAGTTGTTGGTGAGCTCCAGTCGAGGAGTAGACTGCTAGAATTGATGGTCCATGTGAAGTAGTTGGTGAATGCGAACGACACCTCTTCGTCGACGAGAGAGTATGCACCAACGTCCAATGCTAAGTGTGGAACAAGACTGGCAACTGGCTCATCCTCGCAAGTGCCGCGGGGTGTGGTTCCAACAGATGTGGGATCTGCGGTGCTGGAGCTATCGTATCGTAGGATACCCGTAGCATTTGCTGCTTCCATGTTGGCTGAGCAGGTGGTTCCCCAGTTTCCTCTAATCCAGTAGTTGTCTGCTGCCGCATTGGCTTCAACAATTACATCGTATCTCTGACCAATACCAATGAGAAGAGTGTCGGTAGTGTAGGGTACAATTGGAACGAGATCGTTGGCAATGACAGTAAGTGTGTGTCCATCAATGGCGAATTCGAAGTGACTGTCAATTCCAACGTTGATCAATCTCAATCTATATTTGGTACCTTCGACAAAAGTCAACTCGAATTTCTTACCACCGCCAACACAGTTAGGATCAGTAGAAGCTGAGCAATCGAAGATGTTGGTTCCGTTCATCAAAGTGTTTTCAAGTGCTGGAGGAGCACCAAGTCTAGCGGAGTCCCAAATTTCGAAAACGGATTCATGTGCCCAATCTTGGAGGAAAATTGCACCAACATCTTCATCATAGTCCGCAGTAGCAGGGCCGTTAATGATCAAGGGTCCAAAGAGTCCATCACCATATTGAAGAGAGAAGTGAGAGTGATACCAAGTGGTTCCATATTGAGTAGCTTGGAATTTATAGGTCAAGGTATCTCCAGGAGCGATAGGACATTGAGTTACACCTGGATTTGATGTTAGTTATTTTCTCTATAAGATAGGAAATAGTTGTGGGTGCAGAGAGGAGGGAATATGGGATGGGATGGGAGAGAAAGGGGGGATGTTCTTGTGATCGCATGATGACGATCTTTTAAAGACATACCGGGTACACCATCATATTCGAGACTTCCTAGTTGACGAATTCCATGCCAATGAATAGATGTACCGTTGTATTCAAGATTGTTGGTAACGTCTGTAATCATTTAGTCAGTAAAGATAACCAAACTCAGAAAGAATGATATTTGAGGACCTCGAGTTGTGACAAAGAGATTCTCTGGGTAACTGGAGACTTACGGATTATAAGATTGTCGCCCCAGTCTGCTATAATTGCAGGTCCTGGGACAGTTCCATTGAAGGTCATGGCTGAGCGAGTATAACCATCAGGTGTGATGGTAGAGTTTTCAACTGAAAGCCAGTATTCTGTAAATTAGGTTAATGATGGACTAATCAATCGGAATTTGACATCACATACCTCTAGTAACTCCAGTGGGAGTAACATCATACCAGTTGGTATCAATGGAATACTCTCCCCAGCAAGATCTGGAAGTAGCTGAGTTTGCACAAGAGGCAGTGGTGTTTTGACGAGGAGTGAGTGGTGAACGAACAACTGGAATAGCTGATGCAGATACCTGTGCAAAGAATGCAGTGAGGGCAGTAAAGACTGTAGAATATTTCATGATTATGAATTAAACAAAAAACGACTGAAAAGATTGTGTTCTCCAGATAGGGAGTTGTGAAGAAGAGACTGTGGTGAGGATGAGATGAGGACTGAAGAGAGGAATTTCATGGCGAAACATCTTGACTTTATAGAAAAGTGAAGCTCTTGAAATTAGACCGACCCGTCAGCTTCGTATCCACCTCTGAGCTTAGGTTCGAGACGTTGACGGCAACATAGTGAAGTCCGATATTGTCCTGATGGCTCGCGTAGCCTTGAATGCTTTGTCGCCGTGCTGGGTTGCATTGCATGGGAGGTATACGTACTCTCTCAACCCCATCCATGTGCAGTATGTCTTTAGAATTTTTGCTTTTGTTGCCAGTGACATCTCTTGGCTTACGAATGTGGTAAGTCAGATGCATGGTGAGAACCTCAAGATCCATCTGAAATATGGAAGAGTTGAAGAAATGGACAATGCTTCCCAACGCGGAGCTATGTTAGCGCCATCAAAGATACATTAATAGACTACTCCAGGGGAAGACAGCAGTTCGTGCCGAAAACCGTGGAGACATATTCAAAGAACATCTGCTGTTGAAACAATCAACATTCGTCAATCCTTTGGCTGGAAGGATTACCACATTTGAGCGTATTCGATGATCTGCATTCATCTCGGTCTTTCGGGGCCTGACGGAAAGTTCGTTGCTTGAAGTAGTGAGCACAACAACTCGGAGAATTATTTCTCACATTGTGGTTATAAGCCGCAAGGATTCACAAGCCACTTTTTCCTCATCGGTAAGTCCTCACACGTCAGTCACAATCGATAACTTACACGGCGCAACTATTGCTTACTGGTGGCTGCAGGTACACGAATTATAGATTTGTGCTAAGAATTCACACAGTCGGTAAGCCTCCTCAGCCCACAGCGGAAGGCTTTCGCCCCCGGCTTGGGTTCCATATTTCATAACCGTTCTCAGAATCGATAATGAAAGTAACTTTTTACAAAACTGGTTCCAGAATGGTGAGTGATATACTAATGAGTAGCAGGCACGGTCTGTTGAGTTGGTAAGATTTCATACTCAATATGCCCACTCAAAGTTTCCTTTTCCTTGTACTTCGTAATCGCGCTGTTGCATATAAAATCCTTCGGGTACCTTACCGAATGTACAAGACGACGCCTTAAGCTTTAGGATTAAGCTTGTATGAACGTAGATTTCAGATTTCATTAGTTGCCGTTTGCTTGAGCCTCATCTGTATTGATCACTTCCTAAAGTACATTAAACTCTGAGGAACAGGTAAAATTATATGACGATCTCCGGACACAGCACAGATTCAGTCCACGTACTACTCAAATATCCCCAGAAAAATCGTAATCCAGTTAGAAAAGGCAGGCAAAAGGCTTTTGGGGACCGTCTGTGCACCTTTATCTCGCATGGGTTATGATTAGGGGACTTGATAGAGCTTACGACGCTTTTCAATATCGGATTTTTGATACCACCCCGCGAATAGTGTATTGTAGTATAGTATCATAGTATTGTCAAGGGAACCCCCAGGACCGGCAGTTGACCGAGATATGCCAAGACATACCAGGACTTCCCATCTAATCAAGATTGTACCTACTGACATTGCACAGGTTGTAGTTAAAGAGCCGGGCCGGAATTTTGAAAGTGAAGGAAATGTCCGGAACTTTTAAGGTAAAGAAAATGACCTGCAACATACATCGTGCATGAATACTGGGTCGATTGCGTTGAGTAGTTCGATTAGTTCGTGAATATTAATTTGTAAACTTTTACAACATATCATCATCTTCAAGTTTCGGGACCGTAAATGAATGCCAAGAATACAAGGATGAAGAAAACAGTATTGTATTGCGAATAAGCGTTGATAAAGCTAAGAGTTCGGTTTTTGATAGGGCAAGACGAAACATCCTCAGGAACTACTGAGCCACATGATTGATGGGGCTTACGGAGTAAACAAGCAATGATCGTGAATCCACAATTGATCGGAACCTTACTTCCTGATGGTGGAGCCACTGCTGCGACTAACTCCTCCTTTTTGCCGAAGGTTTTGTGAAAAGTAGACCCCTGAACCTCCTTCCCCCCCCCCCCCCCCCCACTCTGTATGGAACTACCTTAACAATTCTAAAGAGGCAACAACGAACAGCATCTAATATATTACCAGAACTTTGATTCCTTCCATAGTAGGTAGTTTGGATTGCCATCTCGTATTTCGCGAGAGATTTCTTCAAGTACATATCACAAAGACTTTGTGACTAATTGTACCATACGTAAAATAACACTTTATTACGCGCTGGAAAATTCAGGACTCGGAATTCGATGAGCTGAACTAAGAATGATGTCGGCTCCCAAAAGAAGTAATGATGAACAATACAAGAAGGAAAGCTGTACAAAGTACGTCGTAAACAAGGGAATGCAGGGTATTCCACATGGTCACAGGGAATCTAATCCAGATAAGATCTCATTCAGATGAACCAGTCGCGATGGTAACGCGGTTCGGCTTAAACCCGAGATTGGGTTTCATCTTGCGCGCCTGTTCATATAATCCTTGCGGACATAAGCATTGCAACCTAATTGTTCAGATAGGAACGGCTGTGAAATCGTGAAGGGGCTGTCAGCTCTTACAGTGACCATTGATCTCGCTAACCTTTCTGTCCAGAGGTAACAAGGTAGGTTTAGGGTTACTTTAGCATGTTCCTTCAATTTGAGCCTGTCATTCTGAACCCTGAACACCACGAAGTTATGTGATGTCTTGCTTACACACGAAGGATAGAAGTAGACTACGGGAACAGAGTGCTGCCATTGCTCGTGTCAGCATTGCCTTTGATAATATTGAAAAAGACTTTGAAAGGGTTTAAGACTGCAGTATGAATCGATTTCTTACAACAAAATTCGAAGCAAGGTTATCTCGTGTTGCCCCTGTATCTGTCAATATATTCCCAAAACATTGTGAGGATTTGTGTCCATGACAGCAATAGTGCAAACTTCGTCTCGTTGCCCCTGATAGGAACACAATACGCGATGGAGTCGTTCTCATCTCGAAAACTCGCATGGTCCTAAATCGTGAACGGAAAAATTGTGTCCGGCAAGTAAACAATGGAAAGGCCACAATTAAAAATTCATTTAAAGAAAAAAACTTGGTATGCATCAGATCCACACACACACACACACACACACACACACGATAAAAGATTTTGAAATATTTGAAGGTGGAGAGATATGAATATGCCAAGATTTGAATTGGGCAGCCAAGGAGCCTCGGAGCATCCGCAGAATCATTTTATATCTCCTATTTTGGTCGAATGCTTGCGCAAACAAACATGAAGAACATAAAACAAACTCGACTTTTGCCGTTTGGCTCAATTCCAATTTCTGTCGATGGATAATTAGCATCTTTGACGAGTAGCATGTTCAAAGACAACTACGACAAAGCGTTGAAAGAGCTTGAAAGACAAATTAATGAACATTGTGATTGAACATATGCATCTAGACACCTACACTAATTTTGTTTGCTTCGCTCATAACCGAAGTTGGAACAAAGAAGCCGAAATGCATAACAAGGTAGCAGAAATGAGGGGATCTGAATAATGCCCAACCATAGACTGTTTTCAGATCACATCGTACCCATGATGCATCAACCCCTCCTTGGTACATTCTCGATTCTTTCCATATCGGTAGACGAGGCATGCAGAGTCGTCGCGACCATATGGCTACTACCTCTGTTATCTGCGGATATTTCTTTCTTTGTCACAATCTTTGGTAGATATGTCGATGGAGAAGGACCTCGACTTGTAATCTTTTGAACCTCGCAACAGTAAGTTGATACCACCAAACTCCACGCTAAACAAACAAGCAAATAACCATATCCCAGACTCTCACAGGTAGTCCTTCTTCTTGGAAGTCCTCGTATATTGGTTCATCCTCCATTCAACATCACCATCCTTATTCTCCAAAGTTCCTCCTCTAATTTCGAAACATCTCATCGTCATACGAGGTCCAACTTCTGCGAGTTCCACATTTTGATATCCCGTCTTAACAAACACGTGGTGTCGAACTTCGATACTATCTTCAATATTCTTGAATGTGACAACTCTGCTTCCCATTTTCGTTTTATTTGTAATCGCTTCTCTTGGGGGAAAGATATGCTTCAAGATTTTGACGATTCGAAGACCCAATCTTGATGTAAAGCCTTCAAAGATTAGATGGGGATAAGACTCGCTGACCGTACCACGGGAGCTATTGGGGATGTCGTGGCGCAAAACAACATTGTGTAGAGAGAATGATATCGTGGGCCCATGAGGAAAGTGTGAAAGCGTCAAGGCTGTTGGTGTACCACGATGTTCATGGAGGAGGATGATATCAGAAAGTCCAGATGCTTGGGCGGATGTAATTAGACTTGGTAAAATGAGATTTCCTCGATTTAGACGGATTGAAGTTGGTATCAATAATCTGATCTCTTTCGCAAAGGCAGAAAGTCTTGATGAAGGATCTCTTGAAGTTGTGATCAGTACTCTGGGATCAACGATTCCAGAAAGTTGAGCATATTCATCGTCTAAGTCAAGTTCCTCGTTTGCCGTCAAATCTGGTCGTGATTCATCATATTTATAATCTTCTCGTAGTTTTTTATCATTCGCAATCGATGGATCTAAAGGTTTGCCTGATGCTAAAGAGGCTCGAAGCTTTGCGCGCTTTTCACTGATCTCAGCATCTCGAAGTGTTAAGGCTCTTCGATAGAGGTAATCTCGTCGTTGTCGAGCTTGTTTGCGCTATAGAACACAGCATGTATTAGTCAATTGGATTGGGAACGACATTACAGGGAAATAAGTATATGATGATTGATGTGAATACAACTTACAATCATTTTCGCAATGGTCTATTTGACTTAAAGAGAGTTTGTATTTCGAGGGGGGTAGTATGAAGCTTTTTTGTGAGGTCAAGCAGAAAAAAAAAGTTTCCATCACAAACCTTTATCGGCTGGTATCGGTATCAGTATCAGCACGCGCTAAGCACCCAAATAGCAATGTCACTTATTAAATCCCACAATCAAAAAAGCAACTGTGCATCTCTTCTCGAGTACTCCACCAACCCGACCAACATTGGTAAAATACCTTCTGGGCTCCTCAATATCATACAAGAGATATCAAACTTCTGCAGGACAAGTTGTGAATTACGGTCAAAGTTACGATAATGACTTGAAAGTCTTGTCCGGCTTTTAAGAATATCTCCAAAACCTTTGCGCCGCCCTCCCGCCACAAAGGCTACCTCCACAAACATAAGGAATTTATCCAATCTATTGTAAGCATTAATTTTTCACTGTATTATAGCGGGATCTCCAATGGTTAATTCGATTTCTTCTTCTATTCCCCTGGACTACAGCTGGTTCTAATTTTTACTGTTTTGCGTAGTATCTAGAGATACTGTCATCATGGAAAGCGCTTTCGCCCACGTTGGGAACCACCTCATATCCGATTCTGCTGCAGCAATCAACGCCGGTGCAGATGATCTCTCAAACATTGATCCGGATGAAAGCTTGTTATATGGTCAATACGGAGGTCATGGTGGTTTGGGATCCAGCAGACGAAGAAGCGATGATGATGACAACGAGACGGAAGTATTCGATGACGATGATACCGAGAGTCTTGCAAGTGTTCCAGTCGATGGTATGAAAACTCTTGGGCTTCGAGGTCTTGAGGATGAGAAGGAACTACCAGCACACGCATGCGCGTAAGTTGAACTATCAACGATCTAAATTGTCCTGAGCCGGGCTGATTTGATGTGTAGATATTGTGGGATTCACTCTCCAAGCTGTGTGGTTAAGTGCTTGGGATGCAACAAATGGTTCTGCAGTGCCCGTGGAAATGCTACATCTTCGCATATTGTCAATCACCTTGTTCGCGCAAGACATAAGGAAGTTCAATTACACCCAATGTCGACCCTCGGAGATACTGTACTGGAATGCTACAACTGCGGTATAAAAAATGTTTTTCTCCTCGGCTTCATTCCTGCGAAATCGGATACAGTGGTGGTTCTTCTATGCCGTCAACCTTGCGCCTCTGCTCCATCTTCGAAGGATATGAGTTGGGATGTGTCCAAATGGCAACCGTTGATTGAGGATCGATCCTTTTTGTCTTGGCTTGTCTCTCTTCCTACAGACGCAGAACAGCTTCGCGCCCGACATCTCACGCCGCCAATGATTGCAAAGTTGGAGGAGATGTGGAAGGACAATGTTAACGCTACCCTTTCCGATTTGGAAAAAGCTGCTGGAATTGATGATGATCCAGCCCCTGTCCTTCTTAAATACGATGATGCCTATCAATATCAAAATGTCTTCGGACCTTTAGTCAAGATTGAGGCAGATTACGACCGCAAGCTTAAGGAAGCTCAATCTGAAGATGGTTTAATCATTCGTTGGGATTATGGTTTGAATAACAAGCATTTGGCCAGTTTCATTCTTCCAAAGATAGAGCTTGGTGATGTAAAGCTCGCCGTAGGCGATGAGATGCGACTCAAATACAAAGGCGAGCTACGACCTGTCTGGGAGGGTGTTGGATATGTGGTCAAAATTCCGAACAATCAATCTGATGAAGTGACCATCGAACTACGAAAAGTTGGCAACGATAAATCAGTCCCAACAGAATGCACCCACAACTTTTCTGCCGACTATGTCTGGAAAGCAACATCTTACGACCGCATGCAGTTTGCCATGAAGACTTTCGCCGTGGACGAAATGAGTGTATCAGGGTACATTTTCCACAAACTTCTCGGTCACGAGGTGGCCGCAGCTCCAATGAAAATTCAAATGCCCAAGAAATTCAGCGTTCCTGGTCTACCAGAATTGAACAGCAGTCAAATCAGCGCCGTCAAGAGCGTATTGCAAAAGCCTTTGAGTCTCATTCAAGGACCTCCGGGAACTGGAAAGACAGTCACATCAGCCACAGTCATTTATCATTTGGCTAAGGTCAATGGTGGTCAAGTTCTTGTGTGTGCTCCTTCTAACGTTGCCGTCGATCAACTTTGTGAGCGTATACATCGAACTCAACTCAAAGTTGTTCGTCTTACAGCCAAATCCCGTGAAGATGTCGAGTCATCTGTTGGTTTCCTCTCTTTGCATGAGCAGGTCCGCATGAATGATAGCAATCACGAGTTGGCCAAACTTACTCAGTTGAAGAGCGAGTTGGGGGAATTGTCAAGTCAAGATGAGAAGAAGTTCAAGGCATTGACAAGAGCTGCCGAACGTGAGATTTTGAGCAACGCTGATGTTATTTGCTGTACTTGTGTTGGAGCCGGAGACCCAAGACTTGCCAAAATGAAATTTAGAACAGTCCTCATCGATGAATCTACTCAATCCGCAGAACCAGAATGTATGATTCCACTTGTTCTGGGATGCAAACAAGTGGTTCTGGTTGGAGATCATCAACAATTGGGACCCGTCATCATGAACAAGAAGGCCGCAAAGGCAGGTCTGAACCAGTCACTCTTCGAGCGTTTAGTCCACCTCGGCCTCAACCCCATCCGACTTAACGTTCAGTATCGTATGCACCCATGTCTTTCTGAATTTCCGTCTAACATGTTCTACGATGGTTCTCTACAAAACGGTGTCACAATGCAACAACGACTTCGTCGTGATGTAGATTTCCCTTGGCCTGTAGCCGATACACCCATGATGTTCTGGTCCAATCTTGGTAACGAGGAAATCTCTGCTTCGGGTACTTCTTATCTCAACAGAACTGAAGCCTCAAATGTTGAGAAGATTGTTACTCGATTTTTCAAGGCTGGAGTCCAACCTGGAGATATTGGCGTCATCACTCCATATGAAGGGCAACGCAGTTATGTCGTGACATCTATGCAGAATGCTGGTTCTTTTAAGAAAGAGCACTATAAGGAGGTTGAGGTCGCTTCTGTGGATGCCTTCCAAGGACGAGAGAAAGATTTCATCATTCTTTCTTGTGTAAGATCTAACGATCATCAAGGTATTGGTTTCTTGAGTGATCCTAGACGTCTCAATGTAGCTTTGACACGTGCCAAGTACGGTCTTGTCATTGTTGGTAATCCAAAGGTTTTGTCAAAGCATCCTCTATGGCATTACTTGTTGCAACATTTCAAGGATCGTAGCTGTCTTGTTGAAGGTCCACTTTCAAACTTGCAAACATCGCTTCTACAATTTAGTCGTCCAAAGACAACTTACCGTGGCCCACAACGTTATCAAATGGGATTGCCACACAACGGCCGAAATGGCAATAACAAAGCCCCTCCACTACAGGATTTCACTGATACTGGTTCGATGATGAGTTCTGCTTTGGATGACGTTTCTTCGGTTCACTCATCCCATCTCGGCGGCGTGGGTGTCGGATCCGCTTATCCTGCCGGCTTTGGTAACTTCCCTCTCACCGGTCTTGACAATTGGCCTGGTCTTGACTCACGAGGTCCACGTGCCAATGGCCAAAAGGGTCGTGGGCGTGGACCTGAGAGCATAGCTGGAGAATCCGTTGCCGCTAGTGAGTTCACTGATGTCACAAGCAGTAGTGTTACAGATGGCAGAGGCATTGGTCAAGGAGGTGTTAGCCTCGGTGTTAGCGTTCACGAAGGACAAAAGCAAACTAGTTTGAGTCAATCTGACCGCTTGAAGCGATACGTTGAATCAGGTGGTCGCATTGCTGATTACAAAACTGGCGATGCTGGCAGTGTCTTTGGCACAAGCTCTCTACTAAGTGGTCGTCGTTTCGATGATGATGAAAAGAGTGTTTCTACTGCATTTGCAAGCCAGATCGGAGGAGGTTATGACTGATTCTACGTTGACAAGGTCCATTCTCATAGGACATCATAATCATGATATACTAAGGATATTCCTTCCGGATCAACAGATGGCTCTTCGCTGCTCTGTGCGGCCAGCAACCAATATCGAATTTCATCGATCTATCCTTCATCGATAATCGACCTTCCAAGTTCCGTACCTACACATCTAGGGCGTGAGCATCTACACATATATCATATGTAGGGAGGTTTTTACTGCAAGCATGAAATGCCAACTAAGCAGACTGCTAAAGTGTCGAAGGAGAGAAGATGAGAGTGGTGCCAAATTTAGATTGTTTATGGCCGTAGGGAGATTGCTTTATAGGGGAGAGGATATTTTGACGGTGGCTGATGTGGTTGTTCTAAACGAGAGACAGAAATCTTTTGATGGTGAGGTTCATGATCTATTCAGCATGTCATATTGTAACATTCATTCCTCAAGCTGATGCTCATGGAGAAGAACACTATCAATATTAGCTTTGGTTTATGACCATGCATGCAAACAAGATAGATACTGGCACATCTGCAGTACCTAAGAAATTTCAACGCCTTGCTAGCAAACTTGTACCTAAAAGTGATCATGTGAGACATTATTTTATCTTGACCGCTCAATTTAAAGTCCCGTAGAAGACCCTTTTGGTGGACATGTCAATTGTGAATTTTCACGTTTAACATTTCGAGATCCATGTATGTAGAAAGCAAAGATTCCTTGACTAATAGGGCTCATAGATGTACCAACAAACACCACTCAAATCGCTGCACACGCCGCTGTCGCAGCTAACAATCTCTTTGCCAGTCAGTTCCTTTCATCATATTGCAAGCACCAGATCGAAGGATTATAGCAACAGACGAGGTGACTATACTTCGCAGTGGAGAACCATTAGTAGCATCGAAGCAATCAGAGCCATTGAACTCAAGATGTCCCATCCATAAACGCTCGGAGATTCCTTTCATCTAAGCACAAGGTCGCGCGATCGCGGACGGCACTAGCTGTTTTTGCTTTAGTAAAGCCAGACTATACACTGCTATCATTAGTGGACACCACAGGTGTAGAGCGTTTCATCAATTCCAGTGTTTGACTCTTTCAGCTCGCTTGCGGCCCCTGAAATTTTAGTATCCTTTGCCAGGTCCGCCTTCGCAAGCAGTCTAATTTGTTCGCACATCAAAACGCAGTGGGTTTTCCAAGTTTTCTATCGCCATATGTATTCCTTGAAGTAGCCCATTGTTGTTTTCTGCCTATCTACTTCGAGCATCTCAACTACTATGCCTATCCCCTTCATGACCCCTTGTCTTCCATGTGTGTAATGACAACCATGCCTCTCGTGAATGAAACCATTAACAAGCACTCTCTTCTTCCAATGCTTGATGACCAGAAATTAAGTTTCTACCCCTCTGTAGCACCGTAAAGACGTTGCGCGTGTCTGTAGATGCGCTGAGTGGTGTTTGGAATGTCATGGGGGATTCGCTAAAACTACAAGTTCAAAGCAATTTTCAATGGCAGGATCTGCATACTGGAACAACTTGAACCTCACTCTACATAAACCTTTGCTTCCCGTCAAGACTATAAGTGTAGATGGACTGAAGCTATCAAAATCCATGATACCATTTTATGATGGATCACAGTGTCGACACTTGAATCGAATCTCGATGATCATCGCCTAGTTTTTTATATCTGTGACACTCAAAACTTCGCCTCCATGGTGCATACACTCCGGAAAGTCTAGGATTCCACGTTTTGAATGATCGTGGTGCAATGACAAAGAGAATTGAGCATATAACAGCTATGTCTTCCGAAACTTTGAAGTGGCAATGATATTTGTGACGTATGTTATCTGAGATGACGGTCAAAATCTGAGGTTTAAAGGTTTAGCATGACGAGAACGGATCATCTACTTCTCGTCCTAACTATCACTAAAAAGATAGCTACCTATGTAAATTTGAGATGGAAAGTGGTAAACGCACTCATAATGAAAGAGTAATCCCTCGCTTCTTGTTCTGTTAAGAGTCCTTTATTCTTCTCTAGATTCCTATGGAAGATGTAGTCCTCGAACCTCCGTTGCGTTCAAGTTCTGAGACCTGGGTGGTGGGTTACGACCTTGGACTCAGATTCGCCAGCTTCTTCTTCGTCTGTTTGCAAAATGATTGTTTTGGAGCTCTTCCGGCCAGCTAGCTTGTACTTCATACATTTTGTGAAACAGTAAAAACCGCTTGAAGGTTGATCAAGACTATGAGACAACTTGTACAGACCCAACCCAAATACCATGCCCCCATCATTTCAGTCCTTCCCTCCTTACAGACAAACCTTTGCCCACGGTTTTGCGAGTGATTTTGCCCATTTTCGCGTTGAGACAAGGAAAAAGATGCCTCTGTAGCGACCTGTGACGTACTACTGAGCCTCATAGTTGAATCTTCTGAGCCACTGAGCTTTAGTTGGTCTCATTCACAGTGATAATATGATCCTTTTTGAGATTCCCATCGATGAAGCATTCCTTTCAACGGCACCCCATCCTCCGCTCCACCGCTGAGAATTTTCTTCTCTCACGACTGCCTCTTTTCTGGAGCTAAGAGAGGAGCGAACCCTAACTTATCTATTGAACTGTTCTATCAACCCCATCTATTTCATTATAATGAATACTATACCATGAGAATTTGAATTGCAGCTACAATTTGATTCATCAGCATCCCCAGCACCTCGCCGGCTTCATTTAAACTCATGCATTGTGACCCTTATTTCCTTATTTTGAATGCCACTTCAGTCATTGTCCATTCTCCGACAACAACGGACGATAGTTTGCCAATCTCCATACCCAACTCTCGCTCCAATTCATGAGGTGTCAAACTTCCAGACGAAAGTTGTCGAGTTGTCAAGCAGGCTAGAAGATATATAAAAAATTAGGATGGGCCAACGATCACGCCAAGATACCGACAAACACATCTTACCAAGTCATCAACGTAGATAGATACTTTTACCGAACTACCAAGTTTACACAGTCTCAACATCATACATTAGTTTTTGACATTAAAATCAAAGATTTTATAATCTACCTTGAGCCATAAAGATCCCATGTCTTCAAAATCCTCGCAATGATACACCCATCCCTAAACGCCAGAAATATGCACGCCGCCTAGAACAACCCGATTCCTAATCATCATCCATTGGCATCTCGTCATCAATATACCTGACCAAAGTAATTCTCATCTCAGTTGAATCATGACCCCTAAGAATATCACTGATGAAGTGAGCCTCAACTTGCATTTGTACCATCTCCAGTGCACCCCTCAAAATCCCACAGAGAATATTCGAATACCATAACTCATCTTGTGCTCTTCCATCGTCTGGCAATTCTACAAAGTCGGCCAAGGGATTTTCTTCGAATATTAGGGAAAATTGTTTGTTATCGCTCGTCCAGTTCGATACCGCTGGGGTGATGTTCAAGAATATCTTAAACCCAACCTATTGTTTTCTATCAGCACTAGGTATGCTTCGCAAAGTCCGCACAATACCAATTGAAGCCGTACCTTGGAAATCATCTCCGCAGTCTCTCTGAAGTTCGAGCAACGTCTCATGGTATTTGACTTGGCGAGATAATCTTCGATTAAACGTAGCCCAATATTATAACCCATCTTATCGAGTTGTTTGTTGACTTCTACATAATCATTTTCGTAATCTTTGCAAAGTTGTGCGACAATGGTTCCATAGGTGAGAGTGACTAGCTCGGCATTGACTTTGTCTACACGACTTCTGGATGCTGATTAGCCATCGTGAGATATGGCAAGTGTTTCTCGTGCTGCTGGTGTACTTACTTCCAGACCCTGAGTTGCGCATTAGTATATGTCGTCTTGATGACTGACAAGAGATTACTTACTCCTCGCCCATCCTCGCGGCTTTGTTGGAAGCCATACTTGTGTCTTATAATTCTTAAACTGCACTTGAAATCGGGTTGTGAAATCAATTCATGTTCCGAAGCTGTTCTTGCTACATAATAATATTCCCATTGAAGCTGGAAGCTGGTCCAGGCACAAGCCGGATAGGCGGCCGCACTTTAGCGTACTTTTTTAGAAATTCATATTGCGTTCTGCTACTGAGCCTTGGTGCCAACAACGCGCAGCTTAAAACATCCATATCATTTCTCGAAAAATCACGCGTAGCTTGAAGGAAGAAGCTATAATCATGTCTTCTGGAAAACGTCCAGCTTCTGGATCCTTTGGATCATCTCAGATGGTTGTGAAGAGACAGAATGTAGGCAATGAGAGCACAGCTTTATCCACCACAAATGGTTCAACTGGCAATGGTGCGCTCATTCAAGCAGTACGTACCTATCAATATTGATGGTATAATCCGCTATCTGCGAGGCGCCTGACTGACCTTTGTAAAATAGGTACCTCGGACGAGTGGTTTACAAGCTCCAGTGATGCAATTGGAAGGGCATTCAGGAGAGGTATTTGCTGCCAAATTCGATCCCAATGGAAACTACATCGCTTCAGGGTCAATGGATAGATCAATTAGTGAGTATCACGTATTAGTTCTTTATTGCGTGCATACTGATTATTTGTAGATTTATGGAGAACATATGGAGATTGCGAAAACTACGGAACTTTAACCGGGCATAAGGGCGCAATATTAGATTTACAATGGTCGCGCGACTCGACGGCCTTGTTCTCAGCATCTGCAGACATGCATCTAGCCAGTTGGGATTTAGAAACCGGTACAAGGATACGAAGACATGTTGGACACGAAGAAGTAATCAATTGCATGGATATCAGTAAAAGAGGAGAGGAACTTCTCATAAGTGGATCAGACGATGGTTATATAGGTATTTGGGATCCAAGGACAAAAGCTGCTGTCGATTTCATCCCTACTGAGTTCCCTGTCACGGCTGTCGCATTAGCTGAAGCTGGAAATGAGTTGTATTCCGGTGGGATTGACAATGATATCAAGGTGTGGGACATGAGGAGAAAGGCTGTGGTATATTCTATGCTTGGCCATCAAGATACGATTACATCGCTTCGAGTTTCGCCTGATTCTCAAACACTTTTATCGAATTCCATGGACTCGACGGTTCGAACATGGGATATCAGACCATTTGCGCCCACTGAACGACATATCCGAACTTTTGATGGCGCGCCGGCAGGAATGGAGAAGAATTTGATTCGGGCAAGCTGGGATCCGACTGGAAAGAAAATCGCGGCTGGTGCTGGAGATGGCACTGCTGTTGTTTGGAACAATGAGAACGGTAAAATATTGTACAAATTACCTGGTCATAAAGGAACGGTTAACTGTGCCGAGTTATCGCCTGGTAAAGATCCTATAAGTAAGATTTCCTCCTCCAAATCTGCACCTTATGTTACTAACAATCTTTTAGTTCTAACCGCTTCTTCGGACCGTACATTGCTCTTGGGAGAATTGAAGTGAGATAAGGAGGAGGTCAAAGTCAATGAAAAGATACCCAACCACAAAAATCTTGCAGAAACTCGGAGTTTAGGAATCAGGAACTTTGAAGCTTACGAAAAGCTCTGCAAACCATTCGGAAGGCGTTGAGGGGATAGGTGGGGATTGCGCATGCGAGTAGGGTTAGCCTTACAGATGTTTTCAATCGACGGCAATGGTGTAATTGATACGAGAGAGTTGGAAGACCTGAACAAGCATGGATAAATGCTATGAAAAGCATTCATACCTTTACCCCTCACCAATCCAAATCAATATATTTGGTTCAAGCCACGCAATATATTGCTGATTAAAATCGCCACAGTACGAGATCTGCAAAATTAAAAATTTGTATGGAGCTGGGTGGCTGGATCTTATCTGTAAAAATATAGAAGTACAGATAAATGTGTAGATTGTATCATCAAACACCTGTGTAAACACCAAGAATATCTCATGTGAATTGACTGCATTCGTGAGATGCATACCGTACTTTCATATTTCTTGCTACTGAAATCATTACATACCTACCTACCTACCTATGTAGGTAATCTAGATGTTTCTAATCCGTGCTCTCTGCATAAATCATAGCGTTTTCTTCAAAACTTCAAGGTCTTGACCTTTCATCATAAGCAGCGCGGTTAATCAATTAGACGAGCTCAACCCCCTGAAAAAAGAAAGAAGGAAGAAATTTGATTGGTGGATCACAACCTTCACCTGAAACAGACTTAAGATTTGAAAGGCTTCACCTCGAACTAAATATGTCCCAGGTCAAACTTCATTTAGACCCAAACAAATTTAATCTACAAGTCACATCCTTACATCCCTGAATGCGGCTCGCAATTGGAAATATGTCAAACATCTTGATATGCAGGGCCACTGTTATTTTCGTCGCAGATTTATCCGGTATTGTATCAAATTATTTGCTACCCATGGCCATCTTCTAGTCGTCTTCTATGAGACATGAGAGATCAATAATTATTAGCCAGCTTCTTGAGGGGGTTCTGTCGTTCTTTCTCTGCCTACCAAAATAGAGGAGTGAGTAGTGACTGGGACGAAATTAACTACCTGGTACAGTCCACTGAAATCATCATCATCGGCCAAAGCTTTTTCTCCTATCCTGTCTTTTTTTGTTCGCATCTTGTGTATATTTGCATATCTTGCTTGAGCTTGAAGTCCGTGAGCTGTGTTCTCCGTTCCTTCTTACCCTTACGTCCCTTTTTAGTGGTCAATTTCGAAGCAATTTCTGACTATTCGAGACTCATTCGTAGAGCGAAGGAGTTCTCTCTCGGACGTTTCGTATTGTTCTCTCACTCTTCACTCTCTTGGTCATCTCTTGGTCTTTGCGCTTTCTTTTGTGCATCTGGGTTTGTTACTTTACATCACAGTTTCCCCATATTCTTTCCGGATCCTTCTGCTGCCTACCTGCATATCCTGTCGGTTGGTGGATACTGATTTGCGAACGATTGCTGGCTTTTCGATTCGGGCGTGCAATGAGGACGGGTAGATTTGTTTACCACGATAATTTCACCTTTTCTTCGATCTAATGTCTTCGTGTTATATCATACAAGGTCGTGTTGACAGGGCCTAACCTCTCGCTGTGGAAAATAAAACAACTCGGGGGCGCCGTGGGTAGCGCAAACAACAAAAGCAACTTAATTTTCTTAAGAAGGAAGGATATTGTTTCAATCGCACATTGTCTCTATTCACTAATTTCGCGACATATTTCGAAGTAGCATATGAAAATGCCTCCACGACAGAATGAGAGTGGACAGAGGGATGTGCCATCGGGCGAATCGGATAGGCGTCAGTCGAGGTTGGAGGAAATTCGAGGGGGGCTAAATTCGATGTTCTCGGGACGATCAAGCGTTGAGGCTAGGAGTTCTTCCCCAGAAAGTCCAAAAGCTCCACGATTGGTTGGCCTTAGCAATCTGCCATCAACTCGAATCCATATTCCGGGCCTTACTACAAGTCGAAGCTCGACGCGCCGAAACTCTGCTGCTGCTGAACCAACATTACCTCGACATGAAGAACGTCGTCCTCCTCCTGTCGCGACTCGTTCCAATAGTAGACTCTCACAATCTACACAACTTCCAGCAGTGTCGTCTCCCATTTCGACAATACCACCTCGAGTGCGAAGACGATCGGAGCGCAGGTTTCTTAGTGTAGATCCTGCTGAGCAGCATCTAGCCGACTTAGCAGATAGAGGTAGGAGAAGAAGGGGAACTCCAAGGGGAACGCAAGAAAGTGGGAGAGGCTGTGCGCCAAGAATCCGGAACAAAAGAATACGCCAAAAGATATTGCATTCCTTAATATCTGGGCTGGTATGTGTTGCATTTTTCTCCACATCTCTTTTCCCCCACAATTTTCTAATGTAATTTATAGTTTCTCGTTTTGGTGCTCACGATATATCTTGCATTGGCATTGTCAGATAAGGATGAGAGCCAACAATTTCACGTTCTCTTAATTTTGATTATCTTGATAGTTACTATCTTCTTCTGCCATTCTTTGACTCGCCTCTGTATGATGATCTTGAAACCGCCGATAGAGAGAGAACCAAATCCACGACGTCTCCCATCGATGGTTGGACCTGGAGGTTATGCCGAAACCTCAGTCCCTATACCCGTCGCGCTCGCCAGAGATGAAGAAGCAGCAGGTATTGAAAGTCAAGCTACGAAAGTGCCGCCTCCAGCTTATGGATTATGGAGAGAGTCGGTGGTAAGTAACTTCAATCCGTAGTGAAGACGTGACACGATCATCTAACAGTATAAATAGAGGGTTGATCCAAATCGGATTTTCTGGCAAAGAAATGAAGCAGCGTTAAATCGTTCCATCTCTCGAATATCCGAACGTCCCTCGACGGCTAATCGTCCCCCGTCATATATGTCTGATGATGGCATTGATTATGTAATTGAGGCAGCACCTCGTTCAACGGTGACGGGAGAAGACGTATTACCTCGACATCCAGCTGATCGATCGGAATGGCCTCGTATAACTAACTAACCATGACCAGTAAACGGACATGGAAAATAAAACACTATGAGCATAAACCCTTGATGGGCTTTGTTCGAATTCTTTAAATGTTTGGGAAAATCGAATTCCACAATTTTGGACTTGGAGATATGGAGTTTTTGATTTGATTTGATTTGATCTGGGGCGTTTAGATGCACATACCTGTGGAATATTGATAGCGTTTAGCATAGTGTTTGGAGTTTTTTTTCTCTTTTGTTTCTGTCTTTCTACTTTTTGTGGGTGGTATCTCTCGTGGCTCTTGAGTTGGTCATGGTTATTTATGTGTATCTGGTGGAAAAGTGGAAAGGGTGTTGAATATGGAGGCGAGACACATGTATATATAGCAATACATGCAATGCAGTATTTGGAGGGGAGTGTGTTGTAGGAGTAGGTAGAGATTAGAAGTTTAGATATTATTAGTCTTGGCTTAGATGCAGAGATGGTGCGTAGATGTGGAGATGGGGGAGATCATTGGATCGATTGGATCGATTGGATGGATGATGGATGATGGATGATGGATAGATGGATAGATGGGTGGAGATTCTAGATTCTGGAAGAGATGTGAATATAAAATATATATATACAATATCAGAAGTAACAAATAACAAGTAACAAGTAATAAATTTCAAAAGAGCCGCATCGTATTGTCATTACGCGTGGGAGTTTGCATGGCATGCATGTGCAAGATGTCTTGCTCGGGTGTGTGGAGGTAGATTAGATTGATTGGATTGGATTGGCTGATTGTTGGGTGCAGCATATGGAGTAGCTCGACTCTACGTAACCAAAAAAAGCGGCGGAAATTGAGTACCCTTTCAAAGATCTTTTTTAATAGATTATAAATTCATTTCAAATTAAATATTGAAATTTGAAAAAAGCATACAAAAATTTGAGTCCTTTTTGTATTGATATTAAATGTTTTTATTATTTAAAATTATATCGAGAAGAGATCTTAGTTGTTAAAGTTCTTTTGAATAGTGGTCAATTTCCGCCGCTTTTTTCGGTTACGTAGAGCTCGAGTAGGTAATTAGATACTAGGTAGGCAAGGTAAGGTAAGGTACGAAATGGGATGCGGTTCAACCGTTTCGTTGTTGATTCTGTACCAAAGTTTTGGGATCGGGAGGATGGGTGGATGTAATTGCACTGTATAAAGTATGTCTATTTAGATACATACCTAGTTGTTACTGTTTGATGGATGTACATATGTATGGGAGAATATCTAGTTAGGTAGCTACTCTCCAGATACTGTACTCGTAGAAAATCTGTGATTTTATCTCTTGTAATTGTAAATTTGTACGGATTACAGTGATAATTATATCGGGATTTCTGTATCTATCTATCTATCTATCTATCTTGTCTATCTACGTAGGTTGGTAGGTCTATTAAGTTTCATGGGGTACAACGATGAATATACCCAATATGGCAGAATGCCATTCTTGATATCTAGAATTCAATTGAGTAGGGAGTATGATATGGAATATAATATGGGAGAAAATTAAGATTGGGAAAAGGCGGCAAAAGGTAAAAGCGAGTGGAGGGAGGTTGGGGGCGGCGCAGCGAGAACTTGCACTGGGGGTTTATTTACTAGGGAGGGAGGTAGCTGGGTAGAGGGTAGGTGTAGTAGAGATTCCTCTGCAAAAGGTTTGCGAGAGCGAGGGGTATGGTGGCCGGGTGGGTGAGAGGTGAAGGGGAGAGTGGTAGTTGTGGGAAGTGCTGGATAGAGGATGGCGAGGATGGGAAGAGTGTGGAGGATGTGTGGTATTGTATTGTATTGTATTGCATTGTATCTTTTGGGGATAGAGACTTGGATTTGAATATTCTCGGTCGCCTCGGCTGGATTGAGCGCTTGATAATTACCAGATGACCTACTACCTACGTAGGCATTGGAAGTTCAGAGATCGGGTTTCTTGGTAATACTCGAGGATTGCTGTGGTGGTAGAAAAGCTCTGTGTGTTCTGATCCTTCCCAAGTATCGAATTGCAACATGTGATTTCGGAGCTGAGGAACCATTTCGTTCGGAGTAAGTGGAAGGGAGTGATGGATGATTAGATAAGGTGGGAAATCATTGAGGGAAATGCACTTTGATTGGACGGTTCTCTTTATTTCTTCTTTGCAACTCTGTTCCAAGTGCTCTCTGGGTAGTCTGTCTCTGGTGTGAGTACATGGTTCGTTCTGTTAAATATACTCTAGAGTCGAAACATATAAACGAAATTCAATACGAGGAGGCTTTTGCTTCACTCGAGACTCTCAATCACTTACTACTCCGTGTTTGCCTGATATACTAGGTAACACTTATCCTGACAAATCACTTTTATCAATCCACCAGATCAGCCAATATCTTGAATTCTCTTATTACTCGAGATCAACAGGCGAATTGACAAAGTCGACAGGAACTTCTGACCTCTTGGAATGTAATCTTACCATGAGATTTCCATTCCAATGATTCCATATTCCATACTTTCCTCAAGAGTCAATACCAAGTTGTTAGTTGGAAAGTATATCCTCCCGTATCATAGCGTGTACCTAGTGTACCGTACCGTACCCGTAAAACCATCAATTGTTAAAAATCAACCGATATTGATTGATTAACCCCCCATTCCAAGTATTCAAGTGATTCCCCATTATTTTATCCATCTCACCCAATCAGATCCATCAATTTCCCCAATTTCCCATTCATTCCCATTCATTTCATTCCCACTAGTTCGTTTATCCAAATTCACTCGTGTTTTTTTTGCCCTGCCCTGATCCTACCTACCTACCTAGTAACCCACCCTTAGACCACCCACCTTGGACTACCATTCATTCATTATTCACCATTAGATTTTCCATTGGGCGGTTAAGCTAAACCAAGTCTGGCACTAGTCACCCTATCCTAATCTAGAAGCTAATCTCTTTCAAGACTAGACCCATTCTCAAGAATTAGGATCTTTGCTAAGCTAGAGTTTTCCAGGTTACAAAGGGACATCCTTTTTGAAGTTTTGCCTTCCGAAATCCCTCCACAAAATAAAAACCACATCACACACAATTCTGCAGTCTCTTTCGCGAAACGTTTGTATCACGGGAGGTAGAAGGAAGTAGGAAGTAGCTGTTGTTGAAGGAAAGGTTGATATATTTTTCAAGAACGGGAATTTAAGAAGGAAAATCAACAAAGGAATTCTATTCTGTGAGTACTTGCTTATTTTCATATCCTCTTTGTGATTCGTTGATGGTTGCATTTTGTTTCGAGAGGGGAGGGGGAGGGAGGAAAAGGCAACTACTTGAAAGGCCTGCGCCGGCTCGGGCTTTGTAACTCTTTACGATCCTACGTCCTCAAGAGTTGAACAATGTCTTTTGGATGTGGAATAAACCAAAGAATAAGGTGGCACATCTACTTGATGATATTCAAACCTCTCCAACATCCGATCTCTCCATCCTCAATATTACGTACAACGACTATCCTTACCATATGAACAAACAAAGTTGTCGAAAGCATATCAACAAAGTACCACGATATCAATCTTATACTCAAAGGTTGCACAGCATTTGTACACCCTGCAGCCTGACGATGATGCTGGTCATGTAATTGCAACGTTCTTCTGGTGGATATTTCAATGCGAACTTACCTCATCGCCAAATATTCTTACAGCAACAATCACCAATATGCCGACTTCGACAGTTGAGGAATGGTTAAGATCAGATGGAGTAGATGAGTCACCACATAGATGCAGGAGGATTGTTAAAGAATGGGAATCGGAGGATGGTGCCTTTGTTATTTGCCGTGCTGATGATGGGACACAACAGACACATAAATTAGTAGCCATGTCTTCATTATCTCGTCGTGCTTGCTACAAGTAAGTGCCTCCACTTTCTCTCGGACATCAAGGGATGCTTAGCTCTGGAATTGGTCTTCCTGGCGGCATTCCAAAGAACTCAATACTTCTTTGGGGTTGTGCAACATTCTTGTTTCAAAGGGTAACACTAACATTGATATTTCAGGTGCGGAAACGTTGGTCATTATGCAGAAGTTTGCGCTTCTGCTGAACGTCTTTGCTACAATTGTGAGTACATGTCAACTGCCTTCGATAATGAACAAGACTAATACTTTTGGTAATTAGGCAAGCAACCTGGTAAGCTTTCAAAAGCAAAGCACAGCTTTTTGTCATACTAATGCGACGTACGTAGGACATGAATCGAATGGTTGCCCATTGCCAAGAACTACCGAGGCTAAGCAGTGTTACCACTGCCAAGGTTTAGGACACGTTCAAGCCGACTGTCCAACTTTGCGTATCAGCGGAGCTGGAACCACCGGTCGATGCTACAACTGCGGTATTCCTGGCCATTTGGCTAGAGCTTGCCCAAACCCAAACAACGGAATGCAAGGTCCTCCACGTGGACTTGGTGCTCCTCGTGGTGGATTTGGCGGTGGATTCGCTCCTCGCGGTGGATTTGCTGGCGGACCTCGCCCAGCCACTTGTTACAAGGTAAGCAATCTTCTCTCAGGTTGCCACATGTCCCGAATCTTCCGGTAGCATGTCATGTCGGCAACACTTCGGTCTAGGGCCTCGGTTACATTAAACTAACTCCTGATAGTGTGGTGGTCCAAACCACTTTGCCCGTGATTGCCAGGCTCAAGCCATGAAGTGCTATGCATGCGGAAGAACTGGACACAGTTCCCGTGAGTGCACTAGCCCCAACGGTGGTGTTAACAAGGCTGGAAAGACTTGTTATACTTGTGGAACCGAAGGTCACATTGCTCGTGACTGTCCATCAAAGGGACTCAATGATAACCTCGCTGGAGAGGGTGGTGCCGGCATAGTTAGCAACATGGAAGGTGCTTCAATTGCTCCTGTTGCAGCTCCTGTTGCATAGGTCCCTTTACTAGGGATGCCATTGTTCGATAGGCCTCGATGAACTATCGATCATTGCTCTTACACTGGTTCATCGTATTTTGTCTCTCATTTGTAATTTGGACAACATCAATTGATCCAAGGCCGTCTACTCGTTTTCTCGGTGTGCGAAGATCGAACAGCATTATAAGCATTATATCAAAACCTTACGGATTGCTTCTTTTCGGCGCTTAGTCATTTCCCATGTTTCTTTTGATATGTTCAACAAAAAATTAAAAAAAAAAGCATTTTTGCACGCGATATCCATTTCCTATACCCTTTACGAACTGGCAACCCGGTAAATACCTACAACATTACCTTTGACGACGTGGAACCATTATTTTTGTGGTTTTCATCTTACAAGATAGATTTCAAGATTTTTGGGCGACTTGCAAAGCAAAAGCAAACCGGCGAAAAGTTCTTTTCTATCTTATTTTTAATGATGTGATGTTATGAACAAATCATGGGTTCAATCTCACATATGATCTAATCACAAAGCAAGCAAGAGGCTGTGAGGCACGAATGGTTGGAGAGTTGGTCTTTGTTGAAGGTGAATTTCAAACAACGATAAGAAATAAGTGATAAGATATTTAGTTGGACGGACGATGAACGATTTGAGGAGATCCCAAAGGAAAGGAACGGATTTGGGCTTGAGAGTACCTAGGCTGGACTGGGGGCTTAGGTCTAGATTGGTGGATTGAGGGACGTAAAGGAAAAGAAAGACTTTTGTTGATCGATCTTCGTTTGTTGACTTCTTCTTTTATGTGCTTAGGAATAGTTTTGAACGGAGTGGGTGTGTGGAGATTCAGGGGAGGTGGAATAGGGATGAGAATTGAGTGATGCGATTGTTCAAAAATGAGTTTTGTAAAATTTGATGTGATGTGTGTGTGGTGTGTGTATGTGGGTTTGTGGTTTGGAGGGTAGGAGGGTAGGTGACATAGGGTATGAGTAGAGTGAAATGAAATGGAGTGAGTGAGTGGGTGAGTACGTATGAGTTGCTTATAAGGTATATTGAAGTGTTTAATACTTTGGAGTTTTGAGTAATAGGTGTTGTGTTCATATATGTACAAGTGTATGATAAGAATGCTGAGGAGGTGGTAGGTGTAGGGAGTGTAGGTATTAGATGAAAGATAGGTTGATTGACTAAAATTGATTGGATTTGGATCGAATGATTGGATGGATAATGGGGATATTAATGAGGGATTGGGAGGGAGGCTGAGGATGAGAGGTGAGAGGTGAGAGGTGAGAGGTGAGAGGTGAGAGATGGTGATGGTGATGGGAGGTTGTGATGGGTGGTGGGTGGTAGATGGTGATGGGAGGTTGTGATGGGTGGTGGGTGGTAGATGGTGGGTGGTAGATGGTGGATGGTGGATGGGAGGTGGTGATGGGAGGTGGATGGTGGATGGACGGATGGGTAATGGATAGATGGTGGGTGGATGGATGAGTAGAGGGAGAGAAAGAGAAGAGGAGTGAAAGGGGAGAGGAAGAGGAGAGAAAAAGGGGAGAGAAGTGTATTTATTTCTAATGACCTCGTTTTAATAGATATCTAGTGAGTAGATAGTGGGTGGATAATGAATAATGAATAATGAGTAATAAGTAATAAATGATTGAGATTCGAATTTTAGAATTTTAGTCTGACTGAGTTAGGTTATATATGGGGATTCGGGAAAATGGAGATAGATGAATGAGTGGATGGATTGATGATGGGTGGATGGATTGTTTGGAGATCGATATGTTATGTTTCTATTCTTTCTATTTTTCTCTCCCTCTCCCTCTCTCTCTTAAAAGAAAAAGAGATTTCTAGATATTCACTTGACGTCTACTCTGATCTCTGATCCTTGATCTCTGATCTCTGATCTCTGATCTCTGATCTCTGATCTCTTATATAGAGAATAAAAGATAAATACTTCGTTAATATCTAAATACAGATAGATATATAGATAGAATGAATATATTATCAACACTAACTTAACTATTAAAGAATTTAAAGAAAGATTTTATGATTTTTTGATGCTCGGATTTTTTAATTTGTATATCTTTATATCTCGAAACTACAATCACATCAGATACGGTTCGAACTATTTGATTCATTGTATAGAAAGAGTTAATTAACTAAGCTCTTTTTCTAATATTCTATTTCATTCTATACTACTATAATATTCTATTCTTATCAAAGTGTATTTATATTCTCATTTGAGAGGGGGTAAATAGAAGAGATATAGATTTCACAAGATAATAATATAATGATATATTAGCGAATGGGATTTAAATTGAGATTGAGACTTGCGAGGAGAATTATACTAGTGGGAGTATCTATGTATATGAATAATTATACAAGTGCTGTTATTGTATTTTGGAATACTCGGATTATATTTGGTTTCAAGTTTGGAAAGTTGAGGAGTCCTTGTTTATATATGTATATATTTATGTATAATAGATAGAATATGTAATATATGATATGTGACATATCAAACAACAGCAAATGAAATTCTCAAAGATTGTTTCTATCTAGTCTTGATGTAAAGATGAATGAATCAGAAGTTCGGTATGCGAAATTGAGGAATATATAGGAATTCGAGTGGAAGTAGAGGTGGTGATATGAGGAAGTGATGAATGAAGGTGGAAGATGGATAGATGGAAGATTGGATGATGAGGTTTAATGCTAAATGTGTATTTGCAATGGTCGGTTGAATGTGTGGATAGGAAGCTTTGCGTGTAGATCGAGCTTTATATTGAAGTGTTTTGAGGATGACTTTTATATAATATCTCATGATCTATGGACTTGAAATGATTGCGTGGTTGTTTGGTAGCATGATACCTATTCAGATTGATAGAGGAACTGATCTATGAAGAGGGTTTTCGAAAACTGTTTCGATTCTATCTGTAGATACCGTCGATGGAAATCTGAACAAGATTGATTGATCATATGTAGGAATAGTTGGTAGATGGAAAACTGATGAGTGCATGAAAACTTCAACTGAGGGCTACTAGAATTTGAACTCAAGATTGAGAAGATACCTACACATTCATAGTCAGAGGAAAATCTTCTTGCATTGTTAACGAACGCATTATATAGAAGGTAGATGGTTTAACCCAGATGTGATGACACTCATTGAGACGATAGCTACACTCTATACACGAGTTGACTCGCGGACTAAAGATCTCATGTATCTAGACAGGATGACTTTTGTGTCTTATCCCATACGTATCTTCACACCGAGTGACCATCCAGCTCTATTGCAGAACAAAGCGTCAGTAATTATTTACCTACTCGAAGTTATTGGAGTTGAGATGGTGGATTCAGTATTGGGTACTGGTAGGGTACCCCTGAGATGAATCACCAACGTTCCGGGAGATCCGAGGGGATCTACAGCCCTAGGAGAAAAATGCGGGGTGGATAGGGAGGTCTTTTGACTGGTGAGATATTCATGTGAAGACATGTCTAATCATCTTGAACGATTCCACTAGGGAAAGAAGTTTGTCTCTCATGTTAATTCACTATCTGAAGCGACCCTCGATTCGAACATTCCGTGCGTTACCTACGAGACATTGGTAATCTTTGAACAAGCTGGCTTCTACAACTTGTAGATTTCTCATTGTGAGATGGGATAAATGGGTTGAGATGTTTTATTGATTCACCGACGAAATGAAATGATATGAAATGCATGATAAATGTATGATGTTAATAGAAGAGTAGAGTTGATAAGTGGAAAGGGGGGAAAGGGAAGATTGGGGGAATGTTGGGGAAATATTGAATGCAGCAGCTGCACCTACTCGTGTCGCGTCTACCGATGGAATGATTTTTGGACCCCACGCCCAAGGCTGAGTAATATTCTCCGAGAGTAACCTTACGGAGCAACTTTTGGGGGCGGACGGCTCATGGAGTAATATCGTAGAGTAACTTATACCTAAAACCTATTAAGATGATCTACCGATCCACTGCAGGAGCATTCAAAGGGTGAAACAGATACTCATCAGATTAAAAGCCGTTGGACGGCACAGTTTGCACTTTGGGGAGGGAGGGATTGGCAGAGCTTTGGATATCATTATGAGTGTAGTGTGTGAGATGATTGAGAAGATGATTCTGACATAGATATATATATATATATATATATATATATATATACACATACCTACATACTTATTACTCACATGGTTTAAAACAATTCATATGCACCAGGTATTTTCCATTTTTTATACCCAAGTAGACAGTCGAGACAGTGAACCAAACTTTCGGAAATCGATGTCCTTGATAGCTCGGGTGTGCTCGGTTTATTGGGTACAGTAGTTTGAGTGATTGATTGATTGACTGATTGACTGATTGATTGATTCAATTTGATTGATCCCTTGAAACTTTGGCCCCCAATCATTGAACAGATGCTTTTAGTTTCATGCCATCTTCTAATTTATAATTAGGTAGGATCTTAAACTCCAATGTATCCTATGATTTGCATTTCGATACAAAAACCTTGGAAACCAGAAATGACAAACCGTAACGTCATGATATACTCTAGCATATATACTACCTACCTACCTAACAAGTAGACACTGATCATTAGCAATGCCATTGCCATCGATATCACGTGACCTCACCGTGATTTATCTTGATTAGAATCATTCTTTTCCTACATTCAAGATGATGATACGCCTGGAGGAATGGAATGGAAAAGAATTGCATGTTATATGCATCTCTTCCAGATCACCCAAGGCCATCTGAAATGGAAGGGCTGGTGATGATGGAAATCATGTCACACTTACACTTACTTTGCATGCCACTTTTAGCAAGCGAAACTTGGATGGGTGTTTCGAATGATAGTTCATCGAGGGAATGACTTATATCTAGGTAAGCCAAGAGATGAGAGAGATGGATTTGGGTTATAGAGGAGAGTAGAAGCGTATGGAAGTTGATTGCCCAGTCCTGCGTAGTATACCAACATGAATTATGGTTGTTGCTTCCGTAAGATGAAGGTCGGTGAAGGTACTCGAGTACATAGATACGGAGGTCGGTAGTAGGTAGGTAGGTAGGTACTGATGAAAGATTGTATGATTTCTAGAATGAAATGCAGGTGAAGATACCTACCTATCTATTATTTAGCAGCTACCTACCATACATACGAAAGAACCAAAGAACCAAAGAACCCAAGAATTCCCATATATCTCTGAAGGGCAAAACCACGAAATCATGTAGCTTCCGAGGCAGGTAGGTATTGCAATATACTACGACTACAGACTCATTAGGTAATCACGATGGGCAAAGATACCAAGCAAGAAGAAATGAAATGAAATGAAATGATTTCGAGGTTAGTACCTGCCGACTAGTTATCACTTCACCGTATTGAGTGATTACCTGCGATCCAGGGATTTGCAAAGTCTATGCGGAATCGCCGAAAAGGACTCGTAGATACCGACGACCTAGATAATAGATAGATATCTAGCCAGATACCTCCCTAGTACTGTAGCTAGATGGAAGATATAAAGTTCTCTACATACATACCGACCCAGTATTCCACATGAGAAAGCAGCATGATGAGTATAGTATCAATGGATGTTACCTGATACTTCCCATCATTCGAACTCTCTAGATACTTTTTTCATTTGAAATCATCAAACTTCTCTTCCAAAATAAATAACATCACCATCCTTCTTGTTGGAAGTGAAGGGTGAAGGGTGATGGTCAATCAATCTGTTCTTACTCTTCTATATATCTTTCATCTCAAAAGCAGCATCACTCGTAGGCTGAGGCTAAGGCCACTTGTAGATTAGTCGATACAAAACCTTGATATGATTGGTTCTTATCCAAATCTTCCACTTTTTTCTCTCTTCTCTATCGAACCTTACCTCTCGGTCTCTCTCTCTCTCCCCCCCCTCTCCAACTTATTATGACTATTCCTCTCCCAATTCTACCACTTTTATATTTCCCTCTTCCCTCTTCGCACTTCACATAACTCCGTGACCATTCGGAAGAGAATTGGGGATCAATTATCATCTGATTCGAAATCATCTCATATATCTCTTTAATATCTTTACTTTTCCAATCCTATCTTGACCTCTTCCTTCTTCCTTTTTTTATTAATCTTCACTCCTTATTTATTTTTTGTGGCGAATCCTGGTTCGTTCAATTCTCTCCCCCCCAAGCTTTCTTCCAGCTCCGACCATTCAACTTTGAACACCAGAAAAAAAAACAAGAGAGAGTGAGTGAGAGAGAGAGTGAGGAAAGAAATATTAGAAACACTCCCGATACCTAGAAAACGCACCTTCCTCTCGGGAAGCAGTTTACATCACGCCCTGCGTATTTTTCAGTCTCTTATTATTTGCAACACACCCCCCAAAAACCCACCTTGGAAACTTTATACAAATTACAACGACAAACTACAACCCATAAATCACCACCACTACCGCCCCATTTCGATTAATTGAAAAGTCTCGTCCACGGTATCAATATCAGTTACCCTTAATAATTGCATGGTGAATATCTTCACTTGCGCAATCTCATCCCAAGCAAGAGCTTTTCAATCTTCCTCTTCCTTCTAGAATAGCCTTCTTCAATAACCTTCAGACGCTATTGCTTCTCGCATCAAACAAGCCCCCGGAGTTTATCGCATTTGGCTTCCACTAAAAAGGTCCCCCCCCCAGACACAGACACAGATACCTCAGTTACACCAGAAATCACACCTTCAAACCCATTCAATCTACATCAAACTGGCGCGCCACGTACAGTCACAATAATATACAAGTTGGAATATTTAAAAACGATAGTTTTCGGTTTCGTTCAATTCAAACCGTTCTGCCGTGCGACATTTCGCTCTACAACCGCTTCGCGTCAGAGAGCTGTGGCTGACGGACGGTTCTTCTTCTTCTACACGAGTGTTGGATTGTAAAATTCACGCTCACCTTGACTTATCACTACCCGATCGCGTTCAGAGTCTGCGACGATGAATAACGTCAATATGTCCGGTATGCCAAACATGGGTGGTCCAGTTGGAACTGGTATCCCCATGATGAATAATGGGGTACCCGGTGGAGCTGCGAGACATCCTACGATGAAAGATGGCAACTCTTTTAGCCCTCGATCGCAACTGAACACCTACATTTACGAATACTTTCTCAAGAGTGGCATGTTTGATTGCGCCAGAACAATGTTGAATGAACAAATCAACGTCCAGAAAGATAGCCTCAATCGGGGCGACGCGGAAGAGGGAGACGATTCGAAAGATGACATCGATTCAAAGAGGCCCAGTGATCTTCCTCTACCAAACCTTCCCAAGGAATCTCCTGAAAATGGCTGTTTTCTTTATGAATGGTTTTGCCTTTTCTGGGAAATGTTCAATGCTCAGCGAAACTCGGGGGATCCATCACGTAACGTTCTTGCCTATGTCACTCACACACAGGTATTTCAACCATTGGAGGTTCACTAAAAGCATTAACTAAACTCTTGATAGCAAACGCGCCAAAAGGCAGAGCAACAGCAGGCTTCGCTTCGTGCTCTCAATCCAAATGGAATGCATCCTGGTGCAGCCTATGGTCGTATGAACCCAGCGATAATGCAAAATGAAATTGCACGACAAGCATTGATGAATGGTGGTAGAGGCAAACCGTGAGTAGCCATCTTTGCTTGTCATACTAACGCTAATCAATCACTGTCACAGCACTCCACAGCAGATGCAACAGATGCAACAAATGCAACAGATGCAGAAACAACAAGCAATGCAGAGAGAACCTTCGGACGGCAACCATCCACAACGAGCTCAATCGCCAGGAGGATCTGCCGAGAACGCTCCATCCCCATCCAAGCGACCACGAATTGAAGGACCCGGATTTAATCAACAAGGTGGCATGGGACCTAATGGAAGAGGACAAACTGCTGGAATTCCAGGCCAACAGGTGGGAGAAACCGCCCCCAGCAATACTGCTCAAGCAGCTCGTTTGCCACTTTCAAATGGTATCGATTCAAATCTGACAGCTCAGCAGTTCCAGGGTTTCCCAAATCAAAATCCACAAAAGAATCTTCAAGCATATCAGGCTGGTTTGTCACATCAGCAACAAAAGCAAATGCCTGGTGCAGCTGCTGGAGGCCCCCCCAACCAAGGATCGCCCATGATGACGCAAGGTGCTGATGTGAACGCAATGACTACTTATGGTTACGGCGCGGGTGAAATGGGTCAAAACGGTGTGAGAGGTGCTCCCGGTGGCCAACAAAGTGGCCAACAAGGTAACCATGCTTTACAAGACTATCAGATGCAGTTGATGTTGCTTGAGCAACAAAACAAGAAGAGACTAATGATGGCACGCCAAGAACAGGGTGCCGCTGAGGGCCAGGGAGGTCCCGGAGGACCTGGCATGGGGCCCAATGGGCCCAATTTCCCCCAAGGAACCTCGCCACAAAGTGGTCCTCGATCAGTGAACTCGCCAAACCCAAGCGAGCAGCAGATGAAGCGAGGAACACCTCACATGAATAACCCAGGCATTCCATCTCCTCTACCCGAAGGTCAAAATAGAGGATCGCCGGGCGCAATGAACTTCAACATGGGACAGCCTGGGCAAATGGATGCAGGCATGAACCCACAATTCTACAAGATGAACGATATGAATGGTAACATGATGCCCAACGGCATGCGACCCCCTAGTTCCCATCCCGGATTCCCACAAGGAATGTCACAGCAGCAAATGATGATGGCACGACAGCAAGCTGGCAACTGGCAGAATGGTCCAAACGGCGGCGCTCCCATGGTTGCCAACCCCTCCCAAGGACCCCCACAAGCTATGGGCACACCTCAACAACGAAATATGCCTCCACCCGCAGCTCCTGCCAACGCTGGCGCGAACGGACGAACACAACCATCGTCCCCTCAAGGTAGCACTGCTGCACCTCCAACACCTCAGCAATCGAACAAGGCAAACCCCAAGAAGAAGAATGAGACCAAGGAAACAAAAACAAGGTAAATTTCTTAGCGTTTAATGGATTTTTTGGTAGAAATGTTGACATTGATAACAGCGGGCTACAAAGAAAGGATCCGCCGCAAACCTCAACGCTGGTGCTACACCCTCCGCCGATCCAACCCAAGAAGCCGCTACCCCCACCCCAGCGACCCCGATCACCCCGGTTCACACGAAGACTTTCAACAATGTTCCAAATCCAAACGGTGCTGTTCAGCCCGTCAATGGTCAACCTATGGCGACTGCCCCGAACGTTGGAGTTGCCTCGTCGCAGCCTGATCCTCTGAATGCATTCCCAATGAATGATCAACCGGTATGCCTATCACATGTCATTTCTTCTGGGTTTCACTAATACAATTTTAATAGTTTGATATGCTCGAGTTTAACAATCCCATGAATGGAAATTCGGATGTTCTTACCGACTTTGACTTTGATTCATTCTTGAATGATTCTACTGGTGGTGCAGATGACAATTATAACTTTGATCCTTATCTAGGAGAAAATGAAATATCCGAGACTGTTTGAAGCAATTCAGGTGCATAGGGTCAATTTACCGGCGTTTTCGAGCATACTTTGGCGTTTATCGGATCATACCACTTCGAGCTTTCCTGGCGCATGGACTCTCAAATGTGAAAAAGAATCTGGAACTTCAGAAAGGATTAGAAAGGGGTGGTGGTTGTTGCAAGTGTTTAAAAAAAACTCCTTTTACATAAGACATGACACGATCGTGTGACGTTGGATAGGGATCAACGGAGGGGAGTGGTTTTCATTTTGTGTTTACGCTATTATACTTTTGATCAGTCAAAGGAAGTACTTAATTACTTGGCTCATATTATGACTTTCTCGGCATATTCTTACTGGGCAAAGTTATGAGATGGGAACTGGCGTTACTTTGTTTAAATGATTAGTCTATCTTGTTTATTATCCACCATATTTCTTTTGCGTAGGAACGGATATTGGGATCTCTTGGGGAAAGGGAGGAATCCTGTGTATTTATCATTGATGGGTCCAGTTCTCTCTCTCTCTTTTTTTACAGGGCGGGATTTATCACTAGGAGACTCGAGAAGATGTTTGTTTATTTTCCAAAGCAAATTTGGAGTAAGATTATTAACATATATGTTTTTCAATGATTGAATGTTTTTAGTAGCGTGATTTTATCATATTTGAAGATGAAAGGGACTATTGACTATTGACTTTTGACGCAATTTGTTTCGGGGTCATTTTAAGGGGCTCGGTAATGCAAAGGATGTAGATTGATTGCTTAGGTGCAGCATGGATTATATTGGAGTAGTGGGGATGGTGGGTGGGTGGGTGAGTGGTATGCATGCATTGCAGTGCCGTGCAGTGCAGTGCCGATTATTTTTCTTAATGATTTTTTGCCCACTCTTTTTTTTTCTTCGTTTGTTCGTTGGATGTGTGTGCTTATTTGATGGGAATTAAGTGTGCTGGATGGATGGATAGATAGTTAGTAGATGGATAGTAGATTTTATATTTGTTATGTTGTGTTATTTTATGTTTGTTATGCATGTTGTGTTATGTTATGTTATGTATGGTAAGGAGATGAAGGGATTGGAGGGAGTGGGAGTGGAGTGGGAAGTTGGTGCTTGGTCCTTGGTTGTTTTGTGATTCGTTAAATTTGTGGTTGGTGTGCTTGGTATGGTGATGGTATGGTGTAGTTGGTATGGTGATGGAAGATAGTTGGAAGTGAGAGAATGGAAGTGAGATAATGGATGAATGGAGGTAGTTGTTTTTTGTGGATTGGTTTTTTTATGGTATTGCATTGGATTGTATTGGGTGGAGGGAGGAATGGAGGGAGGGAGGGAGGGAGGGAGGGATGGAGGGTGGTGTGTATTTATGTGTATATATATATGTGTGTGTATGTATGTATGTATGTATGTATTTATGAGATGGAAGGTGGAAGGAAGATGAGTGGAAGGTGGATATAGAGAGGTGAATTGGATTTGGGGTGGGTTTGGGGTTGGGTTGGGGTTGGGGAAGAAAGTTGGAGTTGTGGAGTTGTGGAGTTGTGGAGTTGTGGAGGGATGAATGATAGAGGGATGAGGGATGGATGGATGGATATATATATATATATGTATAAGGAGGGGAAGGTTTGGATGGGTGTGTATTTGTTTTTGAGGGGAACGGGGAACGGGGGAAGGGGGTAATAATGGATGATGTCCTTTTGAACTTTGAGGAGAAGAAAGGGAAATGGAGGAAACAAAAGAATGAAAAGATGGTAGGTTGTTTGGTTGGTTTGGTTTGGTTTATTTTTGTTCTATGTGTGTGAGAAGGGATGAGGGATAGTGATAAGGTGAATTGGATTTGGGATTGGATTTGGGATTGGATTTGGACTGTGGATTCTCCAGAGGGGATTCTATGTGTGGGATTAGGGTAAGAGGCTGGTGGATTGGGGTGGGGGAGGGGATTATAGGATTCTGAGAGGTATCGGGATGGAGAGATGGTTGGTGGAAGGTTTAGATCTGGAGTGGAATGTTGCAAGGGCGGAGTGGTATTTGCGGGATGGGGTCATGGGAGAGGAGAGATTTGAGAATCGGCGAGGAAGGCTGGAGGATCAAAGAGAGAGGTTAAAGGAGAAGAAAAGCTCGAAGATATCTGCAATGTGGAAGAAGTATGGTGTAGTGGAGATGAAAATGGAGGGTGATCTGGAAGATTGTGAAATTAGAAGTTACGCGTTTTTGGGGCATGGATGGAATTTGACTTCAAATGTAAGTTTCTGCTCTGTTCTTTCTGTCTGGAGCTTCTCAGAAATTCTGTCTCCGAATCACACTTTCGGAGTCTAGTGATGGAAGGGGAGAGCAGAATATTCATGTTTATATGAGGTATTGAGTGGGTCACAGGCCAGAGTACTAGTAGAGTTTAGTAGGTGGTGGGATGGGAAACGTGATGTTTATGGAGTATGTGAGAGGGCTGAGATTCTCTGATATGTGCTGGTAAAGCTATCATGGTAACCTAATGATTAGAGATTTTCTGTCTGGGCTGGGCTTGTTTGGGGAGTTTAATTATTATTACTAGGATTGTAGGAAATTGTAGGAAAGCTGGCTTTGGTTTTGATTGATGAAAGGCGGGAGTTTGATGCTGTGTTGATTAAGAGATTTTGAATATACTATGCGCAATTGTTAGGAGATGGGTAATTAAAGATGCAGTGGTAAAGCTTGAGGAACGCTGCTATCATTTCCCATTTGAAGTTTTGAAAAGAACCATGCCAATATATCCCAACCATGATAGTATCCCCAATTACACATACCCTCGTATCGAAATATCCTTCTCAAATATATCCTCACTGTTTCTCCCAGAACCTCACATCTTCAGCTCACCCCCAAATTCCCCTCCAATCACGTGTTCCATCCATGTGCTGACTAATCATCATCATAACCAAAAACTCCTCAATATCCAACTAGCATCAAAGAATATTCAAGCTCGCTCCGCAACAAGTTCTTCCTCTCAAACACACACCCTTCCAATTCATCTCCTCTGCGTACAGAAACAACCCCAGAACACCTCACACACTTCACATACAGACGATCTAAAATTTCCATAAAATGGCACCAAAAGCCCAACGTGTAGTCGTCGAGCGCGCAGGCCGTCGCCCCGCTCAATCAAAAGGTTATTTCGCAAGCACGTATACTGCGTTGACGGCGCCGGAGAATGCAAGTGTGGTTAGGAGTATTGGGGTTTTTGGCATTGCGGTTGCGTTTTTTTCGAGCAGTTGGAGCGAGTATCTTTTGCCGCCGTGAGTACTTTCTTTCTCTCTTTTTTTTTGATGGGATTGGATGGGAGGGGATCTGAGATGCGGATTGGGATTGAGATGCAGATTGGGCTAATGATTTGTGGTGTAGTTTGTAAAGAATGATTGGCGATGGAGATGGAGAATGCTATGGGAATGTCGATATGCGGAATCGAGATGGGAAAGGCAGAAGAGATGATGATGAGAGGGGATACCTTTAATGACGACAACAATGTACAATGGATTAGGTCGCAGATGAAAATAAAGCAGTCAGTGGAAGAAATGTATGATAGGATGGATGCATGAAGGACGGGTATAAAAATGATGGGATTTGACATCGCGAGGATGATTCAGAAAACTCGGAATGTGTATACACCGGGATGGAAATGAGGCGTGGTTACTTATTACGAATGGATCTCTACTTCCTATATGCACTATTCCTGGATGCGGTTGTGATTTGTAATGGAGTTTCTTGAGATTTGGTTGTGGTGTGGCTGGGCGGGTAGGTTAGGTGCGATTGTTTTCATGAAAGAGGGAAGGGTGGAAGTGGTGAGGCAAATTATAAGTCTATGGGGTGAGTGGTGAGAGTCTGGAACTGATTTATATTGGGATGGAATTCAATAGAGTAATGGAAGCAAGTGCTTTTAATAAACTCAAGCCATAGAATTTCAGACAGCTCTTGTGACACAACGAGAAGGGCACTTAATAGCTTTACACATTATATCTCTTGTGATCCATCTTATACATCCTCACGCTGTCTATTTCATTCTACGAATTTGAACCACAAGCATAAATCATAAAGCTCATCGTGGAAACAATCACGAGTAAGATTCCAGACCAAGCTCCAAGCCAGTCCTCTGATTCCATACACGAAGCATCAAAATCTGGCACTCTTCCCGCCCACAAACCATTCGAAGACTCTGCGCTATCTAGTAATCTTTCCTGTCATATCTAATAAGCTTGTTGGCTGCCAAAGATAATTTTTGCACTATACATAGTAGATCGATAACTTACTTGCAAAATCCTTTTGGATTATCACAGCTGTTTGATCACTTTCGATATATCTCGCTCTACTTTGTCAGCGGAAGCTAAGTAAGCTATCTATCTGTCTAAGTGTGTCTTTGATTACTTACTCGCCTCTCCAAATCTTATATTCATTCAATTTCATCTTATTCAATTTCATCTTATTCAATCTCATCTCATCTCATTTCACCTCCAACCTCCAACCCCAATTCCATCCCCAATTCCAACCTCCCAAATCCGCATCATCACTACAAACACCAGCCCAGGCACACCAGCCCAGATAAACCAATATACTCCTCTCACCCTCTCACCCTCCCAAACCCATCTCATATTACTGATCAACATCTCATTTAATGAGCACAAGACTGCAATCCAAATTATATATACTCATATATACTTAATATTCAATATTTACTATCCTATCCTATTCTATCTAATTAGAAACACAGATGATGATTGTTGATGCTCGGTTATTGATGAAATGGAAATGGAAATGGAAATGGAAATGGAAATGGAAATGGAAATGGAAATGGAAATGGAAATGGAAATGGAAATGGAAATGGAAATGGAAATGGAAATGGAAATGGAAATGGAAATGGAAATGGAAATGGAAATGGAAATGGAAAGGGAAATGGAAAGGGAAGTGATGCAGAATAGAAGTAACGAGTTAGAAAAAAGTCTCATGACGATTACCTTTCCACCCACTCATCTACCCACTCATCTATCTATCTATCTATCTATCTATCTATCTATTTATCTATCTATCTATTTACTCATTTTTCTATCTACCTACCTATCTACCTATCTATTCATCCAGCCCCAGAATATTTCCCACAAGCTTTCCAATCAAGTCCAAGCCCAAGTCTAAGTCCAAGAGCATTTGTAGATTGAAAATATACACTTCATCTCTCCATCTCTCCATCTCTCCATCTCTCCATCTCTCCATCTCTCCATCTCTCCATCTCTCCATCTCTCCATCTCTCCATCTCTCCATCTCTCCATCTCTCCATCTCTCCATCTCTCCATCTCTCCATCTCTCCATCTCTCCATCTCTCCATCTCTCCATCTCTTCATCTCTTCATCTCTTCACCTCTCCACCTCATAATCCTTACAATCAACAAGGAAATATATAAATATATAAATATCCAGCCAGACTCAGATCTCTTGTATATATATATATCACTATACTATATCTAGATAGATAGGTATATAAATATATAATCATACACATAATCTTACTCATATATATATATGTATATAAGCTCATTAAAAAACACATTAAAAAACACATTAAAAAACACATTAAAAACACATTAAAAAACACATTAAAAAACACATCAAAAAACACATCAAAAAACACATCAAAAAACACATCAAAAAACACATCAAAAAATATATTAAAAAACACATTATAACAACCAATCAACCAACCAATCAACCAACTAATCAACCAATCAACAAATAAACTAATAAACTAACACGCCTCTACGTAACCGAAAAAAGCGGCGGAAATTAACCACCATTAAAAAAAATTTCAACAACTAAAATCTCTTCTCGATATAATATTAAATAATGAAATACTTACTACCAATACAGAAAAGACTCAAATTTTCGTTTAACCTTTTAAAATTTCAATATTTAATTTGAAATGAATTTATAATCTATTAAAAAAGATCTTTGAAAGGGTACTCAATTTGCGCCGCTTTTTTCGGTTACGTAGAGCACGCACTACATATCCGTATTAAATTAGCGAGTCTCCCTAACCATCAACTTATCTAAATAATCCCATATACTATATTGCTTCACATCCATATCTACATCCATACATCCTCCATTTTCCACTCTCGTTTCATCTCCAGCTTCACAAGATAACCTATCTAGGTAAGTGCTTCATCACTTTCACTTTCATAGTCACATTCATTCAAATTCATAATCACATTCACCCACTTAAACTCACGCCCAAATGTAGCTTTCAAATTGAAATTTTTACTCTTCTCATCTCATTTCATTTCACTTCAATTCGCTACATAAATCTCATTCTCCATACCTTTCATATTTCATCTCCTCCATCCCCATTCGACACTCATCTCTCCCCTCAAATTTCACAACTGTTGACAATGCAACCTTTCCAAAAGGCGAATCATCAATCCTATCATCCTGTCATGCCAATGATTTATTCTCCCTCCATCAATCCATCCGTATCTGTCTCCCATTCAAGTAACTTTCTTCAACTATCGAGAGGGTATGTGTGACGCCGATATGCGTTTTAAAGAAAAAAAAGGAAAAGGAGGTTGATGTTTCTTTATTTCCCCAATCCAACCCGCCAACCCAACCAATCCATCTTCACCAACCCCATCCATTCCGATCTTTCAATCCATCCCCAAGCCGACCTAAATTCCCTTCCATTTCCCTATCAAAACGACCCACATCCCACCACCCAATTCCCACCATTTGCACATCACACCAGAATTAGAACGGGGTATATTATATAGATATCTGAAATTGTATGCATCTTTCAACGTCCCGGCGGATATTCATTGGTATTGAGCCAGGAACGAAGAATTGCTCGAAAAAATTAGATAAAAAGAAGAAATGCGAAGTGAAGTAGTGAAAAGAAGAAAAGATTCGATGTGTTTCTTTGTGTTCGTCCATCAGTCGTAAACAATCGAATGCGTGCGAACATCTCAATCATCATTGCTCATGCAGCCTCTGAAGTACCACCTTAAGCAGTTTGTGGTTCTGCAACATCGGTATCTGGCGAATAGGTGTTGCTTATGCCCGCACTTTCCGGTACATGACTAGTCCCTGTATTCGCACTCTCTCGTTTCGAAACCCCAGAAACGCCACTATCACCCTCGTCGCGATCGAAGATGATACCATGTATATTTAGACCATGCTTATCGCTTGCCGGAGTCTTCAAAGTCTCCTCTTCGACCTTTTCATCAAGGTTCATAAGTGCTGGAGGACGGTGTCGCATCTGTCGGGCTTTTGCAAGAGAGATAGTCTTTTGTTGATAAGTTGTGGTTATAGGTTTGGAATCGTCTCGGTCAATGGTAGCTTTCATTAGTGCGGCCATCCATAATCTACCTTGTTTGATATTCGGCACTGCGAAGTAGTGCACAGTAGGTTTGGTGAAGTTGACAGCTCTGGAAAGACCAGCTCGTGGTGGAACGAGTTTGAAAATGAACATAGAATCACCGCCACTTTTGCTTAATGTGGATTCTGGTTCGGCATCTGCCTCCGCCGATGCAATGGTTCCTTGTGCATTAATCGGACTTGTAGGGCTATTTGTGGCACCGGTGAGAGTGGCATGAAGACCAGTAAGGCGATCAGTGTCGGCTGGCAAGACTCGATGGAATGAAATATCGATCAATCCTTTCTCTTGATCATCGGTCTCGGAGTAGTAATATGACAGCCGGCGGCCCTTCAACACAAAAAGTCTGGGCTTCCATGTGGTCATAAGATTTGAACTTTTCTTTTTCATCCATCCACTATAATCTGCACCGACCATCTGCTCCTGGGGCGTTTTCTTTTCGAGGCCCCGCGTATAGGCACTAGTTTCCTTCTTGGACTTCTTTCTCGATGCTTTCGGATTAATCATAGCCGTCTTATCGTCTGCAGGATCAAGTTCAAAGCTTGGACCAGCTGAAGGTGTGCTCGAACCAGTTCTTGAAGGCGATTGAAGTGGGGATTCTTTTGTTGAGGATGATACCGCGTCTGTTGGTGAAGTAATACGGGATTTCTCACGGCCGGTGACAGCATCAGAAATTGCGCGCATGCTGAAATGGCTAGAGGATCCTGTTGGTTTGACAGGTAACAACCGATCGTTAGGGTAATTTTGTTGGAGACTTGGTGATTTGGGCGACATTATACTATCCATAGATCTTTCTGGTTGAAGTCTGGTAACGAGTGGGAAATCGTCCTTCGGGGGTGGTACTGGTCGAGGAGGTGAATTGACGGAACTTTCAGAGGGGGTTCTTCGACGACCGTTTACGGATAAGCCGTAATATTTTTGTGCTGCGGTAGGTGGTGTCGTCTCTCTCACAGAATCGACGCTACCAAATCTTGAATGTCTTGAATTTGTTGTGGCAGTCCTTAATCTTTGCTCATCAGTGTAACTAGAATTTCTAGAGTGTCCAGCTGTGCTACCTCTCTTACGTAGCACGTTCCTCTGCCGACCCTCCAATTCACCACCCGAAAAATATCCTCGATCAATATCTAAATTAGTTGGGGGGGCTATAATTTCAGATGGCTGATCAGCAGATCCTTTGGTGGTAATCTCCGTGAGACCAGCCGACGATAACGGGCGATTCGAAGATAAAGGTCGTTGGGATATGGCGGATGTCGCATCACCAAGTGACCAATCTTTGTTAAATGAGGCTTGTTTCCGGTGTGAAGATACACCTTGGGGTTTATCTGCTGCAATTGTGCTCATGAGTGAATTAGTGGTACTGAATTCACCAACCGAACTTTGTCTAGAGTGATGTAAATCCCTGATTGATGCAGCAGAAGGTCTCTTTTCCCCCGGAACTCTTGGACTGCCTTGCGGGGTTTTGGGAGATATTGGAGATGAGGTTGTGACAGAGTCGTTTCGTGACGGACGCTGATGAGATTGCCGAATATTATTTGATGATGACCCAGGCCGGTTACTCAGACTGAGGTTTCTTGGTAGCATTGTTGATGAAGCACCACTACGAACGCGGCGGCCGCCATCCTCAGAGCCAATTTCACTACCAGCGTATGTACCAGTGTTCCTTCTTGTTGGCGTTTCACCATTTACTTCGTCTTGGAGGGCTTTTATTTTTTGCCATGTTTTGAGTCTTCGTCCAACAGAACCTAATTCAAATTCCTTTAAGAAAACCGACGTTTGGTCCATGCCCAAAAGGACATCCCCGGTGATTTCTTGATCTCGAAACACTTCACAGTGCTTCTTGTCAACTCCTACAGTGAACAAGTATTCTGCGACTTGCTCGGGTGTCCATATATTAACTTCGTCAAGAGTGTGTATGTCTTCCTCTTCTTCATCCGTTTCCTCACCATTGATATATGACATTCTTGCATCATTGTGATGGCTACTATATTCACTTCCCGAGTCATTGATCGATTTCGGTACAGAACCAACGATGTGGTTCATATCTATTATGTGCTCGTCAATCACACTCAAAGTTTCGTTCATGACTGGACTATCCTGACCGTGGACATGAGATTTCGCAGCCGAACTCGCACTCACTGCACTCAGTGGTGATATTATTTTGGGGGTAACGTTTGTGGGAGATTCAATTGAAGTTGGAGATGAGGATAATCGACCTACAGACAGGATATCTGGAATGCCTCCCGAGGCCTCGGGCAGAGCTGTCGTCTCAGCAGAAGGACTCTGCGCAATCGTTTGAGGAGGCTTTTGAAGGGATGGTTGAGGCAGCGGATTTTGCAGAACTCCGAGTTGAGACATCTGAAATGTCGAAAGATTTGGATGGGAAGGGTTTCCACGAGGAGCTAATCGAGTGTAGACTTTTAATGATATATCAGTTTCGATACCCAATGCGACATCCATTCCTTTGTGGGAAGCTTACCTTCTGGGAATAAACCACTCGATCCGTTTACCAAACTCCTTCCAAGGTACCATCCATCCCCAAATTCATCATCTCTCTCTATTAATTCGACGCGATCTCCTTTTGATAAGCTGAGCTCATCCGAACTGCGGGCAGAAAAATCATCTAATTTTAATCATTAGTGGCAGAACTCCCTCACATGACGATTTATTGGAGCAATTTTGCATGCGTAGGTATTCCATAGCCATCATACTTCCATTCCCCATGATAACCCAGGTAGATATAACTTACGAATTACAATCAAAGTTGAACCAGGCTCTGGTCGCATTGCATCTGGTCGATGATTGGACTCCATTGTCCTGGGGGGTTCCATCTTGTTCAATTCTATCTATCCTGCTCTTTCAACAATTTCTTGTCCTCCCAAGGGTCCTTTACTATTTACAAAATAACCATCGGAACTCGTTTGTGATATGGATTTTTGAGTTGATATATGCTTATTGAAACCAGACGGTAGTCGCAGAACGATAGTCTGAAGATTGAAGGTTGGGTGACTCGAATTTTATTTGCAGAGGCGTGTGTTTTCGGGTTGCATTAACAACAACAAAAGTGAATTCGTTGTCGCAACATGAGTAGCAGGTATAGTACCACCAGTGATAGGTTTATGAGCTGGATGTTTTGGTGCACCACGATGTGCAAAGCACAGGAATGGATAGAGGATAAAGACCTGATAAAGTGGATTGGAGGTGTCTTTGAATCAGGGGGACATAATTGAGTCGTGCAATATAAAATAGAAATTGAAGTGATGGGTGAGTGGATGAATGTTATCTGGAGTGAAGTAAGGTAAGGAGTGAGTGAGGGAGTGAGTGAGTGCGTGTGTGTGTGTGTGTGTGTGAGTGAGTGAGTGAGTGAGGAGAAGTGTGATAATGATAATAAAAATAATGGGGAATTGAGTGGTGGTGGGAGGGGAGGGGATTGAAAGTTGAAAGTTGAGATTTGAGAATTGAGAGTTGTCGGCGTATCGCAATGCAAAGGGTACCTGGTAATGTATGCAGCTACTAGTTGGCTGTATAATACTAGGTATATATAATATATATATAAAGGGCCTATATATAATCTCCCATTTGTATATGGTTTTTTTTAGTTTAGCAAGTGGAGTATGATTTATGATTTAAGTGAGTTTGGGGGATTAGATTTGTTGAAATATTGGTCTGTGAGGTTAAGGGAAGTCTAAAAAAAGGAAGCAAAAGTATGGGTAATTGGGCTCGACTTTTACTTTCAGCTGTCGAGCAATGGATTATGAAGACTAGGTGAGTACTAGGTAAGTACTTACTAGGTGTACTTACTAGTACTGGGTAGAATCGTAGATGGGTAGAATCGTACTTCGTAGATAGGTAAGTGAAGTGCTCACTACTCACTACTCACTACTCACTACTCACTACTCACTACTCACTACTCACTACTCACTACTCACTACTCACTGCTTTGGGAAAGTGGGTGATAACCTGGAAGTGTACATATCCATTCACCTTGGTTCCATCTCTTACATATCATACATCTCCAATGACAGGATCCAATTGGCGGATGGGTGTTGAATTTCCATCACTCTCATCATCACCCATGCGTCCGACGGCTCGTTTTGCTTTTTGGAATTGCCTGCCATGGACTCTGGACTGGAGTCTGTAGTCTTCTATGGTTCTCTCCATCTTCTCTCCATCTACCTCCCTAGTACGTCCTTAGTACGTATCTTGACTTGTATCTTGATTTGTCGAAGCTGAAGCCAAGGCAAGTGGTCCTCTGGAGTCTGTACAATCGATCATGACCCTTACCCACAATCTTGCCGCTTACAAGTAAGTTACAACAACCAACCGGAGATCTATAAATATGAGTTCTTCGTAATCCTTGGAGGGGAATTGTGAACCCACTTCCCGGTAGTCTGAACGAAAGTCATTGCGTTGCCACCAATATTCGACTTTCTTAAGTCATGATGGAAACCACGTGGATATCAAATACTTCTTGTCGGTTATTATACTTATTCGTCAGTGTGTACTTTGGTATAGATTCATTCAATCCAGAATCCATGCGTCTTCGAAGTTCTCAATGCATGCTTCACGCCTCCAATGCGCAGGTAGTAGTCACGAGGAAATGCTATATCCCATATCCTATATACGATATCTGTAGCAGTGCCACCAATATATCCAGAAAGGATTATAGCCACATGACCAAAGAACCTCTGATGGCCTTTGCATTTTTCGCCATTTGGATGCGACATAATATCATCTCAATTATGCATACAAGAGTGTACAGCATGACTACTGGGCAGGTAGGTATATTCTACATATGAAGTAACTCTAACTAATAAGCAATAGAAGCAGGCTAGAAAGAGGTGAGCGGCTTGTATATTGTTCATACTAGATAAATACTCTCTCTTACTATACACTGATACACTGTAAGTCTGTAAAGTCTGTAAAGTCTGTAATATCTGTAATGTCTGTAATATCTATAATATCTGTAATATCTGTAATGTCTGTAATGTCTGTAATATCTGTAATATCTGTAATGTTTGTAATATCTGTAATATCTGTAATGTCTGTAATGTCTGTAATGTTTGTAATGTCTGTAATGTCTGTAATGTCTGTAATGTCTGTAATGTCTGTAATGTCTGTAATGTCTGTAATGTCTGTAATGTCTGTAATGTCTGTAATGTCTGTAATGTCTGTAATGTCTGTAATGTCTGTTTGTAGCCCCTCATTCCCCTCAACCCCTCATGTAATGAACTAATCGTTGCTTGTATCTTTACACCTTTCAAGAGGAATTATCTCACTATGGAAATGACGACCATGTACCTAGGTAGGTCTTTCGTCCTTGTGTCTTTCTGTCCTTTTGTCCTTTTGTCCTTCTACCCTTTTGTCCTTCTACCCTTCTATCCTTCTATTCTTCGACCCTCCTATCCTTCTGTCCATATCATCTATCCAGTACTCCTAAAGACCTACCCACCGAAATAATGCAACACAAGAAACCATTCTTCAATAAACTTGATGGATGATATTCCATGTCAATAAATCTGAATGAAAACATGATGTCCTATCTAATGTATTCCTGACCTCTAAATGCGAGAATAGATTCATCTCACTCTCATTGGTTATTATCGATTTTCACCTTGCAGAGTTTATTCACCATCCATTCACCTTTGAGGTTGTTTGTTATCGCTAGGTACCTACTGCCTTCTCGATACTGATACGGATACTGAACCTCATCAAAACATTCATTCATCGACCTCGACTTGTCTCCCTCACACAACAACAACTTTTGATAAGCAACTTCTTCAATTTACTTTGAATTCTGTTGTCATATTTCCTGTTATAATTTAATTCCTTCATATACTAAAAGAAAGGAAGAAAGAAAATATCACATGTCCCTCACGGCAATCCTAGTTCAGAACATCTCATCTCACATACGGTAGTATGCTATAAGTCAGGGCTTGGTTTCTTTTTCTTTTTCCACAAAACGAACTTCTCAAGATCTGGAACAGAGGGCGTGGACGTGGTGAAGGTAAAGGCGAGGGATTGAGGAGAAAAACATTCGATACGCCTTCATACACGAAAGGTCTCTGATGCTTTTCAAATCCACCTTGAATTGTTACCAAAACGGATTCAATGAATTCTCGACAACGTCAAACTTGAGACATGCGCCGACCGCCCGATAAAGAGGGCAATTCTGCCATGACCGAACGAGATGTTGTCTCCTCTAATGCCACATTAAACGCCTTTTTGGGCGGGTCTCGACAAAAATCTTGGATGATCGCAGGAGGGGCACCAGTTCGACCGACTCCACGACGTCCTAGCATCACTAAACCGTCAGATCAGAGCAATGCGAATAATCCTCAAAGGTACGCTACATCCAATTCACTGACTGAAAACCACACACTCGAGCACAAGAACATTGTATCGAGTGGCTGGTGCAAAGGGCTACTTATTCATAGATAGATATGGACGGGTATCCCGTGGGCTTCAGACTTTGAAGTTCACATCATTGCCATGGGCCAGGTGTCCTGGTTCTATTTCCAGATGCTGTTTGCGACCCTTGAATGCCTGCTTGTATCAGGCACACATCACAAACAAAGCTCCATTCAATGATTTGAGGCTAATTACTGTAATCATCAGAACTTCGACCACTACTTTACTTTCGCCAGTAACAAGCAACGAATCATCGAGTCCCGGACTGGCGCAAAATTGTGTCCCTCTTCAAAACACGCACACCGCCTCCTTCCCCGGCACGCATGGTTCTTCGAGAGTGAATGCCACAATCGCAACAAGCCAAGCTCTGCAAGAAGCATGTATCACACCTTCAAATTCCGATATTGCCCAGCCTCGAGTTCTCCCTGACGCAGCGAGAGGCGAGCCCGACGAACCTTGCACAGTGACAATATCTGCAAGGCCTCCTCTGTCTGAAGAAACCTCTCAACTGCAGACCTCAGCGGACATCACTTCAACTGGAAACCCATCCCGGGATTCACTGCCCAAGTCCTCTTCAGACCCAAATATAAGCAGTCGGGCACCATCTGTTACCAAAAGAAATTCGGAAATATTACCAGCCGTCCAGGCTCAAGTGGATCAAACAATGCTTTCTCATGCGCAGCGTCCTCAAGGGCGGCCATCATTTCGCCCTACCATGCCTTCTTTGAAGCCCCGTGCTGAAATGGTGAAGAAGTATATCGAACGATATGGGGGTATGGCCAGCTTGAATTCTGCGCTTGAAAAGCCAAGGTTCAGTTTGATGGAAACTGCCTGCAAGTCTGATGATGCCCATTATGTTGCAACACATCAGCTGTTTTGTGTGTGGGATACAAGCCGTAAAGATATTACAGGCATAACTGAGCTTCCAGACTCAGTGACTCTAACTCATGCGTTTCGGATACTTGGTCAGCTGATACGAGACAATGAAGGCATGGCACCGAATCACCTTCGATGGTTTGCTAATTTTCCAAGTCCCTTTACTGATTTGATGAAAAATTCCGAGCCATATCGGCGAATCGTTCAAGAAGTCGGCACATTTCTGTCAAAGTTGGTTTCTAATTGGTCGGAACTAACGAGGATATGTGCGAGCAGAGGCCACCCGCCGCTAGTTGATGAATTAATTAATGAATTAGGGCTCTTGTCACCGACTTTACAGAATATTGTATTCACTGCGACGAGGCGCAATCTTAATATTGTGGATGATGGATATGGTAATGAAATGGAAAAAGTGTTTGAACAAGATAGAATCGGACACAGAGAACTTGCTGCTCGATATAACACTTCTCGACCACCCTCGGAAAAGGAGATTCGAGAGAGAACTAAAACCATAATACAAAAGTATATGATGATATCTTTGAAAGCGCGCCAGAAGATGATGACGAATATTGCTCCGCAACCTTCAACAGCAGCACCAGCGACTCCCTCGAGCATCGGCCAAACCTCAAGGATTCCGAATGGACCATACCCTCATCTAATGGGATCGAGTTTCAATTCCAATCAGAATACTCCGCAGCAAAATCATGTTCAAAATCGTCAAACTGGTCAAACTTTAAGTCAAATACGAACCTCGTTCACTAGATCTTCATCGCCTTTAATGATGGCAAGTGCGACCGGTAGTCATCAAAGTATTACACCACGTACAGGTGTAGACACACCTGGTGCAATTCCCATACAAGCCTTATCTATGGGGTCGCCAGTCCAACAAGGATTCCAATATTCGTCACCTATCTTGCGTGGTAATGGCTCTCAATTCCCGCCATCGGTCTTGCAGAGCAATGGTTCTCAATCACCAATCATAGCACAAAATCAGGGACTTCCTCAAGGCCAATATAATTTTGACCCAAGATTCGACATGAGACAACAACAGCATTATCCACAACCATATATGCAACAGGCGAATGTCCCAGCACAGTATGGCCCAAACAATCCCCAACAAATGAGTTCTCAACAATTTCAACAAATTCAAATGCATCAGCAGCATCTACAACATCAACAGCAGCAACAACATTGGTTACAGCATCAGATGTCTCAACAGCAGCAAGCCCAACATCAACCTTTAGCACCGCAGCGTCAAGCTCATCCGAGAAGAGACAACCATCCAATCAATGGTCAGCAACAGCAGCAGCCAGTTTTATCAAGAAATGCTAGCAGAAATAGTACTAGAAATAATAGCGTTTCCGGCGAGCGTGTGTCTCCGTTGATGAGTGGTTCTATTTATATGCGAAACAATCCTCAAGGGAACCAAGGACCTCCGTACCCAAGGCCGATGTCCATTGAAGAGCAAGAGTGCATACAATATAGCAACATGCCCGATCCCATGAAAAGGTCTTTCATCCCCCCCCTTGGTTTTATACACCCCCAGGGAATTCCAGATCCAGATATGAAAGCTCTTCATCAAGCGAACCTTCGCAGTCCTCGCCTTGTTACTATCGCTACTCCTAACCTTGGCTGTGATGGCGTCTCTCGCAGATTTTATCAATTTGTGAAGGATTTTCCCATGGCTCCAACGAAGATCCCCTTCGAATCCTCACTCAACAGATTAGAGTTCCAGATTTCTGCCGATGCATTGACGCGTATTTCTAGTGATAAATTGGTTGCCAAAGAGTGTCTGATGGTCCGAGAAGTCAAATCGCAATCTCTTCAATTTCGATTGAGATGTGTGTCAGCAGTCGCAGATGCAAATGAAATCCCAATTTCGAGATGGGTTGTTTCGGATACGGTGTGGCCCGAAATGATCTTCGTGGATATCAATAGCCATGAGTTGGAGGCTAGACGCAAATGGCACCATGGGAGAGATCTTCCGATCGATATCACGCCTTATGTAAATTCTGGGACCAACGAGATTACCATATCGATGCCCAAGTTACCTACAACAACTAAAGAAAGGGAATATTTTCTGGCTGTGGAAGAGATTGAGATTTTACAGCACAATGAAATTATGGACAAGTGTAAAGAACAAAGCATTCCTGCAGCAACGGTCGTGGAAGAGATTAAAAAAAAGCTTGCAGGCCCGACAGAGGACGACGATGAACTTTCGATAGTAGTCACTGATCTTTCCATTGGTCTTACTGATCCTTTTACCTCGAGAATCTTTGAAATCCCTGTTCGCGGTAAGAATTGTTTGCATCGGGAATGTTTTGATCTCGCAACTTTCCTGTCGACACGCCCAAGCAAGCCGAAACGACCAGATCAACCTTGTATGGTTGACGTTTGGAAGTGTCCGCTGTGCTCTGAGGATGCACGTCCATACAGCCTTCGGTATGATGAATTCCTAGCTTCTGTGAGAGACAAACTACAGGAACAAGATAAGCTTGACGTGAAAACCATCCTAGTCGCGGCGAATGGTACTTGGCGTCCAAAAGTGGAGTCGCAACCTTCACATAAACGAAAGTCAACCACTGATGACGATGACGACGATTCGATAGATGAAGAAAGGCCAAGAAAGAAATCAACAAATGACGTTAGGCATACCGTGATAGAGATAATTGAATTGGACGATGATTAAACTTTTCTTTGCTGGATTTTCGTTACGACACATGAATACACGAGCACCATGCGGCGTGGAGTTTTGCAAAATTGACCAGCTTTTTGGGTTGGATGAATTAGCTTCTTTGCATAGGTGCTTATCAGCGGCGTTGATTTTAGGGAAAATGGATGGAGGACGAACACAACCAATCGTTTGGCGTACACTAATTTTTGCTACTTCATGTTAGGGCGTTCTCAATTTATTTCGGAAATCTCACAACATGGCTTTGGCGTATGAATGTTCTGTTGAACGCGGCTGCGTAAGGTGTGATTTTCTTAGCATGCGAGAACATGGCATGAAAGGATAGCATATGGTAGGGCATGGCTTTTTTTTAATTTTCATGGTGGAAAAATACCCCCTAGATCATGATTGTCATGAAACTTGAATGGATGATCAGGGATTGGTCTAATTGATTGCACTTGGTATTAGACCACTAGGTCTGAAGTGGATGGGATGTGTACATTGTAATAATGAGCTGAGATATTTGGCTGCAAGATTTGGTATGCATTTATGTGAAGTAATTACAATAAATGAGAATTGAATTTGTGAAATTGATAATATTGGAATGAAAATAGTGGAAAGTGATGTGCAAATTTTGATGCTTTTCTTTTAGTGTTTTCTTCTTCTTCTTCTCGAAATTAGCGAGATTGAGGTTAGGGGGTTTTGACGTGTGGTGTAATGGATGGGTGTGTGATGTGGTTGGTCAGTGTTTTGAACTTGTATGGATGGATAACTGCAAGGTAGGTAGGTACCTAGGTAGGTTACTGAGGATTCTTTCGTTTTATGGCTCTTGGGTTTTGGTTTGGATGGGATTCTTGGGTGATTGGATTCTTGAGTGACTGGATTCTTGAGTGACTGGATTCTTGAGTGACTGGATTCTTGAGTGACTGGGTTGGGAATTTATTTATGTGCATGTATATGGATATGTGAGGGAGAGAGGGAGAGAGGGAGAGAGGGAGAGAGGAAGTTTGTCGTTTGGAGTGGAGAAATAGTTGCTAGGTAGTGGGTAGTGGAGTGAGTAGGTAAATAGAATTGTTTTTTTATATTGGAGATATTATTGTGTAATGGAGGATGGAGGGTGGAGGATTTAGGATGTATTTGTTTGTGGTTTGTGTGTGTGATGTGATGTGATGTGACGTGATGTGTGTATTTATATACGATCTGCTTGGATTGTTGGATGAGGGGAGAGATGGTGATTGAGAGAGATGGTGATTGAGAGAGATGGTGTGAGAGGAGGAGGAAGGGGGGTTGTATGTAGGTCGATATATGTATCTGACTAGATTCTGAAGATTGGGAACGGGATTTGAGAAGGCGCTGGTTTTGATTTTGCTTTTGGCTTTGGCTTTGCTTTTTGGAGTGCTGGAGTGAGGGTAAAGGGAGGGGAGAAGAGAAGAGGAAAAGAAGGACGTGTAGAGAGATGTTATGTATGTCGTAGAGTAAGTCGTAGGTAGATGGTAGTAGGTAGATGGTGAATTAGTGCTTTCTTCATGTTTGTATTTATTTGTCATTGAAGTTGTGATATCTTATGGTATTCTATCCTGTTCAATTTTACCCAGAAAAGAGAAGGAGAGAAAGGATGAAGAAAGTGCGTTTGTGTTTGATGAGGAAGGAAGGAAGGAAGGAAGGAAGGAAAATCTCTCGATTCTCAAATGATGGGTTGGGCAAGAGCTGAAGAGAAAATGAATAAATGGGAGGGAAAGGAAAGGAAAGGAGATATGGAAGATCATTGGAACTTTTAACTCATTGCTATTATTTCAACATCTATTGCTATTGCTATTGCTTGCACAGGAATATAAACAATTCAACGAAATCGACCTCGACGTCGAAATCCACATTCTACACTTCATCACACTTCATCACAAATCTCTCCTCGCAAGCTCGCTTCTGCAGTCCAGTATCCATCCATCCCTCCATCTCTCTAAACCATCCATCCATCCCTCCAAACCAACCAACAACCAGCATCTCACTCCCCCTCCCTCTCACAACCATGCCTCCCCTCCCCTCCCTACCCCTCAATCTGCGCCCCCAAAAACTTCTCCAAACCCTCCTCATCAGCATTCTCTACCTTCTCACCATAATACTCACCCTCTTCAGCGTCCTCGTCATCGCCTCCACCTGGACTTTTTTCATGCTAGATTATAGTTTTGAGAACCTTTCCGTGACGGTACTTTCTGGGATTGCGGAGGTTGTGTTGGTTAGTTTTTTTTTGATCTTCTTCTTCTTCTTCTTTCTCATCACTTTCTTCCTTCCTTCCTTTCTCCTTTCCTGTTCCATGGTATCTCAAAGGATGAGTAGAATCATCAAGATGACTTCGATTTGAATCATGGATATGTTGAAACATCGTGTTGGAATATGTGGGGCTAATATCTATGCGGTATAGAGCACAGCTGATAGGTTATGCGATTTTGTGGGGTTGGAGATGACGGATGAGGGGTTTTATTATTTTGGGAGGGAGGAGGAGGAGGAGGAATGGTGAGGTGAGGTGAGGGGTGGGTGGGTGATGAGGTGGGTAGGGTTATGATGAGGAGTGTCATGTAAAGAGGAGTGTAGGTTGGATAGGAGTGTGGTAACGAAATATACACCAGCGAGATATATCAGCGAAAAATTTGTCAGTAATGTGTAACATATCAGTGAGGGGGACGTGACGGACATTGTTAAAAATGCCTCAGCAATGGGTAATCTAAGGATTAACCACCAAAAGCAAAGTTGGAAGTGTGAACAAAGACCAAATTTCGGTCATTGTTGATGTGACATGTTTCGTTATAGAATAATCTACTATGATATATACACGCACATAATGTATATGTATATTTCTCATGGACTTGGGGAGGTTTAGAAGAAGTATTTATATGCATGACAACTGCTAATCATGATTCAAAGGATAAGTGAGAGTTTAATAAGGAAGACCATGAAAGCTGCGATATTAAGACTCTGGATTCTTGACAGAAAGAGAAGGGTCAGATACTGTGTATTAACGCATCGTATTCTTACTTGTGGTATGTAAATAGTAGGAAACTCTAAGAGAACGAATAAACCATCTGATGACATTGATTTCTCGCGTTGAATTACAATTTGAATAGTTTGAATTAAAAGCTGGAAACAAAACATGACACGATACAACACTGAGTAAGCAGACTGACCCCCAGAAAAATGATACGGTAGTGTGACATCCCAAAGTCCGGAGACAATTTGGCATGATTGGAATTATTAAATTATCAACCATAGTAACCAAAAAGGAAAAGAAATCCTCAAGACCGAAGCAGAAAAAGTGGGAGATGCGATGATAGCCATCCCCCCCAAACAGACGTCGATCATGGGGAGGTTTAGTGCACTTAGCTTGTTCGCTAATACGAATAAGCTTTTTCGAACAAACTTTCAATATAACTCAGTTGCCCATCATCATTTTTGGGACAGAAAAGTACCTGTAATCCTAGGATTTGACTTTGAGATGCCTGGAAACGTTATTACTGACATCATTCATAGAGGCACCTAAAATTGCTAAAAGCATCTCTCTCGGATAGAACAAACTCTGATTGACTGTTTTCTTCCGTAGTACAGTCCGTCAAGATGATTTTTAAGTCAAGCCAATTTAAAGCAGTCGCCGGACGAGAAGAATAGAAAATTGGTATATTTAAAGTCTGTGAAAGGCCTTAATTTTCCCCTCAAGATCTTTCATCTAAAAAATTGCCGAATTTTCCATAGAACATGTAATATTCCTCACGCTAATAAAACTCGCGTGAAGTGTTAGTTGACGCCAAGAAGTGTCCAGTACCTCAATGACTTGCAGAATGGTCACTAATTAGCGTGGACATAAGAAAAATGAATTTTATTGAAAATGGATCTGGTTACCATTGGACCAGCCATACCCCTTAGGACTCTGGCGTCGAACTTATCATACGTTATATGCCTATTTAGGCTCGCAACTTCTTCTACATAACACTATGATAATGCCACGATTCGAAGACTAAGTTCCCTTCATGTATATAAAGTAAATCCCCAATCCCGCAATAGGCCCCTTCAACACAATTTTTATATATACAAAGCCCATAACACCTGTGTTATTGAACCTTTATGCATACGGAAAACATAAGAACAGAAAACATACACAGTTTCCTAGATTATGGGAACCCAATAAACCATCCACCAAATATAATCGACAGTCACAACTTCGACTTCGGATAGTAGCATCAATCAATCAATCAATCGAAACGCATTTCTATCTTCTAAGATACGAATATTATTTTCAAGGTGAAAGTGTTAAACATCAAATAGCAAAATCACAATCAATCAACCAAAAGCAACTCGCAATATCACAAATCCAACAAGTCCTAAGCACCTTCAAAACTACTCAGTCTTTCAATCAGACGCACTCACCCAAAAAGCAACCATCGTGAATTCGATCAATCAACTAAAAAGCACCACTTCCCAAGCAACTTCCACACAACAACTTCGGAGTGAAAATGAAGATTCTCGGTCTGCGAATTGGGGAACCAAAGCCCGAATATCTGGACGCTACTAAGCCTATAGATCACATACAGCAGCTCCCTGATGCCCCCAAGAGGAAGAGTCGATCGGTTGAGGATAGCCTGGGCAGACAAGAGAGTGATGGAAGTTTGCCATCTGGTGCGAACAGTCAGGAAAGTGCAGATAGCTCGACACCGATAGTCGCACGTACAGTAGAAGAGCTGAGGGATGAGATTGGAGGAACTGGGTCATCAGCTTCGGACTTAGAATGTGTGTCGTTAATCTTATAAGTTATCGGAGAGGACATGCATACTGACTCCCCAATAGTAAAATCTAGAATTCTAGAGCTTGCGATCAGTGACATTGGTATGGGAAAATATCAATGGTATTTGTTTGTACTATGTGGTATGGGATGGGCGGCGGATAAGTATATTGCTCCTCCCATTTCCTAAAAATGATAGACCCTGATAAAAATTAGTCTCTGGCTCCAGGGAGTAGCGTTAATCCTGCCTACCTCCTCTGTTGTTTATGGTGTATCTGATCAACATGTTCGGTATGCCACTCTCTTCTTAAATGTTGGATTGTCACTTGGCGCCTTTGGCTGGGGTTTTGGATCGGACAAAATAGGGAGAAGACTCGGTTTCAACTCAACATTAGTCATTGCTGGAATATTTGCCTTCTTGACAGGAATTGCACCAAATTTTATCGCCGAGGCAGCTTTTCTCGGGGTACTTGGACTTGGAGTAGGAGGTAGTCTGCCGGTAGATGGAACTATGTTTGTACGTCGACATCCTCAACGTGGAGTCCCGCCTCAAACTCGAGACATTGCGTTTGTTTAATATTCCATAGTGCTGCTTGCTGATGCTTTAGTAGCTTGAATTTCTACCACACAAAGACCGTATTTACTTGACACTTCTGTCTGTATGGTGGCCGATTGGGCAGGTTGTGGCTTCACTTTTTGCATGGCTCTTCCTTGGATCAAATTTTGAAGCAAGACGTGGTCTAAGACTTTTCTTATACACCATGGGTGCTATAACTTTGGCAATGGCCATCTCTCGCTGGTTTTTTGATAGTATAGAGTCACCGAAATTCCTCCTTGCTTCGAACAGGCAAGCGGAAGCTGTGAGATCTGTTCGTGCTCTGGCGCATAAGAACGGCACTAAAACGTGGCTCACCGAAGAAATTCTTAATGAGATAGGAGGGACAGCAGAGGTAACTAATGTAGTGAATTCAAGCATCAAGGTACGGGTACGTCAAGCAATTGCATCTTTCGGACCAGAGACAAAAAGGCAGATCTCTCCACTGTTTGGAGATGCTGAATTGGGTATAAACACTGTAAGTTGTGTACCGAGTATTTCAATTCTCCGATTTTAATTTTATTTAGGCTCTATTGTGGATCATTTGGCTTTTTATTGGAATAGGATATCCATTATTCAATTCCTTCTTACCACAATATTTGAAAGGCGGCAATAAAACTGAAAGCGAATCCGACACTTATCGAAATTACTTGATAATAAGTACAGCCGCTGTCCCTGGGTCTCTTTTGGCTTGCTATATTGTCAATGTGGCCGGCCGTAAGAGACCAATGGCTTTTGCAACGATGATTGCCGGAGTATGCTTCTTCCTTTTCACCCTTCGTAACGACAGCAGCTTTCAGCTTGGCTTTGGTTGCGCAGCATCAATTTTCCAGAATATCATGTTTGGAATTCTTTAGTGAGTCAATCAGCTTTATCAACGTGAAAGTTGTTATGTTGTACTAACAACATGTAGTGCATATACTCCAGAAACCTTTCCCGGATCCAGTAGAGGAACTGGTTGTGGTATTGCCCACTCATTGAATAGACTTGGTGGAATAATTGCTCCTCTCATCGCAGCGAATGTTGGAGCATCCAATCCAAGCATCCCTATATACGTCAGTGGAAGTTTGATTATTGTAGCATTTCTGGCCATGTGTTGTCTGAGAATAGAAACGCAGAATAGACAGTCGTTGTAAGAGGGTTGTACAGTAACCTTATAGGGGACAGCCCCCGTATACCAAGTGTACTCATTATGTAGAACGAATACAACGTACGAAATAACTTAGATGTGCCACGAGTTGAATGTACCACACGGCGATAGAGAGCCTAGGTCTTGACTATGTGACTGCAGAAACCCGATATTGAACATTCTGATCTCTATCAGTCTTTCCATTACCAGCTTCGATGGCCCTTAATTCTTTCCTATCTCCTATCTCCAATCTCACTGAAGATTGGAGTAGAATATTACGCGGCTTGGTAGGTGATATTGAAGTCTTTGAAATTCTGCCCTGCCACTGCATTCATTAATATTATATCGATCATAACAATCCAATAACTTCTACGGGATGAAGTCTGATTAAAGTAAACAACAGGGATGGGGGATGTGGGCTGACGGACAAGCTACAAGAAACCCCCGGTGAGCTGAGCGTCATTCCTAAAACAGCATCATCTGGCATAGCGCACAGGGCTGTGCGAACTATCAAATAGCTTCCTTCAAAGAATGGATGGATGATCTTCCATACATGCTCCATGCATAAATTGATTGGCCATTAACGAGCGTATTCGGAGTTCTCGGATCTCGTACGAGACCTCTACAAACAGCAAAGCAATTTGGACGCGCAGTCCCAATCAAGGGCAACGAGGCTGAGCACTTGAAACTTGCCTAGCCACAAATCATCCAACAGTGCGAACAGTACGAAGCCGTTGGAAAGCTTTCAAAGGTTATTCATTTTCTATAGTCAGATACTAATCTTCAAACCGTTATTTCGCACCATATAATTTAGTGACCAAAAAAATGTCTGTTCGAATACAACTCGACAATCCTCATAGCTTTTACACGAATCTCGATTTCATCAGCGGCAGAGTCATTCTGAACCTTACAAGCGATGAAGCGGTTAGCAGAATAGTCGTGAAGGTCGAGGGGGAGAGCAAAACCCGTCTATCGAGACCACCAGAAATGTTATACACACAAGGTCCCAACAATCCTCCTGCACTTTATTCGAGGCGAGATAGACAGGAAATATGTCAGGAGAACCACAAGATTCTATACAAGGTCGCAGAAGTGTTTCCCAACAAAGCAATCATCAGTTCATATACACTAAGAGCAGGGCAACATGAGTACCCATTCCGCATCAAGTTGCCCATTAATAATGGCTGCCATGATCCGGCATCGCAACAAATGGGTCCTGGTAGTGGGTTTGGAGGTCTTGGAATTCAGGGCATGCAACAGATGCAGTATACACATGTTAAAAGGACATTACCTCCTTCACTTACAGGATTTCCGGGGGAAGCCGAGATAAGATATTATGTCAAAGTCACTGTACAAAGACCCTCAATGTTTAAGGAGAATAGAAGATCAACAATTGGATTTAAGTTTCTACCGATCGAAGCTCCAAGGCCTCCTAAGACCACAAATGAAGCGTTTGCAAAACGGCCGTATATGTTCCAAAATGGGGGACCAACCTATGCGAAAAAGGGTCTATTCACGAAGAAAACTAAGCAGCTATCAAATACGTCCCCGCAAGGAGAAGTCGATGCTAGACTACCTAGTCCTCCCATCTTGACTTGCAATAAGCCTTTACCAATGAGGATTCTCCTTAGAAGAACTAACACAAGCCCTGAGCATGTGTTTCTCATGTCTTTGCAAGTAAACCTTCTTGGTACCACTGAAGTAAAGGCTTCAGATGTTATTAGAGTTGAAACAAGTACTTGGGTTGTGATGAGTTTGACTGGACTATCCATTCCTATTGGATCACCGGACGATCCGATCGGTAGTGAGACAGCCATAGATAGCAAATTATGGGATGCAATTCCTCTACCAAATACCGTTGCCCCTTCCTTTGTCACTTGCAATCTTGCTCGTCGATACGAACTTGAGGTGAGGATTGGATTAGGTTATGGCTACCCAGGAGAGATTCAGGTATGTCTTATCATGAATTACTTCAGGGGTACGTGAACAAAAACTAACACAACTCAGTCGCAAACAATATCAATCCCTCTTAGATTCAAAATTGAAATTTTCTCTGGCATTGAACCACCAGCGGCACTTTTAGACGCCATGACAGCTCATCCCCCTATTCCAGTAAGACCTCCAGTCAACACAGCACCGCCACCTTTTGATCCGGCATTTCCACCTCAAGTTGGGGCGCCAGGGGCACCGGCTCTAGATGATGCTCCACCTTCTTATGAAGATGCTTTGGCGGAAGACATTACCCAAGCGAATGGCACTTCGAGACCTGCGTATAGTGGCGTTACGAACGAGAATGCGCCCGGTATCGATGAGAAGGGGGGCTTGAGTAGTGGGCATCAAAAGGGCGAGGCTTCGCGGACAGGCTGATATTGTGGAAATGGTTAAACGCCCCTTCGTTCTCGATGGTGACAAAAAGCAATTAAGTGAGGCGTAGAAGGAATTTTTGAATAATTTAATCTCTAATGAACTGCCAAACCAACGAGCTCTGGTTGCCTACTTACTAAATCGCTTCGAAGTTCAAAAATCTAAGCTCCGAGCAAAGTTTAAAAAGCCCAATGGTCAGCGATATCAATCCACAATACAGTTGTCACGTACTACCGATACGTCATATAATATTTATGACATATTGAGGGGGGGAGTATTGGAAGACATGTAAAATGCTTTATTATGGCAAGGAAGGGAAGGATACCTCGAGCGTTAAAGTTCAAAAGGCAGACAGACTGGTAACTCAGCACAGCTTTAGAGTGAGGGAAGCGGAAGAGAGAATGAAATGAGATTTTAACTACCAATGAATCATGTTTTAGAACGAAACGCAAAATTCTTTAGAAATACAGAATACATGCGAAGGGGGTTTCAGTTTCCTACTATAGATGGGAATGGGAGGCATTTTCAAATGTTCAACTTGAGGGAATGTTTGACATTGACAACACTTGAACATTAAACAGCATAAGATTTGAATGATGGTGTGTCCAGATATTTTCACCTGTCTACATCAATCTCATCCGTGATTCTGTCTTTGCACATCTAGGTATGCTTTCAAACCTACTTTTCTCGTCGTTCATTCCATCTGCCTCATCACGTTCAACCCATCCCACTCATTTTCTCCCTTTTCCTCTCCCAGAAGTTATACTTACAGGACTATCTCAACTTGACCCGACTCCAAAACCACTTAGGAATTAGGTGAAAAGTAAGACGAAAACATATCTTATACTGACATGCAAATATTCAATCCATCTACATTCATATCTATATTGAATCACTTCAATGATCTCCGCTTCGCGTGATACTGTAAAGTTCAAATGACATCAAATTATGAGTGCTTTGCGCGGTGGTATGCCGTCGTGGTATAGTATTTTTGGGTAGTTATTGGGTTAAAATTGATTATTTATGTATGTGCTTGAGCTTTTGGTTTGCCGTCAAGATATTGAAAATGGAATGTGCAGTCAATTTAGATACGGATCATGTGAGCCTTCCTCCATTTGTCTCCTAGACATTCCATAACGCCAGATTTTTCAATCTTCCCAAGAATCACTATCGCCGCCTGTAGTCATCCCGTGGGCCTCGGTCGCTTCTATACCTATCACGGTCGTCATATCTGCCCCTGTCCCTGCGGTCCCTATCATCATATCTACCTTCCCTGTTCCGACCACCATCTCGTCGGTCGTCCCGAGAACTATAATCTCTCTTTTCCTCACGTGGACTTTTGCTTCTTTCTCTCCTACTCTCATCGGGGTTTCCTTCCCTTTCATGTCTCTTCCTCAGCTCGTCCTCATCGATAACCATACCGTATCTGTCCCTCCTTGGTCCCGAGCTATATTCCGCATTTCTATACTGCCTCTTTTTCTCCAGTCCACTAACACCACCAAAGCCGCCGCCTCCCTGTCTTCGCTTCGAATTTGTTGCCGTTCGCCAGGTATCAGATAATTTTGATACACTTTGGGAAAAGTCGACATGGATTCTGTGATCGTCTATGAGAACGCCTTGCATTTTGAAGTACGCTTGTTCGCATGACTTTTCGTCCTCATATTCAATAAAAGCATACTGTAAACTATCCCCTGTCCGTTTATCTCTGATCACCTCGCAAGAGAGGATCTTGCCAAAGCGACTGAAAATAAGTTCGAGATCCTCATCTGAAAATAGAAAGTTAGCGTTCATAATGATAATCAATGTAAATCATAGAAACTACCTGTAGTAACTGGATTAAGTTTGCACACAAAAAGAACATTCTCAGGTGGTTTGACTTCCGCAAAAGGAAGATCTCCAACCATCTCCAAAGTCAAGGCTTGCGCTCGTGCTTCCCGCTCTCGTCGCCGTTTCTCAACAGCCTCAACATCTGTTTCTTCATTCAAATCATCATCTTCGCCAATACGAATCGTGGCTAGTTGCGCTTTGGAAGGCACAGGACTTTCTGGTGGTTCGACAAGACCTGCCGGGTCATCATAAGGATCATCTAAGATAACCGTGTGCTTGATTCGTATGTCTACCAAAGGCCGTCCTTTCTCGTCGCAAAACGAATCGTTGATTTTCTCGAGCGTATCGAATCCTTCTACCACTTTGCCAAATATAGCTGCCTTGCCATCCAGATAATCCAGGTCGTCTCCCAAAGTGATTATGAATTGACTGCCTGCGAGACGTTCATCTGGATCTCTCGTTGACGGCGCGGTCGCCATACTGACAGTTCCCCTTTCCGCATGCTTTAATTTTGGGTGAAAATCTGCTTTGAATGTCTTTTTCGCTGGGCCTTCTAATAAACCCCATATTGAGCTCCCCCCGTCGCTATCTTTCGAATCAGGTCCTATCGGATCGCCAGTTTGGCACGAGAAATTCTTCTGTACGCCATAGATCGGAGAAAAATTATAATATTTGATTTTGCAGAGCTTTAAGAAGCTAGATTACCGCGATCGTCTTAGTATCTATGTGTTCAGCTACTTCATAAGACACGGGGAGGCATTGGGATTCAAGACTTACTTCTCACAAAGTTTAGGAGAATAATCGACCAGTAGGTCAATAACAATATCACCAGCAGAGGTCTCAAGAAGGACACTCATGATTGTTGAATAATGCCGATGCCGGGTTGTGAAGCTGTGATGCAGGTAAGTTGATCATCGCACAAGCGCGGAACCGCGGCTAAAATACAAGATCGTCACTTTGCGAAACTAAAAGCGCAAATCACCAATCACAGCAGTATGGCGCTCTAGCTTCTTTATTTTCACATACATATAATAGCCCTCTTCAAGTAACCGCCTGAGCTCCTGTATACTCGATTTCATATTCCTTAACTTCATCATTTAACTAAATTCTCGCCCTCGACAGCCATGGTGTCAAACATTGTGTTGAGTCTAGGAAAGAAGATTTCTCCATTCATATCCAGCATTTCATAAATCACTTGAACTCCAGCCAATTAAAGTACGGCTCAATTGATTCAATTGAATCAATGCCCGAGAAAATATCTGAGTAAGTGAGATGCACATCCTCCAACTCGCTCTTCATCTGATGAAGAAAACAGAAACGACGGAGACACGCTTGCCTCACATATCACGTGCCACTCCCGTACCTTCTGTCTTGAAGAATGCGCAGATGTCTGCATGTTAAACTATGCGCGCCGAATATTCATCCAATCTTCGCGCAGCCTTGAAGATAGTAGGTGTCAATTGTTGGTCAACATGCTGTCGCTAAAAGATTTGTTCTTCCTATTGGACTCGCAAATTTCGTATCCGAAATGGCTGCAGACAAAGGGGCGGGTAGATGAAAATAAAACGTCCGAGGAGCCGTTGATAGGTCTCCATGCTGAGGGCATCTATATCTCGATCACTTCATGCAGCTCCCACCGCACGGCTGCACCGTAGCTTCGGTACTATAGATTACATTTCTTAATGCGATCTGTGCAAACCACCATTCCCTTTGGCTTCCAACGAGGCAGCGCAACGTCTTGGCCTTCATCTTCGAGGAAAGTGGCTATTACTGTCTGCTCAAGATTTTCAGCCTGCATTGGAAGGCGTAACATATCACTACATTTTATTTGAAGAAACATCCATTACCAGGTCATTGGACTTCAGTGGCTCTCATTGGCCCTCGTCAGTTATGCGAAACGGATACGCGCATATTGCACAGATATTGGCAGAGCACGCGAAGCAGCCACCCGTTATGATCTATCAATAACTGCCCATAATTCTTATGATGTTGCATGGTATGCACGCCATGATTTGGTCCACCTCGGGGAAGTATTTTTCCCGCCGCGTCTTCTTACAAAATGCTTTCAAAGTCACGCAATTATAGAATCAACAAAGAGTAAGCCGAAATCTGATGCCATGCCAGGGCTTCGATGGCCCGATCCTCACGAGTTTACAGCTCGACCGGACTGTACCTTATCAAAATAGATCTAACACCAAAGCCCGGGAGATACTCAATAGTTTGGTGACACTTTTAACAACTGCTAGCTATCTCGATATGTAGCCCTTTATTCCCATAATATACGCATTCTACGAGAAGACGATCTTGCTTCGAGATACAGAATGGAAGCCCGTAGTCATCGGCATCCCGATGGTTGGCTTGTATTCTCTCAGCATTTGAAGTAACTAACTGGTACTGCTCTATTTCTATTACACCACCTCGCACATCATCATCATCGGTACTACGAAGACTTCACTTGCTTTCTACTCGAATTGGCGCAAAAGAAATTGTGCGAAGCGACAGAGTTTCTCTTAAGCGTCTGAGCCCAAAGCTCTCCATCTGTGCTATTCCATCTGTAATACCAGAATTTACATTGATGTAATTAAACTGATGTTCGCACCAGTCACGTTGCATTGCCTGAGCATCGCCTTGTTAGAAAAAACTCAGATACCCTGCCAGCCGTTTGAATCGGTTTCCAAAGAGAAATGGAATATACTGCACTGCAGAAAGAAGTTATACAACATTGCTTGGTTGTGGCCAGAATTCGGCTAGAAGCAAACAACCCAGGAATGGAAATTCGTTAAGCTGGGCTTGTTTGCTCCAATTCCATTAGAAGGAGCAAAATTTGATTAAATGTGATTGAATAATCATGTAAATCAGAGCTAAACTCTGAGAGGGTTTGAGGTTCTTCTCTGACAGTGGCGCGTTCAGTCAAATTGTGCTGGAATAGTGCTAGACTTCCAAGGTTTTGACATGGACTTGATTAGACCTTGCTCTCCTGCATCAAGATATGTGTTACGTACCCCGTATTGAAAATGTGGGTGCGTATTGACTCTTTTACCTGTAACGAATTGAGGAGCGAAGTAGCGCAAGATTTGAAGAGCAGAGTATGACAAGCACCAGCGGTGATACATCGTTTGTAGGTTCATAATTGTTCCATAATTCGTATCTTTATTCAATTGTTTGCTGAATTCATTGCAATGCTACCAGGCGCAAATGTCGTTATCTGTCATTCACAATGATATGTAGCTCTGTCTAGAAGGAGTAAAGTTGCTCCTAGCCTGGTAGGTGTCAAAAAACACATATGGGGGCGAATACGGAAAGCTACATGAATTTCCAAATTTATATGCCACCTAAATAGTAGGTAAGATGAGCTTACTGAGGCTCATGAGTTCTTTGTTCTACAGTGAAATTGTTTCACTTATCGAGACAGTCTCATCATAAATTGAATATTTGCATCCACTGTAGGCTCTGAGAAATTTTAACCCTGAAAGCTAACCAGGAAGCTGGAATCTATGCCCCAGAGTTTATGCTGTTTGCTTAAGTGCCGGAAGTACTTGTCGATCTTCCAAATTACGTAGCAGATGCATAAGCCCGCAAAGGGGCCACAAAGCTAAATCATTTATTCTGTTTATTTTAATCATATCTCAGGTTTGGCAGTACTAGTATGCAGGAAATCTTTCATAAAGACAAACATCACAATTCTGTTGTACCATTATAATATGCTTGCTTTCGCCTGACAGCCCCAGGATTTGATAAACCCCAGGTCCTTGATTCATCTCGGATCCTATTGAAGCTTGACACATTTGTTTTTGTACACAAGTTGAACCCAACTGCTTTCAAATTCTCAAATCTTCCCAAGATCTTTTGAAGGTAAGCCAGGCAGTGCACCGATGAAGATCTAAATAACATCCGATCTATTACTTATCGAATTCAGATGGTCACTCGAGGATACTTCGCAGAGGAGGAGCCTACCTTCCGTAGATGCGGTCCGCGCGGTCAAAGCTATCCACTGGCTCAAGAACGCTCCGATCACTCATACCCACCTCGAACGTATAGCGATGGACGAAGCAACGATCGTGGACCAGAAAACACCGAACCGGGACATCATCAAATGAGGCGCAGAATTCAGGTAGCAGTATGCCACCCAAACTTCTGTTTACTGCACTGTGAACTTTCCACCGCTTTGAATGAATTTACTGATCAAACTTTCTCGTAGTGTCAAAGATGCCGAAAGCGCAAGATTCGGTGCAGCGGCGAAGACAATGGCAGGCCATGTTACCACTGCAAACAGTCCTCTTCAGAACCATGCGAGTTCTTGAGAGTACGTCCGACCAGCCTATTGTTCAAAACGATAAATACTAACTCAAGTAATTTAGGTGACGGCTATGCGACTAGAACAAGCAAAGGATCTTCCGGCTGATTGCTTTGATGATAGTTTGCGCCCAATGTACCGAATGCCTTCAAACGCCTCGTACAACAACAATTACTATCAGACGTTACAGACCCTCAACTTGGGTCCCGATAGTATTAATCTTCTTCGCCCAAGTTATTCTAATTATGGCTTCCAAGGACCAAAATTTCTCAATTCGTCCTACGATAACTTCACCGAAGAACCTGCCGAATTCAATTTGTCAAGTTCAACCCCGTATCAAGTGGCAGCACAAGATTCCGTTTCTGTGTCTAATTATCCAGTACAGAGCAATGGGCGCACACGCGTAAACCCTCCGGCGCCAATGTATATGGACTCAGAAGCTACAGCGAATTATAATTCTGCATATCAAAGTTATAATGCGCGCTCAATGGTTGACTCGGAATCAAAGAATTTTGTGTCCCAAACAACACATGCATCCCATCTTATGGAACTGCAAGTGCAGCCACCACATCTTCGCAAGCTGCCCTCAATGTTGCCACCACCACCGAGAGGCAACTTCCATACCCGAACAGACAATACGGGTCCACAAATGACGGTGCTTTTAGTTCACAGAACTCGCTCCAGCCGTATGGATTTCATGAGCTCAAACGTGAACAGCTCTGCAAAAATCAACTCTCGATTCAAATGCCCCTGACAAATCCGTATATGAGTGTTTCCACAAGCAACCCTCACGAAATCACTACAGCCGCTGCTACTGCTGCTTACCAATCAGGACAACAATCTTCGTTATCACAGCAAGATTCGGAAATTTATGATGCATCAACTATTAATGGCAATCTGTATTACACTCAGACCAATGAGTCCACCACGGATATAAGCCACTATGGAACAAGCAGTGGAAGCGAGCCCAGCAAAAGTCGTCAAAATAGTCAGACCAACACCACTGATAATACATGGCCGACTAATAACCGAAAGTCTAGCGGCAGCGGAAGTAGTCTATTAGCAAATGGACAAACGTATGTTCCTCACACATGCAGTCATTATCCAACCCCAAACCTACCCACTCAGATGCAGAATCATGGGCTCTTGCAACTTCCTTCACAAATGCCCCCAGTCTCACATGATGGCCTTCCAGCGCCCTCGAGAGAATATGTCTCAAGTCTTTCGTCGAGATAATTTGGGTCTTTGCTCGACGCTCGGATCCATGATATGTTTGTTCAAAGGACAGGCAGAATATGATCTACTTGAGGAAGAAACTATGAATCTACTTTTACACCGGACAAACCCACTTTGATTAAAGGGACGATATTAAATCTCGAAGACCTAAAAACCGCCGACGTGGGGCCTAACACCTCAGCTAGTTTATTTCCTTTCGTTTATTTTATTTCATTTTTGTTTTTGTTAAAATCGTGCGAGTAATTATTCATTGGTCACATTTGTTTGGTATGGAAATGGCGAAATGGGGGGCAGACAAAAGATACTTTAAAAGGGGGATAGGGTTTGAATCGGTGGGAGGTGGAAGAAGACTGGCGTTCTCGTCTTTGTTCTTATCAACTGTTCATTGTGTGCATTGTGTTCATATATTCCAAGATCGCTCACCAGGAGCGGCTTGGTCAATTGCGTTTATTCTTCTTGCTTTCAGGGTTCATTTTCGAGTCCGTCACAAATATCCACCGAATATGGGGTAATTTTCTGTGAGATGAGAGTTGTGTCGGACAAGGAAGAAAGAATTACGATGGCATGGTAGAATTCGGTTAAGGAAAGTAATACGTGTTGGAAGAAAAGGAGTATAAATCATCGTCAACAAGCGCTCAGTGTTACAGGCCAAAGGATCATGGGAAACGGGCAGGAAACGGCGAATAAGTGGTAAACAGGGACAATAGATGGGTATTCGAGTACTATCGCTGGTACGGCTGGGGGGTGAATCGAATGGGCTCGCGCGTACATTGAGCTGGAAATGGAGTGCACATTCTTTTAGGTCTGGGGCAAGTGTGTTGGAGATCTCTCGGCGGGGGAGTATTTACTTCGAAGGAGAAGCGAAGAAAAGGAGATTAGTAGGCAGTGAAAATATGCGTGGCTATATTGTGTTTATTTTTTTATTATTTAAAAACACTTTCTTTAGTTCTGATTCTTAATTCGACGCGAATAGGAAAGACAAGACAAGAAGACGCAAAACGTGAGCGAAAATGGGGGAGAAGTAGTTTGTCGATATTTCCCTGTTATTTCTATCCTGTCCTATGTTTTTCTTTTTGATCTACAGATACGTTCATGGAGACAACAAATTCTGGTAAAAGACTTATGGCGGATGGAAGAGAAAATGTGGGCATCGCCTTGAGCTCGAGCTCACTTGCAAATGTTGTTTGATATTCAGAACTTTTGGGTTTATTATGGTGTGGTTGGTGGTGACCAGAGTGTCTGTCGTACGATACTGGTATCAATACGTCCAATGTTCAAGTTTTCAAGTACTGCTTGATTGCTAACGCGCAATGTATGCGCTTCTTTGGGTGTTGGATACACCATACAGTACTGGGTACTATCGGATAGTCACAGCAACACGCTGATAGCAGTCAGACTTAATAATAATTATGATCATTATACTAATATCATAGCTCCTTCCAACTTTGGCCCAAATTTCGACCAGATGAGACTAATCTTCGACCAGTCTGGTCTAAACATTGACCAACTTGACCAAATTGACCAAATTTCTGACTGTGTTTCCTGGTCACAATCACCAATATTGACCCAAAATATTTTCTCTGCTTATGCCATGATGCAGAGAGCCTCCCCAAGTGCCAAAGCAGGAAGAAACGAGACGATCCTAAGCTCTTGGCGATGGTGCCCATGCCAGACTTTTAAAAATTTCGTTTTGATAGAGCAAAAGCAAGATTTCCGGGTGCAACTCACACATCCTTCCTGAACCAATCACAGATGAACTGACCTTGTCACGGCATTGGAAATCTCAAAGCTGCAATCTGCGAGGAGTAAGCGACCTCGTGCCACAAAAAGCGCATGTAAAGTAGAAGTTTATGTTACACAAAAGGTATCACAAATGTTTACACGGCAGGAATTAGACCCCACCCACCCTAATGATTTGGGATACGGTGAAGAATAAAGCGTTGTGCCTGGCTCCCTTAAAATTCTCTGTTTCTGGGGGAGAAATAAGGGTCATGGTAGGGAAAGCTGAACGTTGAAGACCGGATGAGCACTGCATCTACTTGTACAATCGATGTCTCATTTTTGGGGTTTCTCAGTACTAGCGAAGCACAGCAGATACTTAGGATGAACTTCATGTCATTGTACAGTACATGGTGCCAACATGGTAATGGTTTTGCCTCGCGCAGTGGCCAATCTCTCAATCACATTCACTGTTATCTACTGTCTAAATCAATCACAATTGATATGTTTGTTGCTGAAGGTCGATATGAGATAGTGCCATACTTGATATTTGGATGCACTTCGATTATCGGTAGGAAAGTAATTTATGATATCTCAAGCTTCAAGCTTAGATTTCTACTCTCCAACTTGCACTTAAGTGCTATCCTCCATCTGTAACTTGTCTGGACCTCGTGGTAAATGAGGCCAGGCTTCCGAAATCTCCTCCCCGAGGAGCAATTCGGAAAGTCCACGAGCCGAGCCTTAAGTCCATGAGATAGGAACTTTTGTCGCCTTGGATCCAGAACGTTCTTTTTGTGCTCATTCGTACTGACAATGCCATTCATTTCTTGTCACATAAGTCAGTTGTGTCCGCCCAGCATGTGAGATATGCCACTATCTCATCTCCAGCAAGTATGTGAAACGCAAAGAACCACAAGCTAGCTGAAGGGTACCAGTGCTTGTATAACAGAGAGACGTCCGTCATCTCCGCAATCAATGCAGATGAACATGTAAAGAAACTGAGATTCAAACAGCGATTGAACAAGGTACGGACCGAAACGAAGCACGGAGCGATACCTACCTAACATAGTTTTGCTTGCAGGACGCGATGTGGTTTGTAACATCAAAAGGGGGGAAATTGGGGCAGTTCAGCTTGAAATGTCGATATAAAGTTTGTAGTGGCGCACGAGGCAAACTTTGTTGACAGAAGGTAAATTGCATAAAATGACATGTCAAAAAGCGCTTGCAGAAACGGTCAAAGGCATCTTTACAGATGAATACTTGTGTCCATGATGCAATGGTGACATGGGAGGTGGGAGAGAGCCATGTAAGAAAAAAGTAAAATTTGAGGAATAGCAACCTCCAGGTTGCAAAAGCATATTTCCATTTTTATATCACCCATGACCATGCTGCACATAAACCAGATTTCGTAATGAACGAGCAAAACACCGTGATTGAAGTTTGTAGTGTGGACCTAATAGAGACCGATTAGAGGTTTCATGCCATCATGCCTCTATTTTCGTTCCCTAATTACACCAAAGCATGATACGATGGAGGATCGATGCAGATGCGTACAAAGCACATAGCCAATCCCCAGGTCCAACAACACCAACCATTTCCCACCCCAAGATGAAGCGAGTGCTCTACTCCTTCTTCTTCTTGGCACCCTTGACCTTCGCAGTACCTCTGAGTGTCTTTTGTCTGTTCTTGCGTTGCTTGCCTAAATTCCAGCACATGTCAGTATTAATTCGTAGGTCAAATTCACTTCCACCCAAACAATTTCGCAAACCAGGACAAGGACTGTAACATACGTTGTTGTCTGCTGGCCTTCTCGATCTTGGTAGCAAATCCAACACGGACTAATCTGTAGTGGGGTTCGAATTTCTTCATTGCCTCTGGGGAGTCGTAGACGAGGGCGAAACCGGTTGTCTTTCCACCACCGAATTGGGTACGGAGACCGAAAACGTTGACTTGGTCTTGGCTAGCCTTGTAGAGTTCGGCGAGTTTGCCTCTGAGCTCATCCTTGGAGATGTTGGCACGGTTTGGGTGGAGGATGTCACTATATTAAAAAATCCATCATCAGTCTTCCAATTCATAGATACCCGTATCCCTCATTGTACTCCAAAGGCACTTGAATAGTGTTCCTTCAATACTGTAATTGTTCGAAATAGGTGGCGGATTCGATAAGAATGATGTTGACTTACACGACCATTTGCTTTCGGCCGAGGAGAGGGTTGCGAATGAATTTGCGCGTTCGCAGCGTAACTGGGGCGTTATTGTCGGCCATTTTTGCGATTATCTAAGTCGATCAGCCTGTCTGCGAAGTTTCGAGACAGTTGTCGTGATATAGATTGTCGATGGATGTCGCTGTCGTAGGAGGATTGCAAAAAAGTTCGAGTGGCTCTCACATTCGGTAAGTCGAATTGCGCTAAGACTAGCCAAATTGATTAGTAAGCAGCAAAAATGTGCGAAGCAGTGGATCCGAAAGGTCAGAAACCCTAGGTTGATGCCTTAATATTATGGTGGCCAAACCTGCTCCGATTGTCCTTGAACACCCCAAGGTCATTCAATATCGATGACTTATTCATCCTCAAATAATCCAGTGATTGTCTTTGACTACAGTATTCATCAAGTTGTGAAATATTCTGACAAATTTCGTCTTGGAATTGAATCAGAAATGCCTATTCTTTCCAAGGACCATCAATTGGACAGGTTTTGTCGTCAATATCTTCAACTTCTACCAAATCTCGAATACCCAGATGAAGAATATCTTCGAGATGATGCCTTCCAGGAAGCCATCTACTCAAGACTATTTGAGGAAAATGTTTTGGAGTATCCACCACCTCAGAGATATCAATTGAAAACTCTGAAAGAACTCACCAAAAGAATCGAGAACAGTATTCACGATTGGGAAGAACAAGTAGGTATGCATAAGATGCTGTTTCTTTAGTTTAATTGTTCTTCAATACAAATATTCAGCACCTCTGTATCAGTGAGAATAAATGACACAAAGCTCTCGTTGTTTCTTTTTCCAAATTTTCTGACAATGTCTTTCTTCTCTCCAGGGAATATCAGATAATCTAATGAGCCAACTTTCTATTCTTCTTTCTACCCCTATTCCTTCAGAAGCTACAGCTGCTCAGCAACAATCTTATGTGACCTATACCATCTCCTCTCTTCCTCCTATTCCTTCTACCTCTACCTCATCAGCTTCGCAAACTCCAACAATAACCATCCTCGAATCTGCATCCCTTCTATCTGGTTCCGGAACCACAGGCCTTCGGACATGGGAAGCCGCTCTTCACCTCTCAACTTACATATCTCTCAATCCTCATCTTATCTCCAACAAAACGATATTGGAACTTGGATGTGGAACTGGTTTTATATCAATCCTGTGCGCCAAATATCTTTCCGCAAAGCACGTTCTGGCTACCGATGGAAGCCCTGAAACGTTGACTTTGATGAACACAAGCCTGTTTCTCAACAACCTAACAGATGCCATTACTCCTACGCCATCTCAAAATACGACCTCCAAAACAAGCATATGCGAACTTACCTGGGGTCACATGCTTCCAACTGGGGAGTTTGAGACATTTCCCGAATTCCTATCATCGAAATGCTCATCATCCAACCCAACGTCAACCGCCGGATCAAACCAGACCCCATTGGATCTAATTCTTGCTGCAGACGTAATTTACTCTCCCGCTGTAATTCCTTCTTTGGTTGCAACGCTTGAAGACCTCTTTGATCTGTATCCACAAGTGGAAGTGTTAATCTCAAGTACAGTACGTAACGCCGAGACGTATGCAATATTCGTAGAGATGTGTAAAAAGAAACAGTGGCAAATGGAGAGGGTAGGGTTTGAAGTGGCGGAAAGAAGTGAACAGGAAGGGCCGTGGTATGGAGAGTTGGGAGAGGGGATTGAGATTCTTTGGATTCGGAAAACTTGATGTGGAAAGTGGAAAGAGGAAATGCGATAAATTAAACAGCTGCGATATAATTTTCCAAATAGAAAACTTAGTCATTACAAGCAGAGCTATTCGTTTCCCTCCTAACATGTCTCTTGAATGATAACTTAAGATGAACTTTCGATTGAAGAGAAAGAGTAAGACTGGCTGTACATCAGCGGTTTTATTCCAAGTCAATTTTATTAACTTCCGCTGTAGTTAACTCGTTAGATTTTCCAGACATTCAACAAAAGTCCTGATTTTTGGGAATGACCGGCTTAGTTTGATAGTGTTCACTAAAGCGATTTATGATCATGCCAACAAACAAGCACGAAAGTCAAAAGAACCTGAGAATATCTGAACTTTTCTTTCCGTACTGTGGTAGTCGATGTAGGAATTTTATCTTGAATACATAACATAGATGAGCAATTGGTACACACAGTGATGTAGGTCGGTAAGCTTGCAGGCAAGATAGATATTGAATGGTACTAATAGGATTGATTCAAATAAAGTCGATTGATATCATAAGTACAGTGCAGGCTCCTCAACACAGGGGACTGACATTGTTGTATAAGACCCTAACAAGGTCGCATGGGTTAATGATTTCTCTCATTTCTCCATTTCTGAGATCCTCTAATACCGCACTTGTGTCTTCTTCCTCGATGGAATACCTTCGCAGTCTTCCCTTTATCTCCACAGTCCCCTCCTCGATCTATTAACATGCATGGCGAATCATCGCCGTGGCATTAGGCAGGCTGCTCATCCCTCTCACGAGTATTGGGGTCTTCATAGGTAGTCCATACAACCAACTTCATACTTCCTTCCTTTGGCTTTTTCACATCCGTGGGCCACAAATGTAGGAGAAGCATGCTTCATTCCATCGGAACCCTTGCCGACGAAAAGTATCGCCGATTCGGGGTAGCTCCTCACCTTTTTGACAGTTCAGCTAATTTGACTCGGTAGAATCCATACAAGTTTGCCCTAAGAACCTTTCGTGACTGTAAGATTTGTTCCCTTCATGAATCGTTGTGCCCAATTCCAATGTTAGGACCACTTTCCAGCCTTTCGCCGAGCTCCATGATTGTTGCCTCATAAACTCTAGCAATATCCATGGCAAGCTCATCATTGTCGTATTCCGAGTCGTCCTCCTCATCCAAATTCATACCGTCGGCTCCGTTGTCACCATTGTCTTCGACGCCGCTCTCAGGTTCGAGCTCTGGTTCAACTTCCTTACTCATGACGTCTACGATCATCACTCTGGTATCTTCAACTATACTTCTGCATCTAACCATATCAGTCTGACTCATTCCCCGCTCTCCCTACCCGCTAGAAACCCGGTAAGGTCTCCCCAGTAATCGAGTCTTCTCCTCTCAGTAAGCTAGCAAATGCATGATCCAGTTTTCTCAGAACAGCAAAGGTTGCAACCGGCGCTGGAGGGAACTTTGTTGGATATGTAGTCATTACCAGAGCCACATTTAGCAAGTACGGAATTTGTAAATTCGCTATTCCAGTCAGTCTAAGATCCCAAGGATCATACATGAGTTAAGGTACGTTACGTACGTGTACTTGAGAGCCACAACACATCTATTATCTCGGAAAGATCCTTAGCTACCTCCTTCATACTTACATAGCCGATTACCGAATCTCCTTCTTCAGGTTCCTCGAATTTTTTAGTGTATCGCCTCGAGATGTGGAGTAGCCTGTTCTCAACATAGCGCCTTGCAGCTTGTTCTTTTCCTGATCCAGCACGAAGAGGTTTCGCACGTGGCTGTGGTAAATTGGACAAGGTGGAGCTGACTGAAGTAGTGCTTGGGGAGGGGGAGGGAAGAGCATCTGGAAGGAACCCTCCTGATTCTGAAAGATCCATGTTTATTTAATTTATTCGGCGAATTCGAGTTTCTCAGACGGATTAAATATCAAAAGGCAATCGTTTTAATGTATGGCCAATCCAGGAATTTCGAATCAAGGCTGGGTATTCCTCAGTGGTAAGTATTCAAGATCAGAAATGAAACTGTTTATCACCCGTATTCGTTCTAACTCGGGAAAAATATTCCCCACGGTGGATAACGTCAATATGCAACAAAGGTCACTGTAATACAATAATCAGTATCAAAGACAAAAAGATGACATGAAGTCCAGTCCAGCCTTATGAAGAAGACAATGACTAAGCAAGGCCCAGATTAAGCTCAAGGAGCTCCAAAGTTATAAGTTCTCAAGTAAGGTTAAATAAACAAACCATAGATTTATTTCAATGCCAATTCCACAAGAATTCCATTGAAGTGCTTATTACGCCGAATCCTTCGAGGAGCGTATCTTACACAACCCTGCGATGCTCACCGTATCACAATCGCAGTGATAATCCCCTACAAACGTGCAGCCTCGAACTGAGCTCATCCGCTACAATGTCAAGTATTGATGATTTGTTCAAGGTGCGCATATAATGTTCTGGCTCATGTTCTCCCGTCTAACATTCTTGCAGAAGCCAGCTTTACCCAGTCATAAGCGCAAATTAGAGCCTACTCGAGATCCAAGTTAGCAACCCTCCTCTTTCGTACTCCAACTCGTTGCTAAGCAATCCATTAGATGAAATCTACAAATCCGCGAAATTGTCCGCGAGTGGCCATGCGAAAAATAATGGCAAACAACCGGCAGTAGAAGAGGATGATGATATAGAAGCTGGACCTTCCGCTCCGCATGGTGACGACGAAGAAGACTATGGACCAGATATTCCAGACGATGAAGAGGGCCGATTTTTCGGTGGTGGTATCACGAAAGATGAATCTGAAATATTAGACTATATGGATGGACAAGAAAGCGCAGAGATCGTTCCTGAGAAAATCGACTCGGCGTGGTTACGGAAAATGGCCCTGAACTTTGAGAAGAAGATCACGAAGAACGCGGAATTGAGAGCCAAATTTGAAAGCGATCCGCAAAAGTTTATGGGGAGCGAAGCGGACCTAGATGCAGATATCAAAGCTCTAAGTATTCTATCAGAACATCCTGAATTATATGGAGAATTTGCGAAGCTAGGTTGCGTTGGAAGCTTGGTTGGGTTATTGGCGCACGAAAATACAGATATTGCGATTGATGCCGTGGAGATTATCAGCGAACTTACGGACGAAGACGTGGAGGCCGAACAAGAACAGTGGAATCAAATTGTGGATGCTATGATTGAGGCGGATTTATTAGATCTGTTGGTCTCGAATTTTGCGAGGTTCAATGAAAACAATGAATCGGATAGGAGTGGTGTATACCATGCATTGTCTGTGTTGGAAAATTTGGCGTCGAGAATAACGCTTGCGGAGAAGATTGGCCAGGAGACAAACATACTGAATTGGTTACTGAATCGAATACCGAAAAAAGAGTCGCCAGTGAGCCAGAACAAACAATACTCGGCAGAAGTTATGGCAATTCTCCTTCAATCATCTTCACTGAATCGACGGAAACTTTGCAAATTAGACGGTGTCGATCTCCTACTTCAAATATTGGCAGCCTACAGAAAACGCGATCCTATTAAAGGAACCGAGGAAGAAGAATTCGTAGAAAACGTGTTTGACTCCTTAACCTGCTGTGTTGATGAGCCAGAAGGAAAACAAAAGTTTGTTGAAGCAGAAGGTGTCGAACTTTGTTTGATTATGGTCAAAGAGGGCAAAATGAGTAAATCACGCGCACTCAGACTATTAGATCATGCATTGGGAGGACAATCTGGCGCAGACGTTTGTGAAAAGCTGGTAGAGGCGGCGGGTCTCAAGGTAGTATTCGGAATGTTCATGAAGAAAATCGACGGTCAAACCATCGAACATGTACTAGGGATATTCTCAAGTCTACTGCGTCTACTGCCTGCCAATCAAGCCGGTCGGCTTCGTACGCTTGCCAATTTGTAGAGAAGCACTATGAAAAGATAGGCAAGCTTGTGAAAACTTCGTCGAGACTATGCAGCACGGGTATCATCTGTAGATACGGAAATCCGCAAAGAACAAACGAGACTTGGCGCGGAAGAGAGAGAAGAGATGGCAGACGAATGGTTGTCGAGAAGGATGGACGCGGGATTGTTTTGCTTGCAGACTGTTGATGTTATTTTGGCATGGTTAGTGGCGGAGGATGCAGGGGCAGAAAAGAAGATTCAGGAATTATTGGCGGAGAGAGATGAGGGGTTGAATTTATTGAAGGAGACGATACAAGAGCAATTGGATACCCTGGTAGGAGGAGATGAGGAGGGAGATGGTGAGGAGAAATTGATGAAGGATATGTTGGGAACGCTGGTGGAATTTTTGACTTGATGGAAATTGTCATGTCTTTTCCAATGTAAAAATTTGAAGGGGGATTCCAAAAGTGTAGAGAAGCGAACACTTAATTGTAAACTACCCAAAATTTAATAAATTGAAACATTTATTACAGTTCAGCTATTCTTTTCACTATTGCAAACTTTCGTTATCCTGCCGTGAAAGTGCTCACCTTCAAGATAGAACTTCGCTAAAGATATTGATTGACATTTGACATTTTCATAGTTCTGAAGCTGCCTCGCTGCTAAATTTCTACATTCTACAGCATGATATACTTCCTATGAAACCCACAGAACCAACATAAACAATTGCTAAAATACATTTCATATCTGCTCTGTCAGGATATACATCCCAATTCTACTCCTCCCCTTCCTTTACCTACTTTTTAAGAATTATTGGACCACTCATCTAATCCCCAAGATACTACTGAAGAAATCTCAAGAAAGAGAGGTTTATAGAATATTAATATCAATTACAAGTTACAAATCCAGAATGGACAGTTAGATATCTCATCAAAGATATCTGTCTATATTCGATCAAGAACTTAAGCATACGATTCTGTATACACGTCTTGAGTTTTCCTATTCTATATAATATCTACATATACAGTACTGTGGGTACTAGATAGGTACCTAGCTATACTAAATTAGACAAACTACTTCTATCTACTCTCTACTTAGAAGAAAAAAGAAGCCAAAATTAATCCTCCTAATAAATTCTATAATAAACCAACCAATTAATAGAATTACAAAAGTTATTGATACTGAACAACTCCTTAAATACTCTTCATGTTATAAAACTATTTAAAAATTTAATTCTTTAAATTGAAATAGAACAATTGGATTATTGAAGAAGGGCTTTGCCAGTGGTCAATTGCGGCCTGTTTTTTCGCTTACCTCTCTCCACACCCACCGATCATTTGTTTATATACTTAGACAACCACTGCTCCTTCATCAAAAGAGACCAACATCTCTCAACGGCCTGATAGTTCAGTGGTAGAATCTTGCTTTGGGTTATCCAATCTAAATTGTAAGAGGTCTCCGGTTCGATCCCGGATTAGGCCCTTCGTCGTAGTAGTATTTTTGATCTTTTACCTCGTTTGCTTTCTTCCACCTCCATACAAGCTCCAAGATCGGTGTAATATATAATCAATCGCATGAGGGAGAGAGTGTGTGCAATCAACATTTTGCAGAACAAGTGGACACTGGAGAGATTCCAAAAGTTAGACAGAAAGTGGGGGATTCACTGCGTGGTGGGGTTGAGATGTGAGATGTGGATCTAGTTGGGCAATTCTTCACCTGGCGAGCTTGGTTGACGTGTCGGTGGTAGGGATAATAAATATGGAAGGTGCGAGTGGATCAATATATTTTTACATAGCTATCGTAGATCCATAGGATTAATAATTTTACACCACTTCCCTTCCACACTACAAGAACGACTCCTTCATCGGTTAGAACAATCTAGGGCTAGGGAGGCACGGAGGGGAATGGTGGGTGATCATCGTTGACTCGGATGTTTGTCTTGCACTGTGGTGAAACATACATGCATGAATTCATGTTCACAAGACCTCTCAAGATTTTTCAAAACCATCCAACTCAAAGGTGAGATGTACTTAAATTTGATATGCTATTGTTGCATTCATTATCATTTAATCAGTATACATGGAGGGTACTATTTTCACCCAATCATTCGCTATGTTACACCCAAAAGAGCCTCCATCCCGCTGAAGTGATATCACAAAACGCCAATACCCCGCCAAATTTCATATGATTGTTAGCAAAAATTTAATGCTGACTCCACTCAATACTGTCCAAAGCAATACCTTCCTGTACGAGCTCCCAAAGTGGACTCAACTCTCGTAAGAATGTGACTCGGTTTTCGACTGCTTTCAAGACGTAATCGATTTCAGACTCGGTGGTGAAACGTCCAATACCAAATCTGATACTACTGTGTGCACTCTCATCACTGCTACCGAGTGCCCGGAGGACGTAACTGGGTTCGAGGGAGGCAGATGTACAAGCACTTCCTGATGATAGAGCAATATCCTTAAGTGCCATCAAAAGAGATTCTCCCTCGACATAAGCGAAAGAAACGTTTACGCATCCTGGATAGAAATGATTTGGGTCGCCATTTTGAGTGGTGTGCTCCATTGCGAGAAGGCCCTTGAGGAGTCTGTCCGAAAGCTTTTTGACGCGAGCATGGTCATACTATTGTATTGTTAGCATAGACCCAATTTCAATGTTTGCTGCGATTCAAATAGTTGAGCTGCAAAATCAGACAAGGTACTGTGAGTCGTCAAAGAAGCCTCAACTTGCAAGCAAGGAGGCCACTAGGAAAGCCATGCATATGTAAAGTAGGTCATCATGTAAGCAAAAAAGGGAAAAGAAATATCGAAGCTTACATCTAACTCCTCCTTTGCAATCCGGCAAGCTTCACCAAAGCCAACCACTAACGCAGGTGCGAGAGTTCCACTTCTCAAACCTCTCTCTTGTCCACCTCCACTGATGATTGGGTCAAGTCTGACCCTAGGTCTTCTGCGTACGTAACATGCACCGATACCTTTTGGTCCATAGATCTTATGAGATGAAATTGACATCAAGTCAATATTCATCGCATTGACGTCCAGAGGAATCTTTCCAACAGCTTGTGCGCCATCGGTATGGAAGAAGACCTTCTTTGAGCGGCAGAGTTTACCTATTTCTTCGAGCGGTTGAATAACACCAATCTCGTTATTTACTGCCATGATACTGACAAGGGCTGTTTCGGGTCGAATAGCGGCTTCAAGTTCGGCCATGTCAACCAGGCCGCTTTGCTGCACTGGCAAATATGTAACATCGAAACCTTCGTCTTGCAAATGCCTACAACTGTCCAATACACATTTGTGCTCTGTTTGGGTTGTGATATATGCCTCTCTTCCGGCCCTGCCAAAGAACATCGCCACACCCTTAACACTCATGTTGTTACTTTCAGTAGCTCCACTCGTGAAAATAATCTCTTTTGGGTCAGCTCCAATCAGTGTGGCAATGTGCTCTCTTGCTTCTTCTGTCGCCACGTCGGCTTCCCAACCATAGGCGTGGGTTCTCGAATGTGGGTTGCCGTATAAGCCGGTATAGAAAGGCAGCATCTTGTCCAATACTCGTGGGTCTAACGGGGTGGTAGCTTGCATATCCAAGTAAATTGGTCTGTTGCCTTCGTCCATGACAGTAGCTTGCTTAAGCACGCCTAAGCCGATGTCAGTTAAACTTCTTCACATACAAAATTTTGTGCGAGGGGCAAATACCAGCCATGGGACTCATCATCGCATCAGCATTTACGGAAGTTCCAGATATTGATTGATCCTGAGCATGTTTGCCAGTCTCTTCAAAGAAAGCTTTCTGTTCTGATCGGATCGCAGTATCAACAGTAACTTGAGCGCTATCCTTCTTCGTCTCGGAAACGTAACCCCTCCTTGAGATGGACGCCACCCGAGCAAACGCGGAGCTTCTCAGCAGTCCAGCAGCTGGAGATGATTGTTTTAAGCAAAGGCGCGATGCCTGCCTCAATGATTTTGAAGCCAAACTCGACATTATCATGAATGATAAACGGTGAATTTGATGATATCAGAGTGGAAGGCAATTCCACTGAGGGGAAACTATTGAGCTTCTTATTTAGAGACTTTTGAATTTGAAATTCTACTGGATTAAAATAAAGCTAAACTCTCTTTGTACTAGGTTTCGTCCTAACTCCGTGCTGTCTTGCGAATCACCGAAAATTGAAAGGAATATGCAATGTAATTGGCCACCTTGGTCAAAAGAGCGGGAGCGGGAAATCGGATTGATGGGCTATCGAGCCATAGATATGAGGCATGAAAGCATGATTTCGGCTTATTTTTTGTTGAAACGACCAATCAAGATTGGAAGATAGATGTAGTTGTTTGCTGAGTAATCAAATCCAAAAGTGGCAGTGGCAGTGGCAGAGCAACCTGGAAGACAAGGTTCTTTCATAATTATCATTAAAATTGGGATGACTTCATAAACTTTTTATGCATTCCAGGTTCCGTCTTACCCTGGCATTTAGAGGCCCATGCTTGTTGAGAATGCCGTGTTATACCCCCCCCCCATGTGAGTTGATGCAAACGATCCGACGATTCCATAAATTCAATTCATGAACATTTTGACTTTTGAATGCGCGCCAAAGCAAGTTTTCTTCCACTTCGACATATCTGACCTGGGAATACCTTCATATACTTCATTTATTATTGTTACCCATTCTTGACCTATTCGTCCTCTATTGCTAGGCGTTATCAGCTGTTATCCATTGCGAATCCTTCTTCCTATAGCTAGGGACTTGTAATAAGATACCAAGCATATCGGGGCTGATAGAAACCGCCGTCAACAAGATCTGCTCAGCCACTCCTCGTCATCGTCTGTACTACAGAAAACAACCCTGAAATACCACCAGAGGCATCTTTCTACTTCAAACATCACAACTCATCACAATAAACATACAACGCTACAAACAAAACCTTCTGTTAATCAACTCAAAAACTTCACCCTGAGCTTTTTCTTCCTAGATTTTGAAGCTAAAATTGGGAAATGTCCTTCAAGGGCTTTCAAAAATCCCTGGTCAGAGTGAGTATGACTGAACATTATCAAGCCGGATCGCGGGGATTCTTGCAATTTTGACTGACTGATTGACAGGCGCCTCAAACGTTCAAAGCCAAGTTCAATCTAGGGGAACAAACAAAAGATGCCGTCTATATTGATGCGGAACGGCGATTCCAGGAGTTGGAAACCGAGACGAAAAAGCTACACGATGAGAGTAAAAAATACTTTGAAGCTATTAATGGCATGATGAATCATCAGATTGAATTCTCTAAAGCGATCGCCGAAATATACAAACCAATTTCAGGAAGAATGTCCGATCCAGACTCCCTGGTTCAAGAAGGGAATCCAGAGGGAATCAGGGCATGCGAAGAATACGAAGGAATTTGCAAGGACCTCTTGGCGACCCTACAACCAGAGCTGGAAATGATTGAGACAAGAGTGATTCGACCTGCCGATGAATTGTTAGACATTATCAAGGTGATCAGGAAGACTGCGCTCAAACGCCAACACAAGCAATTAGATTATGACAGACATCGAGCTACACTCAAGAAACTACAAGACAAGAAAGAGAAGACTTTGAAGGATGAGAAAGCTATGTATAAAGCGGAGAATGATGTTGAACAAGCAACTCAAGAGTTCAATTATTATAATGACCTCTTGAAGGACGAGTTACCCAAACTTTTTACGTTGGAGCGCGAGTTTATTCGTCCGTTGTTTCAATCGTTTTACTATATGCAACTGAACGTCTTTTATACCCTACACGAGAGGATGCAAGGATGTGATATTGGATACTTTAATCTCCAGCTTGATATCGAGGAAGGGTTTGAGGCGAAACGAGGCGATATCCGAGACCAGGCAGAAGCCCTTTCCATTGTGAAGTTTAAGACGACAGGTGCCAGACGTCCACCAAAACCTCTTGCTCTCGGTGGACCCAACCGTCTTGCCATTGAGAACAAGCCATCTACATCCACAGCGCTGACTACGACTCCAAACCGCCGCGCATCTACTGACTTCTCATCATCGGAAAAGCCACCACCACCTTACTCTTCGATGTTATCTCCTACGAATCCTGGCAACAGCGTGATGCGATCGGCGTCGACAGGTAGTTCGTGGGGCGCTGCCGCTAAAGCGAAAAAAGCGGCACCTCCACCACCAAAACCAAAGCCATCGAGACTCAGCGGTGCACCAGCAGCGGAGACTGCTACCGCACTGTATGATTATGAGGCACAAGCAGAGGGTGATTTAAGCTTCAGTGCTGGAGAGACAATTGAGATTGTGACGAGAACTAGTAATGAGAACGAATGGTGGATTGGAAAGATTCACGGAAAACAAGGGCAATTCCCTGGTAAGTCTTTCCGTATCACTCACATGTTCATTGCCCAAAGTTAACACCAATATTCAGGAAACTATGTCAAAGTCAACTAAGATTATAAGCCTGAAAACAATAATTCTTATCAATACCCTTACATGGCAAAACTTTTGAATCATCATATTCCCGGGGACCTTTTGGGATTGCGCATTTAGACAAGTAACACTGTTTACTTGAAAAACAACACGGTGCATCGGAGTAGGACTTCGGAGCAGAGGAATCGACGGACAAAGACACGAGTGTGAATCTGAGCATGTACTTACATACCAAATAACTAATACGATGCTTACTTTCTGATGAATGAATTGAGAGCTTGCGGTCAAGCCTTCTTGGCTGATATGACATCTTTCTGTTTGAGGCCATTTGAGCAGCACCGATATGCACGAAGAGGATTTTAGTGTTGCGAAAAATGCTTCGGCCTCAATTACGTTGAACAACCCCGGACAAGAGCAGGCAAGAGCATACCTACCATGCAAGTAAACAAGATCGGTATTCTTTCATGGATACCTTGCCCTCCATCGGCGCATGCATTCATTATACAAGATCAGTTTCGGCTCCGTCATTCGTGTTGTGTAAGTGAGAATCTGGGCACACACGACATACGGCTACACGGCATGATTTGATATGATATGATATACATATGCGGAAAATATTTTTTCGGTTGAAATTAAAACGCAGGTCTGTGATATGTTTGTGCGTGGTACGAATGAGTAATGGTAGGTATATAAATAAATGAGTGTAAAGTCGATACAAATCGAGTATTTGTGTATGATTGATTGGCGGTTTATGGAGTTTGTTTGTGTGATAGAACTGTAGTGTAGATAGATGACTTGTGATTTATCTTTAGATTGGATATGATACACCGAAACTGGGTTTTTTATTACTTTTTTTACTTTTTAAACTTTTATTATTGCATAAATCGACAGAGGCTGAACGTATACGAAGATGAAGATGAGGCATGGGATGGTGCTTAGTGGGTGGTGGGTAGTATGTGATGAGTAGACAAAGATTATGCACCTGTACATTAAGCCTCCCACAGCCTTGTTGAGTCTTAGCTAGCTACCCCGATTCCTAAGTCTGCTCACCGAATACCTAGTCCTTTTGTCGTCGTGTGTGTGCGTGCGTGGAAAATTAAGTATCGTCGGCGACTAGAATTCGAATTTCAGATTACAGATTACAGATGCCCGTGGGAATGAGGGGTCGGTGCCAGGTAACTAACTATTTGTTATTAACTAAATACCGCATCGTATGTCTATCTAGGTGCCTTGTAATAACTAGAATGAATGATCAGATATCTGATAACTCGTTATTTTACTTTATTTTATTTTATTACATTTCCATCTTTGAATATCGGGAATACTGTAGTGCTTTTCGGAGGGGTCCGATACCATGCATGAGAGTCGATAGATGGATGATAGTATCATATCATATCATATAATATAATATAATATAATATATGCATGTAAGTAAGTAAGCTGAGCAGCTCTACGCCCGGTTTCTATGGAGATCAAAGGGTGGGTTTCTTACTGCATGGGCTAGGTTCTTGGATATGATTAGATGGATGGATAGATAGCTTGAGTATGCGTATGATTATGATGATGATTATAGATACGCCTATTTCGGGATGGGAATCTAGATGCCAGCTATATCTGAGGCTGGAAGTTCTGCACGTATGAAATGTGAGCATAGGTAATACAGGCAAAATCTGCCTTGCCACTATGTAGATAGAGCATGGTGTGTGAATCTGATGACGCTGTCTCCGTATGCACGATTTGCACACTGAGATGTTACGTTTGGATAGAAGTAGAGCGAGGGAAGGAGGGATATGAGAGGATATCTTAGTTATGTAGCTAGCTATGGTTGCCAGACAGTATGCATGTCTCGACATGCTCGATAGATCGAGAACGTTGTCCCCGCATCGTTGCAACACCACCTGGTCTTGTTTGCCTCGCCCGGTACATGTGTAATGTTGGTTCCAATATATGCCGCGTGTTATTGAAGAAATATGGCTTTTACCCCTCTCTCAACGGTTGTACATTCACCGAGATTCATGTCCGACAGGCGATATGCATAGTTACACTCTTTGCCATATGCGTTGAAACACGATTTGATGTATCAATCTTTCTTCAAGACACTGCATACTCAGCATGCAAAAGCGGAGGTTAATGTTTGTACTTATCAAATAGGAATGTGCATTAGATATGTATAGAGTATGATGTACGCCAGCAATTTATGCCTCAAGGTATGAATTAAGAAGTAAAAAGAGTGTGCCTCCCCTTTTCCCCACCGTTAAGGACTGCCGGTTTTCGATCCTTTCCGAAATAATACCCGAGCCCGATGTCTTGATACATGGCTTTCTCGTGCCACATCCATGATGCTTTTGCAGTGGAGGGATTGAACGTTTCATGTATGTTGAGATATGCATGATCACTTGCATCAGCAGCTCCGGCTACTACCGTCGTGTGCGAGTGCTTGCCTGTTCCCGTTCCCTTTTCCTTGCCCTTTCCTTTTTGGTCGATTCCAATTGTCATCTCTGCTTCCATTACATCCCTGTACATCATCTGAGGATCGTGCAGATCCGCATCCCCCATCTGCGCACTCACATCAAACGTATGACCAGTAGCCCTCCCATCAATATGCGGCCCCTCACCCACTCCCTTCCTTGTCATCCCACCCCATTTCTTCAGCCCCGCTAACTTGATTGCCGGATCGAAACTGACAAAAATAATAGCCTGAGGACTATCATACCCCCCTGTTACATACACTAGACTTCTCTCATCGGCAGTACCTTCCACATTACCGAGATGCGTGGGCGGATTTAACAGCTTGTAAAGCTCGTCCAAGGCTTCGTTTGCTACTTCAGGATCTTGTGCCGGGGGCCAGTACGTAATATCTGATTGCTTGTACATTTGGCTTAGGGCGTCTTCAACATCAGTTGATGAGCACAGAAGTCCAGCTTTAGAGGGATGATCCGGAGGGTAAACGAGGGGTGGGCCGATTGTTCGGGATCCGGCGCGAAGTCGTAATCTTTGTTTTCCTTGCCAGTCGGTGGGAAGAGGGTCATCCACAACGTCGAGAAATGTGGACGAAGAAGAGTCATAATATCGAATCCGGGATTTGGCAAGTGTGAATGTTTGATTAGAAGATCCATCGTGGCCTGGATGGACAAATTGCGGGAGTCTCTTTTGCGAAGGCATATAATTCGGATTGTCGTCTTTCACAAGTAGTCGTAGAAGGGGATCGTCGGGGTAAGCGCTTAAATCGCGGTCATTGTAGCTGTTGCAATCCTCCGAGGTACTTGATTGTGTATTTGTTGATGAAGAAGGGCCAGCTGAAACAACGGAGTACGACGCTGTTGCCTCTGAAGAAGAGGCGTCCGACGCGAAATATAGATCATCATCCATAGCATCGAACTCTGACGGGAAAATAATAGGGGTAGTATAGTAAGTGCGCTGGCTTCTGCTTGCTCCATGATACCATTCCTTTCGAGACTCAATAATTCTGAGTTCTCCGGTATTCTCATCCATATCAAGTCGAAGATTTGTCCATCGGTCATCGATTGGACCCTCTTCGTGCTGACGCCGCCACATACTCTGATTCTCAGTTCTCTCGGTCAAATCTTCACAAGGGGAAGCGAGGGGGAATCTGATGCAATGATAGAATGAAGTCCAATCTATCTCCTCAACTTCAAATGATGTCTGATTTGAGAGTGCATAGAAGTAACCGTTATTAAGCTCAAAACAGACGGTTGATCCGATTTCCGACCCTACCATATCTGGAAGGCGTACTTTGTGGTCGAACCATTTTCTCTCGGTAAGATTGTAGCCATGTATTACCCATTTCTTGTGATTGTCTGAGCCCAATTCCGAATGTGTGCCATAGTAGAGATATTGCCCATCGTGGCGAACAAACAATCTCTCTATAGAGTCCAATTCTCTTACAACAAGAATTTCACTAGTCTCAATGCTGAATGCAATGAGCCACGAATTTGCATCTAGGCCTGAGGTTTTGTAGACACATGAGATTATACTGTCTGAACAATACAACACCTGGAATATACCTTTAGTATTGCAAGCAATTTCTGAGATAGCACTACTCAACATTCCTGGAATGCTGACAACGGCTTCACGACAAGCCGAATCATGAAGATTCAAGACTCTCAGTTGGTCATCGAGAGTATAACACAAGACACCTTTGCAATAAAGATATGCATCCCCGAAACCAATAGTTGCTACTGAGTACGGATTGACAGTAGCGAAAGCCTCTCGCCTTTTCGCAACTCTCCGAAGAGCCGACGCACTAAGACCAGCAGTATGCTTGTTTGACAACGCTTCATTGCAGAAGGGTATCTTGTTCTATACAGTCCTTGTCAGCCACCTACGTGGCACGCGCAGTCATGTTGATGACGAAGCGGGTAGCTTACTTGTACAATTAATCTGCATATGCTTTCCTCAGTAAGTAAGTACTTCAATGCTTTGCAAGAGAGGCCCAAATTAAAAACATCGTCGAAATTGATGTTTGTTATAACATTGGATAGGACTTCATATGGAAGGGAGAGCAGATTAAACATCAGATATTTCCGCAAAGGTACTAGGAATTTTAGCTGCACAACCGATATTAGCTTTTGGCCCAAGGACAATGGGGCAATTGATACCCACATGCAAATTGCGCACGAAAATCAAAGGACCGGAATAAAGAAAGATAATTTTTTATCTGGAGAAAAAAGACTGTTGACGGGCTTACAAGGAGGCTGCGTGATTGCGGACTTTTAAGGCGGGCTCTTTTGAGCCTCAGAGTGATACGAGAGATTCGGAACATTCGTATCTATCATAGTTGCATTTTGATTGAACTGCAACCATCCCAAAAGCAGACATGAAATACAAAAAAATCGCGCACGTTGCGCGAAGAGCCTCATATTCCATCGATCTTGATTAATTAGGTTCACTACCTAGGCATTAGTTGCAGATTCAACAAGGATATAATTTAGTTGACACTACGAGGCGATCATCACATCCTTTCGGCTAAAAGTCCCACACCTGCTTTTGAGGCTCTTACGACTCTTTTCTTTCCGTGTATCTCCAGATTCTTAATTCGTTAAATCATATGTTTCTCAAGAATCGCGCGAAAAAAAGGTCATATGGCCAATTCTACTGCTCTTTCGTTACTTGTGGTGAACGACCCCTAAGTATTCAAAATGGGACGCATATACATACACATGTACGCACACATGATGGAGTGTCGCTTTTGTAAAAGTATCCACGAGGCATCTCGTTGCCTCATCTGGCATGTGGGAATGAGTGCAGGGGTAGAACTACCATGAAATAAGATGGAGGCTGAGTCGGAAGAGACAGTTGTGTTACACTCGCCAAGTGACATGCGGGACGAATCGAGTTTGACCTACATGCCTGCAAATGTCGGTTGTGCCTTCAAACAATTTCGGAAATGTAACCGGGTGACACGTCGGGAATATGGAGTAGTTGTCTGTTGAGCCTCAAATTCGGACGGTTGGAGAGACCAGCATCAGTTTAATATATCGAGTTGGGACAGAAACAAAACAATGAAATTGGTTCACCCAGGGAAAGTGGGGTAAAGTGAGGCTCAAAATGATCATCGTATCAAACAGTTTAAGAGGCGGTGAAATGATAAGAGCCGCGCTATCAAAGACACTGGTAACTTTTCCAAAACCCGCAATCAACACAGATCTGAGACAAAAACAGAATCGGTCAGATTGAGTTGCGTCGCCAAGAAGAAGTTCGAAATTCAGAGGGTAAAAGAAGTCCCAAGCAAAAGAAATCCAAAAATTGCTCTTCGCTGATGTCGAAACGAGGACGATTTCGCAACTGACAAAAATCTTTCCAAGCATACCCGAGCAGTATCGATAGTGCCATCTCTACTTAGTGATGTGTGGACATGTGAATAGCATCATCTTTCGAAAGCGAGATTTCTCAAGCTGTCAACCTCCCCTTCTTACTGACCTTCACAATGTGGTCCCGGCTCATTCAGATCTTTGAAATTGAGAGTCCGATGGAGTTTCCTCGTACAATATTTCGTGGTGGTAAATTCAATAATCAGCAGAGAGATCATGACATATACTCCGTAAATATACTCGTACCTCGCATTTAGTTTGTGATCTGAGAGAACCAAGCTTAGGTAATTATTAATAATGCTCCTGAAGAAGAGGGTTGTACCTTCCTATTTCGCTATAGTTCCGGAACTCATATGTGATAGCGAGAGCCAGTGGAATGGCCAATCAGAAACGCTGCTCTACGATATGTACGAGATGCAGTATAAAATACCGGTAAATATGCGATACACGTGACACCCACCTCCGTGGCGAAGTGATTACCTAATAAGTGGGAACATTGACTGAAAAGAGTCAGTTGAAGGGACCAAGAAAAAGGATCCCTCGTACGTCCCTCGTACGTCCCTCGCAAAGAGATCCAACTTTTGTAGCGAGCCATTCCGAACTCCGTTGTCTTACGTACTGTACGGAGTTCAATAAAAAATGGAATGTCACTCGTCGACTCGCTCCCCCTGATAGCGGCTTTTGCTATTACTTACGACGTATATAGGTAACACCTTCGCGAGAGAACACTGACCGTTGTACAGCATGTCGCAGATTATTTCGAAAGAATTTCGACTTCAGACTTAGAATATGGGCCATCTACAGAACTTCATCTCAGGCAGGAGAGTCGATCCATCTTCGCCGCCACCTTATCTCCTGAAATTTCGATCCTCGAAAACATTTATCCTTTCGACAATATGTGTCGCAGTATTTACCGATATTTTTCTTTACGGAATCATCGTACCTGTCGTGCCTTTCTCACTCACCTCGCGCGCAGGTGTGCCTGAATCTTCGGTCCAGAGCTGGATATCTGTGTTACTTGCGGTTTATGGCGCAGCATTACTCGTTGGAAGCCCAATTTCAGGATGGTACGCCGACCACTCGTCATCAAGGCGTCTGCCACTACTGATAGGTTTGATCGCAATGGTTGGTTCTACGGTTATGCTGTGCCTGGCAAAGTCGGTCGCATTGCTGATTGTAGGACGCATATTCGGAGGGCTGAGTGCCGCCGTTGTGTGGACTGTGGGACTAGCCTTGTTGGTCGATACCGTTGGACAAGCTGAAATTGGAGAAACATTAGGTTGGGTGAGCTTGAGTATGACTCTTGGGATTCTAGTGGCTCCCTTGTTGGGAGGGATTGTGTATGAGAAAGCTGGATATTATGCCGTTTTCTACATGGCTTTTGGATTATTAGTCTTGGATATTCTCCTTCGCTTAGTATTGATCGAGAAGAAAATGGCTCAGCAATGGTTAGACGATGAAGTCACCAATTCTGACAGCAGTTCAGATTCATCAATCTCGCCGAATCGTAATGAGGATGCAGTTGTTACCGATGCACGGAATAAAAACATTACAAACACGGATGAGGAGAAGGTAGTACAAAGCAAACCCTCAGGTGCTACCGAAGCTGCGCCAACTAGTCCCCCACATATTAGCAAATGGCCTGCAATGTTCTCTCTTCTGAAGTCCAGAAGGCTCTGTGCTGGGCTGTGGGGATGTGTGGTTCAAGCATCTCTGATGTCATCATTTGACAGTGTTATTCCTCTATTCGTTCAAGATACTTTTCACTGGAATTCCGTTGGCGCAGGATTGATCTTTCTTGCTTTGGTGGTTCCCAGTTTCTCGGCACCTGTTGTTGGTTGGGCATGTGATCGTTATGGTCCACGTTGGCCATGTGTTGCAGGGTTTTGTTTTGCAACACCATTTTGGATTCTCCTTCGACTCGTTACGCACAATTCCTTAAAGCAGAAAGTTCTTCTCTGCGCATTACTAGCACTAATCGGTGTCTCCTTGACATGTGTCATGCCAGGATTAATGGCCGAGGTTACATATATCGTCGAAGCCAAGGAGAAGCAGATACCTGGTCGATTTGGAAAGAACGGAGCATATGCACAAGCGTATGGTCTCTTCATCACCGCTTATGCGGCTGGTACTCTTGTCGGTCCAATCTGGGCAGGTTATGTTGAAGACTCTTCAGGATGGGGCACAATGTCCTTGTCATTGGGATTATTCAGTTTGGCTGGCGCTGTCCCATGTTTAATCTGGACTGGAGGTCTGATAACAAAATCCAATGCTAAGACTGCAGAAGAGAGGGCGGCCAATCCTCAATCAGGGGTAACTAATGATACTCTAGCTACACCAAGAGATGCGGAGGATATCGTATAGTAAGTTTACTTTTTTTGTATATATCTATCGAGAATATTGTAGATATGATGTGAGGTCGGTCTAGAAGATATTGTATATAGCCACATCTCTACATCACCTGTAAAACTATATATTATTCTAATTTATAAAAACATCCAAGTGACATAATGTTCCGTGATGCACAAACACGTGTCACAATATACTCATCATCAACTTTGCCATTATCATCAAACTGTATTCCTGGTAAGATACTCCCCGATCCATTCACTTCACGTTCGTAAACTATAGTTCTCCTGTCAATCGTCATCCGCCCGTCAATCGTCATCCGCCCACAAACGACACACCATTCTACTCAACCTGTTAAGATATCTCGGTTTTCTCAACACTGTCTAAAAGACATATACACATCTCAACCCAGAATTTAAAACCCCACTCCTCACAATTCATCCTCCAAAGCATCCACTCCGCATATCGCACAGGATACTCTAACACTCTGATACTCTACCATCTAATTCTAATCGCCTGAAATGCAAGTAATGCCAAAAGCGCGGAACAAATACACGGAGTCCGTTGTAAACATGAATGTATGAAAATTGTGGAATGAGCTATGCGTAGCTACTTATAGAAGTATAATGGACGAGAGAGGATCACGAGGGAGTTAGATGGGATATGAAATAGAATAGTGGATTTATTCATTATGTATATTCTTGAAGAATTTGGGGTTGGGGAATGAGAATTGTAATGGATAATGGGGGTCAATGTATGTAAGAATTAGAGCGAGGAATGTTAAATTAGATATACCTAGGTAAAAGCGAGTATCTGGATACTTGATAGGTAGGTAGATGTGACAAAAATTACAATGTAATACAAAACAATCCTTTCCAAACTAACACACTCTATCACGATACATATATAATCTGTTGTAAACTCGCTCAGAGTCACCAAAACCCTGGCTTAAAGATCCGCAGCTAGATGTTGGTTGTTGGTAAGCTCTATAAGATTAGGTACTGCAATGTACTTACTACAGATGTCTTTCCTGATCTTCACGGCTTGGGAATAATCAAATAACACCCCTGCATTGTCATCTAGTCTTCGAATTGACCAACCTCGATACTTGATCTGGTTGACGAACGTTTTGTTCTAGAATAGTATTACTTTGCGAAAACTCTCTCTCCTGAGATTAAATCCAATGTTGAAATGATAGTTTCAGTCGGAAAATGGTCGAGAATGATTTGTGTAATTGATTGATATTTTGGCAGTTATTTTGCATCAGTCTGGGGCCTGAAAATCAAAACCACCTTTGAATCAATGCGGTCTCGGATTTACGACCTCAAGTATAACTAACACACATTCAAAACTACCTGCGCTCCATAGGCTCTGAAGCAAAAGTCTGTTTTGTTGTCTTCTCCGTACGCATTGGAGTTCACAAGACAGTGATGAGATCGACAATATAGTGCGCATCTCAGTTCGTTGAGTCTTTCGCCCAACGGGATATATCTAGTGGATGTAGGGTTGTGGGACCGGCCTGTGTGGATGGGCTGAAGGGACAAATATCGAGAGGGAGGATAATTGGTCTGCGCCACATAGCAAGAGATATAGAAGGTAGTGCGGAAAACGAACTAGATCAAGTGGCAGGAAGTGAGGGGAAGACAAGTGATGAGGCGCTTGGTAGCATTAGACTGATTTGAGTGGGGATTCAGGAGTGGTTTGAAAGGTGGTACAAGCCTATCAATGAATTGCAAGTGGAAACTCATTGTGAATGAAAGGGCCTGAAATTTCAGCTTTAATTCATACAAACGTTAGATTACTGAATTATCGGTGGTTCTAACATAGTGTTGGCCACAGACTGTATTGTCATCGTTTTGTAGATAGTGTGAACTGAACCGAGCTGAAGTTCGAACTACTTCCATACTTCTATCTATATCGTCATATCGGATTGCCATACTTCGAGTGTCTAGGGTACTAGTAGGAGGTCAAGGTCTGGTTGACATCAATTTGTGGATTCCCTTTGATACATATGGACAATAGAAAATGCATCTATGTAGACGGGTAGCGATGGGCGTAGTGTTCATCAAGTTTATCACCTAGCTCAATCGAACTGCAACTGGTAAGAGCCCTATGGATTAAAAAAACAATTTGCAACTGTAGCAGTAAGAAGCTCAACACTTTAATTAGTCCGCACCAAGTCTTACTTTGACTGAAGACAGCTCAAGATATTCAAACACGGGGACATACACCAAGAGCCGATTCTGGGGGTTGTTCCCCTGTCAACAAAGAGACAACGCACAAATTGGAAACCATGATACTAAATTCAAGAAAATAATAAACTAGTACAACGACATCATTGTCAAGCGAGTTTTAAGCACAGGGGTATTCAGCCACGTGGACACGGCAGAGGTAGACAAGCAACAACAAACATAGGGACAGATCATCTCACTCAAAACAAAGCAAGGCTACCGGAATATGCGACTAGAGTAATAACGGGATGACCCTTGTCCCTGTTACGATGTGCAACAAATTTCCAACATATCGAGTGATAGGTGCCCTTTGTCGACAAAAAAAAACGTGGCAGTCATGTAAAGCCATGTAATGAAGACCTAATGTATGTGCGGCTTGAGTAGATGTGCAACAAAACAAGATCATTAGATATGAGGTAAGGGGGCAGAAATGCTTAATTTGCAGAAGATCCATTCGCTTGAGTAGGAAGGGGCATCTCGGCCGCCGATGTTGAGAAAAAGAAGGTAGAATTCCGGCTCAACTTGGGTAGATTCAGAAAGAAGTAAAAAACATGTGGAAATGCCGTTCATAGTTTATGTAAGAACAACATGGCATTCGAAACTTTCGTGAACCCGGGCTGAAGATATGTACCGGTAAAATTTAATTTATTAGCTAAACACCAGCCCGATATGAGTTTATCGATTACCCCTTGCGCCGGCTGGGGCATCCGTTCTTCTGCGTTTCAATACAGTCCCCATTGCATCTCTCACCTCTGGATCGGACCTTATAGTATTTTGTACAAGCCATTCTTTGACTTTCCCCTTTACGTCATTCATCGCCTGTGGATCATTGACAAATGGAATCATTTCCAATGCGTGAAGTCGAGACGCATCGACCTCTGCAGCTTTTGCAACTTGTTCTAATCGATCAAGTTGCTGCTTCAGCACAGCTTCTGGGGTTCCGTTTTGTGGAGCTGTGGGTGGTTGTAGTAATGGGCCAAGCTGGGAAAACGCAATGTATAATGTGAGACTCGCTTTTCGAGCGAGTTGTATTAATTGAAATGGAAGATATGGTGGATGTGATGTAAATTTCGTGAGGATTGGATTTAGTATGTTCGTTGCAACAACGGGGAAGTATGGACGCGAAACTGTGTGCAGTTCAAATACGCAGAGCATGATTATGGTGATCCAGCGCCAGTATTTGCCCCAGTCCAAATAGCCAGCAAGACTCAACCCGTACATGAATATCCCAGCGATGCCGTAATAGGGCGCGATCGTCTGCATGCCATGGGCAAGGTAGTCTCTGATTGTTGAACAATGTTGCCACGCTATCACTTCTGGTCCAAATCTTTCGTATGCGAATCGTCTCGCGGGGTTAAGAAGTGTGTCTTGTGCCAATTTCAAATGGACAAAGTAACCCTCGGAGGAAGGGGAAGATGATGAAACTTTGTCAGGATGATGAATGGCTGCCAGCCGCCTGAATCTCGATTTAATTTCTCGTTCAGTCGCCGAATGAGAGACTCCCAGATCTTGGTAGAAATCTCTTGCTTTGCGAATGTCCCAGTCGGCTTCGTAGATTGTGTATAGGAGATATGTAGATATGACTAATATGTTTATGCGCCGGCGATGTAGGACCCATTTTGGGGAACCGGGTTGAGGTTTTGGATCGCCAACACGTATTGTCAGTCCGTACCATAAAGTTTGGACCCAACCTGTAACCAACTGGAGAGTCGTGTTAGGAAGCAGTATATAAATTGCATGGTTGTATTAGGGGACAACTTACATTAGGGAGGAAGGTCCAGCCAGCTAAAGAAAGAAGATTGTTAGACATCTCTTAGAACTTTACCCTCTCCGTTGTTAAGTTTTCAGGATATAGAAGACATGTACTTGCAAAAGGAGAGAAAGTTGTAGTCCCTTGTGTAGATTTTATATATTGGAAATGTATCCGCAAGAGTAAAGCCACTTATCCTTTGTTTGCGACAAAAGGCTTATCTTATCGGAGTACGCTAGCGGCCGCAGTAAAAGTTTCTGGGGGAGACGTTCACGAAAAAAATCAATAGCCTTGAAAGTTAATAACAACAGAATGTCAATTGAAATGCCTTCACAATCAACAATCGCCGGGGCCTCTCCCGAAAAACATAAGAGCAAGTCGGAAAAGAAGCATAAATCAACAGATAGCGAGAAAAAACGAAAACGTGAGAATGGGGAAGAAGGACATCGATCGAAGAAACACAGATCCGAAAAGACGGCTACACTTAGTTCCTCCTCGATACAACCACCAGCTGAAACATCGCCATTCCATCTACAGACATCTTCAATCTTTTTGCCCTTAGCACCAGTATCTCAGAAATTTCCTCTCGAAGGTTTATGCGCCGAACACCTTTCTCCACTCATTCTCACATATTATCCTCCATTCAATGGAGTTATTCTTTCCTACAGTAACCCTCGATTTGCAGAAAAAGCCTTTGGTAACGATGGAGATTCTACTCTTTTACAGAACTTGGACGAATATGCGGTCAGTTGGGCTTGGGTGACTGCTGAGTTTCTACTTTTCAAACCGGAGAAGGGAGCTTGGTTAGAGGGTTATATCAATTTACAAAATGAAGGGCATCTGGGTTTAGTCTGTTGGAATCTTTTCAATGCAAGTATCGAGAGAGCAAGATTACCAAAAGGATGGAGATGGGTCGGTGTACAGGACCAAGAGAAGGATGCGGAAGCCGAAGCTGAAGAAGGCGCAACATACGCTGAAGATGGAATTGGCTATTATGTGGATGGAGAGGGCAAGAAAATTGAAGGCACCGTGAAATTTCGAGTGAAGGAGATTGAATCAAATCATGATAAGGAGAGAGGGTTCTTGACAATTGACGGAACGATGTTAGATGAGGAAGCTGAGATGCGATTGTTGGAAACCGAACACGACAGGGTTGGAAATAAAGACAGCGCTGGTAGACGTCTTGGTGGTGCAAAAGCTCTTGGTGCGACTAGCTTAGGAGTAACCATTGAACCCTCTGCCACGGAAGTGGACACAGGGAAGAAACATAGACGAAGAGATTGAGATGTTTCCTGAGTATTATATGGCGTTAGTGGATACCAGAGTTCTTCATAATGATATTATCTTAGCTAAATTTTACGCGTGATGCACTCTATGCGTATTTGCTAGTTTATACAAGTCCTAAAATCTGTGCAGCATGTGAAGAAGTTTCTTGATATCGAATGGCTCGTTTAAAGAGACCAGAAACGCTTCATGAAAGGGATTTTCGTGCACTTAAGCGTCCATCGAGCTCATCAGGAGCAATCTCCCAGGGAAATGAATATCTAAGTCTGACACGTGATTGCCCGTACCTTCTTTTTTATTTTTGGAGTTCGCGAAACCATTTTCGCGTCAAACGCCGTGCTTTCTTCCCCACACCTTCTCTGCATTGCATTTCCTAGCTAGGTACTAGGTAAGTCTTAAAAGCTTCAAACGGGTCGGGTCGATTTACATTCCTCATCGCCGACATGAGACTACGTTTAAATGTGCGCAGGCACAATCTTCCTGATTGCCCCATTATCTGGGATGTCAATACCTCAACATCCGCACCTACAGTGTCAGAATTACTAAATGAAATCAATGATGTAATCCCCATCGAATCTACAGAATGGGGGATGGAGGATTATGCTGTTGAGGTGAAGGGGAAGGGAGGGCTTAATTATGAATGTTTACACTTTCAGCCTGTTGATAAAGTAATGAAGGAAGAAGATGAAGTAATGTGAGTTTGAGCTTGCGTTCATTACACATTTGCGAGAAATGTATACTAATTATTCTTTAGCATTCGCCCGCTTCTTACTAATGATCTGCGAGCGCGAAGAATATCTGGAAGGCACCAAATCTCGGCGGATGGGAGACATTTGGTTGACGGTGTCGCGTTTGGAAGACCTATGTTAAGAAGACCAATAAACCGCCCGGAAATTGAGATCCCCCCTCGCAAACGACGCAGAATTACAATCGATGAGGATGAGGATTCAGAGGACGCCGAAGATGAGCCAGCAGCCAAAAGAATTGCTTTCCGACCAGAAGTTGACGACGAAGAAGAAGAAGACGATGACGACGATGATTTTGATCCAAATGCAGACAATCACGAGGATGAGGAAGAAGAAGAGGAAGAAAGCGACGAGGAAGTCGCGGACACAGAAAATCGACAATTAGTTATTCATGCAGATTTTGAGGATGACGATAAAGAGAGTGATGAGGAGGTTGAGAATACAGATGACCGACGACTCGTCCTTCATGCAGATTTTGCAGATGATGACGAAGAAGACGATGACGACTTTGAGCCAGGAATGGAGGAGCAAAATGAGGAAGATGAGGAGGATGAGGAGCAAGATTTTGAGGGATTTGAAGATGACCAGCCAAACTCAACCGCTCCCGACAATGAAACGGAAAAGTCAAGTGATGTTGACAAGCTATCTGCTGCCGACAGGGCTGTCCTTTCAAGTGTCAAGAACCCATCAACAAGAGCAAAAATTTGCAAATTGCATACTGCTTTTCCTAACGCCTCCATGTCCGTTATCAACTTTGTCTTAAAAGGTTCTGATGGAGACATATCCCACGCCTATGAGGCTCTGGTTCGAGGATACGTTCCTGCTAAGCCGAAAAGCTCTATCTTACAATTATCTCCTAATCATCACAAGTCACCGAAGGTCTCGTCTAGAGCCCAAGTCTCTAAAGGCAGTGAAGTAGGAGCCACATCCAAGCAAAATGGTCCGGCATCAACCAATAAGATGGATTTAGACGATGAAGAATCCGACTCGGAGGAGGAGGAGGAGGAGGAGGAGGAGGAGGAAGATGCGTTACTTCAACACTTTGATCAACACGGTTTACCCCCAGGTTCAATTACCTCAGGCAAAGCATTATCTTATATGGCTGAAGCTATGGAGGGTGCTCCCGACTCAAAGCCAAAACATACCAAGTTTGAAACCGGCCCCGCAGCCATTTCTACTAGTAATGATAGCACCTTTGCAGGTAGCGGGCTTACCTCCACACCGGCAATAGATCGTAAGTCGAATGAGGACGAAATATCCATTGATAGTGACGATTCTTCAGAATCGTCTTCCGAAGCCGATTCAAGCAGCAGTAGTGATGATAGCGATGATTCATCTAGCGGAGACGATTCTAGCGAGGCTGCCGACGCATCATCCTCATCGTCTGATAGTGACAGTGATAGCGATTCTTCGAGCGATTCTTCGAGTGATGATGAAGCACCGGAAGTTAAATCGAGTAAACAGGCCGCGCCAGTGTTTGAAGCTGCTAAGCAAGAGCCTAACCCACCTACCGACAAACTTGTTCCAAAATCACGAGTTCCTGTGCCTCCTAGACAGGGCAAGAAAGCAACGCACTCCAGAAATCAGCGTCGTAAACAGGGTATCGCTCTTGCCAAGCTTAAAGAGCGAGGAATTCTTCCAGAGGACACTAAAACATCTGAATTTAATCAGCTAGAAATCAATGATAGCACCTCTCCCGAAGACGTATCTGCCGCGCTAGAAGTATTGAGAGCCAACGCCAACTCTGTCAAAATTCAGAATGGAACAAAAAAAGCACTCTCCGAAGCCGACGAGTTCGAGGCGCGGCGACGTGAATTGCTTGTGTCTCTTGCGTCCGGTGGTATCGAGGTGTCTCCAACAACTGGCAAAACCGTGGTTGATACCATGGATGTCGATGTTCCCGAAATGGTAAGCGGTGCTCCTAAAACTGGCAAAGATACATCCGAGAACCCTACTGAAGATTCCGACATCGCCAATTTGGGTCCACAAGAGGATTCTGACTCCACACCAACAAGTGAAAATCAACCAGCCAAATCACGACGAGCGAAATTGGATGTGGGTGCCGGTCGTCGACTATTGTTTGGTGCGCTTGGTATGAAGAACCCCAAGACGAAGAAGGACGAGGACAAGCTTCGTAATGACTTGATGAAGCATGTTCGTGTTTCTAAAACTGTTAATCCACCTGAAGAAGTTCTTGCCCAAGAGACTGACATTCTCGCTGTTGATAACGATGGATGGAGAGATAAGGTTGCTGTCTATCGAGCGGTCGAATGTTGTCAAGAAGGTGTTGTTTTAAGCGAGCCACCGTTTCCATTCGTTCAGCGATGGGATCCGCAGCAACAAAATCATAGAGGTGGCAAGAGGAAGAACCAGGCCCAAGGGCACAATGAAGATTCACAAGGTTCAAAGAAACGAAAGAGACGCAATGGAAAGCAAAACTACTCTGAAGAACAGGAGGAGTATTTTGACGAATCATACCAGCCAAGCTACGAGGAAGATGTCACGGAGACACAATCGACGGAGCCACCAGCGAGACAGGTTGAGAGTGTGGAGCTCAGGACTGATATGGGAGATCTTGTTCAAGAAACCCCTGATCTAGTCGAACTCCCAGAAGATCCAGCTACTCTGCCAAATCTAGAACTAAACACAGTACAATCTGGAATGATCATTGCCTTCAAGCAAATGCTTATGGACGAATCTACAAAATGGCAACCACAGATTTCAGCTTATCGCACAGCCTCCGTTCTGTCCGTCGACGATAACGGTGATATCACAGTTTCTTTGGCAAGAAGAGACAGAGATTATCCAGTGAAGCATTACGATGAAAATGGAGAAAGGATCTGGGGAAAGTTTGAAATGCCTAATGAAGAAGAGGATGAAGAGGAAGAGGACAATGGAGAAATGGTCATCACCTTCTACGATTTTGTCGAACCGAAGATTGTCGCCCCTGCCCCAGTAAGCCTGTCTACCGAAATCTCTAAAAATGGCATGGCGACTGATGATTCAGTGACTCCAAGCAACGAAAACTTAGATGAAACACAATGTTCCCATGTCACAGAGACGCAGTACTATGACACAGACCCACCAGCTCCTGCCGAAACTGCAGACATAATCAGTACGCCACATAATTCGAAGCTGGAGTATCTGCAAGCTGAAGCATTACCGCAATCAATCACTGATAGTGCTAAGGAAAATATTTCACATCTTATCAAGGAAGCTGGATTTCGCTCTAATGTGCCCTCCTCCATAGTCCGAGATTTTGCTCTCAACGATTTGGAAAGGGGTGAAGAAGCGCTTAAGCACGATGGAATGAGGACAGAGCCAATGGATGAAATTGACGAAACCTCGTTTTCGCCAAAATTCAATGGTTTCGGTTCGAGCTCACCGATCCGACAACCACAGTCAATCACTTCTCCTGACAGGCAACAATCGAGTTGGCACACTGTAGGATCTGAAGAACCTTCAAGC